>NC_135648.1:24158520-25631996 GCF_053574225.1 Canis aureus
GAATCTACTCGATTCGAATCCAAAAGAATCGAATCCAAAAGAATCGAATCGAATCCAAAAGAATCGAATTGAATTGAATCAAAAGAAATGAATTGAATTGAATCCAAAAGGAACTAATCGCATCAAATCGAAAAAATTCGAATAGAATCAAATCGAATCAAAAAGAATCGAATAGATTCGACTAAAAAAGAATCGAATTGAGGGATCCCTGGGTGGCGCAGCGGTTTAGCGCCTGCCTTTGGCCCAGGGCGCGATCCTGGAGACCCGGGATCGAATCCCACATCGGGCTCCTGGTGCATGGAGCCTGCTTCTCCCTCTGCCTGTGTCTCTGCCTCTCTGTCTCTCTCTGTGACTATCATAAAAAAAAGAATCGAATTGAATCGTGTTGAAAAAAATCATAAAGAATCAAATCGAAAAGAATCGAATTCCATGTAACGAAAAGATTCGAATTGAAAAGAATCGAATCGAAACAAAAGAATCGAATCGAATCGACATGAATCAAAAAGAATCGAATCAAAACGAATCGAAAAGAAACAAATCAAGTAGAATCTAAAAGAATCGAATCGAATCCAATCGAAAAAATTCGAATAGAATTGAATCGAAAAGAATCAAAACGAATCGAACCGAAGAGAATCGATTCGAATCAAAATAAAAAGTATCGTATCAAATCGAATCGAAAAGAATCATATCAAATAGAATCGAAAGAATGGAATCAAATCTAAAACAGTCGAATAAAATCGAAAAGAATCGCATTGAATGGAATAGAATCGAAAAGAATAGAATAGAATCGAAAGAAATCGAATAGAATCAAATCAAATCAAAAAGAATCGAATTGAATTGATCCTAACCAAAAGAAGCGAAATGAATCGACTCGAACCGAAAAAAACAAATCGAAAAGAATCTAATCTCAACGAAAATCATCGAAATGAATAGAATCGAAAAGAATCGAATTGAATCAAATCGAAAAGAATCGAATGGAATCCAATCGAAAAGAATCAAATTGATTCGAATCGAAACAAATTGAATCCAATCGAAAAGAATCTAATTGAATCGAATCGAAAAGAATCGAATTCAATCAAAACGAATCGATTCGAATGGAATAGAAAAGAATAGAATAGAATCGAATCGAAAAGAATCGAATCGAATCGAAAAGAATCGAATTGTATCTAATCAAAAAGAATCGAATCGTATCGACTCGAATCGAAAAGAATCCAATTGCATCATCGAATGGAAACTAATCGAATTGAATAGAATCGAAAAGAATCGAATCGAATCAAATTGAAATCAATCAAACTGAATTGATCGAAAAGAATCGAATTGAATCAAATCGAATCGAAATGAAAAGAATCGAATCGATTCAAATAGAAAAGAATCGAATCGAAAAGAATCAACTCGACACAAAAAGAATCTAATCGAATCAAAAAGTATCGAATTGATTCGAAAACATTCGCATTGAAAAGAATCGAATTGAAATGAATCCGATCGAAATGAAAAGAATCTACTCGATTCGAATCCAAAAGAATCGAATCCAAAAGAATCGAATCGAATCCAAAAGAATCGAATTGATTTGAATCAAAAGAAATGAATTGAATTGAATCCAAAAGGAACTAATCGCATCAAATCGAAAAAACTCGAATAGAATCAAATCGAATCAAAAAGAATCGAATAGATTCGACTAAAAAAGAATCGAATTGAGGGATCCCTGGGTGGCGCAGCGGTTTAGCGCCTGCCTTTGGCCCAGGGCGCGATCCTGGAGACCCGGGATCGAATCCCACATCGGGCTCCTGGTGCATGGAGCCTGCTTCTCCCTCTGCCTGTGTCTCTGCCTCTCTGTCTCTCTCTGTGACTATCATAAAAAAAAGAATCGAATTGAATCGTGTTGAAAAAAATCATAAAGAATCAAATAGAAAAGAATCGAATTCCATGTAACGAAAAGATTCGAATTGAAAAGAATCGAATCGAAACAAAAGAATCGAATCGAATCGACATGAATCAAAAAGAATCGAATCAAAACGAATCGAAAAGAAACAAATCAAGTAGAATCTAAAAGAATCGAATCGAATCCAATCGAAAAAATTCGAATAGAATTGAATCGAAAAGAATCAAAACGAATCGAACCGAAGAGAATCGATTCGAATCAAAATAAAAAGTATCGTATCAAATCGAATCGAAAAGAATCATATCAAATAGAATCGAAAGAATGGAATCAAATCTAAAACAGTCGAATCGAATCGAAAAGAATCGCATTGAATGGAATAGAATCGAAAAGAATAGAATAGAATCGAAAGAAATCGAATAGAATCAAATCAAATCAAAAAGAATCGAATTGAATTGATCCTAACCAAAAGAAGCGAAATGAATCGACTCGAACCGAAAAAAACAAATCGAAAAGAATCTAATCTCAACGAAAATCATCGAAATGAATAGAATCGAAAAGAATCGAATTGAATCAAATCGAAAAGAATCGAATGGAATCCAATCGAAAAGAATCAAATTGATTCGAATCGAAACAAATTGAATCCAATCGAAAAGAATCTAATTGAATCGAATCGAAAAGAATCGAATTCAATCAAAACGAATCGATTCGAATGGAATAGAAAAGAATAGAATAGAATCGAATCGAAAAGAATCGAATCGAATCGAAAAGAATCGAATTGTATCTAATCAAAAAGAATCGAATCGTATCGACTCGAATCGAAAAGAATCCAATTGCATCATCGAATGGAAACTAATCGAATTGAATAGAATCGAAAAGAATCGAATCGAATCAAATTGAAATCAATCAAACTGAATTGATCGAAAAGAATCGAATTGAATCAAATCGAATCGAAATGAAAAGAATCGAATCGATTCAAATAGAAAAGAATCGAATCGAAAAGAATCAACTCGACACGAAAAGAATCGAATCGAATCAAAAAGTATCGAATTGATTCGAAAACATTCGCATCGAAAAGAATCGAATTGAAATGAATCCGATCGAAATGAAAAGAATCTACTCGATTCGAATCCAAAAGAATCGAATCCAAAAGAATCGAATCGAATCCAAAAGAATCGAATTGATTTGAATCAAAAGAAATGAATTGAATTGAATCCAAAAGGAACTAATCGCATCAAATCGAAAAAACTCGAATAGAATCAAATCGAATCAAAAAGAATCGAATAGATTCGACTAAAAAAGAATCGAATTGAGGGATCCCTGGGTGGCGCAGCGGTTTAGCGCCTGCCTTTGGCCCAGGGCGCGATCCTGGAGACCCGGGATCGAATCCCACATCGGGCTCCTGGTGCATGGAGCCTGCTTCTCCCTCTGCCTGTGTCTCTGCCTCTCTGTCTCTCTCTGTGACTATCATAAAAAAAAGAATCGAATTGAATCGTGTTGAAAAAAATCATAAAGAATCAAATCGAAAAGAATCGAATTACATGTAACGAAAAGATTCGAATTGAAAAGAATCGAATCGAAACAAAAGAATCGAATCGAATCGACATGAATCAAAAAGAATCGAATCAAAACGAATCGAAAAGAAACAAATCAAGTAGAATCTAAAAGAATCGAATCGAATCCAATCGAAAAAATTCGAATAGAATTGAATCGAAAAGAATCAAAACGAATCGAACCGAAGAGAATCGATTCGAATCAAAATAAAAAGTATCGTATCAAATCGAATCGAAAGAATCATATCAAATAGAATCGAAAGAATGGAATCAAATCTAAAACAATCGAATCGAATCGAAAAGAATCGCATTGAATGGAATAGAATCGAAAAGAATAGAATAGAATCGAAAGAAATCGAATAGAATCAAATCAAATCAAAAAGAATCGAATTGAATTGATCCTAACCAAAAGAAGCGAAATGAAATGACTCGAACCGAAAAAAATCAAATCGAAAAGAATCTAATCTCAACGAAAATCATCGAAATGAATAGAATAGAAAAGAATCGAATTGAATCAAATTGAAAAGAATCGAATGGAATCCAATCGAAAAGAATCAAATTGAGTCGAATCGAAACAAATTGAATCCAATCGAAAAGAATCTAATTGAATCGAATCGAAAAGAATCGAATTCAATCAAAACGAATCGATTCGAATGGAATAGAAAAGAATAGAATACAATCGAAAAGAATCAAATCGAATCGAAAAGAATCGAATCAAAACGAATTGAATCGAATCGAAAAGAAACGAATCGAACCGAATCAAAAAGAAAACAATCGAATCGAATCAAATACAAAAGAATCGCTTTGAATAGCATAGAATTGAAAAGAATCGAATCAATCGAATTGAAAACAATCGAATCGAAAAGAATCGAATCAAAAAAAGTCGAATCGAAACGAAAACAATCGAATCGAATCGAATCTAAAAGAATCGTATTGAATTGAATCGAGTCGAAAAGACTCGAATCAAAAAGACTCGAATCGAATTGAATCAAATCGAAAAGAATCTAATAGAAACCACTCGAACAGAATCAAATCGAAATGATTCAAAATGAATCGAATAGAATAGAATCGAAAAAAATCGAAACGAATCGAAACGAACCGAAACGAAATGAATCGAAGAGAATCGATTAGAATCGAAATGAAAAGAATCGTATTGAATCGAATCGAAAAGAATCAAATCAAATCGAATCGAAAGAATTGAATCAAATCGAAAAGAATCCAATCGAATCGAAAAGAATCGAACTGAATGGAATCAAATCGAAAAGAATCGAATCAAATCGAAAAGAATGGAATCAAATTTAATGGAATCGAAAAGAATCGAATTGAATCGAAAAGAATCGAAATGAAACAAATCAGATCAAATGGAAAAGCATCAAATCGAATTGAAAAGAATCGAATCGAATCGAAATGAATCGAATCAAAAAGACTCGAATCGAAAAGAATCGAATCGAATCGAAAAGAATGGAATCAAATTTAATGGAATCGAAAAGAATCGAATTGAATCGAAAAGAATCGAAATGAAACAAATCAGATCAAATGGAAAGCATCAAATCGAATTGAAAAGAATCGAATCGAATCGAAATGAATCGAATCAAAAAGACTCGAATCGAAAAGAATCGAATCGAATCGAAAAGACTCGAATCGAATTAAAAATATCAAATCGAATCGAATCGAAAAGAATCGAATTGAAAAGACTCGAATTAAAACGAATCGATTTGAAACGAAAAGAATCGAATCGAATCGAATCGAATTGAAAGAATCGAATTGAATAGAAAAAAATCGAATAGAAAAGAATCGAACCGAAAAGAAAAGAATCAAATTGAATCAGTCGATTAAATTCTAGTCGAATCGAATCAAAAAGCATGAAATCGAGTCGAATCGAATCGAAAAGAATCGAATCGAATCGAAAAGATTCGAATTGTATCTAATCAAAAAGAATCGAATCGTATCGACTCGAATCGAAAAGAATCCAATTGCATCATCGAATGGAAACTAATCGAATTGAATAGAATCGAAAAGAATCGAATCGAATCAAATCGAAATCAATCAAACTGAATTGATCGAAAAGAATCGAATTGAATCAAATCGAATCGAAATGAAAAGAATCGAATCGATTCAAATACAAAAGAATCGAATCGAAAAGAATCAACTCGACACGAAAAGAATCGAATCGAATCAAAAAGTATCGAATTGATTCGAAAACATTCGCATCGAAAAGAATCGAATTGAAATGAATCCGATCGAAATGAAAAGAATCTACTCGATTCGAATCCAAAAGAATCGAATCCAAAAGAATCGAATCGAATCCAAAAGAATCGAATTGATTTGAATCAAAAGAAATGAATTGAATTGAATCCAAAAGGAACTAATCGCATCAAATCGAAAAAACTCGAATAGAATCAAATCGAATCAAAAAGAATCGAATAGATTCGAATAAAAAAGAATCGAATTGAGGGATCCCTGGGTGGCGCAGCGGTTTAGCGCCTGCCTTTGGCCCAGGGCGCGATCCTGGAGACCCGGGATCGAATCCCACATCGGGTTCCTGGTGCATGGAGCCTGCTTCTCCCTCTGCCTGTGTCTCTGCCTCTCTGTCTCTCTCTGTGACTATCATAAAAAAAAAGAATCGAATTGAATCGTGTTGAAAAAAATCATAAAGAATCAAATCGAAAAGAATCGAATTCCATGTAACGAAAAGATTCGAATTGAAAAGAATCGAATCGAAAAAAAAGAATCGAATCGAATCGACATGAATCAAAAAGAATCGAATCAAAACGAATCGAAAAGAAACAAATCAAGTAGAATCTAAAAGAATCGAATCGAATCCAATCGAAAAAATTCGAATAGAATTGAATCGAAAAGAATCAAAACGAATCGAACCGAAGAGAATCGATTCGAATCAAAATAAAAAGTATCGTATCAAATCGAATCGAAAAGAATCATATCAAATAGAATCGAAAGAATGGAATCAAATCTAAAACAGTCGAATCGAATCGAAAAGAATCGCATTGAATGGAATAGAATCGAAAAGAATAGAATAGAATCGAAAGAAATCGAATAGAATCAAATCAAATCAAAAAGAATCGAATTGAATTGATCCTAACCAAAAGAAGCGAAATGAATCGACTCGAACCGAAAAAAACAAATCGAAAAGAATCTAATCTCAACGAAAATCATCGAAATGAATAGAATCGAAAAGAATCGAATTGAATCAAATCGAAAAGAATCGAATGGAATCCAATCGAAAAGAATCAAATTGATTCGAATCGAAACAAATTGAATCCAATCGAAAAGAATCTAATTGAATCGAATCGAAAAGAATCGAATTCAGTCAAAACGAATCGATTCGAATGGAATAGAAAAGAATAGAATACAATCGAAAAGAATCAAATCGAATCGAAAAGAATCGAATCAAAAAGAATTGAATCGAATCGAAAAGAAACGAATAGAACCGAATCAAAAAGAAAACAATCGAATCGAATCAAATGCAAAAGAATCGCTTTGAATAGCATAGAATTGAAAAGAATCGAATCAATCGAATTGAAAACAATCGAATCGAAAAGAATCGAATCAAAAAAAGTCGAATCGAAACGAAAACAATCGAATCGAATCGAATCTAAAAGAATCGTATTGAATTGAATCGAGTCGAAAAGACTCGAATCAAAAAGACTCGAATCGAATTGAATCAAATCGAAAAGAATCTAATAGAAACCACTCGAACAGAATCAAATCGAAATGATTCAAAATGAATCGAATAGAATAGAATCGAAAAAAATCGAAACGAATCGAAACGAACCGAAACGAAATGAATCGAAGAGAATCGATTAGAATCGAAATGAAAAGAATCGTATTGAATCGAATCGAAAAGAATCAAATCAAATCGAATCGAAAGAATTGAATCAAATCGAAAAGAATCCAATCGAATCGAAAAGAATCGAACTGAATGGAATCAAATCGAAAAGAATCGAATCGAATCGAAAAGAATGGAATCAAATTTAATGGAATCGAAAAGAATCGAATTGAATCGAAAAGAATCGAAATGAAACAAATCAGATCAAATGGAAAAGCATCAAATCGAATTGAAAAGAATCGAATCGAATCGAAATGAATCGAATCAAAAAGACTCGAATCGAAAAGAATCGAATCGAATCGAAAAGACTCGAATCGAATTAAAAATATCAAATCGAATCGAATCGAAAAGAATCGAATTGAAAAGACTCGAATTAAAACGAATCGATTTGAAACGAAAAGAATCGAATCGAATCGAATCGAATTGAAAGAATCGAATTGAATAGAAAAAAATCGAATAGAAAAGAATCGAACCGAAAAGAAAAGAATCAAATTGAATCAGTCGATTAAATTCTAGTCGAATCGAATCAAAAAGCATGAAATCGAGTCGAATCGAATCGAAAAGAATCGAATCGAATCGAAAAGATTCGAATTGTATCTAATCAAAAAGAATCGAATCGTATCGACTCGAATCGAAAAGAATCCAATTGCATCATCGAATGGAAACTAATCGAATTGAATAGAATCGAAAAGAATCGAATTGAATCAAATCGAAATCAATCAAATTGAATTGATCGAAAAGAATCGAATTGAATCAAATCGAATCGAAATGAAAAGAATCGAATCGATTCAAATAGAAAAGAATAGAATCGAAAAGAATCAAATCGACACGAAAAGAATCGAATCGAATCAAAAAGTATCGAATTGATTCGAAAACATTCGCATCGAAAAGAATCGAATTGAAATGAATCCGATCGAAATGAAAAGAATCTACTCGATTCGAATCTAAAAGAATCGAATCCAAAAGAATCGAATCCAAAAGAATCGAATTGAATTGAATCAAAAGAAATGAATTGAATTGAATCCAAAAGGAACTAATCGCATCAAATCGAAAAAATTCGAATAGAATCAAATCGAATCAAAAAGAATCGAATAGATTCGACTAAAAAAGAATCGAATTGAGGGATCCCTGGGTGGCGCAGCGGTTTAGCGCCTGCCTTTGGCCCAGGGCGCGATCCTGGAGACCCGGGATCGAATCCCACATCGGGCTCCTGGTGCATGGAGCCTGCTTCTCCCTCTGCCTGTGT
The DNA here is from genome assembly GCF_053574225.1 of Canis aureus. NCBI lineage: Eukaryota > Metazoa > Chordata > Mammalia > Carnivora > Canidae > Canis > Canis aureus. Next base: position 24,167,043 of record NC_135648.1, read on the forward strand.
CTCTGCCTCTCTGTCTCTCTCTGTGACTATCATAAAAAAAAGAATCGAATTGAATCGTGTTGAAAAAAAATCATAAAGAATCAAATCGAAAAGAATCGAACTCCATGTAACGAAAAGATTCGAATTGAAAAGAATCGAATCGAAACAAAAGAATCGAATCGAATCGACATGAATCAAAAAGAATCGAATCAAAACGAATCGAAAAGAAACAAATCAAGTAGAATCTAAAAGAATCGAATCGAATCCAATCGAAAAAATTCGAATAGAATTGAATCGAAAAGAATCAAAACGAATCGAACCGAAGAGAATCGATTCGAATCAAAATAAAAAGTATCGTATCAAATCGAATCGAAAAGAATCATATCAAATAGAATCGAAAGAATGGAATCAAATCTAAAACAATCGAATCGAATCGAAAAGAATCGCATTGAATGGAATAGAATCGAAAAGAATAGAATAGAATCGAAAGAAATCGAATAGAATCAAATCAAATCAAAAAGAATCGAATTGAATTGATCCTAACCAAAAGAAGCGAAATGAATCGACTCGAACCGAAAAAAACAAATCGAAAAGAATCTAATCTCAACGAAAATCATCGAAATGAATAGAATCGAAAAGAATCGAATTGAATCAAATCGAAAAGAATCGAATGGAATCCAATCGAAAAGAATCAAATTGATTCGAATCGAAACAAATTGAATCCAATCGAAAAGAATCTAATTGAATCGAATCGAAAAGAATCGAATTCAATCAAAACGAATCGATTCGAATGGAATAGAAAAGAATAGAATAGAATCGAATCGAAAAGAATCAAATCGAATCGAAAAGAATCGAATCAAAACGAATTTAATCGAATCGAAAAGAAACGAATCGAACCGAATCAAAAAGAAAACAATCGAATCGAATCAAATACAAAAGAATCGCTTTGAATAGCATAGAATTGAAAAGAATCGAATCAATCGAATTGAAAACAATCGAATCGAAAAGAATCGAATCAAAAAAAGTCGAATCGAAACGAAAACAATCGAATCGAATCGAATCTAAAAGAATCGTATTGAATTGAATCGAGTCGAAAAGACTCGAATCAAAAAGACTCGAATCGAATTGAATCAAATCGAAAAGAATCTAATAGAAACCACTCGAACAGAATCAAATCGAAATGATTCAAATGAATCGAATAGAATAGAATCGAAAAAAATCGAATAGAATCGAAACGAACCGAAACGAAATGAATCGAAGAGAATCGATTAGAATCGAAATGAAAAGAATCGTATTGAATCGAATCGAAAAGAATCAAATCAAATCGAATCGAAAGAATTGAATCAAATCGAAAAGAATCCAATCGAATCGAAAAGAATCGAACTGAATGGAATCAAATCGAAAAGAATCGAATCGAATCGAAAAGAATCGAATCAAATTTAATGGAATCGAAAAGAATCGAATTGAATCGAAAAGAATCAAAATGAAACAAATCACATCAAATGGAAAAGCATCAAATCGAATTGAAAAGAATCGAATCGAATCGAAATGAATCGAATCAAAAAGACTCGAATCGAAAAGAATCGAATTGAAAAGAATCGAATCGAATCGAAAAGACTCGAATCGAATAAATATATCAAATCGAATCGAATCGGAAAGAATCGAATTGAAAAGACTCGAATTGAAACGAATCGATTTGAAACGAAAAGAATAGAATCTAATCGAATCGAATTGAAAGAATCGAATTGAATAGAAAAAAATCGAATAGAAAAGAATCGAACCGAAAAGTAAAGAATCAAATTGAATCAGTCGATTAAATTCTAGTCGAATCGAATCAAAAAGCATGAAATCGAGTCGAATCGAATCGAAAAGAATCGAATCGAATCGAAAAGATTCGAATTGTATCTAATCAAAAAGAATCGAATCGTATCGACTCGAATCGAAAAGAATCCAATTGCATCATCGAATGGAAACTAATCGAATTGAATAGAATAGAAAAGAATCGAATCGAATCAAATCGAAAACAATCAAATTGAATTGATCGAAAAGAATCGAATTGAATCAAATCGAATCGAAATGAAAAGAATCGAATCGATTCAAATGGAAAAGAATCGAATCGAAAAGAATCAAATCGACACGAAAAGAATCGAATCGAATCAAAAAGTATCGAATTGATTCGAAAACATTCGAATCGAAAAGAATCGAATTGAAATGAATCCGATCGAAATGAAAAGAATCTACTCGATTCGAATCCAAAAGAATCGAATCCAAAAGAATCGAATCGAATCCAAAAGAATCGAATTGATTTGAATCAAAAGAAGTGAATTGAATTGAATCCAAAAGGAACTAATCGAATCAAATCGAAAAAACTCGAATAGAATCAAATCGAATCAAAAAGAATCGAATAGATTCGAATCAAAAAGAATCGAATTGAGGGATCCCTGGGTGGCGCAGCGGTTTAGCGCCTGCCTTTGGCCCAGGGCGCGATCCTGGAGACCCGGGATCGAATCCCACATCGGGCTCCTGGTGCATGGAGCCTGCTTCTCCCTCTGCCTGTGTCTCTGCCTCTCTGTCTCTCTCTGTGACTATCATAAAAAAAAGAATCGAATTGAATCGTGTTGAAAAAAATCATAAAGAATCAAATCGAAAAGAATCGAATTCCATGTAACGAAAAGATTCGAATTGAAAAGAATCGAATCGAAACAAAAGAATCGAATCGAATCGACATGAATCAAAAAGAATCGAATCAAAACGAATCGAAAAGAAACAAATCAAGTAGAATCTAAAAGAATCGAATCGAACCCAATCGAAAAAATTCGAATAGAATTGAATCGAAAAGAATCAAAACGAATCGAACCGAAGAGAATCGATTCGAATCAAAATAAAAAGTATCGTATCAAATCGAATCGAAAAGAATCATATCAAATAGAATCGAAAGAATGGAATCAAATCTAAAACAATCGAATCGAATCGAAAAGAATCGCATTGAATGGAATAGAATCGAAAAGAATAGAATAGAATCGAAAGAAATCGAATAGAATCAAATCAAATCAAAAAGAATCGAATTGAATTGATCCTAACCAAAAGAAGCGAAATGAATCGACTCGAACCGAAAAAAACAAATCGAAAAGAATCTAATCTCAACGAAAATCATCGAAATGAATAGAATCGAAAAGAATCGAATTGAATCAAATCGAAAAGAATCGAATGGAATCCAATCGAAAAGAATCAAATTGAGTCGAATCGAAACAAATTGAATCCAATCGAAAAGAATCTAATTGAATCGAATCGAAAAGAATCGAATTCAATCAAAACGAATCGATTCGAATGGAATAGAAAAGAATAGAATAGAATAGAATCGAAAAGAATCAAATCGAATCGAAAAGAATCGAATCAAAACGAATTGAATCGAATCGAAAAGAAACGAATCGAACCGAATCAAAAAGAAAACAATCGAATCGAATCAAATACAAAAGAATCGCTTTGAATAGCATAGAATTGAAAAGAATCGAATCAATCGAATTGAAAACAATCGAATCGAAAAGAATCGAATCAAAAAAAGTCGAATCGAAACGAAAACAATCGAATCGAATCGAATCTAAAAGAATCGTATTGAATTGAATCGAGTCGAAAAGACGCGAATCAAAAAGACTCGAATCGAATTGAAACAAATCGAAAAGAATCTAATAGAAACCACTCGAACAGAATCAAATCGAAATGATTCAAAATGAATCGAATAGAATAGAATCGAAAAAAATCGAAACGACCCGAAACGAAATGAATCGAAGAGAATCGATTAGAATCGAAATGAAAAGAATCGTATTGAATCGAATCGAAAGAATCAAATCAAATTGAATCGAAAGAATTGAATCAAATCGAAAAGAATCCAATCGAATCGAAAAGAATCGAACTGAATGGAATCAAATCGAAAAGAATCGAATCGAATCGAAAAGAATCGAATCAAATTTAATGGAATCGAAAAGAATCGAATGGAATCGAAAAGAATCGAAATGAAACAAATCAGATCATATCGAAAAGCATCAAATCGAATTGAAAAGAATCGAATCGAATCGAAATGAATCGAATCAAAAAGACTCGAATCGAAAAGAATCGTATTGAAAAGAATCGAATCGAATCGAAAAGACTCGAATCGAATTAAAAATATCAAATCGAATCGAATCGAAAAGAATCGAATTGAAAAGACTCGAATTGAAACGAATCGATTTGAAACGAAAAGAATCGAATCGAATCGAATCGAATTGAAAGAATCGAATTGAATAGAAAAAAATCGAATAGAAAAGAATCGAACCGAAAAGAAAAGAATCAAATTGAATCAGTCGATTAAATTCTAGTCGAATCGAATCAAAAAGAATGAAATCGAAAAGAATCGAATCGAAAAGAATCGAATCGAAAAGAATCGAATTGTATCTAATCAAAAAGAATCGAATCGTATCGACTCGAATCGAAAAGAATCCAATTGCATCATCGAATGGAAACTAATCGAATTGAATAGAATAGAAAAGAATCGAATCGAATCAAATCGAAAACAATCAAATTGAATTGATCGAAAAGAATCGAATTGAATCAAATCGAATCGAAATGAAAAGAATCGAATCGATTCAAATGGAAAAGAATCGAATCGAAAAGAATCAAATCGACACGAAAAGAATCGAATCGAATCAAAAAGTATCGAATTGATTCGAAAACATTCGAATCGAAAAGAATCGAATTGAAATGAATCCGATCGAAATGAAAAGAATCTACTCGATTCGAATCCAAAAGAATCGAATCCAAAAGAATCGAATCGAATCCAAAAGAATCGAATTGATTTGAATCAAAAGAAGTGAATTGAATTGAATCCAAAAGGAACTAATCGAATCAAATCGAAAAAACTCGAATAGAATCAAATCGAATCAAAAAGAATCGAATAGATTCGAATCAAAAAGAATCGAATTGAGGGATCCCTGGGTGGCGCAGCGGTTTAGCGCCTGCCTTTGGCCCAGGGCGCGATCCTGGAGACCCGGGATCGAATCCCACATCGGGCTCCTGGTGCATGGAGCCTGCTTCTCCCTCTGCCTGTGTCTCTGCCTCTCTGTCTCTCTCTGTGACTATCATAAAAAAAAGAATCGAATTGAATCGTGTTGAAAAAAATCATAAAGAATCAAATCGAAAAGAATCGAATTCCATGTAACGAAAAGATTCGAATTGAAAAGAATCGAATCGAAACAAAAGAATCGAATCGAATCGACATGAATCAAAAAGAATCGAATCAAAACGAATCGAAAAGAAACAAATCAAGTAGAATCTAAAAGAATCGAATCGAACCCAATCGAAAAAATTCGAATAGAATTGAATCGAAAAGAATCAAAACGAATCGAACCGAAGAGAATCGATTCGAATCAAAATAAAAAGTATCGTATCAAATCGAATCGAAAAGAATCATATCAAATAGAATCGAAAGAATGGAATCAAATCTAAAACAATCGAATCGAATCGAAAAGAATCGCATTGAATGGAATAGAATCGAAAAGAATAGAATAGAATCGAAAGAAATCGAATAGAATCAAATCAAATCAAAAAGAATCGAATTGAATTGATCCTAACCAAAAGAAGCGAAATGAATCGACTCGAACCGAAAAAAACAAATCGAAAAGAATCTAATCTCAACGAAAATCATCGAAATGAATAGAATCGAAAAGAATCGAATTGAATCAAATCGAAAAGAATCGAATGGAATCCAATCGAAAAGAATCAAATTGAGTCGAATCGAAACAAATTGAATCCAATCGAAAAGAATCTAATTGAATCGAATCGAAAAGAATCGAATTCAATCAAAACGAATCGATTCGAATGGAATAGAAAAGAATAGAATAGAATAGAATCGAAAAGAATCAAATCGAATCGAAAAGAATCGAATCAAAACGAATTGAATCGAATCGAAAAGAAACGAATCGAACCGAATCAAAAAGAAAACAATCGAATCGAATCAAATACAAAAGAATCGCTTTGAATAGCATAGAATTGAAAAGAATCGAATCAATCGAATTGAAAACAATCGAATCGAAAAGAATCGAATCAAAAAAAGTCGAATCGAAACGAAAACAATCGAATCGAATCGAATCTAAAAGAATCGTATTGAATTGAATCGAGTCGAAAAGACGCGAATCAAAAAGACTCGAATCGAATTGAAACAAATCGAAAAGAATCTAATAGAAACCACTCGAACAGAATCAAATCGAAATGATTCAAAATGAATCGAATAGAATAGAATCGAAAAAAATCGAAACGACCCGAAACGAAATGAATCGAAGAGAATCGATTAGAATCGAAATGAAAAGAATCGTATTGAATCGAATCGAAAGAATCAAATCAAATTGAATCGAAAGAATTGAATCAAATCGAAAAGAATCCAATCGAATCGAAAAGAATCGAACTGAATGGAATCAAATCGAAAAGAATCGAATCGAATCGAAAAGAATCGAATCAAATTTAATGGAATCGAAAAGAATCGAATTGAATCGAAAAGAATCGAAATGAAACAAATCAGATCAAATGGAAAAGCATCAAATCGAATTGAAATGAATCGAATCGAATCGAAATGAATCGAATCAAAAAGACTCGAATCGAAAAGAATCGAATCGAATCGAAAAGACTCGAATCGAATTAAAAATATCAAATCGAATCGAATCGAAAAGAATCGAATTGAAAAGACTCGAATTGAAACGAATCGATTTGAAACGAAAAGAATCGAATCTAATCGAATCGAATGAAAGAATTGAATTGAATAGAAAAAAATCGAATAGAAAAGAATCGAACCGAAAAGTAAAGAATCAAATTGAATCAGTCGATTAAATTCTAGTCGAATCGAATCAAAAAGCATGAAATCGAGTCGAATCGAATCGAAAAGAATCGAATCGAATCGAAAAGATTCGAATTGTATCTAATCAAAAAGAATCGAATCGTATCGACTCGAATCGAAAAGAATCCAATTGCATCATCGAATGGAAAGTAATCGAATTGAATAGAATAGAAAAGAATCGAATCGAATCAAATCGAAAACAATCAAATTGAATTGATCGAAAAGAATCGAATTGAATCAAATCGAATCGAAATGAAAAGAATCGAATCGATTCAAGTGGAAAAGAATCGAATCAAAAGAATCAAATCGACACGAAAAGAATCGAATCGAATCAAAAAGTATCGAATTGATTCGAAAACATTCGAATCGAAAAGAATCGAATTGAAATGAATCCGATCGAAATGAAAAGAATCTACTCGATTCGAATCCAAAAGAATCGAATCCAAAAGAATCGAATCGAATCCAAAAGAATCGAATTGATTTGAATCAAAAGAAGTGAATTGAATTGAATCCAAAAGGAACTAATCGAATCAAATCGAAAAAACTCGAATAGAATCAAATCGAATCAAAAAGAATCGAATAGATTCGAATCAAAAAGAATCGAATTGAGGGATCCCTGGGTGGCGCAGCGGTTTAGCGCCTGCCTTTGGCCCAGGGCGCGATCCTGGAGACCCGGGATCGAATCCCACATCGGGCTCCTGGTGCATGGAGCCTGCTTCTCCCTCTGCCTGTGTCTCTGCCTCTCTGTCTCTCTCTGTGACTATCATAAAAAAAAGAATCGAATTGAATCGTGTTGAAAAAAATCATAAAGAATCAAATCGAAAAGAATCGAATTCCATGTAACGAAAAGATTCGAATTGAAAAGAATCGAATCGAAACAAAAGAATCGAATCGAATCGACATGAATCAAAAAGAATCGAATCAAAACGAATCGAAAAGAAACAAATCAAGTAGAATCTAAAAGAATCGAATCGAATCCAATCGAAAAAATTCGAATAGAATTGAATCGAAAAGAATCAAAACGAATCGAACCGAAGAGAATCGATTCGAATCAAAATAAAAAGTATCGTATCAAATCGAATCGAAAAGAATCATATCAAATAGAATCGAAAGAATGGAATCAAATCTAAAACAATCGAATGGAATCGAAAAGAATCGCATTGAATGGAATAGAATCGAAAAGAATAGAATAGAATCGAAAGAAATCGAATAGAATCAAATCAAATCAAAAAGAATCGAATTGAATTGATCCTAACCAAAAGAAGCGAAATGAATCGACTCGAACCGAAAAAAACAAATCGAAAAGAATCTAATCTCAACGAAAATCATCGAAATGAATAGAATCGAAAAGAATCGAATTGAATCAAATCGAAAAGAATCGAATGGAATCCAATCGAAAAGAATCAAATTGAGTCGAATCGAAACAAATTGAATCCAATCGAAAAGAATCTAATTGAATCGAATCGAAAAGAATCGAATTCAATCAAAACGAATCGATTCGAATGGAATAGAAAAGAATAGAATCGAATCGAATCGAAAAGAATCAAATCGAATCGAAAAGAATCGAATCAAAACGAATTGAATCGAATCGAAAAGAAACGAATCGAACCGAATCAAAAAGAAAACAATCGAATCGAATCAAATACAAAAGAATCGCTTTGAATAGCATAGAATTGAAAAGAATCGAATCAATCGAATTGAAAACAATTGAATCGAAAAGAATCGAATCAAAAAAAGTCGAATCGAAACGAAAACAATCGAATCGAATCGAATCTAAAAGAATCGTATTGAATTGAATCGAGTCGAAAAGACTCGAATCAAAAAGACTCGAATCGAATTGAATCAAATCGAAAAGAATCTAATAGAAACCACTCGAACAGAATCAAATCGAAATGATTCAAATGAATCGAATAGAATAGAATCGAAAAAAATCGAATAGAATCGAAACGAACCGAAACGAAATGAATCGAAGAGAATCGATTAGAATCGAAATGAAAAGAATCGTATTGAATCGAATCGAAAAGAATCAAATCAAATCGAATCGAAAGAATTGAATCAAATCGAAAAGAATCCAATCGAATCGAAAAGAATCGAACTGAATGGAATCAAATCGAAAAGAATCGAAACGAATCGAAAAGAATCGAATCAAATTTAATGGAATCGAAAAGAATCGAATTGAATCGAAAAGAATCGAAATGAAACAAATCAGATCAAATGGAAAAGCATCAAATCGAATTGAAAAGAATCGAATTGAATCGAAATGAATCGAATCAAAAAGACTCGAATCGAAAAGAATCGAATCGAATCGAAAAGACTCGAATCGAATTAAAAATATCAAATCGAATCTAATTGAAAAAAATCGAAAAATCGAATTGAAAAGACTCGAATTGAAACGAATCGATTTGAAACGAAAAGAATCGAATCTAATCGAATCGAATGAAAGAATTGAATTGAATAGAAAAAAATCGAATAGAAAAGAATCGAACCGAAAAGTAAAGAATCAAATTGAATCAGTCGATTAAATTCTAGTCGAATCGAATCAAAAAGCATGAAATCGAGTCGAATCGAATCGAAAAGAATCGAATCGAAACGAAAAGATTCGAATTGTATCTAATCAAAAAGAATCGAATCGTATCGACTCGAATCGAAAAGAATCCAATTGCATCATCGAATGGAAAGTAATCGAATTGAATAGAATAGAAAAGAATCGAATCGAATCAAATCGAAAACAATCAAATTGAATTGATCGAAAAGAATCGAATTGAATCAAATCGAATCGAAATGAAAAGAATCGAATCGATTCAAGTGGAAAAGAATCGAATCAAAAGAATCAAATCGACACGAAAAGAATCGAATCGAATCAAAAAGTATCGAATTGATTCGAAAACATTCGAATCGAAAAGAATCGAATTGAAATGAATCCGATCGAAATGAAAAGAATCTACTCGATTCGAATCCAAAAGAATCGAATCCAAAAGAATCAAATCGAATCCAAAAGAATCGAATTGATTTGAATCAAAAGAAGTGAATTGAATTGAATCCAAAAGGAACTAATCGAATCAAATCGAAAAAACTCGAATAGAATCAAATCGAATCAAAAAGAATCGAATAGATTCGAATCAAAAAGAATCGAATTGAGGGATCCCTGGGTGGCGCAGCGGTTTAGCGCCTGCCTTTGGCCCAGGGCGCGATCCTGGAGACCCGGGATCGAATCCCACATCGGGCTCCTGGTGCATGGAGCCTGCTTCTCCCTCTGCCTGTGTCTCTGCCTCTCTGTCTCTCTCTGTGACTATCATAAAAAAAGAATCGAATTGAATCGTGTTGAAAAAAATCATAAAGAATCAAATCGAAAAGAATCGAATTCCATGTAACGAAAAGATTCGAATTGAAAAGAATCGAATCGAAACAAAAGAATCGAATCGAATCGACATGAATCAAAAAGAATCGAATCAAAACGAATCGAAAAGAAACAAATCAAGTAGAATCTAAAAGAATCGAATCGAATCCAATCGAAAAAATTCGAATAGAATTGAATCGAAAAGAATCAAAACGAATCGAACCGAAGAGAATCGATTCGAATCAAAATAAAAAGTATCGTATCAAATCGAATCGAAAAGAATCATATCAAATAGAATCGAAAGAATGGAATCAAATCTAAAACAATCGAATGGAATCGAAAAGAATCGCATTGAATGGAATAGAATCGAAAAGAATAGAATAGAATCGAAAGAAATCGAATAGAATCAAATCAAACCAAAAAGAATCGAATTGAATTGATCCTAACCAAAAGAAGCGAAATGAATCGACTCGAACCGAAAAAAACAAATCGAAAAGAATCTAATCTCAACGAAAATCATCGAAATGAATAGAATCGAAAAGAATCGAATTGAATCAAATCGAAAAGAATCGAATGGAATCCAATCGAAAAGAATCAAATTGAGTCGAATCGAAACAAATTGAATCCAATCGAAAAGAATCTAATTGAATCGAATCGAAAAGAATCGAATTCAATCAAAACGAATCGATTCGAATGGAATAGAAAAGAATAGAATAGAATCGAATCGAAAAGAATCAAATCGAATCGAAAAGAATCGAATCAAAACGAATTGAATCGAATCGAAAAGAAACGAATCGAACCGAATCAAAAAGAAAACAATCGAATCGAATCAAATACAAAAGAATCGCTTTGAATAGCATAGAATTGAAAAGAATCGAATCAATCGAATTGAAAACAATTGAATCGAAAAGAATCGAATCAAAAAAAGTCGAATCGAAACGAAAACAATCGAATCGAATCGAATCTAAAAGAATCGTATTGAATTGAATCGAGTCGAAAAGACTCGAATCAAAAAGACTCGAATCGAATTGAATCAAATCGAAAAGAATCTAATAGAAACCACTCGAACAGAATCAAATCGAAATGATTCAAATGAATCGAATAGAATAGAATCGAAAAAAATCGAAACGAATCGAAACGAACCGAAACGAAATGAATCGAAGAGAATCGATTAGAATCGAAATGAAAAGAATCGTATTGAATCGAATCGAAAAGAATCAAATCAAATCGAATCGAAAGAATTGAATCAAATCGAAAAGAATCCAATCGAATCGAAAAGAATCGAACTGAATGGAATCAAATCGAAAAGAATCGAATCGAATCGAAAAGAATCGAATCAAATTTAATGGAATCGAAAAGAATCGAATGGAATCGAAAAGAATCAAAATGAAACAAATCACATCAAATGGAAAAGCATCAAATCGAATTGAAAAGAATCGAATCGAATCGAAAAGACTCGAATCGAATAAATATATCAAATCGAATCGAATCGGAAAGAATCGAATTGAAAAGACTCGAATTGAAACGAATCGATTTGAAACGAAAAGAATAGAATCTAATCGAATCGAATTGAAAGAATCGAATTGAATAGAAAAAAATCGAATAGAAAAGAATCGAACCGAAAAGTAAAGAATCAAATTGAATCAGTCGATTAAATTCTAGTCGAATCGAATCAAAAAGCATGAAATCGAGTCGAATCGAATCGAAAAGAATCGAATCGAATCGAAAAGATTCGAATTGTATCTAATCAAAAAGAATCGAATCGTATCGACTCGAATCGAAAAGAATCCAATTGCATCATCGAATGGAAACTAATCGAATTGAATAGAATAGAAAAGAATCGAATCGAATCAAATCGAAAACAATCAAATTGAATTGATCGAAAAGAATCGAATTGAATCAAATCGAATCGAAATGAAAAGAATCGAATCGATTCAAATGGAAAAGAATCGAATCGAAAAGAATCAAATCGACACGAAAAGAATCGAATCGAATCAAAAAGTATCGAATTGATTCGAAAACATTCGAATCGAAAAGAATCGAATTGAAATGAATCCGATCGAAATGAAAAGAATCTACTCGATTCGAATCCAAAAGAATCGAATCCAAAAGAATCGAATCGAATCCAAAAGAATCGAATTGATTTGAATCAAAAGAAGTGAATTGAATTGAATCCAAAAGGAACTAATCGAATCAAATCGAAAAAACTCGAATAGAATCAAATCGAATCAAAAAGAATCGAATAGATTCGAATCAAAAAGAATCGAATTGAGGGATCCCTGGGTGGCGCAGCGGTTTAGCGCCTGCCTTTGGCCCAGGGCGCGATCCTGGAGACCCGGGATCGAATCCCACATCGGGCTCCTGGTGCATGGAGCCTGCTTCTCCCTCTGCCTGTGTCTCTGCCTCTCTGTCTCTCTCTGTGACTATCATAAAAAAAAGAATCGAATTGAATCGTGTTGAAAAAAATCATAAAGAATCAAATCGAAAAGAATCGAATTCCATGTAACGAAAAGATTCGAATTGAAAAGAATCGAATCGAAACAAAAGAATCGAATCGAATCGACATGAATCAAAAAGAATCGAATCAAAACGAATCGAAAAGAAACAAATCAAGTAGAATCTAAAAGAATCGAATCGAACCCAATCGAAAAAATTCGAATAGAATTGAATCGAAAAGAATCAAAACGAATCGAACCGAAGAGAATCGATTCGAATCAAAATAAAAAGTATCGTATCAAATCGAATCGAAAAGAATCATATCAAATAGAATCGAAAGAATGGAATCAAATCTAAAACAATCGAATCGAATCGAAAAGAATCGCATTGAATGGAATAGAATCGAAAAGAATAGAATAGAATCGAAAGAAATCGAATAGAATCAAATCAAATCAAAAAGAATCGAATTGAATTGATCCTAACCAAAAGAAGCGAAATGAATCGACTCGAACCGAAAAAAACAAATCGAAAAGAATCTAATCTCAACGAAAATCATCGAAATGAATAGAATCGAAAAGAATCGAATTGAATCAAATCGAAAAGAATCGAATGGAATCCAATCGAAAAGAATCAAATTGAGTCGAATCGAAACAAATTGAATCCAATCGAAAAGAATCTAATTGAATCGAATCGAAAAGAATCGAATTCAATCAAAACGAATCGATTCGAATGGAATAGAAAAGAATAGAATAGAATAGAATCGAAAAGAATCAAATCGAATCGAAAAGAATCGAATCAAAACGAATTGAATCGAATCGAAAAGAAACGAATCGAACCGAATCAAAAAGAAAACAATCGAATCGAATCAAATACAAAAGAATCGCTTTGAATAGCATAGAATTGAAAAGAATCGAATCAATCGAATTGAAAACAATCGAATCGAAAAGAATCGAATCAAAAAAAGTCGAATCGAAACGAAAACAATCGAATCGAATCGAATCTAAAAGAATCGTATTGAATTGAATCGAGTCGAAAAGACGCGAATCAAAAAGACTCGAATCGAATTGAAACAAATCGAAAAGAATCTAATAGAAACCACTCGAACAGAATCAAATCGAAATGATTCAAAATGAATCGAATAGAATAGAATCGAAAAAAATCGAAACGACCCGAAACGAAATGAATCGAAGAGAATCGATTAGAATCGAAATGAAAAGAATCGTATTGAATCGAATCGAAAGAATCAAATCAAATTGAATCGAAAGAATTGAATCAAATCGAAAAGAATCCAATCGAATCGAAAAGAATCGAACTGAATGGAATCAAATCGAAAAGAATCGAATCGAATCGAAAAGAATCGAATCAAATTTAATGGAATCGAAAAGAATCGAATGGAATCGAAAAGAATCGAAATGAAACAAATCAGATCATATCGAAAAGCATCAAATCGAATTGAAAAGAATCGAATCGAATCGAAATGAATCGAATCAAAAAGACTCGAATCGAAAAGAATCGTATTGAAAAGAATCGAATCGAATCGAAAAGACTCGAATCGAATTAAAAATATCAAATCGAATCGAATCGAAAAGAATCGAATTGAAAAGACTCGAATTGAAACGAATCGATTTGAAACGAAAAGAATCGAATCGAATCGAATCGAATTGAAAGAATCGAATTGAATAGAAAAAAATCGAATAGAAAAGAATCGAACCGAAAAGAAAAGAATCAAATTGAATCAGTCGATTAAATTCTAGTCGAATCGAATCAAAAAGAATGAAATCGAAAAGAATCGAATCGAAAAGAATCGAATCGAAAAGAATCGAATTGTATCTAATCAAAAAGAATCGAATCGTATCGACTCGAATCGAAAAGAATCCAATTGCATCATCGAATGGAAACTAATCGAATTGAATAGAATAGAAAAGAATCGAATCGAATCAAATCGAAAACAATCAAATTGAATTGATCGAAAAGAATCGAATTGAATCAAATCGAATCGAAATGAAAAGAATCGAATCGATTCAAATGGAAAAGAATCGAATCGAAAAGAATCAAATCGACACGAAAAGAATCGAATCGAATCAAAAAGTATCGAATTGATTCGAAAACATTCGAATCGAAAAGAATCGAATTGAAATGAATCCGATCGAAATGAAAAGAATCTACTCGATTCGAATCCAAAAGAATCGAATCCAAAAGAATCGAATCGAATCCAAAAGAATCGAATTGATTTGAATCAAAAGAAGTGAATTGAATTGAATCCAAAAGGAACTAATCGAATCAAATCGAAAAAACTCGAATAGAATCAAATCGAATCAAAAAGAATCGAATAGATTCGAATCAAAAAGAATCGAATTGAGGGATCCCTGGGTGGCGCAGCGGTTTAGCGCCTGCCTTTGGCCCAGGGCGCGATCCTGGAGACCCGGGATCGAATCCCACATCGGGCTCCTGGTGCATGGAGCCTGCTTCTCCCTCTGCCTGTGTCTCTGCCTCTCTGTCTCTCTCTGTGACTATCATAAAAAAAAGAATCGAATTGAATCGTGTTGAAAAAAATCATAAAGAATCAAATCGAAAAGAATCGAATTCCATGTAACGAAAAGATTCGAATTGAAAAGAATCGAATCGAAACAAAAGAATCGAATCGAATCGACATGAATCAAAAAGAATCGAATCAAAACGAATCGAAAAGAAACAAATCAAGTAGAATCTAAAAGAATCGAATCGAACCCAATCGAAAAAATTCGAATAGAATTGAATCGAAAAGAATCAAAACGAATCGAACCGAAGAGAATCGATTCGAATCAAAATAAAAAGTATCGTATCAAATCGAATCGAAAAGAATCATATCAAATAGAATCGAAAGAATGGAATCAAATCTAAAACAATCGAATCGAATCGAAAAGAATCGCATTGAATGGAATAGAATCGAAAAGAATAGAATAGAATCGAAAGAAATCGAATAGAATCAAATCAAATCAAAAAGAATCGAATTGAATTGATCCTAACCAAAAGAAGCGAAATGAATCGACTCGAACCGAAAAAAACAAATCGAAAAGAATCTAATCTCAACGAAAATCATCGAAATGAATAGAATCGAAAAGAATCGAATTGAATCAAATCGAAAAGAATCGAATGGAATCCAATCGAAAAGAATCAAATTGAGTCGAATCGAAACAAATTGAATCCAATCGAAAAGAATCTAATTGAATCGAATCGAAAAGAATCGAATTCAATCAAAACGAATCGATTCGAATGGAATAGAAAAGAATAGAATAGAATAGAATCGAAAAGAATCAAATCGAATCGAAAAGAATCGAATCAAAACGAATTGAATCGAATCGAAAAGAAACGAATCGAACCGAATCAAAAAGAAAACAATCGAATCGAATCAAATACAAAAGAATCGCTTTGAATAGCATAGAATTGAAAAGAATCGAATCAATCGAATTGAAAACAATCGAATCGAAAAGAATCGAATCAAAAAAAGTCGAATCGAAACGAAAACAATCGAATCGAATCGAATCTAAAAGAATCGTATTGAATTGAATCGAGTCGAAAAGACGCGAATCAAAAAGACTCGAATCGAATTGAAACAAATCGAAAAGAATCTAATAGAAACCACTCGAACAGAATCAAATCGAAATGATTCAAAATGAATCGAATAGAATAGAATCGAAAAAAATCGAAACGACCCGAAACGAAATGAATCGAAGAGAATCGATTAGAATCGAAATGAAAAGAATCGTATTGAATCGAATCGAAAGAATCAAATCAAATTGAATCGAAAGAATTGAATCAAATCGAAAAGAATCCAATCGAATCGAAAAGAATCGAACTGAATGGAATCAAATCGAAAAGAATCGAATCGAATCGAAAAGAATCGAATCAAATTTAATGGAATCGAAAAGAATCGAATTGAATCGAAAAGAATCGAAATGAAACAAATCAGATCAAATGGAAAAGCATCAAATCGAATTGAAATGAATCGAATCGAATCGAAATGAATCGAATCAAAAAGACTCGAATCGAAAAGAATCGAATCGAATCGAAAAGACTCGAATCGAATTAAAAATATCAAATCGAATCGAATCGAAAAGAATCGAATTGAAAAGACTCGAATTGAAACGAATCGATTTGAAACGAAAAGAATCGAATCTAATCGAATCGAATGAAAGAATTGAATTGAATAGAAAAAAATCGAATAGAAAAGAATCGAACCGAAAAGTAAAGAATCAAATTGAATCAGTCGATTAAATTCTAGTCGAATCGAATCAAAAAGCATGAAATCGAGTCGAATCGAATCGAAAAGAATCGAATCGAATCGAAAAGATTCGAATTGTATCTAATCAAAAAGAATCGAATCGTATCGACTCGAATCGAAAAGAATCCAATTGCATCATCGAATGGAAAGTAATCGAATTGAATAGAATAGAAAAGAATCGAATCGAATCAAATCGAAAACAATCAAATTGAATTGATCGAAAAGAATCGAATTGAATCAAATCGAATCGAAATGAAAAGAATCGAATCGATTCAAGTGGAAAAGAATCGAATCAAAAGAATCAAATCGACACGAAAAGAATCGAATCGAATCAAAAAGTATCGAATTGATTCGAAAACATTCGAATCGAAAAGAATCGAATTGAAATGAATCCGATCGAAATGAAAAGAATCTACTCGATTCGAATCCAAAAGAATCGAATCCAAAAGAATCGAATCGAATCCAAAAGAATCGAATTGATTTGAATCAAAAGAAGTGAATTGAATTGAATCCAAAAGGAACTAATCGAATCAAATCGAAAAAACTCGAATAGAATCAAATCGAATCAAAAAGAATCGAATAGATTCGAATCAAAAAGAATCGAATTGAGGGATCCCTGGGTGGCGCAGCGGTTTAGCGCCTGCCTTTGGCCCAGGGCGCGATCCTGGAGACCCGGGATCGAATCCCACATCGGGCTCCTGGTGCATGGAGCCTGCTTCTCCCTCTGCCTGTGTCTCTGCCTCTCTGTCTCTCTCTGTGACTATCATAAAAAAAAGAATCGAATTGAATCGTGTTGAAAAAAATCATAAAGAATCAAATCGAAAAGAATCGAATTCCATGTAACGAAAAGATTCGAATTGAAAAGAATCGAATCGAAACAAAAGAATCGAATCGAATCGACATGAATCAAAAAGAATCGAATCAAAACGAATCGAAAAGAAACAAATCAAGTAGAATCTAAAAGAATCGAATCGAATCCAATCGAAAAAATTCGAATAGAATTGAATCGAAAAGAATCAAAACGAATCGAACCGAAGAGAATCGATTCGAATCAAAATAAAAAGTATCGTATCAAATCGAATCGAAAAGAATCATATCAAATAGAATCGAAAGAATGGAATCAAATCTAAAACAATCGAATGGAATCGAAAAGAATCGCATTGAATGGAATAGAATCGAAAAGAATAGAATAGAATCGAAAGAAATCGAATAGAATCAAATCAAATCAAAAAGAATCGAATTGAATTGATCCTAACCAAAAGAAGCGAAATGAATCGACTCGAACCGAAAAAAACAAATCGAAAAGAATCTAATCTCAACGAAAATCATCGAAATGAATAGAATCGAAAAGAATCGAATTGAATCAAATCGAAAAGAATCGAATGGAATCCAATCGAAAAGAATCAAATTGAGTCGAATCGAAACAAATTGAATCCAATCGAAAAGAATCTAATTGAATCGAATCGAAAAGAATCGAATTCAATCAAAACGAATCGATTCGAATGGAATAGAAAAGAATAGAATCGAATCGAATCGAAAAGAATCAAATCGAATCGAAAAGAATCGAATCAAAACGAATTGAATCGAATCGAAAAGAAACGAATCGAACCGAATCAAAAAGAAAACAATCGAATCGAATCAAATACAAAAGAATCGCTTTGAATAGCATAGAATTGAAAAGAATCGAATCAATCGAATTGAAAACAATTGAATCGAAAAGAATCGAATCAAAAAAAGTCGAATCGAAACGAAAACAATCGAATCGAATCGAATCTAAAAGAATCGTATTGAATTGAATCGAGTCGAAAAGACTCGAATCAAAAAGACTCGAATCGAATTGAATCAAATCGAAAAGAATCTAATAGAAACCACTCGAACAGAATCAAATCGAAATGATTCAAATGAATCGAATAGAATAGAATCGAAAAAAATCGAATAGAATCGAAACGAACCGAAACGAAATGAATCGAAGAGAATCGATTAGAATCGAAATGAAAAGAATCGTATTGAATCGAATCGAAAAGAATCAAATCAAATCGAATCGAAAGAATTGAATCAAATCGAAAAGAATCCAATCGAATCGAAAAGAATCGAACTGAATGGAATCAAATCGAAAAGAATCGAAACGAATCGAAAAGAATCGAATCAAATTTAATGGAATCGAAAAGAATCGAATTGAATCGAAAAGAATCGAAATGAAACAAATCAGATCAAATGGAAAAGCATCAAATCGAATTGAAAAGAATCGAATTGAATCGAAATGAATCGAATCAAAAAGACTCGAATCGAAAAGAATCGAATCGAATCGAAAAGACTCGAATCGAATTAAAAATATCAAATCGAATCTAATTGAAAAAAATCGAAAAATCGAATTGAAAAGACTCGAATTGAAACGAATCGATTTGAAACGAAAAGAATCGAATCTAATCGAATCGAATGAAAGAATTGAATTGAATAGAAAAAAATCGAATAGAAAAGAATCGAACCGAAAAGTAAAGAATCAAATTGAATCAGTCGATTAAATTCTAGTCGAATCGAATCAAAAAGCATGAAATCGAGTCGAATCGAATCGAAAAGAATCGAATCGAAACGAAAAGATTCGAATTGTATCTAATCAAAAAGAATCGAATCGTATCGACTCGAATCGAAAAGAATCCAATTGCATCATCGAATGGAAAGTAATCGAATTGAATAGAATAGAAAAGAATCGAATCGAATCAAATCGAAAACAATCAAATTGAATTGATCGAAAAGAATCGAATTGAATCAAATCGAATCGAAATGAAAAGAATCGAATCGATTCAAGTGGAAAAGAATCGAATCAAAAGAATCAAATCGACACGAAAAGAATCGAATCGAATCAAAAAGTATCGAATTGATTCGAAAACATTCGAATCGAAAAGAATCGAATTGAAATGAATCCGATCGAAATGAAAAGAATCTACTCGATTCGAATCCAAAAGAATCGAATCCAAAAGAATCAAATCGAATCCAAAAGAATCGAATTGATTTGAATCAAAAGAAGTGAATTGAATTGAATCCAAAAGGAACTAATCGAATCAAATCGAAAAAACTCGAATAGAATCAAATCGAATCAAAAAGAATCGAATAGATTCGAATCAAAAAGAATCGAATTGAGGGATCCCTGGGTGGCGCAGCGGTTTAGCGCCTGCCTTTGGCCCAGGGCGCGATCCTGGAGACCCGGGATCGAATCCCACATCGGGCTCCTGGTGCATGGAGCCTGCTTCTCCCTCTGCCTGTGTCTCTGCCTCTCTGTCTCTCTCTGTGACTATCATAAAAAAAAGAATCGAATTGAATCGTGTTGAAAAAAATCATAAAGAATCAAATCGAAAAGAATCGAATTCCATGTAACGAAAAGATTCGAATTGAAAAGAATCGAATCGAAACAAAAGAATCGAATCGAATCGACATGAATCAAAAAGAATCGAATCAAAACGAATCGAAAAGAAACAAATCAAGTAGAATCTAAAAGAATCGAATCGAATCCAATCGAAAAAATTCGAATAGAATTGAATCGAAAAGAATCAAAACGAATCGAACCGAAGAGAATCGATTCGAATCAAAATAAAAAGTATCGTATCAAATCGAATCGAAAAGAATCATATCAAATAGAATCGAAAGAATGGAATCAAATCTAAAACAATCGAATGGAATCGAAAAGAATCGCATTGAATGGAATAGAATCGAAAAGAATAGAATAGAATCGAAAGAAATCGAATAGAATCAAATCAAACCAAAAAGAATCGAATTGAATTGATCCTAACCAAAAGAAGCGAAATGAATCGACTCGAACCGAAAAAAACAAATCGAAAAGAATCTAATCTCAACGAAAATCATCGAAATGAATAGAATCGAAAAGAATCGAATTGAATCAAATCGAAAAGAATCGAATGGAATCCAATCGAAAAGAATCAAATTGAGTCGAATCGAAACAAATTGAATCCAATCGAAAAGAATCTAATTGAATCGAATCGAAAAGAATCGAATTCAATCAAAACGAATCGATTCGAATGGAATAGAAAAGAATAGAATAGAATCGAATCGAAAAGAATCAAATCGAATCGAAAAGAATCGAATCAAAACGAATTGAATCGAATCGAAAAGAAACGAATCGAACCGAATCAAAAAGAAAACAATCGAATCGAATCAAATACAAAAGAATCGCTTTGAATAGCATAGAATTGAAAAGAATCGAATCAATCGAATTGAAAACAATTGAATCGAAAAGAATCGAATCAAAAAAAGTCGAATCGAAACGAAAACAATCGAATCGAATCGAATCTAAAAGAATCGTATTGAATTGAATCGAGTCGAAAAGACTCGAATCAAAAAGACTCGAATCGAATTGAATCAAATCGAAAAGAATCTAATAGAAACCACTCGAACAGAATCAAATCGAAATGATTCAAATGAATCGAATAGAATAGAATCGAAAAAAATCGAAACGAATCGAAACGAACCGAAACGAAATGAATCGAAGAGAATCGATTAGAATCGAAATGAAAAGAATCGTATTGAATCGAATCGAAAAGAATCAAATCAAATCGAATCGAAAGAATTGAATCAAATCGAAAAGAATCCAATCGAATCGAAAAGAATCGAACTGAATGGAATCAAATCGAAAAGAATCGAATCGAATCGAAAAGAATCGAATCAAATTTAATGGAATCGAAAAGAATCGAATGGAATCGAAAAGAATCAAAATGAAACAAATCACATCAAATGGAAAAGCATCAAATCGAATTGAAAAGAATCGAATCGAATCGAAAAGACTCGAATCGAATAAATATATCAAATCGAATCGAATCGGAAAGAATCGAATTGAAAAGACTCGAATTGAAACGAATCGATTTGAAACGAAAAGAATAGAATCTAATCGAATCGAATTGAAAGAATCGAATTGAATAGAAAAAAATCGAATAGAAAAGAATCGAACCGAAAAGTAAAGAATCAAATTGAATCAGTCGATTAAATTCTAGTCGAATCGAATCAAAAAGCATGAAATCGAGTCGAATCGAATCGAAAAGAATCGAATCGAATCGAAAAGATTCGAATTGTATCTAATCAAAAAGAATCGAATCGTATCGACTCGAATCGAAAAGAATCCAATTGCATCATCGAATGGAAACTAATCGAATTGAATAGAATAGAAAAGAATCGAATCGAATCAAATCGAAAACAATCAAATTGAATTGATCGAAAAGAATCGAATTGAATCAAATCGAATCGAAATGAAAAGAATCGAATCGATTCAAATGGAAAAGAATCGAATCGAAAAGAATCAAATCGACACGAAAAGAATCGAATCGAATCAAAAAGTATCGAATTGATTCGAAAACATTCGAATCGAAAAGAATCGAATTGAAATGAATCCGATCGAAATGAAAAGAATCTACTTGATTCGAATCCAAAAGAATCGAATCCAAAAGAATCGAATCGAATCCAAAAGAATCGAATTGATTTGAATCAAAAGAAGTGAATTGAATTGAATCCAAAAGGAACTAATCGAATCAAATCGAAAAAACTCGAATAGAATCAAATCGAATCAAAAAGAATCGAATAGATTCGAATCAAAAAGAATCGAATTGAGGGATCCCTGGGTGGCGCAGCGGTTTAGCGCCTGCCTTTGGCCCAGGGCGCGATCCTGGAGACCCGGGATCGAATCCCACATCGGGCTCCTGGTGCATGGAGCCTGCTTCTCCCTCTGCCTGTGTCTCTGCCTCTCTGTCTCTCTCTGTGACTATCATAAAAAAAAGAATCGAATTGAATCGTGTTGAAAAAAATCATAAAGAATCAAATCGAAAAGAATCGAATTCCATGTAACGAAAAGATTCGAATTGAAAAGAATCGAATCGAAACAAAAGAATCGAATCGAATCGACATGAATCAAAAAGAATCGAATCAAAACGAATCGAAAAGAAACAAATCAAGTAGAATCTAAAAGAATCGAATCGAATCCAATCGAAAAAATTCGAATAGAATTGAATCGAAAAGAATCAAAACGAATCGAACCGAAGAGAATCGATTCGAATCAAAATAAAAAGTATCGTATCAAATCGAATCGAAAAGAATCATATCAAATAGAATCGAAAGAATGGAATCAAATCTAAAACAATCGAATCGAATCGAAAAGAATCGCATTGAATGGAATAGAATCGAAAAGAATAGAATAGAATAGAAAGAAATCGAATAGAATCAAATCAAATCAAAAAGAATCGAATTGAATTGATCCTAACCAAAAGAAGCGAAATGAATCGACTCGAACCGAAAAAAACAAATCGAAAAGAATCTAATCTCAACGAAAATCATCGAAATGAATAGAATCGAAAAGAATCGAATTGAATCAAATCGAAAAGAATCGAATGGAATCCAATCGAAAAGAATCAAATTGATTCGAATCGAAACAAATTGAATCCAATCGAAAAGAATCTAATTGAATCGAATCGAAAAGAATCGAATTCAATCAAAACGAATCGATTCGAATGGAATAGAAAAGAATAGAATAGAATCGAATCGAAAAGAATCAAATCGAATCGAAAAGAATCGAATCAAAACGAATTGAATCGAATCGAAAAGAAACGAATCGAACCGAATCAAAAAGAAAACAATCGAATCGAATCAAATACAAAAGAATCGCTTTGAATAGCATAGAATTGAAAAGAATCGAATCAATCGAATTGAAAACAATCGAATCGAAAAGAATCGAATCAAAAAAAGTCGAATCGAAACGAAAACAATCGAATCGAATCGAATCTAAAAGAATCGTATTGAATTGAATCGAGTCGAAAAGACGCGAATCAAAAAGACTCGAATCGAATTGAAACAAATCGAAAAGAATCTAATAGAAACCACTCGAACAGAATCAAATCGAAATGATTCAAAATGAATCGAATAGAATAGAATCGAAAAAAATCGAAACGAATCGAAACGAAATGAATCGAAGAGAATCGATTAGAATCGAAATGAAAAGAATCGTATTGAATCGAATCGAAAGAATCAAATCAAATTGAATCGAAAGAATTGAATCAAATCGAAAAGAATCCAATCGAATCGAAAAGAATCGAACTGAATGGAATCAAATCGAAAAGAATCGAATCGAATCGAAAAGAATCGAATCAAATTTAATGGAATCGAAAAGAATCGAATGGAATCGAAAAGAATCGAAATGAAACAAATCAGATCATATGGAAAAGCATCAAATCGAATTGAAAAGAATCGAATCGAATCGAAATGAATCGAATCAAAAAGACTCGAATCGAAAAGAATCGTATTGAAAAGAATCGAATCGAATCGAAAAGACTCGAATCGAATTAAAAATATCAAATCGAATCGAATCGAAAAGAATCGAATTGAAAAGACTCGAATTGAAACGAATCGATTTGAAACGAAAAGAATCGAATCGAATCGAATCGAATTGAAAGAATCGAATTGAATAGAAAAAAATCGAATAGAAAAGAATCGAACCGAAAAGAAAAGAATCAAATTGAATCAGTCGATTAAATTCTAGTCGAATCGAATCAAAAAGAATGAAATCGAGTCGAATCGAATCGAAAAGAATCGAATCGAATCGAAAAGAATCGAATTGTATCTAATCAAAAAGAATCGAATCGTATCGACTCGAATCGAAAAGAATCCAATTGCATCATCGAATGGAAACTAATCCAATTGAATACAATCGAAAAGAATCGAATCGAATCAAATCGAAATCAATCAAATTGAATTGATCGAAAAGAATCGAATTGAATCAAATCGAATCGAAATGAAAAGAATCGAATCGATTCAAATAGAAAAGAATCGAATCGAAACGAATCAAATCGACACGAAAAGAATCGAATCGAATCAAAAAGTATCGAATTGATTCGAAAACATTCGCATCGAAAAGAATCGAATTGAAATGAATCCGATCGAAATGAAAAGAATCTACTCGATTCGAATCCAAAAGAATCGAATCCAAAAGAATCGAATTGAATTGAATCAAAAGAAATGAATTGAATTGAATCAAAAAGGAACTAATCGCATCAAATCGAAAAAACTCGAATAGAATCAAATCGAATCAAAAAGAATCGAATAGATTCGAATCAAAAAGAATCGAATTGAGGGATCCCTGGGTGGCGCAGCGGTTTAGCGCCTGCCTTTGGCCCAGGGCGCGATCCTGGAGACACGGGATCGAATCCCACATCGGGCTCCTGGTGCATGGAGCCTGCTTCTCCCTCTGCCTGTGTCTCTGCCTATCTGTCTCTCTCTGTGACTATCATAAAAAAAAAGAATCGAATTGAATCGTGTTGAAAAAAATCATAAAGAATCAAATCGAAAAGAATCGAATTCCATGTAACGAAAAGATTCGAATTGAAAAGAATCGAATCGAAACAAAAGAATCGAATCGACATGAATCAAAAAGAATCGAAACAAAACGAATCGAAAAGAAACAAATCAAGTAGAATCTAAAAGAATCGAATCGAATCAAGTCGAAAAAATTCAAATAGAATTGAATCGAAAAGAATCAAAACGAATCGAACCGAAGAGAATCGATTCGAATCAAAATAAAAAGTATCGTAACAAATCGAATCGAAAAGAATCATATCAAATAGAATCGAAAGAATGGAATCAAATCTAAAACAATCGAATCGAATCGAAAAGAATCGAATTGAACGGAATGGAATCGAAAAGAATACAATGGAATAGAATCGAAAGAAATCGAATAGAATCAAATCAAACCAAAAAGAATCGAATTGAATTGATCCTAACCAAAATAAGCGAAATGAATCGACTCGAACCGAAAAAAACAAATCGAAAAGAATCTAATCTCAACGAAAATCATCGAAATGAATAGAATCGAAAAGAATCGAATTGAATCAAATCGAAAAGAATCGAATGGAATCCAATCGAAAAGAATCAAATTGAGTCGAATCGAAACAAATTGAATCCAATCGAAAAGAATCTAATTGAATCGAATCGAAAAGAATCGAATTCAATCAAAACGAATCGATTCGAATGGAATAGAAAAGAATAGAATCGAATCGAATCGAAAAGAATCAAATCGAATCGAAAAGAATCGAATCAAAACGAATTGAATCGAATCGAAAAGAAACGAATCGAACCGAATCAAAAAGAAAACAATCGAATCGAATCAAATACAAAAGAATCGCTTTGAATAGCATAGAATGGAAAAGAATCGAATCAATCGAATTGGAAACAATCGAATCGAAAAGAATCGAATCAAAAAAAGTCGAATCGAAACGAAAACAATCGAATCGAATCGAATCTAAAAGAATCGTATTGAATTGAATCGAGTCGAAAAGACGCGAATCAAAAAGACTCGAATCGAATTGAAACAAATCGAAAAGAATCTAATAGAAACCACTCGAACAGAATCAAATCGAAATGATTCAAAATGAATCGAATAGAATAGAATCGAAAAAAATCGAAACGAATCGAAACGAAATGAATCGAAGAGAATCGATTAGAATCGAAATGAAAAGAATCATATTGAATCGAATCGAAAGAATCAAATCAAATTGAATCGAAAGAATTGAATCAAATCGAAAAGAATCCAATCGAATCGAAAAGAATCGAACTGAATGGAATCAAATCGAAAAGAATCGAATCGAATCGAAAAGAATCGAATCAAATTTAATGGAATCGAAAAGAATCGAATGGAATCGAAAAGAATCGAAATGAAACAAATCAGATCATATGGAAAAGCATCAAATCGAATTGAAAAGAATCGAATCGAATCGAAATGAATCGAATCAAAAAGACTCGAATCGAAAAGAATCGTATTGAAAAGAATCGAATCGAATCGAAAAGACTCGAATCGAATTAAAAATATCAAATCGAATCGAATCGAAAAGAATCGAATTGAAAAGACTCGAATTGAAACGAATCGATTTGAAACGAAAAGAATCGAATCGAATCGAATCGAATTGAAAGAATCGAATTGAATAGAAAAAAATCGAATAGAAAAGAATCGAACCGAAAAGAAAAGAATCAAATTGAATCAGTCGATTAAATTCTAGTCGAATCGAATCAAAAAGAATGAAATCGAGTCGAATCGAATCGAAAAGAATCGAATCGAATCGAAAAGAATCGAATTGTATCTAATCAAAAAGAATCGAATCGTATCGACTCGAATCGAAAAGAATCCAATTGCATCATCGAATGGAAACTAATCCAATTGAATATAATCGAAAAGAATCGAATCGAATCAAATTGAAATCAATCAAATTGAATTGATCGAAAAGAATCGAATTGAATCAAATCGAATCGAAATGAAAAGAATCGAATCGATTCAAATGGAAAAGAATCGAATCGAAAAGAATCAAATCGACACGAAAAGAATCGAATCGAATCAAAAAGTATCGAATTGATTCGAAAAATTTTGCATCGAAAAGAATCGAATTGAAATGAATCCGATCGAAATGAAAAGAATCTACTCGATTCGAATCCAAAAGAATCGAATCCCAAAGAATCGAATCGAATCCAAAAGAATCGAATTGATTTGAATCAAAAGAAGTGAATTGAATTGAATCCAAAAGGAACTAATCGAATCAAATCGAAGAAACTCGAATAGAATCAAATCGAATCAAAAAGAATCGAATAGATTCGAATCAAAAAGAATCGAATTGAGGGATCCCTGGGTGGCGCAGCGGTTTAGCGCCTGCCTTTGGCCCAGGGCGCGATCCTGGAGACCCGGGATCGAATCCCACATCGGGCTCCTGGTGCATGGAGCCTGCTTCTCCCTCTGCCTGTGTCTCTGCCTCTCTGTCTCTCTCTGTGACTATCATTAAAAAAAGAATCGAATTGAATCGCGTTGAAAAAAATCATAAAGAATCAAATCGAAAAGAATCGAATTCCATGTAACGAAAAGATTCGAATTGAAAAGAATCGAATCGAAACAAAAGAATCGAATCGAATCGACATGAATCAAAAAGAATCGAATCAAAACGAATCGAAAAGAAACAAATCAAGTAGAATCTAAAAGAATCGAATCGAATCCAATCGAAAAAATTCGAATAGAATTGAATCGAAAAGAATCAAAACGAATCGAACCGAAGAGAATCGATTCGAATCAAAATAAAAAGTATCGTATCAAATCGAATCGAAAAGAATCATATCAAATAGAATCGAAAGAATGGAATCAAATCTAAAACAATCGAATCGAATCGAAAAGAATCGCATTGAATGGAATAGAATCGAAAAGAATAGAATAGAATCGAAAGAAATCGAATAGAATCAAATCAAATCAAAAAGAATCGAATTGAATTGATCCTAACCAAAAGAAGCGAAATGAATCGACTCGAACCGAAAAAAACAAATCGAAAAGAATCTAATCTCAACGAAAATCATCGAAATGAATAGAATCGAAAAGAATCGAATTGAATCAAATCGAAAAGATCGAATGGAATCCAATCGAAAAGAATCAAATTGAGTCGAATCGAAACAAATTGAATCCAATCGAAAAGAATCTAATTGAATCGAATCGAAAAGAATCGAATTCAATCAAAACGAATCGATTCGAATGGAATAGAAAAGAATAGAATAGAATCGAATCGAAAAGAATCAAATCGAATCGAAAAGAATCGAATCAAAACGAATTGAATCGAATCGAAAAGAAACGAATCGAACCGAATCAAAAAGAAAACAATCGAATCGAATCAAATACAAAAGAATCGCTTTGAATAGCATAGAATTGAAAAGAATCGAATCAATCGAATTGAAAACAATCGAATCGAAAAGAATCGAATCAAAAAAAGTCGAATCGAAACGAAAACAATCGAATCGAATCGAATCTAAAAGAATCGTATTGAATTGAATCGAGTCGAAAAGACGCGAATCAAAAAGACTCGAATCGAATTGAAACAAATCGAAAAGAATCTAATAGAAACCACTCGAACAGAATCAAATCGAAATGATTCAAAATGAATCGAATAGAATAGAATCGAAAAAAATCGAAACGAATCGAAACGAAATGAATCGAAGAGAATCGATTAGAATCGAAATGAAAAGAATCGTATTGAATCGAATCGAAAGAATCAAATCAAATTGAATCGAAAGAATTGAATCAAATCGAAAAGAATCCAATCGAATCGAAAAGAATCGAACTGAATGGAATCAAATCGAAAAGAATCGAATCGAATCGAAAAGAATCGAATCAAATTTAATGGAATCGAAAAGAATCGAATGGAATCGAAAAGAATCGAAATGAAACAAATCAGATCATATGGAAAAGCATCAAATCGAATTGAAAAGAATCGAATCGAATCGAAATGAATCGAATCAAAAAGACTCGAATCGAAAAGAATCGTATTGAAAAGAATCGAATCGAATCGAAAAGACTCGAATCGAATTAAAAATATCAAATCGAATCGAATCGAAAAGAATCGAATTGAAAAGACTCGAATTGAAACGAATCGATTTGAAACGAAAAGAATCGAATCGAATCGAATTGAAAGAATCGAATTGAATAGAAAAAAATCGAATAGAAAAGAATCGAACCGAAAAGAAAAGAATCAAATTGAATCAGTCGATTAAATTCTAGTCGAATCGAATCAAAAAGAATGAAATCGAGTCGAATCGAATCGAAAAGAATCGAATCGAATCGAAAAGAATCGAATTGTATCTAATCAAAAAGAATCGAATCGTATCGACTCGAATCGAAAAGAATCCAATTGCATCATCGAATGGAAACTAATCCAATTGAATACAATCGAAAAGAATCGAATCGAATCAAATCGAAATCAATCAAATTGAATTGATCGAAAAGAATCGAATTGAATCAAATCGAATCGAAATGAAAAGAATCGAATCGATTCAAATAGAAAAGAATCGAATCGAAACGAATCAAATCGACACGAAAAGAATCGAATCGAATCAAAAAGTATCGAATTGATTCGAAAACATTCGCATCGAAAAGAATCGAATTGAAATGAATCCGATCGAAATGAAAAGAATCTACTCGATTCGAATCCAAAAGAATCGAATCCCAAAGAATCGAATCCAAAAGAATCGAATTGATTTGAATCAAAAGAAGTGAATTGAATTGAATCCAAAAGGAACTAATCGAATCAAATCGAAGAAACTCGAATAGAATCAAATCGAATCAAAAAGAATCGAATAGATTCGAATCAAAAAGAATCGAATTGAGGGATCCCTGGGTGGCGCAGCGGTTTAGCGCCTGCCTTTGGCCCAGGGCGCGATCCTGGAGACCCGGGATCGAATCCCACATCGGGCTCCTGGTGCATGGAGCCTGCTTCTCCCTCTGCCTGTGTCTCTGCCTCTCTGTCTCTCTCTGTGACTATCATTAAAAAAAGAATCGAATTGAATCGCGTTGAAAAAAATCATAAAGAATCAAATCGAAAAGAATCGAATTCCATGTAACGAAAAGATTCGAATTGAAAAGAATCGAATCGAAACAAAAGAATCGAATCGAATCGACATGAATCAAAAAGAATCGAATCAAAACGAATCGAAAAGAAACAAATCAAGTAGAATCTAAAAGAATCGAATCGAATCCAATCGAAAAAATTCGAATAGAATTGAATCGAAAAGAATCAAAATGAATCGAACCGAAGAGAATCGATTCGAATCAAAATAAAAAGTATCGTATCAAATCGAATCGAAAAGAATCATATCAAATAGAATCGAAAGAATGGAATCAAATCTAAAACAATCGAATCGAATCGAAAAGAATCGCATTGAATGGAATAGAATCGAAAAGAATAGAATAGAATCGAAAGAAATCGAATAGAATCAAATCAAATCAAAAAGAATCGAATTGAATTGATCCTAACCAAAAGAAGCGAAATGAATCGACTCGAACCGAAAAAAACAAATCGAAAAGAATCTAATCTCAACGAAAATCATCGAAATGAATAGAATCGAAAAGAATCGAATTGAATCAAATCGAAAAGATCGAATGGAATCCAATCGAAAAGAATCAAATTGAGTCGAATCGAAACAAATTGAATCCAATCGAAAAGAATCTAATTGAATCGAATCGAAAAGAATCGAATTCAATCAAAACGAATCGATTCGAATGGAATAGAAAAGAATAGAATAGAATCGAATCGAAAAGAATCAAATCGAATCGAAAAGAATCGAATCAAAACGAATTGAATCGAATCGAAAAGAAACGAATCGAACCGAATCTAAAAGAAAACAATCGAATCGAATCAAATACAAAAGAATCGCTTTGAATAGCATAGAATTGAAAAGAATCGAATCAATCGAATTGAAAACAATCGAATCGAAAAGAATCGAATCAAAAAAAGTCGAATCGAAACGAAAACAATCGAATCGAATCGAATCTAAAAGAATCGTATTGAATTGAATCGAGTCGAAAAGACGCGAATCAAAAAGACTCGAATCGAATTGAAACAAATCGAAAAGAATCTAATAGAAACCACTCGAACAGAATCAAATCGAAATGATTCAAAATGAATCGAATAGAATAGAATCGAAAAAAATCGAAACGAATCGAAACGAAATGAATCGAAGAGAATCGATTAGAATCGAAATGAAAAGAATCGTATTGAATCGAATCGAAAGAATCAAATCAAATTGAATCGAAAGAATTGAATCAAATCGAAAAGAATCCAATCGAATCGAAAAGAATCGAACTGAATGGAATCAAATCGAAAAGAATCGAATCGAATCGAAAAGAATCGAATCAAATTTAATGGAATCGAAAAGAATCGAATGGAATCGAAAAGAATCGAAATGAAACAAATCAGATCATATGGAAAAGCATCAAATCGAATTGAAAAGAATCGAATCGAATCGAAATGAATCGAATCAAAAAGACTCGAATCGAAAAGAATCGTATTGAAAAGAATCGAATCGAATCGAAAAGACTCGAATCGAATTAAAAATATCAAATCGAATCGAATCGAAAAGAATCGAATTGAAAAGACTCGAATTGAAACGAATCGATTTGAAACGAAAAGAATCGAATCGAATCGAATCGAATTGAAAGAATCGAATTGAATAGAAAAAAATCGAATAGAAAAGAATCGAACCGAAAAGAAAAGAATCAAATTGAATCAGTCGATTAAATTCTAGTCGAATCGAATCAAAAAGAATGAAATCGAGTCGAATCGAATCGAAAAGAATCGAATCGAATCGAAAAGAATCGAATTGTATCTAATCAAAAAGAATCGAATCGTATCGACTCGAATCGAAAAGAATCCAATTGCATCATCGAATGGAAACTAATCCAATTGAATACAATCGAAAAGAATCGAATCGAATCAAATCGAAATCAATCAAATTGAATTGATCGAAAAGAATCGAATTGAATCAAATCGAATCGAAATGAAAAGAATCGAATCGATTCAAATAGAAAAGAATCGAATCGAAACGAATCAAATCGACACGAAAAGAATCTAATCGAATCAAAAAGTATCGAATTGATTCGAAAACATTCGCATCGAAAAGAATCGAATTGAAATGAATCCGATCGAAATGAAAAGAATCTACTCGATTCGAATCCAAAAGAATCGAATCCCAAAGAATCGAATCCAAAAGAATCGAATTGATTTGAATCAAAAGAAGTGAATTGAATTGAATCCAAAAGGAACTAATCGAATCAAATCGAAGAAACTCGAATAGAATCAAATCGAATCAAAAAGAATCGAATAGATTCGAATCAAAAAGAATCGAATTGAGGGATCCCTGGGTGGCGCAGCGGTTTAGCGCCTGCCTTTGGCCCAGGGCGCGATCCTGGAGACCCGGGATCGAATCCCACATCGGGCTCCTGGTGCATGGAGCCTGCTTCTCCCTCTGCCTGTGTCTCTGCCTCTCTGTCTCTCTCTGTGACTATCATTAAAAAAAGAATCGAATTGAATCGCGTTGAAAAAAATCATAAAGAATCAAATCGAAAAGAATCGAATTCCATGTAACGAAAAGATTCGAATTGAAAAGAATCGAATCGAAACAAAAGAATCGAATCGAATCGACATGAATCAAAAAGAATCGAATCAAAACGAATCGAAAAGAAACAAATCAAGTAGAATCTAAAAGAATCGAATCGAATCCAATCGAAAAAATTCGAATAGAATTGAATCGAAAAGAATCAAAACGAATCGAACCGAAGAGAATCGATTCGAATCAAAATAAAAAGTATCGTATCAAATCGAATCGAAAAGAATCATATCAAATAGAATCGAAAGAATGGAATCAAATCTAAAACAATCGAATCGAATCGAAAAGAATCGCATTGAATGGAATAGAATCGAAAAGAATAGAATAGAATCGAAAGAAATCGAATAGAATCAAATCAAATCAAAAAGAATCGAATTGAATTGATCCTAACCAAAAGAAGCGAAATGAATCGACTCGAACCGAAAAAAACAAATCGAAAAGAATCTAATCTCAACGAAAATCATCGAAATGAATAGAATCGAAAAGAATCGAATTGAATCAAATCGAAAAGAATCGAATGGAATCCAATTGAAAAGAATCAAATTGAGTCGAATCGAAACAAATTGAATCCAATCGAAAAGAATCTAATTGAATCGAATCGAAAAGAATCGAATTCAATCAAAACGAATCGATTCGAATGGAATAGAAAAGAATAGAATAGAATCGAATCGAAAAGAATCAAATCGAATCGAAAAGAATCGAATCAAAACGAATTGAATCGAATCGAAAAGAAATGAATCGAACCGAATCAAAAAGAAAACAATCGAATCGAATCAAATACAAAAGAATCGCTTTGAATAGCATAGAATTGAAAAGAATCGAATCAATCGAATTGGAAACAATCGAATCGAAAAGAATCGAATCAAAAAAAGTCGAATCGAAACGAAAACAATCGAATCGAATCGAATCTAAAAGAATCGTATTGAATTGAATCGAGTCGAAAAGACGCGAATCAAAAAGACTCGAATCGAATTGAAACAAATCGAAAAGAATCTAATAGAAACCACTCGAACAGAATCAAATCAAATGATTCAAAATGAATCGAATAGAATAGAATCGAAAAAAATCGAAACGAATCGAAACGAAATGAATCGAAGAGAATCGATTAGAATCGAAATGAAAAGAATCGTATTGAATCGAATCGAAAGAATCAAATCAAATTGAATCGAAAGAATTGAATCAAATCGAAAAGAATCCAATCGAATCGAAAAGAATCGAACTGAATGGAATCAAATCGAAAAGAATCGAATCGAATCGAAAAGAATCGAAACAAATTTAATGGAATCGAAAAGAATCGAATGGAATCGAAAAGAATCGAAATGAAACAAATCAGATCATATGGAAAAGCATCAAATCGAATTGAAAAGAATCGAATCGAATCGAAATGAATCGAATCAAAAAGACTCGAATCGAAAAGAATCGTATTGAAAAGAATCGAATCGAATCGAAAAGACTCGAATCGAATTAAAAATATCAAATCGAATCGAATCGAAAAGAATCGAATTGAAAAGACTCGAATTGAAACGAATCGATTTGAAACGAAAAGAATCGAATCGAATCGAATCGAATTGAAAGAATCGAATTGAATAGAAAAAAATCGAATAGAAAAGAATCGAACCGAAAAGAAAAGAATCAAATTGAATCAGTCGATTAAATTCTAGTCGAATCGAATCAAAAAGAATGAAATCGAGTCGAATCGAATCGAAAAGAATCGAATCGAAAAGAATCGAATTGTATCTAATCAAAAAGAATCGAATCGTATCGACTCGAATCGAAAAGAATCCAATTGCATCATCGAATGGAAACTAATCCAATTGAATACAATCGAAAAGAATCGAATCGAATCAAATTGAAATCAATCAAATTGAATTGATCGAAAAGAATCGAATTGAATCAAATCGAATCGAAATGAAAAGAATCGAATCGATTCAAATAGAAAAGAATCGAATCGAAAAGAATCAAATCGACACGAAAAGAATCGAATCGAATCAAAAAGTATCGAATTGATTCGAAAACATTTGCATCGAAAAGAATCGAATTGAAATGAATCCGATCGAAATGAAAAGAATCTACTCGATTCGAATCCAAAAGAATCGAATCCAAAAGAATCGAATCGAATCCAAAAGAATCGAATTGATTTGAATCAAAAGAAGTGAATTGAATTGAATCCAAAAGGAACTAATCGAATCAAATCGAAAAAACTCGAATAGAATCAAATCGAATCAAAAAGAATCGAATAGATTCGAATCAAAAAGAATCGGATTGAGGGATCCCTGGGTGGCGCAGCGGTTTAGCGCCTGCCTTTGGCCCAGGGCGCGATCCTGGAGACCCGGGATCGAATCCCACATCGGGCTCCTGGTGCATGGAGCCTGCTTCTCCCTCTGCCTGTGTCTCTGCCTCTCTGTCTCTCTCTGTGACTATCATAAAAAAAGAATCGAATTGAATCGCGTTGAAAAAAATCATAAAGAATCAAATCGAAAAGAATCGAATTCCATGTAACGAAAAGATTCGAATTGAAAAGAATCGAATCGAAACAAAAGAATCGAATCGAATCGACATGAATCAAAAAGAATCGAATCAAAACGAATCGAAAAGAAACAAATCAAGTAGAATCTAAAAGAATCGAATCGAATCCAATTGAAAAAATTCGAATAGAATTGAATCGAAAAGAATCAAAACGAATCGAACTGAAGAGAATCGATTCGAATCAAAATAAAAAGTATCGTATCAAATCGAATCGAAAAGAATCATATCAAAGAGAATCGAAAGAATGGAATCAAATCTAAAACAATCGAATCGAATTGAAAAGAATCGCATTGAATGGAATAGAATCGAAAAGAATAGAATAGAATCGAAAGAAATCGAATAGAATCAAATCAAATCAAAAAGAATCGAATTGAATTGATCCTAACCAAAAGAAGCGAAATGAATCGACTCGAACCGAAAAAAACAAATCGAAAAGAATCTAATCTCAACGAAAATCATCGAAATGAATAGAATCGAAAAGAATCGAATTGAATCAAATCGAAAAGAATCGAATGGAATCCAATCGAAAAGAATCAAATTGAGTCGAATCGAAACAAATTGAATCCAATCGGAAAGAATCTAATTGAATTGAATCGAAAAGAATCGAATTCAGTCAAAACGAATCGATTCAAATGGAATAGAAAAGAATAGAATAGAATCGAATCGAAAAGAATGAAATCGAATCGAAAAGAATCGAATCAAAACGAATTTAATCGAATCGAAAAGAAACGAATCGAACCGAATCAAAAAGAAAACAATTGAATCGAATCAAATACAAAAGAATCGCTTTGAATAGCATAG
This sequence comes from Canis aureus, assembly GCF_053574225.1. Taxonomy (NCBI): domain Eukaryota; kingdom Metazoa; phylum Chordata; class Mammalia; order Carnivora; family Canidae; genus Canis; species Canis aureus. The sequence goes on from NC_135648.1 coordinate 24,203,184, forward strand.
AATTGAAAAGAATCGAATCAATCGAATTGAAAACAATCGAATCGAAAAGAATCGAATCAAAAAAAGTCGAATCGAAACGAAAACAATCTAATCGAATCGAATCTAAAAGAATCGTATTGAATTGCATCGAGTCGAAAAGACTCGAATCAAAAAGACTCGAATCGAAGTGAATCAAATCGAAAAGAATCTAATAGAAACCACTCGAACAGAATCAAATCGAAATGATTCAAATGAATCGAATAGAATAGAATCGAAAAAAATCGAAACGAATCGAAATGAACCGAAACGAAATGAATCGAAGAGAATCGATTAGAATCGAAATGAAAAGAATCGTATTGAATCGAATCGAAAAGAATCAAATCAAATCGAATCGAAAGAATTGAATCAAATCGAAAAGAATCCAATCGAATCGAAAAGAATCGAACTGAATGGAATCAAATCGAAAAGAATCGAAACGAATCGAAAAGAATCGAATCAAATTTAATGGAATCGAAAAGAATCGATTTGAATCGAAAGGAATCGAAATGAAACAAATCAGATCAAATGGAAAAGCATCAAATCGAATTGAAAAGAATCGAATCGAATCGAAATGAATCGAATCAAAAAGACTCGAATCGAAAAGAATCGAATCGAATCGCAAAGACTCGAATCGAATTAAAAATATCAAATCGAATCGAATCGAAAAGAATCGAATTGAAAAGACTCGAATTAAAACGAATCGATTTGAAACGAAAAGAATCGAATCTAATCGAATCGAATTGAAAGAATCGAATTGAATAGAAAAAAATCGAATAGAAAAGAATCGAACCGAAAAGAAAAGAATCAAATTGAATCAGTCGATTAAATTCTAGTCGAATCGAATCAAAAAGCATGAAATCGAGTCGAATCGAATAGAAAAGAATCGAATCGAATCGAAAAGATTCGAATTGTATCTAATCAAAAAGAATCGAATCGTATCGACTCGAATCGAAAAGAATCCAATTGCATCATCGAATGGAAAGTAATCGAATTGAATAGAATCGAAAAGAATCGAATCGTATCAAATCGAAAACAATCAAATTGAATTGATCGAAAAGAATCGAATTGAATCAAATCGAATCGAAATGAAAAGAATCGAATCGATTCAAATAGAAAAGAATCGAATCGAAAAAAATCAAATCGACACGAAAAGAACCGAATCGAATCAAAAAGTATCGAATTGATTCGAAAACATTCGCATCGAAAAGAATCGAATTGAAATGAATCCGATCGAAATGAAAAGAATCTACTCGATTCGAATCCAAAAGAATCGAATCCAAAAGAATCGAATTGAATTGAATCAAAAGAAATGAATTGAATTGAATCAAAAAGGAACTAATCGCATCAAATCGAAAAAACTCGAAGAGAATCAAATCGAATCAAAAAGAATCGAATAGATTCGAATAAAAAAGAATCGAATTGAGGGATCCCTGGGTGGCGCAGCGGTTTAGCGCCTGCCTTTGGCCCAGGGCGCGATCCTGGAGACACGGGATCGAATCCCACATCGGGCTCCTGGTGCATGGAGCCTGCTTCTCCCTCTGCCTGTGTCTCTGCCTCTCTGTCTCTCTCTGTGACTATCATAAAAAAAAGAATCGAATTGAATCGTGTTGAAAAAAATCATAAAGAATCAAATCGAAAAGAATCGAATTCCATGTAACGAAAAGATTCGAATTGAAAAGAATCGAATCGAAACAAAAGAATCGAATCGACATGAATCAAAAAGAATCGAAACAAAACGAATCGAAAAGAAACAAATCAAGTAGAATCTAAAAGAATCGAATCGAATCAAATCGAAAAAATTCAAACAGAATTGAATCGAAAAGAATCAAAACGAATCGAACCGAAGAGAATCGATTCGAATCAAAATAAAAAGTATCGTAACAAATCGAATCGAAAAGAATCATATCAAATAGAATCGAAAGAATGGAATCAAATCTAAAACAATCGAATCGAATCGAAAAGAATCTCATTGAATGGAATGGAATCGAAAAGAATACAATGGAATAGAATCGAAAGAAATCGAATAGAATCAAATCAAACCAAAAAGAATCGAATTGAATTGATCCTAACCAAAATAAGCGAAATGAATCGACTCGAACCGAAAAAAACAAATCGAAAAGAATCTAATCTCAACGAAAATCATCGAAATGAATAGAATCGAAAAGAATCGAATTGAATCAAATCGAAAAGAATCGAATGGAATCCAATCGAAAAGAATCAAATTGAGTCGAATCGAAACAAATTGAATCCAATCGAAAAGAATCTAATTGAATCGAATCGAAAAGAATCGAATTCAATCAAAACGAATCGATTCGAATGGAATAGAAAAGAATAGAATAGAATCGAATCGAAAAGAATCAAATCGAATCGAAAAGAATCGAATCAAAACGAATTGAATCGAATCGAAAAGAAACGAATCGAACCGAATCAAAAAGAAAACAATCGAATCGAATCAAATACAAAAGAATCGCTTTGAAATGCATAGAATTGAAAAGAATCGAATCAATCAAATTGAAAACAATCGAATCGAAAAGAATCGAATCAAAAAAAGTCGAATCGAAACGAAAACAATCGAATCGAATCGAATATAAAAGAATCGTATTGAATTGAATCGAGTCGAAAAGACTCGAATCAAAAAGACTCGAATCGAATTGAATCAAATCGAAAAGAATCTAATAGAAACCACTCGAACAGAATCAAATCGAAATGATTCAAAATGAATCGAATAGAATAGAATCGAAAAAAATCGAAACGAATCGAAAAAAACCGAAACGAAATGAATCGAAGAGAATCGATTAGAATCGAAATGAAAAGAATCGTATTGAATCGAATCGAAAAGAATCAAATCAAATCGAATCGAAAGAATTGAATCAAATCGAAAAGAATCCAATCGAATCGAAAAGAATCGAACTGAATGGAATCAAATCGAAAAGAATCGAATCGAATCGAAAAGAATCGAATCAAATTTAATGGAATCGAAAAGAATCGAATTGAATCGAAAAGAATCGAAATGAAACAAATCAGATCAAATGGAAAAGCATCAAATCGAATTGAAAAGAATCGAATCGAATCGAAATGAATCGAATCAAAAAGACTCGAATCGAAAAGAATCGAATCGAATCGAAAAGACTCGAATCGAATTAAAAATATCAAATCGAATCGAATCGAAAAGAATCGAATTGAAAAGACTCGAATTGAAACGAATCGATTTGAAACGAAAAGAATCGAATCTAATCGAATCGAATTGAAAGAATCGAATTGAATAGAAAAAAATCGAATAGAAAAGAATCGAACCGAAAAGAAAAGAATCAAATTGAATCAGTCGATTAAATTCTAGTCGAATCGAATCAAAAAGCATGAAATCGAGTCGAATCGAATCGAAAAGAATCGAATCGAATCCAAAAGAATCGAATCGAATCCAAAAGAATCGAATTGATTTGAATCAAAAGAGGTGAGTTGAATTGAATCCAAAAGGAACTAATCGAATCAAATCGAAAAAACTCGAATAGAATCAAATCGAATCAAAAACAATCGAATAGATTCGAATAAAAAAGAATCGAATTGAGGGATCCCTGGGTGGCGCACCGGTTTAGCGCCTGCCTTTGGCCCAGGGCGCGATCCTGGAGACCCGGGATCGAATCCCACATCGGGCTCCTGGTGCATGGAGCCTGCTTCTCCCTCTGCCTGTGTCTCTGCCTCTCTGTCTCTCTCTGTGACTATCATAAAAAAAAGAATCGAATTGAATCGCGTTGAAAAAATCATAAAGAATCAAATCGAAAAGAATCGAATTCCATGTAACGAAAAGATTCGAATTGAAAAGAATCGAATCGAAACAAAAGAATCGAATCGAATCGACATGAATCAAAAAGAATCGAATCAAAACAAATCGAAAAGAAACAAATCAAGTAGAATCTAAAAGAATCGAATCGAATCCAATCGAAAAAATTCGAATAGAATTGAATCGAAAAGAATCAAAACGAATCGAACCGAAGAGAATCGATTCGAATCAAAATAAAAAGTATCGTATCAAATCGAATCGAAAAGAATCATATCAAATAGAATCGAAAGAATGGAATCAAATCTAAAACAATCGAATCGAATCGAAAAGAATCGCATTGAATGGAATAGAATCGAAAAGAATAGAATAGAATCGAAAGAAATCGAATAGAATCAAATCAAATCAAAAAGAATCGAATTGAATTGATCCTAACCAAAAGAAGCGAAATGAATCGACTCGAACCGAAAAAAACAAATCGAAAAGAATCTAATCTCAACGAAAATCATCGAAATGAATAGAATCGACAAGAATCGAATTGAATCAAATCGAAAAGAATCGAATGGAATCCAATCGAAAAGAATCAAATTGAGTCGAATCGAAACAAATTGAATCCAATCGAAAAGAATCTAATTGAATCGAATCGAAAAGAATCGAATTCAATCAAAACGAATCGATTCGAATGGAATAGAAAAGAATAGAATAGAATCGAATCGAAAAGAATCAAATCGAATCGAAAAGAATCGAATCAAAACGAATTGAATCGAATCGAAAAGAAACGAATCGAACCGAATCAAAAAGAAAACAATCGAATCGAATCAAATACAAAAGAATCGCTTTGAATAGCATAGAATGGAAAAGAATCGAATCAATCGAATTGGAAACAATCGAATCGAAAAGAATCGAATCAAAAAAAGTCGAATCGAAACGAAAACAATCGAATCGAATCGAATCTAAAAGAATCGTATTGAATTGAATCGAGTCGAAAAGACGCGAATCAAAAAGACTCGAATCGAATTGAAACAAATCGAAAAGAATCTAATAGAAACCACTCGAACAGAATCAAATCGAAATGATTCAAAATGAATCGAATAGAATAGAATCGAAAAAAATCGAAACGAATCGAAACGAAATGAATCGAAGAGAATCGATTAGAATCGAAATGAAAAGAATCGTATTGAATCGAATCGAAAGAATCAAATCAAATTGAATCGAAAGAATTGAATCAAATCGAAAAGAATCCAATCGAATCGAAAAGAATCGAACTGAATGGAATCAAATCGAAAAGAATCGAATCGAATCGAAAAGAATCGAATCAAATTTAATGGAATCGAAAAGAATCGAATGGAATCGAAAAGAATCGAAATGAAACAAATCAGATCATATGGAAAAGCATCAAATCGAATTGAAAAGAATCGAATCGAATCGAAATGAATCGAATCAAAAAGACTCGAATCGAAAAGAATCGTATTGAAAAGAATCGAATCGAATCGAAAAGACTCGAATCGAATTAAAAATATCAAATCGAATCGAATCGAAAAGAATCGAATTGAAAAGACTCGAATTGAAACGAATCGATTTGAAACGAAAAGAATCGAATCGAATCGAATCGAATTGAAAGAATCGAATTGAATAGAAAAAAATCGAATAGAAAAGAATCGAACCGAAAAGAAAAGAATCAAATTGAATCAGTCGATTAAATTCTAGTCGAATCGAATCAAAAAGAATGAAATCGAGTCGAATCGAATCGAAAAGAATCGAATCGAATCGAAAAGAATCGAATTGTATCTAACCAAAAAGAATCGAATCGTATCGACTCGAATCGAAAAGAATCCAATTGCATCATCGAATGGAAACTAATCCAATTGAATACAATCGAAAAGAATCGAATCGAATCAAATCGAAATCAATCAAATTGAATTGATCGAAAAGAATCGAATTGAATCAAATCGAATCGAAATGAAAAGAATCGAATCGATTCAAATAGAAAAGAATCGAATCGAAACGAATCAAATCGACACGAAAAGAATCGAATCGAATCAAAAAGTATCGAATTGATTCGAAAACATTCGCATCGAAAAGAATCGAATTGAAATGAATCCGATCGAAATGAAAAGAATCTACTCGATTCGAATCCAAAAGAATCGAATCCAAAAGAATCGAATTGAATTGAATCAAAAGAAATGAATTGAATTGAATCAAAAAGGAACTAATCGCATCAAATCGAAAAAACTCGAATAGAATCAAATCGAATCAAAAAGAATCGAATAGATTCGAATAAAAAAGAATCGAATTGAGGGATCCCTGGGTGGCGCAGCGGTTTAGCGCCTGCCTTTGGCCCAGGGCGCGATCCTGGAGACACGGGATCGAATCCCACATCGGGCTCCTGGTGCATGGAGCCTGCTTCTCCCTCTGCCTGTGTCTCTGCCTATCTGTCTCTCTCTGTGACTATCATAAAAAAAGAATCGAATTGAATCGTGTTGAAAAAAATCATAAAGAATCAAATCGAAAAGAATCGAATTCCATGTAACGAAAAGATTCGAATTGAAAAGAATCGAATCGAAACAAAAGAATCGAATCGACATGAATCAAAAAGAATCGAAACAAAACGAATCGAAAAGAAACAAATCAAGTAGAATCTAAAAGAACCGAATCGAATCAAATCGAAAAAATTCAAACAGAATTGAATCGAAAAGAATCAAAACGAATCGAACCGAAGAGAATCGATTCGATTCAAAATAAAAAGTATCGTAACAAATCGAATCGAAAAGAATCATATCAAATAGAATCGAAAGAATGGAATCAAATCTAAAACAATCGAATCGAATCGAAAAGAATCTCATTGAATGGAATGGAATCGAAAAGAATACAATGGAATAGAATCGAAAGAAATCGAATAGAATCAAATCAAACCAAAAAGAATCGAATTGAATTGATCCTAACCAAAATAAGCGAAATGAATCGACTCGAACCGAAAAAAACAAATCGAAAAGAATCTAATCTCAACGAAAATCATCGAAATGAATAGAATCGAAAAGAATCGAATTGAATCAAATCGAAAAGAATCGAATGGAATCCAATCGAAAAGAATCAAATTGAGTCGAATCGAAACAAATTGAATCCAATCGAAAAGAATCTAATTGAATCGAATCGAAAAGAATCGAATTCAATCAAAACGAATCGATTCGAATGGAATAGAAAAGAATAGAATAGAATCGAATCGAAAAGAATCAAATCGAATCGAAAAGAATCGAATCAAAACGAATTGAATCGAATCGAAAAGAAACGAATCGAACCGAATCAAAAAGAAAACAATCGAATCGAATCAAATACAAAAGAATCGCTTTGAAATGCATAGAATTGAAAAGAATCGAATCAATCAAATTGAAAACAATCGAATCGAAAAGAATCGAATCAAAAAAAGTCGAATCGAAACGAAAACAATCGAATCGAATCGAATCTAAAAGAATCGTATTGAATTGAATCGAGTCGAAAAGACTCGAATCAAAAAGACTCGAATCGAATTGAATCAAATCGAAAAGAATCTAATAGAAACCACTCGAACAGAATCAAATCGAAATGATTCAAAATGAATCGAATAGAATAGAATCGAAAAAAATCGAAACGAATCGAAAAAAACCGAAACGAAATGAATCGAAGAGAATCGATTAGAATCGAAATGAAAAGAATCGTATTGAATCGAATCGAAAAGAATCAAATCAAATCGAATCGAAAGAATTGAATCAAATCGAAAAGAATCCAATCGAATCGAAAAGAATCGAACTGAATGGAATCAAATCGAAAAGAATCGAATCGAATCGAAAAGAATCGAATCAAATTTAATGGAATCGAAAAGAATCGAATGGAATCGAAAAGAATCGAAATGAAACAAATCAGATGAAATGGAAAAGCATCAAATCGAATTGAAAAGAATCGAACCGAATCGAAATGAATCGAATCAAAAAGACTCGAATCGAAAAGAATCGAATCGAATCGAAAAGACTCGAATCGAATTAAAAATATCAAATCGAATCGAATCGAAAAGAATCGAATTGAAAAGACTCGAATTGAAACGAATCGATTTGAAACGAAAAGAATCGAATCGAATCGAATCGAATTGAAAGAATCGAATTGAATAGAAAAAAATCGAATAGAAAAGAATCGAACCGAAAAGAAAAGAATCAAATTGAATCAGTCGATTAAATTCTAGTCGAATCGAATCAAAAAGCATGAAATCGAGTCGAATCGAATCGAAAAGAATCGAATCGAATCCAAAAGAATCGAATCGAATCCAAAAGAATCGAATTGATTTGAATCAAAAGAGGTGAGTTGAATTGAATCCAAAAGGAACTAATCGAATCAAATCGAAAAAACTCGAATAGAATCAAATCGAATCAAAAAGAATCGAATAGATTCGAATCAAAAAGAATCGAATTGAGGGATCCCTGGGTGGCGCAGCGGTTTAGCGCCTGCCTTTGGCCCAGGGCGCGATCCTGGAGACCCGGGATCGAATCCCACATCGGGCTCCTGGTGCATGGAGCCTGCTTCTCCCTCTGCCTGTGTCTCTGCCTCTCTGTCTCTCTCTGTGACTATCATTAAAAAAAGAATCGAATTGAATCGCGTTGAAAAAATCATAAAGAATCAAATCGAAAAGAATCGAATTCCATGTAACGAAAAGATTCGAATTGAAAAGAATCGAATCGAAACAAAAGAATCGAATCGAATCGACATGAATCAAAAAGAATCGAATCAAAACGAATCGAAAAGAAACAAATCAAGTAGAATCTAAAAGAATCGAATCGAATCCAATCGAAAACATTCGAATAGAATTGAATCGAAAAGAATCAAAACGAATCGAACCGAAGAGAATCGATTCGAATCAAAATAAAAAGTATCGTATCAAATCGAATCGAAAAGAATCATATCAAATAGAATCGAAAGAATGGAATCAAATCTAAAACAATCGAATCGAATCGAAAAGAATCGCATTGAATGGAATAGAATCGAAAAGAATAGAATAGAATCGAAAGAAATCGAATAGAATCAAATCAAATCAAAAAGAATCGAATTGAATTGATCCTAACCAAAAGAAGCGAAATGAATCGACTCGAACCGAAAAAAACAAATCGAAAAGAATCTAATCTCAACGAAAATCATCGAAATGAATAGAATCGACAAGAATCGAATTGAATCAAATCGAAAAGAATCGAATGGAATCCAATCGAAAAGAATCAAATTGAGTCGAATCGAAACAAATTGAATCCAATCGAAAAGAATCTAATTGAATCGAATCGAAAAGAATCGAATTCAATCAAAACGAATCGATTCGAATGGAATAGAAAAGAATAGAATCGAATCGAATCGAAAAGAATCAAATCGAATCGAAAAGAATCGAATCAAAACGAATTGAATCGAATCGAAAAGAAACGAATCGAACCGAATCAAAAAGAAAACAATCGAATCGAATCAAATACAAAAGAATCGCTTTGAATAGCATAGAATTGAAAAGAATCGAATCAATCGAATTGAAAACAATCGAATCGAAAAGAATCGAATCAAAAAAAGTCGAATCGAAACGAAAACAATCGAATCGAATCGAATCTAAAAGAATCGTATTGAATTGAATCGAGTCGAAAAGACGCGAATCAAAAAGACTCGAATCGAATTGAAACAAATCGAAAAGAATCTAATAGAAACCACTCGAACAGAATCAAATCGAAATGATTCAAAATGAATCGAATAGAATAGAATCGAAAAAAATCGAAACGAATCGAAAAAAACCGAAACGAAATGAATCGAAGAGAATCGATTAGAATCGAAATGAAAAGAATCGTATTGAATCGAATCGAAAAGAATCAAATCAAATCGAATCGAAAGAATTGAATCAAATCGAAAAGAATCCAATCGAATCGAAAAGAATCGAACTGAATGGAATCAAATCGAAAAGAATCGAATCGAATCGAAAAGAATCGAATCAAATTTAATGGAATCGAAAAGAATCGAATTGAATCGAAAAGAATCGAAATGAAACAAATCAGATCAAATGGAAAAGCATCAAATCGAATTGAAAAGAATCGAATCGAATCGAAATGAATCGAATCAAAAAGACTCGAATCGAAAAGAATCGAATCGAATCGAAAAGACTCGAATCGAATTAAAAATATCAAATCGAATCGAATCGAAAAGAATCGAATTGAAAAGACTCGAATTGAAACGAATCGATTTGAAACGAAAAGAATCGAATCTAATCGAATCGAATTGAAAGAATCGAATTGAATAGAAAAAAATCGAATAGAAAAGAATCGAACCGAAAAGAAAAGAATCAAATTGAATCAGTCGATTAAATTCTAGTCGAATCGAATCAAAAAGCATGAAATCGAGTCGAATCGAATCGAAAAGAATCGAATCGAATCCAAAAGAATCGAATCGAATCCAAAAGAATCGAATTGATTTGAATCAAAAGAGGTGAGTTGAATTGAATCCAAAAGGAACTAATCGAATCAAATCGAAAAAACTCGAATAGAATCAAATCGAATCAAAAACAATCGAATAGATTCGAATAAAAAAGAATCGAATTGAGGGATCCCTGGGTGGCGCACCGGTTTAGCGCCTGCCTTTGGCCCAGGGCGCGATCCTGGAGACCCGGGATCGAATCCCACATCGGGCTCCTGGTGCATGGAGCCTGCTTCTCCCTCTGCCTGTGTCTCTGCCTCTCTGTCTCTCTCTGTGACTATCATAAAAAAAAGAATCGAATTGAATCGCGTTGAAAAAATCATAAAGAATCAAATCGAAAAGAATCGAATTCCATGTAACGAAAAGATTCGAATTGAAAAGAATCGAATCGAAACAAAAGAATCGAATCGAATCGACATGAATCAAAAAGAATCGAATCAAAACAAATCGAAAAGAAACAAATCAAGTAGAATCTAAAAGAATCGAATCGAATCCAATCGAAAAAATTCGAATAGAATTGAATCGAAAAGAATCAAAACGAATCGAACCGAAGAGAATCGATTCGAATCAAAATAAAAAGTATCGTATCAAATCGAATCGAAAAGAATCATATCAAATAGAATCGAAAGAATGGAATCAAATCTAAAACAATCGAATCGAATCGAAAAGAATCGCATTGAATGGAATAGAATCGAAAAGAATAGAATAGAATCGAAAGAAATCGAATAGAATCAAATCAAATCAAAAAGAATCGAATTGAATTGATCCTAACCAAAAGAAGCGAAATGAATCGACTCGAACCGAAAAAAACAAATCGAAAAGAATCTAATCTCAACGAAAATCATCGAAATGAATAGAATCGACAAGAATCGAATTGAATCAAATCGAAAAGAATCGAATGGAATCCAATCGAAAAGAATCAAATTGAGTCGAATCGAAACAAATTGAATCCAATCGAAAAGAATCTAATTGAATCGAATCGAAAAGAATCGAATTCAATCAAAACGAATCGATTCGAATGGAATAGAAAAGAATAGAATAGAATCGAATCGAAAAGAATCAAATCGAATCGAAAAGAATCGAATCAAAACGAATTGAATCGAATCGAAAAGAAACGAATCGAACCGAATCAAAAAGAAAACAATCGAATCGAATCAAATACAAAAGAATCGCTTTGAATAGCATAGAATGGAAAAGAATCGAATCAATCGAATTGGAAACAATCGAATCGAAAAGAATCGAATCAAAAAAAGTCGAATCGAAACGAAAACAATCGAATCGAATCGAATCTAAAAGAATCGTATTGAATTGAATCGAGTCGAAAAGACGCGAATCAAAAAGACTCGAATCGAATTGAAACAAATCGAAAAGAATCTAATAGAAACCACTCGAACAGAATCAAATCGAAATGATTCAAAATGAATCGAATAGAATAGAATCGAAAAAAATCGAAACGAATCGAAACGAAATGAATCGAAGAGAATCGATTAGAATCGAAATGAAAAGAATCGTATTGAATCGAATCGAAAGAATCAAATCAAATTGAATCGAAAGAATTGAATCAAATCGAAAAGAATCCAATCGAATCGAAAAGAATCGAACTGAATGGAATCAAATCGAAAAGAATCGAATCGAATCGAAAAGAATCGAATCAAATTTAATGGAATCGAAAAGAATCGAATGGAATCGAAAAGAATCGAAATGAAACAAATCAGATCATATGGAAAAGCATCAAATCGAATTGAAAAGAATCGAATCGAATCGAAATGAATCGAATCAAAAAGACTCGAATCGAAAAGAATCGTATTGAAAAGAATCGAATCGAATCGAAAAGACTCGAATCGAATTAAAAATATCAAATCGAATCGAATCGAAAAGAATCGAATTGAAAAGACTCGAATTGAAACGAATCGATTTGAAACGAAAAGAATCGAATCGAATCGAATCGAATTGAAAGAATCGAATTGAATAGAAAAAAATCGAATAGAAAAGAATCGAACCGAAAAGAAAAGAATCAAATTGAATCAGTCGATTAAATTCTAGTCGAATCGAATCAAAAAGAATGAAATCGAGTCGAATCGAATCGAAAAGAATCGAATCGAATCGAAAAGAATCGAATTGTATCTAACCAAAAAGAATCGAATCGTATCGACTCGAATCGAAAAGAATCCAATTGCATCATCGAATGGAAACTAATCCAATTGAATACAATCGAAAAGAATCGAATCGAATCAAATCGAAATCAATCAAATTGAATTGATCGAAAAGAATCGAATTGAATCAAATCGAATCGAAATGAAAAGAATCGAATCGATTCAAATAGAAAAGAATCGAATCGAAACGAATCAAATCGACACGAAAAGAATCGAATCGAATCAAAAAGTATCGAATTGATTCGAAAACATTCGCATCGAAAAGAATCGAATTGAAATGAATCCGATCGAAATGAAAAGAATCTACTCGATTCGAATCCAAAAGAATCGAATCCAAAAGAATCGAATTGAATTGAATCAAAAGAAATGAATTGAATTGAATCAAAAAGGAACTAATCGCATCAAATCGAAAAAACTCGAATAGAATCAAATCGAATCAAAAAGAATCGAATAGATTCGAATAAAAAAGAATCGAATTGAGGGATCCCTGGGTGGCGCAGCGGTTTAGCGCCTGCCTTTGGCCCAGGGCGCGATCCTGGAGACACGGGATCGAATCCCACATCGGGCTCCTGGTGCATGGAGCCTGCTTCTCCCTCTGCCTGTGTCTCTGCCTATCTGTCTCTCTCTGTGACTATCATAAAAAAAGAATCGAATTGAATCGTGTTGAAAAAAATCATAAAGAATCAAATCGAAAAGAATCGAATTCCATGTAACGAAAAGATTCGAATTGAAAAGAATCGAATCGAAACAAAAGAATCGAATCGACATGAATCAAAAAGAATCGAAACAAAACGAATCGAAAAGAAACAAATCAAGTAGAATCTAAAAGAACCGAATCGAATCAAATCGAAAAAATTCAAACAGAATTGAATCGAAAAGAATCAAAACGAATCGAACCGAAGAGAATCGATTCGATTCAAAATAAAAAGTATCGTAACAAATCGAATCGAAAAGAATCATATCAAATAGAATCGAAAGAATGGAATCAAATCTAAAACAATCGAATCGAATCGAAAAGAATCTCATTGAATGGAATGGAATCGAAAAGAATACAATGGAATAGAATCGAAAGAAATCGAATAGAATCAAATCAAACCAAAAAGAATCGAATTGAATTGATCCTAACCAAAATAAGCGAAATGAATCGACTCGAACCGAAAAAAACAAATCGAAAAGAATCTAATCTCAACGAAAATCATCGAAATGAATAGAATCGAAAAGAATCGAATTGAATCAAATCGAAAAGAATCGAATGGAATCCAATCGAAAAGAATCAAATTGAGTCGAATCGAAACAAATTGAATCCAATCGAAAAGAATCTAATTGAATCGAATCGAAAAGAATCGAATTCAATCAAAACGAATCGATTCGAATGGAATAGAAAAGAATAGAATAGAATCGAATCGAAAAGAATCAAATCGAATCGAAAAGAATCGAATCAAAACGAATTGAATCGAATCGAAAAGAAACGAATCGAACCGAATCAAAAAGAAAACAATCGAATCGAATCAAATACAAAAGAATCGCTTTGAAATGCATAGAATTGAAAAGAATCGAATCAATCAAATTGAAAACAATCGAATCGAAAAGAATCGAATCAAAAAAAGTCGAATCGAAACGAAAACAATCGAATCGAATCGAATCTAAAAGAATCGTATTGAATTGAATCGAGTCGAAAAGACTCGAATCAAAAAGACTCGAATCGAATTGAATCAAATCGAAAAGAATCTAATAGAAACCACTCGAACAGAATCAAATCGAAATGATTCAAAATGAATCGAATAGAATAGAATCGAAAAAAATCGAAACGAATCGAAAAAAACCGAAACGAAATGAATCGAAGAGAATCGATTAGAATCGAAATGAAAAGAATCGTATTGAATCGAATCGAAAAGAATCAAATCAAATCGAATCGAAAGAATTGAATCAAATCGAAAAGAATCCAATCGAATCGAAAAGAATCGAACTGAATGGAATCAAATCGAAAAGAATCGAATCGAATCGAAAAGAATCGAATCAAATTTAATGGAATCGAAAAGAATCGAATGGAATCGAAAAGAATCGAAATGAAACAAATCAGATGAAATGGAAAAGCATCAAATCGAATTGAAAAGAATCGAACCGAATCGAAATGAATCGAATCAAAAAGACTCGAATCGAAAAGAATCGAATCGAATCGAAAAGACTCGAATCGAATTAAAAATATCAAATCGAATCGAATCGAAAAGAATCGAATTGAAAAGACTCGAATTGAAACGAATCGATTTGAAACGAAAAGAATCGAATCGAATCGAATCGAATTGAAAGAATCGAATTGAATAGAAAAAAATCGAATAGAAAAGAATCGAACCGAAAAGAAAAGAATCAAATTGAATCAGTCGATTAAATTCTAGTCGAATCGAATCAAAAAGCATGAAATCGAGTCGAATCGAATCGAAAAGAATCGAATCGAATCCAAAAGAATCGAATCGAATCCAAAAGAATCGAATTGATTTGAATCAAAAGAGGTGAGTTGAATTGAATCCAAAAGGAACTAATCGAATCAAATCGAAAAAACTCGAATAGAATCAAATCGAATCAAAAAGAATCGAATAGATTCGAATCAAAAAGAATCGAATTGAGGGATCCCTGGGTGGCGCAGCGGTTTAGCGCCTGCCTTTGGCCCAGGGCGCGATCCTGGAGACCCGGGATCGAATCCCACATCGGGCTCCTGGTGCATGGAGCCTGCTTCTCCCTCTGCCTGTGTCTCTGCCTCTCTGTCTCTCTCTGTGACTATCATTAAAAAAAGAATCGAATTGAATCGCGTTGAAAAAATCATAAAGAATCAAATCGAAAAGAATCGAATTCCATGTAACGAAAAGATTCGAATTGAAAAGAATCGAATCGAAACAAAAGAATCGAATCGAATCGACATGAATCAAAAAGAATCGAATCAAAACGAATCGAAAAGAAACAAATCAAGTAGAATCTAAAAGAATCGAATCGAATCCAATCGAAAACATTCGAATAGAATTGAATCGAAAAGAATCAAAACGAATCGAACCGAAGAGAATCGATTCGAATCAAAATAAAAAGTATCGTATCAAATCGAATCGAAAAGAATCATATCAAATAGAATCGAAAGAATGGAATCAAATCTAAAACAATCGAATCGAATCGAAAAGAATCGCATTGAATGGAATAGAATCGAAAAGAATAGAATAGAATCGAAAGAAATCGAATAGAATCAAATCAAATCAAAAAGAATCGAATTGAATTGATCCTAACCAAAAGAAGCGAAATGAATCGACTCGAACCGAAAAAAACAAATCGAAAAGAATCTAATCTCAACGAAAATCATCGAAATGAATAGAATCGACAAGAATCGAATTGAATCAAATCGAAAAGAATCGAATGGAATCCAATCGAAAAGAATCAAATTGAGTCGAATCGAAACAAATTGAATCCAATCGAAAAGAATCTAATTGAATCGAATCGAAAAGAATCGAATTCAATCAAAACGAATCGATTCGAATGGAATAGAAAAGAATAGAATCGAATCGAATCGAAAAGAATCAAATCGAATCGAAAAGAATCGAATCAAAACGAATTGAATCGAATCGAAAAGAAACGAATCGAACCGAATCAAAAAGAAAACAATCGAATCGAATCAAATACAAAAGAATCGCTTTGAATAGCATAGAATTGAAAAGAATCGAATCAATCGAATTGAAAACAATCGAATCGAAAAGAATCGAATCAAAAAAAGTCGAATCGAAACGAAAACAATCGAATCGAATCGAATCTAAAAGAATCGTATTGAATTGAATCGAGTCGAAAAGACGCGAATCAAAAAGACTCGAATCGAATTGAAACAAATCGAAAAGAATCTAATAGAAACCACTCGAACAGAATCAAATCGAAATGATTCAAAATGAATCGAATAGAATAGAATCGAAAAAAATCGAAACGAATCGAAACGAAATGAATCGAAGAGAATCGATTAGAATCGAAATGAAAAGAATCGTATTGAATCGAATCGAAAGAATCAAATCAAATTGAATCGAAAGAATTGAATCAAATCGAAAAGAATCCAATCGAATCGAAAAGAATCGAACTGAATGGAATCAAATCGAAAAGAATCGAATCGAATCGAAAAGAATCGAATCAAATTTAATGGAATCGAAAAGAATCGAATGGAATCGAAAAGAATCGAAATGAAACAAATCAGATCATATGGAAAAGCATCAAATCGAATTGAAAAGAATCGAATCGAATCGAAATGAATCGAATCAAAAAGACTCGAATCGAAAAGAATCGTATTGAAAAGAATCGAATCGAATCGAAAAGACTCGAATCGAATTAAAAATATCAAATCGAATCGAATCGAAAAGAATCGAATTGAAAAGACTCGAATTGAAACGAATCGATTTGAAACGAAAAGAATCGAATCGAATCGAATCGAATTGAAAGAATCGAATTGAATAGAAAAAAATCGAATAGAAAAGAATCGAACCGAAAAGAAAAGAATCAAATTGAATCAGTCGATTAAATTCTAGTCGAATCGAATCAAAAAGCATGAAATCGAGTCGAATCGAATCGAAAAGAATCGAATCGAATCGAAAAGAATCGAATTGTATCTAATCAAAAAGAATCGAATCGTATCGACTCGAATCGAAAAGAATCCAATTGCATCATCGAATGGAAACTAATCCAATTGAATACAATCGAAAAGAATCGAATCGAATCAAATCGAAAACAATCAAATTGAATTGATCGAAAAGAATCGAATTGAATCAAATCGAATCGAAATGAAAAGAATCGAATCGATTCAAATAGAAAAGAATCGAATCGAAACGAATCAAATCGACACGAAAAGAATCGAATCGAATCAAAAAGTATCGAATTGATTCGAAAACATTCGCATCGAAAAGAATCGAATTGAAATGAATCCGATCGAAATGAAAAGAATCTACTCGATTCGAATCCAAAAGAATCGAATCCAAAAGAATCGAATTGAATTGAATCAAAAGAAATGAATTGAATTGAATCAAAAAGGAACTAATCGCATCAAATCGAAAAAACTCGAATAGAATCAAATCGAATCAAAAAGAATCGAATAGATTCGAATAAAAAAGAATTGAATTGAGGGATCCCTGGGTGGCGCAGCGGTTTAGCGCCTGCCTTTGGCCCAGGGCGCGATCCTGGAGACACGGGATCGAATCCCACATCGGGCTCCTGGTGCATGGAGCCTGCTTCTCCCTCTGCCTGTGTCTCTGCCTATCTGTCTCTCTCTGTGACTATCATAAAAAAAAGAATCGAATTGAATCGTGTTGAAAAAAATCATAAAGAATCAAATCGAAAAGAATCGAATTCCATGTAACGAAAAGATTCGAATTGAAAAGAATCGAATCGAAACAAAAGAATCGAATCGACATGAATCAAAAAGAATCGAAACAAAACGAATCGAAAAGAAACAAATCAAGTAGAATCTAAAAGAATCGAATCGAATCAAATCGAAAAAATTCAAACAGAATTGAATCGAAAAGAATCAAAACGAATCGAACCGAAGAGAATCGATTCGAATCAAAATAAAAAGTATCGTAACAAATCGAATCGAAAAGAATCATATCAAATAGAATCGAAAGAATGGAATCAAATCTAAAACAATCGAATCGAATCGAAAAGAATCTCATTGAATGGAATGGAATCGAAAAGAATACAATGGAATAGAATCGAAAGAAATCGAATAGAATCAAATCAAACCAAAAAGAATCGAATTGAATTGATCCTAACCAAAAGAAGCGAAATGAATCGACTCGAACCGAAAAAAACAAATCGAAAAGAATCTAATCTCAACGAAAATCATCGAAATGAATAGAATCGAAAAGAATCGAATTGAATCAAATCAAAAAGAATCGAATGGAATCCAATCGAAAAGAATCAAATTGAGTCGAATCGAAACAAATTGAATCCAATCGAAAAGAATCTAATTGAATCGAATCGAAGAGAATCGAATTCAATCAAAACGAATCGATTCGAATGGAATAGAAAAGAATAGAATAGAATCGAATCGAAAAGAATCAAATCGAATCGAAAAGAATCGAATCAAAACGAATTGAATCGAATCGAAAAGAAACGAATCGAACTGAATCAAAAAGAAAACAATCGAATCGAATCAAATACAAAAGAATCGCTTTGAAATGCATAGAATTGAAAAGAATCGAATCAATCGAATTGAAAACAATCGAATCGAAAAGAATCGAATCAAAAAAAGTCGAATCGAAACGAAAACAATCGAATCGAATCGAATCTAAAAGAATCGTATTGAATTGAATCGAGTCGAAAAGACTCGAATCAAAAAGACTCGAATCGAATTGAATCAAATCGAAAAGAATCTAATAGAAACCACTCGAACAGAATCAAATCGAAATGATTCAAAATGAATCGAATAGAATAGAATCGAAAAAAATCGAAACGAATCGAAAAAAACCGAAACGAAATGAATCGAAGAGAATCGATTAGAATCGAAATGAAAAGAATCGTATTGAATCGAATCGAAAAGAATCAAATCAAATCGAATCGAAAGAATTGAATCAAATCGAAAAGAATCCAATCGAATCGAAAAGAATCGAACTGAATGGAATCAAATCGAAAAGAATCGAATCGAATCGAAAAGAATCGAATCAAATTTAATGGAATCGAAAAGAATCGAATTGAATCGAAAAGAATCGAAATGAAACAAATCAGATCAAATGGAAAAGCATCAAATCGAATTGAAAAGAATCGAATCGAATCGAAATGAATCGAATCAAAAAGACTCGAATCGAAAAGAATCGAATCGAATCGAAAAGACTCGAATCGAATTAAAAATATCAAATCGAATCGAATCGAAAAGAATCGAATTGAAAAGACTCGAATTGAAACGAATCGATTTGAAACGAAAAGAATCGAATCGAATCAAATCGAATTGAAAGAATCGAATTGAATAGAAAAAAATCGAATAGAAAAGAATCGAACCGAAAAGAAAAGAATCAAATTGAATCAGTCGATTAAATTCTAGTCGAATCGAATCAAAAAGCATGAAATCGAGTCGAATAGAATCGAAAAGAATCGAATCGAATCCAAAAGAATCGAATCGAATCCAAAAGAATCGAATTGATTTGAATCAAAAGAGGTGAGTTGAATTGAATCCAAAAGGAACTAATCGAATCAAATCGAAAAAACTCGAATAGAATCAAGTCGAATCAAAAAGAATCGAATAGATTCGAATCAAAAAGAATCGAATTGAGGGATCCCTGGGTGGCGCAGCGGTTTAGCGCCTGCCTTTGGCCCAGGGCGCGATCCTGGAGACCCGGGATCGAATCCCACATCGGGCTCCTGGTGCATGGAGCCTGCTTCTCCCTCTGCCTGTGTCTCTGCCTCTCTGTCTCTCTCTGTGACTATCATTAAAAAAAGAATCGAATTGAATCGCGTTGAAAAAATCATAAAGAATCAAATCGAAAAGAATCGAATTCCATGTAACGAAAAGATTCGAATTGAAAAGAATCGAATCGAAACAAAAGAATCGAATCGAATCGACATGAATCAAAAAGAATCGAATCAAAACGAATCGAAAAGAAACAAATCAAGTAGAATCTAAAAGAATCGAATCGAATCCAATCGAAAACATTCGAATAGAATTGAATCGAAAAGAATCAAAACGAATCGAACCGAAGAGAATCGATTCGAATCAAAATAAAAAGTATCGTATCAAATCGAATCGAAAAGAATCATATCAAATAGAATCGAAAGAATGGAATCAAATCTAAAACAATCGAATCGAATCGAAAAGAATCGCATTGAATGGAATAGAATCGAAAAGAATAGAATAGAATCGAAAGAAATCGAATAGAATCAAATCAAATCAAAAAGAATCGAATTGAATTGATCCTAACCAAAAGAAGCGAAATGAATCGACTCGAACCGAAAAAAACAAATCGAAAAGAATCTAATCTCAACGAAAATCATCGAAATGAATAGAATCGACAAGAATCGAATTGAATCAAATCGAAAAGAATCGAATGGAATCCAATCGAAAAGAATCAAATTGAGTCGAATCGAAACAAATTGAATCCAATCGAAAAGAATCTAATTGAATCGAATCGAAAAGAATCGAATTCAATCAAAACGAATCGATTCGAATGGAATAGAAAAGAATAGAATAGAATCGAATCGAAAAGAATCAAATCGAATCGAAAAGAATCGAATCAAAACGAATTGAATCGAATCGAAAAGAAACGAATCGAACCGAATCAAAAAGAAAACAATCGAATCGAATCAAATACAAAAGAATCGCTTTGAATAGCATATAATTGAAAAGAATCGAATCAATCGAATTGGAAACAATCGAATCGAAAAGAATCGAATCAAAAAATGTCGAATCGAAACGAAAACAATCGAATCGAATCGAATCTAAAAGAATCGTATTGAATTGAATCCAGTCGAAAAGACGCGAATCAAAAAGACTCGAATCGAATTGAAACAAATCGAAAAGAATCTAATAGAAACCACTCGAACAGAATCAAATCGAAATGATTCAAAATGAATCGAATAGAATAGAATCGAAAAAAATCGAAACGAATCGAAACGAAATGAATCGAAGAGAATCGATTAGAATCGAAATGAAAAGAATCGTATTGAATCGAATCGAAAGAATCAAATCAAATTGAATCGAAAGAATTGAATCAAATCGAAAAGAATCCAATCGAATCGAAAAGAATCGAACTGAATGGAATCAAATCGAAAAGAATCGAATCGAATCGAAAAGAATCGAATCAAATTTAATGGAATCGAAAAGAATCGAATGGAATCGAAAAGAATCGAAATGAAACAAATCAGATCATATGGAAAAGCATCAAATCGAATTGAAAAGAATCGAATCGAATCGAAATGAATCGAATCAAAAAGACTCGAATCGAAAAGAATCGTATTGAAAAGAATCGAATCGAATCGAAAAGACTCGAATCGAATTAAAAATATCAAATCGAATCGAATCGAAAAGAATCGAATTGAAAAGACTCGAATTGAAACGAATCGATTTGAAACGAAAAGAATCGAATCGAATCGAATCGAATTGAAAGAATCGAATTGAATAGAAAAAAATCGAATAGAAAAGAATCGAACCGAAGAGAAAAGAATCAAATTGAATCAGTCGATTAAATTCTAGTCGAATCGAATCAAAAAGAATGAAATCGAGTCGAATCGAATCGAAAAGAATCGAATCGAATCGAAAAGAATCGAATTGTATCTAATCAAAAAGAATCGAATCGTATCGACTCGAATCGAAAAGAATCCAATTGCATCATCGAATGGAAACTAATCCAATTGAATACAATCGAAAAGAATCGAATCGAATCAAATCGAAATCAATCAAATTGAATTGATCGAAAAGAATCGAATTGAATCAAATCGAATCGAAATGAAAAGAATCGAATCGATTCAAATAGAAAAGAATCGAATCGAAACGAATCAAATCGACACGAAAAGAATCGAATCGAATCAAAAAGTATCGAATTGATTCGAAAACATTCGCATCGAAAAGAATCGAATTGAAATGAATCCGATCGAAATGAAAAGAATTTACTCGATTCGAATCCAAAAGAATCGAATCCAAAAGAATCGAATCGAATCCAAAAGAATCGAATTGAATTGAATCAAAAGAAATGAATTGAATTGAATCAAAAAGGAACTAATCGCATCAAATCGAAAAAACTCGAATAGAATCAAATCGAATCAAAAAGAATCGAATAGATTCGAATCAAAAAGAATCGAATTGAGGGATCCCTGGGTGGCGCAGCGGTTTAGCGCCTGCCTTTGGCCCAGGGCGCGATCCTGGAGACCCGGGATCGAATCCCACATCGGGCTCCTGGTGCATGGAGCCTGCTTCTCCCTCTGCCTGTGTCTCTGCCTCTCTGTCTCTCTCTGTGACTATCATAAAAAAAAGAATCGAATGGAATCGTGTTGAAAAAAATCATAAAGAATCAAATCGAAAAGAATCGAATTCCATGTAACGAAAAGATTCGAATTGAAAAGAATCGAATCGAAAGAAAAGAATCGAATCGACATGAATCAAAAAGAATCGAAACAAAATGAATCGAAAAGAAACAAATCAAGTAGAATCTAAAAGAATCGAATCGAATCAAATCGAAAAAATTCAAATAGAATTGAATCGAAAAGAATCAAAACGAATCGAACCGAAGAGAATCGATTCGAATCAAAATAAAAAGTATCGTAACAAATCGAATCGAAAAGAATCATATCAAATAGAATCGAAAGAATGGAATCAAATCTAAAACAATCGAATCGAATCGAAAAGAATCGAATTGAACGGAATGGAATCTAAAAGAATCCAATGGAATAGAATCGAAAGAAATCGAATAGAATCAAATCAAACCAAAAAGAATCGAATTGAATTGATCCTAACCAAAAGAAGCGAAATGAATCGACTCGAACCGAAAAAAACAAATCGAAAAGAATCTAATCTCAACGAAAATCATCGAAATGAATAGAATCGAAAAGAATCGAATTGAATCAAATCGAAAAGAATCGAATGGAATCCAATCGAAAAGAATCAAATTGAGTCGAATCGAAACAAATTGAATCCAATCGAAAAGAATCTAATTGAATCGAATCGAAAAGAATCGAATTCAATCAAAACGAATCGATTCGAATGGAATAGAAAAGAATAGAATAGAATAGAATCGAAAAGAATCAAATCGAATCGAAAAGAATCGAATCAAAACGAATTGAATCGAATCGAAAAGAAACGAATCGAACCGAATCAAAAAGAAAACAATCGAATCGAATCAAATACAAAAGAATCGCTTTGAATAGCATAGAATTGAAAAGAATCGAATCAATCGAATTGAAAACAATCGAATCGAAAAGAATCGAATCAAAAAAAGTCGAATCGAAACGAAAACAATCGAATCGAATCGAATCTAAAAGAATCGTATTGAATTGAATCGAGTCGAAAAGACTCGAATCAAAAAGACTCGAATCGAATTGAATCAAATCGAAAAGAATCTAATAGAAACCACTCGAACAGAATCAAATCGAAATGATTCAAATGAATCGAATAGAATAGAATCGAAAAAAATCGAATAGAATCGAAACGAACCGAAACGAAATGAATCGAAGAGAATCGATTAGAATCGAAATGAAAAGAATCGTATTGAATCGAATCGAAAAGAATCAAATCAAATCGAATCGAAAGAATTGAATCAAATCGAAAAGAATCCAATCGAATCGAAAAGAATCGAACTGAATGGAATCAAATCGAAAAGAATCGAATCGAATCGAAAAGAATCGAATCAAATTTAATGGAATCGAAAAGAATCGAATGGAATCGAAAAGAATCAAAATGAAACAAATCACATCAAATGGAAAAGCATCAAATCGAATTGAAAAGAATCGAATCGAATCGAAATGAATCGAATCAAAAAGACTCGAATCGAAAAGAATCGAATCGAATCGAAAAGACTCGAATCGAATTAAAAATATCAAATCGAATCGAATCGAAAGAATCGAATTGAAAAGACTCGAATTGAAACGAATCGATTTGAAACGAAAAGAAACGAATCTAATCGAATCGAATTGAAAGAATCGAATTGAATAGAAAATAATCGAATAGAAAAGAATCGAACCGAAAAGTAAAGAATCAAATTGAATCAGTCGATTAAATTCTAGTCGAATCGAATCAAAAAGAATGAAATCGAGTCGAATCGAATCGAAAAGAATCGAATCGAATCGAAAAGATTCGAATTGTATCTAATCAAAAAGAATCGAATCGTATCGACTCGAATCGAAAAGAATCCAATTGCATCATGGAATGGAAAGTAATCGAATTGAATAGAATAGAAAAGAATCGAATCGAATCAAATCGAAAACAATCAAATTGAATTGATCGAAAAGAATCTAATTGAATCAAATCGAATCGAAATGAAAAGAATCGAATCGATTCAAATAGAAAAGAATCGAATCGAAAAGAATCAAATCGACACGAAAAGAATCGAATCGAATCAAAAAGTATCGAATTGATTCGAAAACATTCGAATCGAAAAGAATCGAATTGAAATGAATCCGATCGAAATGAAAAGAATCTACTCGATTCGAATCCAGAAGAATCGAATCCAAAAGAATCGAATCGAATCCAAAAGAATCGAATTGATTTGAATCAAAAGAAGTGAATTGAATTGAATCCAAAAGGAACTAATCGAATCAAATCGAAAAAACTCGAATAGAATCAAATCGAATCAAAAAGAATCGAATAGATTCGAATCAAAAAGAATCGAATTGAGGGATCCCTGGGTGGCGCAGCGGTTTAGCGCCTGCCTTTGGCCCAGGGCGCGATCCTGGAGACACGGGATCGAATCCCACATCGGGCTCCTGGTGCATGGAGCCTGCTTCTCCCTCTGCCTGTGTCTCTGCCTCTCTGTCTCTCTCTGTGACTATCATAAAAAAAAGAATCGAATTGAATCGTGTTGAAAAAAATCATAAAGAATCAAATCGAAAAGAATCGAATTCCATGTAACGAACAGATTCGAATTGAAAAGAATCGAATCGAAACAAAAGAATCGAATCGAATCGACATGAATCAAAAAGAATCGAATCAAAACGAATCGAAAAGAAACAAATCAAGTAGAATCTAAAAGAATCGAATCGAATCCAATCGAAAAAATTCGAATAGAATTGAATCGAAAAGAATCAAAACGAATCGAACCGAAGAGAATCGATTCGAATCAAAATAAAAAGTATCGTATCAAATCGAATCGAAAAGAATCATATCAAATAGAATCGAAAGAATGGAATCAAATCTAAAACAATCGAATCGAATCGAAAAGAATCGCATTGAATGGAATAGAATCGAAAAGAATAGAATAGAATCGAAAGAAATCGAATAGAATCAAATCAAATCAAAAAGAATCGAATTGAATTGATCCTAACCAAAATAAGCGAAATGAATCGACTCGAACCGAAAAAAACAAATCGAAAAGAATCTAATCTCAACGAAAATCATCGAAATGAATAGAATCGAAAAGAATCGAATTGAATCAAATCGAAAAGAATCGAATGGAATCCAATCGAAAAGAATCAAATTGAATCGAATCGAAACAAATTGAATCCAATCGAAAAGAATCTAATTGAATCGAATCGAAAAGAATCGAATTCAATCAAAACGAATCGATTCGAATGGAATAGAAAAGAATAGAATAGAATCGAATCGAAAAGAATCAAATCGAATCGAAAAGAATCGAATCAAAACGAATTTAATCGAATCGAAAAGAAACGAATCGAACCGAATCAAAAAGAAAACAATCGAATCGAATCAAATATAAAAGAATCGCTTTGAATAGCATAGAATTGAAAAGAATCGAATCAATCGAATTGAAAACAATCGAATCGAAAAGAATCGAATCAAAAAAAGTCGAATCGAAACGAAAACAATCGAATCGAATCGAATCTAAAAGAATCGTATTGAATTGAATCGAGTTGAAAAGACGCGAATCAAAAAGACTCGAATCGAATTGAAACAAAACGAAAAGAATCTAATAGAAACCACTCGAACAGAATCAAATCGAAATGATTCAAAATGAATCGAATAGAATAGAATCGAAAAAAATCGAAACGAATCGAAACGAAATGAATCGAAGAGAATCGATTAGAATCGAAATGAAAAGAATCGTATTGAATCGAATCGAAAGAATCAAATCAAATTGAATCGAAAGAATTGAATCAAATCGAAAAGAATCCAATCGAATCGAAAAGAATCGAACTGAATGGAATCAAATCGAAAAGAATCGAATCGAATCGAAAAGAATCGAATCAAATTTAATGGAATCGAAAAGAATCGAATGGAATCGAAAAGAATCGAAATGAAACAAATCAGATCATATGGAAAAGCATCAAATCGAATTGAAAAGAATCGAATCGAATCGAAATGAATCGAATCAAAAAGACTCGAATCGAAAAGAATCGTATTGAAAAGAATCGAATCGAATCGAAAAGACTCGAATCGAATTAAAAATATCAAATCGAATCGAATCGAAAAGAATCGAATTGAAAAGACTCGAATTGAAACGAATCGATTTGAAACGAAAAGAATCGAATCGAATCGAATCGAATTGAAAGAATCGAATTGAATAGAAAAAAATCGAATAGAAAAGAATCGAACCGAAAAGAAAAGAATCAAATTGAATCAGTCGATTAAATTCTAGTCGAATCGAATCAAAAAGAATGAAATCGAGTCGAATCGAATCGAAAAGAATCGAATCGAATCGAAAAGAATCGAATTGTATCTAATCAAAAAGAATCGAATCGTATCGACTCGAATCAAAAGAATCCAATTGCATCATCGAATGGAAACTAATCCAATTGAATACAATCGAAAAGAATCGAATCGAATCAAATCGAAATCAATCAAATTGAATTGATCGAAAAGAATCGAATTGAATCAAATCGAATCGAAATGAAAAGAATCGAATCGATTCAAATAGAAAAGAATCGAATCGAAAAGAATCAAATCGACACGAAAAGAATCGAATCGAATCAAAAAGTATCGAATTGATTCGAAAACATTCGCATCGAAAAGAATCGAATTGAAATGAATCCGATCGAAATGAAAAGAATCTACTCGATTCGAATCCAAAAGAATCGAATCCAAAAGAATCGAATTGAATTGAATCAAAAGAAATGAATTGAATTGAATCAAAAAGGAACTAATCGCATCAAATCGAAAAAACTCGAATAGAATCAAATCGAATCAAAAAGAATCGAATAGATTCGAATCAAAAAGAATCGAATTGAGGGATCCCTGGGTGGCGCAGCGGTTTAGCGCCTGCCTTTGGCCCAGGGCGCGATCCTGGAGACCCGGGATCGAATCCCACATCGGGCTCCTGGTGCATGGAGCCTGCTTCTCCCTCTGCCTGTGTCTCTGCCTATCTGTCTCTCTCTGTGACTATCATAAAAAAAAGAATCGAATTGAATCGTGTTGAAAAAAATCATAAAGAATCAAATCGAAAAGAATCGAATTCCATGTAACGAAAAGATTCGAATTGAAAAGAATCGAATCGAAAGAAAAGAATCGAATCGACATGAATCAAAAAGAATCGAAACAAAATGAATCGAAAAGAAACAAATCAAGTAGAATCTAAAAGAATCGAATCGAATCAAATCGAAAAAATTCAAATAGAATTGAATCGAAAAGAATCAAAACGAATCGAACCGAAGAGAATCGATTCGAATCAAAATAAAAAGTATCGTAACAAATCGAATCGAAAAGAATCATATCAAATAGAATCGAAAGAATGGAATCAAATCTAAAACAATCGAATCGAATCGAAAAGAATCGAATTGAACGGAATGGAATCGAAAAGAATCCAATGGAATAGAATCGAAAGAAATCGAATAGAATCAAATCAAACCAAAAAGAATCGAATTGAATTGATCCTAACCAAAAGAAGCGAAATGAATCGACTCGAACCGAAAAAAACAAATCGAAAAGAATCTAATCTCAACGAAAATCATCGAAATGAATAGAATCGAAAAGAATCGAATTGAATCAAATCGAAAAGAATCGAATGGAATCCAATCGAAAAGAATCAAATTGAGTCGAATCGAAACAAATTGAATCCAATCGAAAAGAATCTAATTGAATCGAATCGAAAAGAATCGAATTCAATCAAAACGAATCGATTCGAATGGAATAGAAAAGAATAGAATAGAATCGAAAAGAATCAAATCGAATCGAAAAGAATCGAATCGAAAAGTATTGAATCGAATCGAAAAGAAACGAATCGACCCGAATCAAAAAGAAAACAATCGAATCGAATCAAATACAAAAGAATTGCTTTGAATAGCATAGAATTGAAAAGAATCGAATCAATCGAATTGAAAACAATCGAATCGAAACGAATCGAATCAAAAAAAGTCGAATCGAAACGAAAACAATCGAATCGAATCGAATCTAAAAGAATCGTATTGAATTGAATCGAGTCGAAAAGACTCGAATCAAAAAGACTCGAATCGAATTGAATCAAATCGAAAAGAATCTAATAGAAACCACTCTAACAGAATCAAATCGAAATGATTCAAAATGAATCGAATAGAATAGAATCGAAAAAAATCGAAACGAATCGAAACGAACCGAAACGAAATGAATCGAAGAGAATCGATTAGAATCGAAATGAAAAGAATCGTATTGAATCGAATCGAAAGAATCAAATCAAATTGAATCGAAAGAATTGAATCAAATCGAAAAGAATCCAACCGAATCGAAAAGAATCGAACTGAATGGAATCAAATCGAAAAGAATCGAATCGAATCGAAAAGAATCGAATCAAATTTAATGGAATCGAAAAGAATCGAATGGAATCGAAAAGAATCGAAATGAAACAAATCAGAACATATGGAAAAGCATCAAATCGAATTGAAAAGAATCGAATCGAATCGAAATGAATCGAATCAAAAAGACTCGAATCGAAAAGAATCGAATCGAATCGAAAAGACTCGAATCGAATTAAAAATATCAAATCGAATCGAATCGAAAAGAATCGAATTGAAAAGACTCGAATTGAAACGAATCGATTTGAAACGAAAAGAATCGAATCGAATCGAATCGAATTGAAAGAATCGAATTGAATAGAAAAAAATCGAATAGAAAAGAATCGAACCGAAAAGAAAAGAATCAAATTGAATCAGTCGATTAAATTCTAGTCGAATCGAATCAAAAAGAATGAAATCGAGTCGAATCGAATCGAAAAGAATCGAATCGAATCGAAAAGATTCGAATTGTATCTAATCAAAAAGAATCGAATCGTATCGACTCGAATCGAAAAGAATCCAATTGCATCATCGAATGGAAAGTAATCGAATTGAATAGAATAGAAAAGAATCGAATCGAATCAAATCGAAAACAATCAAATTGAATTGATCGAAAAGAATCGAATTGAATCAAATCGAATCGAAATGAAAAGAATCGAATCGATTCAAATGGAAAAGAATCGAATCGAAAAGAATCAAATCGACACGAAAAGAATCGAATCGAATCAAAAAGTATCGAATTGATTCGAAAACATTCGAATCGAAAAGAATCGAATTGAAATGAATCCGATCGAAATGAAAAGAATCTACTCGATTCGAATCCAAAAGAATCGAATCCAAAAGAATCGAATCCAATCCAAAAGAATCGAATTGAATTGAATCAAAAGAAATGAATTGAATTGAATCCAAAAGGAACTAATCGAATCAAATCGAAAAAACTCGAATAGAATCAAATCGAATCAAAAAGAATCGAATAGATTCGAATCAAAAAGAATCGAATTGAGGGATCCCTGGGTGTCGCAGCGGTTTAGCGCCTGCCTTTGGCCCAGGGCGCGATTTTGGAGACACGGGATCGAATCCCACATCGGGCTCCTGGTGCATGGAGCCTGCTTCTCCCTCTGCCTGTGTCTCTGCCTCTCTGTCTCTCTCTGTGACTATCATAAAAAAAAGAATCGAATTGAATCGTGTTGAAAAAAATCATAAAGAATCAAATCGAAAAGAATCGAATTCCATGTAACGAAAAGATTCGAATTGAAAAGAATCGAATCGAAACAAAAGAATCGAATCGAATCGACATGAATCAAAAAGAATCGAATCAAAACGAATCGAAAAGAAACAAATCAAGTAGAATGTAAAACAATCGAATCGAATCCAATCGAAAAAATTCGAATAGAATTGATTCGAAAAGAATCAAAACGAATCGAACCGAAGAGAATCGATTCGAATCAAAATAAAAAGTATCGTATCAAATCGAATCGAAAAGAATCATATCAAATAGAATCGAAAGAATGGAATCAAATCTAAAACAATCGAATCGAATCGAAAAGAATCGCATTGAATGGAATAGAATCGAAAAGAATAGAATAGAATCGAAAGAAATCGAATAGAATCAAATCAAATCAAAAAGAATCGAATTGAATTGATCCTAACCAAAAGAAGCGAAATGAATCGACTCGAACCGAAAAAAACAAATCGAAAAGAATCTAATCTCAACGAAAATCATCGAAATGAATAGAATCGAAAAGAATCGAATTGAATCAAATCGAAAAGAATCAAATGGAATCCAATCGAAAAGAATCAAATTGAGTCGAATCGAAACAAATTGAATCCAATCGAAAAGAATCTAATTGAATCGAATCGAAAAGAATCGAATTCAATCAAAACGAATCGATTCGAATGGAATAGAAAAGAATAGAATAGAATCGAATCGAAAAGAATCAAATCGAATCGAAAAGAATCGAATCAAAACGAATTGAATCGAATCGAAAAGAAAGGAATCGAACCGAATCAAAAAGAAAACAATCGAATCGAAACAAATACAAAAGAATCGCTTTGAATAGCATAGAATTGAAAAGAATCGAATCAATCGAATTGAAAACAATCGAATCGAAAAGAATCGAATCAAAAAAAGTCGAATCGAAACGAAAACAATCGAATCGAATCGAATCTAAAAGAATCGTATTGAATTGAATCGAGTCGAAAAGACTGGAATCAAAAAGACTCGAATCGAATTGAATCAAATCGAAAAGAATCTAATAGAAACCACTCAAATAGAATCAAATCGAAATGATTCAAATGAATCGAATAGAATAGAATCGAAAAAAATCGAATAGAATCGAAACGAACCGAAACGAAATGAATCGAAGAGAATCGATTAGAATCGAAATGAAAAGAATCGTATTGAATCGAATCGAAAAGAATCAAATCAAATCGAATCGAAAGAATTGAATCAAATCGAAAAGAATCCAATCGAATCGAAAAGAATCGAACTGAATGGAATCAAATCGAAAAGAATCAAATCGAATCGAAAAGAATCGAATCAAATTTAATGGAATCGAAAAGAATCGAATGGAATCGTAAAGAATCAAAATGAAACAAATCACATCAAATGGAAAAGCATCAAATCGAATTGAAAAGAATCGAATCGAATCGAAATGAATCGAATCAAAAAGACTCGAATCGAAAAGAATCGAATCGAATCGAAAAGACTCGAATCGAATTAAAAATATCAAATCGAATCGAATCGAAAGAATCGAATTGAAAAGACTCGAATTGAAACGAATCGATTTGAAACGAAAAGAAACGAATCTAATCGAATCGAATTGAAAGAATCGAATTGAATAGAAAATAATCGAATAGAAAAGAATTGAACCGAAAAGTAAAGAATCAAATTGAATCAGTCGATTAAATTCTAGTCGAATCGAATCAAAAAGCATGAAATCGAGTCGAATCGAATCGAAAAGAATCGAATCGAATCGAAAAGATTCGAATTGTATCTAATCAAAAAGAATCGAATCGTATCGACTCGAATCGAAAAGAATCCAATTGCATCATCGAATGGAAAGTAATCGAATTGAATAGAATAGAAAAGAATCGAATCGAATGAAATCGAAAACAATCAAATTGAATTGATCGAAAAGAATCTAATTGAATCAAATCGAATCGAAATGAAAAGAATCGAATCGATTCAAATAGAAAAGAATCGAATCGAAAAGAATCAAATCGACACGAAAAGAATCGAATCGAATCAAAAAGTATCGAATTGATTCGAAAACATTCGAATCGAAAAGAATCGAATTGAAATGAATCCGATCGAAATGAAAAGAATCTACTCGATTCGAATCCAGAAGAATCGAATCCAAAAGAATCGAATCGAATCCAAAAGAATCGAATTGATTTGAATCAAAAGAAGTGAATTGAATTGAATCCAAAAGGAACTAATCGAATCAAATCGAAAAAACTCGAATAGAATCAAATCGAATCAAAAAGAATCGAATAGATTCGAATCAAAAAGAATCGAATTGAGGGATCCCTGGGTGGCGCAGCGGTTTAGCGCCTGCCTTTGGCCCAGGGCGCGATCCTGGAGACCCGGGATCGAATCCCACATCGGGCTCCTGGTGCATGGAGCCTGCTTCTCCCTCTGCCTGTGTCTCTGCCTCTCTGTCTCTCTCTGTGACTATCATAAAAAAAAGAATCGAATTGAATCGTGTTGAAAAAAATCATAAAGAATCAAATCGAAAAGAATCGAATTCCATGTAACGAAAAGATTCGAATTGAAAAGAATCGAATCGAAACAAAAGAATCGAATCGAATCGACATGAATCAAAAAGAATCGAATCAAAACGAATCGAAAAGAAACAAATCAAGTAGAATCTAAAAGAATCGAATCGAATCCAATCGAAAAAATTCGAATAGAATTGAATCGAAAAGAATCAAAACGAATCGAACCGAAGAGAATCGATTCGAATCAAAATAAAAAGTATCGTATCAAATCGAATCGAAAAGAATCATATCAAATAGAATCGAAAGAATGGAATCAAATCTAAAACAATCGAATGGAATCGAAAAGAATCGCATTGAATGGAATAGAATCGAAAAGAATAGAATAGAATCGAAAGAAATCGAATAGAATCAAATCAAATCAAAAAGAATCGAATTGAATTGATCCTAACCAAAAGAAGCGAAATGAATCGACTCGAACCGAAAAAAACAAATCGAAAAGAATCTAATCTCAACGAAAATCATCGAAATGAATAGAATCGAAAAGAATCGAATTGAATCAAATCGAAAAGAATCGAATGGAATCCAATCGAAAAGAATCAAATTGAGTCGAATCGAAACAAATTGAATCCAATCGAAAAGAATCTAATTGAATCGAATCGAAAAGAATCGAATTCAATCAAAACGAATCGATTCGAATGGAATAGAAAAGAATAGAATAGAATCGAATCGAAAAGAATCAAATCGAATCGAAAAGAATCGAATCAAAAAGAATTGAATCGAATCGAAAAGAAACGAATCGAACCGAATCAAAAAGAAAACAATCGAATCGAATCAAATACAAAAGAATCGCTTTGAATAGCATAGAATTGAAAAGAATCGAATCAATCGAATTGAAAACAATCGAATCGAAAAGAATCGAATCAAAAAAAGTCGAATCGAAACGAAAACAATCGAATCGAATCGAATCTAAAAGAATCGTATTGAATTGAATCGAGTCGAAAAGACGCGAATCAAAAAGACTCGAATCGAATTGAAACAAATCGAAAAGAATCTAATAGAAACCACTCGAACAGAATCAAATCGAAATGATTCAAAATGAATCGAATAGAATAGAATCGAAAAAAATCGAAACGAACCGAAACGAAATGAATCGAAGAGAATCGATTAGAATCGAAATGAAAAGAATCGTATTGAATCGAATCGAAAGAATCAAATCAAATCGAATCGAAAGAATTGAATCAAGTCGAAAAGAATCCAATCGAATCGAAAGAATCGAACTGAATGGAATCAAATCGAAAAGAATCGAATCGAATCGAAAAGAATCGAATCAAATTTAATGGAATCGAAAAGAATCGAATGGAATCGAAAAGAATCGAAATGAAACAAATCAGATCATATGGAAAAGCATCAAATCGAATTGAAAAGAATCGAATCGAATCGAAATGAATCGAATCAAAAAGACTCGAATCGAAAAGAATCGTATTGAAAAGAATCGAATCGAATCGAAAAGACTCGAATCGAATTAAAAATATCAAATCGAATCGAATCGAAAAGAATCGAATTGAAAAGACTCGAATTGAAACGAATCGATTTGAAACGAAAAGAATCGAATCGAATCGAATCGAATTGAAAGAATCGAATTGAATAGAAAAAAATCGAATAGAAAAGAATCGAACCGAAAAGAAAAGAATCAAATTGAATCAGTCGATTAAATTCTAGTCGAATCGAATCAAAAAGAATGAAATCGAGTCGAATCGAATCGAAAAGAATCGAATCGAATCGAAAAGAATCGAATTGTATCTAATCAAAAAGAATCGAATCGTATCGACTCGAATCGAAAAGAATCCAATTGCATCATCGAATGGAAACTAATCCAATTGAATACAATCGAAAAGAATCGAATCGAATGAAATCGAAAACAATCAAATTGAATTGATCGAAAAGAATCGAATTGAATCAAATCGAATCGAAATGAAAAGAATCGAATCGATTCAAATAGAAAAGAATCGAATCGAAAAGAATCAAATCGACACGAAAAGAATCGAATCGAATCAAAAAGTATCGAATTGATTCGAAAACATTCGCATCGAAAAGAATCGAATTGAAATGAATCCGATCGAAATGAAAAGAATCTACTCGATTCGAATCCAAAAGAATCGAATCCAAAAGAATCGAATCGAATCCAAAAGAATCGAATTGATTTGAATCAAAAGAGGTGAATTGAATTGAATCCAAAAGGAACTAATCGAATCAAATCGAAAAAACTCGAATAGAATCAAATCGAATCAAAAAGAATCGAATAGATTCGAATCAAAAAGAATCGAATTGAGGGATCCCTGGGTGGCGCAGCGGTTTAGCGCCTGCCTTTGGCCCAGGGCGCGATCCTGGAGACCCGGGATCGAATCCCACATCGGGCTCCTGGTGCATGGAGCCTGCTTCTCCCTCTGCCTGTGTCTCTGCCTCTCTGTCTCTCTCTGTGACTATCATAAAAAAAAGAATCGAATTGAATCGTGTTGAAAAAAATCATAAAGAATCAAATCGAAAAGAATCGAATTCCATGTAACGAAAAGATTCGAATTGAAAAGAATCGAATCGAAACAAAAGAATCGAATCGAATCGACATGAATCAAAAAGAATCGAATCAAAACGAATCGAAAAGAAACAAATCAAGTAGAATCTAAAAGAATCGAATCGAATCCAATCGAAAAAATTCGAATAGAATTGAATCGAAAAGAATCAAAACGAATCGAACCGAAGAGAATCGATTCGAATCAAAATAAAAAGTATCGTATCAAATCGAATCGAAAAGAATCATATCAAATAGAATCGAAAGAATGGAATCAAATCTAAAACAATCGAATCGAATCGAAAAGAATCGCATTGAATGGAATAGAATCGAAAAGAATAGAATAGAATCGAAAGAAATCGAATAGAATCAAATCAAATCAAAAAGAATCGAATTGAATTGATCCTAACCAAAAGAAGCGGAATGAATCGACTCGAACCGAAAAAAACAAATCGAAAAGAATCTAATCTCAACGAAAATCATCGAAATGAATAGAATCGAAAAGAATCGAATTGAATCAAATCAAAAAGAATCGAATGGAATCCAATCGAAAAGAATCAAATTGAGTCGAATCGAAACAAATTGAATCCAATCGAAAAGAATCTAATTGAATCGAATCGAAAAGAATCGAATTCAATCAAAACGAATCGATTCGAATGGAATAGAAAAGAATAGAATAGAATCGAATCGAAAAGAATCAAATCGAATCGAAAAGAATCGAATCAAAACGAATTGAATCGAATCGAAAAGAAACGAATCGAACCGAATCAAAAAGAAAACAATCGAATCGAATCAAATACAAAAGAATCGCTTTGAATAGCATAGAATTGAAAAGAATCGAATCAATCGAATTGAAAACAATCGAATCGAAAAGAATCGAATCAAAAAAAGTCGAATCGAAACGAAAACAATCGAATCGAATCGAATCTAAAAGAATCGTATTGAATTGAATCGAGTCGAAAAGACTCGAATCAAAAAGACTCGAATCGAATTGAATCAAATCGAAAAGAATCTAATAGAAACCACTCGAACAGAATCAAATCGAAATGATTCAAATGAATCGAATAGAATAGAATCGAAAAAAATCGAATAGAATCGAAACGAACCGAAACGAAATGAATCGAAGAGAATCGATTAGAATCGAAATGAAAAGAATCGTATTGAATCGAATCGAAAAGAATCAAATCAAATCGAATCGAAAGAATTGAATCAAATCGAAAAGAATCCAATCGAATCGAAAAGAATCGAACTGAATGGAATCAAATCGAAAAGAATCGAATCGAATCGAAAAAAATCGAATCAAATTTAATGGAATCGAAAAGAATCGAATGGAATCGAAAAGAATCGAAATGAAACAAATCACATCAAATGGAAAAGCATCAAATCGAATAGAAAAGAATCGAATCGAATCGAAATGAATCGAATCAAAAAGACTCGAATCGAAAAGAATCGAATTGAAAAGAATCGAATCGAATCGAAAAGAATCGAATCAAATTTAATGGAATCGAAAAGAATCGAATGGAATCGAAAAGAATCGAAATGAAACAAATCACATCAAATGGAAAAGCATCAAATCGAATTGAAAAGAATCGAATCGAATCGAAATGAATCGAATCAAAAAGACTCGAATCGAAAAGAATCGAATCGAATCGAAAAGACTCGAATCGAATTAAAAATATCAAATCGAATCGAATCGAAAGAATCGAATTGAAAAGACTCGAATTGAAACGAATCGATTTGAAACGAAAAGAAACGAATCTAATCGAATCGAATTGAAAGAATCGAATTGAATAGAAAATAATCGAATAGAAAAGAATCGAACCGAAAAGTAAAGAATCAAATTGAATCAGTCGATTAAATTCTAGTCGAATCGAATCAAAACGCATGAAATCGAGTCGAATCGAATCGAAAAGAATCGAATTGAATCGAAAAGATTCGAATTGTATCTAATCAAAAAGAATCGAATCGTATCGACTCGAATCGAAAAGAATCCAATTGCATCATCGAATGGAAACTAATCCAATTGAATACAATCGAAAAGAATCGAATCGAATCAAATCGAAAACAATCAAATTGAATTGATCGAAAAGAATCTAATTGAATCAAATCGAATCGAAATGAAAAGAATCGAATCGATTCAAATAGAAAAGAATCGAATCGAAAAGAATCAAATCGACACGAAAAGAATCGAATCGAATCAAAAAGTATCGAATTGATTCGAAAACATTCGAATCGAAAAGAATCGAATTGAAATGAATCCGATCGAAATGAAAAGAATCTACTCGATTCGAATCCAGAAGAATCGAATCCAAAAGAATCGAATCGAATCCAAAAGAATCGAATTGATTTGAATCAAAAGAGGTGAATTGAATTGAATCCAAAAGGAACTAATCGAATCAAATCGAAAAAACTCGAATAGAATCAAATCGAATCAAAAAGAATCGAATAGATTCGAATCAAAAAGAATCGAATTGAGGGATCCCTGGGTGGCGCAGCGGTTTAGCGCCTGCCTTTGGCCCAGGGCGCGATCCTGGAGACCCGGGATCGAATCCCACATCGGGCTCCTGGTGCATGGAGCCTGCTTCTCCCTCTGCCTGTGTCTCTGCCTCTCTGTCTCTCTCTGTGACTATCATAAAAAAAAGAATCGAATTGAATCGTGTTGAAAAAAATCATAAAGAATCAAATCGAAAAGAATCGAATTCCATGTAACGAAAAGATTCGAATTGAAAAGAATCGAATCGAAACAAAAGAATCGAATCGAATCGACATGAATCAAAAAGAATCGAATCAAAACGAATCGAAAAGAAACAAATCAAGTAGAATCTAAAAGAATCGAATCGAATCCAATCGAAAAAATTCGAATAGAATTGAATCGAAAAGAATCAAAACGAATCGAACCGAAGAGAATCGATTCGAATCAAAATAAAAAGTATCGTATCAAATCGAATCGAAAAGAATCATATCAAATAGAATCGAAAGAATGGAATCAAATCTAAAACAATCGAATGGAATCGAAAAGAATCGCATTGAATGGAATAGAATCGAAAAGAATAGAATAGAATCGAAAGAAATCGAATAGAATCAAATCAAATCAAAAAGAATCGAATTGAATTGATCCTAACCAAAAGAAGCGAAATGAATCGACTCGAACCGAAAAAAACAAATCGAAAAGAATCTAATCTCAACGAAAATCATCGAAATGAATAGAATCGAAAAGAATCGAATTGAATCAAATCGAAAAGAATCGAATGGAATCCAATCGAAAAGAATCAAATTGAGTCGAATCGAAACAAATTGAATCCAATCGAAAAGAATCTAATTGAATCGAATCGAAAAGAATCGAATTCAATCAAAACGAATCGATTCGAATGGAATAGAAAAGAATAGAATAGAATCGAATCGAAAAGAATCAAATCGAATCGAAAAGAATCGAATCAAAAAGAATTGAATCGAATCGAAAAGAAACGAATCGAACCGAATCAAAAAGAAAACAATCGAATCGAATCAAATACAAAAGAATCGCTTTGAATAGCATAGAATTGAAAAGAATCGAATCAATCGAATTGAAAACAATCGAATCGAAAAGAATCGAATCAAAAAAAGTCGAATCGAAACGAAAACAATCGAATCGAATCGAATCTAAAAGAATCGTATTGAATTGAATCGAGTCGAAAAGACTCGAATCAAAAAGACTCGAATCGAATTGAAT
The DNA here is from genome assembly GCF_053574225.1 of Canis aureus. Lineage (NCBI taxonomy): Eukaryota > Metazoa > Chordata > Mammalia > Carnivora > Canidae > Canis > Canis aureus. Next base: position 24,241,922 of record NC_135648.1, read on the forward strand.
CAAATCGAAAAGAATCTAATAGAAACCACTCGAACAGAATCAAATCGAAATGATTCAAAATGAATCGAATAGAATAGAATCGAAAAAAATCGAAACGAACCGAAACGAAATGAATCGAAGAGAATCGATTAGAATCGAAATGAAAAGAATCGTATTGAATCGAATCGAAAGAATCAAATCAAATCGAATCGAAAGAATTGAATCAAGTCGAAAAGAATCCAATCGAATCGAAAAGAATCGAACTGAATGGAATCAAATCGAAAAGAATCGAATCGAATCGAAAAGAATCGAATCAAATTTAATGGAATCGAAAAGAATCGAATGGAATCGAAAAGAATCGAAATGAAACAAATCAGATCATATGGAAAAGCATCAAATCGAATTGAAAAGAATCGAATCGAATCGAAATGAATCGAATCAAAAAGACTCGAATCGAAAAGAATCGTATTGAAAAGAATCGAATCGAATCGAAAAGACTCGAATCGAATTAAAAATATCAAATCGAATCGAATCGAAAAGAATCGAATTGAAAAGACTCGAATTGAAACGAATCGATTTGAAACGAAAAGAATCGAATCGAATCGAATCGAATTGAAAGAATCGAATTGAATAGAAAAAAATCGAATAGAAAAGAATCGAACCGAAAAGAAAAGAATCAAATTGAATCAGTCGATTAAATTCTAGTCGAATCGAATCAAAAAGAATGAAATCGAGTCGAATCGAATCGAAAAGAATCGAATCGAATCGAAAAGAATCGAATTGTATCTAATCAAAAAGAATCGAATCGTATCGACTCGAATCGAAAAGAATCCAATTGCATCATCGAATGGAAACTAATCCAATTGAATACAATCGAAAAGAATCGAATCGAATCAAATCGAAAACAATCAAATTGAATTGATCGAAAAGAATCGAATTGAATCAAATCGAATCGAAATGAAAAGAATCGAATCGATTCAAATAGAAAAGAATCGAATCGAAAAGAATCAAATCGACACGAAAAGAATCGAATCGAATCAAAAAGTATCGAATTGATTCGAAAACATTCGCATCGAAAAGAATCGAATTGAAATGAATCCGATCGAAATGAAAAGAATCTACTCGATTCGAATCCAAAAGAATCGAATCCAAAAGAATCGAATTGAATTGAATCAAAAGAAATGAATTGAATTGAATCAAAAAGGAACTAATCGCATCAAATCGAAAAAACTCGAATAGAATCAAATCGAATCAAATAGATTCGAATCAAAAAGAATCGAATTGAGGGATCCCTGGGTGGCGCAGCGGTTTAGCGCCTGCCTTTGGCCCAGGGCGCGATCCTGGAGACACGGGATCGAATCCCACATCGGGCTCCTGGTGCATGGAGCCTGCTTCTCCCTCTGCCTGTGTCTCTGCCTCTCTGTCTCTCTCTGTGACTATCATAAAAAAAAGAATCGAATTGAATCGCGTTGAAAAAAATCATAAAGAATCAAATCGAAAAGAATCGAATTCCATGTAACGAAAAGATTCGAATTGAAAAGAATCGAATCGAAAGAAAAGAATCGAATCGAATCGACATGAATCAAAAAGAATCGAATCAAAACGAATCGAAAAGAAACAAATCAAGTAGAATCTAAAAGAATCGAATCATATCCAATCGAAAAAAATTCGAATAGAATTGAATCGAAAAGAATCAAAACGAATCGAACCGAAGAGAATCGATTCGAATCAAAATAAAAAGTATCGTATCAAATCGAATCGAAAAGAATCATATCAAATAGAATCGAAAGAATGGAATCAAATCTAAAACAATCGAATCGAATCGAAAAGAATCGCATTGAATGGAATAGAATCGAAAAGAATAGAATAGAATCGAAAGAAATCGAATAGAATCAAATCAAATCAAAAAGAATCGAATTGAATTGATCCTAACCAAAAGAAGCGAAATGAATCGACTCGAACCGAAAAAAACAAATCGAAAAGAATCTAATCTCAACGAAAATCATCGAAATGAATAGAATCGAAAAGAATCGAATTGAATCAAATCGAAAAGAATCGAATGGAATCCAATCGAAAAGAATCAAATTGAGTCGAATCGAAACAAATTGAATCCAATCGAAAAGAATCTAATTGAATCGAATCGAAAAGAATCGAATTCAATCAAAACGAATCGATTCGAATGGAATAGAAAAGAATAGAATAGAATCGAATCGAAAAGAATCAAATCGAATCGAAAAGAATCGAATCAAAACGAATTGAATCGAATCGAATCAAATACAAAAGAAGCGCTTTGAATAGCATAGAATTGAAAAGAATCGAATCAATCGAATTGAAAACAATCGAATCGAAAAGATTCGAATAAAAAAAAGTCGAATTGAAACGAAAACAATCGAATCGAATCGAATCTAAAAGAATCGTATTGAATTGAATCGAGTCGAAAAGACTCGAATCAAAAAGACTCGAATCGAATTGAATCAAATCGAAAAGAATCTAATAGAAACCACTCGAACAGAATCAAATCGAAATGATTCAAAATGAATCGAATAGAATAGAATCGAAAAAAATCGAAACGAATCGAAATGAAATGAATCGAAGAGAATCGATTAGAATCGAAATGAAAAGAATCGAATTGAATCGAATCGAAAGAATCCAATCAAATCGAATCGAAAGAATTGAATCAAATCGAAAAGAATCCAATAGAATCGAAAAGAATCGAACTGAATGGAATCAAATCGAAAAGAATCGAATCGAATCGAAAAGAATCGAATCAAATTTAATGGAATCGAAAAGAATCGAATTGAATCGAATGAATCAAAATGAAACAAATCACATCAAATGGAAAAGCATCAAATCGAATTGAAAAGAATCGAATCGAATCGAAATGAATCGAATCAAAAAGACTCGAATCGAAAAGAATCGAATCGAATCGAAAAGACTCGAATCGAATTAAAAATATCAAATCGAATCGAATCGAAAAGAATCGAATTGAAAAGACTCGAATTGAAACGAATCGATTTGAAACGAAAAGAATCGAATCGAATCGAATCGAATGGAAAGAATCGAATTGAATAGAAAAAAATCGAATAGAAAAGAATCGAACCGAAAAGTAAAGAATCAAATTGAATCAGTCGATTTAATTCTAGTCGAATCGAATCAAAAAGCATGAAATCGAGTCGAATCGAATCGAAAAGAATCGAATCGAATCGAAAAGATTCGAATTGTATCTAATCAAAAAGAATCGAATCGTATCGACTCGAATCGAAAAGAATCCAATTGCATCATCGAATGGAAAGTAATCGAATTGAATAGAATAGAAAAGAATCGAATCGAATCAAATCGAAATCAATCAAATTGAATTGATCGAAAAGAATCGAATTGAATCAAATCGAATCGAAATGAAAAGAATCGAATCGATTCAAATAGAAAAGAATCGAATCGAAAAGAATCAAATCGACACGAAAAGAATCGAATCGAATCAAAAAGTATCGAATTGATTCGAAAACATTCGCATCGAAAAGAATCGAATTGAAATGAATCCGATCGAAATGAAAAGAATCTACTCGATTCGAATCCAAAAGAATCGAATCCAAAAGAATCGAATTGAATTGAATCAAAAGAAATGAATTGAATTGAATCAAAAAGGAACTAATCGCATCAAATCGAAAAAACTCGAATAGAATCAAATCGAATCAAAAAGAATCGAATAGATTCGAATCAAAAAGAATCGAATTGAGGGATCCCTGGGTGGCGCAGCGGTTTAGCGCCTGCCTTTGGCCCAGGGCGCGATCCTGGAGACCCGGGATCGAATCCCACATCGGGCTCCTGGTGCATGGAGCCTGCTTCTCCCTCTGCCTGTGTCTCTGCCTCTCTGTCTCTCTCTGTGACTATCATAAAAAAAAGAATCGAATTGAATCGTGTTGAAAAAAATCATAAAGAATCAAATCGAAAAGAATCGAATTCCATGTAACGAAAAGATTCGAATTGAAAAGAATCGAATCGAAACAAATGAATCGAATCGAATCGACATGAATCAAAAAGAATCGAATCAAAACGAATCGAAAAGAAACAAATCAAGTAGAATCTAAAAGAATCGAATCGAATCCAATCGAAAAAATTCGAATAGAATTGAATCGAAAAGAATCAAAACGAATCGAACCGAAGAGAATCGATTCGAATCAAAATAAAAAGTATCGTATCAATTCGAATCGAAAAGAATCATATCAAATAGAATCGAAAGAATGGAATCAAATCTAAAACAATCGAATGGAATCGAAAAGAATCGCATTGAATGGAATAGAATCGAAAAGAATAGAATAGAATCGAAAGAAATCGAATAGAATCAAATCAAATCAAAAAGAATCGAATTGAATTGATCCTAACCAAATAAGCGAAATGAATCGACTCGAAGCGAAAAAAACAAATCGAAAAGAATCTAATCTCAACGAAAATCATCGAAATGAATAGAATCGAAAAGAATCGAATTGAATCAAATCGAAAAGAATCGAATGGAACCCAATCGAAAAGAATCAAATTGATTCGAATCGAAACAAATTGAATCCAATCGAAAAGAATCTAATTGAATCGAATCAAAAAGAATCGAATTCGATCAAAACGAATCGATTCGAATGGAATAGAAAAGAATAGGATAGAATCGAATCGAAAAGAATCGAATCGAATCGAAAAGAATCGAATTGTATCTAATCAAAAAGAATCGAATCGTATCGACTCGAATCAAAAAGAATCCAATTGCATCATCGAATGGAAACTAATCGAATTGAATAGAATCGAAAAGAATCGAATCGAATCAAATCGAAATCAATCAAATTGAATTGATCGAAAAGAATCGAATTGAATCAAATCGAATCGAAATGAAAAGAATCGAATCGATTCAAATACAAAAGAATCGAATCGAAAAGAATCAACTCGACACGAAAAGAATCGAATCGAATCAAAAAGTATCGAATTGATTCGAAAACATTCGCATCGAAAAGAATCGAATTGAAATGAATCCGATCGAAATGAAAAGAATCTACTCGATTCGAATCCAAAAGAATCGAATCCAAAAGAATCGAATCGAATCCAAAAGAATCGAATTGATTTGAATCAAAAGAAATGAATTGAATTGAATCCAAAAGGAACTAATCGCATCAAATCGAAAAAACTCGAATAGAATCAAATCGAATCAAAAACAATCGAATAGATTCGACTAAAAAAGAATCGAATTGAGGGATCCCTGGGTGGCGCAGCGGTTTAGCGCCTGCCTTTGGCCCAGGGCGCGATCCTGGAGACCCGGGATCGAATCCCACATCGGGCTCCTGGTGCATGGAGCCTGCTTCTCCCTCTGCCTGTGTCTCTGCCTCTCTGTCTCTCTCTGTGACTATCATAAAAAAAAGAATCGAATTGAATCGTGTTGAAAAAAATCATAAAGAATCAAATCGAAAAGAATCGAATTCCATGTAACGAAAAGATTCGAATTGAAAAGAATCGAATCGAAACAAAAGAATCGAATCGAATCGACATGAATCAAAAAGAATCGAATCAAAACGAATCGAAAAGAAACAAATCAAGTAGAATCTAAAAGAATCGAATCGAATCCAATCGAAAAAATTCGAATAGAATTGAATCGAAAAGAATCAAAACGAATCGAACCGAAGAGAATCGATTCGAATCAAAATAAAAAGTATCGTATCAAATCGAATCGAAAAGAATCATATCAAATAGAATCGAAAGAATGGAATCAAATCTAAAACAATCGAATCGAATCGAAAAGAATCGCATTGAATGGAATAGAATCGAAAAGAATAGAATAGAATCGAAAGAAATCGAATAGAATCAAATCAAATCAAAAAGAATCGAATTGAATTGATCCTAACCAAAATAAGCGAAATGAATCGACTCGAACCGAAAAAAACAAATCGAAAAGAATCTAATCTCAACGAAAATCATCGAAATGAATAGAATCGAAAAGAATCGAATTGAATCAAATCGAAAAGAATCGAATGGAATCCAATCGAAAAGAATCAAATTGAGTCGAATCGAAACAAATTGAATCCAATCGAAAAGAATCTAATTGAATCGAATCGAAAAGAATCGAATTCAATCAAAACGAATCGATTCGAATGGAATAGAAAAGAATAGAATAGAATCGAATCGAAAAGAATCAAATCGAATCGAAAAGAATCGAATCAAAACGAATTTATTCGAATCGAAAAGAAACGAATCGAACCGAATCAAAAAGAAAAAAATCGAATCGAATCAAATACAAAAGAATCGCTTTGAGTAGCATAGAATTGAAAAGAATCGAATCAATCGAATTGAAAACAATCGAATCGAAAAGAATCGAATCAAAAAAAGTCGAATCGAAACGAAAACAATCGAATCGAATCGAATCTAAAAGAATCGTATTGAATTGAATCGAGTCGAAAAGACTCGAATCAAAAAGACTCGAATCGAATTGAATCAAATCGAAAAGAATCTAATAGAAACCACTCGAACAGAATCAAATCGAAATGATTCAAAATGAATCGAATAGAATAGAATCGAAAAAAATCGAAACGAATCGAAATGAAATGAATCGAAGAGAATCGATTAGAATCGAAATGAAAAGAATCGTATTGAATCGAATCGAAAGAATCCAATCAAATCGAATCGAAAGAATTGAATCAAATCGAAAAGAATACAATCGAATCGAAAAGAATCGAACTGAATGGAATCAAATCGAAAAGAATCGAATCGAATCGAAAAGAATCGAATCAAATTTAATGGAATCGAAAAGAATCGAATGGAATCGAAAAGAATCGAAATGAAACAAATCAGATCAAATGGAAAAGCATCAAATCGAATTGAAAAGAATCGAATCGAATCGAAATGAATCGAATCAAAAAGACTCGAATCGAAAAGTATCGAATTGAAAAGAATCGAATCGAATCGAAAAGACTCGAATCGAATTAAAAATATCAAATCGAATCGAATCGGAAAGAATCGAATTGAAAAGACTCGAATTGAAACGAATCGATTTGAAACGAAAAGAATCCAATCGAATTGAATCGAATTGAAAGAATCGAATTGAATAGAAAAAAATCGAATAGAAAAGAATCGAACCGAAAAGAAAAGAATCAAATTGAATCAGTCGATTAAATTCTAGTCGAATCGAATCAAAAAGCATGAAATCGAGTCGAATCGAATCGAAAAGAATCGAATCGAATCGAAAAGATTCGAATTGTATCTAATCAAAAAGAATCGAATCGTATCGACTCGAATCGAAAAGAATCCAATTGCATCATCGAATGGAAAGTAATCGAATTGAATAGAATAGAAAAGAATCGAATCGAATCAAATCGAAAACAATCAAATTGAATTGATCGAAAAGAATCGAATTGAATCAAATCGAATCGAAATGAAAAGAATCGAATCGATTCAAATAGAAAAGAATCGAATCGAAAAGAATCAAATCGACACGAAAAGAATCGAATCGAATCAAAAAGTATCGAATTGATACGAAACATTCGAATCGAAAAGAATCGAATTGAAATGAATCCGATCGAAATGAAAAGAATCTACTCGATTCGAATCCAAAAGAATCGAATCCAAAAGAATCAAATCGCATCCAAAAGAATCGAATTGAAATGAATCCGATCGAAATGAAAAGAATCTACTCGATTCGAATCCAAAAGAATCGAATCCAAAAGAATCGAATTGAATTGAATCAAAAGAAATGAATTGAATTGAATCAAAAAGGAACTAATCGCATCAAATCGAAAAAACTCGAATAGAATCAAATCGAATCAAAAAGAATTGAATAGATTCGAATAAAAAAGAATCGAATTGAGGGATCCCTGGGTGGCGCAGCGGTTTAGCGCCTGCCTTTGGCCCAGGGCGCGATCCTGGAGACACGGGATCGAATCCCACATCGGGCTCCTGGTGCATGGAGCCTGCTTCTCCCTCTGCCTGTGTCTCTGCCTCTCTGTCTCTCTCTGTGACTATCATAAAAAAAAGAATCGAATTGAATCGTGTTGAAAAAAATCATAAAGAATCAAATCGAAAAGAATCGAATTCCATGTAACGAAAAGATTCGAATTGAAAAGAATCGAATCGAAACAAAAGAATCGAATCGAATCGACATGAATCAAAAAGAATCGAATCAAAACGAATCGAAAAGAAACAAATCAAGTAGAATCTAAAAGAATCGAATCGAATCCAATCGAAAACATTCGAATAGAATTGAATCGAAAAGAATCAAAACGAATCGAACCGAAGAGAATCGATTCGAATCAAAATAAAAAGTATCGTATCAAATCGAATCGAAAAGAATCATATCAAATAGAATCGAAAGAATGGAATCAAATCTAAAACAATCGAATGGAATCGAAAAGAATCGCATTGAATGGAATAGAATCGAAAAGAATAGAATAGAATCGAAAGAAATCGAATAGAATCAAATCAAATCAAAAAGAATCGAATTGAATTGATCCTAACCAAAAGAAGCGAAATGAATCGACTCGAACCGAAAAAAACAAATCGAAAAGAATCTAATCTCAACGAAAATCATCGAAATGAATAGAATCGAAAAGAATCGAATTGAATCAAATCGAAAAGAATCGAATGGAACCCAATCGAAAAGAATCAAATTGATTCGAATCGAAACAAATTGAATCCAATCGAAAAGAATCTAATTGAATCGAATCAAAAAGAATCGAATTCGATCAAAACGAATCGATTCGAATGGAATAGAAAAGAATAGGATAGAATCGAATCGAAAAGAATCGAATCGAATCGAAAAGAATCGAATTGTATCTAATCAAAAAGAATCGAATCGTATCGACTCGAATCGAAAAGAATCCAATTGCATCATCGAATGGAAACTAATCGAATTGAATAGAATCGAAAAGAATCGAATCGAATCAAATCGAAATCAATCAAATTGAATTGATCGAAAAGAATCGAATTGAATCAAATCGAATCGAAATGAAAAGAATCGAATCGATTCAAATACAAAAGAATCGAATCGAAAAGAATCAACTCGACACGAAAAGAATCGAATCGAATCAAAAAGTATCGAATTGATTCGAAAACATTCGCATCGAAAAGAATCGAATTGAAATGAATCCGATCGAAATGAAAAGAATCTACTCGATTCGAATCCAAAAGAATCGAATCCAAAAGAATCGAATCGAATCCAAAAGAATCGAATTGATTTGAATCAAAAGAAATGAATTGAATTGAATCCAAAAGGAACTAATCGCATCAAATCGAAAAAACTCGAATAGAATCAAATCGAATCAAAAACAATCGAATAGATTCGACTAAAAAAGAATCGAATTGAGGGATCCCTGGGTGGCGCAGCGGTTTAGCGCCTGCCTTTGGCCCAGGGCGCGATCCTGGAGACACGGGATCGAATCCCACATCGGGCTCCTGGTGCATGGAGCCTGCTTCTCCCTCTGCCTGTGTCTCTGCCTCTCTGTCTCTCTCTGTGACTATCATAAAAAAAAGAATCGAATTGAATCGTGTTGAAAAAAATCATAAAGAATCAAATCGAAAAGAATCGAATTCCATGTAACGAAAAGATTCGAATTGAAAAGAATCGAATCGAAACAAAAGAATCGAATCGAATCGACATGAATCAAAAAGAATCGAATCAAAACGAAACGAAAAGAAACAAATCAAGTAGAATCTAAAAGAATCGAATCGAATCCAATCGAAAAAATTCGAATAGAATTGAATCGAAAAGAATCAAAACGAATCGAACCGAAGAGAATCGATTCGAATCAAAATAAAAAGTATCGTATCAAATCGAATCGAAAAGAATCATATCAAATAGAATCGAAAGAATGGAATCAAATCTAAAACAATCGAATCGAATCGAAAAGAATCGCATTGAATGGAATAGAATCGAAAAGAATAGAATAGAATCGAAAGAAATCGAATAGAATCAAATCAAATCAAAAAGAATCGAATTGAATTGATCCTAACCAAAATAAGCGAAATGAATCGACTCGAACCGAAAAAAACAAATCGAAAAGAATCTAATCTCAACGAAAATCATCGAAATGAATAGAATCGAAAAGAATCGAATTGAATCAAATCGAAAAGAATCGAATGGAATCCAATCGAAAAGAATCAAATTGAGTCGAATCGAAACAAATTGAATCCAATCGAAAAGAATCTAATTGAATCGAATCGAAAAGAATCGAATTCAATCAAAACGAATCGATTCGAATGGAATAGAAAAGAATAGAATAGAATCGAATCGAAAAGAATCAAATCGAATCGAAAAGAATCGAATCAAAACGAATTTATTCGAATCGAAAAGAAACGAATCGAACCGAATCAAAAAGAAAAAAATCGAATCGAATCAAATACAAAAGAATCGCTTTGAGTAGCATAGAATTGAAAAGAATCGAATCAATCGAATTGAAAACAATCGAATCGAAAAGAATCGAATCAAAAAAAGTCGAATCGAAACGAAAACAATCGAATCGAATCGAATCTAAAAGAATCGTATTGAATTGAATCGAGTCGAAAAGACTCGAATCAAAAAGACTCGAATCGAATTGAATCAAATCGAAAAGAATCTAATAGAAACCACTCGAACAGAATCAAATCGAAATGATTCAAAATGAATCGAATAGAATAGAATCGAAAAAAATCGAAACGAATCGAAATGAAATGAATCGAAGAGAATCGATTAGAATCGAAATGAAAAGAATCGTATTGAATCGAATCGAAAGAATCCAATCAAATCGAATCGAAAGAATTGAATCAAATCGAAAAGAATACAATCGAATCGAAAAGAATCGAACTGAATGGAATCAAATCGAAAAGAATCGAATCGAATCGAAAAGAATCGAATCAAATTTAATGGAATCGAAAAGAATCGAATGGAATCGAAAAGAATCGAAATGAAACAAATCAGATCAAATGGAAAAGCATCAAATCGAATTGAAAAGAATCGAATCGAATCGAAATGAATCGAATCAAAAAGACTCGAATCGAAAAGTATCGAATTGAAAAGAATCGAATCGAATCGAAAAGACTCGAATCGAATTAAAAATATCAAATCGAATCGAATCGGAAAGAATCGAATTGAAAAGACTCGAATTGAAACGAATCGATTTGAAACGAAAAGAATCCAATCGAATTGAATCGAATTGAAAGAATCGAATTGAATAGAAAAAAATCGAATAGAAAAGAATCGAACCGAAAAGAAAAGAATCAAATTGAATCAGTCGATTAAATTCTAGTCGAATCGAATCAAAAAGCATGAAATCGAGTCGAATCGAATCGAAAAGAATCGAATCGAATCGAAAAGATTCGAATTGTATCTAATCAAAAAGAATCGAATCGTATCGACTCGAATCGAAAAGAATCCAATTGCATCATCGAATGGAAAGTAATCGAATTGAATAGAATAGAAAAGAATCGAATCGAATCAAATCGAAAACAATCAAATTGAATTGATCGAAAAGAATCGAATTGAATCAAATCGAATCGAAATGAAAAGAATCGAATCGATTCAAATAGAAAAGAATCGAATCGAAAAGAATCAAATCGACACGAAAAGAATCGAATCGAATCAAAAAGTATCGAATTGATACGAAACATTCGAATCGAAAAGAATCGAATTGAAATGAATCCGATCGAAATGAAAAGAATCTACTCGATTCGAATCCAAAAGAATCGAATCCAAAAGAATCAAATCGCATCCAAAAGAATCGAATTGAAATGAATCCGATCGAAATGAAAAGAATCTACTCGATTCGAATCCAAAAGAATCGAATCCAAAAGAATCGAATTGAATTGAATCAAAAGAAATGAATTGAATTGAATCAAAAAGGAACTAATCGCATCAAATCGAAAAAACTCGAATAGAATCAAATCGAATCAAAAAGAATTGAATAGATTCGAATAAAAAAGAATCGAATTGAGGGATCCCTGGGTGGCGCAGCGGTTTAGCGCCTGCCTTTGGCCCAGGGCGCGATCCTGGAGACACGGGATCGAATCCCACATCGGGCTCCTGGTGCATGGAGCCTGCTTCTCCCTCTGCCTGTGTCTCTGCCTCTCTGTCTCTCTCTGTGACTATCATAAAAAAAAGAATCGAATTGAATCGTGTTGAAAAAAATCATAAAGAATCAAATCGAAAAGAATCGAATTCCATGTAACGAAAAGATTCGAATTGAAAAGAATCGAATCGAAACAAAAGAATCGAATCGAATCGACATGAATCAAAAAGAATCGAATCAAAACGAATCGAAAAGAAACAAATCAAGTAGAATCTAAAAGAATCGAATCGAATCCAATCGAAAACATTCGAATAGAATTGAATCGAAAAGAATCAAAACGAATCGAACCGAAGAGAATCGATTCGAATCAAAATAAAAAGTATCGTATCAAATCGAATCGAAAAGAATCATATCAAATAGAATCGAAAGAATGGAATCAAATCTAAAACAATCGAATGGAATCGAAAAGAATCGCATTGAATGGAATAGAATCGAAAAGAATAGAATAGAATCGAAAGAAATCGAATAGAATCAAATCAAATCAAAAAGAATCGAATTGAATTGATCCTAACCAAAAGAAGCGAAATGAATCGACTCGAACCGAAAAAAACAAATCGAAAAGAATCTAATCTCAACGAAAATCATCGAAATGAATAGAATCGAAAAGAATCGAATTGAATCAAATCGAAAAGAATCGAATGGAATCCAATCGAAAAGAATCAAATTGAGTCGAATCGAAACAAATTGAATCCAATCGAAAAGAATCTAATTGAATCGAATCAAAAAGAATCGAATTCGATCAAAACGAATCGATTCGAATGGAATAGAAAATAATAGAATAGAATCGAATCGAAAAGAATCGAATCGAATCGAAAAGAATCGAATTGTATCTAATCAAAAAGAATCGAATCGTATCGACTCGAATCGAAAAGAATCCAATTGCATCATCGAATGGAAACTAATCGAATTGAATAGAATCGAAAAGAATCGAATCGAATCAAATCGAAATCAATCAAATTGAATTGATCGAAAAGAATCGAATTGAATCAAATCGAATCGAAATGAAAAGAATCGAATCGATTCAAATACAAAAGAATCGAATCGAAAAGAATCAACTCGACACGAAAAGAATCGAATCGAATCAAAAAGTATCGAATTGATTCGAAAACATTCGCATCGAAAAGAATCGAATTGAAATGAATCCGATCGAAATGAAAAGAATCTACTCGATTCGAATCCAAAAGAATCGAATCCAAAAGAATCGAATCGAATCCAAAAGAATCGAATTGATTTGAATCAAAAGAAATGAATTGAATTGAATCCAAAAGGAACTAATCGCATCAAATCGAAAAAACTCGAATAGAATCAAATCGAATCAAAAACAATCGAATAGATTCGACTAAAAAAGAATCGAATTGAGGGATCCCTGGGTGGCGCAGCGGTTTAGCGCCTGCCTTTGGCCCAGGGCGCGATCCTGGAGACCCGGGATCGAATCCCACATCGGGCTCCTGGTGCATGGAGCCTGCTTCTCCCTCTGCCTGTGTCTCTGCCTCTCTGTCTCTCTCTGTGACTATCATAAAAAAAAGAATCGAATTGAATCGTGTTGAAAAAAATCATAAAGAATCAAATCGAAAAGAATCGAATTCCATGTAACGAAAAGATTCGAATTGAAAAGAATCGAATCGAAACAAAAGAATCGAATCGAATCGACATGAATCAAAAAGAATCGAATCAAAACGAATCGAAAAGAAACAAATCAAGTAGAATCTAAAAGAATCGAATCGAATCCAATCGAAAACATTCGAATAGAATTGAATCGAAAAGAATCAAAACGAATCGAACCGAAGAGAATCGATTCGAATCAAAATAAAAAGTATCGTATCAATTCGAATCGAAAAGAATCATATCAAATAGAATCGAAAGAATGGAATCAAATCTAAAACAATCGAATGGAATCGAAAAGAATCGCATTGAATGGAATAGAATCGAAAAGAATAGAATAGAATCGAAAGAAATCGAATAGAATCAAATCAAATCAAAAAGAATCGAATTGAATTGATCCTAACCAAATAAGCGAAATGAATCGACTCGAAGCGAAAAAAACAAATCGAAAAGAATCTAATCTCAACGAAAATCATCGAAATGAATAGAATCGAAAAGAATCGAATTGAATCAAATCGAAAAGAATCGAATGGAACCCAATCGAAAAGAATCAAATTGATTCGAATCGAAACAAATTGAATCCAATCGAAAAGAATCTAATTGAATCGAATCAAAAAGAATCGAATTCGATCAAAACGAATCGATTCGAATGGAATAGAAAAGAATAGGATAGAATCGAATCGAAAAGAATCGAATCGAATCGAAAAGAATCGAATTGTATCTAATCAAAAAGAATCGAATCGTATCGACTCGAATCAAAAAGAATCCAATTGCATCATCGAATGGAAACTAATCGAATTGAATAGAATCGAAAAGAATCGAATCGAATCAAATCGAAATCAATCAAATTGAATTGATCGAAAAGAATCGAATTGAATCAAATCGAATCGAAATGAAAAGAATCGAATCGATTCAAATACAAAAGAATCGAATCGAAAAGAATCAACTCGACACGAAAAGAATCGAATCGAATCAAAAAGTATCGAATTGATTCGAAAACATTCGCATCGAAAAGAATCGAATTGAAATGAATCCGATCGAAATGAAAAGAATCTACTCGATTCGAATCCAAAAGAATCGAATCCAAAAGAATCGAATCGAATCCAAAAGAATCGAATTGATTTGAATCAAAAGAAATGAATTGAATTGAATCCAAAAGGAACTAATCGCATCAAATCGAAAAAACTCGAATAGAATCAAATCGAATCAAAAACAATCGAATAGATTCGACTAAAAAAGAATCGAATTGAGGGATCCCTGGGTGGCGCAGCGGTTTAGCGCCTGCCTTTGGCCCAGGGCGCGATCCTGGAGACCCGGGATCGAATCCCACATCGGGCTCCTGGTGCATGGAGCCTGCTTCTCCCTCTGCCTGTGTCTCTGCCTCTCTGTCTCTCTCTGTGACTATCATAAAAAAAAGAATCGAATTGAATCGTGTTGAAAAAAATCATAAAGAATCAAATCGAAAAGAATCGAATTCCATGTAACGAAAAGATTCGAATTGAAAAGAATCGAATCGAAACAAAAGAATCGAATCGAATCGACATGAATCAAAAAGAATCGAATCAAAACGAATCGAAAAGAAACAAATCAAGTAGAATCTAAAAGAATCGAATCGAATCCAATCGAAAACATTCGAATAGAATTGAATCGAAAAGAATCAAAACGAATCGAACCGAAGAGAATCGATTCGAATCAAAATAAAAAGTATCGTATCAAATCGAATCGAAAAGAATCATATCAAATAGAATCGAAAGAATGGAATCAAATCTAAAACAATCGAATCGAATCGAAAAGAATCGCATTGAATGGAATAGAATCGAAAAGAATAGAATAGAATCGAAAGAAATCGAATAGAATCAAATCAAATCAAAAAGAATCGAATTGAATTGATCCTAACCAAAATAAGCGAAATGAATCGACTCGAACCGAAAAAAACAAATCGAAAAGAATCTAATCTCAACGAAAATCATCGAAATGAATAGAATCGAAAAGAATCGAATTGAATCAAATCGAAAAGAATCGAATGGAATCCAATCGAAAAGAATCAAATTGAGTCGAATCGAAACAAATTGAATCCAATCGAAAAGAATCTAATTGAATCGAATCGAAAAGAATCGAATTCAATCAAAACGAATCGATTCGAATGGAATAGAAAAGAATAGAATAGAATCGAATCGAAAAGAATCAAATCGAATCGAAAAGAATCGAATCAAAACGAATTTATTCGAATCGAAAAGAAACGAATCGAACCGAATCAAAAAGAAAAAAATCGAATCGAATCAAATACAAAAGAATCGCTTTGAGTAGCATAGAATTGAAAAGAATCGAATCAATCGAATTGAAAACAATCGAATCGAAAAGAATCGAATCAAAAAAAGTCGAATCGAAACGAAAACAATCGAATCGAATCGAATCTAAAAGAATCGTATTGAATTGAATCGAGTCGAAAAGACTCGAATCAAAAAGACTCGAATCGAATTGAATCAAATCGAAAAGAATCTAATAGAAACCACTCGAACAGAATCAAATCGAAATGATTCAAAATGAATCGAATAGAATAGAATCGAAAAAAATCGAAACGAATCGAAATGAAATGAATCGAAGAGAATCGATTAGAATCGAAATGAAAAGAATCGTATTGAATCGAATCGAAAGAATCCAATCAAATCGAATCGAAAGAATTGAATCAAATCGAAAAGAATACAATCGAATCGAAAAGAATCGAACTGAATGGAATCAAATCGAAAAGAATCGAATCGAATCGAAAAGAATCGAATCAAATTTAATGGAATCGAAAAGAATCGAATGGAATCGAAAAGAATCGAAATGAAACAAATCAGATCAAATGGAAAAGCATCAAATCGAATTGAAAAGAATCGAATCGAATCGAAATGAATCGAATCAAAAAGACTCGAATCGAAAAGTATCGAATTGAAAAGAATCGAATCGAATCGAAAAGACTCGAATCGAATTAAAAATATCAAATCGAATCGAATCGGAAAGAATCGAATTGAAAAGACTCGAATTGAAACGAATCGATTTGAAACGAAAAGAATCCAATCGAATTGAATCGAATTGAAAGAATCGAATTGAATAGAAAAAAATCGAATAGAAAAGAATCGAACCGAAAAGAAAAGAATCAAATTGAATCAGTCGATTAAATTCTAGTCGAATCGAATCAAAAAGCATGAAATCGAGTCGAATCGAATCGAAAAGAATCGAATCGAATCGAAAAGATTCGAATTGTATCTAATCAAAAAGAATCGAATCGTATCGACTCGAATCGAAAAGAATCCAATTGCATCATCGAATGGAAAGTAATCGAATTGAATAGAATAGAAAAGAATCGAATCGAATCAAATCGAAAACAATCAAATTGAATTGATCGAAAAGAATCGAATTGAATCAAATCGAATCGAAATGAAAAGAATCGAATCGATTCAAATAGAAAAGAATCGAATCGAAAAGAATCAAATCGACACGAAAAGAATCGAATCGAATCAAAAAGTATCGAATTGATACGAAACATTCGAATCGAAAAGAATCGAATTGAAATGAATCCGATCGAAATGAAAAGAATCTACTCGATTCGAATCCAAAAGAATCGAATCCAAAAGAATCAAATCGCATCCAAAAGAATCGAATTGAAATGAATCCGATCGAAATGAAAAGAATCTACTCGATTCGAATCCAAAAGAATCGAATCCAAAAGAATCGAATTGAATTGAATCAAAAGAAATGAATTGAATTGAATCAAAAAGGAACTAATCGCATCAAATCGAAAAAACTCGAATAGAATCAAATCGAATCAAAAAGAATTGAATAGATTCGAATAAAAAAGAATCGAATTGAGGGATCCCTGGGTGGCGCAGCGGTTTAGCGCCTGCCTTTGGCCCAGGGCGCGATCCTGGAGACACGGGATCGAATCCCACATCGGGCTCCTGGTGCATGGAGCCTGCTTCTCCCTCTGCCTGTGTCTCTGCCTCTCTGTCTCTCTCTGTGACTATCATAAAAAAAAGAATCGAATTGAATCGTGTTGAAAAAAATCATAAAGAATCAAATCGAAAAGAATCGAATTCCATGTAACGAAAAGATTCGAATTGAAAAGAATCGAATCGAAACAAAAGAATCGAATCGAATCGAAATGAATCAAAAAGAATCGAATCAAAACGAATCGAAAAGAAACAAATCAAGTAGAATCTAAAAGAATCGAATCGAATCCAATCGAAAACATTCGAATAGAATTGAATCGAAAAGAATCAAAACGAATCGAACCGAAGAGAATCGATTCGAATCAAAATAAAAAGTATCGTATCAAATCGAATCGAAAAGAATCATATCAAATAGAATCGAAAGAATGGAATCAAATCTAAAACAATCGAATGGAATCGAAAAGAATCGCATTGAATGGAATAGAATCGAAAAGAATAGAATAGAATCGAAAGAAATCGAATAGAATCAAATCAAATCAAAAAGAATCGAATTGAATTGATCCTAACCAAAAGAAGCGAAATGAATCGACTCGAACCGAAAAAAACAAATCGAAAAGAATCAAATCTCAACGAAAATCATCGAAATGAATAGAATCGAAAAGAATCGAATTGAATCAAATCGAAAAGAATCGAATGGAACCCAATCGAAAAGAATCAAATTGATTCGAATCGAAACAAATTGAATCCAATCGAAAAGAATCTAATTGAATCGAATCAAAAAGAATCGAATTCGATCAAAACGAATCGATTCGAATGGAATAGAAAAGAATAGGATAGAATCGAATCGAAAAGAATCGAATCGAATCGAAAAGAATCGAATTGTATCTAATCAAAAAGAATCGAATCGTATCGACTCGAATCAAAAAGAATCCAATTGCATCATCGAATGGAAACTAATCGAATTGAATAGAATCGAAAAGAATCGAATCGAATCAAATCGAAATCAATCAAATTGAATTGATCGAAAAGAATCGAATTGAATCAAATCGAATCGAAATGAAAAGAATCGAATCGATTCAAATACAAAAGAATCGAATCGAAAAGAATCAACTCGACACGAAAAGAATCGAATCGAATCAAAAAGTATCGAATTGATTCGAAAACATTCGCATCGAAAAGAATCGAATTGAAATGAATCCGATCGAAATGAAAAGAATCTACTCGATTCGAATCCAAAAGAATCGAATCCAAAAGAATCGAATCGAATCCAAAAGAATCGAATTGATTTGAATCAAAAGAAATGAATTGAATTGAATCCAAAAGGAACTAATCGCATCAAATCGAAAAAACTCGAATAGAATCAAATCGAATCAAAAACAATCGAATAGATTCGACTAAAAAAGAATCGAATTGAGGGATCCCTGGGTGGCGCAGCGGTTTAGCGCCTGCCTTTGGCCCAGGGCGCGATCCTGGAGACACGGGATCGAATCCCACATCGGGCTCCTGGTGCATGGAGCCTGCTTCTCCCTCTGCCTGTGTCTCTGCCTCTCTGTCTCTCTCTGTGACTATCATAAAAAAAAGAATCGAATTGAATCGTGTTGAAAAAAATCATAAAGAATCAAATCGAAAAGAATCGAATTCCATGTAACGAAAAGATTCGAATTGAAAAGAATCGAATCGAAACAAAAGAATCGAATCGAATCGACATGAATCAAAAAGAATCGAATCAAAACGAAACGAAAAGAAACAAATCAAGTAGAATCTAAAAGAATCGAATCGAATCCAATCGAAAAAATTCGAATAGAATTGAATCGAAAAGAATCAAAACGAATCGAACCGAAGAGAATCGATTCGAATCAAAATAAAAAGTATCGTATCAAATCGAATCGAAAAGAATCATATCAAATAGAATCGAAAGAATGGAATCAAATCTAAAACAATCGAATCGAATCGAAAAGAATCGCATTGAATGGAATAGAATCGAAAAGAATAGAATAGAATCGAAAGAAATCGAATAGAATCAAATCAAATCAAAAAGAATCGAATTGAATTGATCCTAACCAAAATAAGCGAAATGAATCGACTCGAACCGAAAAAAACAAATCGAAAAGAATCTAATCTCAACGAAAATCATCGAAATGAATAGAATCGAAAAGAATCGAATTGAATCAAATCGAAAAGAATCGAATGGAATCCAATCGAAAAGAATCAAATTGAGTCGAATCGAAACAAATTGAATCCAATCGAAAAGAATCTAATTGAATCGAATCGAAAAGAATCGAATTCAATCAAAACGAATCGATTCGAATGGAATAGAAAAGAATAGAATAGAATCGAATCGAAAAGAATCAAATCGAATCGAAAAGAATCGAATCAAAACGAATTGAATCGAATCGAAAAGAAACGAATCGAACCGAATCAAAAAGAAAAAAATCGAATCGAATCAAATACAAAAGAATCGCTTTGAGTAGCATAGAATTGAAAAGAATCGAATCAATCGAATTGAAAACAATCGAATCGAAAAGAATCGAATCAAAAAAAGTCGAATCGAAACGAAAACAATCGAATCGAATCGAATCTAAAAGAATCGTATTGAATTGAATCGAGTCGAAAAGACTCGAATCAAAAAGACTCGAATCGAATTGAATCAAATCGAAAAGAATCTAATAGAAACCACTCGAACAGAATCAAATCGAAATGATTCAAAATGAATCGAATAGAATAGAATCGAAAAAAATCGAAACGAATCGAAATGAAATGAATCGAAGAGAATCGATTAGAATCGAAATGAAAAGAATCGTATTGAATCGAATCGAAAGAATCCAATCAAATCGAATCGAAAGAATTGAATCAAATCGAAAAGAATACAATCGAATCGAAAAGAATCGAACTGAATGGAATCAAATCGAAAAGAATCGAATCGAATCGAAAAGAATCGAATCAAATTTAATGGAATCGAAAAGAATCGAATGGAATCGAAAAGAATCGAAATGAAACAAATCAGATCAAATGGAAAAGCATCAAATCGAATTGAAAAGAATCGAATCGAATCGAAATGAATCGAATCAAAAAGACTCGAATCGAAAAGTATCGAATTGAAAAGAATCGAATCGAATCGAAAAGACTCGAATCGAATTAAAAATATCAAATCGAATCGAATCGGAAAGAATCGAATTGAAAAGACTCGAATTGAAACGAATCGATTTGAAACGAAAAGAATCCAATCGAATTGAATCGAATTGAAAGAATCGAATTGAATAGAAAAAAATCGAATAGAAAAGAATCGAACCGAAAAGAAAAGAATCAAATTGAATCAGTCGATTAAATTCTAGTCGAATCGAATCAAAAAGCATGAAATCGAGTCGAATCGAATCGAAAAGAATCGAATCGAATCGAAAAGATTCGAATTGTATCTAATCAAAAAGAATCGAATCGTATCGACTCGAATCGAAAAGAATCCAATTGCATCATCGAATGGAAAGTAATCGAATTGAATAGAATAGAAAAGAATCGAATCGAATCAAATCGAAAACAATCAAATTGAATTGATCGAAAAGAATCGAATTGAATCAAATCGAATCGAAATGAAAAGAATCGAATCGATTCAAATAGAAAAGAATCGAATCGAAAAGAATCAAATCGACACGAAAAGAATCGAATCGAATCAAAAAGTATCGAATTGATACGAAACATTCGAATCGAAAAGAATCGAATTGAAATGAATCCGATCGAAATGAAAAGAATCTACTCGATTCGAATCCAAAAGAATCGAATCCAAAAGAATCAAATCGCATCCAAAAGAATCGAATTGAAATGAATCCGATCGAAATGAAAAGAATCTACTCGATTCGAATCCAAAAGAATCGAATCCAAAAGAATCGAATTGAATTGAATCAAAAGAAATGAATTGAATTGAATCAAAAAGGAACTAATCGCATCAAATCGAAAAAACTCGAATAGAATCAAATCGAATCAAAAAGAATTGAATAGATTCGAATAAAAAAGAATCGAATTGAGGGATCCCTGGGTGGCGCAGCGGTTTAGCGCCTGCCTTTGGCCCAGGGCGCGATCCTGGAGACACGGGATCGAATCCCACATCGGGCTCCTGGTGCATGGAGCCTGCTTCTCCCTCTGCCTGTGTCTCTGCCTCTCTGTCTCTCTCTGTGACTATCATAAAAAAAAGAATCGAATTGAATCGTGTTGAAAAAAATCATAAAGAATCAAATCGAAAAGAATCGAATTCCATGTAACGAAAAGATTCGAATTGAAAAGAATCGAATCGAAACAAAAGAATCGAATCGAATCGACATGAATCAAAAAGAATCGAATCAAAACGAATCGAAAAGAAACAAATCAAGTAGAATCTAAAAGAATCGAATCGAATCCAATCGAAAACATTCGAATAGAATTGAATCGAAAAGAATCAAAACGAATCGAACCGAAGAGAATCGATTCGAATCAAAATAAAAAGTATCGTATCAAATCGAATCGAAAAGAATCATATCAAATAGAATCGAAAGAATGGAATCAAATCTAAAACAATCGAATGGAATCGAAAAGAATCGCATTGAATGGAATAGAATCGAAAAGAATAGAATAGAATCGAAAGAAATCGAATAGAATCAAATCAAATCAAAAAGAATCGAATTGAATTGATCCTAACCAAAAGAAGCGAAATGAATCGACTCGAACCGAAAAAAACAAATCGAAAAGAATCTAATCTCAACGAAAATCATCGAAATGAATAGAATCGAAAAGAATCGAATTGAATCAAATCGAAAAGAATCGAATGGAATCCAATCGAAAAGAATCAAATTGAGTCGAATCGAAACAAATTGAATCCAATCGAAAAGAATCTAATTGAATCGAATCAAAAAGAATCGAATTCGATCAAAACGAATCGATTCGAATGGAATAGAAAATAATAGAATAGAATCGAATCGAAAAGAATCGAATCGAATCGAAAAGAATCGAATTGTATCTAATCAAAAAGAATCGAATCGTATCGACTCGAATCGAAAAGAATCCAATTGCATCATCGAATGGAAACTAATCGAATTGAATAGAATCGAAAAGAATCGAATCGAATCAAATCGAAATCAATCAAATTGAATTGATCGAAAAGAATCGAATTGAATCAAATCGAATCGAAATGAAAAGAATCGAATCGATTCAAATACAAAAGAATCGAATCGAAAAGAATCAACTCGACACGAAAAGAATCGAATCGAATCAAAAAGTATCGAATTGATTCGAAAACATTCGCATCGAAAAGAATCGAATTGAAATGAATCCGATCGAAATGAAAAGAATCTACTCGATTCGAATCCAAAAGAATCGAATCCAAAAGAATCGAATCGAATCCAAAAGAATCGAATTGATTTGAATCAAAAGAAATGAATTGAATTGAATCCAAAAGGAACTAATCGCATCAAATCGAAAAAACTCGAATAGAATCAAATCGAATCAAAAACAATCGAATAGATTCGACTAAAAAAGAATCGAATTGAGGGATCCCTGGGTGGCGCAGCGGTTTAGCGCCTGCCTTTGGCCCAGGGCGCGATCCTGGAGACCCGGGATCGAATCCCACATCGGGCTCCTGGTGCATGGAGCCTGCTTCTCCCTCTGCCTGTGTCTCTGCCTCTCTGTCTCTCTCTGTGACTATCATAAAAAAAAGAATCGAATTGAATCGTGTTGAAAAAAATCATAAAGAATCAAATCGAAAAGAATCGAATTCCATGTAACGAAAAGATTCGAATTGAAAAGAATCGAATCGAAACAAAAGAATCGAATCGAATCGACATGAATCAAAAAGAATCGAATCAAAACGAAACGAAAAGAAACAAATCAAGTAGAATCTAAAAGAATCGAATCGAATCCAATCGAAAAAATTCGAATAGAATTGAATCGAAAAGAATCAAAACGAATCGAACCGAAGAGAATCGATTCGAATCAAAATAAAAAGTATCGTATCAAATCGAATCGAAAAGAATCATATCAAATAGAATCGAAAGAATGGAATCAAATCTAAAACAATCGAATCGAATCGAAAAGAATCGCATTGAATGGAATAGAATCGAAAAGAATAGAATAGAATCGAAAGAAATCGAATAGAATCAAATCAAATCAAAAAGAATCGAATTGAATTGATCCTAACCAAAATAAGCGAAATGAATCGACTCGAACCGAAAAAAACAAATCGAAAAGAATCTAATCTCAACGAAAATCATCGAAATGAATAGAATCGAAAAGAATCGAATTGAATCAAATCGAAAAGAATCGAATGGAATCCAATCGAAAAGAATCAAATTGAGTCGAATCGAAACAAATTGAATCCAATCGAAAAGAATCTAATTGAATCGAATCGAAAAGAATCGAATTCAATCAAAATGAATCGATTCGAATGGAATAGAAAAGAATAGAATAGAATCGAATCGAAAAGAATCAAATCGAATCGAAAAGAATCGAATCAAAACGAATTGAATCGAATCGAAAAGAAACGAATCGAACCGAATCAAAAAGAAAAAAATCGAATCGAATCAAATACAAAAGAATCGCTTTGAGTAGCATAGAATTGAAAAGAATCGAATCAATCGAATTGAAAACAATCGAATCGAAAAGAATCGAATCAAAAAAAGTCGAATCGAAACGAAAACAATCGAATCGAATCGAATCTAAAAGAATCGTATTGAATTGAATCGAGTCGAAAAGACTCGAATCAAAAAGACTCGAATCGAATTGAATCAAATCGAAAAGAATCTAATAGAAACCACTCGAACAGAATCAAATCGAAATGATTCAAAATGAATCGAATAGAATAGAATCGAAAAAAATCGAAACGAATCGAAATGAAATGAATCGAAGAGAATCGATTAGAATCGAAATGAAAAGAATCGTATTGAATCGAATCGAAAGAATCCAATCAAATCGAATCGAAAGAATTGAATCAAATCGAAAAGAATACAATCGAATCGAAAAGAATCGAACTGAATGGAATCAAATCGAAAAGAATCGAATCGAATCGAAAAGAATCGAATCAAATTTAATGGAATCGAAAAGAATCGAATGGAATCGAAAAGAATCGAAATGAAACAAATCAGATCAAATGGAAAAGCATCAAATCGAATTGAAAAGAATCGAATCGAATCGAAATGAATCGAATCAAAAAGACTCGAATCGAAAAGTATCGAATTGAAAAGAATCGAATCGAATCGAAAAGACTCGAATCGAATTAAAAATATCAAATCGAATCGAATCGGAAAGAATCGAATTGAAAAGACTCGAATTGAAACGAATCGATTTGAAACGAAAAGAATCCAATCGAATTGAATCGAATTGAAAGAATCGAATTGAATAGAAAAAAATCGAATAGAAAAGAATCGAACCGAAAAGAAAAGAATCAAATTGAATCAGTCGATTAAATTCTAGTCGAATCGAATCAAAAAGCATGAAATCGAGTCGAATCGAATCGAAAAGAATCGAATCGAATCGAAAAGATTCGAATTGTATCTAATCAAAAAGAATCGAATCGTATCGACTCGAATCGAAAAGAATCCAATTGCATCATCGAATGGAAAGTAATCGAATTGAATAGAATAGAAAAGAATCGAATCGAATCAAATCGAAAACAATCAAATTGAATTGATCGAAAAGAATCGAATTGAATCAAATCGAATCGAAATGAAAAGAATCGAATCGATTCAAATAGAAAAGAATCGAATCGAAAAGAATCAAATCGACACGAAAAGAATCGAATCGAATCAAAAAGTATCGAATTGATTCGAAAACATTCGAATCGAAAAGAATCGAATTGAAATGAATCCGATCGAAATGAAAAGAATCTACTCGATTCGAATCCAAAAGAATCGAATCCAAAAGAATCAAATCGCATCCAAAAGAATCGAATTGAAATGAATCCGATCGAAATGAAAAGAATCTACTCGATTCGAATCCAAAAGAATCGAATCCAAAAGAATCGAATTGAATTGAATCAAAAGAAATGAATTGAATTGAATCAAAAAGGAACTAATCGAATCAAATCGAAAAAACTCGAATAGAATCAAATCGAATCAAAAAGAATTGAATAGATTCGAATAAAAAAGAATCGAATTGAGGGATCCCTGGGTGGCGCAGCGGTTTAGCGCCTGCCTTTGGCCCAGGGCGCGATCCTGGAGACACGGGATCGAATCCCACATCGGGCTCCTGGTGCATGGAGCCTGCTTCTCCCTCTGCCTGTGTCTCTGCCTCTCTGTCTCTCTCTGTGACTATCATAAAAAAAAGAATCGAATTGAATCGTGTTGAAAAAAATCATAAAGAATCAAATCGAAAAGAATCGAATTCCATGTAACGAAAAGATTCGAATTGAAAAGAATCGAATCGAAACAAAAGAATCGAATCGAATCGACATGAATCAAAAAGAATCGAATCAAAACGAATCGAAAAGAAACAAATCAAGTAGAATCTAAAAGAATCGAATCGAATCCAATCGAAAAAATTCGAATAGAATTGAATCGAAAAGAATCAAAACGAATCGAACCGAAGAGAATCGATTCGAATCAAAATAAAAAGTATCGTATCAAATCGAATCGAAAAGAATCATATCAAATAGAATCGAAAAAATGGAATCAAATCTAAAACAATCGAATGGAATCGAAAAGAATCGCATTGAATGGAATAGAATCGAAAAGAATAGAATAGAATCGAAAGAAATCGAATAGAATCAAATCAAATCAAAAAGAATCGAATTGAATTGATCCTAACCAAAAGAAGCGAAATGAATGGACTCGAACCGAAAAAAACAAATCGAAAAGAATCTAATCTCAACGAAAATCATCGAAATGAATAGAATCGAAAAGAATCGAATTGAATCAAATCGAAAAGAATCGAATGGAATCCAATCGAAAAGAATCAAATTGAGTCGAATCGAAACAAATTGAATCCAATCGAAAAGAATCTAATTGAATCGAATCGAAAAGAATCGAATTCAATCAAAACGAATCGATTCGAATGGAATAGAAAAGAATAGAATAGAATAGAATCGAAAAGAATTAAATCGAATCGAAAAGAATCGAATCAAAAAGAATTGAATCGAATCGAAAAGAAACGAATCGAACCGAATCAAAAAGAAAACAATCGAATCGAATCAAATACAAAAGAATCGCTTTGAATAGCATAGAATTGAAAAGAATCGAATCAATCGAATTGAAAACAATCGAATCGAAAAGAATCGAATCAAAAAAAGTCGAATCGAAACGAAAACAATCGAATCGAATCGAATCTAAAAGAATCGTATTGAATTGAATCGAGTCGAAAAGACGCGAATCAAAAAGACTCGAATCGAATTGAAACAAATCGAAAAGAATCTAATAGAAACCACTCGAACAGAATCAACTCGAAATGATTCAAAATGAATCGAATAGAATAGAATCGAAAAAAATCGAAACGAATCGAAACGAAATGAATCGAAGACAATCGATTAGAATCGAAATGAAAAGAATCGTATTGAATCGAATCGAAAGAATCAAATCAAATTGAATCGAAAGAATTGAATCAAATCGAAAACAATCCAATCGAATCGAAAAGAATCGAACTGAATGGAATCAAATCGAAAAGAATCGAATCGAATCGAAAAGAATCGAATCAAATTTAATGGAATCGAAAAGAATCGAATGGAATCGAAAAGAATCGAAATGAAACAAATCAGATCATATGGAAAAGCATCAAATCGAATTGAAAAGAATCGAATCGAATCGAAATGAATCGAATCAAAAAGACTCGAATCGAAAAGAATCGAATTGAAAAGAATCGAATCGAATCAAAAAGACTCGAATCGAATTAAAAATATCAAATCGAATCGAATCGAAAAGAATCGAATTGAAAAGACTCGAATTGAAACGAATCGATTTGAAACGAAAAGAATCGAATCGAATCGAATCGAATTGAAAGAATCGAATTGAATAGAAAAAAATCGAATAGAAAAGAATCGAACCGAAAAGAAAAGAATCAAATTGAATCAGTCGATTAAATTCTAGTCGAATCGAATCAAAAAGCATGAAATCGAGTCGAATCGAATCGAAAAGAATCGAATCGAATCGAAAAGATTCGAATTGTATCTAATCAAAAAGAATCGAATCGTATCGACTCGAATCGAAAAGAATCCAATTGCATCATCGAATGGAAAGTAATCGAATTGAATAGAATAGAAAAGAATCGAATCGAATCAAATCGAAAACAATCAAATTGAATTGATCGAAAAGAATCGAATTGAATCAAATCGAATCGAAATGAAAAGAATCGAATCGATTCAAGTGGAAAAGAATCGAATCAAAAGAATCAAATCGACACGAAAAGAATCGAATCGAATCAAAAAGTATCGAATTGATTCGAAAACATTCGCATCGAAAAGAATCGAATTGAAATGAATCCGATCGAAATGAAAAGAATCTACTCGATTCGAATCCAAAAGAATCGAATCCAAAAGAATCAAATCGAATCCAAAAGAATCGAATTGATTTGAATCAAAAGAAGTGAATTGAATTGAATCCAAAAGGAACTAATCGAATCAAATCGAAAAAACTCGAATAGAATCAAATCGAATCAAAAAGAATCGAATAGATTCGAATCAAAAAGAATCGAATTGAGGGATCCCTGGGTGGCGCAGCGGTTTAGCGCCTGCCATTGGCCCAGGGCGCGATCCTGGAGACACGGGATCGAATCCCACATCGGGCTCCTGGTGCATGGAGCCTGCTTCTCCCTCTGCCTGTGTCTCTGCCTCTCTGTCTCTCTCTGTGACTATCATTAAAAAAAGAATCGAATTGAATCGCGTTGAAAAAAATCATAAAGAATCAAATCGAAAAGAATCGAATTCCATGTAACGAAAAGATTCGAATTGAAAAGAATCGAATCGAAACAAAAGAATCGAATCGAATCGACATGAATCAAAAAGAATCGAATCAAAACGAATCGAAAAGAAACAAATCAAGTAGAATTTAAAAGAATCGAATCGAATCCAATCGAAAAAATTCGAATAGAATTGAATCGAAAAGAATCAAAACGAATCGAACCGAAGAGAATCGATTCGAATCAAAATAAAAAGTATCGTATCAAATCGAATCGAAAAGAATCATATCAAATAGAATCGAAAGAATGGAATCAAATCTAAAACAATCGAATCGAATCGAAAAGAATCGCATTGAATGGAATAGAATCGAAAAGAATAGAATAGAATCGAAAGAAATCGAATAGAATCAAATCAAATCAAAAAGAATCGAATTGAATTGATCCTAACCAAAAGAAGCGAAATGAATCGACTCGAACCGAAAAAAACAAATCGAAAAGAATCTAATCTCAACGAAAATCATCGAAATGAATAGAATCGAAAAGAATCGAATTGAATCAAATCGAAAAGAATCGAATGGAATCCAATCGAAAAGAATCAAATTGAGTCGAATCGAAACAAATTGAATCCAATCGAAAAGAATCTAATTGAATCGAATCGAAAAGAATCGAATTCAATCAAAACGAATCGATTCGAATGGAATAGAAAAGAATAGAATAGAATCGAATCGAAAAGAATTAAATCGAATCGAAAAGAATCGAATCAAAAAGAATTGAATCGAATCGAAAAGAAACGAATCTAACCGAATCAAAAAGAAAACAATCGAATCGAATCAAATACAAAAGAATCGCTTTGAATAGCATAGAATTGAAAAGAATCGAATCAATCGAATTGAAAACAATCGAATCGAAAAGAATCGAATCAAAAAAAGTCGAATCGAAACGAAAACAATCGAATCGAATCGAATCTAAAAGAATCGTATTGAATTGAATCGAGTCGAAAAGACTCGAATCAAAAAGACTCGAATCGAATTGAAACAAATCGAAAAGAATCTAATAGAAACCACTCGAACAGAATCAAATCGAAATGATTCAAAATGAATCGAATAGAATAGAATCGAAAAAAATCGAAACGAATCGAAACGAAATGAATCGAAGAGAATCGATTAGAATCGAAATGAAAAGAATCGTATTGAATCGAATCGAAAGAATCAAATCAAATTGAATCGAAAGAATTGAATCAAATCGAAAAGAATCCAATCGAATCGAAAAGAATCGAACTGAATGGAATCAAATCGAAAAGAATCGAATCGAATCGAAAAGAATCGAATCAAATTTAATGGAATCGAAAAGAATCGAATGGAATCGAAAAGAATCGAAATGAAACAAATCAGATCATATGGAAAAGCATCAAATCGAATTGAAAAGAATTGAATCGAATCGAAATGAATCGAATCAAAAAGACTCGAATCGAAAAGAATCGAATTGAAAAGAATCGAATCGAATCAAAAAGACTCGAATCGAATTAAAAATATCAAATCGAATCGAATCGAAAAGAATCGAATTGAAAAGACTCGAATTGAAACGAATCGATTTGAAACGAAAAGAATCGAATCGAATCGAATCGAATTGAAAGAATCGAATTGAATAGAAAAAAATCGAATAGAAAAGAATCGAACCGAAAAGAAAAGAATCAAATTGAATCAGTCGATTAAATTCTAGTCGAATCGAATCAAAAAGCATGAAATCGAGTCGAATCGAATCGAAAAGAATCGAATCGAATCGAAAAGATTCGAATTGTATCTAATCAAAAAGAATCGAATCGTATCGACTCGAATCGAAAAGAATCCAATTGCATCATCGAATGGAAAGTAATCGAATTGAATAGAATAGAAAAGAATCGAATCGAATCAAATCGAAAACAATCAAATTGAATTGATCGAAAAGAATCGAATTGAATCAAATCGAATCGAAATGAAAAGAATCGAATCGATTCATGTGGAAAAGAATCGAATCAAAAGAATCAAATCGACACGAAAAGAATCGAATCGAATCAAATAGTATCGAATTGATTCGAAAACATTCGAATCGAAAAGAATCGAATTGAAATGAATCCGATCGAAATGAAAAGAATCTACTCGATTCGAATCCAAAAGAATCGAATCCAAAAGAATCAAATCGCATCCAAAAGAATCGAATTGAAATGAATCCGATCGAAATGAAAAGAATCTACTCGATTCGAATCCAAAAGAATCGAATCCAAAAGAATCGAATTGAATTGAATCAAAAGAAATGAATTGAATTGAATCAAAAAGGAACTAATCGCATCAAATCGAAAAAACTCGAATAGAATCAAATCGAATCAAAAAGAATCGAATAGATTCGAATCAAAAAGAATCGAATTGAGGGATCCCTGGGTGGCGCAGCGGTTTATCGCCTGCCTTTGGCCCAGGGCGCGATCCTGGAGACACGGGATCGAATCCCACATCGGGCTCCTGGTGCATGGAGCCTGCTTCTCCCTCTGCCTGTGTCTCTGCCTCTCTGTCTCTCTCTGTGACTATCATAAAAAAAAGAATCGAATTGAATCGTGTTGAAAAAAATCATAAAGACTCAAATCGAAAAGAATCGAATTCCATGTAACGAAAAGATTCGAATTGAAAAGAATCGAATCGAAACAAAAGAATCGAATCGACATGAATCAAAAAGAATCGAAACAAAACGAATCGAAAAGAAACAAATCAAGTAGAATCTAAAAGAATCGAATCGAATCAAATCGAAAAAATTCAAATAGAATTGAATCGAAAAGAATCAAAACGAATCGAACCGAAGAGAATCGATTCGAATCAAAATAAAAAGTATCGTAACAAATCGAATCGAAAAGAATCATATCAAATAGAATCGAAAGAATGGAATCAAATCTAAAACAATCGAATCGAATCGAAAAGAATCGAATTGAACGGAATGGAATCGAAAAGAATCCAATGGAATAGAATCGAAAGAAATCGAATAGAATCAAATCAAACCAAAAAGAATCGAATTGAATTGATCCTAACCAAAAGAAGCGAAATGAATCGACTCGAACCGAAAAAAACAAATCGAAAAGAATCTAATCTCAACGAAAATCATCGAAATGAATAGAATCGAAAAGAATCGAATTGAATCAAATCGAAAAGGATCGAATGGAATCCAATCGAAAAGAATCAAATTGAGTCGAATCGAAACAAATTGAATCCAATCGAAAAGAATCTAATTGAATCGAATCGAAAAGAATCGAATTCAATCAAAACGAATCGATTCGAATGGAATAGAAAAGAATAGAATAGAATCGAATCGAAAAGAATCAAATCGAATCGAAAAGAATCGAATCAAAACGAATTTAATCGAATCGAAAAGAAACGAATCGAACCGAATCAAAAAGAAAACAATCGAATCGAATCAAATACAAAAGAAGCGCTTTGAATAGCATATAATTGAAAAGAATCGAATCAATCGAATTGAAAACAATCGAATCGAAAAGAATCGAATCAAAAAAAGTCGAATCGAAACGAAAACAATCGAATCGAATCGAATCTAAAAGAATCGTATTGAATTGAATCGAGTCGAAAAGACGCGAATCAAAAAGACTCGAATCGAATTGAAACAAATCGAAAAGAATCTAATAGAAACCACTCGAACAGAATCAAATCGAAATGATTCAAAATGAATCGAATAGAATAGAATCGAAAAAAATCGAAACGAATCGAAACGAAATGAATCGAAGAGAATCGATTAGAATCGAAATGAAAAGAATCGTATTGAATCGAATCGAAAGAATCAAATGAAATTGAATCGAAAGAATTGAATCAAGTCGAAAAGAATCCAATCGAATCGAAAAGAATCGAACTGAATGGAATCAAATCGAAAAGAATTGAATCGAATCGAAAAGAATCGAATCAAATTTAATGGAATCGAAAAGAATCGAATGGAATCGAAAAGAATCGAAATGAAACAAATCAGATCATATGGAAAAGCATCAAATCGAATTGAAAAGAATCGAATCGAATCGAAATGAATCGAATCAAAAAGACTCGAATCGAATTAAAAATATCAAATCGAATCGAATCGGAAAGAATCGAATTGAAAAGACTCGAATTGAAACGAATCGATTTGAAACGAAAAGAATCCAATCGAATCGAATCGAATTGAAAGAATCGAATTGAATAGAAAAAAATCGAATAGAAAAGAATCGAACCGAAAAGAAAAGAATCAAATTGAATCAGTCGATTAAATTCTAGTCGAATAGAATCAAAAAGAATGAAATCGAGTCGAATCGAATCGAAAAGAATCGAATCGAATCGAAAAGAATCGAATTGTATCTAATCAAAAAGAATCGGATCGTATCGACTCGAATCGAAAAGAATCCAATTGCATCATCGAATGGAAACTAATCCAATTGAATACAATCGAAAAGAATCGAATCGAATCAAATCGAAATCAATCAAATTGAATTGATCGAAAAGAATCGAATTGAATCAAATCGAATCGAAATGAAAAGAATCTACTCGATTCGAATCCAAAAGAATCGAATCCAAAAGAATCGAATTGAATTGAATCAAAAGAAATGAATTGAATTGAATCAAAAAGGAACTAATCGCATCAAATCGAAAAAACTCGAATAGAATCAAATCGAATCAAAAAGAATCGAATAGATTCGAATCAAAAAGAATCGAATTGAGGGATCCCTGGGTGGCGCAGCGGTTTAGCGCCTGCCTTTGGCCCAGGGCGCGATCCTGGAGACCCGGGATCGAATCCCACATCGGGCTCCTGGTGCATGGAGCCTGCTTCTCCCTCTGCCTGTGTCTCTGCCTCTCTGTCTCTCTCTGTGACTATCATAAAAAAAGAATCGAATTGAATCGCGTTAAAAAAATCATAAAGAATCAAATCGAAAAGAATCGAATAGAATTGAATCGAAAAGAATCAAAACGAATCGACCCGAAGAGAATCGATTCGAATCAAAATAAAAAGTATCGTATCAAATCCAATCGAAAAGAATCATATCAAATAGAATCGAAAGAATGGAATCAAATCTAAAACAATCGAATCGAATCGAAAAGAATCGAATTGAACGGAATGGAATCGAAAAGAATCCAATGGAATAGAATCGAAAGAAATCGAATAGAATCAAATCAAACCAAAAAGAATCGAATTGAATTGATCCTAACCAAAAGAAGCGAAATGAATCGACTCGAACCGAAAAAAACAAATCGAAAAGAATCTAATCTCAACGAAAATCATCGAAATGAATAGAATCGAAAAGAATCGAATTGAATCAAATCGAAAAGAATCGAATGGAATCCAATCGAAAAGAATCAAATTGAGTCGAATCGAAACAAAATGAATCCAATCGAAGAGAATCTAATTGAATCGAATCGAAAAGAATCGAATTCAATCAAAACGAATCGATTCGAATGGAATAGAATAGAATAGAATAGAATCGAAAAGAATCAAATCGAATCGAAAAGAATCGAATCAAAACGAATTTATTCGAATCGAAAAGAAACGAATCGAACCGAATCAAAAAGAAAACAATCGAATCGAATCAAATACAAAAGAATCGCTTTGAATAGCATAGAATTGAAAAGAATCGAATCAATCGAATTGAAAACAATCGAATCGAAACGAATCGAATCAAAAAAAGTCGAATCGAAACGAAAACAATCGAATCGAATCGAATCTAAAAGAATCGTATTGAATTGAATCGAGTCGAAAAGACTCGAATCAAAAAGACTCGAATCGAATTGAATCAAATCGAAAAGAATCTAATAGAAACCACTCGAACAGAATCAAATCGAAATGATTCAAAATGAATCGAATAGAATAGAATCGAAAAAAATCGAATAGAATCGAAACGAATCGAAACGAAATGAATCGAAGAGAATCGATTAGAATCGAAATGAAAAGAATCGTATTGAATCGAATCGAAAAGAATCCAATCAAATCGAATCGAAAGAATTGAATCAAATCGAAAAGAATCCAATCGAATCGAAAAGAATCGAACTGAATGGAATCAAATCGAAAAGAATCGAATCGAATCGAAAAGAATCGAATCAAATTTAATGGAATCGAAAAGAATCGAATGGAATCGTAAAGAATCGAAATGAAACAAATCAGATGAAATGGAAAAGCATCAAATCGAATTGAAAAGAATCGAATCGAAATGAATCGAATCAAAAAGACTCGAATCGAAAAGAATCGAATTGAAACAATCGAATCGAATCGAAAAGACTCGAATCGAATTAAAAATATCAAATCTAATCGAATCGAAAAGAATCGAATTGAAAAGACTCGAATTGAAACGAATCGATTTGAAACGAAAAGAATCGAATCGAATCGAATCGAATTGAAAGAATCGAATTGAATAGAAAAAAATCGAATAGAAAGAATCGAACCGAAAAGAAAAGAATCAAATTGAATCTGTCGATTAAATTCTAGTCGAATCGAATCAAAAAGAATGAAATCGAATCGAATCGAATCGAAAAGAATCGAATCGAATCGAAAAGAATCTAATTGTGTCTAATCAAAAAGAATCGAATCGTATCGACTCGAATCGAAAAGAATCCAATTGCATCATCGAATGGAAACTAATCGAATTGAATAGAATCGAAAAGAATCGAATCGAATCAAATCGAAAACAATCAAATTGAATTGATCGAAAAGAATCGAATTGAATCAAATCGAATCGAAATGAAAAGAATCGAATCGATTCAAATAGAAAAGAATCGAATCGAAAAGAATCAAATCGACACGAAAAGAATCGAATCGAATCAAAAAGTATCGAATTGATTCGAAAACATTCGAATCGAAAAGAATCGAATTGAAATGAATCCGATCGAAATGAAAAGAATCTACTCGATTCGAATCCAAAAGAAACGAATCCAAAAGAATCGAATCGAATCCAAAAGAATCGAATTGAATTGAATCAAAAGAAATGAATTGAATTGAATCCAAAAGGAACTAATCGAAAAAACTCGAATAGAATCAAATCGAATCAAAAAGAATCGAATAGATTCGAATAAAAAAGAATCGAATTGAGGGATCCCTGGGTGGACAGCGGTTTAGCGCCTGCCTTTGGCCCAGGGCGCGAT
The DNA here is from genome assembly GCF_053574225.1 of Canis aureus. NCBI lineage: Eukaryota > Metazoa > Chordata > Mammalia > Carnivora > Canidae > Canis > Canis aureus. Next base: position 24,277,454 of record NC_135648.1, read on the forward strand.
CCTGGAGACACGGGATCGAATCCCACATCGGGCTCCTGGTGCATGGAGCCTGCTTCTCCCTCTGCCTGTGTCTCTGCCTCTCTATCTCTCTCTGTCACTATCATAAAAAAAGAATCGAATTGAATCGTGTTGAAAAAAATCATAAAGAATCAAATCGAAAAGAATCGAATAGAATTGAATTGAAAAGAATCAAAACGAATCGAACCGAAGAGAATCGATTCGAATCAAAATAAAAAGTATCGTAACAAATCGAATCGAAAAGAATCATATCAAATAGAATCGAAAGAATGGAATCAAATCTAAAACAATCGAATCGAATCGAAAATAATCGAATTGAACGGAATGGAATCGAAAAGAATCCAATGGAATAGAATCGAAAGAAATCGAATAGAATCAAATCAAACCAAAAAGAATCGAATTGAATTGATCCTAACCAAAAGAAGCGAAATGAATCGACTCGAACCGAAAAAAACAAATTGAAAAGAATCTAATCTCAACGAAAATCATCGAAATGAATAGAATCGAAAAGAATCGAATTGAATCAAATCGAAAAGAATCGAATGGAATCCAATCGAAAAGAATCAAATTGAGTCGAATCGAAACAAATTGAATCCAATCGAAAAGAATCTAATTGAATCGAATCGAAAAGAATCGAATTCAATCAAAACGAATCGATTCGAATGGAATAGAAAAGAATAGAATAGATTGGAAAGAATCAAATCGAATCGAAAAGAATGGAATGGAAAAGAATTGAATCGAATCGAAAAGAAACGAATCGACCCGAATCAAAAAGAAAACAATCGAATCGAATCAAATACAAAAGAATCGCTTTGAATAGCATAGAATTGAAAAGAATCGAATCAATCGAATTGAAAACAATCGAATCGAAACGAATCGAATCAAAAAAAGTCGAATCGAAACGAAAACAATCGAATCGAATCGAATCTAAAAGAATCGTATTGAATTGACTCGAATCGAAAAGACTCGAATCGAATTGAATCAAATCGAAAAGAATCTAATAGAAACCAATCGAACAGAATCAAATCGAAATGATTCAAAATGAATCGAATAGAATAGAATCGAAAAAAATCGAAACGAATCGAAATGAAATGAATCGAAGAGAATCGATTAGAATCGAAATGAAAAGAATCGTATTGAATCAAATCGAAAGAATCAAATCAAATCGAATGAAAGAATTGAATCAAATCGAAAAGAATCCAATCGAATCGAAAAGAATCGAACTGAATGGAATCAAATCGAAAAGAATCGAATCGAATCGAAAAGAATCGAATCAAATTTAATGGAATCGAATGGAATCGAAAAGAATCGAAATGAAACAAATCAGATCAAATGGAAAAGCATCAAATCGAATTGAAAAGAATCGAATCGAATCGAAATGAATCGAATCAAAAAGACTCGAATCGAAAAGAATCGAATTGAAAAGAATCGAATCGAATCGAAAAGACTCGAATCGAATTAAAAATATCAAATCGAATCGAATCGGAAAGAATCGAATTGAAAAGACTCGAATGGAAACGAATCGATTTGAAACGAAAAGAATCCAATCGAATCGAATCGAATTGAAAGAATCGAATTGAATAGAAAAAAATCGAATAGAAAAGAATCGAACCGAAAAGAAAAGAATCAAATTGAATCAGTCGATTAAATTCTAGTCGAATCGAATCAAAAAGAATGAAATCGAGTCGAATCGAATCGAAAAGAATCGAATCGAATCGAAAAGATTCGAATTGTATCTAATCAAAAAGAATCGGATCGTATCGACTCGAATCGAAAAGAATCCAATTGCATCATCGAATGGAAACTAATCCAATTGAATACAATCGAAAAGAATCGAATCGAATCAAATCGAAATCAATCAAATTGAATTGATCGAAAAGAATCGAATTGAATCAAATCGAATCGAAATGAAAAGAATCGAATCGATTCAAATAGAAAAGAATCGAATCGAAAAGAATCAAATCGACACGAAAAGAATCGAATCGAATCAAAAAGTATCGAATTGATTCGAAAACATTCGCATCGAAAAGAATCGAATTGAAATGAATCCGATCGAAATGAAAAGAATCTACTCGATTCGAATCCAAAAGAATCGAATCCAAAAGAATCGAATTGAATTGAATCAAAAGAAATGAATTGAATTGAATCCAAAAGGAACTAATCGCATCAAATCGAAAAAACTCGAATAGAATCAAATCGAATCAAAAAGAATCGAATAGATTCGAATCAAAAAGAATCGAATTGAGGGATCCCTGGGTGGCGCAGCGGTTTAGCGCCTGCCTTTGGCCCAGGGCGCGATCCTGGAGACACGGGATCGAATCCCACATCGGGCTCCTGGTGCATGGAGCCTGCTTCTCCCTCTGCCTGTGTCTCTGCCTCTCTGTCTCTCTCTGTGACTATCATAAAAAAAAGAATCGAATTGAATCGTGTTGAAAAAAATCATAAAGAATCAAATCGAAAAGAATCGAATTCCATGTAACGAAAAGATTCGAATTGAAAAGAATCGAATCGAAAGAAAAGAATCGAATCGACATGAATCAAAAAGAATCGAAACAAAACGAATCGAAAAGAAACAAATCAAGTAGAATCTAAAAGAATCGAATCGAATCAAATCGAAAAAATTCAAATAGAATTGAATCGAAAGGAATCAAAAAGAATCGAACCGAAGAGAATCGATTCGAATCAAAATAAAAAGTATCGTAACAAATCGAATCGAAAAGAATCATATCAAATAGAATCGAAAGAATGGAATCAAATCTAAAACAATCGAATCGAATCGAAAAGAATCGAATTGAACGGAATGGAATCGAAAAGAATACAATAGAATAGAATCGAAAGAAATCGAATAGAATCAAATCAAACCAAAAAGAATAGAATGGAATTGATCCTAACCAAAGTAAGCGAAATGAATCGACTCGAACCGAAAAAAACAAATCGAAAAGAATCTAATCTCAACGAAAATCATCGAAATGAATAGAATTGAAAAGAATCGAATTGAATCAAATCGAAAAGAATCGAATGGAATCCAATCGAAAAGAATCAAATTGAGTCGAATCGAAACAAATTGAATCCAATCGAAAAGAATCTAATTGAATCGAATCGAAAAGAATCGAATTCAATCAAAACGAATCGATTCGAATGGAATAGAAAAGAATAGAATAGAATCGAATCGAAAAGAATCAAATCGAATCGAAAAGAATCGAATCAAAACGAATTGAATCGAATCGAATCAAATACAAAAGAATCGCTTTGAATAGCATAGAATTGAAAAGAATCGAATCAATCGAATTGAAAACAATCGAATCGAAAAGAATCGAATCAAAAAAAGTCGAATCGAAACGAAAACAATCGAATCGAATCGAATCTAAAAGAATCGTATTGAATTGAATCGAGTCGAAAAGACTCGAATCAAAAAGACTCGAATCGAATTGAATCAAATCGAAAAGAATCTAATAGAAACCACTCGAACAGAATCAAATCGAAATGATTCAAAATGAACCGAATAGAATAGAATCGAAAAAAATCGAAACGAATCGAAATGAAATGAATCGAAGAGAATCGATTAGAATCGAAATGAAAAGAATCGAATTGAATCGAATCGAAAGAATCAAATCAAATCGAATCGAAAGAATTGAATCAAATCGAAAAGAATCCAATCGAATCGAAAAGAATCGAACTGAATGGAATCAAATCGAAAAGAATCGAATCGAATCGAAAAGAATCGAATCAAATTTAATGGAATCGAAAAGAATCGAATTGAATCGAATGAATCGAAATGAAACAAATCAGATCAAATGGAAAAGCATCAAATCGAATTGAAAAGAATCGAATCGAATCGAAATGAATCGAATCAAAAAGACTCGAATCGAAAAGAATCGAATTGAAAAGAATCGAATCGAATCGAAAAGACTCGAATCGAATTAAAAATATCAAATCGAATCGAATCGGAAAGAATCGAATTGAAAAGACTCGAATTGAAACGAATCGATTTGAAACGAAAAGAATCGAATCGAATCGAATCGAATTGAAAGAATCGAATTGAATAGAAAAAAATCGAATAGAAAAGAATCGAACCGAAAAGAATCAAATTGAATCAGTCGATTAAATTCTAGTCGAATCGAATCAAAAAGAATGAAATCGAGTCGAATCGAATCGAAAAGAATCGAATCGAATCGAAAAGAATCGAATTGTATCTAATCAAAAAGAATCGAATCGTATCGACTCGAATCGAAAAGAATCCAATTGCATCATCGAATGGAAACTAATCCAATTGAATACAATCGAAAAGAATCGAATCGAATCAAATCGAAATCAATCAAATTGAATTGATCGAAAAGAATCGAATTGAATCAAATCGAATCGAAATGAAAAGAATCGAATCGATTCAAATAGAAAAGAATCGAATCGAAAAGAATCAAATCGACACGAAAAGAATCGAATCGAATCAAAAAGTATCGAATTGATTCGAAAACATTCGCATCGAAAAGAATCGAATTGAAATGAATCCGATCGAAATGAAAAGAATCTACTCGATTCGAATCCAAAAGAATCGAATCCAAAAGAATCGAATCGAATCCAAAAGAATCGAATTGATTTGAATCAAAAGAAATGAATTGAATTGAATCCAAAAGGAACTAATCGAATCAAATCGAAAAAACTCGAATAGAATCAAATCGAATCAAAAAGAATCGCATAGATTCGACTAAAAAAGAATCGAATTGAGGGATCCCTGGGTGGAGCAGCGGTTTAGCGCCTGCCTTTGGCCCAGGGCGCGATCCTGGAGACCCGGGATCGAATCCCACATCGGGCTCCTGGTGCATGGAGCCTGCTTCTCCCTCTGCCTGTGTCTCTGCCTCTCTGTCTCTCTCTGTGACTATCATAAAAAAAAGAATCGAATTGAATCGTGTTGAAAAAAATCATAAAGAATCAAATCGAAAAGAATCGAATTCCATGTAACGAAAAGATTCGAATTGAAAAGAATCGAATCGAAACAAAAGAATCGAATCGAATCGACATGAATCAAAAAGAATCGAATCAAAACGAATCGAAAAGAAACAAATCAAGTAGAATCTAAAAGAATCGAATCGAATCCAATCGAAAACATTCGAATAGAATTGAATCGAAAAGAATCAAAACGAATCGAACCGAAGAGAATCGATTCGAATCAAAATAAAAAGTATCGTATCAAATCGAATCGAAAAGAATCATATCAAATAGAATCGAAAGAATGGAATCAAATCTAAAACAATCGAATGGAATCGAAAAGAATCGCATTGAATGGAATAGAATCGAAAAGAATAGAATAGAATCGAAAGAAATCGAATAGAATCAAATCAAATCAAAAAGAATCGAATTGAATTGATCCTAACCAAAAGAAGCGAAATGAATCGACTCGAACCGAAAAAAACAAATCGAAAAGAATCTAATCTCAACGAAAATCATCGAAATGAATAGAATCGAAAAGAATCGAATTGAATCAAATCGAAAAGAATCGAATGGAATCCAATCGAAAAGAATCAAATTGAGTCGAATCGAAACAAATTGAATCCAATCGAAAAGAATCTAATTGAATCGAATCGAAAAGAATCGAATTCAATCAAAACGAATCGATTCGAATGGAATAGAAAAGAATAGAATAGAATAGAATCGAAAAGAATCGAATCAAAACGAATTGAATCGAATCGAAAAGAAACGAATCGAACCGAATCAAAAAGAAAACAATCGAATCGAATCAAATACAAAAGAATCGCTTTGAATAGCATAGAATTGAAAAGAATCGAATCAATCGAATTGAAAACAATCGAATCGAAAAGAATCGAATCAAAAAAAGTCGAATCGAAACGAAAACAATCGAATCGAATCGAATCTAAAAGAATCGTATTGAATTGAATCGAGTCGAAAAGACTCGAATCAAAAAGACTCGAATCGAATTGAATCAAATCGAAAAGAATCTAATAGAAACCACTCGAACAGAATCAAATCGAAATGATTCAAAATGAATCGAATAGAATAGAATCGAAAAAAATCGAAACGAATCGAAACGAACCGAAACGAAATGAATCGAAGAGAATCGATTAGAATCGAAATGAAAAGAATCGTATTGAATCGAATCGAAAAGAATCAAATCAAATCGAATCGAAAGAATTGAATCAAATCGAAAAGAATCCAATCGAATCGAAAAGAATCGAACTGAATGGAATCAAATCGAAAAGAATCGAATCGACTCGAAAAGAATCGAATCAAATTTAATGGAATCGAAAAGAATCGAATTGAATCGAAAAGAATCGAAATGAAAACAATCAGATCAAATGGAAAAGCATCAAATCGAATTGAAAAGAATCGAACCGAATCGAAATGAATGAATCAAAAAGACTCGAATCGAAAAGAATCGAATCGAATCGAAAAGACACGAATCGAATTAAAAATATCAAATCGAATCGAATCGAAAGGAATCGAATTGAAAAGACTCGAATTGAAACGAATCGATTTGAAACGAAAAGAATCCAATCGAATCGAATCGAATTGAAAGAATCGAATTGAATAGAAAAAAATCGAATAGAAAAGAATCGAACCGAAAAGAAAAGAATCAAATTGAATCAGTCGATTAAATTCTAGTCGAATCGAATCAAAAAGCATGAAATCGAGTCGAATCGAATCGAAAAGAATCGAATCGAATCGAAAAGATTCGAATTGTATCTAATCAAAAAGAATCGAATCGTATCGACTCGAATCGAAAAGAATCCAATTGCATCATCGAATGGAAACTAATCGAATTGAATAGAATCGAAAAGAATCGAATCGAATCAAATCGAAATCAATCAAATTGAATTGATCGAAAAGAATCGAATTGAATCAAATCGAATCGAAATGAAAAGAATCGAATCGATTCAAATAGAAAAGAATCGAATCGAAAAGAATCAAATCGACACGAAAAGATTCGAATCGAATCAAAAAGTATCGAATTGATTCGAAAACATTCGCATCGAAAAGAATCGAATTGAAATGAATCCGATCGAAATGAAAAGAATCTACTCGATTCGAATCCAAAAAAATCGAATCCAAAAGATTCGAATTGAATTGAATCAAAAGAAATGAATTGAATTGAATCAAAAAGGAACTAATCGAATCAAATCGAAAAAACTCGAATAGAATCAAATCGAATCAAAAAGAATCGCATAGATTCGACTAAAAAAGAATCGATTTGAGGGATCCCTGGGTGGCGCAGCGGTTTAGCGCCTGCCTTTGTCCCAGGGCACGATCCTGGAGATCGAATCCCACATCGGGCTCCTGGTGCATGGAGCCTGCTTCTCCCTCTGCCTGTGTCTCTGCCTCTCTGTCTCTCTCTGTGACTATCATAAAAAAAAGAATCGAATTGAATCGTGTTGAAAAAAATCATAAAGAATCAAATCGAAAAGAATCGAATTCCATGTAACGAAAAGATTCGAATTGAAAAGAATCGAATCGAAACAAAAGAATCGAATCGAATCGACATGAATCAAAAAGAATCGAATCAAAACGAATCGAAAAGAAACAAATCAAGTAGAATCTAAAAGAATCGAATCGAATCCAATCGAAAACATTCGAATAGAATTGAATCGAAAAGAATCAAAACGAATCGAACCGAAGAGAATCGATTCGAATCAAAATAAAAAGTATCGTATCAAATCGAATCGAAAAGAATCATATCAAATAGAATCGAAAGAATGGAATCAAATCTAAAACAATCGAATCGAATCGAAAAGAATCGCATTGAATGGAATAGAATCGAAAAGAATAGAATAGAATCGAAAGAAATCGAATAGAATCAAATCAAATCAAAAAGAATCGAATTGAATTGATCCTAACCAAAAGAAGCGAAATGAATCGACTCGAACCGAAAAAAACAAATCGAAAAGAATCTAATCTCAACGAAAATCATCGAAATGAATAGAATCGAAAAGAATCGAATTGAATCAAATCGAAAAGAATCGAATGGAATCCAATCGAAAAGAATCAAATTGAGTCGAATCGAAACAAATTGAATCCAATCGAAAAGAATCTAATTGAATCGAATCGAAAAGAATCGAATTCAATCAAAACGAATCGAATCGAATGGAATAGAAAAGAATAGAATCGAATCGAATCGAAAAGAATTGAATCGAATCGAAAAGAATCGAATTGTATCTAATCAAAAAGAATCGAATCGTATCGACTCGAATCGAAAAGAATCCAATTGCATCATCGAATGGAAAGTAATCGAAATTAATAGAATCGAAAAGAATCGAATCGAATCAAATCGAAATCAATCAAATTGAATTGATCGAAAAGAATCGAATTGAATCAAATCGAATCGAAATGAAAAGAATCGAATCGATTGAAATAGAAAAGAATCGAATCGAAAAGAATCAAATCGACACGAAAAGATTCGAATCGAATCAAAAAGTATCGAATTGATTCAAAAACATTCGCATCGAAAAGAATCGAATTGAAATGAATCCGAACGAAATGAAAAGAATCTACTCGATTCGAATCCAAAAGAATCGAATCCAAAAGATTCGAATGAATTGAATCAAAAGAAATGAATTGAATTGAATCCAAAAGGAACTAATCGAATCAAATCGAAAAAACTCGAATAGAATCAAATCGAATCAAAAAGAATCGCATAGATTCGACTAAAAAAGAATCGAATTGAGGGATCCCTGGGTGGCGCAGCGGTTTAGCGCCTGCCTTTGGCCCAGGGCGCGATCCTGGAGACCCGGGATCGAATCCCACATCGGGCTCCTGGTGCATGGAGCTTGCTTCTCCCTCTGCCTGTGTCTCTGCCTCTCTGTCTCTCTCTGTGATTATCATAAAAAAAAGAATCGAATTGAATCGTGTTGAAAAAAATCATAAAGAATCAAATCGAAAAGAATCGAATTCCATGTAACGAAAAGATTCGAATTGAAAAGAATCGAATCGAAACAAAAGAATCGAATCGAATCGACATGAATCAAAAAGAATCGAATCAAAACGAATCGAAAAGAAACAAATCAAGTAGAATCTAAAAGAATCGAATCGAATCAAATCGAAAAAATTCGAATAGAATTGAATCGAAAATAATCAAAACGAATCGAACCGAAGAGAATCGATTCGAATCAAAATAAAAAGTATCGTATCAAATCGAATCGAAAAGAATCATATCAAATAGAATCGAAAGAATGGAATCAAATCTACAACAATCGAATCGAATCGAAAAGAATCGCATTGAATGGAATAGAATCGAAAAGAATAGAATAGAATCGAAAGAAATCGAATAGAATCAAATCAAATCAAAAAGAATCGAATTGAATTGATCCTAACCAAAATAAGCGAAATGAATCGACTCGAACCGAAAAAAACAAATTGAAAAGAATCTAATCTCAACGAAAATCATCGAAATGAATAGAATCGAAAAGAATCGAATTGAATCCAATCGAAAAGAATCGAATGGAATCCAATCGAAAAGAATCAAATTGAGTCGAATCGAAAGAAATTGAATCCAATCGAAAAGAATCTAATTGAATCGAATCGAAAAGAATCGATTTCAATCAAAACGAATCGATTCGAATGGAATAGAAAAGAATAGAATAGAATCGAATCGAAAAGAATCAAATCTAATCGAAAAGAATCGAATCAAAACGAATTTATTCGAATCGAAAAGAAACGAATCGAACCGAATCAAAAAGAAAACAATCGAATCGAATCAAATACAAAAGAATCGCTTTGAATAGCATAGAATTGAAAAGAATCGAATCAATCGAATTGAAAACAATCGAATCGAAAAGAATCGAATCAAAATGTCGAATCGAATCGAAAACAATCGAATCGAATCGAATCTAAAAGAATCGTATTGAATTGAATCGAGTCGAAAAGACTCGAATCAAAAAGACTCGAATCGAATTGAATCAAATCGAAAAGAATCTAATAGAAACCACTCGAACAGAATCAAATCGAAATGATTCAAAATGAATCGAATAGAATAGAATCGAAAAAAATCGAAACGAATCGAAACGAAATGAATCGAAGAGAATCGATTAGAATCGAAATGAAAAGAATCGTATTGAATCGAATCGAAAGAATCAAATCAAATCGAATCGAAAGAATTGAATCAAATCGAAAAGAATCCAATCGAATCGAAAAGAATCGAACTGAATGGAATCAAATCGAAAAGAATCGAATCGAATCGAAAAGAATCGAATCAAATTTAATGGAATCGAAAAGAATCGAATTGAATCGAAAAGAATCGAAATGAAACAAATCAGATCAAATGGAAAAGCATCAAATCGAATTGAAAAGAATCGAATCGAATCGAAATGAATCGAATCAAAAAGACTCGAATCGAAAAGAATCGAATTGAAAAGAATCGAATCGAATCGAAAAGACTCGAATCGAATTAAAAATATCAAATCGAATCGAATCGGAAAGAATCGAATTGAAAAGACTCGAATTGAAACGAATCGATTTGAAACGAAAAGAATCCAATCGAATCGAATCGAATTGAAAGAATCGAATTGAATAGAAAAAAATCGAATAGAAAAGAATCGAACCGAAAAGAAAAGAATCAAATTGAATCAGTCGATTAAATTCTAGTCGAATCGAATCAAAAACAATGAAATCGAGTCGAATCGAATCGAAAAGAATCGAATCGAATCGAAAATATCGAATTGTATCTAATCAAAAAGAATCGAATCGTATCGACTCGAATGGAAAAGAATCCAATTGCATCATCGAATGGAAACTAATCCAATTGAATACAATCGAAAAGAATCGAATCGAATCAAATCGAAATCAATCAAATTGAATTGATCGAAAAGAATCGAATTGAATCAAATCGAATCGAAATGAAAAGAATCGAATCGATTCAAATAGAAAAGAATCGAATCGAAAAGAATCAAATCGACACGAAAAGAATCGAATCGAATCAAAAAGTATCGAATTGATTCGAAAACATTCGCATCGAAAAGAATCGAATTGAAATGAATCCGATCGAAATGAAAAGAATCTACTCGATTCGAATCCAAAAGAATCGAATCCAAAAGAATCGAATCGAATCCAAAAGAATCGAATTGATTTGAATCAAAAGAAATGAATTGAATTGAATCCAAAAGGAACTAATCGCATCAAATCGAAAAAACTCGAATAGAATCAAATCGAATCAAAAAGAATCGAATAGATTCGACTAAAAAAGAATCGAATTGAGGGATCCCTGGGTGGCGCAGCGGTTTAGCGCCTGCCTTTGGCCCAGGGCGCGATCCTGGAGACCCGGGATCGAATCCCACATCGGGCTCCTGGTGCATGGAGCCTGCTTCTCCCTCTGCCTGTGTCTCTGCCTCTCTGTCTCTCTCTGTGACTATCATAAAAAAAAGAATCGAATTGAATCGTGTTGAAAAAAATCATAAAGAATCAAATCGAAAAGAATCGAATTCCATGTAACGAAAAGATTCGAATTGAAAAGAATCGAATCGAAACAAAAGAATCGAATCGAATCGACATGAATCAAAAAGAATCGAATCAAAACGAATCGAAAAGAAACAAATCAAGTAGAATCTAAAAGAATCGAATCGAATCAAATCGAAAAAATTCAAATAGAATTGAATCGAAAAGAATCAAAACGAATCGAACCGAAGAGAATCGATTCGAATCAAAATAAAAAGTATCGTATCAAATCGAATCGAAAAGAATCATATCAAAGAGAATCGAAAGAATGGAATCAAATCTAAAACAATCGAATGGAATCGAAAAGAATCGCATTGAATGGAATAGAATCGAAAAGAATAGAATAGAATCGAAAGAAATCGAATAGAATCAAATCAAATCAAAAAGAATCGAATTGAATTGATCCTAACCAAAATAAGCGAAATGAATCGACTCGAACCTAAAAAAACAAATCGAAAAGAATCTAATCTCAACGAAAATCATCGAAATGAATAGAATCGAAAAGAATCGAATTGAATCAAATCGAAAAGAATCGAATGGAATCCAATTGAAAAGAATCAAATTGAGTCGAATCGAAACAAATTGAATCCAATCGAAAAGAATCTAATTGAATCGAATCGAAAAGAATCGAATTCAATCAAAACGAATCGATTCGAATGGAATAGAAAAGAATAGAATCGAATCGAATCGAAAAGAATTGAATCGAATCGAAAAGAATCGAATTGTATCTAATCAAAAAGAATCGAATCGTATCGACTCGAATCGAAAAGAATCCAATTGCATCATCGAATGGAAAGTAATCGAAATTAATAATTAATAATCGCTTTGAATAGCATAGAATTGAAAAGAATCGAATCAATCGAATTGAAAACAATCGAATCGAAATGAATCGAATCAAAATGTCGAATCGAATCGAAAACAATCGAATCGAATCGAATCTAAAAGAATCGTATTGAATTGAATCGAGTCGAAAAGACTCGAATCAAAAAGACTCGAATCGAATTGAATCAAATCGAAAAGAATCTAATAGAAACCACTCGAACAGAATCAAATCGAAATGATTCAAAATGAATCGAATAGAATAGAATCGAAAAAAATCGAAACGAATCGAAACGAAATGAATCGAAGAGAATCGATTAGAATCGAAATGAAAAGAATCGTATTGAATCGAATCGAAAGAATCAAATCAAATCGAATCGAAAGAATTGAATCAAATCGAAAAGAATCCAATCGAATCGAAAAGAATCGAACTGAATGGAATCAAATCGAAAAGAATCGAATCGAATCGAAAAGAATCGAATCAAATTTAATGGAATCGAAAAGAATCGAATTGAATCGAAAAGAATCGAAATGAAACAAATCAGATCAAATGGAAAAGCATCAAATCGAATTGAAAAGAATCGAATCGAATCGAAATGAATCGAATCAAAAAGACTCGAATCGAAAAGAATCGAATTGAAAAGAATCGAATCGAATCGAAAAGACTCGAATCGAATTAAAAATATCAAATCGAATCGAATCGGAAAGAATCGAATTGAAAAGACTCGAATTGAAACGAATCGATTTGAAACGAAAAGAATCCAATCGAATCGAATCGAATTGAAAGAATCGAATTGAATAGAAAAAAATCGAATAGAAAAGAATCGAACCGAAAAGAATCAAATTGAATCAGTCGATTAAATTCTAGTCGAATCGAATCAAAAACAATGAAATCGAGTCGAATCGAATCGAAAAGAATCGAATCGAATCGAAAATATCGAATTGTATCTAATCAAAAAGAATCGAATCGTATCGACTCGAATGGAAAAGAATCCAATTGCATCATCGAATGGAAACTAATCCAATTGAATACAATCGAAAAGAATCGAATCGAATCAAATCGAAATCAATCAAATTGAATTGATCGAAAAGAATCGAATTGAATCAAATCGAATCGAAATGAAAAGAATCGAATCGATTCAAATAGAAAAGAATCGAATCGAAAAGAATCAAATCGACACGAAAAGAATCGAATCGAATCAAAAAGTATCCAATTGATTCGAAAACATTCGCATCGAAAAGAATCGAATTGAAATGAATCCGATCGAAATGAAAAGAATCTACTCGATTCGAATCCAAAAGAATCGAATCCAAAAGAATCGAATCGAATCCAAAAGAATCGAATTGATTTGAATCAAAAGAAATGAATTGAATTGAATCCAAAAGGAACTAATCGCATCAAATCGAAAAAACTCGAATAGAATCAAATCGAATCAAAAACAATCGAATAGATTCGACTAAAAAAGAATCGAATTGAGGGATCCCTGGGTGGCGCAGCGGTTTAGCGCCTGCCTTTGGCCCAGGGCGCGATCCTGGAGACCCGGGATCGAATCCCACATCGGGCTCCTGGTGCATGGAGCCTGCTTCTTCCTCTGCCTGTGTCTCTGCCTCTCTGTCTCTCTCTGTGACTATCATAAAAAAAAGAATCGAATTGAATCGTGTTGAAAAAAATCATAAAGAATCAAATCGAAAAGAATCGAATTCCATGTAACGAAAAGATTCGAATTGAAAAGAATCGAATCGAAACAAAAGAATCGAATCGAATCGACATGAATCAAAAAGAATCGAATCAAAACGAATCGAAAAGAAACAAATCAAGTAGAATCTAAAAGAATCGAATCGAATCCAATCGAAAAAATTCGAATAGAATTGAATCGAAAAGAATCAAAACGAATCGAACCGAAGAGAATCGATTCGAATCAAAATAAAAAGTATCGTATCAAATCGAATCGAAAAGAATCATATCAAATAGAATCGAAAGAATGGAATCAAATCTAAAACAATCGAATGGAATCGAAAAGAATCGCATTGAATGGAATAGAATCGAAAAGAATAGAATAGAATCGAAAGAAATCGAATAGAATCAAATCAAATAAAAAAGAATCGAATTGAATTGATCCTAACCAAAAGAAGCGAAATGAATCGACTCGAACCGAAAAAAACAAATCGAAAAGAATCTAATCTCAACGAAAATCATCGAAATGAATAGAATCGAAAAGAATCGAATTGAATCAAATCGAAAAGAATCGAATGGAATCCAATCGAAAAGAATCAAATTGAGTCGAATCGAAACAAATTGAATCCAATCGAAAAGAATCTAATTGAATCGAATCGAAAAGAATCGAATTCAATCAAAACGAATCGATTCGAATGGAATAGAAAAGAATAGAATACAATCGAAAAGAATCAAATCGAATCGAAAAGAATCGAATCAAAACGAATTGAATCGAATCGAAAAGAAACGAATAGAACCGAATCAAAAAGAAAACAATCGAATCGAATCAAATACAAAAGAATCGCTTTGAATAGCATAGAATTGAAAAGAATCGAATCAATCGAATTGAAAACAATCGAATCGAAAAGAATCGAATCAAAAAAAGTCGAATCGAAACGAAAACAATCGAATCGAATCGAATCTAAAAGAATCGTATTGAATTGAATCGAGTCGAAAAGACTCGAATCAAAAAGACTCGAATCGAATTGAAACAAATCGAAAAGAATCTAATAGAAACCACTCGAACAGAATCAAATCGAAATGATTCAAAATGAATCGAATAGAATAGAATCGAAAAAAATCGAAACGAATCGAAACGAACCGAAACGAAATGAATCGAAGAGAATCGATTAGAATCGAAATGAAAAGAATCGTATTGAATCGAATCGAAAAGAATCAAATCAAATCGAATCGAAAGAATTGAATCAAATCGAAAAGAATCCAATCGAATCGAAAAGAATCGAACTGAATGGAATCAAATAGAAAAGAATCGAATCGAATCGAATCGAAAAGAATCGAATCAAATTTAATGGAATCGAAAAGAATCGAATTGAATCGAATGAATCAAAATGAAACAAATCACATCAAATGGAAAAGCATCAAATCGAATTGAAAAGAATCGAATCGAATCGAAATGAATCGAATCAAAAAGACTCGAATCGAAAAGAATCGAATTGAAAAGAATCGAATCGAATCGAAAAGACTCGAATCGAATAAATATATCAAATCGAATCGAATCGGAAAGAATCGAATTGAAAAGACTCGAATTGAAACGAATCGATTTGAAACGAAAAGAATAGAATCTAATCGAATCGAATTGAAAGAATCGAATTGAATAGAAAAAAATCGAATAGAAAAGAATCGAACCGAAAAGTAAAGAATCAAATTGAATCACTCGATTAAATTCTAGTCGAATCGAATCAAAAAGCATGAAATCGAGTCGAATCGAATCGAAAAGAATCGAATCGAATCGAAAAGATTTGAATTGTATCTAATCAAAAAGAATCGAATCGTATCGACTCGAATCGAAAAGAATCCAATTGCATCATCGAATGGAAAGTAATCGAATTGAATAGAATAGAAAAGAATCGAATCGAATCAAATCGAAAACAATCAAATTGAATTGATCGAAAAGAATCGAATTGAATCAAATCGAATCAAAATGAAAAGAATCGAATCGATTCAAATGGAAAAGAATCGAATCGAAAAGAATCAAATCGACACGAAAAGAATCGAATCGAATCAAAAAGTATCGAATTGATTCGAAAACATTCGAATCGGAAAGAATCGAATTGAAATGAATCCGATCGAAATGAAAAGAATCTACTCGATTCGAATCCAAAAGAATCGAATCCCAAAGAATCGAATCGAATCCAAAAGAATCGAATTGATTTGAATCAAAAGAAGTGAATTGAATTGAATCCAAAAGGAACTAATCGAATCAAATCGAAGAAACTCGAATAGAATCAAATCGAATCAAAAAGAATCGAATAGATTCGACTAAAAAAGAATCGAATTGAGGGATCCCTGGGTGGCGCAGCGGTTTAGCGCCTGCCTTTGGCCCAGGGCGCGATCCTGGAGACCCGGGATCGAATCCCACATCGGGCTCCTGGTGCATGGAGCCTGCTTCTCACTCTGCCTGTGTCTCTGCCTCTCTGTCTCTCTCTGTGACTATCATAAAAAAAAGAATCGAATTGAATCGTGTTGAAAAAAATCATAAAGAATCAAATCGAAAAGAATCGAATTCCATGTAACGAAAAGATTCGAATTGAAAAGAATCGAATCGAAACAAAAGAATCGAATCGACATGAATCAAAAAGAATCGAAACAAAACGAATCGAAAAGAAACAAATCAAGTAGAATCTAAAAGAATCGAATCGAATCAAATCGAAAAAATTCAAATAGAATTGAATCGAAAAGAATCAAAACGAATCGAACCGAAGAGAATCGATTCGAATCAAAATAAAAAGTATCGTAACAAATCGAATCGAAAAGAATCATATCAAATAGAATCGAA
This sequence comes from Canis aureus, assembly GCF_053574225.1. Lineage (NCBI taxonomy): Eukaryota > Metazoa > Chordata > Mammalia > Carnivora > Canidae > Canis > Canis aureus. The sequence goes on from NC_135648.1 coordinate 24,294,235, forward strand.
AGAATGGAATCAAATCTAAAACAATCGAATCGAATCGAAAAGAATCGAATTGAACGGAATGGAATCGAAAAGAATACAATGGAATAGAATCGAAAGAAATCGAATAGAATCAAATCAAACCAAAAAGAATCGAATTGAATTGATCCTAACCAAAATAAGCGAAATGAATCGACTCGAAGCGAAAAAAACAAATCGAAAAGAATCTAATCTCAACGAAAATCATCGAAATGAATAGAATCGAAAAGAATCGAATTGAATCAAATCGAAAAGAATCGAATGGAATCCAATCGAAAAGAATCAAATTGAGTCGAATCGAAACAAATTGAATCCAATCGAAAAGAATCTAATTGAATCGAATCGAAAAGAATCGAATTCAATCAAAACGAATCGATTCGAATGGAATAGAAAAGAATAGAATAGAATCGAATCGAAAAGAATCAAATCGAATCGAAAAGAATCGAATCAAAACGAATTGAATCGAATCGAAAAGAAACGAATCGAACCGAATCAAAAAGAAAACAATCGAATCGAATCAAATACAAAAGAATCGCTTTGAATAGCATAGAATTGAAAAGAATCGAATCAATCGAATTGGAAACAATCGAATCGAAAAGAATCGAATCAAAAAAAGTCGAATCGAAACGAAAACAATCGAATCGAATCGAATCTAAAAGAATCGTATTGAATTGAATCGAGTCGAAAAGACTCGAATCAAAAAGACTCGAATCGAATTGAATCAAATCGAAAAGAATCTAATAGAAACCACTCGAACAGAATCAAATCGAAATGATTCAAAATGAATCGAATAGAATAGAATCGAAAAAAATCGAAACGAATCGAAAAAAACCGAAACCAAATGAATCGAAGAGAATCGATTAGAATCGAAATGAAAAGAATCGTATTGAATCGAATCGAAAAGAATCAAATCAAATCGAATCGAAAGAATTGAATCAAATCGAAAAGAATCCAATCGAATCGAAAAGAATCGAACTGAATGGAATCAAATCGAAAAGAATCGAATCGACTCGAAAAGAATCGAATCAAATTTAATGGAATCGAAAAGAATCGAATTGAATCGAAAAGAATCGAAATGAAACAAATCACATCAAATGGAGAAGCATCAAATCGAATTGAAAAGAATCGAATCGAATCGAAATGAATCGAATCAAAAAGACTCGAATCGAAAAGAATCGAATCGAATCGAAAAGACTCGAATCGAATTAAAAATATCAAATCGAATCGAATCGAAAAGAATCGAATTGAAAAGACTCGAATTGAAACGAATCGATTTGAAACGAAAAGAATCGAATCGAATCGAATCGAATTGAAAGAATCGAATTGAATAGAAAAAAGTCGAATAGAAAAGAATCGAACCGAAAAGAAAAGAATCAAATTGAATCAGTCGATTAAATTCTAGTCGAATCGAATCAAAAAGAATGAAATCGAGTCGAATCGAATCGAAAAGAATCGAATTGTATCTAATCAAAAAGAATCGAATCGTATCGACTCGAATCGAAAAGAATCCAATTGCATCATCGAATGGAAACTAATCCAATTGAATACAATCGAAAAGAATCGAATCGAATCAAATTGAAATCAATCAAATTGAATTGATCGAAAAGAATCGAATTGAATCAAATCGAATCGAAATGAAAAGAATCGAATCGATTCAAATGGAAAAGAATCGAATCGAAAAGAATCAAATCGACACGAAAAGAATCGAATCGAATCAAAAAGTATCGAATTGATTCGAAAACATTCGCATCGAAAAGAATCGAATTGAAATGAATCCGATCGAAATGAAAAGAATCTACTCGATTCGAATCCAAAAGAATCGAATCCAAAAGAATCGAATCGAATCCAAAAGAATCGAATTGATTTGAATCAAAAGAAGTGAATTGAATTGAATCCAAAAGGAACTAATCGAATCAAATCGTAGAAACTCGAATAGAATCAAATCGAATCAAAAACAATCGAATAGATTCGAATCAAAAAGAATCGAATTGAGGGATCCCTGGGTGGCGCAGCGGTTTAGCGCCTGCCTTTGGCCCAGGGCGCGATCCTGGAGACCCGGGATCGAATCCCACATCGGGCTCCTGGTGCATGGAGCCTGCTTCTCCCTCTGCCTGTGTCTCTGCCTCTCTGTCTCTCTCTGTGACTATCATAAAAAAAGAATCGAATTGAATCGCGTTGAAAAAAATCATAAAGACTCAAATCGAAAAGAATCGAATTCCATGTAACGAAAAGATTCGAATTGAAAAGAATCGAATCGAAACAAAAGAATCGAATCGAATCGACATGAATCAAAAAGAATCGAATCAAAACGAATCGAAAAGAAACAAATCAAGTAGAATCTAAAAGAATCGAATCGAATCCAATCGAAAAAATTCGAATAGAATTGAATCGAAAAGAATCAAAACGAATCGAACCGAAGAGAATCGATTCGAATCAAAATAAAAAGTATCGTATCAAATCGAATCAAAAAGAATCATATCAAATAGAATCGAAAGAATGGAATCAAATCTAAAACAATCGAATGGAATCGAAAAGAATCGCATTGAATGGAATAGAATCGAAAAGAATAGAATAGAATCGAAAGAAATCGAATAGAATCAAATCAAACCAAAAAGAATCGAATTGAATTGATCCTAACCAAAAGAAGCGAAATGAATCGACTCGAACCGAAAAAAACAAATCGAAAAGAATCTAATCTCAACGAAAATCATCGAAATGAATAGAATCGAAAAGAATCGAATTGAATCAAATCGAAAAGAATCGAATGGAATCCAATCGAAAAGAATCAAATTGAGTCGAATCGAAACAAATTGAATCCAATCGAAAAGAATCTAATTGAATCGAATCGAAAAGAATCGAATTCAATCAAAACGAATCGATTCGAATGGAATAGAAAAGAATAGAATAGAATCGAATCGAAAAGAATCAAATCGAATCGAAAAGAATCGAATCAAAACGAATTGAATCGAATCGAAAAGAAACGAATCGAACCGAATCAAAAAGAAAACAATCGAATCGAATCAAATACAAAAGAATCGCTTTGAATAGCATAGAATTGAAAAGAATCGAATCAATCGAATTGAAAACAATCGAATCGAAAAGAATCGAATCAAAAAAAGTCGAATCGAAACGAAAACAATCGAATCGAATCGAATCTAAAAGAATCGTATTGAATTGAATCGAGTCGAAAAGACGCGAATCAAAAAGACTCGAATCGAATTGAAACAAATCGAAAAGAATCTAATAGAAACCACTCGAACAGAATCAAATCGAAATGATTCAAAATGAATCGAATAGAATAGAATCGAAAAAAATCGAAATGAATCGAAAGGAAATGAATCGAAGAGAATCGATTAGAATCGAAATGAAAAGAATCGTATTGAATCGAATCGAAAGAATCAAATCAAATCGAATCGAAAGAATTGAATCAAGTCGAAAAGAATCCAATCGAATCGAAAAGAATCGAACTGAATGGAATCAAATCGAAAAGAATCGAATCGAATCGAAAAGAATCGAATCAAATTTAATGGAATCGAAAAGAATCGAATGGAATCGAAAAGAATCGAAATGAAACAAATCAGATCATATGGAAAAGCATCAAATCGAATTGAAAAGAATAGAATCGAATCAAAAAGACTCGAATCGAAAAGAATCGTATTGAAAAGAATCGAATCGAATCGAAAAGACTCGAATCGAATTAAAAATATCAAATCGAATCGAATCCAAAAGAATCGAATTGAAAAGACTCGAATTGAAACGAATCGATTTGAAACGAAAAGAATCGAATCGAATCGAATTGAAAGAATCGAATTGAATAGAAAAAAATCGAATAGAAAAGAATCGAACCGAAAAGTAAAGAATCAAATTGAATCAGTCGATTAAATTCTAGTCGAATCGAATCAAAAAGCATGAAATCGAGTCGAATCGAATCGAGAAGAATCGAAACGAATCGAAAAGATTCGAATTGTATCTAATCAAAAAGAATCGAATCGTATCGACTCGAATCGAAAAGAATCCAATTGCATCATCGAATGGAAACTAATCCAATTGAATACAATCGAAAAGAATCGAATCGAATCAAATCGAAAACAATCAAATTGAATTGATCGAAAAGAATCGAATTGAATCAAATCGAATCGAAATGAAAAGAATCGAATCGATTCAAATGGAAAAGAATCGAATCGAAAAGAATCAAATCGACACGAAAAGAATCGAATCGAATCAAAAAGTATCGAATTGATTCGAAAACATTCGCATCGAAAAGAATCGAATTGAAATGAATCCGATCGAAAGAAAAGAATCTACTCGATTCGAATCCAAAAGAATCGAATCCAAAAGAATCGAATCGAATCCAAAAGAATCGAATTGATTTGAATCAAAAGAAGTGAATTGAATTGAATCCAAAAGGAACTAATCGAATCAAATCGAAAAAACTCGAATAGAATCAAATCGAATCAAAAAGAATCGAATAGATTCGAATCAAAAAGAATCGAATTGAGGGATCCCTGGGTGGCGCAGCGGTTTAGCGCCTGCCTTTGGCCCAGGGCGCGATCCTGGAGACCCGGGATCGAATCCCACATCGGGCTCCTGGTGCATGGAGCCTGCTTCTCCCTCTGCCTGTGTCTCTGCCTCTCTGTCTCTCTCTGTGACTATCATAAAAAAAGAATCGAATTGAATCGCGTTGAAAAAAATCATAAAGAATCAAATCGAAAAGAATCGAATTCCATGTAACGAAAAGATTCGAATTGAAAAGAATCGAATCGAAACAAAAGAATCGAATCGAATCGACATGAATCAAAAAGAATCGAATCAAAACGAATCGAAAAGAAACAATTCAAGTAGAATCTAAAAGAATCGAATCGAATCCAATCGAAAAAATTCGAATAGAATTGAATCGAAAAGAATCAAAACGAATCGAACCGAAGAGAATCGATTCGAATCAAAATAAAAAGTATCGTATCAAATCGAATCGAAAAGAATCATATCAAATAGAATCGAAAGAATGGAATCAAATCTAAAACAATCGAATGGAATCGAAAAGAATCGCATTGAATGGAATAGAATCGAAAAGAATAGAATAGAATCGAAAGAAATCGAATAGAATCAAATCAAATCAAAAAGAATCGAATTGAATTGATCCTAACCAAAAGAAGCGAAATGAATCGACTCGAACCGAAAAAAACAAATCGAAAAGAATCTAATCTCAACGAAAATCATCGAAATGAATAGAATCGAAAAGAATCGAATTGAATCAAATCGAAAAGAATCGAATGGAATCCAATCGAAAAGAATCAAATTGAGTCGAATCGAAACAAACTGAATCCAATCGAAAAGAATCTAATTGAATCGAATCGAAAAGAATCGAATTCAATCAAAACGAATCGATTCGAATGGAATAGAAAAGAATAGAATAGAATCGAATCGAAAAGAATCAAATCGAATCGAAAAGAATCGAATCAAAAAGAATTTAATCGAATCGAAAAGAAACGAATCGAACCGAATCAAAAAGAAAACAATCGAATCGAATCAAATACAAAAGAATCGCTTTGAATAGCATAGAATTGAAAAGAATCGAATCAATCGAATTGAAAACAATCGAATCGAAAAGAATCGAATCAAAAAAAGTCGAATCGAAACGAAAACAATCGAATCGAATCGAATCTAAAAGAATCGTATTGAATTGAATCGAGTCGAAAAGACGCGAATCAAAAAGACTCGAATCGAATTGAAACAAATCGAAAAGAATCTAATAGAAACCACTCGAACAGAATCAAATCGAAATGATTCAAAATGAATCGAATAGAATAGAATCGAAAAAAATCGAAACGAATCGAAACGAAATGAATCGAAGAGAATCGATTAGAATCAAAATGAAAAGAATCGTATTGAATCGAATCGAAAGAATCAAATCAAATTGAATCGAAAGAATTGAATCAAATCGAAAAGAATCCAATCGAATCGAAAAGAATCGAACTGAATGGAATCAAATCGAAAAGAATCGAATCGAATCGAAAAGAATCGAATCAAATTTAATGGAATCGAAAAGAATCGAATGGAATCGAAAAGAATCGAAATGAAACAAATCAGATCATATGGAAAAGCATCAAATCGAATTGAAAAGAATAGAATCGAATCAAAAAGACTCGAATCGAAAAGAATCGAATTGAAAAGAATCGAATCGAATCGAAAAGACTCGAATCGAATTAAAAATATCAAATCGAATCGAATCGGAAAGAATCGAATTGAAAAGACTCGAATTGAAACGAATAGATTTGAAACGAAAAGAATCCAATCGAATCGAATCGAATTGAAAGAATCGAATTGAATAGAAAAAAATCGAATAGAAAAGAATCGAACCGAAAAGAATCAAATTGAATCAGTCGATTAAATTCTAGTCGAATCGAATCAAAAACAATGAAATCGAGTCGAATCGAATCGAAAAGAATCGAATCGAATCGAAAATATCGAATTGTATCTAATCAAAAAGAATCGAATCGTATCGACTCGAATGGAAAAGAATCCAATTGCATCATCGAATGGAAACTAATCCAATTGAATACAATCGAAAAGAATCGAATCGAATCAAATCGAAATCAATCAAATTGAATTGATCGAAAAGAATCGAATTGAATCAAATCGAATCGAAATGAAAAGAATCGAATCGATTCAAATAGAAAAGAATCGAATCGAAAAGAATCAAATCGACACGAAAAGAATCGAATCGAATCAAAAAGTATCGAATTGATTCGAAAACATTCGCATCGAAAAGAATCGAATTGAAATGAATCCGATCGAAATGAAAAGAATCTACTCGATTCGAATCCAAAAGAATCGAATCCAAAAGAATCGAATCGAATCCAAAAGAATCGAATTGATTTGAATCAAAAGAAATGAATTGAATTGAATCCAAAAGGAACTAATCGCATCAAATCGAAAAAACTCGAATAGAATCAAATCGAATCAAAAACAATCGAATAGATTCGACTAAAAAAGAATCGAATTGAGGGATCCCTGGGTGGCGCAGCGGTTTAGCGCCTGCCTTTGGCCCAGGGCGCGATCCTGGAGACCCGGGATCGAATCCCACATCGGGCTCCTGGTGCATGGAGCCTGCTTCTTCCTCTGCCTGTGTCTCTGCCTCTCTGTCTCTCTCTGTGACTATCATAAAAAAAAGAATCGAATTGAATCGTGTTGAAAAAAATCATAAAGAATCAAATCGAAAAGAATCGAATTCCATGTAACGAAAAGATTCGAATTGAAAAGAATCGAATCGAAACAAAAGAATCGAATCGAATCGACATGAATCAAAAAGAATCGAATCAAAACGAATCGAAAAGAAACAAATCAAGTAGAATCTAAAAGAATCGAATCGAATCCAATCGAAAAAATTCGAATAGAATTGAATCGAAAAGAATCAAAACGAATCGAACCGAAGAGAATCGATTCGAATCAAAATAAAAAGTATCGTATCAAATCGAATCGAAAAGAATCATATCAAATAGAATCGAAAGAATGGAATCAAATCTAAAACAATCGAATGGAATCGAAAAGAATCGCATTGAATGGAATAGAATCGAAAAGAATAGAATAGAATCGAAAGAAATCGAATAGAATCAAATCAAATCAAAAAGAATCGAATTGAATTGATCCTAACCAAAAGAAGCGAAATGAATCGACTCGAACCGAAAAAAACAAATCGAAAAGAATCTAATCTCAACGAAAATCATCGAAATGAATAGAATCGAAAAGAATCGAATTGAATCAAATCGAAAAGAATCGAATGGAATCCAATCGAAAAGAATCAAATTGAGTCGAATCGAAACAAATTGAATCCAATCGAAAAGAATCTAATTGAATCGAATCGAAAAGAATCGAATTCAATCAAAACGAATCGATTCGAATGGAATAGAAAAGAATAGAATAGAATCGAATCGAAAAGAATCAAATCGAATCGAAAAGAATCGAATCAAAACGAATTTAATCGAATCGAAAAGAAACGAATCGAACCGAATCAAAAAGAAACAATCGAATCGAATCAAATACAAAAGAATCGCTTTGAATAGCATAGAATTGAAAAGAATCGAATCAATCGAATTGAAAACAATCGAATCGAAAAGAATCGAATCAAAAAAAGTCGAATCGAAACGAAAACAATCGAATCGAATCGAATCTAAAAGAATCGTATTGAATTGAATCGAGTCGAAAAGACTCGAATCAAAAAGACTCGAATCGAATTGAATCAAATCGAAAAGAATCTAATAGAAACCACTCGAACAGAATCAAATCGAAATGATTCAAAATGAATCGAATAGAATAGAATCGAAAAAAATCGAAACGAATCGAAACGAACCGAAACGAAATGAATCGAAGAGAATCGATTAGAATCGAAATGAAAAGAATCGTATTGAATCGAATCGAAAAGAATCAAATCAAATCGAATCGAAAGAATTGAATCAAATCGAAAAGAATCCAATCGAATCGAAAAGAATCGAACTGAATGGAATCAAATAGAAAAGAATCGAATCGAATCGAATCGAAAAGAATCGAATCAAATTTAATGGAATCGAAAAGAATCGAATTGAATCGAATGAATCAAAATGAAACAAATCACATCAAATGGAAAAGCATCAAATCGAATTGAAAAGAATCGAATCGAATCGAAATGAATCGAATCAAAAAGACTCGAATCGAAAAGAATCGAATTGAAAAGAATCGAATCGAATCGAAAAGACTCGAATCGAATAAATATATCAAATCGAATCGAATCGGAAAGAATCGAATTGAAAAGACTCGAATTGAAACGAATCGATTTGAAACGAAAAGAATAGAATCTAATCGAATCGAATTGAAAGAATCGAATTGAATAGAAAAAAATCGAATAGAAAAGAATCGAACCGAAAAGTAAAGAATCAAATTGAATCACTCGATTAAATTCTAGTCGAATCGAATCAAAAAGCATGAAATCGAGTCGAATCGAATCGAAAAGAATCGAATCGAATCGAAAAGATTTGAATTGTATCTAATCAAAAAGAATCGAATCGTATCGACTCGAATCGAAAAGAATCCAATTGCATCATCGAATGGAAAGTAATCGAATTGAATAGAATAGAAAAGAATCGAATCGAATCAAATCGAAAACAATCAAATTGAATTGATCGAAAAGAATCGAATTGAATCAAATCGAATCAAAATGAAAAGAATCGAATCGATTCAAATGGAAAAGAATCGAATCGAAAAGAATCAAATCGACACGAAAAGAATCGAATCGAATCAAAAAGTATCGAATTGATTCGAAAACATTCGAATCGGAAAGAATCGAATTGAAATGAATCCGATCGAAATGAAAAGAATCTACTCGATTCGAATCCAAAAGAATCGAATCCCAAAGAATCGAATCGAATCCAAAAGAATCGAATTGATTTGAATCAAAAGAAGTGAATTGAATTGAATCCAAAAGGAACTAATCGAATCAAATCGAAGAAACTCGAATAGAATCAAATCGAATCAAAAAGAATCGAATAGATTCGACTAAAAAAGAATCGAATTGAGGGATCCCTGGGTGGCGCAGCGGTTTAGCGCCTGCCTTTGGCCCAGGGCGCGATCCTGGAGACCCGGGATCGAATCCCACATCGGGCTCCTGGTGCATGGAGCCTGCTTCTCCCTCTGCCTGTGTCTCTGCCTCTCTGTCTCTCTCTGTGACTATCATAAAAAAAAGAATCGAATTGAATCGTGTTGAAAAAAATCATAAAGAATCAAATCGAAAAGAATCGAATTCCATGTAACGAAAAGATTCGAATTGAAAAGAATCGAATCGAAACAAAAGAATCCAATCGACATGAATCAAAAAGAATCGAAACAAAACGAATCGAAAAGAAACAAATCAAGTAGAATCTAAAAGAATCGAATCGAATCAAATCGAAAAAATTCAAATAGAATTGAATCGAAAAGAATCAAAATGAATCGAACCGAAGAGAATCGATTCGAATCAAAATAAAAAGTATCGTAACAAATCGAATCGAAAAGAATCATATCAAATAGAATCGAAAGAATGGAATCAAATCTAAAACAATCGAATCGAATCGAAAAGAATCGAATTGAACAGAATGGAATCGAAAAGAATACAATGGAATAGAATCGAAAGAAATCGAATAGAATCAAATCAAACCAAAAAGAATCGAATTGAATTGATCCTAACCAAAATAAGCGAAATGAATCGACTCGAAGCGAAAAAAACAAATCGAAAAGAATCTAATCTCAACGAAAATCATCGAAATGAATAGAATCGAAAAGAATCGAATTGAATCAAATCGAAAAGAATCGAATGGAATCCAATCGAAAAGAATCAAATTGAGTCGAATCGAAACAAATTGAATCCAATCGAAAAGAATCTAATTGAATCGAATCGAAAAGAATCGAATTCAATCAAAACGAATCGATTCGAATGGAATAGAAAAGAATAGAATAGAATCGAATCGAAAAGAATCAAATCGAATCGAAAAGAATCGAATCAAAACGAATTGAATCGAATCGAAAAGAAACGAATCGAACCGAATCAAAAAGAAAACAATCGAATCGAATCAAATACAAAAGAATCGCTTTGAATAGCATAGAATTGAAAAGAATCGAATCAATCGAATTGGAAACAATCGAATCGAAAAGAATCGAATCAAAAAAAGTCGAATCGAAACGAAAACAATCGAATCGAATCGAATCTAAAAGAATCGTATTGAATTGAATCGAGTCGAAAAGACTCGAATCAAAAAGACTCGAATCGAATTGAATCAAATCGAAAAGAATCTAATAGAAACCACTCGAACAGAATCAAATCGAAATGATTCAAAATGAATCGAAAAGAATAGAATCGAAAAAAATCGAAACGAATCGAAAAAAACCGAAACCAAATGAATCGAAGAGAATCGATTAGAATCGAAATGAAAAGAATCGTATTGAATCGAATCGAAAAGAATCAAATCAAATCGAATCGAAAGAATTGAATCAAATCGAAAAGAATCCAATCGAATCGAAAAGAATCGAACTGAATGGAATCAAATCGAAAAGAATCGAATCGACTCGAAAAGAATCGAATCAAATTTAATGGAATCGAAAAGAATCGAATTGAATCGAAAAGAATCGAAATGAAACAAATCACATCAAATGGAGAAGCATCAAATCGAATTGAAAAGAATCGAATCGAATCGAAATGAATCGAATCAAAAAGACTCGAATCGAAAAGAATCGAATCGAATCGAAAAGACTCGAATCGAATTAAAAATATCAAATCGAATCGAATCGAAAAGAATCGAATTGAAAAGACTCGAATTGAAACGAATCGATTTGAAACGAAAAGAATCGAATCGAATCGAATCGAATTGAAAGAATCGAATTGAATAGAAAAAAGTCGAATAGAAAAGAATCGAACCGAAAAGAAAAGAATCAAATTGAATCAGTCGATTAAATTCTAGTCGAATCGAATCAAAAAGAATGAAATCGAGTCGAATCGAATCGAAAAGAATCGAATTGTATCTAATCAAAAAGAATCGAATCGTATCGACTCGAATCGAAAAGAATCCAATTGCATCATCGAATGGAAACTAATCCACTTGAATACAATCGAAAAGAATCGAATCGAATCAAATTGAAATCAATCAAATTGAATTGATCGAAAAGAATCGAATTGAATCAAATCGAATCGAAATGAAAAGAATCGAATCGATTCAAATGGAAAAGAATCGAATCGAAAAGAATCAAATCGACACGAAAAGAATCGAATCGAATCAAAAAGTATCGAATTGATTCGAAAACATTCGCATCGAAAAGAATCGAATTGAAATGAATCCGATCGAAATGAAAAGAATCTACTCGATTCGAATCCAAAAGAATCGAATCCAAAAGAATCGAATCGAATCCAAAAGAATCGAATTGATTTGAATCAAAAGAAGTGAATTGAATTGAATCCAAAAGGAACTAATCGAATCAAATCGTAGAAACTCGAATAGAATCAAATCGAATCAAAAACAATCGAATAGATTCGAATCAAAAAGAATCGAATTGAGGGATCCCTGGGTGGCGCAGCGGTTTAGCGCCTGCCTTTGGCCCAGGGCGCGATCCTGGAGACCCGGGATCGAATCCCACATCGGGCTCCTGGTGCATGGAGCCTGCTTCTCCCTCTGCCTGTGTCTCTGCCTCTCTGTCTCTCTCTGTGACTATCATAAAAAAAGAATCGAATTGAATCGCGTTGAAAAAAATCATAAAGACTCAAATCGAAAAGAATCGAATTCCATGTAACGAAAAGATTCGAATTGAAAAGAATCGAATCGAAACAAAAGAATCGAATCGAATCGACATGAATCAAAAAGAATCGAATCAAAACGAATCGAAAAGAAACAAATCAAGTAGAATCTAAAAGAATCGAATCGAATCCAATCGAAAAAATTCGAATAGAATTGAATCGAAAAGAATCAAAACGAATCGAACCGAAGAGAATCGATTCGAATCAAAATAAAAAGTATCGTATCAAATCGAATCAAAAAGAATCATACCAAATAGAATCGAAAGAATGGAATCAAATCTAAAACAATCGAATGGAATCGAAAAGAATCGCATTGAATGGAATAGAATCGAAAAGAATAGAATAGAATCGAAAGAAATCGAATAGAATCAAATCAAACCAAAAAGAATCGAATTGAATTGATCCTAACCAAAAGAAGCGAAATGAATCGACTCGAACCGAAAAAAACAAATCGAAAAGAATCTAATCTCAACGAAAATCATCGAAATGAATAGAATCGAAAAGAATCGAATTGAATCAAATCGAAAAGAATCGAATGGAATCCAATCGAAAAGAATCAAATTGAGTCGAATCGAAACAAATTGAATCCAATCGAAAAGAATCTAATTGAATCGAATCGAAAAGAATCGAATTCAATCAAAACGAATCGATTCGAATGGAATAGAAAAGAATAGAATAGAATCGAATCGAAAAGAATCAAATCGAATCGAAAAGAATCGAATCAAAACGAATTGAATCGAATCGAAAAGAAACGAATCGAACCGAATCAAAAAGAAAACAATCGAATCGAATCAAATACAAAAGAATCGCTTTGAATAGCATAGAATTGAAAAGAATCGAATCAATCGAATTGAAAACAATCGAATCGAAAAGAATCGAATCAAAAAAAGTCGAATCGAAACGAAAACAATCGAATCGAATCGAATCTAAAAGAATCGTATTGAATTGAATCGAGTCGAAAAGACGCGAATCAAAAAGACTCGAATCGAATTGAAACAAATCGAAAAGAATCTAATAGAAACCACTCGAACAGAATCAAATCGAAATGATTCAAAATGAATCGAATAGAATAGAATCGAAAAAAATCGAAATGAATCGAAAGGAAATGAATCGAAGAGAATCGATTAGAATCGAAATGAAAAGAATCGTATTGAATCGAATCGAAAGAATCAAATCAAATCGAATCGAAAGAATTGAATCAAGTCGAAAAGAATCCAATCGAATCGAAAAGAATCGAACTGAATGGAATCAAATCGAAAAGAATCGAATCGAATCGAAAAGAATCGAATCAAATTTAATGGAATCGAAAAGAATCGAATGGAATCGAAAAGAATCGAAATGAAACAAATCAGATCATATGGAAAAGCATCAAATCGAATTGAAAAGAATAGAATCGAATCAAAAAGACTCGAATCGAAAAGAATCGTATTGAAAAGAATCGAATCGAATCGAAAAGACTCGAATTGAATTAAAAATATCAAATCGAATCGAATCGAAAAGAATCGAATTGAAAAGACTCGAATTGAAACGAATCGATTTGAAACGAAAAGAATCGAATCGAATCGAATTGAAAGAATCGAATTGAATAGAAAAAAATCGAATAGAAAAGAATCGAACCGAAAAGTAAAGAATCAAATTGAATCAGTCGATTAAATTCTAGTCGAATCGAATCAAAAAGCATGAAATCGAGTCGAATCGAATCGAGAAGAATCGAAACGAATCGAAAAGATTCGAATTGTATCTAATCAAAAAGAATCGAATCGTATCGACTCGAATCGAAAAGAATCCAATTGCATCATCGAATGGAAACTAATCCAATTGAATACAATCGAAAAGAATCGAATCGAATCAAATCGAAAACAATCAAATTGAATTGATCGAAAAGAATCGAATTTAATCAAATCGAATCGAAATGAAAAGAATCGAATCGATTCAAATGGAAAAGAATCGAATCGAAAAGAATCAAATCGACACGAAAAGAATCGAATCGAATCAAAAAGTATCGAATTGATTCGAAAACATTCGAATCGAAAAGAATCGAATTGAAATGAATCCGATCGAAAGAAAAGAATCTACTCGATTCGAATCCAAAAGAATCGAATCCAAAAGAATCGAATCGAATCCAAAAGAATCGAATTGATTTGAATCAAAAGAAGTGAATTGAATTGAATCCAAAAGGAACTAATCGAATCAAATCGAAAAAACTCGAATAGAATCAAATCGAATCAAAAAGAATCGAATAGATTCGAATCAAAAAGAATCGAATTGAGGGATCCCTGGGTGGCGCAGCGGTTTAGCACCTGCCTTTGGCCCAGGGCGCGATCCTGGAGACCCGGGATCGAATCCCACATCGGGCTCCTGGTGCATGGAGCCTGCTTCTCCCTCTGCCTGTGTCTCTGCCTCTCTGTCTCTCTCTGTGACTATCATAAAAAAAGAATCGAATTGAATCGCGTTGAAAAAAATCATAAAGAATCAAATCGAAAAGAATCGAATTCCATGTAACGAAAAGATTCGAATTGAAAAGAATCGAATCGAAACAAAAGAATCGAATCGAATCGACATGAATCAAAAAGAATCGAATCAAAACGAATCGAAAAGAAACAATTCAAGTAGAATCTAAAAGAATCGAATCGAATCCAATCGAAAAAATTCGAATAGAATTGAATCGAAAAGAATCAAAACGAATCGAACCGAAGAGAATCGATTCGAATCAAAATAAAAAGTATCGTATCAAATCGAATCGAAAAGAATCATATCAAATAGAATCGAAAGAATGGAATCAAATCTAAAACAATCGAATGGAATCGAAAAGAATCGCATTGAATGGAATAGAATCGAAAAGAATAGAATAGAATCGAAAGAAATCGAATAGAATCAAATCAAATCAAAAAGAATCGAATTGAATTGATCCTAACCAAAAGAAGCGAAATGAATCGACTCGAACCGAAAAAAACAAATCGAAAAGAATCTAATCTCAACGAAAATCATCGAAATGAATAGAATCGAAAAGAATCGAATTGAATCAAATCGAAAAGAATCGAATGGAATCCAATCGAAAAGAATCAAATTGAGTCGAATCGAAACAAACTGAATCCAATCGAAAAGAATCTAATTGAATCGAATCGAAAAGAATCGAATTCAATCAAAACGAATCGATTCGAATGGAATAGAAAAGAATAGAATAGAATCGAATCGAAAAGAATCAAATCGAATCGAAAAGAATCGAATCAAACGAATTGAATCGAATCGAAAAGAAACGAATCGAACCGAATCAAAAAGAAAACAATCGAATCGAATCAAATACAAAAGAATCGCTTTGAATAGCATAGAATTGAAAAGAATCGAATCAATCGAATTGAAAACAATCGAATCGAAAAGAATCGAATCAAAAAAAGTCGAATCGAAACGAAAACAATCGAATCGAATCGAATCTAAAAGAATCGTATTGAATTGAATCGAGTCGAAAAGACGCGAATCAAAAAGACTCGAATCGAATTGAAACAAATCGAAAAGAATCTAATAGAAACCACTCGAACAGAATCAAATCGAAATGATTCAAAATGAATCGAATAGAATAGAATCGAAAAAAATCGAAACGAATCGAAACGAAATGAATCGAAGAGAATCGATTAGAATCAAAATGAAAAGAATCGTATTGAATCGAATCGAAAGAATCAAATCAAATTGAATCGAAAGAATTGAATCAAATCGAAAAGAATCCAATCGAATCGAAAAGAATCGAACTGAATGGAATCAAATCGAAAAGAATCGAATCGAATCGAAAAGAATCGAATCAAATTTAATGGAATCGAAAAGAATCGAATGGAATCGAAAAGAATCGAAATGAAACAAATCAGATCATATGGAAAAGCATCAAATCGAATTGAAAAGAATCGAATCGAATCGAAATGAATCGAATCAAAAAGACTCGAACCGAAAAGAATCGTATTGAAAAGAATCGAATCGAATCGAAAAGACTCGATTCGAATTAAAAATATCAAATCGAATCGAATCGAAAAGAATCGAATTGAAAAGACTCAAATTGAAACGAATCGATTTGAAACGAAAAGAATCGAATCGAATCGAATCGAATTGAAAGAATCGAATTGAATAGAAAAAAATCGAATACAAAAGAATCGAACCGAAAAGAAAAGAATCAAATTGAATCAGTCGATTAAATTCTAGTCGAATCGAATCAAAAAGAATGAAAACGAGTCGAATCGAATCGAAAAGAATCGAATCGAATCGAAAAGAATCGAATTGTATCTAATCAAAAAGAATCGAATCGTATCGACTCGAATCGAAAAGAATCCAATTGCATCATCGAATGGAAACTAATCCAATTGAATACAATCGAAAAGAATCGAATCGAATCAAATCGAAATCAATCAAATTGAATTGATCGAAAAGAATCGAATTGAATCAAATCGAATCGAAATGAAAAGAATCGAATCGATTCAAATAGAAAAGAATCGAATCGAAACGAATCAAATCGACACGAAAAGAATCGAATCGAATCAAAAAGTATCGAATTGATTCGAAAACATTTGCATCGAAAAGAATCGAATTGAAATGAATCCGATCGAAATGAAAAGAATCTACTCGATTCGAATCCAAAAGAATCGAATCCAAAAGAATCGAATTGAATTGAATCAAAAGAAATGAATTGAATTGAATCAAAAAGGAACTAATCGCATCAAATCGAAAAAACTCGAATAGAATCAAATCGAATCAAAAAGAATCGGATAGATTCGACTAAAAAAGAATCGAATTGAGGGATCCCTGGGTGGCGCAGCGGTTTAGCGCCTGCCTTTGGCCCAGGGCGCGATCCTGGAGACCCGGGATCGAATCCCACATCGGGCTCCTGGTGCATGGAGCCTGCTTCTCCCTCTGCCTGTGTCTCTGCCTATCTGTCTCTCTCTGTGACTATCATAAAAAAAAGAATCGAATTGAATCGTGTTGAAAAAAATCATAAAGAATCAAATCGAAAAGAATCGAATTCCATGTAACGAAAAGATTCGAATTGAAAAGAATCGAATCGAAACAAAAGAATCGAATCGACATGAATCAAAAAGAATCGAAACAAAACGAATCGAAAAGAAACAAATCATGTAGAATCTAAAAGAATCGAATCGAATCAAATCGAAAAAATTCAAATAGAATTGAATCGAAAAGAATCAAAACGAATCGAACCGAAGAGAATCGATTCGAATCAAAATAAAAAGTATCGTAACAAATCGAATCGAAAAGAATCATATCAAATAGAATCGAAAGAATGGAATCAAATCTAAAACAATCGAATCGAATCGAAAAGAATCGAATTGAACGGAATAGAATCGAAAAGAATACAATGGAATAGAATCGAAAGAAATCGAATAGAATCAAATCAAACCAAAAAGAATCGAATTGAATTGATCCTAACCAAAAGAAGCGAAATGAATCGACTCGAACCGAAAAAAACAAATCGAAAAGAATCTAATCTCAACGAAAATCATCGAAATGAATAGAATCGAAAAGAATCGAATTGAATCAAATCGAAAAGAATCGAATGGAATCCAATCGAAAAGAATCAAATTGAGTCGAATCGAAACAAATTGAATCCAATCGAAAAGAATCTAATTGAATCGAATCGAAAAGAATCGAATTCAATCAAAACGAATCGATTCGAATGGAATAGAAAAGAATAGAATGGAATCGAATCGAAAAGAATCAAACCGAATCGAAAAGAATCGAATCAAAAAGAATTGAATCGAATCGAAAAGAAACGAATCGAACCGAATCAAAAAGAAAACAATCGAATCGAATCAAATACAAAAGAATCGCTTTGAATAGCATAGAATTGAAAAGAATCGAATCAATCGAATTGAAAACAATCGAATCGAAAAGAATCGAATCAAAAAAAGTCGAATCGAAACGAAAACAATCGAATCGAATCGAATCTAAAAGAATCGTATTGAATTGAATCGAGTCGAAAAGACGCGAATCAAAAAGACTCGAATCGAATTGAAACAAATCGAAAAGAATCTAATAGAAACCACTCGAACAGAATCAAATCGAAATGATTCAAAATGAATCGAATAGAATAGAATCGAAAAAAATCGAAACGAATCGAAACGAAATGAATCGAAGAGAATCGATTAGAATCGAAATGAAAAGAATCGTATTGAATCGAATCGAAAGAATCAAATCAAATTGAATCGAAAGAATTGAATCAAATCGAAAAGAATCCAATCGAATCGAAAAGAATCGAACTGAATGGAATCAAATCGAAAAGAATCGAATCGAATCGAAAAGAATCGAATCAAATTTAATGGAATCGAAAAGAATCGAATGGAATCGAAAAGAATCGAAATGAAACAAATCAGATCATATGGAAAAGCATCAAATCGAATTGAAAAGAATCGAATCGAATCGAAATGAATCGAATCAAAAAGACTCGAATCGAAAAGAATCGTATTGAAAAGAATCGAATCGAATCGAAAAGACTCGAATCGAATTAAAAATATCAAATCGAATCGAATCGAAAAGAATCGAATTGAAAAGACTCGAATTGAAACGAATCGATTTGAAACGAAAAGAATCGAATCGAATCGAATCGAATTGAAAGAATCGAATTGAATAGAAAAAAATCGAATAGAAAAGAATCGAACCGAAAAGAAAAGAATCAAATTGAATCAGTCGATTAAATTCTAGTCGAATCGAATCAAAAAGAATGAAATCGAGTCGAATCGAATCGAAAAGAATCGAATCGAATCGAAAAGATTCGAATTGTATCTAATCAAAAAGAATCGAATCGTATCGACTCGAATCGAAAAGAATCCAATTGCATCATCGAATGGAAACTAATCCAATTGAATACAATCGAAAAGAATCGAATCGAATCAAATCGAAATCAATCAAATTGAATTGATCGAAAAGAATCGAATTGAATCAAATCGAATCGAAATGAAAAGAATCGAATCGATTCAAATAGAAAAGAATTGAATCGAAACGAATCAAATCGACACGAAAAGAATCGAATCGAATCAAAAAGTATCGAATTGATTCGAAAACATTCGCATCGAAAAGAATCGAATTGAAATGAATCCGATCGAAATGAAAAGAATCTACTCGATTCGAATCCAAAAGAATCGAATCCAAAAGAATCGAATTGAATTGAATCAAAAGAAATGAATTGAATTGAATCAAAAAGGAACTAATCGCATCAAATCGAAAAAACTCGAATAGAATCAAATCGAATCAAAAAGAATCGGATAGATTCGAATAAAAAAGAATCGAATTGAGGGATCCCTGGGTGGAGCAGCGGTTTAGCGCCTGCCTTTGGCCCAGGGCGCGATCCTGGAGACCCGGGATCGAATCCCACATCGGGCTCCTGGTGCATGGAGCCTGCTTCTCCCTCTGCCTGTGTCTCTGCCTATCTGTCTCTCTCTGTGACTATCATAAAAAAAGAATCGAATTGAATCGCGTTGAAAAAAATCATAAAGAATCAAATCGAAAAGAATCGAATTCCATGTAACGAAAAGATTCGAATTGAAAAGAATCGAATCGAAACAAAAGAATCGAATCGACATGAATCAAAAAGAATCGAAACAAAACGAATCGAAAAGAAACAAATCATGTAGAATCTAAAAGAATCGAATCGAATCAAATCGAAAAAATTCAAATAGAATTGAATCGAAAAGAATCAAAACGAATCGAACCGAAGAGAATCGATTCGAATCAAAATAAAAAGTATCGTAACAAATCGAATCGAAAAGAATCATATCAAATAGAATCGAAAGAATGGAATCAAATCTAAAACAATCGAATCGAATCGAAAAGAATCGAATTGTACGGAATGGAATCGAAAAGAATCCAATGGAATAGAATCGAAAGAAATCGAATAGAATCAAATCAAACCAAAAAGAATCGAATTGAATTGATCCTAACCAAAAGAAGCGAAATGAATCGACTCGAACCGAAAAAAACAAATCGAAAAGAATCTAATCTCAACGAAAATCATCGAAATGAATAGAATCGAAAAGAATCGAATTGAATCAAATCGAAAAGAATCGAATGGAATCCAATCGAAAAGAATCAAATTGAGTCGAATCGAAACAAATTGAATCCAATCGAAAAGAATCTAATTGAATCGAATCGAAAAGAATCGAATTCAATCAAAACGAATCGATTCGAATGGAATAGAAAAGAATAGAATAGAATTGAATCGAAAAGAATCAAATCGAATCGAAAAGAATCGAATCAAAACGAATTGAATCGAATCGAAAAGAAACGAATCGAACCGAATCAAAAAGAAAACAATCGAATCGAATCAAATACAAAAGAATCGCTTTGAATAGCATAGAATTGAAAAGAATCGAATCAATCGAATTGAAAACAATCGAATCGAAAAGAATCGAATCAAAAAAAGTCGAATCGAAACGAAAACAATCGAATCGAATCGAATCTAAAAGAATCGTATTGAATTGAATCGAGTCGAAAAGACTCGAATCAAAAAGACTCGAATCAAATTGAATCAAATGAAAACAATCTAATAGAAACCACTCGAACAGAATCAAATCGAAATGATTCAAATGAATCGAATAGAATAGAATCGAAAAAATTCGAATAGAATCGAAACGAACCGAAACGAAATGAATCGAAGAGAATCGATTAGAATCGAAATGAAAAGAATCGTATTGAATCGAATCGAAAAGAATCAAATCAAATCGAATCGAAAGAATTGAATCAAATCGAAAAGAATCCAATCGAATCGAAAAGAATCGAACTGAATGGAATCAAATCGAAAAGAATCGAATCGAATCGAAAAGAATCGAATCAAATTTAATGGAATCGAAAAGAATCGAATGGAATCGAAAAGAATCGAAATGAAACAAATCAGATCATATGGAAAAGCATCAAATCGAATTGAAAAGAATCGAATCGAATCGAAATGAATCGAATCAAAAAGACTCGAATCGAAAAGAATCGTATTGAAAAGAATCGAATCGAATCGAAAAGACTCGAATCGAATTAAAAATATCAAATCGAATCGAATCGAAAAGAATCGAATTGAAAAGACTCGAATTGAAACGAATCGATTTGAAACGAAAAGAATCGAATCGAATCGAATTGAAAGAATCGAATTGAATAGAAAAAAATCGAATAGAAAAGAATCGAACCGAAAAGAAAAGAATCAAATTGAATCAGTCGATTAAATTCTAGTCGAATCGAATCAAAAAGAATGAAATCGAGTCGAATCGAATCGAAAAGAATCGAATCGAATCGAAAAGATTCGAATTGTATCTAATCAAAAAGAATCGAATCGTATCGACTCGAATCGAAAAGAATCCAATTGCATCATCGAATGGAAACTAATCCAATTGAATACAATCGAAAAGAATCGAATCGAATCAAATCGAAATCAATCAAATTGAATTGATCGAAAAGAATCGAATTGAATCAAATCGAATCGAAATGAAAAGAATCGAATCGATTCAAATAGAAAAGAATCGAATCGAAAAGAATCAAATCGACACGAAAAGAATCGAATCGAATCAAAAAGTATCGAATTGATTTGAAAACATTCGCATCGAAAAGAATCGAATTCAAATGAATCCGATTGAAATGAAAAGAATCTACTCGATTCGAATCCAAAAGAATCGAATCCAAAAGAATCGAATTGAATTGAATCAAAAGAAATGAATTGAATTGAATCAAAAAGGAACTAATCGCATCAAATCGAAAAAACTCGAATAGAATCAAATCGAATCAAAAAGAATCGAATAGATTCGAATCAAAAAGAATCGAATTGAGGGATCCCTGGGTGGAGCAGCGGTTTAGCGCCTGCCTTTGGCCCAGGGCGCGATCCTGGAGACACGGGATCGAATCCCACATCGGGCTCCTGGTGCATGGAGCCTGCTTCTCCCTCTGCCTGTGTCTCTGCCTCTCTGTCTCTCTCTGTGACTATCATAAAAAAAGAATCGAATTGAATCGCGTTGAAAAAAATCATAAAGAATAAAATCGAAAAGAATCGAATAGAATTGAATCGAAAAGAATCAAAACGAATCGAACCGAAGAGAATCGATTCGAATCAAAATAAAAAGTATCGTATCAAATCGAATCGAAAAGAATCATATCAAATAGAATCGAAAGAATGGAATCAAATCTAAAACAATCGAATCGAATCGAAAAGAATCGCATTGAATGGAATAGAATCGAAAAGAATAGAATAGAATCGAAAGAAATCGAATAGAATAAAATCAAATCAAAAAGAATCGAATTGAATTGATCCTAACCAAAATAAGCGAAATGAATCGACTCGAACCGAAAAAAACAAATCGAAAAGAATCTAATCTCAACGAAAATCATCGAAATGAATAGAATCGAAAAGAATCGAATTGAATCAAATCGAAAAGAATCGAATGGAATCCAATCGAAAAGAATCAAATTGAGTCGATTCGAAACAAAATGAATCCAATCGAAGAGAATCTAATTGAATCGAATCGAAAAGAATCGAATTCAATCAAAACGAATCGATTCGAATGGAATAGAATAGAATAGAATAGAATAGAATCGAAAAGAATCAAATCGAATCGAAAAGAATCGAATCAAAAAGAATTGAATCGAATCGAAAAGAAACGAATCGAACCGAATCAAAAAGAAAACAATCGAATCAAATACAAAAGAATCGCTTTGAATAGCATAGAATTGAAAAGAATCGAATCAATCGAATTGAAAACAATCGAATCGAAACGAATCGAATCAAAAAAAGTCGTATCGAAACGAAAACAATCGAATCGAATCGAATCTAAAAGAATCGTATTGAATTGAATCGAGTCGAAAAGACTCGAATCAAAAAGACTCGAATCGAATTGAATCAAATCGAAAAGAATCTAATAGAAACCACTCGAACAGAATCAAATCGAAATGATTCAAAATGAATCGAATAGAATAGAATCGAAAAAAATCGAATAGAATCGAAACGAATCGAAACGAAATGAATCGAAGAGAATCGATTAGAATCGAAATGAAAAGAATCGTATTGAATCGAATCGAAAAGAATCCAATCAAATTGAATCGAAAGAATTGAATCAAATCGAAAAGAATCCAATCGAATCGAAAAGAATCGAACTGAATGGAATCAAATCGAAAAGAATCGAATCGAATCGAAAAGAATCGAATCAAATTTAATGGAATCGAAAAGAATCGAATGGAATCGTAAAGAATCGAAATGAAACAAATCAGATGAAATGGAAAAGCATCAAATCGAATTGAAAAGAATCGAATCGAATCGAAATGAATCGAATCAAAAAGACTCGAATCGAAAAGAATCGAATTGAAAAGAATCGAATCGAATCGAAAAGACTCGAATCGAATTAAAAATATCAAATCGAATCGAATCGGAAAGAATCGAATTGAAAAGACTCGAATTGAAACGATTCGATTTGAAACGAAAAGAATCGAATCGAATCGAATCGAATTGAAAGAATCGAATTGAATAGAAAAAAATCGAATAGAAAAGAATCGAACCGAAAAGAAAAGAATCAAATTGAATCAGTCGATTAAATTCTAGTCGAATCGAATCAAAAAGAATGAAATCGAGTCGAATCGAATCGAAAAGAATCGAATCGAATCGAAAAGAATCGAATTGTATCTAATCAAAAAGAATCGAATCGTATCGACTCGAATCGAAAAGAATCCAATTGCATCATCGAATGGAAACTAATCCAATTGAATACAATCGAAAAGAATCGAATCGAATCAAATCGAAATCAATCAAATTGAATTGATCGAAAAGAATCGAATTGAATCAAATCGAATCGAAATGAAAAGAATCGAATCGATTCAAATAGAAAAGAATCGAATCGAAAAGAATCAAATCGACACGAAAAGAATCGAATCGAATCAAAAAGTATCGAATTGATTCGAAAACATTCGCATCAAAAAGAATCGAATTGAAATGAATCCGATCGAAATGAAAAGAATCTACTCGATTCGAATCCAAAAGAATCGAATCCAAAAGAATCGAATTGAATTGAATCAAAAGAAATGAATTGAATTGAATCAAAAAGGAACTAATCGCATCAAATCAAAAAAACTCGAATAGAATCAAATCGAATCAAAAAGAATCGAATAGATTCGAATCAAAAAGAATCGAATTGAGGGATCCCTGGGTGGAGCAGCGGTTTAGCGCCTGCCTTTGGCCCAGGGCGCGATCCTGGAGACACGGGATCGAATCCCACATCGGGCTCCTGGTGCATGGAGCCTGCTTCTCCCTCTGCCTGTGTCTCTGCCTCTCTGTCTCTCTCTGTGACTATCATAAAAAAAGAATCGAATTGAATCGCGTTGAAAAAAATCATAAAGAATAAAATCGAAAAGAATCGAATAGAATTGAATCGAAAAGAATCAAAACGAATCGAACCGAAGAGAATCGATTCGAATCAAAATAAAAAGTATCGTATCAAATCGAATCGAAAAGAATCATATCAAATAGAATCGAAAGAATGGAATCAAATCTAAAACAATCGAATCGAATCGAAAAGAATCGCATTGAATGGAATAGAATCGAAAAGAATAGAATAGAATCGAAAGAAATCGAATAGAATAAAATCAAATCAAAAAGAATCGAATTGAATTGATCCTAACCAAAATAAGCGAAATGAATCGACTCGAACCGAAAAAAACAAATCGAAAAGAATTTAATCTCAACGAAAATCATCGAAATGAATAGAATCGAAAAGAATCGAATTGAATCCAATCGAAAAGAATCAAATTGAGTCGAATCGAAACAAAATGAATCCAATCGAAGAGAATCTAATTGAATCGAATCGAAAAGAATCGAAATCAATCAAAACGAATCGATTCGAATGGAATAGAATAGAATAGAATAGAATAGAATAGAATCGAAAAGAATCAAATCGAATCGAAAAGAATCGAATCAAAAAGAATTTAATCGAAACGAAAAGAAACGAATCGAACCGAATCAAAAAGAAAACAATCGAATCGAATCAAATACAAAAGAATCGCTTTGAATAGCATAGAATTGAAAAGAATCGAATCAATCGAATTGAAAACAATCGAATCGAAAAGAATCGAATCAAAAAAAGTCGAATCGAAACGAAAACAATCGAATCGAATCGAATCTAAAAGAATCGTATTGAATTGAATCGAGTCGAAAAGACTCGAATCAAAAAGACTCGAATCGAATTGAATCAAATCGAAAAGAATCTAATAGAAACCACTCGAACAGAATCAAATCGAAATGATTCAAATGAATCGAATAGAATAGAATCGAAAAAAATCGAATAGAATCGAAACGAACCGAAACGAAATGAATCGAAGAGAATCGATTAGAATCGAAATGAAAAGAATCGTATTGAATCGAATCGAAAAGAATCAAATCAAATCGAATCGAAAGAATTGAATCAAATCGAAAAGAATCCAATCGAATCGAAAAGAATCGAACTGAATGGAATCAAATCGAAAAGAATCGAATCGAATCGAAAAGAATCGAATCAAATTTAATGGAATCGAAAAGAATCGAATGGAATCGAAAAGAATCAAAATGAAACAAATCACATCAAATGGAAAAGCATCAAATCGAATTGAAAAGAATCGAATCGAATCGAAATGAATCGAATCAAAAAGACTCGAATCGAAAAGAATCGAATTGAAAAGAATCGAATCGAATCGAAGACTCGAATCGAATTAAAAATATCAAATCGAATCGAATCGGAAAGAATCGAATTGAAAAGACTCGAATTGAAACGATTCAATTTGAAACGAAAAGAATCCAATCCAATCGAATCGAATTGAAAGAACCGAATTGAATAGAAAAAAATCGAATAGAAAAGAATCGAACCGAAAAGAAAAGAATCAAATTGAATCTGTCGATTAAATTCTAGTCGAATCGAATCAAAAAGAATGAAATCGAATCGAATCGAAAAGAATCGAATCGAATCGAAAAGAATCGAATTGTGTCTAATCAAAAAGAATCGAATCGTATCGACTCGAATCGAAAAGAATCCAATTGCATCATCGAATGGAAACTAATCGAATTGAATAGAATCGAAAAGAATCGAATCGAATCAAATCGAAAACAATCAAATTGAATTGATCGAAAAGAATCGAATTGAATCAAATCGAATCGAAATGAAAAGAATCGAATCGATTCAAATAGAAAAGAATCGAATCGAAAAGAATCAAATCGACACGAAAAGAATCGAATCGAATCAAAAAGTATCGAATTGATTCGAAAACATTCG
This sequence comes from Canis aureus, assembly GCF_053574225.1. NCBI lineage: Eukaryota > Metazoa > Chordata > Mammalia > Carnivora > Canidae > Canis > Canis aureus. The sequence goes on from NC_135648.1 coordinate 24,320,782, forward strand.
AATCGAAAAGAATCGAATTGAAATGAATCCGATCGAAATGAAAAGAATCTACTCGATTCGAATCCAAAAGAAACGAATCCAAAAGAATAGAATCGAATCCAAAAGAATCGAATTGAATTGAATCAAAAGAAATGAATTGAATTGAATCCAAAAGGAACTAATCGAATCAAATCGAAAAAACTCGAATAGAATCAAATCGAATCAAAAAGAATCGAATAGATTCGAATCAAAAAGAATCGAATTGAGGGATCCCTGGGTGGAGCAGCGGTTTAGCGCCTGCCTTTGGCCCAGGGCGCGATCCTGGTGACCCGGGATCGAATGCCACATCGGGCTCCTGGTGCATGGAGCCTGCTTCTCCCTCTGCCTGTGTCTCTGCCTCTCTGTCTCTCTCTGTCACTATCATAAAAAAAGAATCGAATTGAATCGTGTTGAAAAAAATCATAAAGAATCAAATCGAAAAGAATCGAATAGAATTGAATCGAAAAGAATCAAAACGAATCGAACCGAAGAGAATCGATTCGAATCAAAATAAAAAGTATCGTATCAAATCGAATCGAAAAGAATCATATCAAATAGAATCGAAAGAATGGAATCAAATCTAAAACAATCGAATCGAATCGAAAAGAATCGGATTGAATGGAATAGAATCGAAAAGAATAGAATAGAATCGAAAGAAATCGAATAGAATCAAATCAAATCAAAAAGAATCGAATTGAATTGATCCTAACCAAAAGAAGCGAAATGAATCGACTCGAACCGAAAAAAACAAATCGAAAAGAATCTAATCTCAACGAAAATCATCGAAATGAATAGAATCGAAAAGAATCGAATTGAATCAAATCGAAAAGAATCGAATGGAATCCAATCGAAAAGAATCAAATTGAGTCGAATCGAAACAAATTGAATCCAATCGAAAAGAATCTAATTGAATCGAATCGAAAAGAATCGAATTCAATCAAAACGAATCGATTCGAATGGAATAGAAAAGAATAGAATAGAATCGAAAAGAATCAAATCGAATCGAAAAGAATCGAATCGAAAAGAATTGAATCGAATCGAAAAGAAACGAATCGACCCGAATCAAAAAGAAAACAATCGAATCGAATCAAATACAAAAGAATCGCTTTGAATAGCATAGAATTGAAAAGAATCGAATCAATCGAATTGAAAACAATCGAATCGAAACGAATCGAATCAAAAAAAGTCGAATCGAAACGAAAACAATCGAATCGAATCGAATCTAAAAGAATCGTATTGAATTGACTCGAATCGAAAAGACTCGAATCGAATTGAATCAAATCGAAAAGAATCTAATAGAAACCACTCGAACAGAATCAAATCGAAATGATTCAAAATGAATCGAATAGAATAGAATCGAAAAAAATCGAAACGAATCGAAATGAAATGAATCGAAGAGAATCGATTAGAATCGAAATGAAAAGAATCGTATTGAATCAAATCGAAAGAATCAAATCAAATCGAATGAAAGAATTGAATCAAATCGAAAAGAATCCAATCGAATCGAAAAGAATCGAACTGAATGGAATCAAATCGAAAAGAATCGAATCGAATCGAAAAGAATCGAATCAAATTTAATGGAATCGAATGGAATCGAAAAGAATCGAAATGAAACAAATCAGATCAAATGGAAAAGCATCAAATCGAATTGAAAAGAATCGAATCGAATCGAAATGAATCGAATCAAAAAGACTCGAATCGAAAAGAATCGAATTGAAAAGAATCGAATCGAATCGAAAAGACTCGAATCGAATTAAAAATATCAAATCGAATCGAATCGAAAAGAATCGAATTGAAAAGACTCGAATTGAAACGAATCGATTTGAAACGAAAAGAATCCAATCCAATCGAATCGAATTGAAAGAATCGAATTGAATAGAAAAAAATCGAATAGAAAAGAATCGAACCGAAAAGAAAAGAATCAAATTGAATCAGTCGATTAAATTCTAGTCGAATCGAATCAAAAAGAATGAAATCGAGTCGAATCGAATCGAAAAGAATCGAATCGAATCGAAAAGATTCGAATTGTATCTAATCAAAAAGAATCGAATCGTATCGACTCGAATCGAAAAGAATCCAATTGCGTCATCGAATGGAAACTAATCCAATTGAATACAATCGAAAAGAATCGAATCGAATCAAATCGAAATCAATCAAATTGAATTGATCGAAAAGAATCGAATTGAATCAAATCGAATCGAAATGAAAAGAATCGAATCGATTCAAATAGAAAAGAATCGAATCGAAAAGAATCAAATCGACACGAAAAGAATCGAATCGAATCAAAAAGTATCGAATTGATTCGAAAACATTCGCATCGAAAAGAATCGAATTGAAATGAATCCGATCGAAATGAAAAGAATCTACTCGATTCGAATCCAAAAGAATCGAATCCAAAAGAATCGAATTGAATTGAATCAAAAGAAATGAATTGAATTGAATCAAAAAGGAACTAATCGCATCAAATCGAAAAAACTCGAATAGAATCAAATCGAATCAAAAAGAATCGAATAGATTCGAATCAAAAAGAATCGAATTGAGGGATCCCTGGGTGGCGCAGCGGTTTAGCGCCTGCCTTTGGCCCAGGGCGCGATCCTGGAGACACGGGATCGAATCCCACATCGGGCTCCTGGTGCATGGAGCCTGCTTCTCCCTCTGCCTGTGTCTCTGCCTCTCTGTCTCTCTCTGTGACTATCATAAAAAAAAGAATCGAATTGAATCGTGTTGAAAAAAATCATAAAGAATCAAATCGAAAAGAATCGAATTCCATGTAACGAAAAGATTCGAATTGAAAAGAATCGAATCGAAAGAAAAGAATCGAATCGACATGAATCAAAAAGAATCGAAACAAAATGAATCGAAAAGAAACAAATCAAGTAGAATCTAAAAGAATCGAATCGAATCAAATCGAAAAAATTCAAATAGAATTGAATCGAAAAGAATCAAAACGAATCGAACCGAAGAGAATCGATTCGAATCAAAATAAAAAGTATCGTAACAAATCGAATCGAAAAGAATCATATCAAATAGAATCGAAAGAATGGAATCAAATCTAAAACAATCGAATCGAATCGAAAAGAATCGAATTGAACGGAATGGAATCGAAAAGAATCCAATGGAATAGAATCGAAAGAAATCGAATAGAATCAAATCAAACCAAAAAGAATCGAATTGAATTGATCCTAACCAAAAGAAGCGAAATGAATCGACTCGAACCGAAAAAAACAAATCGAAAAGAATCTAATCTCAACGAAAATCATCGAAATGAATAGAATCGAAAAGAATCGAATTGAATCAAATCGAAAAGAATCGAATGGAATCCAATCGAAAAGAATCAAATTGAGTCGAATCGAAACAAATTGAATCCAATCGAAAGGAATCTAATTGAATCGAATCGAAAAGAATCGAATTCAATCAAAACGAATCGATTCGAATGGAATAGAAAAGAATAGAATAGAATCGAAAAGAATCAAATCGAATCGAAAAGAATCGAATCGAAAAGTATTGAATCGAATCGAAAAGAAACGAATCGACCCGAATCAAAAAGAAAACAATCGAATCGAATCAAATACAAAAGAATTGCTTTGAATAGCATAGAATTGAAAAGAATCGAATCAATCGAATTGAAAACAATCGAATCGAAACGAATCGAATCAAAAAAAGTCGAATCGAAACGAAAACAATCGAATCGAATCGAATCTAAAAGAATCGTATTGAATTGAATCGAGTCGAAAAGACTCGAATCAAAAAGACTCGAATCGAATTGAATCAAATCGAAAAGAATCTAATAGAAACCACTCTAACAGAATCAAATCGAAATGATTCAAAATGAATCGAATAGAATAGAATCGAAAAAAATCGAAACGAATCGAAACGAACCGAAACGAAATGAATCGAAGAGAATCGATTAGAATCGAAATGAAAAGAATCGTATTGAATCGAATCGAAAGAATCAAATCAAATTGAATCGAAAGAATTGAATCAAATCGAAAAGAATCCAATCGAATCGAAAAGAATCGAACTGAATGGAATCAAATCGAAAAGAATCGAATCGAATCGAAAAGAATCGAATCAAATTTAATGGAATCGAAAAGAATCGAATGGAATCGAAAAGAATCGAAATGAAACAAATCAGAACATATGGAAAAGCATCAAATCGAATTGAAAAGAATCGAATCGAATCGAAATGAATCGAATCAAAAAGACTCGAATCGAAAAGAATCGTATTGAAAAGAATCGAATCGAATCGAAAAGACTCGAATCGAATTAAAAATATCAAATCGAATCGAATCGAAAAGAATCGAATTGAAAAGACTCGAATTGAAACGAATCGATTTGAAACGAAAAGAAACGAATCTAATCGAATCGAATTGAAAGAATCGAATTGAATAGAAAAAAATCGAATAGAAAAGAATCGAACCGAAAAGAAAAGAATCAAATTGAATCAGTCGATTAAATTCTAGTCGAATCGAATCAAAAAGAATGAAATCGAGTCGAATCGAATCGAAAAGAATCGAATCGAATCGAAAAGATTCGAATTGTATCTAATCAAAAAGAATCGAATCGTATCGACTCGAATCGAAAAGAATCCAATTGCATCATCGAATGGAAAGTAATCGAATTGAATAGAATAGAAAAGAATCGAATCGAATGAAATCGAAAACAATCAAATTGAATTGATCGAAAAGAATCTAATTGAATCAAATCGAATCGAAATGAAAAGAATCGAATCGATTCAAATAGAAAAGAATCGAATCGAAAAGAATCAAATCGACACGAAAAGAATCGAATCGAATCAAAAAGTATCGAATTGATTCGAAAACATTCGAATCGAAAAGAATCGAATTGAAATGAATCCGATCGAAATGAAAAGAATCTACTCGATTCGAATCCAGAAGAATCGAATCCAAAAGAATCGAATCGAATCCAAAAGAATCGAATTGATTTGAATCAAAAGAAGTGAATTGAATTGAATCCAAAAGGAACTAATCGAATCAAATCGAAAAAACTCGAATAGAATCAAATCGAATCAAAAAGAATCGAATAGATTCGAATCAAAAAGAATCGAATTGAGGGATCCCTGGGTGGCGCAGCGGTTTAGCGCCTGCCTTTGGCCCAGGGCGCGATCCTGGAGACCCGGGATCGAATCCCACATCGGGCTCCTGGTGCATGGAGCCTGCTTCTCCCTCTGCCTGTGTCTCTGCCTCTCTGTCTCTCTCTGTGACTATCATAAAAAAAAGAATCGAATTGAATCGTGTTGAAAAAAATCATAAAGAATCAAATCGAAAAGAATCGAATTCCATGTAACGAAAAGATTCGAATTGAAAAGAATCGAATCGAAACAAAAGAATCGAATCGAATCGACATGAATCAAAAAGAATCGAATCAAAACGAATCGAAAAGAAACAAATCAAGTAGAATCTAAAAGAATCGAATCGAATCCAATCGAAAAAATTCGAATAGAATTGAATCGAAAAGAATCAAAACGAATCGAACCGAAGAGAATCGATTCGAATCAAAATAAAAAGTATCGTATCAAATCGAATCGAAAAGAATCATATCAAATAGAATCGAAAGAATGGAATCAAATCTAAAACAATCGAATGGAATCGAAAAGAATCGCATTGAATGGAATAGAATCGAAAAGAATAGAATAGAATCGAAAGAAATCGAATAGAATCAAATCAAATCAAAAAGAATCGAATTGAATTGATCCTAACCAAAAGAAGCGAAATGAATCGACTCGAACCGAAAAAAACAAATCGAAAAGAATCTAATCTCAACGAAAATCATCGAAATGAATAGAATCGAAAAGAATCGAATTGAATCAAATCGAAAAGAATCGAATGGAATCCAATCGAAAAGAATCAAATTGAGTCGAATCGAAACAAATTGAATCCAATCGAAAAGAATCTAATTGAATCGAATCGAAAAGAATCGAATTCAATCAAAACGAATCGATTCGAATGGAATAGAAAAGAATAGAATAGAATCGAATCGAAAAGAATCAAATCGAATCGAAAAGAATCGAATCAAAAAGAATTGAATCGAATCGAAAAGAAAGGAATCGAACCGAATCAAAAAGAAAACAATCGAATCGAAACAAATACAAAAGAATCGCTTTGAATAGCATAGAATTGAAAAGAATCGAATCAATCGAATTGAAAACAATCGAATCGAAAAGAATCGAATCAAAAAAAGTCGAATCGAAACGAAAACAATCGAATCGAATCGAATCTAAAAGAATCGTATTGAATTGAATCGAGTCGAAAAGACTCGAATCAAAAAGACTCGAATCGAATTGAATCAAATCGAAAAGAATCTAATAGAAACCACTCGAACAGAATCAAATCGAAATGATTCAAAATGAATCGAATAGAATAGAATCGAAAAAAATCGAAACGAATCGAAACGAAATGAATCGAAGAGAATCGATTAGAATCGAAATGAAAAGAATCGTATTGAATCGAATCGAAAGAATCAAATCAAATTGAATCGAAAGAATTGAATCAAATCGAAAAGAATCCAATCGAATCGAAAAGAATCGAACTGAATGGAATCAAATCGAAAAGAATCGAATCGAATCGAAAAGAATCGAATCAAATTTAATGGAATCGAAAAGAATCGAATGGAATCGAAAAGAATCGAAATGAAACAAATCAGAACATATGGAAAAGCATCAAATCGAATTGAAAAGAATCGAATCGAATCGAAATGAATCGAATCAAAAAGACTCGAATCGAAAAGAATCGTATTGAAAAGAATCGAATCGAATCGAAAAGACTCGAATCGAATTAAAAATATCAAATCGAATCGAATCGAAAAGAATCGAATTGAAAAGACTCGAATTGAAACGAATCGATTTGAAACGAAAAGAATCGAATCGAATCGAATCGAATTGAAAGAATCGAATTGAATAGAAAAAAATCGAATAGAAAAGAATCGAACCGAAAAGAAAAGAATCAAATTGAATCAGTCGATTAAATTCTAGTCGAATCGAATCAAAAAGAATGAAATCGAGTCGAATCGAATCGAAAAGGATCGAATCGAATCGAAAAGAATCGAATTGTATCTAATCAAAAAGAATCGAATCGTATCGACTCGAATCGAAAAGAATCCAATTGCATCATCGAATGGAAACTAATCCAATTGAATACAATCGAAAAGAATCGAATCGAATCAAATCGAAATCAATCAAATTGAATTGATCGAAAAGAATCGAATTGAATCAAATCGAATCGAAATGAAAAGAATCGAATCGATTCAAATAGAAAAGAATCGCATCGAAACGAATCAAATCGACACGAAAAGAATCGAATCGAATCAAAAAGTATCGAATTCATTCGAAAACATTCGCATCGAAAAGAATCGAATTGAAATGAATCCGATCGAAATGAAAAGAATCTACTCGATTCGAATCCAAAAGAATCGAATCCAAAAGAATCGAATTGAATTGAATCAAAAGAAATGAATTGAATTGAATCGAAAAGGAACTAATCGCATCAAATCGAAAAAACTCGAATAGAATCAAATCGAATCAAAAAGAATCGAATAGATTCGAATAAAAAAGAATCGAATTGAGGGATCCCTGGGTGGCGCAGCGGTTTAGCGCCTGCCTTTGGCCCAGGGCGCGATCCTGGAGACACGGGATCGAATCCCACATCGGGCTCCTGGTGCATGGAGCCTGCTTCTCCCTCTGCCTGTGTCTCTGCCTCTCTGTCTCTCTCTGTGACTATCATAAAAAAAAGAATCGAATTGAATCGTGTTGAAAAAAATCATAAAGAATCAAATCGAAAAGAATCGAATTCCATGTAACGAAAAGATTCGAATTGAAAAGAATCGAATCGAAACAAAAGAATCGAATCGAATCGACATGAATCAAAAAGAATCGAATCAAAACGAATCGAAAAGAAACAAATCAAGTAGAATGTAAAAGAATCGAATCGAATCCAATCGAAAAAATTCGAATAGAATTGATTCGAAAAGAATCAAAACGAATCGAACCGAAGAGAATCGATTCGAATCAAAATAAAAAGTATCGTATCAAATCGAATCGAAAAGAATCATATCAAATAGAATCGAAAGAATGGAATCAAATCTAAAACAATCGAATCGAATCGAAAAGAATCGCATTGAATGGAATAGAATCGAAAAGAATAGAATAGAATCGAAAGAAATCGAATAGAATCAAATCAAATCAAAAAGAATCGAATTGAATTGATCCTAACCAAAAGAAGCGAAATGAATCGACTCGAACCGAAAAAAACAAATCGAAAAGAATCTAATCTCAACGAAAATCATCGAAATGAATAGAATCGAAAAGAATCGAATTGAATCAAATCGAAAAGAATCGAATGGAATCCAATCGAAAAGAATCAAATTGAGTCGAATCGAAACAAATTGAATCCAATCGAAAAGAATCTAATTGAATCGAATCGAAAAGATTCGAATTCAATCAAAACGAATCGATTCGAATGGAATAGAAAAGAATAGAATAGAATCGAATCGAAAAGAATCAAATCGAATCGAAAAGAATCGAATCAAAAAGAATTGAATCGAATCGAAAAGAAAGGAATCGAACCGAATCAAAAAGAAAACAATCGAATCGAAACAAATACAAAAGAATCGCTTTGAATAGCATAGAATTGAAAAGAATCGAATCAATCGAATTGAAAACAATCGAATCGAAAAGAATCGAATCAAAAAAAGTCGAATCGAAACGAAAACAATCGAATCGAATCGAATCTAAAAGAATCGTATTGAATTGAATCGAGTCGAAAAGACTCGAATCAAAAAGACTCGAATCGAATTGAATCAAATCGAAAAGAATCTAATAGAAACCACTCGAACAGAATCAAATCGAAATGATTCAAATGAATCGAATAGAATAGAATCGAAAAAAATCGAATAGAATCGAAACGAACCGAAACGAAATGAATCGAAGAGAATCGATTAGAATCGAAATGAAAAGAATCGTATTGAATCGAATCGAAAAGAATCAAATCAAATCGAATCGAAAGAATTGAATCAAATCGAAAAGAATCCAATCGAATCGAAAAGAATCGAACTGAATGGAATCAAATCGAAAAGAATCAAATCGAATCGAAAAGAATCGAATCAAATTTAATGGAATCGAAAAGAATCGAATGGAATCGTAAAGAATCAAAATGAAACAAATCACATCAAATGGAAAAGCATCAAATCGAATTGAAAAGAATCGAATCGAATCGAAATGAATCGAATCAAAAAGACTCGAATCGAAAAGAATCGAATCGAATCGAAAAGACTCGAATCGAATTAAAAATATCAAATCGAATCGAATCGAAAGAATCGAATTGAAAAGACTCGAATTGAAACGAATCGATTTGAAACGAAAAGAAACGAATCTAATCGAATCGAATTGAAAGAATCGAATTGAATAGAAAATAATCGAATAGAAAAGAATCGAACCGAAAAGTAAAGAATCAAATTGAATCAGTCGATTAAATTCTAGTCGAATCGAATCAAAAAGCATGAAATCGAGTCGAATCGAATCGAAAAGAATCGAATCGAATCGAAAAGATTCGAATTGTATCTAATCAAAAAGAATCGAATCGTATCGACTCGAATCGAAAAGAATCCAATTGCATCATCGAATGGAAAGTAATCGAATTGAATAGAATAGAAAAGAATCGAATCGAATGAAATCGAAAACAATCAAATTGAATTGATCGAAAAGAATCGAATTGAATCAAAATGAATCGAAATGAAAAGAATCGAATCGATTCAAATAGAAAAGAATCGAATCGAAAAGAATCAAATCGACACGAAAAGAATCGAATCGAATCAAAAAGTATCGAATTGATTCGAAAACATTCGAATCGAAAAGAATCGAATTGAAATGAATCCGATCGAAATGAAAAGAATCTACTCGATTCGAATCCAGAAGAATCGAATCCAAAAGAATCGAATCGAATCCAAAAGAATCGAATTGATTTGAATCAAAAGAAGTGAATTGAATTGAATCCAAAAGGAACTAATCGAATCAAATCGAAAAAACTCGAATAGAATCAAATCGAATCAAAAAGAATCGAATAGATTCGAATCAAAAAGAATCGAATTGAGGGATCCCTGGGTGGCGCAGCGGTTTAGCGCCTGCCTTTGGCCCAGGGCGCGATCCTGGAGACCCGGGATCGAATCCCACATCGGGCTCCTGGTGCATGGAGCATGCTTCTCCCTCTGCCTGTGTCTCTGCCTCTCTGTCTCTCTCTGTGACTATCATAAAAAAAAAGAATCGAACTGAATCGTGTTGAAAAAAATCATAAAGAATCAAATCGAAAAGAATCGAATTCCATGTAACGAAAAGATTCGAATTGAAAAGAATCGAATCGAAACAAAAGAATCGAATCGAATCGACATGAATCAAAAAGAATCGAATCAAAACGAATCGAAAAGAAACAAATCAAGTAGAATCTAAAAGAATCGAATCGAATCCAATCGAAAAAATTCGAATAGAATTGAATCGAAAAGAATCAAAACGAATCGAACCGAAGAGAATCGATTCGAATCAAAATAAAAAGTATCGTATCAAATCGAATCGAAAAGAATCATATCAAATAGAATCGAAAGAATGGAATCAAATCTAAAACAATCGAATCGAATCGAAAAGAATCGCATTGAATGGAATAGAATCGAAAAGAATAGAATAGAATCGAAAGAAATCGAATAGAATCAAATCAAATCAAAAAGAATCGAATTGAATTGATCCTAACCAAAAGAAGCGAAATGAATCGACTCGAACCGAAAAAAACAAATCGAAAAGAATCTAATCTCAACGAAAATCATCGAAATGAATAGAATCGAAAAGAATCGAATTGAATCAAATCGAAAAGAATCGAATGGAATCCAATCGAAAAGAATCAAATTGAGTCGAATCGAAACAAATTGAATCCAATCGAAAAGAATCTAATTGAATCGAATCGAAAAGAATCGAATTCAATCAAAACGAATCGATTCGAATGGAATAGAAAAGAATAGAATAGAATCGAATCGAAAAGAATCAAATCGAATCGAAAAGAATCGAATCAAAAAGAATTGAATCGAATCGAAAAGAAACGAATCGAACCGAATCAAAAAGAAAACAATCGAATCGAATCAAATACAAAAGAATCGCTTTGAATAGCATAGAATTGAAAAGAATCGAATCAATCGAATTGAAAACAATCGAATCGAAAAGAATCGAATCAAAAAAAGTCGAATCGAAACGAAAACAATCGAATCGAATCGAATCTAAAAGAATCGTATTGAATTGAATCGAGTCGAAAAGACGCGAATCAAAAAGACTCGAATCGAATTGAAACAAATCGAAAAGAATCTAATAGAAACCACTCGAACAGAATCAAATCGAAATGATTCAAAATGAATCGAATAGAATAGAATCGAAAAAAATCGAAACGAATCGAAACGAAATGAATCGAAGAGAATCGATTAGAATCGAAATGAAAAGAATCGTATTGAATCGAATCGAAAGAATCAAATCAAATCGAATCGAAAGAATTGAATCAAGTCGAAAAGAATCCAATCGAATCGAAAAGAATCGAACTGAATGGAATCAAATCGAAAAGAATCGAATCGAATCGAAAAGAATCGAATCAAATTTAATGGAATCGAAAAGAATCGAATGGAATCGAAAAGAATCGAAATGAAACAAATCAGATCATATGGAAAAGCATCAAATCGAATTGAAAAGAATCGAATCGAATCGAAATGAATCGAATCAAAAAGACTCGAATCGAAAAGAATCGTATTGAAAAGAATCGAATCGAATCGAAAAGACTCGAATCGAATTAAAAATATCAAATCGAATCGAATCGAAAAGAATCGAATTGAAAAGACTCGAATTGAAACGAATCGATTTGAAACGAAAAGAATCGAATCGAATCGAATCGAATTGAAAGAATCGAATTGAATAGAAAAAGATCGAATAGAAAAGAATCGAACCGAAAAGAAAAGAATCAAATTGAATCAGTCGATTAAATTCTAGTCGAATCGAATCAAAAAGAATGAAATCGAGTCGAATCGAATCGAAAAGAATCGAATCGAATCGAAAAGAATCGAATTGTATCTAATCAAAAAGAATCGAATCGTATCGACTCGAATCGAAAAGAATCCAATTGCATCATCGAATGGAAACTAATCCAATTGAATACAATCGAAAAGAATCGAATCGAATCAAATCGAAATCAATCAAATTGAATTGATCGAAAAGAATCGAAATGAATCAAATCGAATCGAAATGAAAAGAATCGAATCGATTCAAATAGAAAAGAATCGAATCGAAAAGAATCAAATCGACACGAAAAGAATCGAATCGAACCAAAAAGTATCGAATTGATTCGAAAACATTCGCATCGAAAAGAATCGAATTGAAATGAATCCGATCGAAATGAAAAGAATCTACTCGATTCGAATCCAAAAGAATCGAATCCAAAAGAATCGAATTGAATTGAATCAAAAGAAATGAATTGAATTGAATCAAAAAGGAACTAATCGCATCAAATCGAAAAAACTCGAATAGAATCAAATCGAATCAAAAAGAATCGAATAGATTCGAATAAAAAAGAATCGAATTGAGGGATCCCTGGGTGGCGCAGCGGTTTAGCGCCTGCCTTTGGCCCAGGGCGCGATCCTGGAGACACGGGATCGAATCCCACATCGGGCTCCTGGTGCATGGAGCCTGCTTCTCCCTCTGCCTGTGTCTCTGCCTATCTGTCTCTTTCTGTGACTATCATAAAAAAAAGAATCGAATTGAATCGTGTTGAAAAAAATCATAAAGAATCAAATCGAAAAGAATCGAATTCCATGTAACGAAAAGATTCGAATTGAAAAGAATCGAATCGAAAGAAAAGAATCGAATCGACATGAATCAAAAAGAATCGAAACAAAATGAATCGAAAAGAAACAAATCAAGTAGAATCTAAAAGAATCGAATCGAATCAAATCGAAAAAATTCAAATAGAATTGAATCGAAAAGAATCAAAACGAATCGAACCGAAGAGAATCGATTCGAATCAAAATAAAAAGTATCGTAACAAATCGAATCGAAAAGAATCATATCAAATAGAATCGAAAGAATGGAATCAAATCTAAAACAATCGAATCGAAAAGAATCGAATTGAACGGAATGGAATCGAAAAGAATCCAATGGAATAGAATCGAAAGAAATCGAATAGAATCAAATCAAACCAAAAAGAATCGAATTGAATTGATCCTAACCAAAAGAAGCGAAATGAATCGACTCGAACCGAAAAAAACAAATCGAAAAGAATCTAATCTCAACGAAAATCATCGAAATGAATAGAATCGAAAAGAATCAAATTGAATCAAATCGAAAAGAATCGAATGGAATCCAATCGAAAAGAATCAAATTGAGTCGAATCGAAACAAATTGAATCCAATCGAAAAGAATCTAATTGAATCGAATCGAAAAGAATCGAATTCAATCAAAACGAATCGATTCGAATGGAATAGAAAAGAATATAATAGAATCGAAAAGAATCAAATCGAATCGAAAAGAATCGAATCGAAAAGTATTGAATCGAATCGAAAAGAAACGAATCGACCCGAATCAAAAAGAAAACAATCGAATCGAATCAAATACAAAAGAATTGCTTTGAATAGCATAGAATTGAAAAGAATCGAATCAATCGAATTGAAAACAATCGAATCGAAAAGAATCGAATCAAAAAAAGTCGAATCGAAACGAAAACAATCGAATCGAATCGAATCTAAAAGAATCGTATTGAATTGAATCGAGTCGAAAAGACTCGAATCAAAAAGACTCGAATCGAATTGAATCAAATCGAAAAGAATCTAATAGAAACCACTCGAACAGAATCAAATCGAAATGATTCAAAATGAATCGAATAGAATAGAATCGAAAAAAATCGAAACGAATCGAAACGAACCGAAACGAAATGAATCGAAGAGAATCGATTAGAATCGAAATGAAAAGAATCGTATTGAATCGAATCGAAAGAATCAAATCAAATTGAATCGAAAGAATTGAATCAAATCGAAAAGAATCCAATCGAATCGAAAAGAATCGAACTGAATGGAATCAAATCGAAAAGAATCGAATCGAATCGAAAAGAATCGAATCAAATTTAATGGAATCGAAAAGAATCGAATGGAATCGAAAAGAATCGAAATGAAACAAATCAGAACATATGGAAAAGCATCAAATCGAATTGAAAAGAATCGAATCGAATCGAAATGAATCGAATCAAAAAGACTCGAATCGAAAAGAATCGTATTGAAAAGAATCGAATCGAATCGAAAAGACTCGAATCGAATTAAAAATATCAAATCGAATCGAATCGGAAAGAATCGAATTGAAAAGACTCGAATTGAAACGAATCGATTTGAAATGAAAAGAATCCAATCCAATCGAATCGAATTGAAAGAATCGAATTGAATAGAAAAAAATCGAATAGAAAAGAATCGAACCGAAAAGAAAAGAATCAAATTGAATCAGTCGATTAAATTCTAGTCGAATCGAATCAAAAAGAATGAAATCGAGTCGAATCGAATCGAAAAGAATCGAATCGAATCGAAAAGATTCGAATTGTATCTAATCAAAAAGAATCGAATCGTATCGACTCGAATCGAAAAGAATCCAATTGCATCATCGAATGGAAAGTAATCGAATTGAATAGAATAGAAAAGAATCGAATCGAATCAAATCGAAAACACTCAAATTGAATTGATCGGAAAGAATCTAATTGAATCAAATCGAATCGAAATGAAAAGAATCGAATCGATTCAAATAGAAAAGAATCGAATCGAAAAGAATCAAATCGACACGAAAAGAATCGAATCGAATCAAAAAGTATCGAATTGATTCGAAAACATTCGCATCGAAAAGAATCGAATTGAAATGAATCCGATCGAAATGAAAAGAATCTACTCGATTCGAATCCAAAAGAATCGAATCCAAAAGAATCGAATCCAATCCAAAAGAATCGAATTGAATTGAATCAAAAGAAATGAATTGAATTGAATCCAAAAGGAACTAATCGAATCAAATCGAAAAAACTCGAATAGAATCAAATCGAATCAAAAACAATCGAATAGATTCGAATCAAAAAGAATCGAATTGAGGGATCCCTGGGTGGCGCAGCGGTTTAGCGCCTGCCTTTGGCCCAGGGCGCGATCCTGGAGACCCGGGATCGAATCCCACATCGGGCTCCTGGTGCATGGAGCCTGCTTCTCCCTCTGCCTGTGTCTCTGCCTCTCTGTCTCTCTCTGTGACTATCATTAAAAAAAGAATCGAATTGAATCGTGTTGAAAAAAATCATAAAGAATCAAATGGAAAAGAATCGAATTCCATGTAACGAAAAGATTCGAATTGAAAAGAATCGAATCGAAACAAAAGAATCGAATCGAATCGACATGAATCAAAAAGAATCGAATCAAAACGAATCGAAAAGAAACAAATCAAGTAGAATGTAAAAGAATCGAATCGAATCCAATCGAAAAAATTCGAATAGAATTGATTCGAAAAGAATCAAAACGAATCGAACCGAAGAGAATCGATTCGAATCAAAATAAAAAGTATCGTATCAAATCGAATCGAAAAGAATCATATCAAATAGAATCGAAAGAATGGAATCAAATCTAAAACAATCGAATCGAATCGAAAAGAATCGCATTGAATGGAATAGAATCGAAAAGAATAGAATAGAATCGAAAGAAATCGAATAGAATCAAATCAAATCAAAAAGAATCGAATTGAATTGATCCTAACCAAAAGAAGCGAAATGAATCGACTCGAACCGAAAAAAACAAATCGAAAAGAATCTAATCTCAACGAAAATCATCGAAATGAATAGAATCGAAAAGAATCGAATTGAATCAAATCGAAAAGAATCGAATGGAATCCAATCGAAAAGAATCAAATTGAGTCAAATCGAAACAAATTGAATCCAATCGAAAAGAATCTAATTGAATCGAATCGAAAAGAATCGAATTCAATCAAAACGAATCGATTCGAATGGAATAGAAAAGAATAGAATAGAATCGAATCGAAAAGAATCAAATCGAATCGAAAAGAATCGAATCAAAAAGAATTGAATCGAATCGAAAAGAAAGGAATCGAACCGAATCAAAAAGAAAACAATCGAATCGAAACAAATACAAAAGAATCGCTTTGAATAGCATAGAATTGAAAAGAATCGAATCAATCGAATTGAAAACAATCGAATCGAAAAGAATCGAATCATAAAAAGTCGAATCGAAACGAAAACAATCGAATCGAATCGAATCTAAAAGAATCGTATTGAATTGAATCGAGTCGAAAAGACTCGAATCAAAAAGACTCGAATCGAATTGAATCAAATCGAAAAGAATCTAATAGAAACCACTCGAACAGAATCAAATCGAAATGATTCAAATGAATCGAATAGAATAGAATCGAAAAAAATCGAATAGAATCGAAACGAACCGAAACGAAATGAATCGAAGAGAATCGATTAGAATCGAAATGAAAAGAATCGTATTGAATCGAATCGAAAAGAATCAAATCAAATCGAATCGAAAGAATTGAATCAAATCGAAAAGAATCCAATCGAATCGAAAAGAATCGAACTGAATGGAATCAAATCGAAAAGAATCGAATCGAATCGAAAAGAATCGAATCAAATTTAATGGAATCGAAAAGAATCGAATTGAATCGAAAAGAATCAAAATGAAACAAATCACATCAAATGGAAAAGCATCAAATCGAATTGAAAAGAATCGAATCGAATCGAAATGAATCGAATCAAAAAGACTCGAATCGAAAAGAATCGAATCGAATCGAAAAGACTCGAATCGAATTAAAAATATCAAATCGAATCGAATCGAAAGAATCGAATTGAAAAGACTCGAATTGAAACGAATCGATTTGAAACGAAAAGAAACGAATCTAATCGAATCGAATTGAAAGAATCGAATTGAATAGAAAATAATCGAATAGAAAAGAATCGAACCGAAAAGTAAAGAATCAAATTGAATCAGTCGATTAAATTCTAGTCGAATCGAATCAAAAAGCATGAAATCGAGTCGAATCGAATCGAAAAGAATCGAATCGAATCGAAAAGATTCGAATTGTATCTAATCAAAAAGAATCGAATCGTATCGACTCGAATCGAAAAGAATCCAATTGCATCATCGAATGGAAAGTAATCGAATTGAATAGAATAGAAAAGAATCGAATCGAATCAAATCGAAAACAATCAAATTGAATTGATCGAAAAGAATCTAATTGAATCAAATCGAATCGAAATGAAAAGAATCGAATCGATTCAAATAGAAAAGAATCGAATCGAAAAGAATCAAATCGACACGAAAGGAATCGAATCGAATCAAAAAGTATCGAATTGATTCGAAAACATTCGAATCGAAAAGAATCGAATTGAAATGAATCCGATCGAAATGAAAAGAATCTACTCGATTCGAATCCAGAAGAATCGAATCCAAAAGAATCGAATCGAATCCAAAAGAATCGAATTGATTTGAATCAAAAGAAGTGAATTGAATTGAATCCAAAAGGAACTAATCAAATCAAATCGAAAAAACTCGAATAGAATCAAATCGAATCAAAAAGAATCGAATAGATTCGACTAAAAAAGAATCGAATTGAGGGATCCCTGGGTGGCGCAGCGGTTTAGCGCCTGCCTTTGGCCCAGGGCGCGATCCTGGAGACCCGGGATCGAATCCCACATCGGGCTCCTGGTGCATGGAGCCTGCTTCTCCCTCTGCCTGTGTCTCTGCCTCTCTGTCTCTCTCTGTGACTATCATAAAAAAAAGAATCGAATTGAATCGCGTTGAAAAAAATCATAAAGAATCAAATCGAAAAGAATCGAATTCCATGTAACGAAAAGATTCGAATTGAAAAGAATCGAATCGAAACAAAAGAATCGAATCGAATCGACATGAATCAAAAAGAATCGAATCAAAACGAATCGAAAAGAAACAAATCAAGTAGAATCTAAAAGAATCGAATCGAATCCAATCGAAAAAATTCGAATAGAATTGAATCGAAAAGAATCAAAACGAATCGAACCGAAGAGAATCGATTCGAATCAAAATAAAAAGTATCGTATCAAATCGAATCGAAAAGAATCATATCAAATAGAATCGAAAGAATGGAATCAAATCTAAAACAATCGAATCCAATCGAAAAGAATCGCATTGAATGGAATAGAATCGAAAAGAATAGAATAGAATCGAAAGAAATCGAATAGAATCAAATCAAATCAAAAAGAATCGAATTGAATTGATCCTAACCAAAAGAAGCGAAATGAATCGACTCGAACCGAAAAAAACAAATCGAAAAGAATCTAATCTCAACGAAAATCATCGAAATGAATAGAATCGAAAAGAATCGAATTGAATCAAATCGAAAAGAATCGAATGGAATCCAATCGAAAAGAATCAAATTGAGTCGAATCGAAACAAATTGAATCCAATCGAAAAGAATCTAATTGAATCGAATCGAAAAGAATCGAATTCAATCAAAACGAATCGATTCGAATGGAATAGAAAAGAATAGAATAGAATCGAATCGAAAAGAATCAAATCGAATCGAAAAGAATCGAATCAAAACGAATTGAATCGAATCGAAAAGAAACGAATCGAACCGAATCAAAAAGAAAACAATCGAATCGAATCAAATACAAAAGAATCGCTTTGAATACCATAGAATTGAAAAGAATCGAATCAATCGAATTGAAAACAATCGAATCGAAAAGAATCGAATCAAAAAAAGTCGAATCGAAACGAAAACAATCGAATCGAATCGAATCTAAAAGAATCGTATTGAATTGAATCGAGTTGAAAAGACGCGAATCAAAAAGACTCGAATCGAATTGAAACAAAACGAAAAGAATCTAATAGAAACCACTCGAACAGAATCAAATCGAAATGATTCAAAATGAATCGAATAGAATAGAATCGAAAAAAATCGAAACGAATCGAAACGAAATGATTCGAAGAGAATCGATTAGAATCGAAATGAAAAGAATCGTATTGAATCGAATCGAAAGAATCAAATCAAATTGAATCGAAAGAATTGAATCAAATCGAAAAGAATCCAATCGAATCGAAAAGAATCGAACTGAATGGAATCAAATCGAAAAGAATCGAATCGAATCGAAAAGAATCGAATCAAATTTAATGGAATCGAAAAGAATCGAATGGAATCGAAAAGAATCGAAATGAAACAAATCAGATCATATGGAAAAGCATCAAATCGAATTGAAAAGAATCGAATCGAATCGAAATGAATCGAATCAAAAAGACTCGAATCGAAAAGAATCGTATTGAAAAGAATCGAATCGAATCGAAAAGACTCGAATCGAATTAAAAATATCAAATCGAATCGAATCGAAAAGAATCGAATTGAAAAGACTCGAATTGAAACGAATCGATTTGAAACGAAAAGAATCGAATCGAATCGAATCGAATTGAAAGAATCGAATTGAATAGAAAAAAATCGAATAGAAAAGAATCGAACCGAAAAGTAAAGAATCAAATTGAATCAGTCGATTAAATTCTAGTCGAATCGAATCAAAAAGAATGAAATCGAGTCGAATCGAATCGAAAAGAATCGAATCGAATCGAAAAGAATCGAATTGTATCTAATCAAAAAGAATCGAATCGTATCGACTCGAATCGAAAAGAATCCAATTGCATCATCGAATGGAAACTAATCCAATTGAATACAATCGAAAAGAATCGAATCGAATCAAATCGAAATCAATCAAATTGAATTGATCGAAAAGAATCGAATTGAATCAAATCGAATCGAAATGAAAAGAATCGAATCGATTCAAATAGAAAAGAATCGAATCGAAAAGAATCAAATCGACACGAAAAGAATCGAATCGAATCAAAAAGTATCGAATTGATTCGAAAACATTCGCATCGAAAAGAATCGAATTGAAATGAATCCGATCGAAATGAAAAGAATCTACTCGATTCGAATCCAAAAGAATCGAATCCAAAAGAATCGAATTGAATTGAATCAAAAGAAATGAATTGAATTGAATCAAAAAGGAACTAATCGCATCAAATCGAAAAAACTCGAATAGAATCAAATCGAATCAAAAAGAATCGAATAGATTCGAATCAAAAAGAATCGAATTGAGGGATCCATGGGTGGCGCAGCGGTTTAGCGCCTGCCTTTGGCCCAGGGCGCGATCCTGGAGACACGGGATCGAATCCCACATCGGGCTCCTGGTGCATGGAGCCTGCTTCTCCCTCTGCCTGTGTCTCTGCCTATCTGTCTCTCTCTGTGACTATCATAAAAAAAAGAATCGAATTGAATCGTGTTGAAAAAAATCATAAAGAATCAAATCGAAAAGAATCGAATTCCATGTAACGAAAAGATTCGAATTGAAAAGAATCGAATCGAAAGAAAAGAATCGAATCGACATGAATCAAAAAGAATCGAAACAAAATGAATCGAAAAGAAACAAATCAAGTAGAATCTAAAAGAATCGAATCGAATCAAATCGAAAAAATTCAAATAGAATTGAATCGAAAAGAATCAAAACGAATCGAACCGAAGAGAATTGATTCGAATCAAAATAAAAAGTATCGTAACAAATCGAATCGAAAAGAATCATTTCAAATAGAATCGAAAGAATGGAATCAAATCTAAAACAATCGAATCGAATCGAAAACAATCGAATTGAACGGAATGGAATCGAAAAGAATCCAATGGAATAGAATCGAAAGAAATCGAATAGAATCAAATCAAACCAAAAAGAATCGAATTGAATTGATCCTAACCAAAAGAAGCGAAATGAATCGACTCGAACCGAAAAAAACAAATCGAAAAGAATCTAATCTCAACGAAAATCATCGAAATGAATAGAATCGAAAAGAATCGAATTGAATCAAATCGAAAAGAATCGAATGGAATCCAATCGAAAAGAATCAAATTGAGTCGAATCGAAACAAATTGAATCCAATCGAAAAGAATCTAATTGAATCGAATCGAAAAGAATCGAATTCAATCAAAACGAATCGATTCGAATGGAATAGAAAAGAATAGAATAGAATCGAATCGAAAAGAATCAAATCGAATCGAAAAGAATCGAATCAAAAAGAATTGAATCGAATCGAAAAGAAACGAATCGAACCGAATCAAAAAGAAAACAATCGAATCGAATCAAATACAAAAGAATCGCTTTGAATAGCATAGAATTGAAAAGAATCGAATCAATCGAATTGAAAACAATCGAATCGAAAAGAATCGAATCAAAAAAAGTCGAATCGAAACGAAAACAATCGAATCGAATCGAATCTAAAAGAATCGTATTGAATTGAATCGAGTCGAAAAGACGCGAATCAAAAAGACTCGAATCGAATTGAAACAAATCGAAAAGAATCTAATAGAAACCACTCGAACAGAATCAAATCGAAATGATTCAAAATGAATCGAATAGAATAGAATCGAAAAAAATCGAATAGAATCGAAACGAATCGAAACGAAATGAATCGAAGAGAATCGATTAGAATCGAAATGAAAAGAATCTTATTGAATCGAATCGAAAAGAATCCAATCAAATCGAATCGAAAGAATTGAATCAAATCGAAAAGAATCCAATCGAATCGAAAAGAATCGAACTGAATGGAATCAAATCGAAAAGAATCGAATCGAATCGAAAAGAATCGAATCAAATTTAATGGAATCGAAAAGAATCGAATGGAATCGTAAAGAATCGAAATGAAACAAATCAGATGAAATGGAAAAGCATCAAATCGAATTGAAAAGAATCGAATCGAATCGAAATGAATCGAATCAAAAAGACTCGAATCGAAAAGAATCGAATTGAAAAGAATCGAATCGAATCGAAAAGACTCGAATCGAATTAAAAATATCAAATCGAATCGAATCGGAAAGAATCGAATTGAAAAGACTCGAATTGAAACGATTCGATTTGAAACGAAAAGAATCCAATCCAATCGAATCGAATTGAAAGAATCGAATTGAATAGAAAAAAATCGAATAGAAAAGAATCGAACCGAAAAGAAAAGAATCAAATTGAATCTGTCGATTAAATTCTAGTCGAATCGAATCAAAAAGAATGAAATCGAATCGAATCGAAAAGAATCGAATCGAATCGAAAAGAATCGAATTGTGTCTAATCAAAAAGAATCGAATCGTATCGACTCGAATCGAAAAGAATCCAATTGCATCATCGAATGGAAACTAATCGAATTGAATAGAATCGAAAAGAATCGAATCGAATCAAATCGAAATCAATCAAATTGAATTGATCGAAAAGAATCGAATTGAATCAAATCGAATCGAAATGAAAAGAATCGAATCGATTCAAATAGAAAAGAATCGAATCGAAAAGAATCAAATCGACACGAAAAGAATCGAATCGAATCAAAAAGTATCGAATTGATTCGAAAACATTCGAATCGAAAAGAATCGAATTGAAATGAATCCGATCGAAATGAAAAGAATCTACTCGTTTCGAATCCAAAAGAAACGAATCCAAAAGAATAGAATCGAATCCAAAAGAATCGAATTGAATTGAATCAAAAGAAATGAATTGAATTGAATCCAAAAGGAACTAATCGAATCAAATCGAAAAAACTCGAATAGAATCAAATCGAATCAAAAAGAATCGAATAGATTCGAATAAAAAAGAATCGAATTGAGGGATCCCTGGGTGGAGCAGCGGTTTAGCGCCTGCCTTTGGCCCAGGGCGCGATCCTGGAGACCCGGGATCGAATCCCACATCGGGCTCCTGGTGCATGGAGCCTGCTTCTCCCTCTGCCTGTGTCTCTGCCTCTCTGTCTCTCTCTGTCACTATCATAAAAAAAGAATCGAATTGAATCGTGTTGAAAAAAATCATAAAGAATCAAATCGAAAAGAATCGAATAGAATTGAATTGAAAAGAATCAAAACGAATCGAACCGAAGAGAATCGATTCGAATCAAAATAAAAAGTATCGTATCAAATCGAATCGAAAAGAATCATATCAAATAGAATCGAAAGAATGGAATCAAATCTAAAACAATCGAATCGAATCGAAAAGAATCGGATTGAATGGAATAGAATCGAAAAGAATAGAATAGAATCGAAAGAAATCGAATAGAATCAAATCAAATCAAAAAGAATCGAATTGAATTGATCCTAACCAAAAGAAGCGAAATGAATCGACTCGAACCGAAAAAAACAAATCGAAAAGAATCTAATCTCAACGAAAATCATCGAAATGAATAGAATCGAAAAGAATCGAATTGAATCAAATCGAAAAGAATCGAATGGAATCCAATCGAAAAGAATCAAATTGAGTCGAATCGAAACAAATTGAATCCAATCGAAAAGAATCTAATTGAATCGAATCGAAAAGAATCGAATTCAATCAAAACGAATCGATTCGAATGGAATAGAAAAGAATAGAATAGAATCGAAAAGAATCAAATCGAATCGAAAAGAATCGAATCGAAAAGAATTGAATCGAATCGAAAAGAAACGAATCGACCCGAATCAAAAAGAAAACAATCGAATCGAATCAAATACAAAAGAATCGCTTTGAATAGCATAGAATTGAAAAGAATCGAATCAATCGAATTGAAAACAATCGAATCGAAACGAATCGAATCAAAAAAAGTCGAATCGAAACGAAAACAATCGAATCGAATCGAATCTAAAAGAATCGTATTGAATTGACTTGAATCGAAAAGACTCGAATCGAATTGAATCAAATCGAAAAGAATCTAATAGAAACCACTCGAACAGAATCAAATCGAAATGATTCAAAATGAATCGAATAGAATAGAATCGAAAAAAATCGAAACGAATCGAAATGAAATGAATCGAAGAGAATCGATTAGAATCGAAATGAAAAGAATCGTATTGAATCAAATCGAAAGAATCAAATCAAATCGAATGAAAGAATTGAATCAAATCGAAAAGAATCCAATCGAATCGAAAAGAATCGAACTGAATGGAATCAAATCGAAAAGAATCGAATCGAATCGAAAAGAATCGAATCAAATTTAATGGAATCGAATGGAATCGAAAAGAATCGAAATGAAACAAATCAGATCAAATGGAAAAGCATCAAATCGAATTGAAAAGAATCGAATCGAATCGAAATGAATCGAATCAAAAAGACTCGAATCGAAAAGAATCGAATTGAAAAGAATCGAATCGAATCGAAAAGACTCGAATCGAATTAAAAATATCAAATCGAATCGAATCGAAAAGAATCGAATTGAAAAGACTCGAATTGAAACGAATCGATTTGAAACGAAAAGAATCCAATCCAATCGAATCGAATTGAAAGAATCGAATTGAATAGAAAAAAATCGAATAGAAAAGAATCGAACCGAAAAGAAAAGAATCAAATTGAATCAGTCGATTAAATTCTAGTCGAATCGAATCAAAAAGAATGAAATCGAGTCGAATCGAATCGAAAAGAATCGAATCGAATCGAAAAGATTCGAATTGTATCTAATCAAAAAGAATCGAATCGTATCGACTCGAATCGAAAAGAATCCAATTGCATCATCGAATGGAAAGTAATCGAATTGAATAGAATAGAAAAGAATCGAATCGAATCAAATCGAAATCAATCAAATTGAATTGATCGAAAAGAATCGAATTGAATCAAATCGAATCGAAATGAAAAGAATCGAATCGATTCAAATAGAAAAGAATCGAATCGAAAAGAATCAAATCGACACGAAAAGAATCGAATCGAATCAAAAAGTATCGAATTGATTCGAAAACATTCGCATCGAAAAGAATCGAATTGAAATGAATCCGATCGAAATGAAAAGAATCTACTCGATTCGAATCCAAAAGAATCGAATCCAAAAGAATCGAATTGAATTGAATCAAAAGAAATGAATTGAATTGAATCGAAAAGGAACTAATCGCATCAAATCGAAAAAACTCGAATAGAATCAAATCGAATCAAAAAGAATCGAATAGATTCGAATCAAAAAGAATCGAATTGAGGGATCCCTGGGTGGAGCAGCGGTTTAGCGCCTGCCTTTGGCCCAGGGCGCGATCCTGGAGACACGGGATCGAATCCCACATCGGGCTCCTGGTGCATGGAGCCTGCTTCTCCCTCTGCCTGTGTCTCTGCCTCTCTGTCTCTCTCTGTGACTATCATAAAAAAAGAATCGAATTGAATCGCGTTGAAAAAAATCATAAAGAATCAAATCGAAAAGAATCGAATAGAATTGAATCGAAAAGAATCAAAACGAATCGAACCGAAGAGAATCGATTCGAATCAAAATAAAAAGTATCGTATGAAATCGAATCGAAAAGAATCATATCAAATAGAATCGAAAGAATGGAATCAAATCTAAAACAATCGAATCGAATCGAAAAGAATCGCATTGAATGGAATAGAATCGAAAAGAATAGAATAGAATCGAAAGAAATCGAATAGAATCAAATCAAATCAAAAAGAATCGAATTGAATTGATCCTAACAAAAATAAGCGAAATGAATCGACTCGAACCGAAAAAAACAAATAGAAAAGAATCTAATCTCAACGAAAATCATCGAAATGAATAGAATCGAAAAGAATCGAATTGAATCAAATCGAAAAGAATCGAATGGAATCCAATCGAAAAGAATGAAATTGAGTCGAATCGAAACAAAATGAATCCAATCGAAGAGAATCTAATTGAATCGAATCGAAAAGAATCGAATTCAATCAAAACGAATCGATTCGAATGGAATAGAAAAGAATAGAATAGAATAGAATCGAAAAGAATCAAATCGAATCGAAAAGAATCGAATCAAAAAGAATTTAATCGAATCGAAAAGAAACGAATCGAACCGAATCAAAAAGAAAACAATCGAATCGAATCAAATACAAAAGAATCGCTTTGAATAGCATAGAATTGAAAAGAATCGAATCAATCGAATTGAAAACAATCGAATCGAAACGAATCAAATCAAAAAAAGTCGAATCGAAACGAAAACAATCGAATCGAATCGAATCTAAAAGAATCGTATTGAATTGAATCGAGTCGAAAAGACTCGAATCAAAAAGACTCGAATCGAATTGAATCAAATCGAAAAGAATCTAATAGAAACCACTCGAACAGAATCAAATCGAAATGATTCAAAATTAATCGAATAGAATAGAATCGAAAAAAATCGAATAGAATCGAAACGAATCGAAACGAAATGAATCGAAGAGAATCGATTAGAATCGAAATGAAAAGAATCGTATTGAATCGAATCGAAAAGAATCCAATCAAATCGAATCGAAAGAATTGAATCAAATCGAAAAGAATCCAATCGAATCGAAAAGAATCGAACTGAATGGAATCAAATCGAAAAGAATCGAATCGAATCGAAAAGAATCGAATCAAATTTAATGGAATCGAAAAGAATCGAATGGAATCGTAAAGAATCGAAATGAAACAAATCAGATGAAATGGAAAAGCATCAAATCGAATTGAAAAGAATCGAATCGAATCGAAATGAATCGAATCAAAAAGACTCGAATCGAAAAGAATCGTATTGAAAAGAATCGAATCGAATCGAAAAGACTCGAATCGAATTAAAAATATCAAATCGAATCGAATCGAAAAGAATCGAATTGAAAAGACTCGAATTGAAACGAATCGATTTGAAACGAAAAGAATCGAATCGAATCGAATTGAAAGAATCGAATTGAATAGAAAAAAATCGAATAGAAAAGAATCGAACCGAAAAGAAAAGAATCAAATTGAATCAGTCGATTAAATTCTAGTCGAATCGAATCAAAAAGAATGAAATCGAGTCGAATCGAATCGAAAAGAATCGAATCGAATCGAAAAGAATCGAATTGTATCTAATCAAAAAGAATCGAATCGTATCGACTCGAATCGAAAAGAATCCAATTGCATCATCGAATGGAAACTAATCCAATTGAATACAATCGAAAAGAATCGAATCGAATCAAATCGAAATCAATCAAATTGAATTGATCGAAAAGAATCGAATTGAATCAAATCGAATCGAAATGAAAAGAATCGAATCGATTCAAATAGAAAAGAATCGAATCGAAAAGAATCAAATCGACACGAAAAGAATCGAATCGAATCAAAAAGTATCGAATTGATTCGAAAACATTCGCATCGAAAAGAATCGAATTGAAATGAATCCGATCGAAATGAAAAGAATCTACTCGATTCGAATCCAAAAGAATCGAATCCAAAAGAATCGAATTGAATTGAATCAAAAGAAATGAATTGAATTGAATCGAAAAGGAACTAATCGCATCAAATCGAAAAAACTCGAATAGAATCAAATCGAATCAAAAAGAATCGAATAGATTCGAATCAAAAAGAATCGAATTGAGGGATCCCTGGGTGGAGCAGCGGTTTAGCGCCTGCCTTTGGCCCAGGGCGCGATCCTGGAGACACGGGATCGAATCCCACATCGGGCTCCTGGTGCATGGAGCCTGCTTCTCCCTCTGCCTGTGTCTCTGCCTCTCTGTCTCTCTCTGTGACTATCATAAAAAAAGAATCGAATTGAATCGCGTTGAAAAAAATCATAAAGAATCAAATCGAAAAGAATCGAATAGAATTGAATCGAAAAGAATCAAAACGAATCGAACCGAAGAGAATCGATTCGAATCAAAATAAAAAGTATCGTATCAAATCGAATCGAAAAGAATCATATCAAATAGAATCGAAAGAATGGAATCAAATCTAAAACAATCGAATCCAATCGAAAAGAATCGCATTGAATGGAATAGAATCGAAAAGAATAGAATAGAATCGAAAGAAATCGAATAGAATCAAATCAAATCAAAAAGAATCGAATTGAATTGATCCTAACCAAAAGAAGCGAAATGAATCGACTCGAACCGAAAAAAACAAATCGAAAAGAATCTAATCTCAACGAAAATCATCGAAATGAATAGAATCGAAAAGAATCGAATTGAATCAAATCGAAAAGAATCGAATGGAATCCAATCGAAAAGAATGAAATTGAGTCGAATCGAAACAAAATGAATCCAATCGAAGAGAATCTAATTGAATCGAATCGAAAAGAATCGAATTCAATCAAAACGAATCGATTCGAATGGAATAGAAAAGAATAGAATAGAATAGAATCGAAAAGAATCAAATCGAATCGAAAAGAATCGAATCAAAAAGAATTGAATCGAATCGAAAAGAAACGAATCGACCCGAATCAAAAAGAAAACAATCGAATCGAATCAAATACAAAAGAATCGCTTTGAATAGCATAGAATTGAAAAGAATCGAATCAATCGAATTGAAAACAATCGAATCGAAACGAATCGAATCAAAAAAAGTCGAATCGAAACGAAAACAATCGAATCGAATCGAATCTAAAAGAATCGTATTGAATTGAATCGAGTCGAAAAGACTCGAATCAAAAAGACTCGAATCGAATTGAATCAAATAGAAAAGAATCTAATAGAAACCACTCGAACAGAATCAAATCGAAATGATTCAAAATGAATCGAATAGAATAGAATCGAAAAAAATCGAATAGAATCGAAACGAATCGAAACGAAATGAATCGAAGAGAATCGATTAGAATCGAAATGAAAAGAATCGTATTGAATCGAATCGAAAAGAATCCAATCAAATCGAATCGAAAGAATTGAATCAAATCGAAAAGAATCCAATCGAATCGAAAAGAATCGAACTGAATGGAATCAAATCGAAAAGAATCGAATCGAATCGAAAAGAATCGAATCAAATTTAATGGAATCGAAAAGAATCGAATGGAATCGTAAAGAATCGAAATGAAACAAATCAGATGAAATGGAAAAGCATCAAATCGAATTGAAAAGAATCGAATAGAATCGAAATGAATCGAATCAAAAAGACTCGAATCGAAAAGAATCGTATTGAAAAGAATCGAATCGAATCGAAAAGACTCGAATCGAATTAAAAATATCAAATCGAATCGAATCGAAAAGAATCGAATTGAAAAGACTCGAATTGAAACGAATCGATTTGAAACGAAAAGAATCGAATCGAATCGAATTGAAAGAATCGAATTGAATAGAAAAAAATCGAATAGAAAAGAATCGAACCGAAAAGAAAAGAATCAAATTGAATCAGTCGATTAAATTCTAGTCGAATCGAATCAAAAAGAATGAAATCGAGTCGAATCGAATCGAAAAGAATCGAATCGAATCGAAAAGATTCGAATTGTATCTAATCAAAAAGAATCGAATCGTATCGACTCGAATCGAAAAGAATCCAATTGCATCATCGAATGGAAACTAATCCAATTGAATACAATCGAAAAGAATCGAATCGAATCAAATCGAAATCAATCAAATTGAATTGATCGAAAAGAATCGAATTGAATCAAATCGAATCGAAATGAAAAGAATCGAATCGATTCAAATAGAAAAGAATCGAATCGAAAAGAATCAAATCGACACGAAAAGAATCGAATCGAATCAAAAAGTATCGAATTGATTTGAAAACATTCGCATCGAAAAGAATCGAATTCAAATGAATCCGATTGAAATGAAAAGAATCTACTCGATTCGAATCCAAAAGAATCGAATCCAAAAGAATCGAATTGAATTGAATCAAAAGAAATGAATTGAATTGAATCAAAAAGGAACTAATCGCATCAAATCGAAAAAACTCGAATAGAATCAAATCGAATCAAAAAGAATCGAATAGATTCGAATCAAAAAGAATCGAATTGAGGGATCCCTGGGTGGAGCAGCGGTTTAGCGCCTGCCTTTGGCCCAGGGCGCGATCCTGGAGACACGGGATCGAATCCCACATCGGGCTCCTGGTGCATGGAGCCTGCTTCTCCCTCTGCCTGTGTCTCTGCCTCTCTGTCTCTCTCTGTGACTATCATAAAAAAAGAATCGAATTGAATCGCGTTGAAAAAAATCATAAAGAATCAAATCGAAAAGAATCGAATAGAATTGAATCGAAAAGAATCAAAACGAATCGAACCGAAGAGAATCGATTCGAATCAAAATAAAAAGTATCGTATGAAATCGAATCAAAAAGAATCATATCAAATAGAATCGAAAGAATGGAATCAAATCTAAAACAATCGAATCCAATCGAAAAGAATCGCATTGAATGGAATAGAATCGAAAAGAATAGAATAGAATCGAAAGAAATCGAATAGAATCAAATCAAATCAAAAAGAATCGAATTGAATTGATCCTAACCAAAATAAGCGAAATGAATCGACTCGAACCGAAAAAAACAAATAGAAAAGAATCTAATCTCAACGAAAATCATCGAAATGAATAGAATCGAAAAGAATCGAATTGAATCAAATCGAAAAGAATCGAATGGAATCCAATCGAAAAGAATGAAATTGAGTCGAATCGAAACAAAATGAATCCAATCGAAGAGAATCTAATTGAATCGAATCGAAAAGAATCGAATTCAATCAAAACGAATCGATTCGAATGGAATAGAAAAGAATAGAATAGAATAGAATCGAAAAGAATCAAATCGAATCGAAAAGAATCGAATCAAAAAGAATTTAATCGAATCGAAAAGAAACGAATCGAACCGAATCAAAAAGAAAACAATCGAATCGAATCAAATACAAAAGAATCGCTTTGAATAGCATAGAATTGAAAAGAATCGAATCAATCGAATTGAAAACAATCGAATCGAAATGAATCGAATCAAAAAAAGTCGAATCGAAACGAAAACAATCGAATCGAATCGAATCTAAAAGAATCGTATTGAATTGAATCGAGTCGAAAAGACTCGAATCAAAAAGACTCGAATCGAATTGAATCAAATCGAAAAGAATCTAATAGAAACCACTCGAACAGAATCAAATCGAAATGATTCAAAATGAATCGAATAGAATAGAATCGAAAAAAATCGAATAGAATCGAAACGAATCGAAACGAAATGAATCGAAGAGAATCGATTAGAATCGAAATGAAAAGAATCGTATTGAATCGAATCGAAAAGAATCCAATCAAATCGAATCGAAAGAATTGAATCAAATCGAAAAGAATCCAATCGAATCGAAAAGAATCGAACTGAATGGAATCAAATCGAAAAGAATCGAATCGAATCGAAAAGAATCGAATCAAATTTAATGGAATCGAAAAGAATCGAATGGAATCGTAAAGAATCGAAATGAAACAAATCAGATGAAATGGAAAAGCATCAAATCGAATTGAAAAGAATCGAATCGAATCGAAATGAATCGAATCAAAAAGACTCGAATCGAAAAGAATCGTATTGAAAAGAATCGAATCGAATCGAAAAGACTCGAATCGAATTAAAAATATCAAATCGAATCGAATCGAAAAGAATCGAATTGAAAAGACTCGAATTGAAACGAATCGATTTGAAACGAAAAGAATCGAATCGAATCGAATTGAAAGAATCGAATTGAATAGAAAAAAATCGAATAGAAAAGAATCGAACCGAAAAGAAAAGAATCAAATTGAATCAGTCGATTAAATTCTAGTCGAATCGAATCAAAAAGAATGAAATCGAGTCGAATCGAATCGAAAAGAATCGAATCGAATCGAAAAGATTCGAATTGTATCTAATCAAAAAGAATCGAATCGTATCGACTCGAATCGAAAAGAATCCAATTGCATCATCGAATGGAAACTAATCCAATTGAATACAATCGAAAAGAATCGAATCGAATCAAATCGAAATCAATCAAATTGAATTGATCGAAAAGAATCGAATTGAATCAAATCGAATCGAAATGAAAAGAATCGAATCGATTCAAATAGAAAAGAATCGAATCGAAAAGAATCAAATCGACACGAAAAGAATCGAATCGAATCAAAAAGTATCGAATTGATTTGAAAACATTCGCATCGAAAAGAATCGAATTCAAATGAATCCGATTGAAATGAAAAGAATCTACTCGATTCGAATCCAAAAGAATCGAATCCAAAAGAATCGAATTGAATTGAATCAAAAGAAATGAATTGAATTGAATCAAAAAGGAACTAATCGCATCAAATCGAAAAAACTCGAATAGAATCAAATCGAATCAAAAAGAATCGAATAGATTCGAATCAAAAAGAATCGAATTGAGGGATCCCTGGGTGGAGCAGCGGTTTAGCGCCTGCCTTTGGCCCAGGGCGCGATCCTGGAGACACGGGATCGAATCCCACATCGGGCTCCTGGTGCATGGAGCCTGCTTCTCCCTCTGCCTGTGTCTCTGCCTCTCTGTCTCTCTCTGTGACTATCATAAAAAAAGAATCGAATTGAATCGCGTTGAAAAAAATCATAAAGAATCAAATCGAAAAGAATCGAATAGAATTGAATCGAAAAGAATCAAAACGAATCGAACCGAAGAGAATCGATTCGAATCAAAATAAAAAGTATCGTATGAAATCGAATCGAAAAGAATCATATCAAATAGAATCGAAAGAATGGAATCAAATCTAAAACAATCGAATCGAATCGAAAAGAATCGCATTGAATGGAATAGAATCGAAAAGAATAGAATAGAATCGAAAGAAATCGAATAGAATCAAATCAAATCAAAAAGAATCGAATTGAATTGATCCTAACCAAAATAAGCGAAATGAATCGACTCGAACCGAAAAAAACAAATCGAAAAGAATCTAATCTCAACGAAAATCATCGAAATGAATAGAATCGAAAAGAATCGAATTGAATCAAATCGAAAAGAATCGAATGGAATCCAATCGAAAAGAATGAAATTGAGTCGAATCGAAACAAAATGAATCCAATCGAAGAGAATCTAATTGAATCGAATCGAAAAGAATCGAATTCAATCAAAACGAATCGATTCGAATGGAATAGAAAAGAATAGAATAGAATAGAATCGAAAAGAATCAAATCGAATCGAAAAGAATCGAATCAAAAAGAATTGAATCGAATCGAAAAGAAACGAATCGAACCGAATCAAAAAGAAAACAATCGAATCGAATCAAATACAAAAGAATCGCTTTGAATAGCATAGAATTGAAAAGAATCGAATCAATCGAATTGAAAACAATCGAATCGAAACGAATCGAATCAAAAAAAGTCGAATCGAAACGAAAACAATCGAATCGAATCGAATCTAAAAGAATCGTATTGAATTGAATCGAGTCGAAAAGACTCGAATCAAAAAGACTCGAATCGAATTGAATCAAATCGAAAAGAATCTAATAGAAACCACTCGAACAGAATCAAATCGAAATGATTCAAAATTAATCGAATAGAATAGAATCGAAAAAAATCGAATAGAATCGAAACGAATCGAAACGAAATGAATCGAAGAGAATCGATTAGAATCGAAATGAAAAGAATCGTATTGAATCGAATCGAAAAGAATCCAATCAAATCGAATCGAAAGAATTGAATCAAATCGAAAAGAATCCAATCGAATCGAAAAGAATCGAACTGAATGGAATCAAATCGAAAAGAATCGAATCGAATCGAAAAGAATCGAATCAAATTTAATGGAATCGAAAAGAATCGAATGGAATCGTAAAGAATCGAAATGAAACAAATCAGATGAAATGGAAAAGCATCAAATCGAATTGAAAAGAATCGAATCGAATCGGAATGAATCGAATCAAAAAGACTCGAATCGAAAAGAATCGTATTGAAAAGAATCGAATCGAATCGAAAAGACTCGAATCGAATTAAAAATATCAAATCGAATCGAATCGAAAAGAATCGAATTGAAAAGACTCGAATTGAAACGAATCGATTTGAAACGAAAAGAATCGAATCGAATCGAATTGAAAGAATCGAATTGAATAGAAAAAAATCGAATAGAAAAGAATCGAACCGAAAAGAAAAGAATCAAATTGAATCAGTCGATTAAATTCTAGTCGAATCGAATCAAAAAGAATGAAATCGAGTCGAATCGAATCGAAAAGAATCGAATCGAATCGAAAAGATTCGAATTGTATCTAATCAAAAAGAATCGAATCGTATCGACTCGAATCGAAAAGAATCCAATTGCATCATCGAATGGAAACTAATCCAATTGAATACAATCGAAAAGAATCGAATCGAATCAAATCGAAATCAATCAAATTGAATTGATCGAAAAGAATCGAATTGAATCAAATCGAATCGAAATGAAAAGAATCGAATCGATTCAAATAGAAAAGAATCGAATCGAAAAGAATCAAATCGACACGAAAAGAATCGAATCGAATCAAAAAGTATCGAATTGATTTGAAAACATTCGCATCGAAAAGAATCGAATTCAAATGAATCCGATTGAAATGAAAAGAATCTACTCGATTCGAATCCAAAAGAATCGAATCCAAAAGAATCGAATTGAATTGAATCAAAAGAAATGAATTGAATTGAATCAAAAAGGAACTAATCGCATCAAATCGAAAAAACTCGAATAGAATCAAATCGAATCAAAAAGAATCGAATAGATTCGAATCAAAAAGAATCGAATTGAGGGATCCCTGGGTGGAGCAGCGGTTTAGCGCCTGCCTTTGGCCCAGGGCGCGATCCTGGAGACACGGGATCGAATCCCACATCGGGCTCCTGGTGCATGGAGCCTGCTTCTCCCTCTGCCTGTGTCTCTGCCTCTCTGTCTCTCTCTGTGACTATCATAAAAAAAGAATCGAATTGAATCGCGTTGAAAAAAATCATAAAGAATCAAATCGAAAAGAATCGAATAGAATTGAATCGAAAAGAATCAAAACGAATCGAACCGAAGAGAATCGATTCGAATCAAAATAAAAAGTATCGTATGAAATCGAATCGAAAAGAATCATATCAAATAGAATCGAAAGAATGGAATCAAATCTAAAACAATCGAATCCAATCGAAAAGAATCGCATTGAATGGAATAGAATCGAAAAGAATAGAATAGAATCGAAAGAAATCGAATAGAATCAAATCAAATCAAAAAGAATCGAATTGAATTGATCCTAACCAAAATAAGCGAAATGAATCGACTCGAACCGAAAAAAACAAATAGAAAAGAATCTAATCTCAACGAAAATCATCGAAATGAATAGAATCGAAAAGAATCGAATTGAATCAAATCGAAAAGAATCGAATGGAATCCAATCGAAAAGAATGAAATTGAGTCGAATCGAAACAAAATGAATCCAATCGAAGAGAATCTAATTGAATCGAATCGAAAAGAATCGAATTCAATCAAAACGAATCGATTCGAATGGAATAGAAAAGAATAGAATAGAATCGAATCGAAAAGAATCAAATCGAATCGAAAAGAATCGAATCAAAAAGAATTGAATCGAATCGAAAAGAAACGAATCGAACCGAATCAAAAAGAAAACAATCGAATCGAATCAAATACAAAAGAATCGCTTTGAATAGCATAGAATTGAAAAGAATCGAATCAATCGAATTGAAAACAATCGAATCGAAACGAATCGAATCAAAAAAAGTCGAATCGAAACGAAAACAATCGAATCGAATCGAATCTAAAAGAATCGTATTGAATTGAATCGAGTCGAAAAGACTCGAATCAAAAAGACTCGAATCGAATTGAATCAAATCGAAAAGAATCTAATAGAAACCACTCGAACAGAATCAAATCGAAATGATTCAAAATTAATCGAATAGAATAGAATCGAAAAAAATCGAATAGAATCGAAACGAATCGAAACGAAATGAATCGAAGAGAATCGATTAGAATCGAAATGAAAAGAATCGTATTGAATCGAATCGAAAAGAATCCAATAAAATCGAATCGAAAGAATTGAATCAAATCGAAAAGAATCCAATCGAATCGAAAAGAATCGAACTGAATGGAATCAAATCGAAAAGAATCGAATCGAATCGAAAAGAATCGAATCAAATTTAATGGAATCGAAAAGAATCGAATGGAATCGTAAAGAATCGAAATGAAACAAATCAGATGAAATGGAAAAGCATCAAATCGAATTGAAAAGAATCGAATCGAATCGAAATGAATCGAATCAAAAAGACTCGAATCGAAAAGAATCGTATTGAAAAGAATCGAATCGAATCGAAAAGACTCGAATCGAATTAAAAATATCAAATCGAATCGAATCGAAAAGAATCGAATTGAAAAGACTCGAATTGAAACGAATCGATTTGAAACGAAAAGAATCGAATCGAATCGAATTGAAAGAATCGAATTGAATAGAAAAAAATCGAATAGAAAAGAATCGAACCGAAAAGAAAAGAATCAAATTGAATCAGTCGATTAAATTCTAGTCGAATCGAATCAAAAAGAATGAAATCGAGTCGAATCGAATCGAAAAGAATCGAATCGAATCGAAAAGATTCGAATTGTATCTAATCAAAAAGAATCGAATCGTATCGACTCGAATCGAAAAGAATCCAATTGCATCATCGAATGGAAACTAATCCAATTGAATACAATCGAAAAGAATCGAATCGAATCAAATCGAAATCAATCAAATTGAATTGATCGAAAAGAATCGAATTGAATCAAATCGAATCGAAATGAAAAGAATCGAATCGATTCAAATAGAAAAGAATCGAATCGAAAAGAATCAAATCGACACGAAAAGAATCGAATCGAATCAAAAAGTATCGAATTGATTTGAAAACATTCGCATCGAAAAGAATCGAATTCAAATGAATCCGATTGAAATGAAAAGAATCTACTCGATTCGAATCCAAAAGAATCGAATCCAAAAGAATCGAATTGAATTGAATCAAAAGAAATGAATTGAATTGAATCAAAAAGGAACTAATCGCATCAAATCGAAAAAACTCGAATAGAATCAAATCGAATCAAAAAGAATCGAATAGATTCGAATCAAAAAGAATCGAATTGAGGGATCCCTGGGTGGAGCAGCGGTTTAGCGCCTGCCTTTGGCCCAGGGCGCGATCCTGGAGACACGGGATCGAATCCCACATCGGGCTCCTGGTGCATGGAGCCTGCTTCTCCCTCTGCCTGTGTCTCTGCCTCTCTGTCTCTCTCTGTGACTATCATAAAAAAAGAATCGAATTGAATCGCGTTGAAAAAAATCATAAAGAATCAAATCGAAAAGAATCGAATAGAATTGAATCGAAAAGAATAAAAACGAATCGAACCGAAGAGAATCGATTCGAATCAAAATAAAAAGTATCGTATCAAATCGAATCGAAAAGAATCATATCAAATAGAATCGAAAGAATGGAATCAAATCTAAAACAATCGAATCCAATCGAAAAGAATCGCATTGAATGGAATAGAATCGAAAAGAATAGAATAGAATCGAAAGAAATCGAATAGAATCAAATCAAATCAAAAAGAATCGAATTGAATTGATCCTAACCAAAATAAGCGAAATGAATCGACTCGAACCGAAAAAAACAAATCGAAAAGAATCTAATCTCAACGAAAATCATCGAAATGAATAGAATCGAAAAGAATCGAATTGAATCAAATCGAAAAGAATCGAATGGAATCCAATCGAAAAGAATCAAATTGAGTCGATTCGAAACAAAATGAATCCAATCGAAGAGAATCTAATTGAATCGAATCGAAAAGAATCGAATTCAATCAAAACGAATCGATTCGAATGGAATGGAATAGAATAGAATAGAATAGAATCAAAAAGAATCAAATCGAATCGAAAAGAATCGAATCAAAAAGAATTGAATCGAATCGAAAAGAAACGAATCGAACCGAATCAAAAAGAAAACAATCGAATCAAATACAAAAGAATCGCTTTGAATAGCATAGAATTGAAAAGAATCGAATCAATCGAATTGAAAACAATCGAATCGAAAAGAATCGAATCAAAAAAAGTCGAATCGAAACGAAAACAATCGAATCGAATCGAATCTAAAAGAATCGTATTGAATTGAATCGAGTCGAAAAGACGCGAATCAAAAAGACTCGAATCGAATTGAAACAAATCGAAAAGAATCTAATAGAAACCACTCGAACAGAATCAAATCGAAATGATTCAAAATGAATCGAATAGAATAGAATCGAAAAAAATCGAAACGAATCGAAACGAAATGAATCGAAGAGAATCGATTAGAATCGAAATGAAAAGAATCGTATTGAATCGAATCGAAAGAATCAAATCAAATCGAATCGAAAGAATTGAATCAAGTCGAAAAGAATCCAATCGAATCGAAAAGAATCGAACTGAATGGAATCAAATCGAAAAGAATCGAATCGAATCGAAAAGAATCGAATCAAATTTAATGGAATCGAAAAGAATCGAATGGAATCGAAAAGAATCGAAATGAAACAAATCAGATCATATGGAAAAGCATCAAATCGAATTGAAAAGAATCGAATCGAATCGAAATGAATCGAATCAAAAAGACTCGAATCGAAAAGAATCGTATTGAAAAGAATCGAATCGAATCGAAAAGACTCGAATCGAATTAAAAATATCAAATCGAATCGAATCGAAAAGAATCGAATTGAAAAGACTCGAATTGAAACGAATCGATTTGAAACGAAAAGAATCGAATCGAATCGAATCGAATTGAAAGAATCGAATTGAATAGAAAAAAATCGAATAGAAAAGAATCGAACCGAAAAGAAAAGAATCAAATTGAATCAGTCGATTAAATTCTAGTCGAATCGAATCAAAAAGAATGAAATCGAGTCGAATCGAATCGAAAAGAATCGAATCGAATCGAAAAGAATCGAATTGTATCTAATCAAAAAGAATCGAATCGTATCGACTCGAATCGAAAAGAATCCAATTGCATCATCGAATGGAAACTAATCCAATTGAATACAATCGAAAAGAATCGAATCGAATCAAATCGAAATCAATCAAATTGAATTGATCGAAAAGAATCGAATTGAATCAAATCGAATCGAAATGAAAAGAATCGAATCGATTCAAATAGAAAAGAATCGAATCGAAAAGAATCAAATCGACACGAAAAGAATCGAATCGAATCAAAAAGTATCGAATTGATTCGAAAACATTCGCATCGAAAAGAATCGAATTGAAATGAATCCGATCGAAATGAAAAGAATCTACTCGATTCGAATCCAAAAGAATCGAATCCAAAAGAATCGAATTGAATTGAATCAAAAGAAATGAATTGAATTGAATCAAAAAGGAACTAATCGCATCAAATCGAAAAAACTCGAATAGAATCAAATCGAATCAAAAAGAATCGAATAGATTCGAATCAAAAAGAATCGAATTGAGGGATCCCTGGGTGGCGCAGCGGTTTAGCGCCTGCCTTTGGCCCAGGGCGCGATCCTGGAGACACGGGATCGAATCCCACATCGGGCTCCTGGTGCATGGAGCCTGCTTCTCCCTCTGCCTGTGTCTCTGCCTATCTGTCTCTCTCTGTGACTATCATAAAAAAAAGAATCGAATTGAATCGTGTTGAAAAAAATCATAAAGAATCAAATCGAAAAGAATCGAATTCCATGTAACGAAAAGATTCGAATTGAAAAGAATCGAATCGAAAGAAAAGAATCGAATCGACATGAATCAAAAAGAATCGAAACAAAATGAATCGAAAAGAAACAAATCAAGTAGAATCTAAAAGAATCGAATCGAATCAAATCGAAAAAATTCAAATAGAATTGAATCGAAAAGAATCAAAACGAATCGAACCGAAGAGAATCGATTCGAATCAAAATAAAAAGTATCGTAACAAATCGAATCGAAAAGAATCATATCAAATAGAATCGAAAGAATGGAATCAAATCTAAAACAATCGAATCGAATCGAAAAGAATCGAATTGAACGGAATGGAATCGAAAAGAATCCAATGGAATAGAATCGAAAGAAATCGAATAGAATCAAATCAAACCAAAAAGAATCGAATTGAATTGATCCTAACCAAAAGAAGCGAAATGAATCGACTCGAACCGAAAAAAACAAATCGAAAAGAATCTAATCTCAACGAAAATCATCGAAATGAATAGAATCGAAAAGAATCGAATTGAATCAAATCGAAAAGAATCGAATGGAATCCAATCGAAAAGAATCAAATTGAGTCGAATCGAAACAAATTGAATCCAATCGAAAAGAATCTAATTGAATCGAATCGAAAAGAATCGAATTCAATCAAAACGAATCGATTCGAATGGAATAGAAAAGAATAGAATAGAATCGAAAAGAATCAAATCGAATCGAAAAGAATCGAATCGAAAAGTATTGAATCGAATCGAAAAGAAACGAATCGACCCGAATCAAAAAGAAAACAATCGAATCGAATCAAATACAAAAGAATTGCTTTGAATAGCATAGAATTGAAAAGAATCGAATCAATCGAATTGAAAACAATCGAATCGAAACGAATCGAATCAAAAAAAGTCGAATCGAAACGAAAACAATCGAATCGAATCGAATCTAAAAGAATCGTATTGAATTGAATCGAGTCGAAAAGACTCGAATCAAAAAGACTCGAATCGAATTGAATCAAATCGAAAAGAATCTAATAGAAACCACTCGAACAGAATCAAATCGAAATGATTCAAAATGAATCGAATAGAATAGAATCGAAAAAAATCGAAACGAATCGAAACGAACCGAAACGAAATGAATCGAAGAGAATCGATTAGAATCGAAATGAAAAGAATCGTATTGAATCGAATCGAAAGAATCAAATCAAATTGAATCGAAAGAATTGAATCAAATCGAAAAGAATCCAATCGAATCGAAAAGAATCGAACTGAATGGAATCAAATCGAAAAGAATCGAATCGAATCGAAAAGAATCGAATCAAATTTAATGGAATCGAAAAGAATCGAATGGAATCGAAAAGAATCGAAATGAAACAAATCAGAACATATGGAAAAGCATCAAATCGAATTGAAAAGAATCGAATCGAATCGAAATGAATCGAATCAAAAAGACTCGAATCGAAAAGAATCGTATTGAAAAGAATCGAATCGAATCGAAAAGACTCGAATCGAATTAAAAATATCAAATCGAATCGAATCGAAAAGAATCGAATTGAAAAGACTCGAATTGAAACGAATCGATTTGAAACGAAAAGAAACGAATCTAATCGAATCGAATTGAAAGAATCGAATTGAATAGAAAAAAATCGAATAGAAAAGAATCGAACCGAAAAGAAAAGAATCAAATTGAATCAGTCGATTAAATTCTAGTCGAATCGAATCAAAAAGAATGAAATCGAGTCGAATCGAATCGAAAAGAATCGAATCGAATCGAAAAGAATCGAATTGTATCTAATCAAAAAGAATCGAATCGTATCGACTCGAATCGAAAAGAATCCAATTGCATCATCGAATGGAAACTAATCCAATTGAATACAATCGAAAAGAATCGAATCGAATCAAATCGAAATCAATCAAATTGAATTGATCGAAAAGAATCGAATTGAATCAAATCGAATCGAAATGAAAAGAATCGAATCGATTCAAATAGAAAAGAATCGCATCGAAACGAATCAAATCGACACGAAAAGAATCGAATCGAATCAAAAAGTATCGAATTGATTCGAAAACATTCGCATCGAAAAGAATCGAATTGAAATGAATCCGATCGAAATGAAAAGAATCTACTCGATTCGAATCCAAAAGAATCGAATCCAAAAGAATCGAATTGAATTGAATCAAAAGAAATGAATTGAATTGAATCGAAAAGGAACTAATCGCATCAAATCGAAAAAACTCGAATAGAATCAAATCGAATCAAAAAGAATCGAATAGATTCGAATCAAAAAGAATCGAATTGAGGGATCCCTGGGTGGCGCAGCGGTTTAGCGCCTGCCTTTGGCCCAGGGCGCGATCCTGGAGACACGGGATCGAATCCCACATCGGGCTCCTGGTGCATGGAGCCTGCTTCTCCCTCTGCCTGTGTCTCTGCCTCTCTGTCTCTCTCTGTGACTATCATAAAAAAAAGAATCGAATTGAATCGTGTTGAAAAAAATCATAAAGAATCAAATCGAAAAGAATCGAATTCCATGTAACGAAAAGATTCGAATTGAAAAGAATCGAATCGAAAGAAAAGAATCGAATCGACATGAATCAAAAAGAATCGAAACAAAATGAATCGAAAAGAAACAAATCAAGTAGAATCTAAAAGAATCGAATCGAATCAAATCGAAAAAATTCGAATAGAATTGAATCGAAAAGAATCAAAACGAATCGAACCGAAGAGAATCGATTCGAATCAAAATAAAAAGTATCGTAACAAATCGAATCGAAAAGAATCATATCAAATAGAATCGAAAGAATGGAATCAAATCTAAAACAATCGAATCGAATCGAAAAGAATCGAATAGAACGGAATGGAATCGAAAAGAATCCAATGGAATAGAATCGAAAGAAATCGAATAGAATCAAATCAAACCAAAAAGAATCGAATTGAATTGATCCTAACCAAAAGAAGCGAAATGAATCGACTCGAACCGAAAAAAACAAATCGAAAAGAATCTAATCTCAACGAAAATCATCGAAATGAATAGAATCGAAAAGAATCGAATTGAATCAAATCGAAAAGAATCGAA
Organism: Canis aureus; assembly: GCF_053574225.1. Taxonomy (NCBI): domain Eukaryota; kingdom Metazoa; phylum Chordata; class Mammalia; order Carnivora; family Canidae; genus Canis; species Canis aureus. Next base: position 24,363,193 of record NC_135648.1, read on the forward strand.
TGGAATCCAATCGAAAAGAATCAAATTGAGTCGAATCGAAACAAATTGAATCCAATCGAAAAGAATCTAATTGAATCGAATCGAAAAGAATCGAATTCAATCAAAACGAATCGATTCGAATGGAATAGAAAAGAATAGAATAGAATCGAAAAGAATCAAATCGAATCGAAAAGAATCGAATCGAAAAGTATTGAATCGAATCGAAAAGAAACGAATCGACCCGAATCAAAAAGAAAACAATCGAATCGAATCAAATACAAAAGAATCGCTTTGAATAGCATAGAATTGAAAAGAATCGAATCAATCGAATTGAAAACAATCGAATCGAAAAGAATCGAATCAAAAAAAGTCGAATCGAAACGAAAACAATCGAATCGAATCGAATCTAAAAGAATCGTATTGAATTGAATCGAGTCGAAAAGACGCGAATCAAAAAGACTCGAATCGAATTGAATCAAATCGAAAAGAATCTAATAGAAACCACTCGAACAGAATCAAATCGAAATGATTCAAAATGAATCGAATAAAATAGAATCGAAAAAAATCGAAACGAATCGAAACGAAATGAATCGAAGAGGATCGATTAGAATCGAAATGAAAAGAATCGTATTGAATCGAATCGAAAGAATCAAATCAAATTGAATCGAAAGAATTGAATCAAATCGAAAAGAATCCAATCGAATTGAAAAGAATCGAACTGAATGGAATCAAATCGAAAAGAATCTAATCGAATCGAAAAGAATCGAATCAAATTTAATGGAATCGAAAAGAATCGAATGGAATCGAAAAGAATCGAAATGAAACAAATCAGAACATATGGAAAAGCATCAAATCGAATTGAAAAGAATCGAATCGAATCGAAATGAATCGAATCAAAAAGACTCGAATCGAAAAGAATCGAATTGAAAATAATCGAATCGAATCAAAAAGACTCGAATCGAATTAAAAATATCAAATCGAATCGAATCGAAAAGAATCGAATTGAAAAGACTCGAATTGAAACGAATCGATTTGAAACGAAAAGAATCGAATCGAATCGAATCGAATTGAAAGAATCGAATTGAATAGAAAAAAATCGAATAGAAAAGAATCGAACCGAAAAGAAAAGAATCAAATTGAATCAGTCGATTAAATTCTAGTCGAATCGAATCAAAAAGCATGAAATCGAGTCGAATCGAATCGAAAAGAATCGAATCGAATCGAAAAGATTCGAATTGTATCTAATCAAAAAGAATCGAATCGTATCGACTCGAATCGAAAAGAATCCAATTGCATCATCGAATGGAAACTAATCCAATTGAATAGAATAGAAAAGAATCGAATCGAATCAAATCGAAATCAAATTGAATTGATCGAAAAGAATCGAATTGAATCAAATCGAATCGAAATGAAAAGAATCGAATCGATTCAAGTGGAAAAGAATCGAATCAAAAGAATCAAATCGACACGAAAAGAATCGAATCGAATCAAAAAGTATCGAATTGATTCGAAAACATTCGAATCGAAAAGAATCGAATTGAAATAAATCCGATCGAAATGAAAAGAATCTACTCGATTCGAATCCAAAAGAATCGAATCCAAAAGAATCAAATCGAATCCAAAAGAATCGAATTGATTTGAATCAAAAGAAGTGAATTGAATTGAATCCAAAAGGAACTAATCGAATCAAATCGAAAAAACTCGAATAGAATCAAATCGAATCAAAAAGAATCGAATAGATTCGAATCAAAAAGAATCGAATTGAGGGATCCCTGGGTGGCGCAGCGGTTTAGCGCCTGCCTTTGGCCCAGGGCGCGATCCTGGAGACCCGGGATCGAATCCCACATCGGGCTCCTGGTGCATGGAGCCTGCTTCTCCCTCTGCCTGTGTCTCTGCCTCTCTGTCTCTCTCTGTGACTATCATAAAAAAAAGAATCGAATTGAATCGTGTTGAAAAAAATCATAAAGAATCAAATCGAAAAGAATCGAATTCCATGTAACGAAAAGATTCGAATTGAAAAGAATCGAATCGAAACAAAAGAATCGAATCGAATCGACATGAATCAAAAAGAATCGAATCAAAACGAATCGAAAAGAAACAAATCAAGTAGAATCTAAAAGAATCGAATCGAATCCAATCGAAAAAATTCGAATAGAATTGAATCGAAAAGAATCAAAACGAATCGAACCGAAGAGAATCGATTCGAATCAAAATAAAAAGTATCGTATCAAATCGAATCGAAAAGAATCATATCAAATAGAATCGAAAGAATGGAATCAAATCTAAAACAATCGAATCGAATCGAAAAGAATCGCATTGAATGGAATAGAATCGAAAAGAATAGAATAGAATCGAAAGAAATCGAATAGAATCAAATCAAATCAAAAAGAATCGAATTGAATTGATCCTAACCAAAAGAAGCGAAATGAATCGACTCGAACCGAAAAAAACAAATCGAAAAGAATCTAATCTCAACGAAAATCATCGAAATGAATAGAATCGAAAAGAATCGAATTGAATCAAATCGAAAAGAATCGAATGGAATCCAATCGAAAAGAATCAAATTGAGTCGAATCGAAACAAATTGAATCCAATCGAAAAGAATCTAATTGAATCGAATCGAAAAGAATCGAATTCAATCAAAACGAATCGATTCGAATGGAATAGAAAAGAATAGAATAGAATCGAATCGAAAAGAATCAAATCGAATCGAAAAGAATCGAATCAAAAAGAATTGAATCGAATCGAAAAGAAACGAATCGAACCGAATCAAAAAGAAAACAATCGAATCGAATCAAATACAAAAGAATCGCTTTGAATAGCATAGAATTGAAAAGAATCGAATCAATCGAATTGAAAACAATCGAATCGAAAAGAATCGAATCAAAAAAAGTCGAATCGAAACGAAAACAATCGAATCGAATCGAATCTAAAAGAATCGTATTGAATTGAATCGAGTCGAAAAGACGCGAATCAAAAAGACTCGAATCGAATTGAATCAAATCGAAAAGAATCTAATAGAAACCACTCAAACAGATTCAAATCGAAATGATTCAATTTAATCGAATAGAATAGAATCGAAAAAAATCGAATAGAATCGAAACGAACCGAAACGAAATGAATCGAAGAGAATCGATTAGAATCGAAATGAAAAGAATCGTATTGAATCGAATCGAAAAGAATCAAATCAAATCGAATCGAATGAATTGAATCAAATCGAAAAGAATCCAATCGAATCGAAAAGAATCGAACTGAATGGAATCAAATCGAAAAGAATCGAATCGAATCGAAAAGAATCGAATCAAATTTAATGGAATCGAAAAGAATCGAATTGAATCGAAAAGAATCAAAATGAAACAAATCACATCAAATGGAAAAGCATCAAATCGAATTGAAAAGAATCGAATCGAATCGAAATGAATCGAATCAAAAAGACTCGAATCGAAAAGAATCGAATCGAATCGAAAAGACTCGAATCGAATTAAAAATATCAAATCGAATCGAATCGAAAAGAATCGAATTGAAAAGACTCGAATTGAAACGAATCGATTTGAAACGAAAAGAATCGAATCGAATCGAATCGAATTGAAAGAATCGAATTGAATAGAAAAAAATCGAATAGAAAAGAATCGAACCGAAAAGAAAAGAATCAAATTGAATCAGTCGATTAAATTCTAGTCGAATCGAATCAAAAAGAATGAAATCGAGTCGAATCGAATCGAAAAGAATCGAATCGAATCGAAAAGATTCGAATTGTATCTAATCAAAAAGAATCGAATCGTATCGACTCGAATCGAAAAGAATCCAATTGCGTCATCGAATGGAAACTAATCCAATTGAATAGAATAGAAAAGAATCGAATCGAATCAAATCGAAAACAATCAAATTGAATTGATCGAAAAGAATCGAATTGAATCAAATCGAATCGAAATGAAAAGAATCGAATCGATTCAAATAGAAAAGAATCGAAGCGAAAAGAATCAAATCGACACGAAAAGAATCGAATCGAATCAAAAAGTATCGAATTGATTCGAAAACATTCGCATCGAAAAGAATCGAATTGAAATGAATCCGATCGAAATGAAAAGAATCTACTCGATTCGAATCCAAAAGAATCGAATCCAAAAGAATCGAATTGAATTGAATCAAAAGAAATGAATTGAATTGAATCAAAAAGGAACTAATCGCATCAAATCGAAAAAACTCGAATAGAATCAAATCGAATCAAAAAGAATCGGATAGATTCGAATAAAAAAGAATCGAATTGAGGGATCCCTGGGTGGCGCAGCGGTTTAGCGCCTGCCTTTGGCCCAGGGCGCGATCCTGGAGACCCGGGATCGAATCCCACATCGGGCTCCTGGTGCATGGAGCCTGCTTCTCCCTCTGCCTGTGTCTCTGCCTATCTGTCTCTCTCTGTGACTATCATAAAAAAAGAATCGAATTGAATCACGTTGAAAAAAATCATAAAGAATCAAATCGAAAAGAATCGAATTCCATGTAACGAAAAGATTCGAATTGAAAAGAATCGAATCTAAACAAAAGAATCGAATCGACATGAATCAAAAAGAATCGAAACAAAACGAATCGAAAAGAAACAAATCATGTAGAATCTAAAAGAATCGAATCGAATCAAATCGAAAAAATTCAAATAGAATTGAATCGAAAAGAATCAAAACGAATCGAACCGAAGAGAATCGATTCGAATCAAAATAAAAAGTATCGTAACAAATCGAATCGAAAAGAATCATATCCAATAGAATCGAAAGAATGGAATCAAATCTAAAACAATCGAATCGAATCGAAAAGAATCGAATTGAACGGAATGGAATCGAAAAGAATCCAATGGAATAGAATCGAAAGAAATCGAATAGAATCAAATCAAATCAAAAAGAATCGAATTGAATTGATCCTAACCAAAAGAAGCGAAATGAATCGACTCGAACCGAAAAAAACAAATCGAAAAGAATCTAATCTCAACGAAAATCATCGAAATGAATAGAATCGAAAAGAATCAAATTGAATCAAATCGAAAAGAATCGAATGGAATCCAATCGAAAAGAATCAAATTGAGTCGAATCGAAACAAATTGAATCCAATCGAAAAGAATCTAATTGAATCGAATCGAAAAGAATCGAATTCAATCAAAACGAATCGATTCGAATGGAATAGAAAAGAATATAATAGAATCGAAAAGAATCAAATCGAATCGAAAAGAATCGAATCGAAAAGTATTGAATCGAATCGAAAAGAAACGAATCGACCCGAATCAAAAAGAAAACAATCGAATCGAATCAAATACAAAAGAATTGCTTTGAATAGCATAGAATTGAAAAGAATCGAATCAATCGAATTGAAAACAATCGAATCGAAACGAATCGAATCAAAAAAAGTCGAATCGAAACGAAAACAATCGAATCGAATCGAATCTAAAAGAATCGTATTGAATTGAATCGAGTCGAAAAGACTCGAATCAAAAAGACTCGAATCGAATTGAATCAAATCGAAAAGAATCTAATAGAAACCACTCGAACAGAATCAAATCGAAATGATTCAAAATGAATCGAATAGAATAGAATCGAAAAAAATCGAAATGAATCGAAACGAACCGAAACGAAATGAATCGAAGAGAATCGATTAGAATCGAAATGAAAAGAATCGTATTGAATCGAATCGAAAGAATCAAATCAAATCGAATCGAAAGAATTGAATCAATTCGAAAAGAATCCAATCGAATCGAAAAGAATCGAACTGAATGGAATCAAATCGAAAAGAATCGAATCGAATCGAAAAGAATCGAATCAAATTTAATGGAATCGAAAAGAATCGAATGGAATCGAAAAGAATCGAAATGAAACAAATCAGAACATATGGAAAAGCATCAAATCGAATTGAAAAGAATCGAATCGAATCGAAATGAATCGAATCAAAAAGACTCGAATCGAAAAGAATCGTATTGAAAAGAATCGAATCGAATCGAAAAGACTCGAATCGAATTAAAAATATCAAATCGAATCGAATCGGAAAGAATCGAATTGAAAAGACTCGAATTGAAACGAATCAATTTGAAACGAAAAGAATCCAATCCAATCGAATCGAATTGAAAGAATCGAATTGAATAGAAAAAAATCGAATAGAAAAGAATCGAACCGAAAAGAAAAGAATCAAATTGAATCAGTCGAATAAATTCTAGTCGAATCGAATCAAAAAGAATGAAATCGAGTCGAATCGAATCGAAAAGAATCGAATCGAATCGAAAAGATTCGAATTGTATCTAATCAAAAAGAATCGAATCGTATCGACTCGAATCGAAAAGAATCCAATTGCATCATCGAATGGAAAGTAATCGAATTGAATAGAATAGAAAAGAATCGAATCGAATCAAATCGAAAACAATCAAATTGAATTGATCGGAAAGAATCTAATTGAATCAAATCGAATCGAAATGAAAAGAATCGAATCGATTCAAATAGAAAAGAATCGAATCGAAAAGAATCAAATCGACACGAAAAGAATCGAATCGAATCAAAAAGTATCGAATTGATTCGAAAACATTCGCATCGAAAAGAATCGAATTGAAATGAATCCGATCGAAATGAAAAGAATCTACTCGATTCGAATCCAAAAGAATCGAATCCAAAAGAATCGAATCCAATCCAAAAGAATCGAATTGAATTGAATCAAAAGAAATGAATTGAATTGAATCCAAAAGGAACTAATCGAATCAAATCGAAAAAACTCGAATAGAATCAAATCGAATCAAAAACAATCGAATAGATTCGAATCAAAAAGAATCGAATTGAGGGATCCCTGGGTGGCGCAGCGGTTTAGCGCCTGCCTTTGGCCCAGGGCGCGATCCTGGAGACCCGGGATCGAATCCCACATCGGGCTCCTGGTGCATGGAGCCTGCTTCTCCCTCTGCCTGTGTCTCTGCCTCTCTGTCTCTCTCTGTGACTATCATAAAAAAAAGAATCGAATTGAATCGTGTTGAAAAAAATCATAAAGAATCAAATCGAAAAGAATCGAATTCCATGTAACGAAAAGATTCGAATTGAAAAGAATCGAATCGAAACAAAAGAATCGAATCGAATCGACATGAATCAAAAAGAATCGAATCAAAACGAATCGAAAAGAAACAAATCAAGTAGAATGTAAAAGAATCGAATCGAATCCAATCGAAAAAATTCGAATAGAATTGATTCGAAAAGAATCAAAACGAATCGAACCGAAGAGAATCGATTCGAATCAAAATAAAAAGTATCGTATCAAATCGAATCGAAAAGAATCATATCAAATAGAATCGAAAGAATGGAATCAAATCTAAAACAATCGAATCGAATCGAAAAGAATCGCATTGAATGGAATAGAATCGAAAAGAATAGAATAGAATCGAAAGAAATCGAATAGAATCAAATCAAATCAAAAAGAATCGAATTGAATTGATCCTAACCAAAAGAAGCGAAATGAATCGACTCGAACCGAAAAAAACAAATCGAAAAGAATCTAATCTCAACGAAAATCATCGAAATGAATAGAATCGAAAAGAATCGAATTGAATCAAATCGAAAAGAATCGAATGGAATCCAATCGAAAAGAATCAAATTGAGTCGAATCGAAACAAATTGAATCCAATCGAAAAGAATCTAATTGAATCGAATCGAAAAGAATCGAATTCAATCAAAACGAATCGATTCGAATGGAATAGAAAAGAATAGAATAGAATCGAATCGAAAAGAATCAAATCGAATCGAAAAGAATCGAATCAAAAAGAATTGAATCGAATCGAAAAGAAAGGAATCGAACCGAATCAAAAAGAAAACAATCGAATCGAAACAAATACAAAAGAATCGCTTTGAATAGCATAGAATTGAAAAGAATCGAATCAATCGAATTGAAAACAATCGAATCGAAAAGAATCGAATCAAAAAAAGTCGAATCGAAACGAAAACAATCGAATCGAATCGAATCTAAAAGAATCGTATTGAATTGAATCGAGTCGAAAAGACTCGAATCAAAAAGACTCGAATCGAATTGAATCAAATCGAAAAGAATCTAATAGAAACCACTCGAACAGAATCAAATCGAAATGATTCAAATGAATCGAATAGAATAGAATCGAAAAAAATCGAATAGAATCGAAACGAACCGAAACGAAATGAATCGAAGAGAATCGATTAGAATCGAAATGAAAAGAATCGTATTGAATCGAATCGAAAAGAATCAAATCAAATCGAATCGAAAGAATTGAATCAAATCGAAAAGAATCCAATCGAATCGAAAAGAATCGAACTGAATGGAATCAAATCGAAAAGAATCGAATCGAATCGAAAAGAATCGAATCAAATTTAATGGAATCGAAAAGAATCGAATGGAATCGAAAAGAATCAAAATGAAACAAATCACATCAAATGGAAAAGCATCAAATCGAATTGAAAAGAATCGAATCGAATCGAAATGAATCGAATCAAAAAGACTCGAATCGAAAAGAATCGAATCGAATCGAAAAGACTCGAATCGAATTAAAAATATCAAATCGAATCGAATCGAAAGAATCGAATTGAAAAGACTCGAATTGAAACGAATCGATTTGAAACGAAAAGAAACGAATCTAATCGAATCGAATTGAAAGAATCGAATTGAATAGAAAATAATCGAATAGAAAAGAATCGAACCGAAAAGTAAAGAATCAAATTGAATCAGTCGATTAAATTCTAGTCGAATCGAATCAAAAAGCATGAAATCGAGTCGAATCGAATCGAAAAGAATCGAATCGAATCGAAAAGATTCGAATTGTATCTAATCAAAAAGAATCGAATCGTATCGACTCGAATCGAAAAGAATCCAATTGCATCATCGAATGGAAAGTAATCGAATTGAATAGAATAGAAAAGAATCGAATCGAATCAAATCGAAAACAATCAAATTGAATTGATCGAAAAGAATCTAATTGAATCAAATCGAATCGAAATGAAAAGAATCGAATCGATTCAAATAGAAAAGAATCGAATCGAAAAGAATCAAATCGACACGAAAGGAATCGAATCGAATCAAAAAGTATCGAATTGATTCGAAAACATTCGAATCGAAAAGAATCGAATTGAAATGAATCCGATCGAAATGAAAAGAATCTACTCGATTCGAATCCAGAAGAATCGAATCCAAAAGAATCGAATCGAATCCAAAAGAATCGAATTGATTTGAATCAAAAGAAGTGAATTGAATTGAATCCAAAAGGAACTAATCAAATCAAATCGAAAAAACTCGAATAGAATCAAATCGAATCAAAAAGAATCGAATAGATTCGAATCAAAAAGAATCGAATTGAGGGATCCCTGGGTGGCGCAGCGGTTTAGCGCCTGCCTTTGGCCCAGGGCGCGATCCTGGAGACCCGGGATCGAATCCCACATCGGGCTCCTGGTGCATGGAGCCTGCTTCTCCCTCTGCCTGTGTCTCTGCCTCTCTGTCTCTCTCTGTGACTATCATAAAAAAAGAATCGAATTGAATCGCGTTGAAAAAAATCATAAAGAATCAAATCGAAAAGAATCGAATAGAATTGAATCGAAAAGAATCAAAACGAATCGAACCGAAGAGAATCGATTCGAATCAAAATAAAAAGTATCGTATGAAATCGAATCAAAAAGAATCATATCAAATAGAATCGAAAGAATGGAATCAAATCTAAAACAATCGAATCCAATCGAAAAGAATCGCATTGAATGGAATAGAATCGAAAAGAATAGAATAGAATCGAAAGAAATCGAATAGAATCAAATCAAATCAAAAAGAATCGAATTGAATTGATCCTAACCAAAATAAGCGAAATGAATCGACTCGAACCGAAAAAAACAAATAGAAAAGAATCTAATCTCAACGAAAATCATCGAAATGAATAGAATCGAAAAGAATCGAATTGAATCAAATCGAAAAGAATCGAATGGAATCCAATCGAAAAGAATGAAATTGAGTCGAATCGAAACAAAATGAATCCAATCGAAGAGAATCTAATTGAATCGAATCGAAAAGAATCGAATTCAATCAAAACGAATCGATTCGAATGGAATAGAAAAGAATAGAATAGAATAGAATCGAAAAGAATCAAATCGAATCGAAAAGAATCGAATCAAAAAGAATTTAATCGAATCGAAAAGAAACGAATCGAACCGAATCAAAAAGAAAACAATCGAATCGAATCAAATACAAAAGAATCGCTTTGAATAGCATAGAATTGAAAAGAATCGAATCAATCGAATTGAAAACAATCGAATCGAAATGAATCGAATCAAAAAAAGTCGAATCGAAACGAAAACAATCGAATCGAATCGAATCTAAAAGAATCGTATTGAATTGAATCGAGTCGAAAAGACTCGAATCAAAAAGACTCGAATCGAATTGAATCAAATCGAAAAGAATCTAATAGAAACCACTCGAACAGAATCAAATCGAAATGATTCAAAATGAATCGAATAGAATAGAATCGAAAAAAATCGAATAGAATCGAAACGAATCGAAACGAAATGAATCGAAGAGAATCGATTAGAATCGAAATGAAAAGAATCGTATTGAATCGAATCGAAAAGAATCCAATCAAATCGAATCGAAAGAATTGAATCAAATCGAAAAGAATCCAATCGAATCGAAAAGAATCGAACTGAATGGAATCAAATCGAAAAGAATCGAATCGAATCGAAAAGAATCGAATCAAATTTAATGGAATCGAAAAGAATCGAATGGAATCGTAAAGAATCGAAATGAAACAAATCAGATGAAATGGAAAAGCATCAAATCGAATTGAAAAGAATCGAATCGAATCGAAATGAATCGAATCAAAAAGACTCGAATCGAAAAGAATCGTATTGAAAAGAATCGAATCGAATCGAAAAGACTCGAATCGAATTAAAAATATCAAATCGAATCGAATCGAAAAGAATCGAATTGAAAAGACTCGAATTGAAACGAATCGATTTGAAACGAAAAGAATCGAATCGAATCGAATTGAAAGAATCGAATTGAATAGAAAAAAATCGAATAGAAAAGAATCGAACCGAAAAGAAAAGAATCAAATTGAATCAGTCGATTAAATTCTAGTCGAATCGAATCAAAAAGAATGAAATCGAGTCGAATCGAATCGAAAAGAATCGAATCGAATCGAAAAGATTCGAATTGTATCTAATCAAAAAGAATCGAATCGTATCGACTCGAATCGAAAAGAATCCAATTGCATCATCGAATGGAAACTAATCCAATTGAATACAATCGAAAAGAATCGAATCGAATCAAATCGAAATCAATCAAATTGAATTGATCGAAAAGAATCGAATTGAATCAAATCGAATCGAAATGAAAAGAATCGAATCGATTCAAATAGAAAAGAATCGAATCGAAAAGAATCAAATCGACACGAAAAGAATCGAATCGAATCAAAAAGTATCAAATTGATTTGAAAACATTCGCATCGAAAAGAATCGAATTCAAATGAATCCGATTGAAATGAAAAGAATCTACTCGATTCGAATCCAAAAGAATCGAATCCAAAAGAATTGAATTGAATTGAATCAAAAGAAATGAATTGAATTGAATCAAAAAGGAACTAATCGCATCAAATCGAAAAAACTCGAATAGAATCAAATCGAATCAAAAAGAATCGAATAGATTCGAATCAAAAAGAATCGAATTGAGGGATCCCTGGGTGGAGCAGCGGTTTAGCGCCTGCCTTTGGCCCAGGGCGCGATCCTGGAGACACGGGATCGAATCCCACATCGGGCTCCTGGTGCATGGAGCCTGCTTCTCCCTCTGCCTGTGTCTCTGCCTCTCTGTCTCTCTCTGTGACTATCATAAAAAAAGAATCGAATTGAATCGCGTTGAAAAAAATCATAAAGAATCAAATCGAAAAGAATCGAATAGAATTGAATCGAAAAGAATCAAAACGAATCGAACCGAAGAGAATCGATTCGAATCAAAATAAAAAGTATCGTATGAAATCGAATCGAAAAGAATCATATCAAATAGAATCGAAAGAATGGAATCAAATCTAAAACAATCGAATCGAATCGAAAAGAATCGCATTGAATGGAATAGAATCGAAAAGAATAGAATAGAATCGAAAGAAATCGAATAGAATCAAATCAAATCAAAAAGAATCGAATTGAATTGATCCTAACCAAAATAAGCGAAATGAATCGACTCGAACCGAAAAAAACAAATCGAAAAGAATCTAATCTCAACGAAAATCATCGAAATGAATAGAATCGAAAAGAATCGAATTGAATCAAATCGAAAAGAATCGAATGGAATCCAATCGAAAAGAATGAAATTGAGTCGAATCGAAACAAAATGAATCCAATCGAAGAGAATCTAATTGAATCGAATCGAAAAGAATCGAATTCAATCAAAACGAATCGATTCGAATGGAATAGAAAAGAATAGAATAGAATAGAATCGAAAAGAATCAAATCGAATCGAAAAGAATCGAATCAAAAAGAATTGAATCGAATCGAAAAGAAACGAATCGAACCGAATCAAAAAGAAAACAATCGAATCGAATCAAATACAAAAGAATCGCTTTGAATAGCATAGAATTGAAAAGAATCGAATCAATCGAATTGAAAACAATCGAATCGAAACGAATCGAATCAAAAAAAGTCGAATCGAAACGAAAACAATCGAATCGAATCGAATCTAAAAGAATCGTATTGAATTGAATCGAGTCGAAAAGACTCGAATCAAAAAGACTCGAATCGAATTGAATCAAATCGAAAAGAATCTAATAGAAACCACTCGAACAGAATCAAATCGAAATGATTCAAAATTAATCGAATAGAATAGAATCGAAAAAAATCGAATAGAATCGAAACGAATCGAAACGAAATGAATCGAAGAGAATCGATTAGAATCGAAATGAAAAGAATCGTATTGAATCGAATCGAAAAGAATCCAATCAAATCGAATCGAAAGAATTGAATCAAATCGAAAAGAATCCAATCGAATCGAAAAGAATCGAACTGAATGGAATCAAATCGAAAAGAATCGAATCGAATCGAAAAGAATCGAATCAAATTTAATGGAATCGAAAAGAATCGAATGGAATCGTAAAGAATCGAAATGAAACAAATCAGATGAAATGGAAAAGCATCAAATCGAATTGAAAAGAATCGAATCGAATCGGAATGAATCGAATCAAAAAGACTCGAATCGAAAAGAATCGTATTGAAAAGAATCGAATCGAATCGAAAAGACTCGAATCGAATTAAAAATATCAAATCGAATCGAATCGAAAAGAATCGAATTGAAAAGACTCGAATTGAAACGAATCGATTTGAAACGAAAAGAATCGAATCGAATCGAATTGAAAGAATCGAATTGAATAGAAAAAAATCGAATAGAAAAGAATCGAACCGAAAAGAAAAGAATCAAATTGAATCAGTCGATTAAATTCTAGTCGAATCGAATCAAAAAGAATGAAATCGAGTCGAATCGAATCGAAAAGAATCGAATCGAATCGAAAAGATTCGAATTGTATCTAATCAAAAAGAATCGAATCGTATCGACTCGAATCGAAAAGAATCCAATTGCATCATCGAATGGAAACTAATCCAATTGAATACAATCGAAAAGAATCGAATCGAATCAAATCGAAATCAATCAAATTGAATTGATCGAAAAGAATCGAATTGAATCAAATCGAATCGAAATGAAAAGAATCGAATCGATTCAAATAGAAAAGAATCGAATCGAAAAGAATCAAATCGACACGAAAAGAATCGAATCGAATCAAAAAGTATCGAATTGATTTGAAAACATTCGCATCGAAAAGAATCGAATTCAAATGAATCCGATTGAAATGAAAAGAATCTACTCGATTCGAATCCAAAAGAATCGAATCCAAAAGAATCGAATTGAATTGAATCAAAAGAAATGAATTGAATTGAATCAAAAAGGAACTAATCGCATCAAATCGAAAAAACTCGAATAGAATCAAATCGAATCAAAAAGAATCGAATAGATTCGAATCAAAAAGAATCGAATTGAGGGATCCCTGGGTGGAGCAGCGGTTTAGCGCCTGCCTTTGGCCCAGGGCGCGATCCTGGAGACACGGGATCGAATCCCACATCGGGCTCCTGGTGCATGGAGCCTGCTTCTCCCTCTGCCTGTGTCTCTGCCTCTCTGTCTCTCTCTGTGACTATCATAAAAAAAGAATCGAATTGAATCGCGTTGAAAAAAATCATAAAGAATCAAATCGAAAAGAATCGAATAGAATTGAATCGAAAAGAATCAAAACGAATCGAACCGAAGAGAATCGATTCGAATCAAAATAAAAAGTATCGTATGAAATCGAATCGAAAAGAATCATATCAAATAGAATCGAAAGAATGGAATCAAATCTAAAACAATCGAATCCAATCGAAAAGAATCGCATTGAATGGAATAGAATCGAAAAGAATAGAATAGAATCGAAAGAAATCGAATAGAATCAAATCAAATCAAAAAGAATCGAATTGAATTGATCCTAACCAAAATAAGCGAAATGAATCGACTCGAACCGAAAAAAACAAATAGAAAAGAATCTAATCTCAACGAAAATCATCGAAATGAATAGAATCGAAAAGAATCGAATTGAATCAAATCGAAAAGAATCGAATGGAATCCAATCGAAAAGAATGAAATTGAGTCGAATCGAAACAAAATGAATCCAATCGAAGAGAATCTAATTGAATCGAATCGAAAAGAATCGAATTCAATCAAAACGAATCGATTCGAATGGAATAGAAAAGAATAGAATAGAATCGAATCGAAAAGAATCAAATCGAATCGAAAAGAATCGAATCAAAAAGAATTGAATCGAATCGAAAAGAAACGAATCGAACCGAATCAAAAAGAAAACAATCGAATCGAATCAAATACAAAAGAATCGCTTTGAATAGCATAGAATTGAAAAGAATCGAATCAATCGAATTGAAAACAATCGAATCGAAACGAATCGAATCAAAAAAAGTCGAATCGAAACGAAAACAATCGAATCGAATCGAATCTAAAAGAATCGTATTGAATTGAATCGAGTCGAAAAGACTCGAATCAAAAAGACTCGAATCGAATTGAATCAAATCGAAAAGAATCTAATAGAAACCACTCGAACAGAATCAAATCGAAATGATTCAAAATTAATCGAATAGAATAGAATCGAAAAAAATCGAATAGAATCGAAACGAATCGAAACGAAATGAATCGAAGAGAATCGATTAGAATCGAAATGAAAAGAATCGTATTGAATCGAATCGAAAAGAATCCAATCAAATCGAATCGAAAGAATTGAATCAAATCGAAAAGAATCCAATCGAATCGAAAAGAATCGAACTGAATGGAATCAAATCGAAAAGAATCGAATCGAATCGAAAAGAATCGAATCAAATTTAATGGAATCGAAAAGAATCGAATGGAATCGTAAAGAATCGAAATGAAACAAATCAGATGAAATGGAAAAGCATCAAATCGAATTGAAAAGAATCGAATCGAATCGAAATGAATCGAATCAAAAAGACTCGAATCGAAAAGAATCGTATTGAAAAGAATCGAATCGAATCGAAAAGACTCGAATCGAATTAAAAATATCAAATCGAATCGAATCGAAAAGAATCGAATTGAAAAGACTCGAATTGAAACGAATCGATTTGAAACGAAAAGAATCGAATCGAATCGAATTGAAAGAATCGAATTGAATAGAAAAAAATCGAATAGAAAAGAATCGAACCGAAAAGAAAAGAATCAAATTGAATCAGTCGATTAAATTCTAGTCGAATCGAATCAAAAAGAATGAAATCGAGTCGAATCGAATCGAAAAGAATCGAATCGAATCGAAAAGATTCGAATTGTATCTAATCAAAAAGAATCGAATCGTATCGACTCGAATCGAAAAGAATCCAATTGCATCATCGAATGGAAACTAATCCAATTGAATACAATCGAAAAGAATCGAATCGAATCAAATCGAAATCAATCAAATTGAATTGATCGAAAAGAATCGAATTGAATCAAATCGAATCGAAATGAAAAGAATCGAATCGATTCAAATAGAAAAGAATCGAATCGAAAAGAATCAAATCGACACGAAAAGAATCGAATCGAATCAAAAAGTATCGAATTGATTTGAAAACATTCGCATCGAAAAGAATCGAATTCAAATGAATCCGATTGAAATGAAAAGAATCTACTCGATTCGAATCCAAAAGAATCGAATCCAAAAGAATCGAATTGAATTGAATCAAAAGAAATGAATTGAATTGAATCAAAAAGGAACTAATCGCATCAAATCGAAAAAACTCGAATAGAATCAAATCGAATCAAAAAGAATCGAATAGATTCGAATCAAAAAGAATCGAATTGAGGGATCCCTGGGTGGAGCAGCGGTTTAGCGCCTGCCTTTGGCCCAGGGCGCGATCCTGGAGACACGGGATCGAATCCCACATCGGGCTCCTGGTGCATGGAGCCTGCTTCTCCCTCTGCCTGTGTCTCTGCCTCTCTGTCTCTCTCTGTGACTATCATAAAAAAAGAATCGAATTGAATCGCGTTGAAAAAAATCATAAAGAATCAAATCGAAAAGAATCGAATAGAATTGAATCGAAAAGAATAAAAACGAATCGAACCGAAGAGAATCGATTCGAATCAAAATAAAAAGTATCGTATCAAATCGAATCGAAAAGAATCATATCAAATAGAATCGAAAGAATGGAATCAAATCTAAAACAATCGAATCCAATCGAAAAGAATCGCATTGAATGGAATAGAATCGAAAAGAATAGAATAGAATCGAAAGAAATCGAATAGAATCAAATCAAATCAAAAAGAATCGAATTGAATTGATCCTAACCAAAATAAGCGAAATGAATCGACTCGAACCGAAAAAAACAAATCGAAAAGAATCTAATCTCAACGAAAATCATCGAAATGAATAGAATCGAAAAGAATCGAATTGAATCAAATCGAAAAGAATCGAATGGAATCCAATCGAAAAGAATCAAATTGAGTCGATTCGAAACAAAATGAATCCAATCGAAGAGAATCTAATTGAATCGAATCGAAAAGAATCGAATTCAATCAAAACGAATCGATTCGAATGGAATGGAATAGAATAGAATAGAATAGAATCAAAAAGAATCAAATCGAATCGAAAAGAATCGAATCAAAAAGAATTGAATCGAATCGAAAAGAAACGAATCGAACCGAATCAAAAAGAAAACAATCGAATCAAATACAAAAGAATCGCTTTGAATAGCATAGAATTGAAAAGAATCGAATCAATCGAATTGAAAACAATCGAATCGAAAAGAATCGAATCAAAAAAAGTCGAATCGAAACGAAAACAATCGAATCGAATCGAATCTAAAAGAATCGTATTGAATTGAATCGAGTCGAAAAGACGCGAATCAAAAAGACTCGAATCGAATTGAAACAAATCGAAAAGAATCTAATAGAAACCACTCGAACAGAATCAAATCGAAATGATTCAAAATGAATCGAATAGAATAGAATCGAAAAAAATCGAAACGAATCGAAACGAAATGAATCGAAGAGAATCGATTAGAATCGAAATGAAAAGAATCGTATTGAATCGAATCGAAAGAATCAAATCAAATCGAATCGAAAGAATTGAATCAAGTCGAAAAGAATCCAATCGAATCGAAAAGAATCGAACTGAATGGAATCAAATCGAAAAGAATCGAATCGAATCGAAAAGAATCGAATCAAATTTAATGGAATCGAAAAGAATCGAATGGAATCGAAAAGAATCGAAATGAAACAAATCAGATCATATGGAAAAGCATCAAATCGAATTGAAAAGAATCGAATCGAATCGAAATGAATCGAATCAAAAAGACTCGAATCGAAAAGAATCGTATTGAAAAGAATCGAATCGAATCGAAAAGACTCGAATCGAATTAAAAATATCAAATCGAATCGAATCGAAAAGAATCGAATTGAAAAGACTCGAATTGAAACGAATCGATTTGAAACGAAAAGAATCGAATCGAATCGAATCGAATTGAAAGAATCGAATTGAATAGAAAAAAATCGAATAGAAAAGAATCGAACCGAAAAGAAAAGAATCAAATTGAATCAGTCGATTAAATTCTAGTCGAATCGAATCAAAAAGAATGAAATCGAGTCGAATCGAATCGAAAAGAATCGAATCGAATCGAAAAGAATCGAATTGTATCTAATCAAAAAGAATCGAATCGTATCGACTCGAATCGAAAAGAATCCAATTGCATCATCGAATGGAAACTAATCCAATTGAATACAATCGAAAAGAATCGAATCGAATCAAATCGAAATCAATCAAATTGAATTGATCGAAAAGAATCGAATTGAATCAAATCGAATCGAAATGAAAAGAATCGAATCGATTCAAATAGAAAAGAATCGAATCGAAAAGAATCAAATCGACACGAAAAGAATCGAATCGAATCAAAAAGTATCGAATTGATTCGAAAACATTCGCATCGAAAAGAATCGAATTGAAATGAATCCGATCGAAATGAAAAGAATCTACTCGATTCGAATCCAAAAGAATCGAATCCAAAAGAATCGAATTGAATTGAATCAAAAGAAATGAATTGAATTGAATCAAAAAGGAACTAATCGCATCAAATCGAAAAAACTCGAATAGAATCAAATCGAATCAAAAAGAATCGAATAGATTCGAATCAAAAAGAATCGAATTGAGGGATCCCTGGGTGGCGCAGCGGTTTAGCGCCTGCCTTTGGCCCAGGGCGCGATCCTGGAGACACGGGATCGAATCCCACATCGGGCTCCTGGTGCATGGAGCCTGCTTCTCCCTCTGCCTGTGTCTCTGCCTATCTGTCTCTCTCTGTGACTATCATAAAAAAAAGAATCGAATTGAATCGTGTTGAAAAAAATCATAAAGAATCAAATCGAAAAGAATCGAATTCCATGTAACGAAAAGATTCGAATTGAAAAGAATCGAATCGAAAGAAAAGAATCGAATCGACATGAATCAAAAAGAATCGAAACAAAATGAATCGAAAAGAAACAAATCAAGTAGAATCTAAAAGAATCGAATCGAATCAAATCGAAAAAATTCAAATAGAATTGAATCGAAAAGAATCAAAACGAATCGAACCGAAGAGAATCGATTCGAATCAAAATAAAAAGTATCGTAACAAATCGAATCGAAAAGAATCATATCAAATAGAATCGAAAGAATGGAATCAAATCTAAAACAATCGAATCGAATCGAAAAGAATCGAATTGAACGGAATGGAATCGAAAAGAATCCAATGGAATAGAATCGAAAGAAATCGAATAGAATCAAATCAAACCAAAAAGAATCGAATTGAATTGATCCTAACCAAAAGAAGCGAAATGAATCGACTCGAACCGAAAAAAACAAATCGAAAAGAATCTAATCTCAACGAAAATCATCGAAATGAATAGAATCGAAAAGAATCGAATTGAATCAAATCGAAAAGAATCGAATGGAATCCAATCGAAAAGAATCAAATTGAGTCGAATCGAAACAAATTGAATCCAATCGAAAAGAATCTAATTGAATCGAATCGAAAAGAATCGAATTCAATCAAAACGAATCGATTCGAATGGAATAGAAAAGAATAGAATAGAATCGAAAAGAATCAAATCGAATCGAAAAGAATCGAATCGAAAAGTATTGAATCGAATCGAAAAGAAACGAATCGACCCGAATCAAAAAGAAAACAATCGAATCGAATCAAATACAAAAGAATTGCTTTGAATAGCATAGAATTGAAAAGAATCGAATCAATCGAATTGAAAACAATCGAATCGAAACGAATCGAATCAAAAAAAGTCGAATCGAAACGAAAACAATCGAATCGAATCGAATCTAAAAGAATCGTATTGAATTGAATCGAGTCGAAAAGACTCGAATCAAAAAGACTCGAATCGAATTGAATCAAATCGAAAAGAATCTAATAGAAACCACTCGAACAGAATCAAATCGAAATGATTCAAAATGAATCGAATAGAATAGAATCGAAAAAAATCGAAACGAATCGAAACGAACCGAAACGAAATGAATCGAAGAGAATCGATTAGAATCGAAATGAAAAGAATCGTATTGAATCGAATCGAAAGAATCAAATCAAATTGAATCGAAAGAATTGAATCAAATCGAAAAGAATCCAATCGAATCGAAAAGAATCGAACTGAATGGAATCAAATCGAAAAGAATCGAATCGAATCGAAAAGAATCGAATCAAATTTAATGGAATCGAAAAGAATCGAATGGAATCGAAAAGAATCGAAATGAAACAAATCAGAACATATGGAAAAGCATCAAATCGAATTGAAAAGAATCGAATCGAATCGAAATGAATCGAATCAAAAAGACTCGAATCGAAAAGAATCGTATTGAAAAGAATCGAATCGAATCGAAAAGACTCGAATCGAATTAAAAATATCAAATCGAATCGAATCGAAAAGAATCGAATTGAAAAGACTCGAATTGAAACGAATCGATTTGAAACGAAAAGAAACGAATCTAATCGAATCGAATTGAAAGAATCGAATTGAATAGAAAAAAATCGAATAGAAAAGAATCGAACCGAAAAGAAAAGAATCAAATTGAATCAGTCGATTAAATTCTAGTCGAATCGAATCAAAAAGAATGAAATCGAGTCGAATCGAATCGAAAAGAATCGAATCGAATCGAAAAGAATCGAATTGTATCTAATCAAAAAGAATCGAATCGTATCGACTCGAATCGAAAAGAATCCAATTGCATCATCGAATGGAAACTAATCCAATTGAATACAATCGAAAAGAATCGAATCGAATCAAATCGAAATCAATCAAATTGAATTGATCGAAAAGAATCGAATTGAATCAAATCGAATCGAAATGAAAAGAATCGAATCGATTCAAATAGAAAAGAATCGCATCGAAACGAATCAAATCGACACGAAAAGAATCGAATCGAATCAAAAAGTATCGAATTGATTCGAAAACATTCGCATCGAAAAGAATCGAATTGAAATGAATCCGATCGAAATGAAAAGAATCTACTCGATTCGAATCCAAAAGAATCGAATCCAAAAGAATCGAATTGAATTGAATCAAAAGAAATGAATTGAATTGAATCGAAAAGGAACTAATCGCATCAAATCGAAAAAACTCGAATAGAATCAAATCGAATCAAAAAGAATCGAATAGATTCGAATCAAAAAGAATCGAATTGAGGGATCCCTGGGTGGCGCAGCGGTTTAGCGCCTGCCTTTGGCCCAGGGCGCGATCCTGGAGACACGGGATCGAATCCCACATCGGGCTCCTGGTGCATGGAGCCTGCTTCTCCCTCTGCCTGTGTCTCTGCCTCTCTGTCTCTCTCTGTGACTATCATAAAAAAAAGAATCGAATTGAATCGTGTTGAAAAAAATCATAAAGAATCAAATCGAAAAGAATCGAATTCCATGTAACGAAAAGATTCGAATTGAAAAGAATCGAATCGAAAGAAAAGAATCGAATCGACATGAATCAAAAAGAATCGAAACAAAATGAATCGAAAAGAAACAAATCAAGTAGAATCTAAAAGAATCGAATCGAATCAAATCGAAAAAATTCGAATAGAATTGAATCGAAAAGAATCAAAACGAATCGAACCGAAGAGAATCGATTCGAATCAAAATAAAAAGTATCGTAACAAATCGAATCGAAAAGAATCATATCAAATAGAATCGAAAGAATGGAATCAAATCTAAAACAATCGAATCGAATCGAAAAGAATCGAATAGAACGGAATGGAATCGAAAAGAATCCAATGGAATAGAATCGAAAGAAATCGAATAGAATCAAATCAAACCAAAAAGAATCGAATTGAATTGATCCTAACCAAAAGAAGCGAAATGAATCGACTCGAACCGAAAAAAACAAATCGAAAAGAATCTAATCTCAACGAAAATCATCGAAATGAATAGAATCGAAAAGAATCGAATTGAATCAAATCGAAAAGAATCGAATGGAATCCAATCGAAAAGAATCAAATTGAGTCGAATCGAAACAAATTGAATCCAATCGAAAAGAATCTAATTGAATCGAATCGAAAAGAATCGAATTCAATCAAAACGAATCGATTCGAATGGAATAGAAAAGAATAGAATAGAATCGAAAAGAATCAAATCGAATCGAAAAGAATCGAATCGAAAAGTATTGAATCGAATCGAAAAGAAACGAATCGACCCGAATCAAAAAGAAAACAATCGAATCGAATCAAATACAAAAGAATCGCTTTGAATAGCATAGAATTGAAAAGAATCGAATCAATCGAATTGAAAACAATCGAATCGAAAAGAATCGAATCAAAAAAAGTCGAATCGAAACGAAAACAATCGAATCGAATCGAATCTAAAAGAATCGTATTGAATTGAATCGAGTCGAAAAGACGCGAATCAAAAAGACTCGAATCGAATTGAATCAAATCGAAAAGAATCTAATAGAAACCACTCGAACAGAATCAAATCGAAATGATTCAAAATGAATCGAATAAAATAGAATCGAAAAAAATCGAAACGAATCGAAACGAAATGAATCGAAGAGGATCGATTAGAATCGAAATGAAAAGAATCGTATTGAATCGAATCGAAAGAATCAAATCAAATTGAATCGAAAGAATTGAATCAAATCGAAAAGAATCCAATCGAATTGAAAAGAATCGAACTGAATGGAATCAAATCGAAAAGAATCTAATCGAATCGAAAAGAATCGAATCAAATTTAATGGAATCGAAAAGAATCGAATGGAATCGAAAAGAATCGAAATGAAACAAATCAGAACATATGGAAAAGCATCAAATCGAATTGAAAAGAATCGAATCGAATCGAAATGAATCGAATCAAAAAGACTCGAATCGAAAAGAATCGAATTGAAAATAATCGAATCGAATCAAAAAGACTCGAATCGAATTAAAAATATCAAATCGAATCGAATCGAAAAGAATCGAATTGAAAAGACTCGAATTGAAACGAATCGATTTGAAACGAAAAGAATCGAATCGAATCGAATCGAATTGAAAGAATCGAATTGAATAGAAAAAAATCGAATAGAAAAGAATCGAACCGAAAAGAAAAGAATCAAATTGAATCAGTCGATTAAATTCTAGTCGAATCGAATCAAAAAGCATGAAATCGAGTCGAATCGAATCGAAAAGAATCGAATCGAATCGAAAAGATTCGAATTGTATCTAATCAAAAAGAATCGAATCGTATCGACTCGAATCGAAAAGAATCCAATTGCATCATCGAATGGAAACTAATCCAATTGAATAGAATAGAAAAGAATCGAATCGAATCAAATCGAAATCAAATTGAATTGATCGAAAAGAATCGAATTGAATCAAATCGAATCGAAATGAAAAGAATCGAATCGATTCAAGTGGAAAAGAATCGAATCAAAAGAATCAAATCGACACGAAAAGAATCGAATCGAATCAAAAAGTATCGAATTGATTCGAAAACATTCGAATCGAAAAGAATCGAATTGAAATAAATCCGATCGAAATGAAAAGAATCTACTCGATTCGAATCCAAAAGAATCGAATCCAAAAGAATCAAATCGAATCCAAAAGAATCGAATTGATTTGAATCAAAAGAAGTGAATTGAATTGAATCCAAAAGGAACTAATCGAATCAAATCGAAAAAACTCGAATAGAATCAAATCGAATCAAAAAGAATCGAATAGATTCGAATCAAAAAGAATCGAATTGAGGGATCCCTGGGTGGCGCAGCGGTTTAGCGCCTGCCTTTGGCCCAGGGCGCGATCCTGGAGACCCGGGATCGAATCCCACATCGGGCTCCTGGTGCATGGAGCCTGCTTCTCCCTCTGCCTGTGTCTCTGCCTCTCTGTCTCTCTCTGTGACTATCATAAAAAAAAGAATCGAATTGAATCGTGTTGAAAAAAATCATAAAGAATCAAATCGAAAAGAATCGAATTCCATGTAACGAAAAGATTCGAATTGAAAAGAATCGAATCGAAACAAAAGAATCGAATCGAATCGACATGAATCAAAAAGAATCGAATCAAAACGAATCGAAAAGAAACAAATCAAGTAGAATCTAAAAGAATCGAATCGAATCCAATCGAAAAAATTCGAATAGAATTGAATCGAAAAGAATCAAAACGAATCGAACCGAAGAGAATCGATTCGAATCAAAATAAAAAGTATCGTATCAAATCGAATCGAAAAGAATCATATCAAATAGAATCGAAAGAATGGAATCAAATCTAAAACAATCGAATCGAATCGAAAAGAATCGCATTGAATGGAATAGAATCGAAAAGAATAGAATAGAATCGAAAGAAATCGAATAGAATCAAATCAAATCAAAAAGAATCGAATTGAATTGATCCTAACCAAAAGAAGCGAAATGAATCGACTCGAACCGAAAAAAACAAATCGAAAAGAATCTAATCTCAACGAAAATCATCGAAATGAATAGAATCGAAAAGAATCGAATTGAATCAAATCGAAAAGAATCGAATGGAATCCAATCGAAAAGAATCAAATTGAGTCGAATCGAAACAAATTGAATCCAATCGAAAAGAATCTAATTGAATCGAATCGAAAAGAATCGAATTCAATCAAAACGAATCGATTCGAATGGAATAGAAAAGAATAGAATAGAATCGAATCGAAAAGAATCAAATCGAATCGAAAAGAATCGAATCAAAAAGAATTGAATCGAATCGAAAAGAAACGAATCGAACCGAATCAAAAAGAAAACAATCGAATCGAATCAAATACAAAAGAATCGCTTTGAATAGCATAGAATTGAAAAGAATCGAATCAATCGAATTGAAAACAATCGAATCGAAAAGAATCGAATCAAAAAAAGTCGAATCGAAACGAAAACAATCGAATCGAATCGAATCTAAAAGAATCGTATTGAATTGAATCGAGTCGAAAAGACGCGAATCAAAAAGACTCGAATCGAATTGAATCAAATCGAAAAGAATCTAATAGAAACCACTCAAACAGATTCAAATCGAAATGATTCAATTTAATCGAATAGAATAGAATCGAAAAAAATCGAATAGAATCGAAACGAACCGAAACGAAATGAATCGAAGAGAATCGATTAGAATCGAAATGAAAAGAATCGTATTGAATCGAATCGAAAAGAATCAAATCAAATCGAATCGAATGAATTGAATCAAATCGAAAAGAATCCAATCGAATCGAAAAGAATCGAACTGAATGGAATCAAATCGAAAAGAATCGAATCGAATCGAAAAGAATCGAATCAAATTTAATGGAATCGAAAAGAATCGAATTGAATCGAAAAGAATCAAAATGAAACAAATCACATCAAATGGAAAAGCATCAAATCGAATTGAAAAGAATCGAATCGAATCGAAATGAATCGAATCAAAAAGACTCGAATCGAAAAGAATCGAATCGAATCGAAAAGACTCGAATCGAATTAAAAATATCAAATCGAATCGAATCGAAAAGAATCGAATTGAAAAGACTCGAATTGAAACGAATCGATTTGAAACGAAAAGAATCGAATCGAATCGAATCGAATTGAAAGAATCGAATTGAATAGAAAAAAATCGAATAGAAAAGAATCGAACCGAAAAGAAAAGAATCAAATTGAATCAGTCGATTAAATTCTAGTCGAATCGAATCAAAAAGAATGAAATCGAGTCGAATCGAATCGAAAAGAATCGAATCGAATCGAAAAGATTCGAATTGTATCTAATCAAAAAGAATCGAATCGTATCGACTCGAATCGAAAAGAATCCAATTGCGTCATCGAATGGAAACTAATCCAATTGAATAGAATAGAAAAGAATCGAATCGAATCAAATCGAAAACAATCAAATTGAATTGATCGAAAAGAATCGAATTGAATCAAATCGAATCGAAATGAAAAGAATCGAATCGATTCAAATAGAAAAGAATCGAAGCGAAAAGAATCAAATCGACACGAAAAGAATCGAATCGAATCAAAAAGTATCGAATTGATTCGAAAACATTCGCATCGAAAAGAATCGAATTGAAATGAATCCGATCGAAATGAAAAGAATCTACTCGATTCGAATCCAAAAGAATCGAATCCAAAAGAATCGAATTGAATTGAATCAAAAGAAATGAATTGAATTGAATCAAAAAGGAACTAATCGCATCAAATCGAAAAAACTCGAATAGAATCAAATCGAATCAAAAAGAATCGGATAGATTCGAATAAAAAAGAATCGAATTGAGGGATCCCTGGGTGGCGCAGCGGTTTAGCGCCTGCCTTTGGCCCAGGGCGCGATCCTGGAGACCCGGGATCGAATCCCACATCGGGCTCCTGGTGCATGGAGCCTGCTTCTCCCTCTGCCTGTGTCTCTGCCTATCTGTCTCTCTCTGTGACTATCATAAAAAAAGAATCGAATTGAATCACGTTGAAAAAAATCATAAAGAATCAAATCGAAAAGAATCGAATTCCATGTAACGAAAAGATTCGAATTGAAAAGAATCGAATCTAAACAAAAGAATCGAATCGACATGAATCAAAAAGAATCGAAACAAAACGAATCGAAAAGAAACAAATCATGTAGAATCTAAAAGAATCGAATCGAATCAAATCGAAAAAATTCAAATAGAATTGAATCGAAAAGAATCAAAACGAATCGAACCGAAGAGAATCGATTCGAATCAAAATAAAAAGTATCGTAACAAATCGAATCGAAAAGAATCATATCCAATAGAATCGAAAGAATGGAATCAAATCTAAAACAATCGAATCGAATCGAAAAGAATCGAATTGAACGGAATGGAATCGAAAAGAATCCAATGGAATAGAATCGAAAGAAATCGAATAGAATCAAATCAAATCAAAAAGAATCGAATTGAATTGATCCTAACCAAAAGAAGCGAAATGAATCGACTCGAACCGAAAAAAACAAATCGAAAAGAATCTAATCTCAACGAAAATCATCGAAATGAATAGAATCGAAAAGAATCAAATTGAATCAAATCGAAAAGAATCGAATGGAATCCAATCGAAAAGAATCAAATTGAGTCGAATCGAAACAAATTGAATCCAATCGAAAAGAATCTAATTGAATCGAATCGAAAAGAATCGAATTCAATCAAAACGAATCGATTCGAATGGAATAGAAAAGAATATAATAGAATCGAAAAGAATCAAATCGAATCGAAAAGAATCGAATCGAAAAGTATTGAATCGAATCGAAAAGAAACGAATCGACCCGAATCAAAAAGAAAACAATCGAATCGAATCAAATACAAAAGAATTGCTTTGAATAGCATAGAATTGAAAAGAATCGAATCAATCGAATTGAAAACAATCGAATCGAAACGAATCGAATCAAAAAAAGTCGAATCGAAACGAAAACAATCGAATCGAATCGAATCTAAAAGAATCGTATTGAATTGAATCGAGTCGAAAAGACTCGAATCAAAAAGACTCGAATCGAATTGAATCAAATCGAAAAGAATCTAATAGAAACCACTCGAACAGAATCAAATCGAAATGATTCAAAATGAATCGAATAGAATAGAATCGAAAAAAATCGAAATGAATCGAAACGAACCGAAACGAAATGAATCGAAGAGAATCGATTAGAATCGAAATGAAAAGAATCGTATTGAATCGAATCGAAAGAATCAAATCAAATCGAATCGAAAGAATTGAATCAATTCGAAAAGAATCCAATCGAATCGAAAAGAATCGAACTGAATGGAATCAAATCGAAAAGAATCGAATCGAATCGAAAAGAATCGAATCAAATTTAATGGAATCGAAAAGAATCGAATGGAATCGAAAAGAATCGAAATGAAACAAATCAGAACATATGGAAAAGCATCAAATCGAATTGAAAAGAATCGAATCGAATCGAAATGAATCGAATCAAAAAGACTCGAATCGAAAAGAATCGTATTGAAAAGAATCGAATCGAATCGAAAAGACTCGAATCGAATTAAAAATATCAAATCGAATCGAATCGGAAAGAATCGAATTGAAAAGACTCGAATTGAAACGAATCAATTTGAAACGAAAAGAATCCAATCCAATCGAATCGAATTGAAAGAATCGAATTGAATAGAAAAAAATCGAATAGAAAAGAATCGAACCGAAAAGAAAAGAATCAAATTGAATCAGTCGAATAAATTCTAGTCGAATCGAATCAAAAAGAATGAAATCGAGTCGAATCGAATCGAAAAGAATCGAATCGAATCGAAAAGATTCGAATTGTATCTAATCAAAAAGAATCGAATCGTATCGACTCGAATCGAAAAGAATCCAATTGCATCATCGAATGGAAAGTAATCGAATTGAATAGAATAGAAAAGAATCGAATCGAATCAAATCGAAAACAATCAAATTGAATTGATCGGAAAGAATCTAATTGAATCAAATCGAATCGAAATGAAAAGAATCGAATCGATTCAAATAGAAAAGAATCGAATCGAAAAGAATCAAATCGACACGAAAAGAATCGAATCGAATCAAAAAGTATCGAATTGATTCGAAAACATTCGCATCGAAAAGAATCGAATTGAAATGAATCCGATCGAAATGAAAAGAATCTACTCGATTCGAATCCAAAAGAATCGAATCCAAAAGAATCGAATCCAATCCAAAAGAATCGAATTGAATTGAATCAAAAGAAATGAATTGAATTGAATCCAAAAGGAACTAATCGAATCAAATCGAAAAAACTCGAATAGAATCAAATCGAATCAAAAACAATCGAATAGATTCGAATCAAAAAGAATCGAATTGAGGGATCCCTGGGTGGCGCAGCGGTTTAGCGCCTGCCTTTGGCCCAGGGCGCGATCCTGGAGACCCGGGATCGAATCCCACATCGGGCTCCTGGTGCATGGAGCCTGCTTCTCCCTCTGCCTGTGTCTCTGCCTCTCTGTCTCTCTCTGTGACTATCATAAAAAAAAGAATCGAATTGAATCGTGTTGAAAAAAATCATAAAGAATCAAATCGAAAAGAATCGAATTCCATGTAACGAAAAGATTCGAATTGAAAAGAATCGAATCGAAACAAAAGAATCGAATCGAATCGACATGAATCAAAAAGAATCGAATCAAAACGAATCGAAAAGAAACAAATCAAGTAGAATGTAAAAGAATCGAATCGAATCCAATCGAAAAAATTCGAATAGAATTGATTCGAAAAGAATCAAAACGAATCGAACCGAAGAGAATCGATTCGAATCAAAATAAAAAGTATCGTATCAAATCGAATCGAAAAGAATCATATCAAATAGAATCGAAAGAATGGAATCAAATCTAAAACAATCGAATCGAATCGAAAAGAATCGCATTGAATGGAATAGAATCGAAAAGAATAGAATAGAATCGAAAGAAATCGAATAGAATCAAATCAAATCAAAAAGAATCGAATTGAATTGATCCTAACCAAAAGAAGCGAAATGAATCGACTCGAACCGAAAAAAACAAATCGAAAAGAATCTAATCTCAACGAAAATCATCGAAATGAATAGAATCGAAAAGAATCGAATTGAATCAAATCGAAAAGAATCGAATGGAATCCAATCGAAAAGAATCAAATTGAGTCGAATCGAAACAAATTGAATCCAATCGAAAAGAATCTAATTGAATCGAATCGAAAAGAATCGAATTCAATCAAAACGAATCGATTCGAATGGAATAGAAAAGAATAGAATAGAATCGAATCGAAAAGAATCAAATCGAATCGAAAAGAATCGAATCAAAAAGAATTGAATCGAATCGAAAAGAAAGGAATCGAACCGAATCAAAAAGAAAACAATCGAATCGAAACAAATACAAAAGAATCGCTTTGAATAGCATAGAATTGAAAAGAATCGAATCAATCGAATTGAAAACAATCGAATCGAAAAGAATCGAATCAAAAAAAGTCGAATCGAAACGAAAACAATCGAATCGAATCGAATCTAAAAGAATCGTATTGAATTGAATCGAGTCGAAAAGACTCGAATCAAAAAGACTCGAATCGAATTGAATCAAATCGAAAAGAATCTAATAGAAACCACTCGAACAGAATCAAATCGAAATGATTCAAATGAATCGAATAGAATAGAATCGAAAAAAATCGAATAGAATCGAAACGAACCGAAACGAAATGAATCGAAGAGAATCGATTAGAATCGAAATGAAAAGAATCGTATTGAATCGAATCGAAAAGAATCAAATCAAATCGAATCGAAAGAATTGAATCAAATCGAAAAGAATCCAATCGAATCGAAAAGAATCGAACTGAATGGAATCAAATCGAAAAGAATCGAATCGAATCGAAAAGAATCGAATCAAATTTAATGGAATCGAAAAGAATCGAATGGAATCGAAAAGAATCAAAATGAAACAAATCACATCAAATGGAAAAGCATCAAATCGAATTGAAAAGAATCGAATCGAATCGAAATGAATCGAATCAAAAAG
Source organism: Canis aureus (assembly GCF_053574225.1). Classification (NCBI taxonomy): domain Eukaryota; kingdom Metazoa; phylum Chordata; class Mammalia; order Carnivora; family Canidae; genus Canis; species Canis aureus. The sequence continues at coordinate 24,393,618 of NC_135648.1, forward strand.
ACTCGAATCGAAAAGAATCGTATTGAAAAGAATCGAATCGAATCGAAAAGACTCGAATCGAATTAAAAATATCAAATCGAATCGAATCGAAAAGAATCGAATTGAAACGACTCGAATTGAAACGAATCGATTTGAAACGAAAAGAATCGAATCGAATCGAATCGAATTGAAAGAATCGAATTGAATAGAAAAAAATCGAATAGAAAAGAATCGAACCGAAAAGAAAAGAATCAAATTGAATCAGTCGATTAAATTCTAGTCGAATCGAATCAAAAAGAATGAAATCGAGTCGAATCGAATCGAAAAGAATCGAATCGAATCGAAAAGAATCGAATTGTATCTAATCAAAAAGAATCGAATCGTATCGACTCGAATCGAAAAGAATCCAATTGCATCATCGAATGGAAACTAATCCAATTGAATACAATCGAAAAGAATCGAATCGAATCAAATCGAAATCAATCAAATTGAATTGATCGAAAAGAATCGAATTGAATCAAATCGAATCGAAATGAAAAGAATCGAATCGATTCAAATAGAAAAGAATCGAATCGAAAAGAATCAAATCGACACGAAAAGAATCGAATCGAATCAAAAAGTATCGAATTGATTCGAAAACATTCGAATCGAAAAGAATCGAATTGAAATGAATCCGATCGAAATGAAAAGAATCTACTCGATTCGAATCCAAAAGAATCGAATCCAAAAGAATCAAATCGAATCCAAAAGAATCGAATTGATTTGAATCAAAAGAAGTGAATTGAATTGAATCCAAAAGGAACTAATCGAATCAAATCGAAAAAACTCGAATAGAATCAAATCGAATCAAAAAGAATCGAATAGATTCGAATCAAAAAGAATCGAATTGAGGGATCCCTGGGTGGCGCAGCGGTTTAGCGCCTGCCTTTGGCCCAGGGCGCGATCCTGGAGACCCGGGATCGAATCCCACATCGGGCTCCTGGTGCATGGAGCCTGCTTCTCCCTCTGCCTGTGTCTCTGCCTCTCTGTCTCTCTCTGTGACTATCATAAAAAAAAGAATCGAATTGAATCGTGTTGAAAAAAATCATAAAGAATCAAATCGAAAAGAATCGAATTCCATGTAACGAAAAGATTCGAATTGAAAAGAATCGAATCGAAACAAAAGAATCGAATCGAATCGACATGAATCAAAAAGAATCGAATCAAAACGAATCGAAAAGAAACAAATCAAGTAGAATCTAAAAGAATCGAATCGAATCCAATCGAAAAAATTCGAATAGAATTGAATCGAAAAGAATCAAAACGAATCGAACCGAAGAGAATCGATTCGAATCAAAATAAAAAGTATCGTATCAAATCGAATCGAAAAGAATCATATCAAATAGAATCGAAAGAATGGAATCAAATCTAAAACAATCGAATCGAATCGAAAAGAATCGCATTGAATGGAATAGAATCGAAAAGAATAGAATAGAATCGAAAGAAATCGAATAGAATCAAATCAAACCAAAAAGAATCGAATTGAATTGATCCTAACCAAAAGAAGCGAAATGAATCGACTCGAACCGAAAAAAACAAATCGAAAAGAATCTAATCTCAACGAAAATCATCGAAATGAATAGAATCGAAAAGAATCGAATTGAATCAAATCGAAAAGAATCGAATGGAATCCAATCGAAAAGAATCAAATTGAGTCGAATCGAAACAAATTGAATCCAATCGAAAAGAATCTAATTGAATCGAATCGAAAAGAATCGAATTCAATCAAAACGAATCGATTCGAATGGAATAGAAAAGAATAGAATAGAATCGAATCGAAAAGAATCAAATCGAATCGAAAAGAATCGAATCAAAACGAATTGAATCGAATCGAAAAGAAACGAATCGAACCGAATCAAAAAGAAAACAATCGAATCGAATCAAATACAAAAGAATCGCTTTGAATAGCATAGAATTGAAAAGAATCGAATCAATCGAATTGAAAACAATCGAATCGAAAAGAATCGAATCAAAAAAAGTCGAATCGAAACGAAAACAATCGAATCGAATCGAATCTAAAAGAATCGTATTGAATTGAATCGAGTCGAAAAGACGCGAATCAAAAAGACTCGAATCGAATTGAAACAAATCGAAAAGAATCTAATAGAAACCACTCGAACAGAATCAAATCGAAATGATTCAAAATGAATCGAAGAGAATAGAATCGAAAAAAATCGAAACGAATCGAAACGAAATGAATCGAAGAGAATCGATTAGAATCGAAATGAAAAGAATCGTATTGAATCGAATCGAAAGAATCAAATCAAATTGAATCGAAAGAGTTGAATCAAATCGAAAAGAATCCAATCGAATCGAAAAGAATCGAACTGAATGGAATCAAATCGAAAAGAATCCAATCGAATCGAAAAGAATCGAATCAAATTTAATGGAATCGAAAAGAATCGAATGGAATCGAAAAGAATCGAAATGAAACAAATCAGATCAAATGGAAAAGCATCAAATCGAATTGAAAAGAATCGAATCGAATCGAAATGAATCGAATCAAAAAGACTCGAATCGAAAAGAATCGTATTGAAAAGAATCGAATCGAATCGAAAAGACTCGAATCGAATTAAAAATATCAAATCGAATCGAATCGAAAAGAATCGAATTGAAACGACTCGAATTGAAACGAATCGATTTGAAACGAAAAGAATCGAATCGAATCGAATCGAATTGAAAGAATCGAATTGAATAGAAAAAAATCGAATAGAAAAGAATCGAACCGAAAAGAAAAGAATCAAATTGAATCAGTCGATTAAATTCTAGTCGAATCGAATCAAAAAGAATGAAATCGAGTCGAATCGAATCGAAAAGAATCGAATCGAATCGAAAAGAATCGAATTGTATCTAATCAAAAAGAATCGAATCGTATCGACTCGAATCGAAAAGAATCCAATTGCATCATCGAATGGAAACTAATCCAATTGAATACAATCGAAAAGAATCGAATCGAATCAAATCGAAATCAATCAAATTGAATTGATCGAAAAGAATCGAATTGAATCAAATCGAATCGAAATGAAAAGAATCGAATCGATTCAAATAGAAAAGAATCGAATCGAAAAGAATCAAATCGACACGAAAAGAATCGAATCGAATCAAAAAGTATCGAATTGATTCGAAAACATTCGAATCGAAAAGAATCGAATTGAAATGAATCCGATCGAAATGAAAAGAATCTACTCGATTCGAATCCAAAAGAATCGAATCCAAAAGAATCAAATCGAATCCAAAAGAATCGAATTGATTTGAATCAAAAGAAGTGAATTGAATTGAATCCAAAAGGAACTAATCGAATCAAATCGAAAAAACTCGAATAGAATCAAATCGAATCAAAAAGAATCGAATAGATTCGAATCAAAAAGAATCGAATTGAGGGATCCCTGGGTGGCGCAGCGGTTTAGCGCCTGCCTTTGGCCCAGGGCGCGATCCTGGAGACCCGGGATCGAATCCCACATCGGGCTCCTGGTGCATGGAGCCTGCTTCTCCCTCTGCCTGTGTCTCTGCCTCTCTGTCTCTCTCTGTGACTATCATAAAAAAAAGAATCGAATTGAATCGTGTTGAAAAAAATCATAAAGAATCAAATCGAAAAGAATCGAATTCCATGTAACGAAAAGATTCGAATTGAAAAGAATCGAATCGAAACAAAAGAATCGAATCGAATCGACATGAATCAAAAAGAATCGAATCAAAACGAATCGAAAAGAAACAAATCAAGTAGAATCTAAAAGAATCGAATCGAATCCAATCGAAAAAATTCGAATAGAATTGAATCGAAAAGAATCAAAACGAATCGAACCGAAGAGAATCGATTCGAATCAAAATAAAAAGTATCGTATCAAATCGAATCGAAAAGAATCATATCAAATAGAATCGAAAGAATGGAATCAAATCTAAAACAATCGAATGGAATCGAAAAGAATCGCATTGAATGGAATAGAATCGAAAAGAATAGAATAGAATCGAAAGAAATCGAATAGAATCAAATCAAATCAAAAAGAATCGAATTGAATTGATCCTAACCAAAATAAGCGAAATGAATCGACTCGAACCGAAAAAAACAAATCGAAAAGAATCTAATCTCAACGAAAATCATCGAAATGAATAGAATCGAAAAGAATCGAATTGAATCAAATCGAAAAGAATCGAAAGGAATCCAATCGAAAAGAATCAAATTGAGTCGAATCGAAACAAATTGAATCCAATCGAAAAGAATCTAATTGAATCGAATCGAAAAGAATCGAATTCAATCAAAATGAATCGATTCGAATGGAATAGAAAAGAATAGAATAGAATCGAAAAGAATCAAATCGAATCGAAAAGAATCCAATGGAAAAGAATTGAATCGAATCGAAAAGAAACGAATCGACCCGAATCAAAAAGAAAACAATCGAATCGAATCAAATACAAAAGAATCGCTTTGAATAGCATAGAATTGAAAAGAATCGAATCAATCGAATTGAAAACAATCGAATCGAAACGAATCGAATCAAAAAAAGTCGAATCGAAAGGAAAACAATCGAATCGAATCTAATCTAAAAGAATCGTATTGAATTGACTCGAATCGAAAAGACTCGAATCGAATTGAATCAAATCGAAAAGAATCTAATAGAAACCACTCGAACAGAATCAAATCGAAATGATTCAAAATGAATCGAATAGAATAGAATCGAAAAAAATCGAAACGAATCGAAATGAAATGAATCGAAGAGAATCGATTAGAATGGAAATGAAAAGAATCGTATTGAATCAAATCGAAAAAATCAAATCAAATCGAATGAAAGAATTGAATCAAATCGAAAAGAATCCAATCGAATCGAAAAGAATCCAACTGAATGGAATCAAATCGAAAAGAATCTAATCGAATCGAAAAGAATCGAATCAAATTTAATGGAATCGAATGGAATCGAAAAGAATCGAAATGAAACAAATCAGATCATATGGAAAAGCATCAAATCGAATTGAAAAGAATCGAATCGAATCGAAATGAATCGAATCAAAAAGACTCGAATCGAAAAGAATCGAATCGAATCGAAAAGACTCGAATCGAATTAAAAATATCAAATCGAATCGAATCGAAAGAATCGAATTGAAAAGACTCGAATTGAAACGAATCGATTTGAAACGAAAAGAAACGAATCTAATCGAATCGAATTGAAAGAATCGAATTGAATAGAAAATAATCGAATAGAAAAGAATCGAACCGAAAAGTAAAGAATCAAATTGAATCAGTCGATTAAATTCTAGTCGAATCGAATCAAAAAGCATGAAATCGAGTCGAATCGAATCGAAAAGAATCGAATTGAATCGAAAAGATTCGAATTGTATCTAATCAAAAAGAATCGAATCGTATCGACTCGAATCGAAAAGAATCCAATTGCATCATCGAATGGAAAGTAATCGAATTGAATAGAATAGAAAAGAATCGAATCGAATCAAATCGAAAACAATCAAATTGAATTGATCGAAAAGAATCTAATTGAATCAAATCGAATCGAAATGAAAAGAATCGAATCGATTCAAATAGAAAAGAATCGAATCGAAAAGAATCAAATCGACACGAAAAGAATCGAATCGAATCAAAAAGTATCGAATTGATTCGAAAACATTCGAATCGAAAAGAATCGAATTGAAATGAATCCGATCGAAATGAAAAGAATCTACTCGATTCGAATCCAGATGAATCGAATCCAAAAGAATCGAATCGAATCCAAAAGAATCGAATTGATTTGAATCAAAAGAGGTGAATTGAATTGAATCCAAAAGGAACTAATCGAATCAAATCGAAAAAACTCGAATAGAATCAAATCGAATCAAAAAGAATCGAATAGATTCGAATCAAAAAGAATCGAATTGAGGGATCCCTGGGTGGCGCAGCGGTTTAGCGCCTGCCTTTGGCCCAGGGCGCGATCCTGGAGACCCGGGATCGAATCCCACATCGGGCTCCTGGTGCATGGAGCCTGCTTCTCCCTCTGCCTGTGTCTCTGCCTCTCTGTCTCTCTCTGTGACTATCATAAAAAAAAGAATCGAATTGAATCGTGTTGAAAAAAATCATAAAGAATCAAATCGAAAAGAATCGAATTCCATGTAACGAAAAGATTCGAATTGAAAAGAATCGAATCGAAACAAAAGAATCGAATCGAATCGAAATGAATCAAAAAGAATCGAATCAAAACGAATCGAAAAGAAACAAATCAAGTAGAATCTAAAAGAATCGAATCGAATCCAATCGAAAAAATTCGAATAGAATTGAATCGAAAAGAATCAAAACGAATCGAACCGAAGAGAATCGATTCGAATCAAAATAAAAAGTATCGTATCAAATCGAATCGAAAAGAATCATATCAAATAGAATCGAAAGAATGGAATCAAATCTAAAACAATCGAATCGAATCGAAAAGAATCGCATTGAATGGAATAGAATCGAAAAGAATAGAATAGAATCGAAAGAAATCGAATAGAATCAAATCAAATCAAAAAGAATCGAATTGAATTGATCCTAACCAAAAGAAGCGAAATGAATCGACTCGAACCGAAAAAAACAAATCGAAAAGAATCTAATCTCAACGAAAATCATCGAAATGAATAGAATCGAAAAGAATCGAATTGAATCAAATCGAAAAGAATCGAATGGAATCCAATCGAAAAGAATCAAATTGAGTCGAATCGAAACAAATTGAATCCAATCGAAAAGAATCTAATTGAATCGAATCGAAAAGAATCGAATTCAATCAAAACGAATCGATTCGAATGGAATAGAAAAGAATAGAATAGAATCGAATCGAAAAGAATCAAATCGAATCGAAAAGAATCGAATCAAAACGAATTGAATCGAATCGAAAAGAAACGAATCGAACCGAATCAAAAAGAAAACAATCGAATCGAATCAAATACAAAAGAATCGCTTTGAATAGCATAGAATTGAAAAGAATCGAATCAATCGAATTGAAAACAATCGAATCGAAAAGAATCGAATCAAAAAAAGTCGAATCGAAACGAAAACAATCGAATCGAATCGAATCTAAAAGAATCGTATTGAATTGAATCGAGTCGAAAAGACTCGAATCAAAAAGACTCGAATCGAATTGAATCAAATCGAAAAGAATCTAATAGAAACCACTCGAACAGAATCAAATCGAAATGATTCAAATGAATCGAATAGAATAGAATCGAAAAAAATCGAAACGAATCGAAACGAACCGAAACGAAATGAATCGAAGAGAATCGATTAGAATCGAAATGAAAAGAATCGTATTGAATTGAATCGAAAAGAATCAAATCAAATAGAATCGAAAGAATTGAATCAAATCGAAAAGAATCCAATCGAATCGAAAAGAATCGAACTGAATGGAATCAAATCGAAAAGAATCGAATCGAATCGAAAAGAATCGAATCAAATTTAATGGAATCGAAAAGAATCGAATTGAATCGAAAAGAATCAAAATGAAACAAATCACATCAAATGGAAAAGCATCAAATCGAATTGAAAAGAATCGAATCGAATCGAAATGAATCGAATCAAAAAGACTCGAATCGAAAAGAATCGAATGGAATCGAAAAGACTCGAATCGAATTAAAAATATCAAATCGAATCGAATCGGAAAGAATCGAATTGAAAAGACACGAATTGAAACGAATCGATTTGAAACGATAAGAATCCAATCCAATCGAATCGAATTGAAAGAATCGAATTGAATAGAAAAAAATCGAATAGAAAAGAATCGAACCGAAAAGAAAAGAATCAAATTGAATCAGTCGATTAAATTCTAGTCGAATCGAATCAAAAAGAATGAAATCGAGTCGAATCGAATCGAAAAGAATCGAATCGAATCGAAAAGATTCGAATTGTATCTAATCAAAAAGAATCGAATCGTATCGACTCGAATCGAAAAGAATCCAATTGCATCATCGAATGGAAAGTAATCGAATTGAATAGAATAGAAAAGAATCGAATCGAATCAAATCGAAAACAATCAAATTGAATTGATCGAAAAGAATCGAATTGAATCAAATCGAATCGAAATGAAAAGAATCGAATCGATTCAAATAGAAAAGAATCGAATCGAAAAGAATCAAATCGACACGAAAAGAATCGAATCGAATCAAAAAGTATCGAATTGATTCGAAAACATTCGCATGGAAAAGAATCGAATTGAAATGAATCCGATCGAAATGAAAAGAATCTACTCGATTCGAATCCAGAAGAATCGAATCCAAAAGAATCGAATCGAATCCAAAAGAATCGAATTGATTTGAATCAAAAGAAGTGAATTGAATTGAATCCAAAAGGAACTAATCGAATCAAATCGAAGAAACTCGAATAGAATCAAATCGAATCAAAAAGAATCGAATAGATTCGAATCAAAAAGAATCGAATTGAGGGATCCCTGGGTGGCGCAGCGGTTTAGCGCCTGCCTTTGGCCCAGGGCGCGATCCTGGAGACCCGGGATCGAATCCCACATCGGGCTCCTGGTGCATGGAGCCTGCTTCTCCCTCTGCCTGTGTCTCTGCCTCTCTGTCTCTCTCTGTGACTATCATTAAAAAAAGAATCGAATTGAATCGCGTTGAAAAAAATCATAAAGAATCAAATCGAAAAGAATCGAATTCCATGTAACGAAAAGATTCGAATTGAAAAGAATCGAATCGAAACAAAAGAATCGAATCGAATCGACATGAATCAAAAAGAATCGAATCAAACCGAATCGAAAAGAAACAAATCAAGTAGAATCTAAAAGAATCGAATCGAATCCAATCGAAAAAATTCGAATAGAATTGAATCGAAAAGAATCAAAACGAATCGAACCGAAGAGAATCGATTCGAATCAAAATAAAAAGTATCGTATCAAATCGAATCGAAAAGAATCATATCAAATAGAATCGAAAGAATGGAATCAAATCTAAAATTATCGAATCGAATCGGAAAGAATCGGATTGAATGGAATAGAATCGAAAAGAATAGAATAGAATCGAAAGAAATCGAATAGAATCAAATCAAATCAAAAAGAATCGAATTGAATTGATCCTAACCAAAATAAGCGAAATGAATCGACTCGAACCGAAAAAAACAAATCGAAAAGAATCTAATCTCAACGAAAATCATCGAAATGAATAGAATCGAAAAGAATCGAATTGAATCAAATCAAAAAGAATCGAATGGAATCCAATCGAAAAGAATCAAATTGAGTCGAATCGAAACAAATTGAATCCAATCGAAAAGAATCTAATTGAATCGAATCAAAAAGAATCAAATTCAATCAAAACGAATCGATTCGAATGGAATAGAAAAGAATAGAATAGAATCGAATCGAAAAGAATCAAATCGAATCGAAAAGAATCGAATCAAAAAGAATTGAATCGAATCGAAAAGAAACGAATCTAACCGAATCAAAAAGAAAACAATCGAATCGAATCAAATACAAAAGAATCACTTTGAATAGCATAGAATTGAAAAGAATCGAATCAATCGAATTGAAAACAATCGAATCGAAAAGAATCGAATCAAAAAAAGTCGAATCGAAACGAAAACAATCGAATCTAATCGAATCTAAAAGAATCGTATTGAATTGAATCGAGTCGAAAAGACGCGAATCAAAAAGACTCGAATCGAATTGAAACAAATCGAAAAGAATCTAATAGAAACCACTCGAACAGAATCAAATCGAAATGATTCAAAATGAATCGAATAGAATAGAATCGAAAAAAATCGAAACATATCGAAACGAAATGAATCGAAGAGAATCGATTAGAATCGAAATGAAAAGAATCGTATTGAATCAAATCGAAAGAATCAAATCAAATTGAATCGAAAGAATTGAATCAAATCGAAAAGAATCCAATCGAATCGAAAAGAATCGAACTGAATGGAATCAAATCTAAAAGAATCGAAAAGAATCGAATCGAATCGAAAAGAATCGAATCAAATTTAATGGAATCGAAAAGAATCGAATGGAATCGAAAAGAATCGAAATGAAACAAATCAGATCATATGGAAAAGCATCAAATTGAATTGAAAAGAATCGAATCGAATCGAAATGAATCGAATCAAAAAGACTCGAATCGAAAAGAATCGAATTGAAAAGAATCGAATCGAATCGAAAAGACTCGAATCGAATTAAAAATATCAAATCGAATCGAATCGAAAAGAATCGAATTGAAAAGACTCGAATTGAAAAGAATCGATTTGAAACGAAAAGAATCGAATCGAATCGAATTGAAAGAATCGAATTGAATAGAAAAAAATCGAATAGAAAAGAATCGAACCGAAAAGAAAAGAATCAAATTGAATCAGTCGATTAAATTCTAGTCGAATCGAATCAAAAAGCATGAAATCGAGTCGAATCGAATCGAAAAGAATCGAATTGTATCTAATCAAAAAGAATCGAATCGTATCGACTCGAATCGAAAAGAATCCAATTGCATCATCGAATGGAAAGTAATCGAATTGAATAGAATAGAAAAGAATCGAATCGAATCAAATCGAAAACAATCAAATTGAATTGATCGAAAAGAATCGAATTGAATCAAATCGAATCGAAATGAAAAGAATCGAATCGATTCAAGTGGAAAAGAATCGAATCAAAAGAATCAAATCGACACGAAAAGAATCGAATCGAATCAAAAAGTATCGAATTGATTCGAAAACATTCGAATCGAAAAGAATCGAATTGAAATGAATCCGATCGAAATGAAAAGAATCTACTCGATTCGAATCCAAAAGAATCGAATCCAAAAGAATCAAATCGAATCCAAAAGAATCGAATTGATTTGAATCAAAAGAAGTGAATTGAATTGAATCCAAAAGGAACTAATCGAATCAAATCGAAAAAACTCGAATAGAATCAAATCGAATCAAAAAGAATCGAATAGATTCGAATCAAAAAGAATCGAATTGAGGGATCCCTGGGTGGCGCAGCGGTTTAGCGCCTGCCATTGGCCCAGGGCGCGATCCTGGAGACCCGGGATCGAATCCCACATCGGGCTCCTGGTGCATGGAGCCTGCTTCTCCCTCTGCCTGTGTCTCTGCCTCTCTGTCTCTCTCTGTGACTATCATTAAAAAAAGAATCGAATTGAATCGCGTTGAAAAAAATCATAAAGAATCAAATCGAAAAGAATCGAATTCCATGTAACGAAAAGATTCGAATTGAAAAGAATCGAATCGAAACAAAAGAATCGAATCGAATCGACATGAATCAAAAAGAATCGAATCAAAACGAATCGAAAAGAAACAAATCAAGTAGAATCTAAAAGAATCGAATCGAATCCAATCGAAAAAATTCGAATAGAATTGAATCGAAAAGAATCAAAACGAATCGAACCGAAGAGAATCGATTCGAATCAAAATAAAAAGTATCGTATCAAATCGAATCGAAAAGAATCATATCAAATAGAATCGAAAGAATGGAATCAAATCTAAAACAATCGAATCGAATCGAAAAGAATCGGATTGAATGGAATAGAATCGAAAAGAATAGAATAGAATCGAAAGAAATCGAATAGAATCAAATCAAATCAAAAAGAATCGAATTGAATTGATCCTAACCAAAATAAGCGAAATGAATCGACTCGAACCGAAAAAAACAAATCGAAAAGAATCTAATCTCAACGAAAATCATCGAAATGAATAGAATCGAAAAGAATCGAATTGAATCAAATCAAAAAGAATCGAATGGAATCCAATCGAAAAGAATCAAATTGAGTCGAATCGAAACAAATTGAATCCAATCGAAAAGAATCTAATTGAATCGAATCAAAAAGAATCGAATTCAATCAAAACGAATCGATTCGAATGGAATAGAAAAGAATAGAATAGAATCGAATCGAAAAGAATTAAATCGAATCGAAAAGAATCGAATCAAAACGAATTTAATCGAATCGAAAAGAAACGAATCTAACCGAATCAAAAAGAAAACAATCGAATCGAATCAAATACAAAAGAATCGCTTTGAATAGCATAGAATTGAAAAGAATCGAATCAATCGAATTGAAAACAATCGAATCGAAAAGAATCGAATCAAAAAAAGTCGAATCGAAACGAAAACAATCGAATCGAATCGAATCTAAAAGAATCGTATTGAATTGAATCGAGTCGAAAAGACGCGAATCAAAAAGACTCGAATCGAATTGAAACAAATCGAAAAGAATCTAATAGAAACCACTCGAACAGAATCAAATCGAAATGATTCAAAATGAATCGAATAGAATAGAATCGAAAAAAATCGAAACGAATCGAAACGAAATGAATCGAAGAGAATCGATTAGAATCGAAATGAAAAGAATCGTATTGAATCGAATCGAAAGAATCAAATCAAATTGAATCGAAAGAATTGAATCAAATCGAAAAGAATCCAATCGAATCGAAAAGAATCGAACTGAATGGAATCAAATCGAAAAGAATCGAATCGAATCGAAAAGAATCGAATCAAATTTAATGGAATCGAAAAGAATCGAATGGAATCGAAAAGAATCGAAATGAAACAAATCAGATCATATGGAAAAGCATCAAATCGAATTGAAAAGAATCGAATCGAATCGAAATGTATCGAATCAAAAAGACTCGAATCGAAAAGAATCGAATTGAAAAGAATCGAATCGAATCAAAAAGACTCGAATCGAATTAAAAATATCAAATCGAATCAAATGAAAAGAATCGAATTGAAAAGACTCGAATTGAAAAGAATCGATTTGAAACGAAAAGAATCGAATCGAATCGAATCGAATTGAAAGAATCGAATTGAATAGAAAAAAATCGAATAGAAAAGAATCGAACCGAAAAGAAAAGAATCAAATTGAATCAGTCGATTAAATTCTAGTCGAATCGAATCAAAAAGCATGAAATCGAGTCGAATCGAATCGAAAAGAATCGAATTGTATCTAATCAAAAAGAATCGAATCGTATCGACTCGAATCGAAAAGAATCCAATTGCATCATCGAATGGAAAGTAATCGAATTGAATAGAATAGAAAAGAATCGAATCGAATCAAATCGAAAACAATCAAATTGAATTGATCGAAAAGAATCGAATTGAATCAAATCGAATCGAAATGAAAAGAATCGAATCGATTCAAGTGGAAAAGAATCGAATCAAAATAATCAAATCGACACGAAAAGAATCGAATCGAATCAAAAAGTATCGAATTGATTCGAAAACATTCGAATCGAAAAGAATCGAATTGAAATGAATCCGATCGAAATGAAAAGAATCTACTCGATTCGAATCCAAAAGAATCGAATCCAAAAGAATCAAATCGAATCCAAAAGAATCGAATTGATTTGAATCAAAAGAAGTGAATTGAATTGAATCCAAAAGGAACTAATCGAATCAAATCGAAAAAACTCGAATAGAATCAAATCGAATCAAAAAGAATCGAATAGATTCGAATCAAAAAGAATCGAATTGAGGGATCCCTGGGTGGCGCAGCCGTTTAGCGCCTGCCATTGGCCCAGGGCGCGATCCTGGAGACCCGGGATCGAATCCCACATCGGGCTCCTGGTGCATGGAGCCTGCTTCTCCCTCTGCCTGTGTCTCTGCCTCTCTGTCTCTCTCTGTGACTATCATTAAAAAAAGAATCGAATTGAATCGCGTTGAAAAAAATCATAAAGAATCAAATCGAAAAGAATCGAATTCCATGTAACGAAAAGATTCGAATTGAAAAGAATCGAATCGAAACAAAAGAATCGAATCGAATCGACATGAATCAAAAAGAATCGAATCAAAACGAATCGAAAAGAAACAAATCAAGTAGAATCTAAAAGAATCGAATCGAATCCAATCGAAAAAATTCGAATAGAATTGAATCGAAAAGAATCAAAACGAATCGAACCGAAGAGAATCGATTCGAATCAAAATAAAAAGTATCGTATCAAATCGAATCGAAAAGAATCATATCAAATAGAATCGAAAGAATGGAATCAAATCTAAAACAATCGAATCGAATCGAAAAGAATCGGATTGAATGGAATAGAATCGAAAAGAATAGAATAGAATCGAAAGAAATCGAATAGAATCAAATCAAATCAAAAAGAATCGAATTGAATTGATCCTAACCAAAATAAGCGAAATGAATCGACTCGAACCGAAAAAAACAAATCGAAAAGAATCTAATCTCAACGAAAATCATCGAAATGAATAGAATCGAAAAGAATCGAATTGAATCAAATCAAAAAGAATCGAATGGAATCCAATCGAAAAGAATCAAATTGAGTCGAATCGAAACAAATTGAATCCAATCGAAAAGAATCTAATTGAATCGAATCAAAAAGAATCGAATTCAATCAAAACGAATCGATTCGAATGGAATAGAAAAGAATAGAATAGAATCGAATCGAAAAGAATTAAATCGAATCGAAAAGAATCGAATCAAAACGAATTTAATCGAATCGAAAAGAAACGAATCTAACCGAATCAAAAAGAAAACAATCGAATCGAATCAAATACAAAAGAATCGCTTTGAATAGCATAGAATTGAAAAGAATCGAATCAATCGAATTGAAAACAATCGAATCGAAAAGAATCGAATCAAAAAAAGTCGAATCGAAACGAAAACAATCGAATCGAATCGAATCTAAAAGAATCGTATTGAATTGAATCGAGTCGAAAAGACGCGAATCAAAAAGACTCGAATCGAATTGAATCAAATCGAAAAGAATCTAATAGAAACCACTCGAACAGAATCAAATCGAAATGATTCAAAATGAATCGAATAGAATAGAATCGAAAAAAATCGAAACGAATCGAAACGAAATGAATCGAAGAGAATCGATTAGAATCGAAATGAAAAGAATCGTATTGAATCGAATCGAAAGAATCAAATCAAATTGAATCGAAAGAATTGAATCAAATCGAAAAGAATCCAATCGAATCGAAAAGAATCGAACTGAATGGAATCAAATCGAAAAGAATCGAATCGAATCGAAAAGAATCGAATCAAATTTAATGGAATCGAAAAGAATCGAATGGAATCGAAAAGAATCGAAATGAAACAAATCAGATCATATGGAAAAGCATCAAATCGAATTGAAAAGAATCGAATCGAATCGAAATGTATCGAATCAAAAAGACTCGAATCGAAAAGAATCGAATTGAAAAGAATCGAATCGAATCAAAAAGACTCGAATCGAATTAAAAATATCAAATCGAATCAAATGAAAAGAATCGAATTGAAAAGACTCGAATTGAAAAGAATCGATTTGAAACGAAAAGAATCGAATCGAATCGAATCGAATTGAAAGAATCGAATTGAATAGAAAAAAATCGAATAGAAAAGAATCGAACCGAAAAGAAAAGAATCAAATTGAATCAGTCGATTAAATTCTAGTCGAATCGAATCAAAAAGCATGAAATCGAGTCGAATCGAATCGAAAAGAATCGAATTGTATCTAATCAAAAAGAATCGAATCGTATCGACTCGAATCGAAAAGAATCCAATTGCATCATCGAATGGAAAGTAATCGAATTGAATAGAATAGAAAAGAATCGAATCGAATCAAATCGAAAACAATCAAATTGAATTGATCGAAAAGAATCGAATTGAATCAAATCGAATCGAAATGAAAAGAATCGAATCGATTCAAGTGGAAAAGAATCGAATCAAAATAATCAAATCGACACGAAAAGAATCGAATCGAATCAAAAAGTATCGAATTGATTCGAAAACATTCGAATCGAAAAGAATCGAATTGAAATGAATCCGATCGAAATGAAAAGAATCTACTCGATTCGAATCCAAAAGAATCGAATCCAAAAGAATCAAATCGAATCCAAAAGAATCGAATTGATTTGAATCAAAAGAAGTGAATTGAATTGAATCCAAAAGGAACTAATCGAATCAAATCGAAAAAACTCGAATAGAATCAAATCGAATCAAAAAGAATCGAATAGATTCGAATCAAAAAGAATCGAATTGAGGGATCCCTGGGTGGCGCAGCGGTTTAGCGCCTGCCATTGGCCCAGGGCGCGATCCTGGAGACCCGGGATCGAATCCCACATCGGGCTCCTGGTGCATGGAGCCTGCTTCTCCCTCTGCCTGTGTCTCTGCCTCTCTGTCTCTCTCTGTGACTATCATTAAAAAAAGAATCGAATTGAATCGCGTTGAAAAAAATCATAAAGAATCAAATCGAAAAGAATCGAATTCCATGTAACGAAAAGATTCGAATTGAAAAGAATCGAATCGAAACAAAAGAATCGAATCGACATGAATCAAAAAGAATCGAAACAAAACGAATCGAAAAGAAACAAATCAAGTAGAATCTAAAAGAATCGAATCGAATCAAATCGAAAAAATTCAAATAGAATTGAATCGAAAAGAATCAAAACGAATCGAACCGAAGAGAATCGATTCGAATCAAAATAAAAAGTATCGTAACAAATCGAATCGATAAGAATCATATCAAATAGAATCGAAAGAATGGAATCAAATCTAAAACAATCGAATCGAATCGAAAAGAATCGAATTGAACGGAATGGAATCGAAAAGAATCCAATGGAATAGAATCGAAAGAAATCGAATAGAATCAAATCAAACCAAAAAGAATCGAATTGAATTGATCCTAACCAAAAGAAGCGAAATGAATCGACTCGAACCGAAAAAAACAAATCGAAAAGAATCTAATCTCAACGAAAATCATCGAAATGAATAGAATCGAAAAGAATCGAATTGAATCAAATCGAAAAGAATCGAATGGAATCCAATCGAAAAGAATCAAATTGAGTTGAATCGAAACAAATTGAATCCAATCGAAAAGAATCTAATTGAATCGAATCGAAAAGAATCGAATTCAATCAAAACGAATCGATTCGAATGGAATAGAAAAGAATAGAATAGAATCGAATCGAAAAGAATCAAATCGAATCGAAAAGAATCGAATCAAAAAGAATTGAATCGAATCGAAAAGAAACGAATCGAACCGAATCAAAAAGAAAACAATCGAATCGAATCAAATACAAAAGAATCGCTTTGAATAGCATAGAATTGAAAAGAATCGAATCAATCGAATTGAAAACAATCGAATCGAAAAGAATCGAGTAAAAAAAAGTCGAATCGAAACGAAAACAATCGAATCGAATCGAATCTAAAAGAATCGTATTGAATTGAATCGAGTCGAAAAGACGCGAATCAAAAAGACTCGAATCGAATTGAAACAAATCGAAAAGAATCTAATAGAAACCACTCGAACAGAATCAAATCGAAATGATTCAAAATGAATCGAATAGAATAGAATCGAAAAAAATCGAAACGAATCGAAACGAAATGAATCGAAGAGAATCGATTAGAATCGAAATGAAAAGAATCGTATTGAATCGAATCGAAAGAATCAAATCAAATTGAATCAAGTCGAAAAGAATCCAATCGAATCGAAAAGAATCGAACTGAATGGAATCAAATCGAAAAGAATCGAATCGAATCGAAAAGAATCGAATCAAATTTAATGGAATCGAAAAGAATCGAATGGAATCGAAAAGAATCGAAATGAAACAAATCAGATCATATGGAAAAGCATCAGATCGAATTGAAAAGAATCGAATCGAATCGAAATGAATCGAATCAAAAAGACTCGAATCGAAAAGAATCGTATTGAAAAGAATCGAATCGAATCGAAAAGACTCGAATCGAATTAAAAATATCAAATCGAATCGAATCGAAAAGAATCGAATTGAAACGACTCGAATTGAAACGAATCGATTTGAAACGAAAAGAATCGAATCGAATCGAATCGAATTGAAAGAATCGAATTGAATAGAAAAAAATCGAATAGAAAAGAATCGAACCGAAAAGAAAAGAATCAAATTGAATCAGTCGATTAAATTCTAGTCGAATCGAATCAAAAAGAATGAAATCGAGTCGAATCGAATCGAAAAGAATCGAATCGAATCGAAAAGAATCGAATTGTATCTAATCAAAAAGAATCGGATCGTATCGACTCGAATCGAAAAGAATCCAATTGCATCATCGAATGGAAACTAATCCAATTGAATACAATCGAAAAGAATCGAATCGAATCAAATCGAAATCAATCAAATTGAATTGATCGAAAAGAATCGAATTGAATCAAATCGAATCGAAATGAAAAGAATCGAATCGATTCAAATAGAAAACAATCGAATCGAAAACGAATCAAATCGACACGAAAAGAATCGAATCGAATCAAAAAGTATCGAATTGATTCGAAAACATTCGAATCGAAAAGAATCGAATTGAAATGAATCCGATCGAAATGAAAAGAATCTACTCGATTCGAATCCAGAAGAATCGAATCCAAAAGTATCGAATCGAATCCAAAAGAATCGAATTGATTTGAATCAAAAGAAGTGAATTGAATTGAATCCAAAAGGAACTAATCGAATCAAATCGAAAAAACTCGAATAGAATCAAATCGAATCAAAAAGAATCGAATAGATTCGAATCAAAAAGAATCGAATTGAGGGATCCCTGGGTGGCGCAGCGGTTTAGCGCCTGCCTTTGGCCCAGGGCGCGATCCTGGAGACCCGGGATCGAATCCCACATCGGGCTCCTGGTGCATGGAGCCTGCTTCTCCCTCTGCCTGTGTCTCTGCCTCTCTGTCTCTCTCTGTGACTATCATAAAAAAAAGAATCGAATTGAATCGTGTTGAAAAAAATCATAAAGAATCAAATCGAAAAGAATCGAATTCCATGTAACGAAAAGATTCGAATTGAAAAGAATCGAATCGAAACAAAAGAATCGAATCGACATGAATCAAAAAGAATCGAATCAAAACGAATCGAAAAGAAACAAATCAAGTAGAATCTAAAAGAATCGAATCGAATCAAATCGAAAAAATTCAAATAGAATTGAATCGAAAAGAATCAAAACGAATCGAACCGAAGAGAATCGATTCGAATCAAAATAAAAAGTATCGTAACAAATCGAATCGATAAGAATCATATCAAATAGAATCGAAAGAATGGAATCAAATCTAAAACAATCGAATCGAATCGAAAAGAATCGAATTGAACGGAATGGAATCGAAAAGAATCCAATGGAATAGAATCGAAAGAAATCGAATAGAATCAAATCAAACCAAAAAGAATCGAATTGAATTGATCCTAACCAAAAGAAGCGAAATGAATCGACTCGAACCGAAAAAAACAAATCGAAAAGAATCTAATCTCAACGAAAATCATCGAAATGAATAGAATCGAAAAGAATCGAATTGAATCAAATCGAAAAGAATCGAATGGAATCCAATCGAAAAGAATCAAATTGAGTTGAATCGAAACAAATTGAATCCAATCGAAAAGAATCTAATTGAATCGAATCGAAAAGAATCGAATTCAATCAAAACGAATCGATTCGAATGGAATAGAAAAGAATAGAATAGAATCGAATCGAAAAGAATCAAATCGAATCGAAAAGAATCGAATCAAAAAGAATTGAATCGAATCGAAAAGAAACGAATCGAACCGAATCAAAAAGAAAACAATCGAATCGAATCAAATACAAAAGAATCGCTTTGAATAGCATAGAATTGAAAAGAATCGAATCAATCGAATTGAAAACAATCGAATCGAAAAGAATCGAGTAAAAAAAAGTCGAATCGAAACGAAAACAATCGAATCGAATCGAATCTAAAAGAATCGTATTGAATTGAATCGAGTCGAAAAGACGCGAATCAAAAAGACTCGAATCGAATTGAAACAAATCGAAAAGAATCTAATAGAAACCACTCGAACAGAATCAAATCGAAATGATTCAAAATGAATCGAATAGAATAGAATCGAAAAAAATCGAAACGAATCGAAACGAAATGAATCGAAGAGAATCGATTAGAATCGAAATGAAAAGAATCATATTGAATCGAATCGAAAGAATCAAATCAAATTGAATCGAAAGAATTGAATCAAGTCGAAAAGAATCCAATCGAATCGAAAAGAATCGAACTGAATGGAATCAAATCGAAAAGAATCGAATCGAATCGAAAAGAATCGAATCAAATTTAATGGAATCGAAAAGAATCGAATGGAATCGAAAAGAATCGAAATGAAACAAATCAGATCATATGGAAAAGCATCAAATCGAATTGAAAAGAATCGAATCGAATCGAAATGAATCGAATCAAAAAGACTCGAATCGAAAAGAATCGTATTGAAAAGAATCGAATCGAATCGAAAAGACTCGAATCGAATTAAAAATATCAAATCGAATCGAATCGAAAAGAATCGAATTGAAAAGACTCGAATTGAAACGAATCGATTTGAAACGAAAAGAATCGAATCGAATCGAATCGAATTGAAAGAATCGAATTGAATAGAAAAAAAATCGAATAGAAAAGAATCGAACCGAAAAGAAAAGAATCAAATTGAATCAGTCGATTAAATTCTAGTCGAATCGAATCAAAAAGCATGAAATCGAGTCGAATTGAATCGAAAAGAATCGAATCGAATCGAAAAGAATCGAATTGTATCTAATCAAAAAGAATCGAATCGTATCGACTCGAATCGAAAAGAATCCAATTGCATCATCGAATGGAAAGTAATCGAATTGAATAGAATAGAAAAGAATCGAATCGAATCAAATCGAAAACAATCAAATTGAATTGATCGAAAAGAATCGAATTGAATCAAATCGAATCGAAATGAAAAGAATCGAATCGATTCAAGTGGAAAAGAATCGAATCAAAAGAATCAAATCGACACGAAAAGAATCGAATCGAATCAAAAAGTATCGAATTGATTCGAAAACATTCGAATCGAAAAGAATCGAATTGAAATGAATCCGATCGAAATGAAAAGAATCTACTCGATTCGAATCCAAAAGAATCGAATCCAAAAGAATCAAATCGAATCCAAAAGAATCGAATTGATTTGAATCAAAAGAAGTGAATTGAATTGAATCCAAAAGGAACTAATCGAATCAAATCGAAAAAACTCGAATAGAATCAAATCGAATCAAAAAGAATCGAATAGATTCGAATCAAAAAGAATCGAATTGAGGGATCCCTGGGTGGCGCAGCGGTTTAGCGCTGCCTTTAGCCCAGGGCGCGATCCTGGACACCCGGGATCGAATCCCACATCGGGCTCCTGGTGCATGGAGCCTGCTTCTCCCTCTGCCTGTGTCTCTGCCTCTCTGTCTCTCTCTGTGACTATCATAAAAAAAAGAATCGAATTGAATCGTGTTGAAAAAAATCATAAAGAATCAAATCGAAAAGAATCGAATTCCATGTAACGAAAAGATTCGAATTGAAAAGAATCGAATCGAAACAAAAGAATCGAATCGAATCGACATGAATCAAAAAGAATCGAATCAAAACGAATCGAAAAGAAACAAATCAAGTAGAATCTAAAAGAATCGAATCGAATCCAATCGAAAAAATTCGAATAGAATTGAATCGAAAAGAATCAAAACGAATCGAACCGAAGAGAATCGATTCGAATCAAAATAAAAAGTATCGTATCAAATCGAATCGAAAAGAATCATATCAAATAGAATCGAAAGAATGGAATCAAATCTAAAACAATCGAATCGAATCGAAAAGAATCGCATTGAATGGAATAGAATCGAAAAGAATAGAATAGAATCGAAAGAAATCGAATAGAATCAAATCAAATCAAAAAGAATCGAATTGAATTGATCCTAACCAAAATAAGCGAAATGAATCGACTCGAACCGAAAAAAACAAATCGAAAAGAATCTAATCTCAACGAAAATCATCGAAATGAATAGAATCGAAAAGAATCGAATTGAATCAAATCGAAAAGAATCGAATGGAATCCAATCGAAAAGAATCAAATTGAGTCGAATCGAAACAAATGGAATCCAATCGAAAAGAATCTAATTGAATCGAATCAAAAAGAATTGAATTCAATCAAAACGAATCGATTCGAATGGAATAGAAAAGAATAGAATCGAATCGAATCGAAAAGAATCAAATCGAATCGAAAAGAATCGAATCAAAAAGAATTGAATCGAATCGAAAAGAAACGAATCGAACCGAATCAAAAAGAAAACAATCGAATCGAATCAAATACAAAAGAATCGCTTTGAATAGCATAGAATTGAAAAGAATCGAATCAATCGAATTGAAAACAATCGAATCGAAAAGAATCGAATCAAAAAAAGTCGAATCGAAACGAAAACAATCGAATCGAATCGAATCTAAAAGAATCGTATTGAATTGAATCGAGTCGAAAAGACGCGAATCAAAAAGACTCGAATCGAATTGAAACAAATCGAAAAGAATCTAATAGAAACCACTCGAACAGAATCAAATCGAAATGATTCAAAATGAATCGAATAGAATAGAATCGAAAAAAATCGAAACGAATCGAAACGAAATGAATCGAAGAGAATCGATTAGAATCGAAATGAAAAGAATCGTATTGAATCGAATCGAAAGAATCAAATCAAATTGAATCGAAAGAATTGAATCAAGTCGAAAAGAATCCAATCGAATCGAAAAGAATCGAACTGAATGGAATCAAATCGAAAAGAATCGAATCGAATCGAAAAGAATCGAATCAAATTTAATGGAATCGAAAAGAATCGAATGGAATCGAAAAGAATCGAAATGAAACAAATCAGATCATATGGAAAAGCATCAAATCGAATTGAAAAGAATCGAATCGAATCGAAATGAATCGAATCAAAAAGACTCGAATCGAAAAGAATCGTATAGAAAAGAATCGAATCGAATCGAAAAGACTCGAATCGAATTAAAAATATCAAATCGAATCGAATCGAAAAGAATCGAATTGAAACGACTCGAATTGAAACGAATCGATTTGAAACGAAAAGAATCGAATCGAATCGAATCGAATTGAAAGAATCGAATTGAATAGAAAAAAATCGAATAGAAAAGAATCGAACCGAAAAGAAAAGAATCAAATTGAATCAGTCGATTAAATTCTAGTCGAATCGAATCAAAAAGAATGAAATCGAGTCGAATCGAATCGAAAAGAATCGAATCGAATCGAAAAGAATCGAATTGTATCTAATCAAAAAGAATCGAATCGTATCGACTCGAATCGAAAAGAATCCAATTGCATCATCGAATGGAAACTAATCCAATTGAATACAATCGAAAAGAATCGAATCGAATCAAATCGAAATCAATCAAATTGAATTGATCGAAAAGAATCGAATTGAATCAAATCGAATCGAAATGAAAAGAATCGAATCGATTCAAATAGAAAACAATCGAATCGAAAACGAATCAAATCGACACGAAAAGAATCGAATCGAATCAAAAAGTATCGAATTGATTCGAAAACATTCGAATCGAAAAGAATCGAATTGAAATGAATCCGATCGAAATGAAAAGAATCTACTCGATTCGAATCCAGAAGAATCGAATCCAAAAGTATCGAATCGAATCCAAAAGAATCGAATTGATTTGAATCAAAAGAAGTGAATTGAATTGAATCCAAAAGGAACTAATCGAATCAAATCGAAAAAACTCGAATAGAATCAAATCGAATCAAAAAGAATCGAATAGATTCGAATCAAAAAGAATCGAATTGAGGGATCCCTGGGTGGCGCAGCGGTTTAGCGCCTGCCTTTGGCCCAGGGCGCGATCCTGGAGACCCGGGATCGAATCCCACATCGGGCTCCTGGTGCATGGAGCCTGCTTCTCCCTCTGCCTGTGTCTCTGCCTCTCTGTCTCTCTCTGTGACTATCATAAAAAAAAGAATCGAATTGAATCGTGTTGAAAAAAATCATAAAGAATCAAATCGAAAAGAATCGAATTCCATGTAACGAAAAGATTCGAATTGAAAAGAATCGAATCGAAACAAAAGAATCGAATCGACATGAATCAAAAAGAATCGAAACAAAACGAATCGAAAAGAAACAAATCAAGTAGAATCTAAAAGAATCGAATCGAATCAAATCGAAAAAATTCAAATAGAATTGAATCGAAAAGAATCAAAACGAATCGAACCGAAGAGAATCGATTCGAATCAAAATAAAAAGTATCGTAACAAATCGAATCGATAAGAATCATATCAAATAGAATCGAAAGAATGGAATCAAATCTAAAACAATCGAATCGAATCGAAAAGAATCGAATTGAACGGAATGGAATCGAAAAGAATCCAATGGAATAGAATCGAAAGAAATCGAATAGAATCAAATCAAACCAAAAAGAATCGAATTGAATTGATCCTAACCAAAATAAGCGAAATGAATCGACTCGAACCGAAAAAAACAAATCGAAAAGAATCTAATCTCAACGAAAATCATCGAAATGAATAGAATCGAAAAGAATCGAATTGAATCAAATCGAAAAGAATCGAATGGAATCCAATCGAAAAGAATCAAATTGAGTCGAATCGAAACAAATTGAATCCAATCGAAAAGAATCTAATTGCATCGAATCGAAAAGAATCGAATTCAATCAAAACGAATCGATTCGAATGGAATAGAAAAGAATAGAATAGAATCGAAAAGAATCAAATCGAATCGAAAAGAATCGAATCGAAAAGAATTGAATCGAATCGAAAAGAAACGAATCGACCCGAATCAAAAAGAAAACAATCGAATCGAATCAAATACAAAAGAATCGCTTTGAATAGCATAGAATTGAAAAGAATCGAATCAATCGAATTGAAAACAATCGAATCGAAACGAATCGAATCAAAAAAAGTCGAATCGAAACGAAAACAATCGAATCGAATCGAATCTAAAAGAATCGTATTGAATTGACTCGAATCGAAAAGACTCGAATCGAATTGAATCAAATCGAAAAGAATCTAATAGAAACCAATCGAACAGAATCAAATCGAAATGATTCAAAATGAATCGAATAGAATAGAATCGAAAAAAATCGAAACGAATCGAAATGAAATGAATCGAAGAGAATCGATTAGAATCGAAATGAAAAGAATCGTATTGAATCAAATCGAAAGAATCAAATCAAATCGAATGAAAGAATTGAATCAAATCGAAAAGAATCCAATCGAATCGAAAAGAATCGAACTGAATGGAATCAAATCGAAAAGAATCGAATCGAAAAGAATCGAATCAAATTTAATGGAATCGAATGGAATCGAAAAGAATCGAAATGAAACAAATCAGATCAAATGGAAAAGCATCAAATCGAATTGAAAAGAATCGAATCGAATCGAAATGAATCGAATCAAAAAGACTCGAATCGAAAAGAATCGAATTGAAAAGAATCGAATCGAATCGAAAAGACTCGAATCGAATTAAAAATATCAAATCGAATCGAATCGAAAAGAATCGAATTGAAAAGACTCGAATTGAAACGAATCGATTTGAAACGAAAAGAATCCAATCGAATCGAATCGAATTGAAAGAATCGAATTGAATAGAAAAAAATCGAATAGAAAAGAATCGAACCGAAAAGAAAAGAATCAAATTGAATCAGTCGATTAAATTCTAGTCGAATCGAATCAAAAAGAATGAAATCGAGTCGAATCGAATCGAAAAGAATCGAATCGAATCGAAAAGATTCGAATTGTGTCTAATCAAAAAGAATCGAATCGTATCGACTCGAATCGAAAAGAATCCAATTGCATCATCGAATGGAAAGTAATCGAATTGAATAGAATAGAAAAGAATCGAATCGAATCAAATCGAAATCAATCAAATTGAATTGATCGAAAAGAATCGAATTGAATCAAATCGAATCGAAATGAAAAGAATCGAATCGATTCAAATAGAAAAGAATCGAATCGAAAAGAATCAAATCGACACGAAAAGAATCGAATCGAATCAAAAAGTATCGAATTGATTCGAAAACATTCGCATCGAAAAGAATCGAATTGAAATGAATCCGATCGAAATGAAAAGAATCTACTCGATTCGAATCCAAAAGAATCCAATCCAAAAGAATCGAATTGAATTGAATCAAAAGAAATGAATTGAATTGAATCAAAAAGGAACTAATCGCATCAAATCGAAAAAACTCGAATAGAATCAAATCGAATCAAAAAGAATCGAATAGATTCGAATCAAAAAGAATCGAATTGAGGGATCCCTGGGTGGCGCAGCGGTTTAGCGCCTGCCTTTGGCCCAGGGCGCGATCCTGGAGACCCGGGATCGAATCCCACATCGGGCTCCTGGTGCATGGAGCCTGCTTCTCCCTCTGCCTGTGTCTCTGCCTCTCTGTCTCTCTCTGTGACTATCATAAAAAAAGAATCGAATTGAATCGCGTTGAAAAAAATCATAAAGAATCAAATCGAAAAGAATCGAATAGAATTGAATCGAAAAGAATCAAAACGAATCGAACCGAAGAGAATCGATTCGAATCAAAATAAAAAGTATCGTATGAAATCGAATCGAAAAGAATCATATCAAATAGAATCGAAAGAATGGAATCAAATCTAAAACAATCGAATCGAATCGAAAAGAATCGCATTGAATGGAATAGAATCGAAAAGAATAGAATAGAATCGAAAGAAATCGAATAGAATCAAATCAAATCAAAAAGAATCGAATTGAATTGATCCTAACCAAAATAAGCGAAATGAATCGACTCGAACCGAAAAAAACAAATAGAAAAGAATCTAATCTCAACGAAAATCATCGAAATGAATAGAATCGAAAAGAATCGAATTGAATCAAATCGAAAAGAATCGAATGGAATCCAATCGAAAAGAATGAAATTGAGTCGAATCGAAACAAAATGAATCCAATCGAAGAGAATCTAATTGAATCGAATCGAAAAGAATCGAATTCAATCAAAACGAATCGATTCGAATGGAATAGAATAGAATAGAATAGAATAGAATCGAAAAGAATCAAATCGAATCGAAAAGAATCGAATCAAAAAGAATTGAATCGAATCGAAAAGAAACGAATCGAACCGAATCAAAAAGAAAACAATCGAATCGAATCAAATACAAAAGAATCGCTTTGAATAGCATAGTTTTGAAAAGAATCGAATCAATCGAATTGAAAACAATCGAATCGAAACGAATCGAATCAAAAAAAGTCGAATCGAAACGAAAACAATCGAATCGAATCGAATCTAAAAGAATCGTATTGAATTGAATCGAGTCGAAAAGACTCGAATCAAAAAGACTCGAATCGAATTGAATCAAATCGAAAAGAATCTAATAGAAACCACTCGAACAGAATCAAATCGAAATGATTCAAAATGAATCGAATAGAATAGAATCGAAAAAAATCGAAACGAATCGAAACGAATCGAAACGAAATGAATCGAAGAGAATCGATTAGAATCGAAATGAAAAGAATCGTATTGAATCGAATCGAAAAGAATCAAATCAAATCGAATCGAAAGAATTGAATCAAATCGAAAAGAATCCAATCGAATCGAAAAGAATCGAACTGAATGGAATCAAATCGAAAAGAATCGAATCGAATCGAAAAGAATCGAATCAATTTAATGGAATCGAAAAGAATCGAATGGAATCGTAAAGAATCGAAATGAAACAAATCAGATGAAATGGAAAAGCATCAAATCGAATTGAAAAGAATCGAATCGAATCGAAATGAATCGAATCAAAAAGACTCGAATCGAAAAGAATCGAATTGAAAAGAATCGAATCGAATCGAAAAGACTCGAATCGAATTAAAAATATCAAATCGAATCGAATCGGAAAGAATCGAATTGAAAAGACTCGAATTGAAACGATTCGATTTGAAACGAAAAGAATCCAATCGAATCGAATCGAATTGAAAGAATCGAATTGAATAGAAAAAAATCGAATAGAAAAGAATCGAACCGAAAAGAAAAGAATCAAATTGAATCTGTCGATTAAATTCTAGTCGAATCGAATCAAAAAGAATGAAATCGAATCGAATCGAAAAGAATCGAATCGAATCGAAAAGAATCGAATTGTGTCCAATCAAAAAGAATCGAATCGTATCGACTCGAATCGAAAAGAATCCAATTGCATCATCGAATGGAAACTAATCGAATTGAATAGAATCGAAAAGAATCGAATCGAATCAAATCGAAAACAATCAAATTGAATTGATCGAAAAGAATCGAATTGAATCAAACCGAATCGAAATGAAAAGAATCGAATCGATTCAAATAGAAAAGAATCGAATCGAAAAGAATCAAATCGACACGAAAAGAATCGGATCGAATCAAAAAGTATCGAATTGATTCGAAAACATTCGCATCGAAAAGAATCGAATTGAAATGAATCCGATCGAAATGAAAAGAATCTACTCGATTCGAATCCAAAAGAAACGAATCCAAAAGAATCGAATCGAATCCAAAAGAATCGAATTGAATTGAATCAAAAGAAATGAATTGAATTGAATCCAAAAGGAACTAATCGAATCAAATCGAAAAAACTCGAATAGAATCAAATCGAATCAAAAAGAATCGAATAGATTCGAATAAAAAAGAATCGAATTGAGGGATCCCTGGGTGGAGCAGCGGTTTAGCGCCTGCCTTTGGCCCAGGGCGCGATCCTGGAGACCCGGGATCGAATCCCACATCGGGCTCCTGGTGCATGGAGCCTGCTTCTCCCTCTGCCTGTGTCTCTGCCTCTCTGTCTCTCTCTGTCACTATCATAAAAAAAGAATCGAATTGAATCGTGTTGAAAAAAATCATAAAGAATCAAATCGAAAAGAATCGAATTCCATGTAACGAAAAGATTCGAATTGAAAAGAATCGAATCGAAACAAAAGAATCGAATCGAATCGACATGAATCAAAAAGAATCGAATCAAAACGAATCGAAAAGAAACAAATCAAGTAGAATCTAAAAGAATCGAATCGAATCCAATCGAAAAAATTCGAATAGAATTGAATCGAAAAGAATCAAAACGAATCGAACCGAAGAGAATCGATTCGAATCAAAATAAAAAGTATCGTATCAAATCGAATCGAAAAGAATCATATCAAATAGAATCGAAAGAATGGAATCAAATCTAAAACAATCGAATGGAATCGAAAAGAATCGCATTGAATGGAATAGAATCGAAAAGAATAGAATAGAATCGAAAGAAATCGAATAGAATAAAATCAAATCAAAAAGAATCGAATTGAATTGATCCTAACCAAAAGAAGCGAAATGAATCGACTCGAACATAAAAAAAACAAATCGAAAAGAATCTAATCTCAACGAAAATCATCGAAATGAATAGAATCGAAAAGAATCGTATTGAATCGAATCGAAAGAATCAAATCAAATCGAATCGAAAGAATTGAATCAAGTCGAAAAGAATCCAATCGAATCGAAAAGAATCGAACTGAATGGAATCAAATCGAAAAGAATCGAATCGAATCGAAAAGAATCGAATCAAATTTAATGGAATCGAAAAGAATCGAATGGAATCGAAAAGAATCGAAATGAAACAAATCAGATCATATGGAAAAGCATCAAATCGAATTGAAAAGAATCGAATCGAATCGAAATGAATCGAATCAAAAAGACTCGAATCGAAAAGAATCGTATTGAAAAGAATCGAATCGAATCGAAAAGACTCGAATCGAATTAAAAATATCAAATCGAATCGAATCGGAAAGAATCGAATTGAAAAGACTCGAATTGAAACGAATCGATTTGAAACGAAAAGAATCGAATCGAATCGAATCGAATTGAAAGAATCGAATTGAATAGAAAAAAATCGAATAGAAAAGAATCGAACCGAAAAGAAAAGAATCAAATTGAATCAGTCGATTAAATTCTAGTCGAATCGAATCAAAAAGAATGAAATCGAAAAGAATCGAATCGAAAAGAATCGAATCGAATCGAAAAGAATCGAATTGTATCTAATCAAAAAGAATCGAATCGTATCGACTCGAATCGAAAAGAATCCAATTGCATCATCGAATGGAAACTAATCCAATTGAATACAATCGAAAAGAATTGAATGGAATCAAATCGAAATCAATCAAATTGAATTGATCGAAAAGAATCGAATTGAATCAAATCGAATCGAAATGAAAAGAATCGAATCGATTCAAATAGAAAAGAATCGAATCGAAACGAATCAAATCGACACGAAAAGAATCGAATCGAATCAAAAAGTATCGAATTGATTCGAAAACATTCGCATCGAAAAGAATCGAATTGAAATGAATCCGATCGAAATGAAAAGAATCTACTCGATTCGAATCCAGAAGAATCGAATCCAAAAGAATCGAATCGAATCCAAAAGAATCGAATTGATTTGAATCAAAAGAAGTGAATTGAATTGAATCCAAAAGGAACTAATCGAATCAAATCGAAAAAACTCGAATAGAATCAAATCGAATCAAAAAGAATCGAATAGATTCGAATCAAAAAGAATCGAATTGAGGGATCCCTGGGTGGCGCAGCGGTTTAGCGCCTGCCTTTGGCCCAGGGCGCGATCCTGGAGACCCGGGATCGAATCCCACATCGGGCTCCTGGTGCATGGAGCCTGCTTCTCCCTCTGCCTGTGTCTCTGCCTCTCTGTCTCTCTCTGTGACTATCATAAAAAAAAGAATCGAATTGAATCGTGTTGAAAAAAATCATAAAGAATCAAATCGAAAAGAATCGAATTCCATGTAACGAAAAGATTCGAATTGAAAAGAATCGAATCGAAACAAAAGAATCTAATCGAATCGACATGAATCAAAAAGAATCGAATCAAACGAATCGAAAAGAAACAAATCAAGTAGAATCTAAAAGAATCGAATCGAATCCAATCGAAAAAATTCGAATAGAATTGAATCGAAAAGAATCAAAACGAATCGAACCGAAGAGAATCGATTCGAATCAAAATAAAAAGTATCGTATCAAATCGAATCGAAAAGAATCATATCAAATAGAATCGAAAGAATGGAATCAAATCTAAAACAATCGAATCGAATCGAAAAGAATCGCATTGAATGGAATAGAATCGAAAAGAATAGAATAGAATCGAAAGAAATCGAATAGAATCAAATCAAATCAAAAAGAATCGAATTGAATTGATCCTAACCAAAAGAAGCGAAATGAATCGACTCGAACCGAAAAAAACAAATCGAAAAGAATCTAATCTCAACGAAAATCATCGAAATGAATAGAATCGAAAAGAATCGAATTGAATCAAATCGAAAAGAATCGAATGGAATCCAATCGAAAAGAATCAAATTGAGTCGAATCGAAACAAATTGAATCCAATCGAAAAGAATCTAATTGAATCGAATCGAAAAGAATCGAATTCAATCAAAACGAATCGATTCGAATGGAATAGAAAAGAATAGAATAGAATCGAATCGAAAAGAATCAAATCGAATCGAAAAGAATCGAATCAAAAAGAATTGAATCGAATCGAAAAGAAACGAATCGAACCGAATCAAAAAGAAAACAATCGAATCGAATCAAATACAAAAGAATCGCTTTGAATAGCATAGAATTGAAAAGAATCGAATCAATCGAATTGAAAACAATCGAATCGAAAAGAATCGAATCAAAAAAAGTCGAATCGAAACGAAAACAATCGAATCGAATCGAATCTTAAAGAATCGTATTGAATTGAATCGAGTCGAAAAGACGCGAATCAAAAAGACTCGAATCGAATTGAAACAAATCGAAAAGAATCTAATAGAAACCACTCGAACAGAATCAAATCGAAATGATTCAAAATGAATCGAATAGAATAGAATCGAAAAAAATCGAAACGAATCGAAACGAAATGAATCGAAGAGAATCGATTAGAATCGAAATGAAAAGAATCGTATTGAATCGAATCGAAAGAATCAAATCAAATCGAATGAAAGAATTGAATCAAATCGAAAAGAATCCAATCGAATCGAAAAGAATCGAACTGAATGGAATCAAATCGAAAAGAATCGAATCGAATCGAAAAGAATCGAATCAAATTTAATGGAATCGAAAAGAATCGAATGGAATCGAAAAGAATCGAAATGAAACAAATCAGATCATATGGAAAAGCATCAAATCGAATTGAAAAGAATCGAATCGAATCGAAATGAATCGAATCAAAAAGACTCGAATCGAAAAGAATCGTATTGAAAAGAATCGAATCGAATCGAAAAGACTCGAATCGAATTAAAAATATCAAATCGAATCGAATCGAAAAGAATCGAATTGAAAAGACTCGAATTGAAACGAAAAGAATCGAATCGAATCGAATCGAATTGAAAGAATCGATTGAATAGAAGAAAATCGAATAGAAAAGAATCGAACCGAAAAGAAAAGAATCAAATTGAATCAGTCGATTAAATTCTAGTCGAATCGAATCAAAAAGAAGGAAATCGAGTCGAATCGAATCGAAAAGAATCGAATTGTATCTAATCAAAAAGAATCGAATCGTATCGACTCGAATCGAAAAGAATCCAATTGCATCATCGAATGGAAACTAATCCAATTGAATACAATCGAAAAGAATCGAATCGAATCAAATCGAAATCAATCAAATTGAATTGATCGAAAAGAATCGAATTGAATCAAATCGAATCGAAATGAAAAGAATCGAATCGATTCAAATAGAAAAGAATCGAATCGAAAAGAATCAACTCGACACGAAAAGAATCGAATCGAATCAAAAAGTATCGAATTGATTCGAAAACATTCGCATCGAAAAGAATCGAATTGAAATGAATCCGATCGAAATGAAAAGAATCTACTCGATTCGAATCCAAAAGAATAGAATCCAAAAGAATCGAATTGAATTGAATCAAAAGAAATGAATTGAATTGAATCCAAAAGGAACTAATCGCATCAAATCGAAAAAACTCGAATAGAATCAAATCGAATCAAAAAGAATCGAATAGATTCGAATCAAAAAGAATCGAATTGAGGGATCCCTGGGTGGCGCAGCGGTTTAGCGCCTGCCTTTGGCCCAGGGCGCGATCCTGGAGACCCGGGATCGAATCCCACATCGGACTCCTGGTGCATGGAGCCTGCTTCTCCCTCTGCCTGTGTCTCTGCCTCTCTGTCTCTCTCTGTGACTATCATAAAAAAAAGAATCGAATTGAATCGCGTTGAAAAAAATCATAAAGAATCAAATCGAAAAGAATCGAATTCCATGTAACGAAAAGATTCGAATTGAAAAGAATCGAATCGAAACAAAAGAATCGAATCGAATCGACATGAATCAAAAAGAATCGAATCAAAACGAATCGAAAAGAAACAAATCAAGTAGAATCTAAAAGAATCGAATCGAATCCAATCGAAAAAATTCGAATAGAATTGAATCGAAAAGAATCAAAACGAATCGAACCGAAGAGAATCGATTCGAATCAAAATAAAAAGTATCGTATCAAATCGAATCGAAAAGAATCATATCAAATAGAATCGAAAGAATGGAATCAAATCTAAAACAATCGAATGGAATCGAAAAGAATCGCATTGAATGGAATAGAATCGAAAAGAATAGAATAGAATCGAAAGAAATCGAATAGAATCAAATCAAATCAAAAAGAATCGAATTGAATTGATCCTAACCAAAATAAGCGAAATGAATCGACTCGAACCGAAAAAAACAAATCGAAAAGAATCTAATCTCAACGAAAATCATCGAAATGAATAGAATCGAAAAGAATCGAATTGAATCAAATCGAAAAGAATCGAATGGAATCCAATCGAAAAGAATCAAATTGAGTCGAATCGAAACAAATTGAATCCAATCGAAAAGAATCTAATTGAATCGAATCGAAAAGAATCGAATTCAATCAAAACGAATCGATTCGAATGGAATAGAAAAGAATAGAATAGAATCGAATCGAAAAGAATCAAATCGAATCGAAAAGAATCGAATCAAAACGAATTTAATCGAATCGAAAAGAAACGAATCGAACCGAATCAAAAAGAAAACAATCGAATCAAATCAAATACAAAAGAATCGCTTTGAATAGCATAGAATTGAAAAGAATCGAATCAATCGAATTGAAAACAATCGAATCGAAACGAATCGAATCAAAAAAAGTCGAATCGAAACGAAAACAATCGAATCGAATCGAATCTAAAAGAATCGTATTGAATTGAATCGAGTCGAAAAGACGCGAATCAAAAAGACTCGAATCGATTTGAAACAAATCGAAAAGAATCTAATAGAAACCACTCGAACAGAATCAAATCGAAATGATTCAAAATGAATCGAACAGAATAGAATCGAAAAAAATCGAAACGAATCGAAACGAAATGAATCGAAGAGAATCGATTAGAATCGAAATGAAAAGAATCGTATTGAATCGAATCGAAAGAATCAAATCAAATTGAATCGAAAGAATTGAATCAAATCGAAAAGAATCCAATCGAATCGAAAAGAATCGAACTGAATGGAATCAAATCGAAAAGAATCTAATCGAATCGAAAAGAATCGAACCAAATTTAATGGAATCGAAAAGAATCGAATGGAATCGAAAAGAATCGAAATGAAACAAATCAGATCATATGGAAAAGCATCAAATCGAATTGAAAAGAATCGAATCGAATTAAAAATATCAATTCGAATCGAATCGAAAAGAATCGAATTGAAAAGACTCGAATTAAAACGAATCGATTTGAAAAGAAAAGAATCGAATCGAATCGAATCGAATTGAAAGAATCGAATTGAATAGAAAAAAATCGAATAGAAAAGAATCGAACCGAAAAGAAAAGAATCAAATTGAATCAGTCGATTAAATTCTAGTCGAATCGAATCAAAAAGCATGAAATCGAGTCGAATCGAATCGAAAAGAATCGAATCGAATCGAAAAGATTCGAATTGTATCTAATCAAAAAGATTCGAAACATATCGACTTGAATCGAAAAGAATCCAATTGCATCATCGAATGGAAAGTAATCGAATTGAATAGAATAGAAAAGAATCGAATCGAATCAAATCGAAAACAATCAAATTGAATTGATCTAAAAGAATCTAATTGAATCAAATCGAATCGAAATGAAAAGAATCGAATCGATTCAAATAGAAAAGAATCGAATCGAAAAGAATCAAATCGACACGAAAAGAATCGAATCGAATCAAAAAGTATCGAATTGATTTGAAAACATTCGATCCGAAAAGAATCGAATTGAAATGAATCCGATCGAAATGAAAAGAATCTACTCGATTCGAATCCAAAAGAATCGAATCCAAAAGAATCGAATCGAATCCAAAAGAATCGAATTGAATTGAATCAAAAGAAGTGAATTGAATTGAATCCAAAAGGAACTAATCGAATCAAATCGAAAAAACTCGAATAGAATCAAATCGAATCAAAAAGAATCGAATAGATTCGAATCAAAAAGAATCGAATTGAGGGATCCCTGGGTGGCGCAGCGGTTTAGCGCCTGCCTTTGGCCCAGGGCGCGATCCTGGAGACCCGGGATCGAATCCCATATCGGGCTCCTGGTGCATGGAGCCTGCTTCTCCCTCTGCCTGTGTCTCTGCCTCTCTGTCTCTCTCTGTGACTATCATAAAAAAAAGAATCGAATTGAATCGCGTTGAAAAAAATCATAAAGAATCAAATCGAAAAGAATCGAATTCCATGTAACGAAAAGATTCGAATTGAAAAGAATCGAATCGAAACAAAAGAATCGAATCGAATCGACATGAATCAAAAAGAATCGAATCAAAACGAATCGAAAAGAAACAAATCAAGTAGAATCTAAAAGAATCGAATCGAATCCAATCGAAAAAATTCGAATAGAATTGAATCGAAAAGAATCAAAACGAATCGAACCGAAGAGAATCGATTCGAATCAAAATAAAAAGTATCGTATCAAATCGAATCGAAAAGAATCATATCAAATAGAATCGAAAGAATGGAATCAAATCTAAAACAATCGAATCGAATCGAAAAGAATCGCATTGAATGGAATAGAATCGAAAAGAATAGAATAGAATCGAAAGAAATCGAATAGAATCAAATCAAATCAAAAAGAATCGAATTGAATTGATCCTAACCAAAATAAGCGAAATGAATCGACTCGAACCGAAAAAAACAAATCGAAAAGAATCTAATCTCAACGAAAATCATCGAAATGAATAGAATCGAAAAGAATCGAATTGAATCAAATCGAAAAGAATCGAATGGAATCCAATCGAAAAGAATCAAATTGAGTCGAATCGAAACAAATTGAATCCAATCGAAAAGAATCTAATTGAATCGAATCGAAAAGAATCGAATTCAATCAAAACGAATCGATTCGAATGGAATAGAAAAGAATAGAATAGAATCGAATCGAAAAGAATCAAATCGAATCGAAAAGAATCGAATCAAAACGAATTGAATCGAATCGAAAAGAAACGAATCGAACCGAATCAAAAAGAAAACAATCGAATCGAATCAAATACAAAAGAATCGCTTTGAGTAGCATAGATTTGAAAAGAATCGAATCAATCGAATTGAAAACAATCGAATCGAAAAGAATCAAATCAAAAAAAGTCGAATCGAAACGAAAACAATCGAATCGAATCGAATCTAAAAGAATCGTATTGAATTGCATCGAGTCGAAAAGACTCGAATCAAAAAGACTCGAATCGAATTGAATCAAATCGAAAAGAATCTAATAGAAACCACTCGAACAGAATCAAATCGAAATGATTCAAAATGAATCGAATAGAATAGAATCGAAAAAAATCGAAACGAATCGAAATGAAATGATCGAAGAGAATTGATTAGAATCGAAATGAAAAGAATCGTATTGAATCGAATCGAAAGAATCAAATCAAATCGAATCGAAAGAATTGAATCAAATCGAAAAGAATACAATCGAATCGAAAAGAATCGAACTGAATGGAATCAAATCGAAAAGAATCGAATCGAATCGAAAAGAATCGAATCAAATTTAATGGAATCGAAAAGAATCGAATGGAATCGAAAAGAATCGAAATGAAACAAATCAGATCAAATGGAAAAGCATCAAATCGAATTGAAAAGAATCGAATCGAATCGAAATGAATCGAATCAAAAAGACTCGAATCGAAAAGTATCGAATTGAAAAGAATCGAATCGAATCGAAAAGACTCGAATCGAATTAAAAATATCAAATCGAATCGAATCGGAAAGAATCGAATTGAAAAGACTCGAATTGAAACGAATCGATTTGAAACGAAAAGAATCCAATCGAATTGAATCGAATTGAAAGAATCGAATTGAATAGAAAAAAATC
This sequence comes from Canis aureus, assembly GCF_053574225.1. NCBI lineage: Eukaryota > Metazoa > Chordata > Mammalia > Carnivora > Canidae > Canis > Canis aureus. Next base: position 24,430,612 of record NC_135648.1, read on the forward strand.
GAATAGAAAAGAATCGAACCGAAAAGAAAAGAATCAAATTGAATCAGTCGATTAAATTCTAGTCGAATCGAATCAAAAAGCATGAAATCGAGTCGAATCGAATCGAAAAGAATCGAATCGAATCGAAAAGATTCGAATTGTATCTAATCAAAAAGAATCGAATCGTATCGACTCGAATCGAAAAGAATCCAATTGCATCATCGAATGGAAAGTAATCGAATTGAATAGAATAGAAAAGAATCGAATCGAATCAAATCGAAAACAATCAAATTGAATTGATCGAAAAGAATCGAATTGAATCAAATCGAATCGAAATGAAAAGAATCGAATCGATTCAAATAGAAAAGAATCGAATCGAAAAGAATCAAATCGACACGAAAAGAATCGAATCGAATCAAAAAGTATCGAATTGATTCGAAAACATTCGAATCGAAAAGAATCGAATTGAAATGAATCCGATCGAAATGAAAAGAATCTACTCGATTCGAATCCAAAAGAATCGAATCCAAAAGAATCAAATCGCATCCAAAAGAATCGAATTGAAATGAATCCGATCGAAATGAAAAGAATCTACTCGATTCGAATCCAAAAGAATCGAATCCAAAAGAATCGAATTGAATTGAATCAAAAGAAATGAATTGAATTGAATCAAAAAGGAACTAATCGCATCAAATCGAAAAAACTCGAATAGAATCAAATCGAATCAAAAAGAATTGAATAGATTCGAATAAAAAAGAATCGAATTGAGGGATCCCTGGGTGGCGCAGCGGTTTAGCGCCTGCCTTTGGCCCAGGGCGCGATCCTGGAGACACGGGATCGAATCCCACATCGGGCTCCTGGTGCATGGAGCCTGCTTCTCCCTCTGCCTGTGTCTCTGCCTCTCTGTCTCTCTCTGTGACTATCATAAAAAAAAGAATCGAATTGAATCGTGTTGAAAAAAATCATAAAGAATCAAATCGAAAAGAATCGAATTCCATGTAACGAAAAGATTCGAATTGAAAAGAATCGAATCGAAACAAAAGAATCGAATCGAATCGACATGAATCAAAAAGAATCGAATCAAAACGAATCGAAAAGAAACAAATCAAGTAGAATCTAAAAGAATCGAATCGAATCCAATCGAAAAAATTCGAATAGAATTGAATCGAAAAAAATCAAAACGAATCGAACCGAAGAGAATCGATTCGAATGAAAATAAAAAGTATCGTATCAAATCGAATCGAAAAGAATCATATCAAATAGAATCGAAAAAATGGAATCAAATCTAAAACAATCGAATGGAATCGAAAAGAATCGCATTGAATGGAATAGAATCGAAAAGAATAGAATAGAATCGAAAGAAATCGAATAGAATCAAATCAAACCAAAAAGAATCGAATTGAATTGATCCTAACCAAAAGAAGCGAAATGAATCGACTCGAACCGAAAAAAACAAATCGAAAAGAATCTAATCTCAACGAAAATCATCGAAATGAATAGAATCGAAAAGAATCGAATTGAATCAAATCGAAAAGAATCGAATGGAATCCAATCGAAAAGAATCAAATTGAGTCGAATCGAAACAAATTGAATCCAATCGAAAAGAATCTAATTGAATCGAATCGAAAAGAATCGAATTCAATCAAAACGAATCGATTCGAATGGAATAGAAAAGAATAGAATAGAATCGAATCGAAAAGAATTAAATCGAATCGAAAAGAATCGAATCAAAAAGAATTGAATCGAATCGAAAAGAAGCGAATCTAACCGAATCAAAAAAAAAACAATCGAATCGAATCAAATACAAAAGAATCGCTTTGAATAGCATAGAATTGAAAAGAATCGAATCAATCGAATTGAAAACAATCGAATCGAAAAGAATCGAATCAAAAAAAGTCGAATCGAAACGAAAACAATCGAATCGAATCGAATCTAAAAGAATCGTATTGAATTGAATCGAGTCGAAAAGACGCGAATCAAAAACTCTAGAATCGAATTGAAACAAATCGAAAAGAAACTAATAGAAACCACTCGAACAGAATCAAATCGAAATGATTCAAAATGAATCGAATAGAATAGAATCGAAAAAAATCGAAACGAATCGAAACGAACCGAAACGAAATGAATCGAAGAGAATCGATTAGAATCGAAATGAAAAGAATCGTATTGAATCGAATCGAAAAGAATCAAATCAAATCGAATCGAAAGAATTGAATCAAATCGAAAAGAATCCAATCGAATCGAAAAGAATCGAACTGAATGGAATCAAATCGAAAAGAATCGAATCGAATCGAAAAGAATCGAATCAAATTTAATGGAATCGAAAAGAATCGAATTGAATCGAAAAGAATCGAAATGAAACAAATCAGATCAAATGGAAAAGCATCAAATCGAATTGAAAAGAATCGAATCGAATCGAAATGAATCGAATCAAAAAGACTCGAATCGAAAAGAATCGAATCGAATCGAAAAGACTCGAATCGAATTAAAAATATCAAATCGAATCGAATCGAAAAGAATCGAATTGAAAAGACTCGGATTAAAACGAATCGATTTGAAACGAAAAGAATCGAATCGAATCGAATCGAATTGAAAGAATCGAATTGAATAGAAAAAAATCGAATAGAAAAGAATCGAACCGAAAAGAAAAGAATCAAATTGAATCAGTCGATTAAATTCTAGTCGAATCGAATCAAAAAGCATGAAATCGAGTCGAATCGAATCGAAAAGAATCGAATCGAATCGAAAAGATTCGAATTGTATCTAATCAAAAAGAATCGAATCGTATCGACTCGAATCGAAAAGAATCCAATTGCATCATCGAATGGAAACTAATCCAATTGAATAGAATCGAAAAGAATCGAATCGAATCAAATCGAAATCAATCAAATTGAATTGATCGAAAAGAATCGAATTGAATCAAATCGAATCGAAATGAAAAGAATCGAATCGATTCAAATAGAAAAGAATCGAATCGAAAAGAATCAAATCGACACGAAAAGAATCGAATCGAATCAAAAAGTATCGAATTGATTCGAAAACATTCGAATCGAAAAGAATCGAATTGAAATGAATCCGATCGAAATGAAAAGAATCGACTCGATTCGAATCTAAAAGAATCGAATCCAAAAGAATCGAATCCAAAAGAATCGAATTGAATTGAATCAAAAGAAATGAATTCAATTGAATCCAAAAGGAACTAATCGAATCAAATCGAAAAAACTCGAATAGAATCAAATCGAATCAAAAAGAATCGAATAGATTCGAATCAAAAAGAATCGAATTGAGGGATCCCTGGGTGGCGCAGCGGTTTAGCGCCTGCCTTTGGCCCAGGGCGCGATCCTGGAGACCCGGGATCGAATCCCACATCGGGCTCCTGGTGCATGGAGCCTGCTTCTCCCTCTGCCTGTGTCTCTGCCTCTCTGTCTCTCTCTGTGACTATCATAAAAAAAGAATCGAATTGAATCGTGTTGAAAAAAATCATAAAGAATCAAATCGAAAAGAATCGAATTCCATGTAACGAAAAGATTCGAATTGAAAAGAATCGAATCGAAACAAAAGAATCGAATCGAATCGACATGAATCAAAAAGAATCGAATCAAAACGAATCGAAAAGAAACAAATCAAGTAGAATCTAAAAGAATCGAATCGAATCCAATCGAAAAAATTCGAATAGAATTGAATCGAAAAGAATCAAAACGAATCGAACCGAAGAGAATCGATTCGAATCAAAATAAAAAGTATCGTATCAAATCGAATCGAAAAGAATCATATCAAATAGAATCGAAAGAATGGAATCAAATCTAAAACAATCGAATCGAATCGAAAAGAATCGCATTGAATGGAATAGAATCGAAAAGAATAGAATAGAATCGAAAGAAATCGAATAGAATCAAATCAAATCAAAAAGAATCGAATTGAATTGATCCTAACCAAAATAAGCGAAATGAATCGACTCGAACCGAAAAAAACAAATCGAAAAGAATCTAATCTCAACGAAAATCATCGAAATGAATAGAATCGAAAAGAATCGAATTGAATCAAATCGAAAAGAATCGAATGGAATCCAATCGAAAAGAATCAAATTGAGTCGAATCGAAACAAATTGAATCCAATCGAAAAGAATCTAATTGAATCGAATCGAAAAGAATCGAATTCAATCAAAACGAATCGATTCGAATGGAATAGAAAAGAATAGAATAGAATCGAATCGAAAAGAATCAAATCGAATCGAAAAGAATTGAATCGAAAAGAATTTAATCGAATCGAAAAGAAACGAATCGAACTGAATCAAAAAGAAAACAATCGAATCGAATCAAATACAAAAGAATCGCTTTGAATAGCATAGAATTGAAAAGAATCGAATCAATCGAATTGAAAACAATCGAATCGAAAAGAATCGAATCAAAAAAAGTCGAATCGAAACGAAAACAATCGAATCGAATCGAATCTAAAAGAATCGTATTGAATTGAATCGAGTCGAAAAGACTCGAACCAAAAAGACTCGAATCGAATTGAATCAAATCGAAAAGAATCTAATAGAAACCACTCTAACAGAATCAAATCGAAATGATTCAAAATGAATCGAATAGAATAGAATCGAAAAAAATCGAAACGAATCGAAACGAACCGAAACGAAATGAATCGAAGAGAATCGATTAGAATCGAAATGAAAAGAATCGTATTGAATCGAATCGAAAAGAATCAAATCAAATCGAATCGAAAGAATTGAATCAAATCGAAAAGAATCCAATCGAATCGAAAAGAATCGAACTGAATGGAATCAAATCGAAAAGAATCGAATCGAATCAAAAAGAATGGAATCAAATTTAATGGAATCGAAAAGAATCGAATTGAATCGAAAAGAATCGAAATGAAACAAATCAGATCAAATGGAAAAGCATCAAATCGAATTGAAAAGAATCGAATCGAATCGAAATGAATCGAATCAAAAAGACTCGAATCGAAAAGAATCGAATTGAAAAGAATCGAATCGAATCGAAAAGACTCGAATCGAATTAAAAATATCAAATCGAATCGAATCGAAAAGAATCGAATTGAAAAGACTCGAATTGAAACGAATCGATTTGAAACGAAAAGAATCCAATCCAATCGAATCTAATTGAAAGAATCGAATTGAATAGAAAAAAATCGAATAGAAAAGAATCGAACCGAAAAGAAAAGAATCAAATTGAATCAGTCGATTAAATTCTAGTCGAATCGAATCAAAAAGAATGAAATCGAGTCGAATCGAATCGAAAAGAATCGAATCGAATCGAAAAGATTCGAATTGTATCTAATCAAAAAGAATCGGATCGTATCGACTCGAATCGAAAAGAATCCAATTGCATCATCGAATGGAAACTAATCCAATTGAATACAATCGAAAAGAATCGAATCGAATCAAATCGAAATCAATCAAATTGAATTGATCGAAAAGAATCGAATTGAATCAAATCGAATCGAAATGAAAAGAATCGAATCGATTCAAATAGAAAAGAATCGAATCGAAAAGAATCAAATCGACACGAAAAGAATCGAATCGAATCAAAAAGTATCGAATTGATTCGAAAACATTCGCATCGAAAAGAATCGAATTGAAATGAATCCGATCGAAATGAAAAGAATCTACTCGATTCGAATCCAAAAGAATCGAATCCAAAAGAATCGAATTGAATTGAATCAAAAGAAATGAATTGAATTGAATCAAAAAGGAACTAATCGCATCAAATCGAAAAAACTCGAATAGAATCAAATCGAATCAAAAAGAATCGAATAGATTCGAATCAAAAAGAATCGAATTGAGGGATCCCTGGGTGGAGCAGCGGTTTAGCGCCTGCCTTTGGCCCAGGGCGCGATCCTGGAGACCCGGGATCGAATCCCACATCGGGCTCCTGGTGCATGGAGCCTGCTTCTCCCTCTGCCTGTGTCTCTGCCTCTCTGTCTCTCTCTGTGACTATCATAAAAAAAGAATCGAATTGAATCGCGTTGAAAAAAATCATAAAGAATCAAATCGAAAAGAATCGAATAGAATTGAATCGAAAAGAATCAAAACGAATCGAACCAAAGAGAATCGATTCGAATCAAAATAAAAAGTATCGTATCAAATCGAATCGAAAAGAATCATATCAAATAGAATCGAAAGAATGGAATCAAATCTAAAACAATCGAATCGAATCGAAAAGAATCGCATTGAATGGAATAGAATCGAAAAGAATAGAATAGAATCGAAAGAAATCGAATAGAATCAAATCAAATCAAAAAGAATCGAATTGAATTGATCCTAACCAAAATAAGCGAAATGAATCGACTCGAACCGAAAAAAACAAATAGAAAAGAATCTAATCTCAACGAAAATCATCGAAATGAATAGAATCGAAAAGAATCGAATTGAATCAAATCGAAAAGAATCGAATGGAATCCAATCGAAAAGAATGAAATTGAGTCGAATCGAAACAAAATGAATCCAATCGAAGAGAATCTAATTGAATCGAATCGAAAAGAATCGAATTCAATCAAAACGAATCGATTCGAATGGAATAGAATAGAATAGAATCGAAAAGAATCAAATCGAATCGAAAAGAATCGAATCAAAAAGAATTTAATCGAATCGAAAAGAAACGAATCGAACCGAATCAAAAAGAAAACAATCGAATCGAATCAAATACAAAAGAATCGCTTTGAATAGCATAGAATTGAAAAGAATCGAATCAATCGAATTGAAAACAATCGAATCGAAACGAATCGAATCAAAAAAAGTCGATCTAAACGAAAACAATCGAATCGAATCGAATCTAAAAGAATCGTATTGAATTGAATCGAGTCGAAAAGACTCGAATCAAAAAGACTCGAATCGAATTGAATCAAATCGAAAAGAATCTAATAGAAACCACTCGAACAGAATCAAATCGAAATGATTCAAAATGAATCGAATAGAATAGAATCGAAAAAAATCGAATAGAATCGAAACGAATCGAAACGAAATGAATCGAAGAGAATCGATTAGAATCGAAATGAAAAGAATCGTATTGAATCGAATCGAAAAGAATCAAATCAAATCGAATCGAAAGAATTGAATCAAATCGAAAAGATTCCAATCGAATCGAAAAGAATCGAACTGAATGGAATCAAATCGAAAAGAATCGAATCGAATCGAAAAGAATCGAATCAAATTTAATGGAATCGAAAAGAATCGAATGGAATCGTAAAGAATCGAAATGAAACAAATCAGATGAAATGGAAAAGCATCAAATCGAATTGAAAAGAATCGAATCGAATCGAAATGAATCGAATCAAAAAGACTCGAATCGAAAAGAATCGAATTGAAAAGAATCGAATCGAATCGAAAAGACTCGAATCGAATTAAAAATATCAAATCGAATCGAATCGAAAAGAATCGAATTGAAAAGACTCGAATTGAAACGATTCGATTTGAAACGAAAAGAATCCAATCCAATCGAATCGAATTGAAAGAATCGAATTGAATAGAAAATAATCGAATAGAAAAGAATCGAACCGAAAAGAAAAGAATCAAATTGAATCTGTCGATTAAATTCTAGTCGAATCGAATCAAAAAGAATGAAATCGAATCGAATCGAAAAGAATCGAATCGAATCGAAAAGAATCGAATTGTGTCTAATCAAAAAGAATCGAATCGTATCGACTCGAATCGAAAAGAATCCAATTGCATCATCGAATGGAAACTAATCGAATTGAATAGAATCGAAAAGAATCGAATCGAATCAAATCGAAAACAATCAAATTGAATTGATCGAAAAGAATCGAATTGAATCAAATCGAATCGAAATGAAAAGAATCGAATCGATTCAAATAGAAAAGAATCGAATCGAAAAGAATCAAATCGACACGAAAAGAATCGAATCGAATCAAAAAGTATCGAATTGATTCGAAAACATTCGAATCGAAAAGAATCGAATTGAAATGAATCCGATCGAAATGAAAAGAATCTACTCGATTCGAATCCAAAAGAAACGAATCCAAAAGAATAGAATCGAATCCAAAAGAATCGAATTGAATTGAATCAAAAGAAATGAATTGAATTGAATCAAAAAGGAACTAATCGCATCAAATCGAAAAAACTCGAATAGAATCAAATCGAATCAAAAAGAATCGAATAGATTCGAATCAAAAAGAATCGAATTGAGGGATCCCTGGGTGGAGCAGCGGTTTAGCGCCTGCCTTTGGCCCAGGGCGCGATCCTGGAGACCCGGGATCGAATCCCACATCGGGCTCCTGGTGCATGGAGCCTGCTTCTCCCTCTGCCTGTGTCTCTGCCTCTCTGTCTCTCTCTGTGACTATCATAAAAAAAGAATCGAATTGAATCGCGTTGAAAAAAATCATAAAGAATCAAATCGAAAAGAATCGAATAGAATTGAATCGAAAAGAATCAAAACGAATCGAACCGAAGAGAATCGATTCGAATCAAAATAAAAAGTATCGTATCAAATCGAATCGAAAAGAATCATATCAAATAGAATCGAAAGAATGGAATCAAATCTAAAACAATCGAATCGAATCGAAAAGAATCGCATTGAATGGAATAGAATCGAAAAGAATAGAATAGAATCGAAAGAAATCGAATAGAATCAAATCAAATCAAAAAGAATCGAATTGAATTGATCCTAACCAAAATAAGCGAAATGAATCGACTCGAACCGAAAAAAACAAATAGAAAAGAATCTAATCTCAACGAAAATCATCGAAATGAATAGAATCGAAAAGAATCGAATTGAATCAAATCGAAAAGAATCGAATGGAATCCAATCGAAAAGAATGAAATTGAGTCGAATCGAAACAAAATGAATCCAATCGAAGAGAATCTAATTGAATCGAATCGAAAAGAATCGAATTCAATCAAAACGAATCGATTCGAATGGAATAGAATAGAATAGAATCGAAAAGAATCAAATCGAATCGAAAAGAATCGAATCAAAAAGAATTTAATCGAATCGAAAAGAAACGAATCGAACCGAATCAAAAAGAAAACAATCGAATCGAATCAAATACAAAAGAATCGCTTTGAATAGCATAGAATTGAAAAGAATCGAATCAATCGAATTGAAAACAATCGAATCGAAACGAATCGAATCAAAAAAAGTCGATCTAAACGAAAACAATCGAATCGAATCGAATCTAAAAGAATCGTATTGAATTGAATCGAGTCGAAAAGACTCGAATCAAAAAGACTCGAATCGAATTGAATCAAATCGAAAAGAATCTAATAGAAACCACTCGAACAGAATCAAATCGAAATGATTCAAAATGAATCGAATAGAATAGAATCGAAAAAAATCGAATAGAATCGAAACGAATCGAAACGAAATGAATCGAAGATAATCGATTAGAATCGAAATGAAAAGAATCGTATTGAATCGAATCGAAAAGAATCAAATCAAATCGAATCGAAAGAATTGAATCAAATCGAAAAGATTCCAATCGAATCGAAAAGAATCGAACTGAATGGAATCAAATCGAAAAGAATCGAATCGAATCGAAAAGAATCGAATCAAATTTAATGGAATCGAAAAGAATCGAATGGAATCATAAAGAATCGAAATGAAACAAATCAGATGAAATGGAAAAGCATCAAATCGAATTGAAAAGAATCGAATCGAATCGAAATGAATCGAATCAAAAAGACTCGAATCGAAAAGAATCGAATTGAAAAGAATCGAATCGAATCGAAAAGACTCGAATCGAATTAAAAATATCAAATCGAATCGAATCGAAAAGAATCGAATTGAAAAGACTCGAATTGAAACGATTCGATTTGAAACGAAAAGAATCCAATCCAATCGAATCGAATTGAAAGAATCGAATTGAATAGAAAATAATCGAATAGAAAAGAATCGAACCGAAAAGAAAAGAATCAAATTGAATCTGTCGATTAAATTCTAGTCGAATCGAATCAAAAAGAATGAAATCGAATCGAATCGAAAAGAATCGAATCGAATCGAAAAGAATCGAATTGTGTCTAATCAAAAAGAATCGAATCGTATCGACTCGAATCGAAAAGAATCCAATTGCATCATCGAATGGAAACTAATCGAATTGAAATGAATCGAAAAGAATCGAATCGAATCAAATCGAAAACAATCAAATTGAATTGATCGAAAAGAATCGAATTGAATCAAATCGAATCGAAATGAAAAGAATCGAATCGATTCAAATAGAAAAGAATCGAATCGAAAAGAATCAAATCGACACGAAAAGAATCGAATCGAATCAAAAAGTATCGAATTGATTCGAAAACATTCGAATCGAAAAGAATCGAATTGAAATGAATCCGATCGAAATGAAAAGAATCTACTCGATTCGAATCCAAAAGAAACGAATCCAAAAGAATCGAATCGAATCCAAAAGAATCGAATTGAATTGAATCAAAAGAAATGAATTGAATTGAATCCAAAAGGAACTAATCGAATCAAATCGAAAAAACTCGAATAGAATCAAATTGAATCAAAAAGAATCGAATAGATTCGAATAAAAAAGAATCGAATTGAGGGATCCCTGGGTGGAGCAGCGGTTTAGCGCCTGCCTTTGGCCCAGGGCGCGATCCTGGAGACACGGGATCGATTCCCACATCGGGCTCCTGGTGCATGGAGCCTGCTTCTCCCTCTGCCTGTGTCTCTGCCTCTCTGTCTCTCTCTGTCACTATCATAAAAAAAGAATCGAATTGAATCGCGTTGAAAAAAATCATAAAGAATCAAATCGAAAAGAATCGAATAGAATTGAATTGAAAGGAATCAAAACGAATCGAACCGAAGAGAATCGATTCGAATCAAAATAAAAAGTATCGTATGAAATCGAATCGAAAAGAATCATATCAAATAGAATCGAAAGAATGGAATCAAATCTAAAACAATCGAATCCAATCGAAAAGAATCGCATTGAATGGAATAGAATCGAAAAGAATAGAATAGAATCGAAAGAAATCGAATAGAATCAAATCAAATCAAAAAGAATCGAATTGAATTGATCCTAACCAAAATAAGCGAAATGAATCGACTCGAACCGAAAAAAACAAATCGAAAAGAATCTAATCTCAACGAAAATCATCGAAATGAATAGAATCGAAAAGAATCGAATTGAATCAAATCGAAAAGAATCGAATGGAATCCAATCGAAAAGAATCAAATTGAGTCGAATCGAAACAAATTGAATCCAATCGAAAAGAATCTAATTGAATCGAATCGAAAAGAATCGAATTCAATCAAAACGAATCGATTCGAATGGAATAGAAAAGAATAGAATAGAATCGAAAAGAATCAAATCGAATCGAAAAGAATCGAATGGAAAAGAATTGAATCGAATCGAAAAGAAACGAATCGACCCGAATCAAAAAGAAAACAATAGAATCGAATCAAATACAAAAGAATCGCTTTGAATAGCATAGAATTGAAAAGAATCGAATCAATCGAATTGAAAACAATCGAATCGAAACGAATCGAATCAAAAAAAGTCGAATCGAAACGAAAACAATCGAATCGAATCGAATCTAAAAGAATCGTATTGAATTGACTCGAATCGAAAAGACTCGAATCGAATTGAATCAAATCGAAAAGAATCTAATAGAAACCACTCGAACAGAATCAAATCGAAATGATTCAAAATGAATCGAATAGAATAGAATCGAAAAAAATCGAAACGAATCGAAATGAAATGAATCGAAGAGAATCGATTAGAATCGAAATGAAAAGAATCGTATTGAATCAAATCGAAAGAATCAAATCAAATCGAATGAAAGAATTGAATCAAATCGAAAAGAATCCAATCGAATCGAAAAGAATCGAACTGAATGGAATCAAATCGAAAAGAATCGAATCGAATCGAAAAGAATCGAATCAAATTTAATGGAATCGAATGGAATCGAAAAGAATCGAAATGAAACAAATCAGATCAAATGGAAAAGCATCAAATCGAATTGAAAAGAATCGAATCGAATCGAAATGAATCGAATCAAAAAGACTCGAATCGAAAAGAATCGTATTGAAAAGAATCGAATCGAATCGAAAAGACTCGAATCGAATTAAAAATATCAAATCGAATCGAATCGAAAAGAATCGAATTGAAAAGACTCGAATTGAAACGAATCGATTTGAAACGAAAAGAATCCAATCCAATCGAATCGAATTGAAAGAATCGAATTGAATAGAAAAAAATCGAATAGAAAAGAATCGAACCGAAAAGAAAAGAATCAAATTGAATCAGTCGATTAAATTCTAGTCGAATCGAATCAAAAAGAATGAAATCGAGTCGAATCGAATCGAAAAGAATCGAATCGAATCGAAAAGATTCGAATTGTATCTAATCAAAAAGAATCGAATCGTATCGACTCGAATCGAAAAGAATCCAATTGCATCATCGAATGGAAAGTAATCGAATTGAATAGAATAGAAAAGAATCGAATCGAATCAAATCGAAATCAATCAAATTGAATTGATCGAAAAGAATCGAATTGAATCAAATCGAATCGAAATGAAAAGAATCGAATCGATTCAAATAGAAAAGAATCGAATCGAAAAGAATCAAATCGACACGAAAAGAATCGAATCGAATCAAAAAGTATCGAATTGATTCGAAAACATTCGCATCGAAAAGAATCGAATTGAAATGAATCCGATCGAAATGAAAAGAATCTACTCGATTCGAATCCAAAAGAATCGAATCCAAAAGAATCGAATTGAATTGAATCAAAAGAAATGAATTGAATTGAATCAAAAAGGAACTAATCGCATCAAATCGAAAAAACTCGAATAGAATCAAATCGAATCAAAAAGAATCGAATAGATTCGAATCAAAAAGAATCGAATTGAGGGATCCCTGGGTGGAGCAGCGGTTTAGCGCCTGCCTTTGGCCCAGGGCGCGATCCTGGAGACCCGGGATCGAATCCCACATCGGGCTCCTGGTGCATGGAGCCTGCTTCTCCCTCTGCCTGTGTCTCTGCCTCTCTGTCTCTCTCTGTGACTATCATAAAAAAAAGAATCGAATTGAATCGTGTTGAAAAAAATCATAAAGAATCAAATCGAAAAGAATCGAATTCCATGTAACGAAAAGATTCGAATTGAAAAGAATCGAATCGGAACAAAAGAATCGAATCGACATGAATCAAAAAGAATCGAATCAAAACAAATCGAAAAGAAACAAATCAAGTAGAATCTAAAAGAATCGAATCGAATCAAATCGAAAAAATTCAAATAGAATTGAATCGAAAGGAATCAAAACGAATCGAACCGAAGAGAATCGATTCGAATCAAAATAAAAAGTATCGTAACAAATCGAATCGAAAAGAATCATATCAAATAGAATCGAAAGAATGGAATCAAATCTGAAACAATCGAATCGAATCGAAAAGAATCGAATTGAACGGAATGGAATCGAAAAGAATACAATGGAATAGAATCGAAAGAAATCGAATAGAATCAAATCAAACCAAATAGAATCGAATTGAATTGATCCTAACCAAAATAAGCGAAATGAATCGACTGAACCGAAAAAAACAAATCGAAAAGAATCTAATCTCAACGAAAAACATCGAAATGAATAGAATCGAAAAGAATCGAATTGAATCAAATCGAAAAGAATCGAATGGAATCCAATCGAAAAGAATCAAATTGAGTCGAATCGAAACAAATTGAATCCAATCGAAAAGAATCTAATTGAATCGAATCGAAAAGAATCGAATTCAATCAAAACGAATCGATTCGAATGGAATAGAAAAGAATAGAATAGAATCGAAAAGAATCAAATCGAATCGAAAAGAATCGAATCAAAAAGAATTGAATCGAATCGAAAAGAAACGAATCGACCCGAATAAAAAAGAAAACAATCGAATCGAATCAAATACAAAAGAATCGCTTTGAATAGCATAGAATTGAAAAGAATCGAATCAATCGAATTGAAAACAATCGAATCGAAAAGAATCGAATCAAAAAATGTCGAATCGAAACGAAAACAATCGAATCGAATCGAATCTAAAAGAATCGTATTGAATTGAATCGAGTCGAAAAGACGCGAATCAAAAAGACTCGAATCGAATTGAAACAAATCGAAAAGAATCTAATAGAAACCACTCGAACAGAATCAAATCGAAATGATTCAAAATGAATCGAATAGAATAGAATCGAAAAAAATCGAAACGAATCGAAACGAAATGAATCGAAGAGAATCGATTAGAATCGAAATGAAAAGAATCGTATTGAATCGAATCGAAAGAATCAAATCAAATCGATTCGAAAGAATTGAATCAAGTCGAAAAGAATCCAATCGAATCGAAAAGAATCGAACTGAATGGAAACAAATCGAAAAGAATCGAATCGAATCGAAAAGAATCGAATCAAATTTAATGGAATCGAAAAGAATCGAATGGAATCGAAAAGAATCGAAATGAAACAAATCAGATCATATGGAAAAGCATCAAATCGAATTGAAAAGAATCGAATCGAATCGAAATGAATCGAATCAAAAAGACTCGAATTGAAAAGAATCGTATTGAAAAGAATCGAATCGAATCGAAAAGACTCGAATCGAATTAAAAATATCAAATCGAATCGAATCGAAAAGAATCGAATTGAAAAGACTCGAATTGAAACGAATCGATTTGAAACGAAAAGAATCGAATCGAATCGAATCGAATTGAAAGAATCGAATTGAATAGAAAAAAATCGAATAGAAAAGAATCGAACCGAAAAGAAAAGAATCAAATTGAATCAGTCGATTAAATTCTAGTCGAATCGAATCAAAAAGAATGAAATCGAGTCGAATCGAATCGAAAAGAATCGAATCGAATCGAAAAGAATCGAATTGTATCTAATCAAAAAGAATCGAATCGTATCGACTCGAATCGAAAAGAATCCAATTGCATCATCGAATGGAAACTAATCCAATTGAATACAATCGAAAAGAATCGAATCGAATCAAATCGAAATCAATCAAATTGAATTGATCGAAAAGAATCGAATTGAATCAAATCGAATCGAAATGAAAAGAATCGAATCGATTCAAATAGAAAAGAATCGAATCGAAAAGAATCAAATCGACACGAAAAGAATCGAATCGAATCAAAAAGTATCGAATTGATTCGAAAACATTCGCATCGAAAAGAATCGAATTGAAATGAATCCGATCGAAATGAAAAGAATCTACTCGATTCGAATCCAAAAGAATCGAATCCAAAAGAATCGAATGGAATTGAATCAAAAGAAATGAATTGAATTGAATCAAAAAGGAACTAATCGCATCAAATCGAAAAAACTCGAATAGAATCAAATCGAATCAAAAAGAATCGAATAGATTCGAATAAAAAAGAATCGAATTGAGGGATCCCTGGGTGGCGCAGCGGTTTAGCGCCTGCCTTTGGCCCAGGGCGCGATCCTGGAGACCCGGGATCGAATCCCACATCGGGCTCCTGGTGCATGGAGCCTGCTTCTCCCTCTGCCTGTGTCTCTGCCTCTCTGTCTCTCTCTGTGACTATCATAAAAAAAGTATCGAATTGAATCGTGTTGAAAAAAATCATAAAGAATCAAATCGAAAAGAATCGAATTCCATGTAACGAAAAGATTCGAATTGAAAAGAATCGAATCGAAAAGAATCGAATCAAAAAAAGTCGAATCGAAACGAAAACAATCGAATCGAATCGAATCTAAAAGAATCGTATTGAATTGAATCGAGTCGAAAAGACTCGAATCAAAAAGACTCGAATCGAATTGAATCAAATCGAAAAGAATCTAATAGAAACCACTCGAACAGAATCAAATCGAAATGATTCAAATGAATCGAATAGAATAGAATCGAAAAAAATCGAATAGAATCGAAACGAACCGAAACGAAATGAATCGAAGAGAATCGATTAGAATCGAAATGAAAAGAATCGTATTGAATCGAATCGAAAAGAATCAAATCAAATCGAATCGAAAGAATTGAATCAAATCGAAAAGAATCCAATCGAATCGAAAAGAATCGAACTGAATGGAATCAAATCGAAAAGAATCGAATCGAATCGAAAAGAATCGAATCAAATTTAATGGAATCGAAAAGAATCGAATGGAATCGAAAAGAATCAAAATGAAACAAATCACATCAAATGGAAAAGCATCAAATCGAATTGAAAAGAATCGAATCGAATCGAAATGAATCGAATCAAAAAGACTCGAATCGAAAAGAATCGAATCGAATCGAAAAGACTCGAATCGAATTAAAAATATCAAATCGAATCGAATCGAAAAGAATCGAATTGAAAAGACTCGAATTGAAACGAATCGATTTGAAACGAAAAGAAACGAATCTAATCGAATCGAATTGAAAGAATCGAATTGAATAGAAAATAATCGAATAGAAAAGAATCGAACCGAAAAGTAAAGAATCAAATTGAATCAGTCGATTAAATTCTAGTCGAATCGAATCAAAAAGCATGAAATCGAGTCGAATCGAATCGAAAAGAATCGAATCGAATCGAAAAGATTCGAATTGTATCTAATCAAAAAGAATCGAATCGTATCGACTCGAATCGAAAAGAATCCAATTGCATCATCGAATGGAAACTAATCCAATTGAATAGAATAGAAAAGAATCGAATCGAATCAAATCGAAAACAATCAAATTGAATTGATCGAAAAGAATCGAATTGAATCAAATCGAATCGAAATGAAAAGAATCGAATCGATTCAAATAGAAAAGAATCGAATCGAAAAGAATCAAATCGACACGAAAAGAATCGAATCGAATCAAAAAGTATCGAATTGATTCGAAAACATTCGAATCGAAAAGAATCGAATTGAAATGAATCCGATCGAAATGAAAAGAATCTACTCGATTCGAATCCAGAAGAATCGAATCCAAAAGAATCGAATCGAATCCAAAAGAATCGAATTGATTTGAATCAAAAGAAGTGAATTGAATTGAATCCAAAAGGAACTAATCGAATCAAATCGAAAAAACTCGAATAGAATCAAATCGAATCAAAAAGAATCGAATAGATTCGAATCAAAAAGAATGGAATTGAGGGATCCCTGGGTGGCGCAGCGGTTTAGCGCCTGCCTTTGGCCCAGGGCGCGATCCTGGAGACCCGGGATCGAATCCCACATCGGGCTCCTGGTGCATGGAGCCTGCTTCTCCCTCTGCCTGTGTCTCTGCCTCTCTGTCTCTCTCTGTGACTATCATAAAAAAAAGAATCGAATTGAATCGTGTTGAAAAAAATCATAAAGAATCAAATCGAAAAGAATCGAATTCCATGTAACGAAAAGATTCGAATTGAAAAGAATCGAATCGAAACAAAAGAATCGAATCGAATCGACATGAATCAAAAAGAATCGAATCAAAACGAATCGAAAAGAAACAAATCAAGTAGAATCTAAAAGAATCGAATCGAATCCAATCGAAAAAATTCGAATAGAATTGAATCGAAAAGAATCAAAACGAATCGAACCGAAGAGAATCGATTCGAATCAAAATAAAAAGTATCGTATCAAATCGAATCGAAAAGAATCATATCAAATAGAATCGAAAGAATGGAATCAAATCTAAAACAATCGAATGGAATCGAAAAGAATCGCATTGAATGGAATAGAATCGAAAAGAATAGAATAGAATCGAAAGAAATCGAATAGAATCAAATCAAATCAAAAAGAATCGAATTGAATTGATCCTAACCAAAATAAGCGAAATGAATCGACTCGAACCGAAAAAAACAAATCGAAAAGAATCTAATCTCAACGAAAATCATCGAAATGAATAGAATCGAAAAGAATCGTATTGAATCGAATCGAAGGAATCAAATCAAATCGAATCGAAAGAATTGAATCAAGTCGAAAAGAATCCAATCGAATCGAAAAGAATCGAACTGAATGGAATCAAATCGAAAAGAATCGAATCAAATCGAAAAGAATCGAATCAAATTTAATGGAATCGAAAAGAATCGAATGGAATCGAAAAGAATCGAAATGAAACAAATCAGGTCATATGGAAAAGCATCAAATCGAATTGAAAAGAATCGAATCGAATCGAAATGAATCGAATCAAAAAGACTCGAATCGAAAAGAATCGTATTGAAAAGAATCGAATCGAATCGAAAAGACTCGAATCGAATTAAAAATATCAAATCGAATCGAATCGAAAAGAATCGAATTGAAAAGACTCGAATTGAAACGAATCGATTTGAAACGAAAAGAATCGAATCGAATCGAATCGAATTGAAAGAATCGAATTGAATAGAAAAAAATCGAATAGAAAAGAATCGAACCGAAAAGAAAAGAATCAAATTGAATCAGTCGATTAAATTCTAGTCGAATCGAATCAAAAAGAATGAAATCGAAAAGAATCGAATCGAAAAGAATCGAATTGAATCGAAAAGAATCGAATTGTATCTAATCAAAAAGAATCGAATCGTATCGACTCGAATCGAAAAGAATCCAATTGCATCATCGAATGGAAACTAATCCAATTGAATACAATCGAAAAGAATCGAATCGAATCAAATCGAAATCAATCAAATTGAATTGATCGAAAAGAATCGAATTGAATCAAATCGAATCGAAATGAAAAGAATCGAATTGATTCAAATAGAAAAGAATCGAATCGAAACGAATCAAATCGACACGAAAAGAATCGAATCGAATCAAAAAGTATCGAATTGATTCGAAAACATTCGCATCGAAAAGAATCGAATTGAAATGAATCCGATCGAAATGAAAAGAATCTACTCGATTCGAATCCAAAAGAATCGAATCCAAAAGAATCGAATCCAAAAGAATCGAATTGAATTGAATCAAAAGAAATGAATTGAATTGAATCAAAAAGGAACTAATCGCATCAAATCGAAAAAACTCGAATAGAATCAAATCGAATCAAAAAGAATCGAATAGATTCGAATCAAAAAGA
Source organism: Canis aureus (assembly GCF_053574225.1). NCBI lineage: Eukaryota > Metazoa > Chordata > Mammalia > Carnivora > Canidae > Canis > Canis aureus. Next base: position 24,449,485 of record NC_135648.1, read on the forward strand.
ATCGAATTGAGGGATCCCTGGGTGGAGCAGGGGTTTAGCGCCTGCCTTTGGCCCAGGGCGCGATCCTGGAGACACGGGATCGAATCCCACATCGGGCTCCTGGTGCATGGAGCCTGCTTCTCCCTCTGCCTGTGTCTCTGCCTCTCTCTCTCTCTCTGTGACTATCATAAATAAAAAAAAAAAAAAAAAAAAAAAAAAAAGAATCGAATTGAGGGATCCCTGGGTGGCGCAGCGGTTTAGCGCCTGCCTTTGGCCCAGGGCGCGATCCTGGAGACCCGGGATCGAATCCCACATCGGGCTCCTGGTGCATGGAGCCTGCTTCTCCCTCTGCCTGTGTCTCTGCCTATCTGTCTCTCTCTGTGACTATCATAAAAAAAAGAATCGAATTGAATCGCGTTGAAAAAAATCATAAAGAATCAAATCGAAAAGAATCGAATTCCATGTAACGAAAAGATTCGAATTGAAAAGAATCGAATCGAAACAAAAGAATCGAATCGAATCGACATGAATCAAAAAGAATCGAATCAAAACGAATCGAAAAGAAACAAATCAAGTAGAATCTAAAAGAATCGAATCGAATCCAATCGAAAAAATTCGAATAGAATTGAATCGAAAAGAATCAAAACGAATCGAACCGAAGAGAATCGATTCGAATCAAAATAAAAAGTATCGTATCAAATCGAATCGAAAAGAATCATATCAAATAGAATCGAAAGAATGGAATCAAATCTAAAACAATCGAATCGAATCGAAAAGAATCGCATTGAATGGAATAGAATCGAAAAGAATACAATAGAATCGAAAGAAATCGAATAGAATCAAATCAAATCAAAAAGAATCGAATTGAATTGATCCTAACCAAAAGAAGCGAAATGAATCGACTCGAACCGAAAAAAACAAATCGAAAAGAATCTAATCTCAACGAAAATCATCGAAATGAATAGAATCGAAAAGAATCGAATTGAATCAAATCGAAAAGAATCGAATGGAATCCAATCGAAAAGAATCAAATTGAGTCGAATCGAAACAAATTGAATCCAATCGAAAAGAATCTAATTGAATCGAATCGAAAAGAATCGAATTCAATCAAAACGAATCGATTCGAATGGAATAGAAAAGAATAGAATAGAATCGAATCGAAAAGAATCGATCGAATCGAAAAGAATCGAATCAAATTTAATGGAATCGAAAAGAATCGAATTGAATCGAAAAGAATCAAAATGAAACAAATCACATCAAATGGAAAAGCATCAAATCGAATTGAAAAGATTCGAATCGAATCGAAAAAACTCAAATCAAATTAAAAATATCAAATCGAATCGAATCGCAAAAAATCGAATTGAAAAGAATTGAATCGAATCGAAAAGAATCGAATTCAATCAAAACGAATCGATTCGAATGGAATAGAAAAGAATAGAATAGAATAGAATCGAAAAGAATCAAATCGAATCGAAAAGAATCGAATGGAAAAGAATTGAATCGAATCGAAAAGAAACGAATCGACCCGAATCAAAAAGAAAACAATCGAATCGAATCAAATACAAAAGAATCGCTTTGAATAGCATAGAATTGAAAAGAATCGAATCAATCGAATTAAAACAATCGAATCGAAAAGAATCGAATCAAAAAAAGTCGAATCGAAACGAAAACAATCGAATCGAATCGAATCTAAAAGAATCGTATTGAATTGACTCGAATCGAAAAGACTCGAATCGAATTGAATCAAATCGAAAAGAATCTAATAGAAACCACTCGAACAGAATCAAATCGAAATGATTCAAAATGAATCGAATAGAATAGAATCGAAAAAAATCGAAACGAATCGAAATGAAATGAATCGAAGAGAATCGATTAGAATCGAAATGAAAAGAATCGTATTGAATCAAATCGAAAGAATCCAATCAAATCGAATGAAAGAATTGAATCAAATCGAAAAGAATCCAATCGAATCGAAAAGAATCGAACTGAATGGAATCAAATCGAAAAGAATCGAATCGAATCGAAAAGAATCGAATCAAATTTAATGGAATCGAATGGAATAGAAAAGAATCGAAATGAAACAAATCAGATCAAATGGAAAATCGTCAAATCGAATTGAAAAGAATCGAATCGAATCGAAATGAATCGAATCAAAAAGACTCGAATCGAAAAGAATCGAATTGAAAAGAATCGAATCGAATCGAAAAGACTCGAATCGAATTAAAAATATCAAATCGAATCGAATCGGAAAGAATCGAATTGAAAAGACTCGAATGGAAACGAATCGATTTGAAACGAAAAGAATCCAATCCAATCGAATCGAATTGAAAGAATCGAATTGAATAGAAAAAAATCGAATAGAAAAGAATCGAACCGAAAAGAAAAGAATCAAATTGAATCAGTCGATTAAATTGTAGTCGAATCGAATCAAAAAGAATGAAATCGAGTCGAATCGAATCGAAAAGAATCGAATCGAATCGAAAAGATTCGAATTGTATCTAATCAAAAAGATTCGAATCGTATCGACTCGAATCGAAAAGAATCCAATTGCATCATCGAATGGAAAGTAATCGAATTGAATAGAATAGAAAAGAATCGAAACGAATGAAATCGAAAACAATCAAACTGAATTGATCGAAAAGAATTGAATTGAATCAAATCGAATCGAAATGAAAAGAATCGAATCGATTCAAATACAAAAGAATCGAATTGAAAAGAATCAAATCGACACGAAAAGAATCGAATCGAATCAAAAAGTATCGAATTGATTCGAAAACATTCGCATCGAAAAGAATCGAATTGAAATGAATCCGATCGAAATGAAAAGAATCTACTCGATTCGAATCCAGAAGAATCGAATCCAAAAGAATCGAATCGAATCCAAAAGAATCGAATTGATTTGAATCAAAAGAAGTGAATTGAATTGAATCCAAAAGGAACTAATCGAATCAAATCGAAAAAAATTCGAATAGAATCAAATCGAATCAAAAAGAATCGAATAGATTCGAATCAAAAAGAATCGAATTGAGGGATCCCTGGGTGGCGCAGCGGTTTAGCGCCTGCCTTTGGCCCAGGGCGCGATCCTGGAGACCCGGGATCGAATCCCACATCGGGCTCCTGGTGCATGGAGCCTGCTTCTCCCTCTGCCTGTGTCTCTGCCTATCTGTCTCTCTCTGTGACTATCATAAAAAAAAGAATCGAATTGAATCGTGTTGAAAAAAATCATAAAGAATCAAATCGAAAAGAATCGAATTCCATGTAACGAAAAGATTCGAATTGAAAAGAATCGAATCGAAACAAAAGAATCGAATCGAATCGACATGAATCAAAAAGAATCGAATCAAAACGAATCGAAAAGAAACAAATCAAGTAGAATCTAAAAGAATCGAATCGAATCCAATCGAAAAAATTCGAATAGAATTGAATCGAAAAGAATCAAAACGAATCGAACCGAAGAGAATCGATTCGAATCAAAATAAAAAGTATCGTATCAAATCGAATCGAAAAGAATCATATCAAATAGAATCGAAAGAATGGAATCAAATCTAAAACAATCGAATCGAATCGAAAAGAATCGCATTGAATGGAATAGAATCGAAAAGAATAGAATAGAATCGAAAGAAATCGAATAGAATCAAATCAAACCAAAAAGAATCGAATTGAATTGATCCTAACCAAAAGAAGCGAAATGAATCGACTCGAACCGAAAAAAACAAATCGAAAAGAATCTAATCTCAACGAAAATCATCGAAATGAATAGAATCGAAAAGAATCGAATTGAATCAAATCAAAAAGAATCGAATGGAATCCAATCGAAAAGAATCAAATTGAGTCGAATCGAAACAAATTGAATCCAATCGAAAAGAATCTAATTGAATCGAATCGAAAAGAATCGAATTCAATCAAAACGAATCGATTCGAATGGAATAGAAAAGAATAGAATAGAATCGAATCGAAAAGAATCAAATCGAATCGAAAAGAATCGAATCAAAACGAATTTAATCGAATCGAAAAGAAACGAATCGAACCGAATCAAAAAGAAAACAATCGAATCGAATCAACTACAAAAGAATCGCTTTGAATAGCATAGAATTGAAAAGAATCGAATCAATCGAATTGAAAACAATCGAATCGAAAAGAATCGAATCAAAAAAAGTCGAATCGAAACGAAAACAATCGAATCGAATCGAATCTAAAAGAATCGTATTGAATTGAATCGAGTCGAAAAGACGCGAATCAAAAAGACTCGAATCGAATTGAAACAAATCGAAAAGAATCTAATAGAAACCACTCGAACAGAATCAAATCGAAATGATTCAAAATGAATCGAATAGAATAGAATCGAAAAAAATCGAAACGAATCGAAACGAAATGAATCGAAGAGAATCGATTAGAATCGAAATGAAAAGAATCGTATTGAATCGAATCGAAAGAATCAAATCAAATTGAATCGAAAGAATTGAATCAAATCGAAAAGAATCCAATCGAATCGAAAAGAATCGAACTGAATGGAATCAAATCGAAAAGAATCGAATCGAATCGAAAAGAATCGAATCAAATTTAATGGAATCGAAAAGAATCGAATGGAATCGAAAAGAATCGAAATGAAACAAATCAGATCATATGGAAAAGCATCAAATCGAATTGAAAAGAATCGAATCGAATCGAAATGAATCGAATCAAAAAGACTCGAATCGAAAAGAATCGTATTGAAAAGAATCGAATCGAATCGAAAAGACTCGAATCGAATTAAAAATATCAAATCGAATCGAATCGAAAAGAATCGAATTGAAAAGACTCGAATTGAAACGAATCGATTTGAAACGAAAAGAATCGAATCGAATCGAATCGAATTGAAAGAATCGAATTGAATAGAAAAAAATCGAATAGAAAAGAATCGAACCGAAAAGAAAAGAATCAAATTGAATCAGTCGATTAAATTCTAGTCGAATCGAATCAAAAAGAATGAAATCGAGTCGAATCGAATCGAAAAGAATCGAATCGAATCGAAAAGAATCGAATTGTATCTAATCAAAAAGAATCGAATCGTATCGACTCGAATCGAAAAGAATCCAATTGCATCATCGAATGGAAACTAATCCAATTGAATACAATCGAAAAGAATCGAATCGAATCAAATCGAAATCAATCAAATTGAATTGATCGAAAAGAATCGAATTGAATCAAATCGAATCGAAATGAAAAGAATCGAATCGATTCAAATAGAAAAGAATCGAATCGAAAAGAATCAAATCGACACGAAAAGAATCGAATCGAATCAAAAAGTATCGAATTGATTCGAAAACATTCGCATCGAAAAGAATCGAATTGAAATGAATCCGATCGAAATGAAAAGAATCTACTCGATTCGAATCCAAAAGAATCGAATCCAAAAGAATCGAATTGAATTGAATCAAAAGAAATGAATTGAATTGAATCAAAAAGGAACTAATCGCATCAAATCGAAAAAACTCGAATAGAATCAAATCGAATCAAAAAGAATCGAATAGATTCGAATCAAAAAGAATCGAATTGAGGGATCCCTGGGTGGAGCAGCGGTTTAGCGCCTGCCTTTGGCCCAGGGCGCGATCCTGGAGACACGGGATCGAATCCCACATCGGGCTCCTGGTGCATGGAGCCTGCTTCTCCCTCTGCCTGTGTCTCTGCCTATCTGTCTCTCTCTGTGACTATCATAAAAAAAAGAATCGAATTGAATCGTGTTGAAAAAAATCATAAAGAATCAAATCGAAAAGAATCGAATTCCATGTAACGAAAAGATTCGAATTGAAAAGAATCGAATCGAAAGAAAAGAATCGAATCGACATGAATCAAAAAGAATCGAAACAAAATGAATCGAAAAGAAACAAATCAAGTAGAATCTAAAAGAATCGAATCGAATCAAATCGAAAAAATTCGAATAGAATTGAATCGAAAAGAATCAAAACGAATCGAACCGAAGAGAACCGATTCGAATCAAAATAAAAAGTATCGTAACAAATCGAATCGAAAAGAATCATATCAAATAGAATCGAAAGAATGGAATCAAATCTAAAACAATCGAATCGAATCGAAAAGAATCGAATTGAACGGAATGGAATCGAAAAGAATCCAATGGAATAGAATCGAAAGAAATCGAATAGAATCAAATCAAACCAAAAAGAATCGAATTGAATTGATCCTAACCAAAAGAAGCAAAATGAATCGACTCGAACCGAAAAAAACAAATCGAAAAGAATCTAATCTCAACGAAAATCATCGAAATGAATAGAATCGAAAAGAATCGAATTGAATCAAATCGAAAAGAATCGAATGGAATCCAATCGAAAAGAATCAAATTGAGTCGAATCGAAACAAATTGAATCCAATCGAAAAGAATCTAATTGAATCGAATCGAAAAGAATCGAATTCAATCAAAACGAATCGATTCGAATGGAATAGAAAAGAATAGAATAGAATCGAATCGAAAAGAATCAAATCGAATCGAAAAGAATCGAATCAAAACGAATTTAATCGAATCGAAAAGAAACGAATCGAACCGAATCAAAAAGAAAACAATCGAATCGAATCAAATACAAAAGAATCGCTTTGAATAGCATAGAATTGAAAAGAATCGAATCAATCGAATTGAAAACAATCGAATCGAAAAGAATCGAATCAAAAAAAGTCGAATCGAAACGAAAACAATCGAATCGAATCGAATCTAAAAGAATCGTATTGAATTGAATCGAGTCGAAAAGACGCGAATCAAAAAGACTCGAATCGAATTGAAACAAATCGAAAAGAATCTAATAGAAACCACTCGAACAGAATCAAATCGAAATGATTCAAAATGAATCGAATAGAATAGAATCGAAAAAAATCGAAACGAATCGAAACGAAATGAATCGAAGAGAATCGATTAGAATCGAAATGAAAAGAATCGTATTGAATCGAATCGAAAGAATCAAATCAAATTGAATCGAAAGAATTGAATCAAATCGAAAAGAATCCAATCGAATCGAAAAGAATCGAACTGAATGGAATCAAATCGAAAAGAATCGAATCGAATCGAAAAGAATCGAATCAAATTTAATGGAATCGAAAAGAATCGAATGGAATCGAAAAGAATCGAAATGAAACAAATCAGATCATATGGAAAAGCATCAAATCGAATTGAAAAGAATCGAATCGAATCGAAATGAATCGAATCAAAAAGACTCGAATCGAAAAGAATCGTATTGAAAAGAATCGAATCGAATCGAAAAGACTCGAATCGAATTAAAAATATCAAATCGAATCGAATCGAAAAGAATCGAATTGAAAAGACTCGAATTGAAACGAATCGATTTGAAACGAAAAGAATCGAATCGAATCGAATCGAATTGAAAGAATCGAATTGAATAGAAAAAAAACGAATAGAAAAGAATCGAACCGAAAAGAAAAGAATCAAATTGAATCAGTCGATTAAATTCTAGTCGAATCGAATCAAAAAGAATGAAATCGAGTCGAATCGAATCGAAAAGAATCGAATCGAATCGAAAAGAATCGAATTGTATCTAATCAAAAAGAATCGAATCGTATCGACTCGAATCGAAAAGAATCCAATTGCATCATCGAATGGAAACTAATCCAATTGAATACAATCGAAAAGAATCGAATCGAATCAAATCGAAATCAATCAAATTGAATTGATCGAAAAGAATCGAATTGAATCAAATCGAATCGAAATGAAAAGAATCGAATCGATTCAAATAGAAAAGAATCGAATCGAAAAGAATCAAATCGACACGAAAAGAATCGAATCGAATCAAAAAGTATCGAATTGATTCGAAAACATTCGCATCGAAAAGAATCGAATTGAAATGAATCCGATCGAAATGAAAAGAATCTACTCGATTCGAATCCAAAAGAATCGAATCCAAAAGAATCGAATTGAATTGAATCAAAAGAAATGAATTGAATTGAATCAAAAAGGAACTAATCGCATCAAATCGAAAAAACTCGAATAGAATCAAATCGAATCAAAAAGAATCGAATAGATTCGAATCAAAAAGAATCGAATTGAGGGATCCCTGGGTGGAGCAGCGGTTTAGCGCCTGCCTTTGGCCCAGGGCGCGATCCTGGAGACACGGGATCGAATCCCACATCGGGCTCCTGGTGCATGGAGCCTGCTTCTCCCTCTGCCTGTGTCTCTGCCTCTCTGTCTCTCTCTGTGATTATCATAAAAAAAGAATCGAATTGAATCGTGTTGAAAAAAATCATAAAGAATCAAATCGAAAAGAATCGAATTCCATGTAACGAAAAGATTCGAATTGAAAAGAATCGAATCGAAAAGAATCGAATCAAAAAAAGTCGAATCGAAACGAAAACAATCGAATCGAATCGAATCTAAAAGAATCGTATTGAATTGAATCGAGTCGAAAAGACTCGAATCAAAAAGACTCGAATCGAATTGAATCAAATCGAAAAGAATCTAATAGAAACCACTCGAACAGAATCAAATCGAAATGATTCAAATGAATCGAATAGAATAGAATCGAAAAAAATCGAATAGAATCGAAAAGAACCGAAACGAAATGAATCGAAGAGAATCAATTAGAATCGAAATAAAAAGAATCGTATTGAATCGAATCGAAAAGAATCAAATCAAATCGAATCGAAAGAATTGAATCAAATCGAAAAGAATCCAATCGAATCGAAAAGAATCGAACTGAATGGAATCAAATCGAAAAGAATCGAATCGAATCGAAAAGAATCGAATCAAATTTAATGGAATCGAAAAGAATCGAATTGAATCGAAAAGAATCAAAATGAAACAAATCACATCAAATGGAAAAGCATCAAATCGAATTGAAAAGAATCGAATCGAATCGAAATGAATCGAATCAAAAAGACTCGAATCGAAAAGAATCGAATCGAATCGAAAAGACTCGAATCGAATTAAAAATATCAAATCGAATCGAATCGAAAAGAATCGAATTGAAAAGACTCGAATTGAAACGAATCGATTTGAAACGAAAAGAAACGAATCTAATCGAATCGAATTGAAAGAATCGAATTGAATAGAAAATAATCGAATAGAAAAGAATCGAACCGAAAAGTAAAGAATCAAACTGAATCAGTCGATTAAATTCTAGTCGAATCGAATCAAAAAGCATGAAATCGAGTCGAATCGAATCGAAAAGAATCGAATCGAATCGAAAAGATTCGAATTGTATCTAATCAAAAAGAATCGAATCGTATCGACTCGAATCGAAAAGAATCCAATTGCATCATCGAATGGAAAGTAATCGAATTGAATAGAATAGAAAAGAATCGAATCGAATCAAATCGAAAACAATCAAATTGAATTGATCGAAAAGAATCTAATTGAATCAAATCGAATCGAAATGAAAAGAATCGAATCGATTCAAATAGAAAAGAATCGAATCGAAAAGAATCAAATCGACACGAAAAGAATCGAATCGAATCAAAAAGTATCGAATTGATTCGAAAACATTCGAATCGAAAGAATCGAATTGAAATGAATCTGATCGAAATGAAAAGAATCTACTCGATTCGAATCCAGAAGAATCGAATCCAAAAGAATCGAATCGAATCCAAAAGATTCGAATTGATTTGAATCAAAAGAAGTGAATTGAATTGAATCCAAAAGGAACTAATCGAATCAAATCGAAAAAACTCGAATAGAATCAAATCGAATCAAAAAGAATCGAATAGATTCGAATCAAAAAGAATCGAATTGAGGGATCCCTGGGTGGCGCAGCGGTTTAGCGCCTGCCTTTGGCCCAGGGCGCGATCCTGGAGACCCGGGATCGAATCCCACATCGGGCTCCTGGTGCATGGAGCCTGCTTCTCCCTCTGCCTGTGTCTCTGCCTCTCTGTCTCTCTCTGTGACTATCATAAAAAAAAGAATCGAATTGAATCGTGTTGAAAAAAATCATAAAGAATCAAATCGAAAAGAATCGAATTCCATGTAACGAAAAGATTCGAATTGAAAAGAATCGAATCGAAACAAAAGAATCGAATCGAATCGACATGAATCAAAAAGAATCGAATCAAAACGAATCGAAAAGAAACAAATCAAGTAGAATCTAAAAGAATCGAATCGAATCCAATCGAAAAAATTCGAATAGAATTGATTCGAAAAGAATCAAAACGAATCGAACCGAAGAGAATCGATTCGAATCAAAATAAAAAGTATCGTATCAAATCGAATCGAAAAGAATCATATCAAATAGAATCGAAAGAATGGAATCAAATCTAAAACAATCGAATCGAATCGAAAAGAATCGCATTGAATGGAATAGAATCGAAAAGAATAGAATAGAATCGAAAGAAATCGAATAGAATCAAATCAAACCAAAAAGAATCGAATTGAATTGATCCTAACCAAAAGAAGCGAAATGAATCGACTCGAACCGAAAAAAACAAATCGAAAAGAATCTAATCTCAACGAAAATCATCGAAATGAATAGAATCGAAAAGAATCGAATTGAATCAAATCGAAAAGAATCGAATGGAATCCAATCGAAAAGAATCAAATTGAGTCGAATCGAAACAAATTGAATCCAATCGAAGAGAATCTAATTGAATCGAATCGAAAAGAATCGAATTCAATCAAAACGAATCGATTCGAATGGAATAGAATAGAATAGAATAGAATCGAAAAGAATCAAATCGAATCGAAAAGAATCGAATCAAAAAGAATTTAATCGAATCGAAAAGAAACGAATCGAACCGAATCAAAAAGAAAACAATCGAATCGAATCAAATACAAAAGAATCGCTTTGAATAGCATAGAATTGAAAAGAATCGAATCAATCGAATTGAAAACAATCGAATCGAAAAGAATCGAATCAAAAAAAGTCGAATCGAAACGAAAACAATCGAATCGAATCGAATCTAAAAGAATCGTATTGAATTGATTCGAGTAGAAAAGACGCGAATCAAAAAGACTCGAATCGAATTGAAACAAATCGAAAAGAATCTAATAGAAACCACTCGAACAGAATCAAATCGAAATGATTCAAAATGAATCGAATAGAATAGAATCGAAAAAAATCGAAACGAATCGAAACGAAATGAATCGAAGAGAATCGATTAGAATCGAAATGAAAAGAATCGTATTGAATCGAATCGAAAGAATCAAATCAAATTGAATCGAAAGAATTGAATCAAGTCGAAAAGAATCCAATCGAATCGAAAAGAATCGAACTGAATGGAATCAAATCGAAAAGAATCGAATCGAATCGAAAAGAATCGAATCAAATTTAATGGTATCGAAAAGAATCGAATGGAATCGAAAAGAATCGAAATGAAACAAATCAGATCAAATGGAAAAGCATCAAATCGAATTGAAAAGAATCGAATCGAATCGAAATGAATCGAATCAAAAAGACTCGAATCGAAAAGAATCGTATTGAAAAGAATCGAATCGAATCGAAAAGACTCGAATCGAATTAAAAATATCAAATCGAATCGAATCGAAATGAATCGAATTGAAAAGACTCGAATTGAAACGAATCGATTTGAAACGAAAAGAATCGAATCGAATCGAATCGAATTGAAAGAATCGAATTGAATAGAAAAAAATCGAATAGAAAAGAATCGAACCGAAAAGAAAAGAATCAAATTGAATCAGTCGATTAAATTCTAGTCGAATCGAATCAAAAAGCATGAAATCGAGTCGAATCGAATCGAAAAGAATCGAATCGAATCGAAAAGAATCGAATTGTATCTAATCAAAAAGAATCGAATCGTATCGACTCGAATCGAAAAGAATCCAATTGCATCATCGAATGGAAACTAATCCAATTGAATACAATCGAAAAGAATCGAATCGAATCAAATCGAAATCAATCAAATTGAATTGATCGAAAAGAATCGAATTGAATCAAATCGAATCGAAATGAAAAGAATCGAATCGATTCAAATAGAAAAGAATCGAATCGAAAAGAATCAAATCGACACGAAAAGAATCGAATCGAATCAAAAAGTATCGAATTGATTCGAAAACATTCGCATCGAAAAGAATCGAATTGAAATGAATCCGATCGAAATGAAAAGAATCTACTCGATTCGAATCCAAAAGAATCGAATCCAAAAAAATCGAATTGAATTGAATCAAAAGAAATGAATTGAATTGAATCAAAAAGGAACTAATCGCATCAAATCAAAAAAACTCGAATAGAATCAAATCGAATCAAAAAGAATCGAATAGATTCGAATCAAAAAGAATCGAATTGAGGGATCCCTGGGTGGAGCAGCGGTTTAGCGCCTGCCTTTGGCCCAGGGCGCGATCCTGGAGACACGGGATCGAATCCCATATCGGGCTCCTGGTGCATGGAGCCTGCTTCTCCCTCTGCCTGTGTCTCTGCCGCTCTGTCTCTCTCTGTGACTATCATAAAAAAAGAATCAAATTGAATCGCGTTGAAAAAAATCATAAAGAATCAAATCGAAAAGAATCGAATAGAATTGAATCGAAAAGAATCAAAACGAATCGAACCGAAGAGAATCGATTCGAATCAAAATAAAAAGTATCGTATCAAATCGAATCGAAAAGAATCATATCAAATAGAATCGAAAGAATGGAATCAAATCTAAAACAATCGAATCGAATCGAAAAGAATCGCATTGAATGGAATAGAATCGAAAAGAATAGAATAGAATCGAAAGAAATCGAATAGAATCAAATCAAATCAAAAAGAATCGAATTGAATTGATCCTAACCAAAATAAGCGAAATGAATCGACTCGAACCGAAAAAAACAAATCGAAAAGAATCTAATCTCAACGAAAATCATCGAAATGAATAGAATCGAAAAGAATCGAAATGAATCAAATCGAAAAGAATCGAATGGAATCCAATCGAAAAGAATCAAATTGAGTCGAATCGAAACAAAATGAATCCAATCGAAGAGAATCTAATTGAATCGAATCGAAAAGAATCGAATTCAATCAAAACGAATCGATTCGAATGGAATAGGATAGAATAGAATAGAATAGAATCGAAAAGAATCAAATCGAATCGAAAAGAATCGAATCAAAAAGAATTTAATCGAATCGAAAAGAAACGAATCGAACCGAATCAAAAAGAAAACAATCGAATCGAATCAAATACAAAAGAATCGCTTTGAATAGCATAGAATTGAAAAGAATCGAATCAATCGAATTGAAAACAATCGAATCGAAACGAATCGAATCAAAAAAAGTCGAATCGAAACGAAAACAATCGAATCGAATCGAATCTAAAAGAATCGTATTGAATTGAATCGAGTCGAAAAGACTCGAATCAAAAAGACTCGAATCGAATTGAATCAAATCGAAAAGAATCTAATAGAAACCACTCGAACAGAATCAAATCGAAATGATTCAAAATGAATCGAATAGAATAGAATCGAAAAAAATCGAATAGAATCGAAACGAATCGAAACGAAATGAATCGAAGAGAATCGATTAGAATCGAAATGAAAAGAATCGTATTGAATCGAATCGAAAAGAATCAAATCAAATCGAATCGAAAGAATTGAATCAAATCGAAAAGAATCCAATCGAATCGAAAAGAATCGAACTGAATGGAATCAAATCGAAAAGAATCGAATCGAATCGAAAAGAATCGAATCAAATTTAATGGAATCGAAAAGAATCGAATGGAATCGAAAAGAATCGAAATGAAACAAATCAGATGAAATGGAAAAGCATCAAATCGAATTGAAAAGAATCGAATCGAATCGAAATGAATCGAATCAAAAAGACTCGAATCGAAAAGAATCGAATTGAAAAGAATCGAATCGAATCGAAAAGACTCGAATCGAATTAAAAATATCAAATCGAATCGAATCGGAAAGAATCGAATTGAAAAGACTCGAATTGAAACGATTCGAATTGAAACGAAAAGAATCCAATCGAATCGAATCGAATTGAAAGAATCGAATTGAATAGAAAAAAATCGAATAGAAAAGAATCGAACCGAAAAGAAAAGAATCAAATTGAATCTGTCGATTAAATTCTAGTCGAATCGAATCAAAAAGAATGAAATCGAATCGAATCGAATCGAAAAGAATCGAATCGAATCGAAAAGAATCGAATTGTGTCTAATCAAAAAGAATCGAATCATATCGACTCGAATCGAAAAGAATCCAATTGCATCATCGAATGGAAAGTAATCGAATTGAATAGAATAGAAAAGAATCGAATCGAATCAAATCGAAAACAATCAAATTGAATTGATCGAAAAGAATCGAATTGAATCAAATCGAATCGAAATGAAAAGAATCGAATCGATTCAAATAGAAAAGAATCGAATCGAAAAGAATCAAATCGACACGAAAAGAATCGAATCGAATCAAAAAGTATCGAATTGATTCGAAAACATTCGAATCGAAAAGAATCGAATTGAAATGAATCCGATCGAAATGAAAAGAATCTACTCGATTCGAATCCAAAAGAATCGAATCCAAAAGAATCGAATTGAATTGAATCAAAAGAAATGAATTGAATTGAATCAAAAAGGAACTAATCGCATCAAATCGAAAAAACTCGAATAGAATCAAATCGAATCAAAAAGAATCGGATAGATTCAAATAAAAAAGAATCGAATTGAGGGATCCCTGGGTGGCGCAGCGGTTTAGCGCCTGCCTTTGGCCCAGGGCGCGATCCTGGAGACCCGGGATCGAATCCCACATCGGGCTCCTGGTGCATGGAGCCTGCTTCTCCCTCTGCCTGTGTCTCTGCCTATCTGTCTCTCTCTGTGACTATCATAAAAAAAAGAATCGAATTGAATCGCGTTGAAAAAAATCATAAAGAATCAAATCGAAAAGAATCGAATTCCATGTAACGAAAAGATTCGAATTGAAAAGAATCGAATCGAAACAAAAGAATCGAATCGAATCGACATGAATCAAAAAGAATCGAATCAAAACGAATCGAAAAGAAACAAATCAAGTAGAATCTAAAAGAATCGAATCGAATCCAATCGAAAAAAATTCGAATAGAATTGAATCGAAAAGAATCAAAACGAATCGAACCGAAGAGAATCGATTCGAATCAAAATAAAAAGTATCGTATCAAATCGAATCGAAAAGAATCATATCAAATAGAATCGAAAGAATGGAATCAAATCTAAAACAATCGAATGGAATCGAAAAGAATCGCATTGAATGGAATAGAATCGAAAAGAATATAATAGAATCGAAAGAAATCGAATAGAATCAAATCAAATCAAAAAGAATCGAATTGAATTGATCCTAACCAAAAGAAGCGAAATGAATCGACTCGAACCGAAAAAAACAAATCGAAAAGAATCTAATCTCAACGAAAATCATCGAAATGAATAGAATCGAAAAGAATCGAATTGAATCAAATCGAAAAGAATCGAATGGAATCCAATCGAAAAGAATCAAATTGAGTCGAATCGAAACAAATTGAATCCAATCGAAAAGAATCTAATTGAATCGAATCGAAAAGAATCGAATTCAATCAAAACGAATCGATTCGAATGGAATAGAAAAGAATAGAATAGAATCGAATCGAAAAGAATCGAATCGAATCGAAAAGAATCGAATCAAATTTAATGGAATCGAAAAGAATCGAATTGAATCGAAAAGAATCAAAATGAAACAAATCACATCAAATGGAAAAGCATCAAATCGAATTGAAAAGATTCGAATCGAATCGAAAAAACTCAAATCAAATTAAAAATATCAAATCGAATCGAATCGCAAAGAATCGAATTGAAAAGAATTGAATCGAATCGAAAAGAATCGAATTCAATCAAAACGAATCGATTCGAATGGAATAGAAAAGAATAGAATAGAATAGAATCGAAAAGAATCAAATCGAATCGAAAAGAATCGAATGGAAAAGAATTGAATCGAATCGAAAAGAAACGAATCGACCCGAATCAAAAAGAAAACAATCGAATCGAATCAAATACAAAAGAATCGCTTTGAATAGCATAGAATTGAAAAGAATCGAATCAATCGAATTAAAACAATCGAATCGAAAAGAATCGAATCAAAAAAAGTCGAATCGAAACGAAAACAATCGAATCGAATCGAATCTAAAAGAATCGTATTGAATTGACTCGAATCGAAAAGACTCGAATCGAATTGAATCAAATCGAAAAGAATCTAATAGAAACCACTCGAACAGAATCAAATCGAAATGATTCAAAATGAATCGAATAGAATAGAATCGAAAAAAATCGAAACGAATCGAAATGAAATGAATCGAAGAGAATCGATTAGAATCGAAATGAAAAGAATCGTATTGAATCAAATCGAAAGAATCCAATCAAATCGAATGAAAGAATTGAATCAAATCGAAAAGAATCCAATCGAATCGAAAAGAATCGAACTGAATGGAATCAAATCGAAAAGAATCGAATCGAATCGAAAAGAATCGAATCAAATTTAATGGAATCGAATGGAATAGAAAAGAATCGAAATGAAACAAATCAGATCAAATGGAAAATCGTCAAATCGAATTGAAAAGAATCGAATCGAATCGAAATGAATCGAATCAAAAAGACTCGAATCGAAAAGAATCGAATTGAAAAGAATCGAATCGAATCGAAAAGACTCGAATCGAATTAAAAATATCAAATCGAATCGAATCGGAAAGAATCGAATTGAAAAGACTCGAATGGAAACGAATCGATTTGAAACGAAAAGAATCCAATCCAATCGAATCGAATTGAAAGAATCGAATTGAATAGAAAAAAATCGAATAGAAAAGAATCGAACCGAAAAGAAAAGAATCAAATTGAATCAGTCGATTAAATTGTAGTCGAATCGAATCAAAAAGAATGAAATCGAGTCGAATCGAATCGAAAAGAATCGAATCGAATCGAAAAGATTCGAATTGTATCTAATCAAAAAGATTCGAATCGTATCGACTCGAATCGAAAAGAATCCAATTGCATCATCGAATGGAAAGTAATCGAATTGAATAGAATAGAAAAGAATCGAAACGAATGAAATCGAAAACAATCAAACTGAATTGATCGAAAAGAATTGAATTGAATCAAATCGAATCGAAATGAAAAGAATCGAATCGATTCAAATACAAAAGAATCGAATTGAAAAGAATCAAA
Source organism: Canis aureus (assembly GCF_053574225.1). Taxonomy (NCBI): domain Eukaryota; kingdom Metazoa; phylum Chordata; class Mammalia; order Carnivora; family Canidae; genus Canis; species Canis aureus. Next base: position 24,466,540 of record NC_135648.1, read on the forward strand.
TCGACACGAAAAGAATCGAATCGAATCAAAAAGTATCGAATTGATTCGAAAACATTCGCATCGAAAAGAATCGAATTGAAATGAATCCGATCGAAATGAAAAGAATCTACTCGATTCGAATCCAGAAGAATCGAATCCAAAAGAATCGAATCGAATCCAAAAGAATCGAATTGATTTGAATCAAAAGAAGTGAATTGAATTGAATCCAAAAGGAACTAATCGAATCAAATCGAAAAAACTCGAATAGAATCAAATCGAATCAAAAAGAATCGAATAGATTCGAATCAAAAAGAATCGAATTGAGGGATCCCTGGGTGGCGCAGCGGTTTAGCGCCTGCCTTTGGCCCAGGGCGCGATCCTGGAGACCCGGGATCGAATCCCACATCGGGCTCCTGGTGCATGGAGCCTGCTTCTCCCTCTGCCTGTGTCTCTGCCTCTCTGTCTCTCTCTGTGACTATCATAAAAAAAAGAATCGAATTGAATCGTGTTGAAAAAAATCATAAAGAATCAAATCGAAAAGAATCGAATTCCATGTAACGAAAAGATTCGAATTGAAAAGAATCGAATCGAAACAAAAGAATCGAATCGAATCGACATGAATCAAAAAGAATCGAATCAAAACGAATCGAAAAGAAACAAATCAAGTAGAATCTAAAAGAATCGAATCGAATCCAATCGAAAAAATTCGAATAGAATTGAATCGAAAAGAATCAAAACGAATCGAACCGAAGAGAATCGATTCGAATCAAAATAAAAAGTATCGTATCAAATCGAATCGAAAAGAATCATATCAAATAGAATCGAAAGAATGGAATCAAATCTAAAACAATCGAATCGAATCGAAAAGAATCGCATTGAATGGAATAGAATCGAAAAGAATAGAATAGAATCGAAAGAAATCGAATAGAATCAAATCAAACCAAAAAGAATCGAATTGAATTGATCCTAACCAAAAGAAGCGAAATGAATCGACTCGAACCGAAAAAAACAAATCGAAAAGAATCTAATCTCAACGAAAATCATCGAAATGAATAGAATCGAAAAGAATCGAATTGAATCAAATCAAAAAGAATCGAATGGAATCCAATCGAAAAGAATCAAATTGAGTCGAATCGAAACAAATTGAATCCAATCGAAAAGAATCTAATTGAATCGAATCGAAAAGAATCGAATTCAATCAAAACGAATCGATTCGAATGGAATAGAAAAGAATAGAATAGAATCGAATCGAAAAGAATCAAATCGAATCGAAAAGAATCGAATCAAAACGAATTTAATCGAATCGAAAAGAAACGAATCGAACCGAATCAAAAAGAAAACAATCGAATCGAATCAACTACAAAAGAATCGCTTTGAATAGCATAGAATTGAAAAGAATCGAATCAATCGAATTGAAAACAATCGAATCGAAAAGAATCGAATCAAAAAAAGTCGAATCGAAACGAAAACAATCGAATCGAATCGAATCTAAAAGAATCGTATTGAATTGAATCGAGTCGAAAAGACGCGAATCAAAAAGACTCGAATCGAATTGAAACAAATCGAAAAGAATCTAATAGAAACCACTCGAACAGAATCAAATCGAAATGATTCAAAATGAATCGAATAGAATAGAATCGAAAAAAATCGAAACGAATCGAAACGAAATGAATCGAAGAGAATCGATTAGAATCGAAATGAAAAGAATCGTATTGAATCGAATCGAAAGAATCAAATCAAATTGAATCGAAAGAATTGAATCAAATCGAAAAGAATCCAATCGAATCGAAAAGAATCGAACTGAATGGAATCAAATCGAAAAGAATCGAATCGAATCGAAAAGAATCGAATCAAATTTAATGGAATCGAAAAGAATCGAATGGAATCGAAAAGAATCGAAATGAAACAAATCAGAACATATGGAAAAGCATCAAATCGAATTGAAAAGAATCGAATCGAATCGAAATGAATCGAATCAAAAAGACTCGAATCGAAAAGAATCGAATTGAAAAGAATCGAATCGAATCAAAAAGACTCGAATCGAATTAAAAATATCAAATCGAATCGAATCGGAAAGAATCGAATTGAAAAGACTCGAATGGAAACGAATCGATTTGAAACGAAAAGAATCCAATCCAATCGAATCGAATTGAAAGAATCGAATTGAATAGAAAAAAATCGAATAGAAAAGAATCGAACCGAAACAAAAGAATCAAATTGAATCAGTCGATTAAATTCTAGTCGAATCGAATCAAAAAGCATGAAATCGAGTCGAATCGAATCGAAAAGAATCGAATCGAATCGAAAAGATTCGAATTGTATCTAATCAAAAAGAATCGAATCGTATCGACTCGAATCGAAAAGAATCCCATTACATCATCGAATGGAAAGTAATCGAATTGAATAGAATAGAAAAGAATCGAATCGAATCAAATCGAAAACAATCAAATTGAATTGATCGAAAAGAATCGAATTGAATCAAATCGAATCGAAATGAAAAGAATCGAATCGATTCAAAAAGAAAAGAATCGAATCGAAAAGAATCAAATCGACACGAAAAGAATCGAATCGAATCAAAAAGTATCGAATTGATTCGAAAACATTCGAATCGAAAAGAATCGAATTGAAATGAATCCGATCGAAATGAAAAGAATCTACTCGATTCGAATCCAAAAGAATCGAATCCAAAAGAATCGAATCCAATCCAAAAGAATCGAATTGAATTGAATCAAAAGAAATGAATTGAATTGAATCCAAAAGGAACTAATCGAATCAAATCGAAAAAACTCGAATAGAATCAAATCGAATCAAAAAGAATCGAATAGATTCGAATCAAAAAGAATCGAATTGAGGGATCCCTGGGTGGCGCAGCGGTTTAGCGCCTGCCTTTGGCCCAGGGCGCGATCCTGGAGACCCGGGATCGAATCCCACATCGGGCTCCTGGTGCATGGAGCCTGCTTCTCCCTCTGCCTGTGTCTCTGCCTCTCTGTCTCTCTCTGTGACTATCATAAAAAAAAGAATCGAATTGAATCGTGTTGAAAAAAATCATAAAGAATCAAATCGAAAAGAATCGAATTCCATGTAACGAAAAGATTCGAATTGAAAAGAATCGAATCGAAACAAAAGAATCGAATCGAATCGACATGAATCAAAAAGAATCGAATCAAAACGAATCGAAAAGAAACAAATCAAGTAGAATCTAAAAGAATCGAATCGAATCCAATCGAAAAAATTCGAATAGAATTGAATCGAAAAGAATCAAAACGAATCGAACCGAAGAGAATCGATTCGAATCAAAATAAAAAGTATCGTATCAAATCGAATCGAAAAGAATCATATCAAATAGAATCGAAAGAATGGAATCAAATCTAAAACAATCGAATCGAATCGAAAAGAATCGCATTGAATGGAATAGAATCGAAAAGAATAGAATAGAATCGAAAGAAATCGAATAGAATCAAATCAAATCAAAAAGAATCGAATTGAATTGATCCTAACCAAAATAAGCGAAATCAATCGACTCGAACCGAAAAAAACAAATCGAAAAGAATCTAATCTCAACGAAAATCATCGAAATGAATAGAATCGAAAAGAATCGAATTGACAAATCGAAAAGAATCGAATGGAATCCAATCGAAAAGAATCAAATTGAGTCAAATCGAAACAAATTGAATCCAATCGAAAAGAATCTAATTGAATCGAATCGAAAAGAATCGAATTCAATCAAAACGAATCGATTCGAATGGAATAGAAAAGAATAGAATCGAATCGAAAAGAATCAAATCGAATTGAAAAGAATCGAATGGAAAAGAATTGAATCGAATCGAAAAGAAACGAATCGACCCAAATCAAAAAGAAAACAATCGAATCGAATCAAATACAAAAGAATCGCTTTGAATAGCATAGAATTGAAAAGAATCGAATCAATCGAATTGAAAACAATCGAATCGAAACGAATCGAATCAAAAAAAGTCGAATCGAAACGAAAACAATCGAATCGAATCGAATCTAAAAGAATCGTATTGAATTGAATCGAGTCGAAAAGACGCGAATCAAAAAGACTCGAATCGAATTGAATCAAATCGAAAAGAATCTAATAGAAACCACTCGAACAGAATCAAATCGAAATGATTCAAATGAATCGAATAGAATAGAATCGAAAAAAATCGAATAGAATCGAAACGAACCGAAACGAAATGAATCGAAGAGAATCGATTAGAATCGAAATGAAAAGAATCGTATTGAATCGAATCGAAAAGAATCAAATCAAATCGAATCGAAAGAATTGAATCAAATCGAAAAGAATCCAATCGAAACGAAAAGAATCGAACTGAATGGAATCAAATCGAAAAGAATCGAATCGAATCGAAAAGAATCGAATCAAATTTAATGGAATCGAATGGAATCGAAAAGAATCGAAATGAAACAAATCAGATCAAATGGAAAAGCATCAAATCGAATTGAAAAGAATCGAATCGAATCGAAATGAATCGAATCAAAAAGACTCGAATCGAAAAGAATCGAATTGAAAAGAATCGAATCGAATCGAAAAGACTCGAATCGAATTAAAAATATCAAATCGAATCGAATCGGAAAGAATCGAATTGAAAAGACTCGAATGGAAACGAATCGATTTGAAACGAAAAGAATCCAATCCAATCCAATCGAATTGAAAGAATCGAATTGAATAGAAAAAAATCGAATAGAAAAGAATCGAACCGAAAAGAAAAGAATCAAATTGAATCAGTCGATTAAATTCTAGTCGAATCGAATCAAAAAGCATGAAATCGAGTCGAATCGAATCGAAAAGAATCGAATCGAATCGAAAAGAATCGAATTGTATCTAATCAAAAAGAATCGAATCGTATCGACTCGAATCGAAAAGAATCCAATTGCATCATCGAATGGAAACTAATCGAATTGAATAGAATAGAAAAGAATCGAATCGAACCAAATCGAAAACAATCAAATTGAATTGATCGAAAAGAATCGAATTGAATCAAATCGAATCGAAATGAAAAGAATCGAATCGATTCAAAAAGAAAAGAATCGAATCGAAAAGAATCAAATCGACACGAAAAGAATCGAATCGAATCAAAAAGTATCGAATTGATTCGAAAACATTCGAATCGAAAAGAATCGAATTGAAATGAATCCGATCGAAATGAAAAGAATCTACTCGATTCGAATCCAAAAGAATCGAATCCAAAAGAATCGAATCCAATCCAAAAGAATCGAATTGAATTGAATCAAAAGAAATGAATTGAATTGAATCCAAAAGGAACTAATCGAATCAAATCGAAAAAACTCGAATAGAATCAAATCGAATCAAAAAGAATCGAATAGATTCGAATCAAAAAGAATCGAATTGAGGGATCCCTGGGTGGCGCAGCGGTTTAGCGCCTGCCTTTGGCCCAGGGCGCGATCCTGGAGACCCGGGATCGAATCCCACATCGGGCTCCTGGTGCATGGAGCCTGCTTCTCCCTCTGCCTGTGTCTCTGCCTCTCTGTCTCTCTCTGTGACTATCATAAAAAAAAGAATCGAATTGAATCGTGTTGAAAAAAATCATAAAGAATCAAATCGAAAAGAATCGAATTCCATGTAACGAAAAGATTCGAATTGAAAAGAATCGAATCGAAACAAAAGAATCGAATCGAATCGACATGAATCAAAAAGAATCGAATCCAAACGAATCGAAAAGAAACAAATCAAGTAGAATCTAAAAGAATCGAATCGAATCCAATCGAAAAAATTCGAATAGAATTGATTCGAAAAGAATCAAAACGAATCGAACCGAAGAGAATCGATTCGAATCAAAATAAAAAGTATCGTATCAAATCGAATCGAAAAGAATCATATCAAATAGAATCGAAAGAATGGAATCAAATCTAAAACAATCGAATGGAATCGAAAAGAATCGCATTGAATGGAATAGAATCGAAAAGAATAGAATAGAATCGAAAGAAATCGAATAGAATCAAATCAAATCAAAAAGAATCGAATTGAATTGATCCTAACCAAAAGAAGCGAAATGAATCGACTCGAACCGAAAAAAACAAATCGAAAAGAATCTAATCTCAACGAAAATCATCGAAATGAATAGAATCGAAAAGAATCGAATTGAATCAAATCGAAAAGAATCGAATGGAATCCAATCGAAAAGAATCAAATTGAGTCGAATCGAAACAAATTGAATCCAATCGAAAAGAATCTAATTGAATCGAATCGAAAAGAATCGAATTCAATCAAAATGAATCGATTCGAATGGAATAGAAAAGAATAGAATAGAATCGAATCGAAAAGAATCAAATCGAATCGAAAAGAATCGAATCAAAACGAATTGAATCGAATCGAAAAGAAACGAATCGAACCGAATCAAAAAGAAAACAATCGAATCGAATCAAATACAAAAGAATCGCTTTGAATAGCATAGAATTGAAAAGAATCGAATCAATCGAATTGAAAACAATCGAATCGAAAAGAATCGAATCAAAAAAAGTCGAATCGAAACGAAAACAATCGAATCGAATCGAATCTAAAAGAATCGTATTGAATTGAAACGAGTCGAAAAGACTCGAATCAAAAAGACTCGAATCGAATTGAATCAAATCGAAAAGAATCTAATAGAAACCACTCGAACAGAATCAAATCGAAATGATTCAAATGAATCGAATAGAATAGAATCGAAAAAAATCGAATAGAATCGAAACGAACCGAAACGAAATGAATCGAAGAGAATCGATTAGAATCGAAATGAAAAGAATCGTATTGAATCGAATCGAAAGAATCAAATCAAATTGAATCGAAAGAATTGAATCAAGTCGAAAAGAATCCAATCGAATCGAAAAGAATCGAACTGAATGGAATCAAATCGAAAAGAATCGAATCGAATCGAAAAGAATCGAATCAAATTTAATGGAATCGAAAAGAATCGAATGGAATCGAAAAGAATCGAAATGAAACAAATCAGATCATATGGAAAAGCATCAAATCGAATTGAAAAGAATCGAATCGAATCGAAATGAATCGAATCAAAAAGACTCGAATCGAAAAGAATCGAATCGAATCGAAAAGACTCGAATCGAATTAAAAATATCAAATCGAATCGAATCGAAAGAATCGAATTGAAAAGACTCGAATTGAAACGAATCGATTTGAAACGAAAAGAAACGAATCTAATCGAATCGAATTGAAAGAATCGAATTGAATAGAAAATAATCGATAGAAAAGAATCGAACCGAAAAGTAAAGAATCAAATTGAATCAGTCGATTAAATTCCAGTCGTATCGAATCAAAAAGCATGATATCGAGTCGAATCGAATCGAAAAGAATCGAATCGAATCGAAAAGATTCGAATTGTATCTAATCAAAAAGAATCGAATCGTATCGACTCGAATCGAAAAGAATCCAATTGCATCATCGAATGGAAAGTAATCGAATTGAATAGAATAGAAAAGAATCGAATCGAATGAAATCGAAAACAATCAAATTGAATTGATCGAAAGAATCTAATTGAATCAAATCGAATCGAAATGAAAAGAATCGAATCGATTCAAATAGAAAAGAATCGAATCGAAACGAATCAAATCGACACGAAAAGAATCGAATCGAATCAAAAAGTATCGAATTGATTCGAAAACATTCGCATCGAAAAGAATCGAATTAAAATGAATCCGATCGAAATGAAAAGAATCTACTCGATTCGAATCCAAAAGAATCGAATCCAAAAGAATCGAATTGAATTGAATCAAAAGAAATGAATTGAATTGAATCAAAAAGGAACTAATCGCATCAAATCGAAAAAACTCGAATAGAATCAAATCGAATCAAAAAGAATCGAATAGATTCGAATAAAAAAGAATCGAATTGAGGGATCCCTGGGTGGCGCAGCGGTTTAGCGCCTGCCTTTGGCCCAGGGCGCGATCCTGGAGACACGGGATCGAATCCCACATCGGGCTCCTGGTGCATGGAGCCTGCTTCTCCCTCTGCCTGTGTCTCTGCCTATCTGTCTCTCTCTGTGACTATCATAAAAAAAAGAATCGAATTGAATCGTGTTGAAAAAAATCATAAAGAATCAAATCGAAAAGAATCGAATTCTATGTAACGAAAAGATTCGAATTGAAAAGAATCGAATCGAAAGAAAAGAATCGAATCGACATGAATCAAAAAGAATCGAAACAAAATGAATCGAAAAGAAACAAATCAAGTAGAATCTAAAAGAATCGAATCGAATCAAATCGAAAAAATTCAAATAGAATTGAATCGAAAAGAATCAAAACGAATCGAACCGAAGAGAATCGATTCGAATCAAAATAAAAAGTATCGTAACAAATCGAATCGAAAAGAATCATATCAAATAGAATCGAAAGAATGGAATCAAATCTAAAACAATCGAATCGAATCGAAAAGAATCGAATTGAACGGAATGGAATCGAAAAGAATCCAATGGAATAGAATCGAAAGAAATCGAATAGAATCAAATCAAACCAAAAAGAATCGAATTGAATTGATCCTAACCAAAAGAAGCGAAATGAATCGACTCGAACCGAAAAAAACAAATCGGAAAGAATCTAATCTCAACGAAAATCATCGAAATGAATAGAATCGAAAAGAATCGAATTGAATCAAATCGAAAAGAATCGAATGGAATCCAATCGAAAAGAATCAAATTGAGTCGAATCGAAACAAATTGAATCCAATCGAAAAGAATCTAATTGAATCGAATCGAAAAGAATCGAATTCAATCAAAACGAATCGATTCGAATGGAATAGAAAAGAATAGAATAGAATCGAATCGAAAAGAATCAAATCGAATCGAAAAGAATCGAATCAAAACGAATTGAATCGAATCGAAAAGAAACGAATCGAACCGAATCAAAAAGAAAACAATCGAATCGAATCAAATACAAAAGAATCGCTTTGAATAGCATAGAATTGAAAAGAATCGAATCAATCGAATTGAAAACAATCGAATCGAAAAGAATCGAATCAAAAAAAGTCGAATCGAAACGAAAACAATCGAATCGAATCGAATCTAAAAGAATCGTATTGAATTGAATCGAGTCGAAAAGACGCGAATCAAAAAGACTCGAATCGAATTGAAACAAATCGAAAAGAATCTAATAGAAACCACTCGAACAGAATCAAATCGAAATGATTCAAAATGAATCGAATAGAATAGAATCGAAAAAAATCGAAACGAATCGAAACGAAATGAATCGAAGAGAATCGATTAGAATCGAAATGAAAAGAATCGTATTGAATCGATCGAAAGAATCAAATCAAATTGAATCGAAAGAATTGAATCAAGTCGAAAAGAATCCAATCGAATCGAAAAGAATCGAACTGAATGGAATCAAATCGAAAAGAATCGAATCGAATCGAAAAGAATCGAATCAAATTTAATGGAATCGAAAAGAATCGAATGGAATCGTAAAGAATCGAAATGAAACAAATCAGATCATATGGAAAAGCATCAAATCGAATTGAAAAGAATCGAATCGAATCGAAATGAATCGAATCAAAAAGACTCGAATCGAAAAGAATCGTATTGAAAAGAATCGAATCGAATCGAAAAGACTCGAATCGAATTAAAAATATCAAATCGAATCGAATCGAAAAGAATCGAATTGAAAAGACTCGAATTGAAACGAATCGATTTGAAACGAAAAGAATCGAATCGAATCGAATTGAAAGAATCGAATTGAATAGAAAAAAATCGACTAGAAAAGAATCCAACCGAAAAGAAAAGAATCAAATTGAATCAGTCGATTAAATTCTAGTCGAATCGAATCAAAAAGAATGAAATCGAGTCGAATCGAATCGAAAAGAATCGAATCGAATCGAAAAGAATCGAATTGTATCTAATCAAAAAGAATCGAATCGTATCGACTCGAATCGAAAAGAATCCAATTGCATCATCGAATGGAAACTAATCCAATTGAATACAATCGAAAAGAATCGAATCGAATCAAATCGAAATCAATCAAATTGAATTGATCGAAAAGAATCGAATTGAATCAAATCGAATCGAAATGAAAAGAATCGAATCGATTCAAATAGAAAAGAATCGAATCGAAAAGAATCAAATCGACACGAAAAGAATCGAATCGAATCAAAAAGTATCGAATTGATTCGAAAACATTCGCATCGAAAAGAATCGAATTGAAATGAATCCGATCGAAATGAAAAGAATCTACTCGATTCGAATCCAAAAGAATCGAATCCAAAAGAATCGAATTGAATTGAATCAAAAGAAATGAATTGAATTGAATCAAAAAGGAACTAATCGCATCAAATCAAAAAAACTCGAATAGAATCAAATCGAATCAAAAAGAATCGAATAGATTCGAATCAAAAAGAATCGAATTGAGGGATCCCTGGGTGGAGCAGCGGTTTAGCGCCTGCCTTTGGCCCAGGGCGCGATCCTGGAGACACGGGATCGAATCCCACATCGGGCTCCTGGTGCATGGAGCCTGCTTCTCCCTCTGCCTGTGTCTCTGCCTCTCTGTATCTCTCTGTGACTATCATAAATAAGAATCGAAGTGAATCGCGTTGAAAAAAATCATAAAGAATCAAATCGAAAAGAATCGAATAGAATTGAATTGAAAAGAATCAAAACGAATCGAACCGAAGAGAATCGATTCGAATCAAAATAAAAAGTATCGTATCAAATCGAATCGAAAAGAATCATATCAAATAGAATCGAAAGAATGGAATCAAAACTAAAACAATCGAATCGAATCGAAAAGAATCGCATTGAATGGAATGGAATCGAAAAGAATAGAATAGAATCGAAAGAAATCGAATAGAATCAAATCAAATAAAAAAGAATCGAATTGAATTGATACTAACCAAAATAAGCGAAATGAATCGACTCGAACCGAAAAAAATCAAATCGAAAAGAATCTAATCTCAACGAAAATCATCGAAATGAATAGAATCGAAAAGAATCGAATTGAATCAAATCGAAAAGAATCGAATGGAATCCAATCGAAAAGAATCAAATTGATTCGAATCGAAACAAATGGAATCCAATCGAAAAGAATCTAATTGAATCGAATCGAAAAGAATCGAATTCAATCAAAACGAATCGATTCGAATGGAATAGAAAAGAATAGAATAGAATCGAAAAGAATCAAATCGAATCGAAAAGAATCGAATCGAAAAGAATTGAATCGAATCGAAAAGAAACGAATAGAACCGAATCAAAAAGAAAACAATCGAATCGAATCAAATGCAAAAGAATCGCTTTGAATAGCATAGAATTGAAAAGAATCGAATCAATCGAATTGAAAACAATCGAATCGAAAAGAATCGAATAAAAAAATGTCGAATCGAAACGAAAACAATCGAATCGAATCGAATCTAAAAGAATCGTATTGAATTGAATCGAGTCGAAAAGACTCGAATCAAAAAGACTCGAATCGAATTGAATCAAATCGAAAAGAATCTAATAGAAACCACTCGAACAGAATCAAATCGAAATGATTCAAAATGAATCGAATAGAATAGAATCGAAAAAAATCGAAACGAATCGAAACGAATCGAAACGAAATGAATCGAAGAGAATCGATTAGAATCGAAATGAAAAGAATCGTATTGAATCGAATCGAAAAGAATCAAATCAAATCGAATCGAAAGAATTGAATCAAATCGAAAAGAATCCAATCGAATCGAAAAGAATCGAACTGAATGGAATCAAATCGAAAAGAATCGAATCGAATCGAAAAGAATCGAATCAAATTTAATGGAATCGAAAAGAATCGAATGGAATCGAAAAGAATCGAAATGAAACAAATCAGATGAAATGGAAAAGCATCAAATCGAATTGAAAAGAATCGAATCGAATCGAAATGAATCGAATCAAAAAGACTCGAATCGAAAAGAATCGAATTGAAAAGAATAGAATCAAATCGAAAAGACTCGAATCGAATTAAAAATATCAAATCGAATCGAATCGGAAAGAATCGAATTGAAAAGACTCGAATTGAAACGATTCGATTTGAAACGAAAAGAATCCAATCGAATCGAATCGAATTGAAAGAATCGAATTGAATAGAAAAAAATCGAATAGAAAAGAATCGAACCGAAAAGAAAAGAATCAAATTGAATCTGTCGATTAAATTCTAGTCGAATCGAATCAAAAAGAATGAAATCGAATCGAATCGAATCGAAAAGAATCGAATCGAATCGAAAAGAATCGAATTGTGTCTAATCAAAAAGAATCGAATCGTATCGACTCGAATCGAAAAGAATCCAATTGCATCATCGAATGGAAAGTAATCGAATTGAATAGAATAGAAAAGAATCGAATCGAATCAAATCGAAAACAATCAAATTGAATTGATCGAAAAGAATCGAATTGAATCAAATCGAATCGAAATGAAAAGAATCGAATCGATTCAAATAGAAAAGAATCGAATCGAAAAGAATCAAATCGACACGAAAAGAATCGAATCGAATCAAAAAGTATCGAATTGATTCGAAAACATTCGAATCGAAAAGAATCGAATTGAAATGAATCCGATCGAAATGAAAAGAATCTACTCGATTCGAATCCAAAAGAAACGAATCCAAAAGAATAGAATCGAATCCAAAAGAATCGAATTGAATTGAATCAAAAGAAATGAATTGAATTGAATCCAAAAGGAACTAATCGAATCAAATCGAAAAACCTCGAATAGAATCAAATCGAATCAAAAAGAATCGAATAGATTCGAATAAAAAAGAATCGAATTGAGGGATCCCTGGGTGGCGCAGCGGTTTAGCGCCTGCCTTTGGCCCAGGGCGCGATCCTGGAGACCCGGGATCGAATCCCACATCGGGCTCCTGGTGCATGGAGCCTGCTTCTCCCTCTGCCTGTGTCTCTGCCTCTCTGTCTCTCTCTGTGACTATCATTAAAAAAAGAATCGAATTGAATCGTGTTGAAAAAAATCATAAAGAATCAAATCGAAAAGAATCGAATTCCATGTAACGAAAAGATTCGAATTGAAAAGAATCGAATCGAAACAAAAGAATCGAATCGAATCGACATGAATCAAAAAGAATCGAATCAAAACGAATCGAAAAGAAACAAATCAAGTAGAATCTAAAAGAATCGAATCGAATCAAATCGAAAAAAATTCGAATAGAATTGAATCGAAAAGAATCAAAACGAATCGAACCGAAGAGAATCGATTCGAATCAAAATAAAAAGTATCGTATCAAATCGAATCGAAAAGAATCATATCAAATAGAATCGAAAGAATGGAATCAAATCTAAAACAATCGAATGGAATCGAAAAGAATCGCATTGAATGGAATAGAATCGAAAAGAATAGAATAGAATCGAAAGAAATCGAATAGAATCAAATCAAATCAAAAAGAATCGAATTGAATTGATCCTAACCAAAAGAAGCGAAATGAATCGACTCGAACCGAAAAAAACAAATCGAAAAGAATCTAATCTCAACGAAAATCATCGAAATGAATAGAATCGAAAAGAATCGAATTGAATCAAATCGAAAAGAATCGAATGGAATCCAATCGAAAAGAATCAAATTGAGTCGAATCGAAACAAATTGAATCCAATCGAAAAGAATCTAATTGAATCGAATCGAAAAGAATCGAATTCAATCAAAACGAATCGATTCGAATGGAATAGAAAAGAATAGAATAGAATCGAATCGAAAAGAATCAAATCGAATCGAAAAGAATCGAATCAAAAAGAATTGAATCGAATCGAAAAGAAACGAATCGAACCGAATCAAAAAGAAAACAATCGAATCGAATCAAATACAAAAGAATCGCTTTGAATAGCATAGAATTGAAAAGAATCGAATCAATCGAATTGAAAACAATCGAATCGAAAAGAATCGAATCAAAAAAAGTCGAATCGAAACGAAAACAATCGAATCGAATCGAATCTAAAAGAATCGTATTGATTTGAATCGAGTTGAAAAGACGCGAATCAAAAAGACTCGAATCGAATTGAAACAAATCGAAAAGAATCTAATAGAAACCACTCGAACAGAATCAAATCGAAATGATTCAAAATGAATCGAATAGAATAGAATCGAAAAAAATCGAAACGAATCGAAACGAAATGAATCGAAGAGAATCGATTAGAATCGAAATGAAAAGAATCGTATTGAATCGAATCGAAAGAATCAAATCAAATCGAATTGAAAGAATTGAATCAAGTCGAAAAGAATCCAATCGAATCGAAAAGAATCGAACTGAATGGAATCAAATCGAAAAGAATCGAATCGAATCGAAAAGAATCGAATCAAATTTAATGGAATCGAAAAGAATCGAATGGAATCGAAAAGAATCGAAATGAAACAAATCAGATCATATGGAAAAGCATCAAATCGAATTGAAAAGAATCGAATTGAATCGAAATGAATCGAATCAAAAAGACTCGAATCGAAAAGAATCGTATTGAAAAGAATCTAATCGAATCGAAAAGACTCGGATCGAATTAAAAATATCAAATCGAATCGAATCGAAAAGAATCGAATTGAAAAGACTCGAATTGAAACGAATCGATTTGAAACGAAAAGAATCGAATCGAATCGAATCGAATTGAAAGAATCGAATTGAATAGAAAAAAATCGAATAGAAAAGAATCGAACCGAAAAGAAAAGAATCAAATTGAATCAGTCGATTAAATTCTAGTCGAATCGAATCAAAAAGAATGAAATCGAGTCGAATCGAATCGAAAAGAATCGAATCGAATCGAAAAGAATCGAATTGTATCTAATCAAAAAGAATCGAATCGTATCGACTCGAATCGAAAAGAATCCAATTGCATCATCGAATGGAAACTAATCGAATTGAATAGAATCGAAAAGAATCGAATCGAATCAAATCGAAATCAATCAAATTGAATTGATCGAAAAGAATCGAATTGAATCAAATCGAATCGAAATGAAAAGAATCGAATCGATTCAAATAGAAAAGAATCGAATCGAAACGAATCAAATCGACACGAAAAGAATCGAATCGAATCAAAAAGTATCGAATTGATTCGAAAACATTCGCATCGAAAAGAATCGAATTAAAATGAATCCGATCGAAATGAAAAGAATCTACTCGATTCGAATCCAAAAGAATCGAATCCAAAAGAATCGAATTGAATTGAATCAAAAGAAATGAATTGAATTGAATCAAAAAGGAACTAATCGCATCAAATCGAAAAAACTCGAATAGAATCAAATCGAATCAAAAAGAATCGAATAGATTCGAATAAAAAAGAATCGAATTGAGGGATCCCTGGGTGGCGCAGCGGTTTAGCGCCTGCCTTTGGCCCAGGGCGCGATCCTGGAGACACGGATCGAATCCCACATCGGGCTCCTGGTGCATGGAGCCTGCTTCTCCCTCTGCCTGTGTCTCTGCCTATCTGTCTCTCTCTGTGACTATCATAAAAAAAAGAATCGAATTGAATCGTGTTGAAAAAAATCATAAAGAATCAAATCGAAAAGAATCGAATTCCATGTAACGAAAAGATTCGAATTGAAAAGAATCGAATCGAAACAAAAGAATCGAATCGACATGAATCAAAAAGAATCGAAACAAAATGAATCGAAAAGAAACAAATCAAGTAGAATCTAAAAGAATCGAATCTAATCAAATCGAAAAAATTCAAATAGAATTGAATCGAAAAGAATCAAAACGAATCGAACCGAAGAGAATCGATTCGAATCAAAATAAAAAGTATCGTAACAAATCGAATCGAAAAGAATCATATCAAATAGAATCGAAAGAATGGAATCAAATCTAAAACAATCGAATGGAATCGAAAAGAATCGCATTGAATGGAATAGAATCGAAAAGAATAGAATAGAATCGAAAGAAATCGAATAGAATCAAATCAAATCAAAAAGAATCGAATTGAATTGATCCTAACCAAAAGAAGCGAAATGAATCGACTCGAACCGAAAAAAACAAATCGAAAAGAATCTAATCTCAACGAAAATCATCGAAATGAATAGAATCGAAAAGAATCGAATTGAATCAAATCGAAAAGAATCGAATGGAATCCAATCGAAAAGAATCAAATTGAGTCGAATCGAAACAAATTGAATCCAATCGAAAAGAATCTAATTGAATCGAATCGAAAAGAATCGAATTCAATCAAAACGAATCGATTCGAATGGAATAGAAAAGAATAGAATAGAATCGAATCGAAAAGAATCGAATCGAATCGAAAAGAATCGAATCAAATTTAATGGAATCGAAAAGAATCGAATTGAATCGAAAAGAATCAAAATGAAACAAATCACATCAAATGGAAAAGCATCAAATCGAATTGAAAAGAATCGAATCGAATCGAAAAGACTC
Organism: Canis aureus; assembly: GCF_053574225.1. Lineage (NCBI taxonomy): Eukaryota > Metazoa > Chordata > Mammalia > Carnivora > Canidae > Canis > Canis aureus. The sequence continues at coordinate 24,482,846 of NC_135648.1, forward strand.
AAATCAAATTAAAAATATCAAATCGAATCGAATCGCAAAGAATCGAATTGAAAAGAATTGAATCGAATCGAAAAGAATCGAATTCAATCAAAACGAATCGATTCGAATGGAATAGAAAAGAATAGAATAGAATAGAATCGAAAAGAATCAAATCGAATCGAAAAGAATCGAATGGAAAAGAATTGAATCGAATCGAAAAGAAACGAATCGACCCGAATCAAAAAGAAAACAATCGAATCGAATCAAATACAAAAGAATCGCTTTGAATAGCATAGAATTGAAAAGAATCGAATCAATCGAATTGAAAACAATCGAATCGAAAAGAATCGAATCAAAAAAAGTCGAATCGAAACGAAAACAATCGAATCGAATCGAATCTAAAAGAATCGTATTGAATTGACTCGAATCGAAAAGACTCGAATCGAATTGAATCAAATCGAAAAGAATCTAATAGAAACCACTCGAACAGAATCAAATCGAAATGATTCAAAATGAATCGAATAGAATAGAATCGAAAAAAATCGAAACGAATCGAAATGAAATGAATCGAAGAGAATCGATTAGAATCGAAATGAAAAGAATCGTATTGAATCAAATCGAAAGAATCCAATCAAATCGAATGAAAGAATTGAATCAAATCGAAAAGAATCCAATCGAAACGAAAAGAATCGAACTGAATGGAATCAAATCGAAAAGAATCGAATCGAATCGAAAAGAATCGAATCAAATTTAATGGAATCGAATGGAATCGAAAAGAATCGAAATGAAACAAATCAGATCAAATGGAAAATCGTCAAATCGAATTGAACAGAATCGAATCGAATCGAAATGAATCGAATCAAAAAGACTCGAATCGAAAAGAATCGAATTGAAAAGAATCGAATCGAATCGAAAAGACTCGAATCGAATTAAAAATATCAAATCGAATCGAATCGGAAAGAATCGAATTGAAAAGACTCGAATGGAAACGAATCGATTTGAAACGAAAAGAATCCAATCCAATCGAATCGAATTGAAAGAATCGAATTGAATAGAAAAAAATCGAATAGAAAAGAATCGAACCGAAAAGAAAAGAATCAAATTGAATAAGTCGATTAAATTCTAGTCGAATCGAATCAAAAAGAATGAAATCGAGTCGAATCGAATCGAAAAGAATCGAATCGAATCGAAAAGATTCGAATTGTATCTAATCAAAAAGATTCGAATCGTATCGACTCGAATCGAAAAGAATCCAATTGCATCATCGAATGGAAAGTAATCGAATTGAATAGAATAGAAAAGAATCGAAACGAATGAAATCGAAAACAATCAAACTGAATTGATCGAAAAGAATCGAATTGAATCAAATCGAATCGAAATGAAAAGAATCGAATCGATTCAAATACAAAAGAATCGAATTGAAAAGAATCAAATCGACACGAAAAGAATCGAATCGAATCAAAAAGTATCGAATTGATTCGAAAACATTCGCATCGAAAAGAATCGAATTGAAATGAATCCGATCGAAATGAAAAGAATCTACTCGATTCGAATCCAGAAGAATCGAATCCAAAAGAATCGAATCGAATCCAAAAGAATCGAATTGATTTGAATCAAAAGAAGTGAATTGAATTGAATCCAAAAGGAACTAATCGAATCAAATCGAAAAAACTCGAATAGAATCAAATCGAATCAAAAAGAATCGAATAGATTCGAATCAAAAAGAATCGAATTGAGGGATCCCTGGGTGGCGCAGCGGTTTAGCGCCTGCCTTTGGCCCAGGGCGCGATCCTGGAGACCCGGGATCGAATCCCACATCGGGCTCCTGGTGCATGGAGCCTGCTTCTCCCTCTGCCTGTGTCTCTGCCTCTCTGTCTCTCTCTGTGACTATCATAAAAAAAAGAATCGAATTGAATCGTGTTGAAAAAAATCATAAAGAATCAAATCGAAAAGAATCGAATTCCATGTAACGAAAAGATTCGAATTGAAAAGAATCGAATCGAAACAAAAGAATCGAATCGAATCGACATGAATCAAAAAGAATCGAATCAAAACGAATCGAAAAGAAACAAATCAAGTAGAATCTAAAAGAATCGAATCGAATCCAATCGAAAAAATTCGAATAGAATTGAATCGAAAAGAATCAAAACGAATCGAACCGAAGAGAATCGATTCGAATCAAAATAAAAAGTATCGTATCAAATCGAATCGAAAAGAATCATATCAAATAGAATCGAAAGAATGGAATCAAATCTAAAACAATCGAATCGAATCGAAAAGAATCGCATTGAATGGAATAGAATCGAAAAGAATAGAATAGAATCGAAAGAAATCGAATAGAATCAAATCAAACCAAAAAGAATCGAATTGAATTGATCCTAACCAAAAGAAGCGAAATGAATCGACTCGAACCGAAAAAAACAAATCGAAAAGAATCTAATCTCAACGAAAATCATCGAAATGAATAGAATCGAAAAGAATCGAATTGAATCAAATCAAAAAGAATCGAATGGAATCCAATCGAAAAGAATCAAATTGAGTCGAATCGAAACAAATTGAATCCAATCGAAAAGAATCTAATTGAATCGAATCGAAAAGAATCGAATTCAATCAAAACGAATCGATTCGAATGGAATAGAAAAGAATAGAATAGAATAGAATCGAAAAGAATCAAATCGAATCGAAAAGAATCGAATCAAAAAGAATTGAATCGAATCGAAAAGAAACGAATCGAACCGAATCAAAAAGAAAACAATCGAATCGAATCAAATACAAAAGAATCGCTTTGAATAGCATAGAATTGAAAAGAATCGAATCAATCGAATTGAAAACAATCGAATCGAAAAGAATCGAATCAAAAAAAGTCGAATCGAAACGAAAACAATCGAATCGAATCGAATCTAAAAGAATCGTATTGAATTGAATCGAGTCGAAAAGACGCGAATCAAAAAGACTCGAATCGAATTGAAACAAATCGAAAAGAATCTAATAGAAACCACTCGAACAGAATCAAATCGAAATGATTCAAAATGAATCGAATAGAATAGAATCGAAAAAAATCGAAACGAATCGAAACGAAATGAATCGAAGAGAATCGATTAGAATCGAAATGAAAAGAATCGTATTGAATCGAATCGAAAGAATCAAATCAAATTGAATCGAAAGAATTGAATCAAATCGAAAAGAATCCAATCGAATCGAAAAGAATCGAACTGAATGGAATCAAATCGAAAAGAATCGAATCGAATCGAAAAGAATCGAATCAAATTTAATGGAATCGAAAAGAATCGAATGGAATCGAAAAGAATCGAAATGAAACAAATCAGAACATATGGAAAAGCATCAAATCGAATTGAAAAGAATCGAATCGAATCGAAATGAATCGAATCAAAAAGACTCGAATCGAAAAGAATCGAATTGAAAAGAATCGAATCGAATCAAAAAGACTCGAATCGAATTAAAAATATCAAATCGAATCGAATCGAAAAGAATCGAATTGAAAAGACTCGAATTGAAACGAATCGATTTGAAACGAAAAGAATCGAATCGAATCGAATCGAATTGAAAGAATCGAATTGAATAGAAAAAAATCGAATAGAAAAGAATCGAACCGAAAAGAAAAGAATCAAATTGAATCAGTCGATTAAATTCTAGTCGAATCGAATCAAAAAGCATGAAATCGAGTCGAATCGAATCGAAAAGAATCGAATCGAATCGAAAAGATTCGAATTGTATCTAATCAAAAAGAATCGAATCGTATCGACTCGAATCGAAAAGAATCCAATTGCATCATCGAATGGAAAGTAATCGAATTGAATAGAATAGAAAAGAATCGAATCGAATCAAATCGAAAACAATCAAATTGAATTGATCGAAAAGAATCGAATTGAATCAAATCGAATCGAAATGAAAAGAATCGAATCGATTCAAAAAGAAAAGAATCGAATCGAAAAGAATCAAATCGACACGAAAAGAATCGAATCGAATCAAAAAGTATCGAATTGATTCGAAAACATTCGAATCGAAAAGAATCGAATTGAAATGAATCCGATCGAAATGAAAAGAATCTACTCGATTCGAATCCAAAAGAATCGAATCCAAAAGAATCGAATCCAATCCAAAAGAATCGAATTGAATTGAATCAAAAGAAATGAATTGAATTGAATCCAAAAGGAACTAATCGAATCAAATCGAAAAAACTCGAATAGAATCAAATCGAATCAAAAAGAATCGAATAGATTCGAATCAAAAAGAATCGAATTGAGGGATCCCTGGGTGGCGCAGCGGTTTAGCGCCTGCCTTTGGCCCAGGGCGCGATCCTGGAGACCCGGGATCGAATCCCACATCGGGCTCCTGGTGCATGGAGCCTGCTTCTCCCTCTGCCTGTGTCTCTGCCTCTCTGTCTCTCTCTGTGACTATCATAAAAAAAAGAATCGAATTGAATCGTGTTGAAAAAAATCATAAAGAATCAAATCGAAAAGAATCGAATTCCATGTAACGAAAAGATTCGAATTGAAAAGAATCGAATCGAAACAAAAGAATCGAATCGAATCGACATGAATCAAAAAGAATCGAATCAAAACGAATCGAAAAGAAACAAATCAAGTAGAATCTAAAAGAATCGAATCGAATCCAATCGAAAAAATTCGAATAGAATTGAATCGAAAAGAATCAAAACGAATCGAACCGAAGAGAATCGATTCGAATCAAAATAAAAAGTATCGTATCAAATCGAATCGAAAAGAATCATATCAAATAGAATCGAAAGAATGGAATCAAATCTAAAACAATCGAATGGAATCGAAAAGAATCGCATTGAATGGAATAGAATCGAAAAGAATAGAATAGAATCGAAAGAAATCGAATAGAATCAAATCAAATCAAAAAGAATCGAATTGAATTGATCCTAACCAAAAGAAGCGAAATGAATCGACTCGAACCGAAAAAAACAAATCGAAAAGAATCTAATCTCAACGAAAATCATCGAAATGAATAGAATCGAAAAGAATCGAATTGAATCAAATCGAAAAGAATCAAATTGAGTCGAATCGAAACAAATTGAATCCAATCGAAAAGAATCTAATTGAATCGAATCGAAAAGAATCGAATTCAATCAAAACGAATCGATTCGAATGGAATAGAAAAGAATAGAATAGAATCGAATCGAAAAGAATCAAATCGAATCGAAAAGAATCGATTCAAAACGAATTGAATCGACTCGAAAAGAAACGAATCGAACCGAATCAAAAAGAAAACAATCGAATCGAATCAAATACAAAAGAATCGCTTTGAATAGCATAGAATTGAAAAGAATCGAATCAATCGAATTGAAAACAATCGAATCGAAAAGAATCGAATCAAAAAAAGTCGAATCGAAACGAAAACAATCGAATCGAATCGAATCTAAAAGAATCGTATTGAATTGAATCGAGTCGAAAAGACACGAATCAAAAAGACTCGAATCGAATTGAATCAAATCGAAAAGAATCTAATAGAAACCACTCGAACAGAATCAAATCGAAATGATTCAAATGAATCGAATAGAATAGAATCGAAAAAAATCGAATAGAATCGAAACGAACCGAAACGAAATGAATCGAAGAGAATCGATTAGAATCGAAATGAAAAGAATCGTATTGAATCGAATCGAAAAGAATCAAATCAAATCGAATCGAAAGAATTGAATCAAATCGAAAAGAATCCAATCGAATCGAAAAGAATCGAACTGAATGGAATCAAATCGAAAAGAATCGAATCGAATCGAAAAGAATCGAATCAAATTTAATGGAATCGAAAAGAATCGAATGGAATCGAAAAGAATCAAAATGAAACAAATCACATCAAATGGAAAAGCATCAAATCGAATTGAAAAGAATCGAATCGAATCGAAATGAATCGAATCAAAAAGACTCGAAACGAAAAGAATCGAATCGAATCGAAAAGACTCGAATCGAATTAAAAATATCAAATCGAATCGAATCGAAAAGAATCGAATTGAAAAGACTCGAATTGAAACGAATCGATTTGAAACGAAAAGAAACGAATCTAATCGAATCGAATTGAAAGAATCGAATTGAATAGAAAATAATCGAATAGAAAAGAATCGAACCGAAAAGTAAAGAATCAAATTGAATCAGTCGATTAAATTCCAGTCGAATCGAATCAAAAAGCATGAAATCGAGTCGAATCGAATCGAAAAGAATCGAATCGAATCGAAAAGATTCGAATTGTATCTAATCAAAAAGAATCGAATCGTATCGACTCGAATCGAAAAGAATCCAATTGCATCATCGAATGGAAAGTAATCGAATTGAATAGAATAGAAAAGAATCGAATCGAATGAAATCGAAAACAATCAAATTGAATTGATCGAAAAGAATCTAATTGAATCAAATCGAATCGAAATGAAAAGAATCGAATCGATTCAAATAGAAAAGAATCGAATCGAAAAGAATCAAATCGACACGAAAAGAATCGAATCGAATCAAAAAGTATCGAATTGATTTGAAAACATTCGCATCGAAAAGAATCGAATTGAAATGAATCCGATCGAAATGAAAAGAATCTACTCGATTCGAATCCAGAAGAATCGAATCCAAAAGAATCGAATCGAATCCAAAAGAATCGAATTGATTTGAATCAAAAGAAGTGAATTGAATTGAATCCAAAAGGAACTAATCGAATCAAATCGAAAAAACTCGAATAGAATCAAATCGAATCAAAAGAATCGAATAGATTCGAATCAAAAAGAATCGAATTGAGGGATCCCTGGGTGGCGCAGCGGTTTAGCGCCTGCCTTTGGCCCAGGGCGCGATCCTGGAGACCCGGGATCGAATCCCACATCGGGCTCCTGGTGCATGGAGCCTGCTTCTCCCTCTGCCTGTGTCTCTGCCTCTCTGTCTCTCTCTGTGACTATCATAAAAAAAAGAATCGAATTGAATCGCGTTGAAAAAAATCATAAAGAATCAAATCGAAAAGAATCGAATTCCATGTAACGAAAAGATTCGAATTGAAAAGAATCGAATCGAAACAAAAGAATCGAATCGAATCGACATGAATCAAAAAGAATCGAATCAAAACGAATCGAAAAGAAACAAATCAAGTAGAATGTAAAAGAATCGAATCGAATCCAATCGAAAAAATTCGAATAGAATTGAATCGAAAAGAATCAAAACGAATCGAACCGAAGAGAATCGATTCGAATCAAAATAAAAAGTATCGTATCAAATCGAATCGAAAAGAATCATATCAAATAGAATCGAAAGAATGGAATCAAATCTAAAACAATCGAATCGAATCGAAAAGAATCGCATTGAATGGAATAGAATCGAAAAGAATAGAATAGAATCGAAAGAAATCGAATAGAATCAAATCAAATCAAAAAGAATCGAATTGAATTGATCCTAACCAAAAGAAGCGAAATGAATCGACTCGAACCGAAAAAAACAAATCGAAAAGAATCTAATCTCAACGAAAATCATCGAAATGAATAGAATCGAAAAGAATCGAATTGACAAATCGAAAAGAATCGAATGGAATCCAATCGAAAAGAATCAAATTGAGTCGAATCGAAACAAATTGAATCCAATCGAAAAGAATCTAATTGAATCGAATCGAAAAGAATCGAATTCAATCAAAACGAATCGATTCGAATGGAATAGAAAAGAATAGAATCGAATCGAAAAGAATCAAATCGAATCGAAAAGAATCGAATGGAAAAGAATTGAATCGAATCGAAAAGAAACGAATCGACCCGAATCAAAAAGAAAACAATCGAATCGAATCAAATACAAAAGAATCGCTTTGAATAGCATAGAATTGAAAAGAATCGAATCAATCGAATTGAAAACAATCGAATCGAAACGAATCGAATCAAAAAAAGTCGAATCGAAACGAAAACAATCGAATCGAATCGAATCTAAAAGAATCGTATTGAATTGACTCGAATCGAAAAGACTCGAATCGAATTGAATCAAATCGAAAAGAATCTAATAGAAACCACTCGAACAGAATCAAATCGAAATGATTCAAATGAATCGAATAGAATAGAATCGAAAAAAATCGAATAGAATCGAAACGAACCGAAACGAAATGAATCGAAGAGAATCGATTAGAATCGAAATGAAAAGAATCGTATTGAATCGAATCGAAAAGAATCAAATCAAATCGAATCGAAAGAATTGAATCAAATCGAAAAGAATCCAATCGAAACGAAAAGAATCGAACTGAATGGAATCAAATCGAAAAGAATCGAATCGAATCGAAAAGAATCGAATCAAATTTAATGGAATCGAATGGAATCGAAAAGAATCGAAATGAAACAAATCAGATCAAATGGAAAAGCATCAAATCGAATTGAAAAGAATCGAATCGAATCGAAATGAATCGAATCAAAAAGACTCGAATCGAAAAGAATCGAATTGAAAAGAATCGAATCGAATCGAAAAGACTCGAATCGAATTAAAAATATCAAATCGAATCGAATCGGAAAGAATCGAATTGAAAAGACTCGAATGGAAACGAATCGATTTGAAACGAAAAGAATCCAATCCAATCGAATCGAATTGAAAGAATCGAATTGAATAGAAAAAAATCGAATAGAAAAGAATCGAACCGAAAAGAAAAGAATCAAATTGAATCAGTCGATTAAATTCTAGTCGAATCGAATCAAAAAGAATGAAATCGAGTCGAATCGAATCGAAAAGAATCGAATCGAATCGAAAAGATTCGAATTGTATCTAATCAAAAAGAATCGAATCGTATCGACTCGAATCGAAAAGAATCCAATTGCATCATCGAATGGAAACTAATCGAATTGAATAGAATAGAAAAGAATCGAATCGAATCAAATCGAAAACAATCAAATTGAATTGATCGAAAAGAATCGAATTGAATCAAATCGAATCGAAATGAAAAGAATCGAATCGATTCAAAAAGAAAAGAATCGAATCGAAAAGAATCAAATCGACACGAAAAGAATCGAATCGAATCAAAAAGTATCGAATTGATTCGAAAACATTCGAATCGAAAAGAATCGAATTGAAATGAATCCGATCGAAATGAAAAGAATCTACTCGATTCGAATCCAAAAGAATCGAATCCAAAAGAATCGAATCCAATCCAAAAGAATCGAATTGAATTGAATCAAAAGAAATGAATTGAATTGAATCCAAAAGGAACTAATCGAATCAAATCGAAAAAACTCGAATAGAATCAAATCGAATCAAAAAGAATCGAATAGATTCGAATCAAAAAGAATCGAATTGAGGGATCCCTGGGTGGCGCAGCGGTTTAGCGCCTGCCTTTGGCCCAGGGCGCGATCCTGGAGACCCGGGATCGAATCCCACATCGGGCTCCTGGTGCATGGAGCCTGCTTCTCCCTCTGCCTGTGTCTCTGCCTCTCTGTCTCTCTCTGTGACTATCATAAAAAAAAGAATCGAATTGAATCGTGTTGAAAAAAATCATAAAGAATCAAATCGAAAAGAATCGAATTCCATGTAACGAAAAGATTCGAATTGAAAAGAATCGAATCGAAACAAAAGAATCGAATCGAATCGCATGAATCAAAAAGAATCGAATCAAAACGAATCGAAAAGAAACAAATCAAGTAGAATCTAAAAGAATCGAATCGAATCCAATCGAAAAAATTCGAATAGAATTGATTCGAAAAGAATCAAAACGAATCGAACCGAAGAGAATCGATTCGAATCAAAATAAAAAGTATCGTATCAAATCGAATCGAAAAGAATCATATCAAATAGAATCGAAAGAATGGAATCAAATCTAAAACAATCGAATGGAATCGAAAAGAATCGCATTGAATGGAATAGAATCGAAAAGAATAGAATAGAATCGAAAGAAATCGAATAGAATCAAATCAAATCAAAAAGAATCGAATTGAATTGATCCTAACCAAAAGAAGCGAAATGAATCGACTCGAACCGAAAAAAACAAATCGAAAAGAATCTAATCTCAACGAAAATCATCGAAATGAATAGAATCGAAAAGAATCGAATTGAATCAAATCGAAAAGAATCGAATGGAATCCAATCGAAAAGAATCAAATTGAGTCGAATCGAAACAAATTGAATCCAATCGAAAAGAATCTAATTGAATCGAATCGAAAAGAATCGAATTCAATCAAAATGAATCGATTCGAATGGAATAGAAAAGAATAGAATAGAATCGAATCGAAAAGAATCAAATCGAATCGAAAAGAATCGAATCAAAACGAATTGAATCGAATCGAAAAGAAACGAATCGAACCGAATCAAAAAGAAAACAATCGAATCGAATCAAATACAAAAGAATCGCTTTGAATAGCATAGAATTGAAAAGAATCGAATCAATCGAATTGAAAACAATCGAATCGAAAAGAATCGAATCAAAAAAAGTCGAATCGAAACGAAAACAATCGAATCGAATCGAATCTAAAAGAATCGTATTGAATTGAAACGAGTCGAAAAGACTCGAATCAAAAAGACTCGAATCGAATTGAATCAAATCGAAAAGAATCTAATAGAAACCACTCGAACAGAATCAAATCGAAATGATTCAAATGAATCGAATAGAATAGAATCGAAAAAAATCGAATAGAATCGAAACGAACCGAAACGAAATGAATCGAAGAGAATCGATTAGAATCGAAATGAAAAGAATCGTATTGAATCGAATCGAAAGAATCAAATCAAATTGAATCGAAAGAATTGAATCAAGTCGAAAAGAATCCAATCGAATCGAAAAGAATCGAACTGAATGGAATCAAATCGAAAAGAATCGAATCGAATCGAAAAGAATCGAATCAAATTTAATGGAATCGAAAAGAATCGAATGGAATCGAAAAGAATCGAAATGAAACAAATCAGATCATATGGAAAAGCATCAAATCGAATTGAAAAGAATCGAATCGAATCGAAATGAATCGAATCAAAAAGACTCGAATCGAAAAGAATCGAATCGAATCGAAAAGACTCGAATCGAATTAAAAATATCAAATCGAATCGAATCGAAAGAATCGAATTGAAAAGACTCGAATTGAAACGAATCGATTTGAAACGAAAAGAAACGAATCTAATCGAATCGAATTGAAAGAATCGAATTGAATAGAAAATAATCGATAGAAAAGAATCGAACCGAAAAGTAAAGAATCAAATTGAATCAGTCGATTAAATTCCAGTCGAATCGAATCAAAAAGCATGATATCGAGTCGAATCGAATCGAAAAGAATCGAATCGAATCGAAAAGATTCGAATTGTATCTAATCAAAAAGAATCGAATCGTATCGACTCGAATCGAAAAGAATCCAATTGCATCATCGAATGGAAAGTAATCGAATTGAATAGAATAGAAAAGAATCGAATCGAATGAAATCGAAAACAATCAAATTGAATTGATCGAAAGAATCTAATTGAATCAAATCGAATCGAAATGAAAAGAATCGAATCGATTCAAATAGAAAAGAATCGAATCGAAACGAATCAAATCGACACGAAAAGAATCGAATCGAATCAAAAAGTATCGAATTGATTCGAAAACATTCGCATCGAAAAGAATCGAATTGAAATGAATCCGATCGAAATGAAAAGAATCTACTCGATTCGAATCCAAAAGAATCGAATCCAAAAGAATCGAATTGAATTGAATCAAAAGAAATGAATTGAATTGAATCAAAAAGGAACTAATCGCATCAAATCGAAAAAACTCGAATAGAATCAAATCGAATCAAAAAGAATCGAATAGATTCGAATAAAAAAGAATCGAATTGAGGGATCCCTGGGTGGCGCAGCGGTTTAGCGCCTGCCTTTGGCCCAGGGCGCGATCCTGGAGACCCGGGATCGAATCCCACATCGGGCTCCTGGTGCATGGAGCCTGCTTCTCCCTCTGCCTGTGTCTCTGCCTATCTGTCTCTCTCTGTGACTATCATAAAAAAAAGAATCGAATTGAATCGTGTTGAAAAAAATCATAAAGAATCAAATCGAAAAGAATCGAATTCTATGTAACGAAAAGATTCGAATTGAAAAGAATCGAATCGAAACAAAAGAATCGAATCGAATCGACATGAATCAAAAAGAATCGAAACAAAATGAATCGAAAAGAAACAAATCAAGTAGAATCTAAAAGAATCGAATCGAATCAAATCGAAAAAATTCAAATAGAATTGAATCGAAAAGAATCAAAACGAATCGAACCGAAGAGAATCGATTCGAATCAAAATAAAAAGTATCGTAACAAATCGAATCGAAAAGAATCATATCAAATAGAATCGAAAGAATGGAATCAAATCTAAAACAATCGAATCGAATCGAAAAGAATCGAATTGAACGGAATGGAATCGAAAAGAATCCAATGGAATAGAATCGAAAGAAATCGAATAGAATCAAATCAAACCAAAAAGAATCGAATTGAATTGATCCTAACCAAAAGAAGCGAAATGAATCGACTCGAACCGAAAAAAACAAATCGGAAAGAATCTAATCTCAACGAAAATCATCGAAATGAATAGAATCGAAAAGAATCGAATTGAATCAAATCGAAAAGAATCGAGTGGAATCCAATCGAAAAGAATCAAATTGAGTCGAATCGAAACAAATTGAATCCAATCGAAAAGAATCTAATTGAATCGAATCGAAAAGAATCGAATTCAATCAAAACGAATCGATTCGAATGGAATAGAAAAGAATAGAATAGAATCGAATCGAAAAGAATCAAATCGAATCGAAAAGAATCGAATCAAAACGAATTGAATCGAATCGAAAAGAAACGAATCGAACCGAATCAAAAAGAAAACAATCGAATCGAATCAAATACAAAAGAATCGCTTTGAATAGCATAGAATTGAAAAGAATCGAATCAATCGAATTGAAAACAATCGAATCGAAAAGAATCGAATCAAAAAAAGTCGAATCGAAACGAAAACAATCGAATCGAATCGAATCTAAAAGAATCGTATTGAATTGAATCGAGTCGAAAAGACGCGAATCAAAAAGACTCGAATCGAATTGAAACAAATCGAAAAGAATCTAATAGAAACCACTCGAACAGAATCAAATCGAAATGATTCAAAATGAATCGAATAGAATAGAATCGAAAAAAATCGAAACGAATCGAAACGAAATGAATCGAAGAGAATCGATTAGAATCGAAATGAAAAGAATCGTATTGAATCGATCGAAAGAATCAAATCAAATTGAATCGAAAGAATTGAATCAAGTCGAAAAGAATCCAATCGAATCGAAAAGAATCGAACTGAATGGAATCAAATCGAAAAGAATCGAATCGAATCGAAAAGAATCGAATCAAATTTAATGGAATCGAAAAGAATCGAATGGAATCGTAAAGAATCGAAATGAAACAAATCAGATCATATGGAAAAGCATCAAATCGAATTGAAAAGAATCGAATCGAATCGAAATGAATCGAATCAAAAAGACTCGAATCGAAAAGAATCGTATTGAAAAGAATCGAATCGAATCGAAAAGACTCGAATCGAATTAAAAATATCAAATCGAATCGAATCGAAAAGAATCGAATTGAAAAGACTCGAATTGAAACGAATCGATTTGAAACGAAAAGAATCGAATCGAATCGAATTGAAAGAATCGAATTGAATAGAAAAAAATCGACTAGAAAAGAATCCAACCGAAAAGAAAAGAATCAAATTGAATCAGTCGATTAAATTCTAGTCGAATCGAATCAAAAAGAATGAAATCGAGTCGAATCGAATCGAAAAGAATCGAATCGAATCGAAAAGAATCGAATTGTATCTAATCAAAAAGAATCGAATCGTATCGACTCGAATCGAAAAGAATCCAATTGCATCATCGAATGGAAACTAATCCAATTGAATACAATCGAAAAGAATCGAATCGAATCAAATCGAAATCAATCAAATTGAATTGATCGAAAAGAATCGAATTGAATCAAATCGAATCGAAATGAAAAGAATCGAATCGATTCAAATAGAAAAGAATCGAATCGAAAAGAATCAAATCGACACGAAAAGAATCGAATCGAATCAAAAAGTATCGAATTGATTCGAAAACATTCGCATCGAAAAGAATCGAATTGAAATGAATCCGATCGAAATGAAAAGAATCTACTCGATTCGAATCCAAAAGAATCGAATCCAAAAGAATCGAATTGAATTGAATCAAAAGAAATGAATTGAATTGAATCAAAAAGGAACTAATCGCATCAAATCAAAAAAACTCGAATAGAATCAAATCGAATCAAAAAGAATCGAATAGATTCGAATCAAAAAGAATCGAATTGAGGGATCCCTGGGTGGAGCAGCGGTTTAGCGCCTGCCTTTGGCCCAGGGCGCGATCCTGGAGACACGGGATCGAATCCCACATCGGGCTCCTGGTGCATGGAGCCTGCTTCTCCCTCTGCCTGTGTCTCTGCCTCTCTGTCTCTCTCTGTGACTATCATAAATAAGAATCGAAGTGAATAGCGTTGAAAAAAATCATAAAGAATCAAATCGAAAAGAATCGAATAGAACTGAATTGAAAAGAATCAAAACGAATCGAACCGAAGAGAATCGATTCGAATCAAAATAAAAAGTATCGTATGAAATCGAATCGAAAAGAATCATATCAAATAGAATCGAAAGAATGGAATCAAAACTAAAACAATCGAATCGAATCGAAAAGAATCGCATTGAATGGAATGGAATCGAAAAGAATAGAATAGAATCGAAAGAAATCGAATAGAATCAAATCAAATAAAAAAGAATCGAATTGAATTGATCCTAACCAAAATAAGCGAAATGAATCGACTCGAACCGAAAAAAATCAAATCGAAAAGAATCTAATCTCAACGAAAATCATCGGAATTAATAGAATCGAAAAGAATCGAATAAATCAAATAAAAGAATCGAATGGAATCCAATCGAAAAGAATCAAATTGATTCGAATCGAAACAAATTGAATCCAATCGAAAAGAATCTAATTGAATCGAATCGAAAAGAATCGAATTCAATCAAAACGAATCGATTCGAATGGAATAGAAAAGAATAGAATACAATCGAAAAGAATCAAATCGAATCGAAAAGAATCGAATCGAAAAGAATTGAATCGAATCGAAAAGAAACGAATAGAACCGAATCAAAAAGAAAACAATCGAATCGAATCAAATGCAAAAGAATCGCTTTGAATAGCATAGAATTGAAAAGAATCGAATCAATCGAATTGAAAACAATCGAATCGAAAAGAATCGAATCAAAAAATGTCGAATCGAAACGAAAACAATCGAATCGAATCGAATCTAAAAGAATCGTATTGAATTGAATCGAGTCGAAAAGACTCGAATCAAAAAGACTCGAATCGAATTGAATCAAATCGAAAAGAATCTAATAGAAACCACTCGAACAGAATCAAATCGAAATGATTCAAAATGAATCGAATAGAATAGAATAGAAAAAAATCGAAACGAATCGAAACGAATCGAAACGAAATGAATCGAAGAGAATCGATTAGAATCGAAATGAAAAGAATCGTATTGAATCGAATCGAAAAGAATCAAATCAAATCGAATCGAAAGAATTGAATCAAATCGAAAAGAATCCAATCGAATCGAAAAGAATCGAACTGAATGGAATCAAATCGAAAAGAATCGAATCGAATCGAAAAGAATCGAATCAAATTTAATGGAATCGAAAAGAATCGAATGGAATCGTAAAGAATCGAAATGAAACAAATCAGATGAAATGGAAAAGCATCAAATCGAATTGAAAAGAATCGAATCGAATCGAAATGAATCGAATCAAAAAGACTCGAATCGAAAAGAATCGAATTGAAAAGAATAGAATCAAATCGAAAAGACTCGAATCGAATTAAAAATATCAAATCGAATCGAATCGGAAAGAATCGAATTGAAAAGACTCGAATTGAAACGATTCGATTTGAAACGAAAAGAATCCAATCGAATCGAATCGAATTGAAAGAATCGAATTGAATAGAAAAAAATCGAATAGAAAAGAATCGAACCGAAAAGAAAAGAATCAAATTGAATCTGTCGATTAAATTCTAGTCGAATCGAATCAAAAAGAATGAAATCGAATCGAATCGAATCGAAAAGAATCGAATCGAATCGAAAAGAATCGAATTGTGTCTAATCAAAAAGAATCGAATCGTATCGACTCGAATCGAAAAGAATCCAATTGCATCATCGAATGGAAAGTAATCGAATTGAATAGAATAGAAAAGAATCGAATCGAATCAAATCGAAAACAATCAAATTGAATTGATCGAAAAGAATCGAATTGAATCAAATCGAATCGAAATGAAAAGAATCGAATCGATTCAAATAGAAAAGAATCGAATCGAAAAGAATCAAATCGACACGAAAAGAATCGAATCGAATCAAAAAGTATCGAATTGATTCGAAAACATTCGAATCGAAAAGAATCGAATTGAAATGAATCCGATCGAAATGAAAAGAATCTACTCGATTCGAATCCAAAAGAAACGAATCCAAAAGAATCGAATCGAATCCAAAAGAATCGAATTGAATTGAATCAAAAGAAATGAATTGAATTGAATCCAAAAGGAACTAATCGAATCAAATCGAAAAACCTCGAATAGAATCAAATCGAATCAAAAAGAATCGAATAGATTCGAATAAAAAAGAATCGAATTGAGGGATCCCTGGGTGGCGCAGCGGTTTAGCGCCTGCCTTTGGCCCAGGGCGCGATCCTGGAGACCCGGGATCGAATCCCACATCGGGCTCCTGGTGCATGGAGCCTGCTTCTCCCTCTGCCTGTGTCTCTGCCTCTCTGTCTCTCTCTGTGACTATCATTAAAAAAAGAATCGAATTGAATCGTGTTGAAAAAAATCATAAAGAATCAAATCGAAAAGAATCGAATTCCATGTAACGAAAAGATTCGAATTGAAAAGAATCGAATCGAAACAAAAGAATCGAATCGAATCGACATGAATCAAAAAGAATCGAATCAAAACGAATCGAAAAGAAACAAATCAAGTAGAATCTAAAAGAATCGAATCGAATCAAATCGAAAAAAATTCGAATAGAATTGAATCGAAAAGAATCAAAACGAATCGAACCGAAGAGAATCGATTCGAATCAAAATAAAAAGTATCGTATCAAATCGAATCGAAAAGAATCATATCAAATAGAATCGAAAGAATGGAATCAAATCTAAAACAATCGAATGGAATCGAAAAGAATCGCATTGAATGGAATAGAATCGAAAAGAATAGAATAGAATCGAAAGAAATCGAATAGAATCAAATCAAATCAAAAAGAATCGAATTGAATTGATCCTAACCAAAAGAAGCGAAATGAATCGACTCGAACCGAAAAAAACAAATCGAAAAGAATCTAATCTCAACGAAAATCATCGAAATGAATAGAATCGAAAAGAATCGAATTGAATCAAATCGAAAAGAATCGAATGGAATCCAATCGAAAAGAATCAAATTGAGTCGAATCGAAACAAATTGAATCCAATCGAAAAGAATCTAATTGAATCGAATCGAAAAGAATCGAATTCAATCAAAACGAATCGATTCGAATGGAATAGAAAAGAATAGAATAGAATCGAATCGAAAAGAATCAAATCGAATCGAAAAGAATCGAATCAAAAAGAATTGAATCGAATCGAAAAGAAACGAATCGAACCGAATCAAAAAGAAAACAATCGAATCGAATCAAATGCAAAAGAATCGCTTTGAATAGCATAGAATTGAAAAGAATCGAATCAATCGAATTGAAAACAATCGAATCGAAAAGAATCGAATCAAAAAAAGTCGAATCGAAACGAAAACAATCGAATCGAATCGAATCTAAAAGAATCGTATTGATTTGAATCGAGTTGAAAAGACGCGAATCAAAAAGACTCGAATCGAATTGAAACAAATCGAAAAGAATCTAATAGAAACCACTCGAACAGAATCAAATCGAAATGATTCAAAATGAATCGAATAGAATAGAATCGAAAAAAATCGAAACGAATCGAAACGAAATGAATCGAAGAGAATCGATTAGAATCGAAATGAAAAGAATCGTATTGAATCGAATCGAAAGAATCAAATCAAATCGAATTGAAAGAATTGAATCAAGTCGAAAAGAATCCAATCGAATCGAAAAGAATCGAACTGAATGGAATCAAATCGAAAAGAATCGAATCGAATCGAAAAGAATCGAATCAAATTTAATGGAATCGAAAAGAATCGAATGGAATCGAAAAGAATCGAAATGAAACAAATCAGATCATATGGAAAAGCATCAAATCGAATTGAAAAGAATCGAATTGAATCAAAATGAATCGAATCAAAAAGACTCGAATCGAAAAGAATCGTATTGAAAAGAATCTAATCGAATCGAAAAGACTCGGATCGAATTAAAAATATCAAATCGAATCGAATCGAAAAGAATCGAATTGAAAAGACTCGAATTGAAACGAATCGATTTGAAACGAAAAGAATCGAATCGAATCGAATCGAATTGAAAGAATCGAATTGAATAGAAAAAAATCGAATAGAAAAGAATCGAACCGAAAAGAAAAGAATCAAATTGAATCAGTCGATTAAATTCTAGTCGAATCGAATCAAAAAGAATGAAATCGAGTCGAATCGAATCGAAAAGAATCGAATCGAATCGAAAAGAATCGAATTGTATCTAATCAAAAAGAATCGAATCGTATCGACTCGAATCGAAAAGAATCCAATTGCATCATCGAATGGAAACTAATCGAATTGAATAGAATCGAAAAGAATCGAATCGAATCAAATCGAAATCAATCAAATTGAATTGATCGAAAAGAATCGAATTGAATCAAATCGAATCGAAATGAAAAGAATCGAATCGATTCAAATAGAAAAGAATCGAATCGAAACGAATCAAATCGACACGAAAAGAATCGAATCGAATCAAAAAGTATCGAATTGATTCGAAAACATTCGCATCGAAAAGAATCGAATTAAAATGAATCCGATCGAAATGAAAAGAATCTACTCGATTCGAATCCAAAAGAATCGAATCCAAAAGAATCGAATTGAATTGAATCAAAAGAAATGAATTGAATTGAATCAAAAAGGAACTAATCGCATCAAATCGAAAAAACTCGAATAGAATCAAATCGAATCAAAAAGAATCGAATAGATTCGAATAAAAAAGAATCGAATTGAGGGATCCCTGGGTGGCGCAGCGGTTTAGCGCCTGCCTTTGGCCCAGGGCGCGATCCTGGAGACCCGGGATCGAATCCCACATCGGGCTCCTGGTGCATGGAGCCTGCTTCTCCCTCTGCCTGTGTCTCTGCCTATCTGTCTCTCTCTGTGACTATCATAAAAAAAAGAATCGAATTGAATCGTGTTGAAAAAAATCATAAAGAATCAAATCGAAAAGAATCGAATTCCATGTAACGAAAAGATTCGAATTGAAAAGAATCGAATCGAAACAAAAGAATCGAATCGACATGAATCAAAAAGAATCGAAACAAAATGAATCGAAAAGAAACAAATCAAGTAGAATCTAAAAGAATCGAATCTAATCAAATCGAAAAAATTCAAATAGAATTGAATCGAAAAGAATCAAAACGAATCGAACCGAAGAGAATCGATTCTAATCAAAATAAAAAGTATCGTAACAAATCGAATCGAAAAGAATCATATCAAATAGAATCGAAAGAATGGAATCAAATCTAAAACAATCGAATCGAATCGAAAAGAATCGAATTGAACGGAATGCAATCGAAAAGAATCCAATGGAATAGAATCGAAAGAAATCGAATAGAATCAAATCAAACCAAAAAGAAACGAATTGAATTGATCCTAACCAAAAGAAGCGAAATGAATCGACTCGAACCGAAAAAAACAAATCGAAAAGAATCTAATCTCAACGAAAATCATCGAAATGAATAGAATCGAAAAGAATCGAATTGAATCAAATCGAAAAGAATCGAATGGAATCCAATCGAAAAGAATCAAATTGAGTCGAATCGAAACAAATTGAATCCAATCGAAAAGAATCTAATTGAATCGAATCGAAAAGAATCGAATTCAATCAAAACGAATCGATTCGAATGGAATAGAAAAGAATAGAATAGAATCGAATCGAAAAGAATCAAATCGAATCGAAAAGAATCGAATCAAAAAGAATTGAATCGAATCGAAAAGAAACGAATCGAACCGAATCAAAAAGAAAACAATCGAATCGAATCAAATACAAAAGAATCGCTTTGAATAGCATAGAATTGAAAAGAATCGAATCAATCGAATTGAAAACAATCGAATCGAAAAGAATCGAATCAAAAAAAGTCGAATCGAAACGAAAACAATCGAATCGAATCGAATCTAAAAGAATCGTATTGATTTGAATCGAGTTGAAAAGACGCGAATCAAAAAGACTCGAATCGAATTGAAACAAATCGAAAAGAATCTAATAGAAACCACTCGAACAGAATCAAATCGAAATGATTCAAAATGAATCGAATAGAATAGAATCGAAAAAAATCGAAACGAATCGAAACGAAATGAATCGAAGAGAATCGATTAGAATCGAAATGAAAAGAATCGTATTGAATCGAATCGAAAGAATCAAATCAAATCGAATTGAAAGAATTGAATCAAGTCGAAAAGAATCCAATCGAATCGAAAAGAATCGAACTGAATGGAATCAAATCGAAAAGAATCGAATCGAATCGAAAAGAATCGAATCAAATTTAATGGAATCGAAAAGAATCGAATGGAATCGAAAAGAATCGAAATGAAACAAATCAGATCATATGGAAAAGCATCAAATCGAATTGAAAAGAATCGAATTGAATCAAAATGAATCGAATCAAAAAGACTCGAATCGAAAAGAATCGTATTGAAAAGAATCTAATCGAATCGAAAAGACTCGGATCGAATTAAAAATATCAAATCGAATCGAATCGAAAAGAATCGAATTGAAAAGACTCGAATTGAAACGAATCGATTTGAAACGAAAAGAATCGAATCGAATCGAATCGAATTGAAAGAATCGAATTGAATAGAAAAAAATCGAATAGAAAAGAATCGAACCGAAAAGAAAAGAATCAAATTGAATCAGTCGATTAAATTCTAGTCGAATCGAATCAAAAAGAATGAAATCGAGTCGAATCGAATCGAAAAGAATCGAATCGAATCGAAAAGAATCGAATTGTATCTAATCAAAAAGAATCGAATCGTATCGACTCGAATCGAAAAGAATCCAATTGCATCATCGAATGGAAACTAATCGAATTGAATAGAATCGAAAAGAATCGAATCGAATCAAATCGAAATCAATCAAATTGAATTGATCGAAAAGAATCGAATTGAATCAAATCGAATCGAAATGAAAAGAATCGAATCGATTCAAATAGAAAAGAATCGAATCGAAACGAATCAAATCGACACGAAAAGAATCGAATCGAATCAAAAAGTATCGAATTGATTCGAAAACATTCGCATCGAAAAGAATCGAATTAAAATGAATCCGATCGAAATGAAAAGAATCTACTCGATTCGAATCCAAAAGAATCGAATCCAAAAGAATCGAATTGAATTGAATCAAAAGAAATGAATTGAATTGAATCAAAAAGGAACTAATCGCATCAAATCGAAAAAACTCGAATAGAATCAAATCGAATCAAAAAGAATCGAATAGATTCGAATAAAAAAGAATCGAATTGAGGGATCCCTGGGTGGCGCAGCGGTTTAGCGCCTGCCTTTGGCCCAGGGCGCGATCCTGGAGACACGGATCGAATCCCACATCGGGCTCCTGGTGCATGGAGCCTGCTTCTCCCTCTGCCTGTGTCTCTGCCTATCTGTCTCTCTCTGTGACTATCATAAAAAAAAGAATCGAATTGAATCGTGTTGAAAAAAATCATAAAGAATCAAATCGAAAAGAATCGAATTCCATGTAACGAAAAGATTCGAATTGAAAAGAATCGAATCGAAACAAAAGAATCGAATCGACATGAATCAAAAAGAATCGAAACAAAATGAATCGAAAAGAAACAAATCAAGTAGAATCTAAAAGAATCGAATCTAATCAAATCGAAAAAATTCAAATAGAATTGAATCGAAAAGAATCAAAACGAATCGAACCGAAGAGAATCGATTCTAATCAAAATAAAAAGTATCGTAACAAATCGAATCGAAAAGAATCATATCAAATAGAATCGAAAGAATGGAATCAAATCTAAAACAATCGAATCGAATCGAAAAGAATCGAATTGAACGGAATGGAATCGAAAAGAATCCAATGGAATAGAATCGAAAGAAATCGAATAGAATCAAATCAAACCAAAAAGAAACGAATTGAATTGATCCTAACCAAAAGAAGCGAAATGAATCGACTCGAACCGAAAAAAACAAATCGAAAAGAATCTAATCTCAACGAAAATCATCGAAATGAATAGAATCGAAAAGAATCGAATTGAATCAAATCGAAAAGAATCGAATGGAATCCAATCGAAAAGAATCAAATTGAGTCGAATCGAAACAAATTGAATCCAATCGAAAAGAATCTAATTGAATCGAATCGAAAAGAATCGAATTCAATCAAAACGAATCGATTCGAATGGAATAGAAAAGAATAGAATAGAATCGAATCGAAAAGAATCAAATCGAATCGAAAAGAATCGAATCAAAACGAATTTAATCGAATCGAAAAGAAACGAATCGAACCGAATCAAAAAGAAAACAATCGAATCGAATCAAATACAAAAGAATCGCTTTGAATAGCATAGAATTGAAAAGAATCGAATCAATCGAATTGAAAAC
This sequence comes from Canis aureus, assembly GCF_053574225.1. Classification (NCBI taxonomy): domain Eukaryota; kingdom Metazoa; phylum Chordata; class Mammalia; order Carnivora; family Canidae; genus Canis; species Canis aureus. The sequence continues at coordinate 24,505,576 of NC_135648.1, forward strand.
AATCGAATCGAAAAGAATCGAATCAAAAAAAGTCGAATCGAAACGAAAACAATCGAATCGAATCGAATCTAAAAGAATCGTATTGAATTGAATCGAGTCGAAAAGACGCGAATCAAAAAGACTCGAATCGAATTGAAACAAATCGAAAAGAATCTAATAGAAACCACTCGAACAGAATCAAATCGAAATGATTCAAAATGAATCGAATAGAATAGAATCGAAAAAAATCGAAACGAATCGAAACGAAATGAATCGAAGAGAATCGATTAGAATCGAAATGAAAAGAATCCTATTGAATCGAATCGAAAGAATCAAATCAAATTGAATCGAAAGAATTGAATCAAATCGAAAAGAATCCAATCGAATCGAAAAGAATCGAACTGAATGGAATCAAATCGAAAAGAATCGAATCGAATCGAAAAGAATCGAATCAAATTTAATGGAATCGAAAAGAATCGAATGGAATCGAAAAGAATCGAAATGAAACAAATCAGATCATATGGAAAAGCATCAAATCGAATTGAAAAGAATCGAATCGAATCGAAATGAATCGAATCAAAAAGACTCGAATCGAAAAGAATCGTATTGAAAAGAATCGAATCGAATCGAAAAGACTCGAATCGAATTAAAAATATCAAATCGAATCGAATCGAAAAGAATCGAATTGAAAAGACTCGAATTGAAACGAATCGATTTGAAACGAAAAGAATCGAATCGAATCGAATCGAATTGAAAGAATCGAATTGAATAGAAAAAAATCGAATAGAAAAGAATCGAACCGAAAAGAAAAGAATCAAATTGAATCAGTCGATTAAATTCTAGTCGAATCGAATCAAAAAGAATGAAATCGAAAAGAATCGAATCGAAAAGAATCGAATCGAATCGAAAAGAATCGAATTGTATCTAATCAAAAAGAATCGAATCGTATCGACTCGAATCGAAAAGAATCCAATTGCATCATCGAATGGAAACTAATCCAATTGAATACAATCGAAAAGAATCGAATCGAATCAAATCGAAATCAATCAAATTGAATTGATCGAAAAGAATCGAATTGAATCAAATCGAATCGAAATGAAAAGAATCGAATCGATTCAAATAGAAAAGAATCGAATCGAAAAGAATCAAATCGACACGAAAAGAATCGAATCGAATCAAAAAGTATCGAATTGATTCGAAAACATTCGCATCGAAAAGAATCGAATTGAAATGAATCCGATCGAAATGAAAAGAATCTACTCGATTCGAATCCAAAAGAATCGAATCCAAAAGAATCGAATCCAAAAGAATCGAATTGAATTGAATCAAAAGAGGTGAATTGAATTGAATCAAAAAGGAACTAATCGCATCAAATCGAAAAAACTCGAATAGAATCAAATCGAATCAAAAAGAATCGAATAGATTCGAATCAAAAAGAATCGAATTGAGGGATCCCTGGGTGGCGCAGCGGTTTAGCGCCTGCCTTTGGCCCAGGGCGCGATCCTGGAGACACGGGATCGAATCCCACATCGGGCTCCTGGTGCATGGAGCCTGCTTCTCCCTCTGCCTGTGTCTCTGCCTCTCTGTCTCTCTCTGTGACTATCATAAAAAAAGAATCGAATTGAATCGCATTGAAAAAAATCATAAAGAATCAAATCGAAAAGAATCGAATAGAATTGAATCGAAAAGAATCAAAACGAATCGAACCGAAGAGAATCGATTCGAATCAAAATAAAAAGTATCGTATCAAATCGAATCGAAAAGAATCATATCAAATAGAATCGAAAGAATGGAATCAAATCTAAAACAATCGAATCGAATCGAAAAGAATCGAATCAAATTTAATGGAATCGAAAAGAATCGAATGGAATCGTAAAGAATCGAAATGAAACAAATCAGATGAAATGGAAAAGCATCAAATCGAACTGAAAAGATTCGAATCGAATCGAAATGAATCGAATCAAAAAGACTCGAATCGAAAAGAATCGAATTGAAAAGAATCGAATCGAATCGAAAAGACTCGAATCGAATTAAAAATATCAAATCGAATCGAATCGGAAAGAATCGAATTGAAAAGACTCGAATTGAAACGATTCGATTTGAAACGAAAAGAATCCAATCGAATCGAATCGAATTGAAAGAATCGAATTGAATAGAAAAAAATCGAATAGAAAAGAATCGAACCGAAAAGAATAGAATCAAATTGAATCTGTCGATTAAATTCTAGTCGAATCGAATCAAAAAGAATGAAATCGAATCGAATCGAAAAGAATCGAATCGAATCGAAAAGAATCGAATTGTGTCTAATCAAAAAGAATCGAATCGTATCGACTCGAATCGAAAAGAATCCAATTGCATCATCGAATGGAAACTAATCGAATTGAATAGAATCGAAAAGAATCGAATCGAATCAAATCGAAAACAATCAAATTGAATTGATCGAAAAGAATCGAATTGAATCAAATCGAATCGAAATGAAAAGAATCGAATCGATTCAAATAGAAAAGAATCGAATCGAAAAGAATCAAATCGACACGAAAAGAATCGAATCGAATCAAAAAGTATCGAATTGATTCGAAAACATTCGCATCGAAAAGAATCGAATTGAAATGAATCCGATCGAAATGAAAAGAATCTACTCGATTCGAATCCAAAAGAAACGAATCCAAAAGAATCGAATCGAATCCAAAAGAATCGAATTGAATTGAATCAAAAGAAATGAATTGAATTGAATCCAAAAGGAACTAATCGAATCAAATCGAAAAAACTCGAATAGAATCAAATCGAATCAAAAAGAATCGAATAGATTCGAATAAAAAAGAATCGAATTGAGGGATCCCTGGGTGGAGCAGCGGTTTAGCGCCTGCCTTTGGCCCAGGGCGCGATCCTGGAGACACGGGATCGAATCCCACATCGGGCTCCTGGTGCATGGAGCCTGCTTCTCCCTCTGCCTGTGTCTCTGCCTCTCTGTCTCTCTCTGTGACTATCATAAAAAAAGAATCGAATTGAATCGTGTTGAAAAAAATCATAAAGAATCAAATCGAAAAGAATCGAATAGAATTGAATTGAAAAGAATCAAAACGAATCGAACCGAAGAGAATCGATTCGAATCAAAATAAAAAGTATCGTATGAAATCGAATCGAAAAGAATCATATCAAATAGAATCGAAAGAATGGAATCAAATCTAAAACAATCGAATCGAATCGAAAAGAATCGCATTGAATGGAATAGAATCGAAAAGAATAGAATAGAATCGAAAGAAATCGAATAGAATCAAATCAAATCAAAAAGAATCGAATTGAATTGATCCTAACCAAAATAAGCGAAATGAATCGACTCGAACCGAAAAAAACAAATCGAAAAGAATCTAATCTCAACGAAAATCATCGAAATGAATAGAATCGAAAAGAATCGAATTGAATCAAATCGAAAAGAATCGAATGGAATCCAATCGAAAAGAATCAAATTGAGTCGAATCGAAACAAATTGAATCCAATCGAAAAGAATCTAATTGCATCGAATCGAAAAGAATCGAATTCAATCAAAACGAATCGATTCGAATGGAATAGAAAAGAATAGAATCGAATCGAAAAGAATCAAATCGAATCGAAAAGAATCGAATCGAAAAGAATTGAATCGAATCGAAAAGAAACGAATCGACCCGAATCAAAAAGAAAACAATCGAATCGAATCAAATACAAAAGAATCGCTTTGAATAGCATAGAATTGAAAAGAATCGAATCAATCGAATTGAAAACAATCGAATCGAAACGAATCGAATCAAAAAAAGTCGAATCGAAACGAAAACAATCGAATCGAATCGAATCTAAAAGAATCGTATTGAATTGACTCGAATCGAAAAGACTCGAATCGAATTGAATCAAATCGAAAAGAATCTAATAGAAACCACTCGAACAGAATCAAATCGAAATGATTCAAAATGAATCGAATAGAATAGAATCGAAAAAAATCGAAACGAATCGAAATGAAATGAATCGAAGAGAATCGATTAGAATCGAAATGAAAAGAATCGTATTGAATCAAATCGAAAGAATCAAATCAAATCGAATGAAAGAATTGAATCAAATCGAAAAGAATCCAATCGAATCGAAAAGAATCGAACTGAATGGAATCAAATCGAAAAGAATCGAATCGAATCGAAAAGAATCGAATCAAATTTAATGGAATCGAATGGAATCGAAAAGAATCGAAATGAAACAAATCAGATCAAATGGAAAAGCATCAAATCGAATTGAAAAGAATCGAATCGAATCGAAATGAATCGAATCAAAAGACTCGAATCGAAAATAATCGAATTGAAAAGAATCGAATCGAATCGAAAAGACTCGAATCGAATTAAAAATATCAAATCGAATCGAATCGAAAAGAATCGAATTGAAAAGACTCGAATTGAAACGAATCGATTTGAAACGAAAAGAATCCAATCCAATCGAATCGAATTGAAAGAATCGAATTGAATAGAAAAAAATCGAATAGAAAAGAATCGAACCGAAAAGAAAAGAATCAAATTGAATCAGTCGATTAAATTCTAGTCGAATCGAATCAAAAAGAATGAAATCGAGTCGAATCGAATCGAAAAGAATCGAATCGAATCGAAAAGATTCGAATTGTATCTAATCAAAAAGAATCGAATCGTATCGACTCGAATCGAAAAGAATCCAATTGCATCATCGAATGGAAAGTAATCGAATTGAATAGAATAGAAAAGAATCGAATCGAATCAAATCGAAATCAATCAAATTGAATTGACCGAAAAGAATCGAATTGAATCAAATCGAATCGAAATGAAAAGAATCGAATCGATTCAAATAGAAAAGAATCGAATCGAAAAGAATCAAATCGACACGAAAAGAATCGAATCGAATCAAAAAGTAACGAATTGATTCGAAAACATTCGCATCGAAAAGAATCGAATTGAAATGAATCCGATCGAAATGAAAAGAATCTACTCGATTCGAATCCAAAAGAATCGAATCCAAAAGAATCGAATTGAATTGAATCAAAAGAAATGAATTGAATTGAATCAAAAAGGAACTAATCGCATCAAATCGAAAAAACTCGAATAGAATCAAATCGAATCAAAAAGAATCGAATAGATTCGAATCAAAAAGAATCGAATTGAGGGATCCCTGGGTGGCGCAGCGGTTTAGCGCCTGCCTTTGGCCCAGGGCGCGATCCTGGAGACCCGGGATCGAATCCCACATCGGGCTCCTGGTGCATGGAGCCTGCTTCTCCCTCTGCCTGTGTCTCTGCCTCTCTGTCTCTCTCTGTGACTATCATAAAAAAAGAATCGAATTGAATCGCGTTGAAAAAAATCATAAAGAATCAAATCGAAAAGAATCGAATAGAATTGAATCGAAAAGAATCAAAACGAATCGAACCGAAGAGAATCGATTCGAATCAAAATAAAAAGTATCGTATGAAATCGAATCGAAAAGAATCATATCAAATAGAATCGAAAGAATGGAATCAAATCTAAAACAATCGAATCGAATCGAAAAGAATCGCATTGAATGGAATAGAATCGAAAAGAATAGAATAGAATCGAAAGAAATCGAATAGAATCAAATCAAATCAAAAAGAATCGAATTGAATTGATCCTAACCAAAATAAGCGAAATGAATCGACTCGAACCGAAAAAAACAAATCGAAAAGAATCTAATCTCAACGAAAATCATCGAAATGAATAGAATCGAAAAGAATCGAATTGAATCAAATCGAAAAGAATCGAATGGAATCCAATCGAAAAGAATGAAATTGAGTCGAATCGAAACAAAATGAATCCAATCGTAGAGAATCTAATTGAATCTAATCGAAAAGAATCGAATTCAATCAAAACGAATCGATTCGATTGGAATAGAATAGAATAGAATAGAATCGAAAAGAATCAAATCGAATAGAAAAGAATCGAATCAAAAAGAATTTAATCGAATCGAAAAGAAACGAATCGAACCGAATCAAAAAGAAAACAATCGAATCGAATCAAATACAAAAGAATCGCTTTGAATAGCATAGAATTGAAAAGAATCGAATCAATCGAATTGAAAACAATCGAATCGAAACGAATCGAATCAAAAAAAGTCGAATCGAAACGAAAACAATCGAATCGAATCGAATCTAAAAGAATCATATTGAATTGAATCGAGTCGAAAAGACTCGAATCAAAAAGACTCGAATCGAATTGAATCAAATCGAAAAGAATCTAATAGAAACCACTCGAACAGAATCAAATCGAAATGATTCAAAATGAATCGAATAGAATAGAATCGAAAAAAATCGAATAGAATCGAAACGAATCGAAACGAAATGAATCGAAGAGAATCGATTAGAATCGAAATGAAAAGAATCGTATTGAATCGAATCGAAAAGAATCCAATCAAATCGAATCGAAAGAATTGAATCAAATCGAAAAGAATCCAATCGAATCGAAAAGAATCGAACTGAATGGAATCAAATCGAAAAGAATCGAATCGAATCGAAAAGAATCGAATCAAATTTAATGGAATCGAAAAGAATCGAATGGAATCGTAAAGAATCGAAATGAAACAAATCAGATGAAATGGAAAAGCATCAAATCGAATTGAAAAGAATCGAATCGAATCGAAATGAATCGAATCAAAAAGACTCGAATCGAAAAGAATCGAATTGAAAAGAATCGAATCGAATCGAAAAGACTCGAATCGAATTAAAAATATCAAATCGAATCGAATCGGAAAGAATTGAATTGAAAAGACTCGAATTGAAACGATTCGATTTGAAACGAAAAGAATCCAATCGAATCGAATCGAATTGAAAGAATCGAATTGAATAGAAAAAAATCGAATAGAAAAGAATCGAACCGAAAAGAAAAGAATCAAATTGAATCAGTCGATTAAATTCTAGTCGAATCGAATCAAAAAGAATGAAATCGAATCGAATCGAAAAGAATCGAATCGAATCGAAAAGAATCGAATTGTGTCTAATCAAAAAGAATCGAATCGAATCGACTCGAATCGAAAAGTATCCAATTGCATCATCGAATGGAAACTAATCGAATTGAATAGAATCGAAAAGAATCGAATCGAATCAAATCGAAAACAATCAAATTGAATTGATCGAAAAGAATCGAATTGAATCAAATCGAATCGAAATGAAAAGAATCGAATCGATTCAAATAGAAAAGAATCGAATCGAAAAGAATCAAATCGACACGAAAAGAATCGAATCGAATCAAAAAGTATCGAATTGATTCGAAAACATTCGAATCGAAAAGAATCGAATTGAAATGAATCCGATCGAAATGAAAAGAATCTACTCGATTCGAATCCAAAAGAAACGAATCCAAAAGAATAGAATCGAATCCAAAAGAATCGAATTGAATTGAATCAAAAGAAATGAATTGAATTGAATCCAAAAGGAACTAATCGAATCAAATCGAAAAAACTCGAATAGAATCAAATCGAATCAAAAAGAATCGAATAGATTCGAATAAAAAAGAATCGAATTGAGGGATCCCTGGGTGGAGCAGCGGTTTAGCGCCTGCCTTTGGCCCAGGGCGCGATCCTGGAGACCCGGGATCGAATCCCACATCGGGCTCCTGGTGCATGGAGCCTGCTTCTCCCTCTGCCTGTGTCTCTGCCTATCTGTCTCTCACTGTGACTATCATAAAAAAAAGAATCGAATTGAATCGTGTTGAAAAAAATCATAAAGAATCAAATCGAAAAGAATCGAATTCCATGTAACGAAAAGATTCGAATTGAAAAGAATCGAATCGAAACAAAAGAATCGAATCGACATGAATCAAAAAGAATCGAATCAAAACGAATCGAAAAGAAACAAATCAAGTAGAATCTAAAAGAATCGAATCGAATCAAATCGAAAAAATTCAAATAGAATTGAATCGAAAGGAATCAAAACGAATCGAACCGAAGAGAATCGATTCGAATCAAAATAAAAAGTATCGTAACAAATCGAATCGAAAAGAATCATATCAAATAGAATCGAAAGAATGGAATCAAATCTAAAACAATCGAATCGAATCGAAAAGAATCGAATTGAACGGAATGGAATCGAAAAGAATACAATGGAATAGAATCGAAAGAAATCGAATAGAATCAAATCAAACCAAATAGAATCGAATTGAATTGATCCTAACCAAAATAAGCGAAATGAATCGACTGAACCGAAAAAAACAAATCGAAAAGAATCTAATCTCAACGAAAATCATCGAAATGAATAGAATCGAAAAGAATCGAATTGAATCAAATCGAAAAGAATCGAATGGAATCCAATCGAAAAGAATCAAATTGAGTCGAATCGAAACAAATTGAATCCAATCGAAAAGAATCTAATTGAATCGAATCGAAAAGAATCGAATTCAATCAAAACGAATCGATTCGAATGGAATAGAAAAGAATAGAATAGAATCGAAAAGAATCAAATCGAATCGAAAAGAATCGAATCAAAAAGAATTGAATCGAATCGAAAAGAAACGAATCGACCCGAATAAAAAAGAAAACAATCGAATCGAATCAAATACAAAAGAATCGCTTTGAATAGCATAGAATTGAAAAGAATCGAATCAATCGAATTGAAAACAATCGAATCGAAAAGAATCGAATCAAAAAAAGTCGAATCGAAACGAAAACAATCGAATCGAATCTAATCGAAAAGAATCGTATTGAATTGAATCGAGTCGAAAAGACGCGAATCAAAAAGACTCGAATCGAATTGAAACAAATCGAAAAGAATCTAATAGAAACCACTCGAACAGAATCAAATCGAAATGATTCAAAATGAATCGAATAGAATAGAATCGAAAAAAATCGAAACGAATCGAAACGAAATGAATCGAAGAGAATCGATTAGAATCGAAATGAAAAGAATCGTATTGAATCGAATCGAAAGAATCAAATCAAATTGAATCGAAAGAATTGAATCAAATCGAAAAGAATCCAATCGAATCGAAAAGAATCGAACTGAATGGAATCAAATCGAAAAGAATCGAATCGAATCGAAAAGAATCGAATCAAATTTAATGGAATCGAAAAGAATCGAATGGAATCGAAAAGAATCGAAATGAAACAAATCAGATCATATGGAAAAGCATCAAATCGAATTGAAAAGAATCGAATCGAATCGAAATGAATCGAATCAAAAAGACTCGAATCGAAAAGAATCGTATTGAAAAGAATCGAATCGAATCGAAAAGACTCGAATCGAATTAAAAATATCAAATCGAATCGAATCGAAAAGAATCGAATTGAAAAGACTCGAATTGAAACGAATCGATTTGAAACGAAAAGAATCGAATCGAATCGAATCGAATTGAAAGAATCGAATTGAATAGAAAAAAATCGAATAGAAAAGAATCGAACCGAAAAGAAAAGAATCAAATTGAATCAGTCGATTAAATTCTAGTCGAATCGAATCAAAAAGAATGAAATCGAGTCGAATCGAATCGAAAAGAATCGAATCGAATCGAAAAGAATCGAATTGTATCTAATCAAAAAGAATCGAATCGTATCGACTCGAATCGAAAAGAATCCAATTGCATCATCGAATGGAAAGTAATCGAATTGAATAGAATAGAAAAGAATCGAATCGAATCAAATCGAAATCAATCAAATTGAATTGATCGAAAAGAATCGAATTGAATCAAATCGAATCGAAATGAAAAGAATCGAATCGATTCATATAGAAAAGAATCGAATCGAAAAGAATCAAATCGACACGAAAAGAATCGAATCGAATCAAAAAGTATCGAATTGATTCGAAAACATTCGCATCGAAAAGAATCGAATTGAAATGAATCCGATCGAAATGAAAAGAATCTACTCGATTCGAATCCAAAAGAATCGAATCCAAAAGAATCGAATTGAATTGAATCAAAAGAAATGAATTGAATTGAATCAAAAAGGAACTAATCGCATCAAATCGAAAAAACTCGAATAGAATCAAATCGAATCAAAAAGAATCGAATAGATTCGAATAAAAAAGAATCGAATTGAGGGATCCCTGGGTGGCGCAGCGGTTTAGCGCCTGCCTTTGGCCCAGGGCGCGATCCTGGAGACCCGGGATCGAATCCCACATCGGGCTCCTGGTGCATGGAGCCTGCTTCTCCCTCTGCCTGTCTCTGCCTCTCTGTCTCTCTCTGTGACTATCATAAAAAAAAGAATCGAATTGAATCGTGTTGAAAAAAATCATAAAGAATCAAATCGAAAAGAATCGAATTCCATGTAACGAAAAGATTCGAATTGAAAAGAATCGAATCGAAAAGAATCGAATCAAAAAAAGTCGAATCGAAACGAAAACAATCGAATCGAATCGAATCTAAAAGAATCGTATTGAATTGAATCGAGTTGAAAAGACTCGAATCAAAAAGACTCGAATCGAATTGAATCAAATCGAAAAGAATCTAATAGAAACCACTCGAACAGAATCAAATCGAAATGATTCAAATGAATCGAATAGAATAGAATCGAAAAAAATCGAATAGAATCGAAACGAACCGAAACGAAATGAATCGAAGAGAATCGATTAGAATCGAAATGAAAAGAATCGTATTGAATCGAATCGAAAAGAATCAAATCAAATCGAATCGAAAGAATTGAATCAAATCGAAAAGAATCCAATCGAATCGAAAAGAATCGAACTGAATGGAATCAAATCGAAAAGAATCGAATCGAGTCGAAAAGAATCGAATCAAATTTAATGGAATCGAAAAGAATCGAATTGAATCGAAAAGAATCAAAATGAAACAAATCACATCAAATGGAAAAGCATCAAATCGAATTGAAAAGAATCGAATCGAATCGAAATGAATCGAATCAAAAAGACTCGAATCGAAAAGAATCGAATCGAATCGAAAAGACTCGAATCGAATTAAAAATATCAAATCGAATCGAATCGAAAAGAATCGAATTGAAAAGACTCGAATTGAAACGAATCGATTTGAAACGAAAAGAAACGAATCTAATCGAATCGAATTGAAAGAATCGAATTGAATAGAAAATAATCGAATAGAAAAGAATCGAACCGAAAAGTAAAGAATCAAATTGAATCAGTCGATTAAATTCTAGTCGAATCGAATCAAAAAGCATGAAATCGAGTCGAATCGAATCGAAAAGAATCGAATCGAATCGAAAAGATTCGAATTGTATCTAATCAAAAAGAATCGAATCGTATCGACTCGAATCGAAAAGAATCCAATTGCATCATCGAATGGAAAGTAATCGAATTGAATAGAATAGAAAAGAATCGAATCGAATCAAATCGAAAACAATCAAATTGAATTGATCGAAAAGAATCGAGTTGAATCAAATCGAATCGAAATGAAAAGAATCGAATCGATTCAAATAGAAAAGAATCGAATCGAAAAGAATCAAATCGACACGAAAAGAATCGAATCGAATCAAAAAGTATCGAATTGATTCGAAAACATTCGAATCGAAAAGAATCGAATTGAAATGAAACCGATCGAAATGAAAAGAATCTACTCGATTCGAATCCAGAAGAATCGAATCCAAAAGAATCGAATCGAATCCAAAAGAATCAAATTGATTTGAATCAAAAGAAGTGAATTGAATTGAATCCAAAAGGAACTAATCGAATCAAATCGAAAAAACTCGAATAGAATCAAATCGAATCAAAAAGAATCGAATAGATTCGAATCAAAAAGAATCGAATTGAGGGATCCCTGGGTGGCGCAGCGGTTTAGCGCCTGCCTTTGGCCCAGGGCGCGATCCTGGAGACCCGGGATCGAATCCCACATCGGGCTCCTGGTGCATGGAGCCTGCTTCTCCCTCTGCCTGTGTCTCTGCCTCTCTGTCTCTCTCTGTGACTATCATAAAAAAAAGAATCGAATTGAATCGTGTTGAAAAAAATCATAAAGAATCAAATCGAAAAGAATCGAATAGAATTGAATCGAAAAGAATCAAAACGAATCGAACCGAAGAGAATCGATTCGAATCAAAATAAAAAGTATCGTATGAAATCGAATCGAAAAGAATCATATCAAATAGAATCGAAAGAATGGAATCAAATCTAAAACAATCGAATCGAATCGAAAAGAATCGCATTGAATGGAATAGAATCGAAAAGAATAGAATAGAATCGAAAGAAATCGAATAGAATCAAATCAAATCAAAAAGAATCGAATTGAATTGATCCTAACCAAAATAAGCGAAATGAATCGACTCGAACCGAAAAAAACAAATCGAAAAGAATCTAATCTCAACGAAAATCATCGAAATGAATAGAATCGAAAAGAATCGAATTGAATCAAATCGAAAAGAATCGAATGGAATCCAATCGAAAAGAATGAAATTGAGTCGAATCGAAACAAAATGAATCCAATCGTAGAGAATCTAATTGAATCGAATCGAAAAGAATCGAATTCAATCAAAACGAATCGATTCAAATGGAATAGAATAGAATAGAATAGAATCGAAAAGAATCAAATCGAATAGAAAAGAATCGAATCAAAAAGAATTTAATCGAATCGAAAAGAAACGAATCGAACCGAATCAAAAAGAAAACAATCGAATCGAATCAAATACAAAAGAATCGCTTTGAATAGCATAGAATTGAAAAGAATCGAATCAATCGAATTGAAAACAATCGAATCGAAAAGAATCGAATCAAAAAAAGTCGAATCGAAACGAAAACAATCGAATCGAATCGAATCTAAAAGAATCGTATTGAATTGAATCGAGTCGAAAAGACTCGAATCAAAAAGACTCGAATCGAATTGAATCAAATCGAAAAGAATCTAATAGAAACCACTCGAACAGAATCAAATCGAAATGATTCAAAATGAATCGAATAGAATAGAATCGAAAAAAATCGAATAGAATCGAAACGAATCGAAACGAAATGAATCGAAGAGAATCGATTAGAATCGAAATGAAAAGAATCGTATTGAATCGAATCGAAAAGAATCCAATCAAATCGAATCGAAAGAATTGAATCAAATCGAAAAGAATCCAATCGAATCGAAAAGAATCGAACTGAATGGAATCAAATCGAAAAGAATCGAATCGAATCGAAAAGAATCGAATCAAATTTAATGGAATCGAAAAGAATCGAATGGAATCGTAAAGAATCGAAATGAAACAAATCAGATGAAATGGAAAAGCATCAAATCGAATTGAAAAGAATCGAATCGAATCGAAATGAATCGAATCAAAAAGACTCGAATCGAAAAGAATCGAATTGAAAAGAATCGAATCGAATCAAAAAGACTCGAATCGAATTAAAAATATCAAATCGAATCGAATCGGAAAGAATTGAATTGAAAAGACTCGAATTGAAACGATTCGATTTGAAACGAAAAGAATCCAATCGAATCGAATCGAATTGAAAGAATCGAATTGAATAGAAAAAAATCGAATAGAAAAGAATCGAACCGAAAAGAAAAGAATCAAATTGAATCAGTCGATTAAATTGTAGTCGAATCGAATCAAAAAGAATGAAATCGAATCGAATCGAAAAGAATCGAATCGAATCGAAAAGAATCGAATTGTGTCTAATCAAAAAGAATCGAATCGAATCGACTCGAATCGAAAAGTATCCAATTGCATCATCGAATGGAAACTAATCGAATTGAATAGAATCGAAAAGAATCGAATCGAATCAAATCGAAAACAATCAAATTGAATTGATCGAAAAGAATCGAATTGAATCAAATCGAATCGAAATGAAAAGAATCGAATCGATTCAAATAGAAAAGAATCGAATCGAAAAGAATCAAATCGACACGAAAAGAATCGAATCGAATCAAAAAGTATCGAATTGATTCGAAAACATTCGAATCGAAAAGAATCGAATTGAAATGAATCCGATCGAAATGAAAAGAATCTACTCGATTCGAATCCAAAAGAAACGAATCCAAAAGAATAGAATCGAATCCAAAAGAATCGAATTGAATTGAATCAAAAGAAATGAATTGAATTGAATCCAAAAGGAACTAATCGAATCAAATCGAAAAAACTCGAATAGAATCAAATCGAATCAAAAAGAATCGAATAGATTCGAATAAAAAAGAATCGAATTGAGGGATCCCTGGGTGGAGCAGCGGTTTAGCGCCTGCCTTTGGCCCAGGGCGCGATCCTGGAGACCCGGGATCGAATCCCACATCGGGCTCCTGGTGCATGGAGCCTGCTTCTCCCTCTGCCTGTGTCTCTGCCTCTCTGTCTCTCTCTGTCACTATCATAAAAAAAGAATCGAATTGAATCGTGTTGAAAAAAATCATAAAGAATCAAATCGAAAAGAATCGAATAGAATTGAATTGAAAAGAATCAAAACGAATCGAACCGAAGAGAATCGATTCGAATCAAAATAAAAAGTATCGTATCAAATCGAATCGAAAAGAATCATATCAAATAGAATCGAAAGAATGGAATCAAATCTAAAACAATCGAATCAAATCGAAAAGAATCGGATTGAATGGAATAGAATCGAAAAGAATAGAATAGAATCGAAAGAAATCGAATAGAATAAAATCAAATCAAAAAGAATCGAATTGAATTGATCCTAACCAAAAGAAGCGAAATGAATCGACTCGAACCGAAAAAAACAAATCGAAAAGAATCTAATCTCAACGAAAATCATCGAAATGAATAGAATCGAAAAGAATCGTATTGAATCGAATCGAAAGAATCAAATCAAATCGAATCGAAAGAATTGAATCAAGTCGAAAAGAATCCAATCGAATCGAAAAGAATCGAACTGAATGGAATCAAATCGAAAAGAATCGAATCGAATCGAAAATAATCGAATCAAATTTAATGGAATCGAAAAGAATCGAATGGAATCGAAAAGAATCGAAATGAAACAAATCAGGTCATATGGAAAAGCATCAAATCGAATTGAAAAGAATCGAATCGAATCGAAATGAATCGAATCAAAAAGACTCGAATCGAAAAGAATCGTATTGAAAAGAATCGAATCGAATCGAAAAGACTCGAATCGAATTAAAAATATCAAATCGAATCGAATCGAAAAGAATCGAATTGAAAAGACTCGAATTGAAACGAATCGATTTGAAACGAAAAGAATCGAATCGAATCGAATTGAAAGAATCGAATTGAATAGAAAAAAATCGAATAGAAAAGAATCGAACCGAAAAGAAAAGAATCAAATTGAATCAGTCGATTAAATTCTAGTCGAATCGAATCAAAAAGAATGAAATCGAAAAGAATCGAATCGAAAAGAATCGAATCGAATCGAAAAGAATCGAATTGTATCTAATCAAAAAGAATCGAATCGTATCGACTCGAATCGAAAAGAATCCAATTGCATCATCGAATGGAAACTAATCCAATTGAATACAATCGAAAAGAATCGAATGGAATCAAATCGAAATCAATCAAATTGAATTGATCGAAAAGAATCGAATTGAATCAAATCGAATCGAAATGAAAAGAATCGAATCGATTCAAATAGAAAAGAATCGAATCGAAACGAATCAAATCGACACGAAAAGAATCGAATCGAATCAAAAAGTATCGAATTGATTCGAAAACATTCGAATCGAAAAGAATCGAATTGAAATGAATCCGATCGAAATGAAAAGAATCTACTCGATTCGAATCCAAAAGAAACGAATCCAAAAGAATAGAATCGAATCCAAAAGAATCGAATTGAATTGAATCAAAAGAAATGAATTGAATTGAATCCAAAAGGAACTAATCGAATCAAATCGAAAAAACTCGAATAGAATCAAATCGAATCAAAAAGAATCGAATAGATTCGAATAAAAAAGAATCGAATTGAGGGATCCCTGGGTGGAGCAGCGGTTTAGCGCCTGCCTTTGGCCCAGGGCGCGATCCTGGAGACCCGGGATCGAATCCCACATCGGGCTCCTGGTGCATGGAGCCTGCTTCTCCCTCTGCCTGTGTCTCTGCCTCTCTGTCTCTCTCTGTCACTATCATAAAAAAAGAATCGAATTGAATCGTGTTGAAAAAAATCATAAAGAATCAAATCGAAAAGAATCGAATAGAATTGAATTGAAAAGAATCAAAACGAATCGAACCGAAGAGAATCGATTCGAATCAAAATAAAAAGTATCGTATCAAATCGAATCGAAAAGAATCATATCAAATAGAATCGAAAGAATGGAATCAAATCTAAAACAATCGAATCAAATCGAAAAGAATCGGATTGAATGGAATAGAATCGAAAAGAATAGAATAGAATCGAAAGAAATCGAATAGAATAAAATCAAATCAAAAAGAATCGAATTGAATTGATCCTAACCAAAAGAAGCGAAATGAATCGACTCGAACCGAAAAAAACAAATCGAAAAGAATCTAATCTCAACGAAAATCATCGAAATGAATAGAATCGAAAAGAATCGTATTGAATCGAATCGAAAGAATCAAATCAAATCGAATCGAAAGAATTGAATCAAGTCGAAAAGAATCCAATCGAATCGAAAAGAATCGAACTGAATGGAATCAAATCGAAAAGAATCGAATCGAATCGAAAATAATCGAATCAAATTTAATGGAATCGAAAAGAATCGAATGGAATCGAAAAGAATCGAAATGAAACAAATCAGGTCATATGGAAAAGCATCAAATCGAATTGAAAAGAATCGAATCGAATCGAAATGAATCGAATCAAAAAGACTCGAATCGAAAAGAATCGTATTGAAAAGAATCGAATCGAATCGAAAAGACTCGAATCGAATTAAAAATATCAAATCGAATCGAATCGAAAAGAATCGAATTGAAAAGACTCGAATTGAAACGAATCGATTTGAAACGAAAAGAATCGAATCGAATCGAATTGAAAGAATCGAATTGAATAGAAAAAAATCGAATAGAAAAGAATCGAACCGAAAAGAAAAGAATCAAATTGAATCAGTCGATTAAATTCTAGTCGAATCGAATCAAAAAGAATGAAATCGAAAAGAATCGAATCGAAAAGAATCGAATCGAATCGAAAAGAATCGAATTGTATCTAATCAAAAAGAATCGAATCGTATCGACTCGAATCGAAAAGAATCCAATTGCATCATCGAATGGAAACTAATCCAATTGAATACAATCGAAAAGAATCGAATGGAATCAAATCGAAATCAATCAAATTGAATTGATCGAAAAGAATCGAATTGAATCAAATCGAATCGAAATGAAAAGAATCGAATCGATTCAAATAGAAAAGAATCGAATCGAAACGAATCAAATCGACACGAAAAGAATCGAATCGAATCAAAAAGTATCGAATTGATTCGAAAACATTCGCATCGAAAAGAATCGAATTGAAATGAATCCGATCGAAATGAAAAGAATCTACTCGATTCGAATCCAAAAGAATCGAATCCAAAAGAATCGAATCCAAAAGAATCGAATTGAATTGAATCAAAAGAAATGAATTGAATTGAATCAAAAAGGAACTAATCGCATCAAATCGAAAAAACTCGAATAGAATCAAATCGAATCAAAAAGAATCGAATAGATTCGAATCAAAAAGAATCGAATTGAGGGATCCCTGGGTGGCGCAGCGGTTTAGCGCCTGCCTTTGGCCCAGGGCGCGATCCTGGAGACACGGGATCGAATCCCACATCGGGCTCCTGGTGCATGGAGCCTGCTTCTCCCTCTGCCTGTGTCTCTGCCTCTCTGTCTCTCTCTGTGACTATCATAAAAAAAGAATCGAATTGAATCGCATTGAAAAAAATCATAAAGAATCAAATCGAAAAGAATCGAATAGAATTGAATCGAAAAGAATCAAAACGAATCGAACCGAAGAGAATCGATTCGAATCAAAATAAAAAGTATCGTATCAAATCGAATCGAAAAGAATCATATCAAATAGAATCGAAAGAATGGAATCAAATCTAAAACAATCGAATCGAATCGAAAAGAATCGCATTGAATGGAATAGAATCGAAAAGAATAGAATACAATCGAAAGAAATCGAATAGAATCAAATCAAATCAAAAAGAATCGAATTGAATTGATCCTAACCAAAATAAGCGAAATGAATCGACTCGAACAGAAAAAAACAAATCGAAAAGAATCTAATCTCAACGAAAATCATCGAAATGAATAGAATCGAAAAGAATCGAATTGAATCAAATCGAAAAGAATCGAATGGAATCCAATCGAAAAGAATCAAATTGAGTCGAATCGAAACAAAATGAATCCAATCGAAGAGAATCTAATTGAATCGAATCGAAAAGAATCGAATTCAATCAAAACGAATCGATTCGAATGGAATAGAATAGAATAGAATAGAATAGAATCGAAAAGAATCAAATCGAATCGAAAAGAATCGAATCAAAAAGAATTTAATCGAATCGAAAAGAAACGAATCGAACCGAATCAAAAAGAAAACAATCGAATCGAATCAAATACAAAAGAATCGCTTTGAATAGCATAGAATTGAAAAGAATCGAATCAATCGAATTGAAAACAATCGAATCGAAACGAATCGAATCAAAAAAAGTCGAATCGAAACGAAAACAATCGAATCGAATCGAATCTAAAAGAATCGTATTGAATTGAATCGAGTCGAAAAGACTCGAATCAAAAAGACTCGAATCGAATTGAATCAAATCGAAAAGAATCTAATAGAAACCACTCGAACAGAATCAAATCGAAATAATTCAAAATGAATCGAATAGAATAGAATCGAAAAAAATCGAATAGAATCGAAACGAATCGAAACGAAATGAATCGAAGAGAATCGATTAGAATCGAAATGAAAAGAATCGTATTGAATCGAATCGAAAAGAATCAAATCAAATCGAATCGAAAGAATTGAATCAAATCGAAAAGAATCCAATCGAATCGAAAAGAATCGAACTGAATGGAATCAAATCGAAAAGAATCGAATCGAATCGAAAAGAATCGAATCAAATTTAATGGAATCGAAAAGAATCGAATGGAATCGTAAAGAATCGAAATGAAACAAATCAGATGAAATGGAAAAGCATCAAATCGAATTGAAAAGAATCGAATCGAATCGAAATGAATCGAATCAAAAAGACTCGAATCGAAAAGAATCGAATTGAGAAGAATCGAATCGAATCGAAAAGACTCGAATCGAATTAATAATATCAAATCGAATCGAATCGGAAAGAATCGAATTGAAAAGACTCGAATTGAAACGATTCGATTTGAAACGAAAAGAATCCAATCGAATCGAATCGAATTGAAAGAATCGAATTGAATAGAAAAAAATCGAATAGAAAAGAATCGAACCGAAAAGAAAAGAATCAAATTGAATCTGTCGATTAAATTCTAGTCGAATCGAATCAAAAAGAATGAAATCGAATCGAATCGAATCGAAAAGAATCGAATCGAATCGAAAAGAATCGAATTGTGTCTAATCAAAAAGAATCGAATCGTATCGACTCGAATCGAAAAGAATCCAATTGCATCATCGAATGGAAACTAATCGAATTGAATAGAATCGAAAAGAATCGAATCGAATCAAATCGAAAACAATCAAATTGAATTGATCGAAAAGAATCGAATTGAATCAAATCGAATCGAAATGAAAAGAATCGAATCGATTCAAATAGAAAAGAATCGAATCGAAAAGAATCAAATCGACACGAAAAGAATCGAATCGAATCAAAAAGTATCGAATTGATTCGAAAACATTCGCATCGAAAAGAATCGAATTGAAATGAATCCGATCGAAATGAAAAGAATCTACTCGATTCGAATCCAAAAGAAACGAATCCAAAAGAATAGAATCGAATCCAAAAGAATCGAATTGAATTGAATCAAAAGAAATGAATTGAATTGAATCCAAAAGGAACTAATCGAATCAAATCGAAAAAACTCGAATAGAATCAAATCGAATCAAAAAGAATCGAATAGATTCGAATCAAAAAGAATCGAATTGAGGGATTCCTGGGTGGCGCAGCGGTTTAGCGCCTGCCTTTGGCCCAGGGCGCGATCCTGGAGACCCGGGATCGAATCCCACATCGGGCTCCTGGTGCATGGAGCCTGCTTCTCCCTCTGCCTGTGTCTCTGCCTCTCTGTCTCTCTCTGTGACTATCATAAAAAAAGAATCGAATTGAATCGCGTTGAAAAAAATCATAAAGAATCAAATCGAAAAGAATCGAATTCCATGTAACGAAAAGATTCGAATTGAAAAGAATCGAATCGAAACAAAAAAATCGAATCGAATCGACATGAATCAAAAAGAATCGAATCAAAACGAATCGAAAAGAAACAAATCAAGTAGAATCTAAAAGAATCGAATCGAATCAAATCGAAAACATTCAAATAGAATTGAATCGAAAAGAATCAAAACGAATCGAACCGAAGAGAATCGATTCGAATCAAAATAAAAAGTATCGTATCAAATCGAATCGAAAAGAATCATATCAAATAGAATCGAAAGAATGGAATCAAATCTAAAACAATCGAATCGAATCGAAAAGAATCGCATTGAATGGAATACAATCGAAAAGAATAGAATAGAATCGAAAGAAATCGAATAGAATCAAATCAAATCAAAAAGAATCGAATTGAATTGATCCTAACCAAAATAAGCGAAATGAATCGACTCGAACCGAAAAAAATCAAATCGAAAAGAATCTAATCTCAACGAAAATCATCGAAATGAATAGAATCGAAAAGAATCGAATTGAATCAAATCGAAAAGAATCGAATGGAATCCAATCGAAAAGAATCAAATTGAGTCGAATCGAAACAAATTGAATCCAATCGAAAAGAATCTAATTGAATCGAATCGAAAAGAATCGAATTCAATCAAAACGAATCGATTCGAATGGAATAGAAAAGAATAGAATAGAATCGAAAAGAATCAAATCGAATCGAAAAGAATCGAATCGAAAAGAATTGAATCGAATCGAAAAGAAACGAATCGACCCGAATCAAAAAGAAAACAATCGAATCGAATCAAATACAAAAGAATCGCATTGAATAGCATAGAACTGAAAAGAATCGAATCAATCGAATTGAAAACAATCGAATCGAAACGAATCGAATCAAAAAAAAGTCGAATCGAAACGAAAACAATCGAATCGAATCGAATCTAAAAGAATCGTATTGAATTGAATCGAGTCGAAAAGACTCGAATCAAAAAGACTCGAATCGAATTGAATCAAATCGAAAAGAATCTAATAGAAACCACTCGAACAGAATCAAATCGAAATGATTCAAAATGAATCGAATAGAATAGAATCGAAAAAAATCGAAACGAATCGAAATGAAATGAATCGAAGAGAATCGATTAGAATCGAAATGAAAAGAATCGTATTGAATCGAATCGAAAGAATCCAATCAAATCGAATGGAAAGAATTGAATCAAATCGAAAAGAATCCAATCGAATCGAAAAGAATCGAACTGAATGGAATCAAATCGAAAAGAATCGAATCGAATCGAAAAGAATCGAATCAAATTTAATGGAATCGAAAAGAATCGAATGGAATCGTAAAGAATCGAAATGAAACAAATCAGATGAAATGGAAAAGCATCAAATCGAATTGAAAAGAATCGAATCGAATCGAAAAGACTCGAATCGAAAAGAATCGAATTGAAAAGAATCGAATCGAATCGAAAAGACTCGAATCGAATTAAAAATATCAAATCGAATCGAATCGGAAAGAATCGAATTGAAAAGACTCGAATTGAAACGAATCGATTTGAAACGAAAAGAATCCAATCGAATCGAATCGAATTGAAAGAATCGAATTGAATAGAAAAAAATCGAATAGAAAAGAATCGAACCGAAAAGAAAAGAATCAAGTTGAATCAGTCGATTAAATTCTAGTCGAATCGAATCAAAAAGAATGAAATCGAGTCGAATCGAATCGAAAAGAATCGAATCGAATCGAAAGGATTCGAGTTGTATCTAATCAAAAAGAATCGAATCGTATCGACTCGAATCGAAAAGAATCCAATTGCATCATCGAATGGAAAGTAATCGAATTGAATAGAATAGAAAAGAATCGAATCGAATCAAATCGAAAACAATCAAATTGAATTGATCGAAAAGAATCGAATTGAATCAAATCGAATCGAAATGAAAAGAATCGAATAGATTCAAATAGAAAAGAATCGAATCGAAAAGAATCAAATCGACACGAAAAGAATCGAATCGAATCAAAAAGTATCGAATTGATTCGAAAACATTCGAATCGAAAAGAATCGAATTGAAATGAATCCGATCGAAATGAAAAGAATCTACTCGATTCGAATCCAAAAGAATCGAATCCAAAAGAATCGAATCGAATCCAAAAGAATCGAATTGAATTGAATCAAAAGAAATGAATTGAATTGAATCCAAAAGGAACTAATCGAATCAAATCGAAAAAACTCGAATAGAATCAAATCGAATCAAAAAGAATCGAATAGATTCGAATCAAAAAGAATCGAATTGAGGGATCCCTGGGTGGCGCAGCGGTTTAGCGCCTGCCTTTGGCCCAGGGCGCGATCCTGGAGACCCGGGATCGAATCCCACATCGGGCTCCTGGTGCATGGAGCCTGCTTCTCCCTCTGCCTGTGTCTCTGCCTCTCTGTCTCTCTCTGTGACTATCATAAAAAAAGAATCGAATTGAATCGTGTTGAAAAAAATCATAAAGAATCAAATCGAAAAGAATCGAATTCCATGTAACGAAAAGATTCGAATTGAAAAGAATCGAATCGAAACAAAAGAATCGAATCGAATCGACATGAATCAAAAAGAATCGAATCAAAACGAATCGAAAAGAAACAAATCAAGTAGAATGTAAAAGAATCGAATCGAATCCAATCGAAAAAATTCGAATAGAATTGATTCGAAAAGAATCAAAACGAATCGAACCGAAGAGAATCGATTCGAATCAAAATAAAAAGTATCGTATCAAATCGAATCGAAAAGAATCATATCAAATAGAATCGAAAGAATGGAATCAAATCTAAAACAATCGAATCGAATCGAAAGGAAACTAATTGAACGGAATGGAATCGAAAAGAATACAATGGAATAGAATCGAAAGAAATCGAATAGAATCAAATCAAATCAAAAAGAATCGAATTGAATTGATCCTAACCAAAAGAAGCGAAATGAATCGACTCGAACCGAAAAAAACAAATCGAAAAGAATCTAATCTCAACGAAAATCATCGAAATGAATAGAATCGAAAAGAATCGAATTGAATCAAATCGAAAAGAATCGAATGGAATCCAATCGAAAAGAATCAAATTGAGTCGAATCGAAACAAATTGAATCCAATCGAAAAGAATCTAATTGAATCGAATCGAAAAGAATCGAATTCAATCAAAACGAATCGATTCGAATGGAATAGAAAAGAATAGAATCGAATCGAAAAGAATCAAATCGAATCGAAAAGAATCGAATCAAAAAGAATTGAATCGAATCGAAAAGAAACGAATCGAACCGAATCAAAAAGAAAACAATCGAATCGAATCAAATACAAAAGAATCGCTTTGAATAGCATAGAATTGAAAAGAATCGAATCAATCGAATTGAAAACAATCGAATCGAAATGAATCGAATCAAAAAAAGTCGAATCGAAACGAAAACAATCGAATCGAATCGAATCTAAAAGAATCGTATTGAATTGAATCGAGTCGAAAAGACTCGAATCAAAAAGACTCGAATCGAATTGAATCAAATCGAAAAGAATCTAATAGAAACCACTCGAACAGAATCAAATCGAAATGATTCAAAATGAATCGAATAGAATAGAATCGAAAAAAATCGAAACGAATCGAAATGAAATGAATCGAAGAGAATCGATTAGAATCGAAATGAAAAGAATCGTATTGAATCGAATCGAAAGAATCCAATCAAATCGAATCGAAAGAATTGAATCAAATCGAAAAGAATCCAATCGAATCGAAAAGAATCGAACTGAATGGAATCAAATCGAAAAGAATCGAATCGAATCGAAAAGAATCGAATCAAATTTAATGGAATCGAAAAGAATCGAATGGAATCGTAAAGAATCGAAATGAAACAAATCAGATGAAATGGAAAAGCATCAAATCGAATTGAAAAGAATCGAATCGAATCGAAATGAATCGAATCAAAAAGACTCGAATCGAAAAGAATCGAATTGAAAAGAATCGAATCGAATCGAAAAGACTCGAATCAAATTAAAAATATCAAATCGAATCGAATCGGAAAGAATCGAATTGAAAAGACTCGAATTGAAACGATTCGATTTGAAACGAAAAGAATCCAATCGAATCGAATCGAATTGAAAGAATCGAATTGAATAGAAAAAAATCGAATAGAAAAGAATCGAACCGAAAAGAAAAGAATCAAATTGAATCTGTCGATTAAATTCTAGTCGAATCGAATCAAAAAGAATGAAATCGAATCGAATCGAATCGAAAAGAATCGAATCGAATCGAAAAGAATCGAATTGTGTCTAATCAAAAAGAATCGAATCGTATCGACTCGAATCGAAAAGAATCCAATTGCATCATCGAATGGAAACTAATCGAATTGAATAGAATCGAAAAGAATCGAATCGAATCAAATCGAAAACAATCAAATTGAATTGATCGAAAAGAATCGAATTGAATCAAATCGAATCGAAATGAAAAGAATCGAATAGATTCAAATAGAAAAGAATCGAATCGAAAAGAATCAAATCGACACGAAAAGAATCGAATCGAATCAAAAAGTATCGAATTGATTCGAAAACATTCCAATCGAAAAGAATCGAATTGAAATGAATCCGATCGAAATGAAAAGAATCTACTCGATTCGAATCCAAAAGAAACGAATCTAAAAGAATAGAATCGAATCCAAAAGAATCGAATTGAATTGAATCAAAAGAAATGAATTGAATTGAATCCAAAAGGAACTAATCGAATCAAATCGAAAAAACTCGAATAGAATCAAATCGAATCAAAAAGAATCGAATAGATTCGAATCAAAAAGAATCGAATTGAGGGATCCCTGGGTGGAGCAGCTGTTTAGCGCCTGCCTTTGGCCCAGGGCGCGATCCTGGAGACCCGGGATCGAATCCCACATCGGGCTCCTGGTGCATGGAGCCTGCTTCTCCCTCTGCCTGTGTCTCTGCCTCTCTGTCTCTCTCTGTGACTATCATAAAAAAAGAATCGAATTGAATCGCGTTGAAAAAAATCATAAAGAATCAAATCGAAAAGAATCGAATTCCATGTAACGAAAAGATTCGAATTGAAAAGAATCGAATCGAAACAAAAGAATCGAATCGAATCGACATGAATCAAAAAGAATCGAATCAAAACGAATCGAAAAGAAACAAATCAAGTAGAATCTAAAAGAATCGAATCGAATCAAATCGAAAACATTCGAATAGAATTGAATCGAAAAGAATCAAAACGAATCGAACCGAAGAGAATCGATTCGAATCAAAATAAAAAGTATCGTATCAAATCGAATCGAAAAGAATCATATCAAATAGAATCGAAAGAATGGAATCAAATCTAAAACAATCGAATCGAATCGAAAAGAATCGCATTGAATGGAATACAATCGAAAAGAATAGAATAGAATCGAAAGAAATCGAATAGAATCAAATCAAATCAAAAAGAATCGAATTGAATTGATCCTAACCAAAATAAGCGAAATGAATCGACTCGAACCGAAAAAAACAAATCGAAAAGAATCTAATCTCAACGAAAATCATCGATATGAATAGAATCGAAAAGAATCTAATTGAATCAAATCGAAAAGAATCGAATGGAATCCAATCGAAAAGAATCAAATTGATTCGAATCAAAACAAATTGAATCCAATCGAAGAGAATCTAATTGAATCGAATCGAAAAGAATCGAATTCAATCAAAACGAATCGATTCGAATGGAATAGAAAAGAATAGAATAGAATCGAAAAGAATCAAATCGAATCGAAAAGAATCGAATCGAAAAGAATTGAATCGAATCGAAAAGAAACGAATCGACCCGAATCAAAAAGAAAACAATCGAATCGAATCAAATACAAAAGAATCGCATTGAATAGCATAGAACTGAAAAGAATCGAATCAATCGAATTGAAAACAATCGAATCGAAACGAATCGAATCAAAAAAAAGTCGAATCGAAACGAAAACAATCGAATCGAATCGAATCTAAAAGAATCGTATTGAATTGAATCGAGTCGAAAAGACTCGAATCAAAAAGACTCGAATCGAATTGAATCAAATCGAAAAGAATCTAATAGAAACCACTCGAACAGAATCAAATCGAAATGATTCAAAATGAATCGAATAGAATAGAATCGAAAAAAATCGAAACGAATCGAAATGAAATGAATCGAAGAGAATCGATTAGAATCGAAATGAAAAGAATCGTATTGAATCGAATCGAAAGAATCCAATCAAATCGAATCGAAAGAATTGAATCAAATCGAAAAGAATCCAATCGAATCGAAAAGAATCGAACTGAATGGAATCAAATCGAAAAGAATCGAATCGAATCGAAAAGAATCGAATCAAATTTAATGGAATCGAAAAGAATCGAATGGAATCGTAAAGAATCGAAATGAAACAAATCAGATGAAATGGAAAAGCATCAAATCGAATTGAAAAGAATCGAATCGAATCGAAATGAATCGAATCAAAAAGACTCGAATCGAAAAGAATCGAATTGAAAAGAATCGAATCGAATCGAAAAGACTCGAATCGAATTAAAAATATCAAATCGAATCGAATCGGAAAGAATCGAATTGAAAAGACTCGAATTGAAACGATTCGATTTGAAACGAAAAGAATCCAATCGAATCGAATCGAATTGAAAGAATCGAATTGAATAGAAAAAAATCGAATAGAAAAGAATCGAACCGAAAAGAAAAGAATCAAATTGAATCTGTCGATTAAATTCTAGTCGAATCGAATCAAAAAGAATGAAATCGAATCGAATCGAATCGAAAAGAATCGAATCGAATCGAAAAGAATCGAATTGTGTCTAATCAAAAAGAATCGAATCGTATCGACTCGAATCGAAAAGAATCCAATTGCATCATCGAATGGAAACTAATCGAATTGAATAGAATCGAAAAGAATCGAATCGAATCAAATCGAAAACAATCAAATTGAATTGATCGAAAAGAATCGAATTGAATCAAATCGAATCGAAATGAAAAGAATCGAATCGATTCAAATGGAAAAGAATCGAATCGAAAAGAATCAAATCGACACGAAAAGAATCGAATCGAATCAAAAAGTATCGAATTGATTCGAAAACATTCGAATCGAAAAGAATCGAATTGAAATGAATCCGATCGAAATGAAAAGAATCTACTCGATTCGAATCCAAAAGAAACGAATCTAAAAGAATAGAATCGAATCCAAAAGAATCGAATTGAATTGAATCAAAAGAAATGAATTGAATTGAATCCAAAAGGAACTAATCGAATCAAATCGAAAAAACTCGAATAGAATCAAATCGAATCAAAAAGAATCGAATAGATTCGAATCAAAAAGAATCGAATTGAGGGATCCCTGGGTGGAGCAGCGGTTTAGCGCCTGCCTTTGGCCCAGGGCGCGATCCTGGAGACCCGGGATCGAATCCCACATCGGGCTCCTGGTGCATGGAGCCTGCTTCTCCCTCTGCCTGTGTCTCTGCCTCTCTGTCTCTCTCTGTGACTATCATAAAAAAAGAATCGAATTGAATCGTGTTGAAAAAAATCATAAAGAATCAAATCGAAAAGAATCGAATAGAATTGAATTGAAAAGAATCAAAACGAATCGAACCGAAGAGAATCGATTCGAATCAAAATAAAAAGTATCGTATGAAATCGAATCGAAAAGAATCATATCAAATAGAATCGAAAGAATGGAATCAAATCTAAAACAATCGAATCGAATCGAAAAGAATCGGATTGAATGGAATAGAATCGAAAAGAATAGAATAGAATCGAAAGAAATCGAATAGAATCAAATCAAATCAAAAAGAATCGAATTGAATTGATCCTAACCAAAAGAAGCGAAATGAATCGACTCGAACCGAAAAAAACAAATCGAAAAGAATCTAATCTCAACGAAAATCATCGAAATGAATAGAATCGAAAAGAATCGAATTGAATCAAATCGAAAAGAATCGAATGGAATCCAATCGAAAAGAATCAAATTGAGTCGAATCGAAACAAATTGAATCCAATCGAAAAGAATCTAATTGAATCGAATCGAAAAGAATCGAATTCAATCAAAACGAATCGATTCGAATGGAATAGAAAAGAATAGAATAGAATCGAAAAGAATCAAATCGAATCGAAAAGAATCGAATGGAAAAGAATTGAATCGAATCGAAAAGAAACGAATCGACCCGAATCAAAAAGAAAACAATCGAATCGAATCAAATACAAAAGAATCGCTTTGAATAGCATAGAATTGAAAAGAATCGAATCAATCGAATTGAAAACAATCGAATCGAAAAGAATCGAATCAAAAAAAGTCGAATCGAAACGAAAACAATCGAATCGAATCGAATCTAAAAGAATCGTATTGAATTGACTCGAATCGAAAAGACTCGAATCGAATTGAATCAAATCGAAAAGAATCTAATAGAAACCACTCGAACAGAATCAAATCGAAATGATTCAAAATGAATCGAATAGAATAGAATCGAAAAAAATCGAAACGAATCGAAATGAAATGAATCGAAGAGAATCGATTAGAATCGAAATGAAAAGAATCGTATTGAATCAAATCGAAAGAATCAAATCAAATCGAATGAAAGAATTGAATCAAATCGAAAAGAATCCAATCGAATCGAAAAGAATCGAACTGAATGGAATCAAATCGAAAAGAATCGAATCGAATCGAAAAGAATCGAATCAAATTTAATGGAATCGAATTGAATCGAAAAGAATCGAAATGAAACAAATCAGATCAAATGGAAAAGCATCAAATCGAATTGAAAAGAATCGAATCGAATCGAAATGAATCGAATCAAAAAGACTCGAATCGAAAAGAATCGAATTGAAAAGAATCGAATCGAATCGAAAAGACTCGAATCGAAAAGAATCGAATTGAAAAGAATCGAATCGAATCGAAAAGACTCGAATCGAATTAAAAATATCAAATCGAATCGAATCGGAAAGAATCGAATTGAAAAGACTCGAATTGAAACGAATCGATTTGAAACGAAAAGAATCCAATCGAATCGAATCGAATTGAAAGAATCGAATTGAATAGAAAAAAATCGAATAGAAAAGAATCGAACCGAAAAGAAAAGAATCAAGTTGAATCAGTCGATTAAATTCTAGTCGAATCGAATCAAAAAGAATGAAATCGAGTCGAATCGAATCGAAAAGAATCGAATCGAATCGAAAGGATTCGAATTGTATCTAATCAAAAAGAATCGAATCGTATCGACTCGAATCGAAAAGAATCCAATTGCATCATCGAATGGAAAGTAATCGAATTGAATAGAATAGAAAAGAATCGAATCGAATCAAATCGAAAACAATCAAATTGAATTGATCGAAAAGAATCGAATTGAATCAAATCGAATCGAAATGAAAAGAATCGAATCGATTCAAATAGAAAAGAATCGAATCGAAAAGAATCAAATCGACACGAAAAGAATCGAATCGAATCAAAAAGTATCGAATTGATTCGAAAACATTCGAATCGAAAAGAATCGAATTGAAATGAATCCGATCGAAATGAAAAGAATCTACTCGATTCGAATCCAAAAGAAACGAATCCAAAAGAATAGAATCGAATCCAAAAGAATCGAATTGAATTGAATCAAAAGAAATGAATTGAATTGAATCCAAAAGGAACTAATCGAATCAAATCGAAAAAACTCGAATAGAATCAAATCGAATCAAAAAGAATCGAATAGATTCGAATCAAAAAGAATCGAATTGAGGGATCCCTGGGTGGAGCAGCGGTTTAGCGCCTGCCTTTGGCCCAGGGCGCGATCCTGGAGACCCGGGATCGAATCCCACATCGGGCTCCTGGTGCATGGAGCCTGCTTCTCCCTCTGCCTGTGTCTCTGCCTCTCTGTCTCTCTCTGTGACTATCATAAAAAAAGAATCGAATTGAATCGTGTTGAAAAAAATCATAAAGAATCAAATCGAAAAGAATCGAATAGAATTGAATTGAAAAGAATCAAAACGAATCGAACCGAAGAGAATCGATTCGAATCAAAATAAAAAGTATCGTATGAAATCGAATCGAAAAGAATCATATCAAATAGAATCGAAAGAATGGAATCAAATCTAAAACAATCGAATCGAATCGAAAAGAATCGGATTGAATGGAATAGAATCGAAAAGAATAGAATAGAATCGAAAGAAATCGAATAGAATCAAATCAAATCAAAAAGAATCGAATTGAATTGATCCTAACCAAAATAAGCGAAATGAATCGACTCGAACCGAAAAAAACAAATCGAAAAGAATCTAATCTCAACGAAAATCATCGAAATGAATAGAATCGAAAAGAATCGAATTGAATCAAATCGAAAAGAATCGAATGGAATCCAATCGAAAAGAATCAAATTGAGTCGAATCGAAACAAATTGAATCCAATCGAAAAGAATCTAATTGAATCGAATCGAAAAGAATCGAATTCAATCAAAACGAATCGATTCGAATGGAATAGAAAAGAATAGAATAGAATCGAAAAGAATCAAATCGAATCGAAAAGAATCGAATGGAAAAGTTTTGAATCGAATCGAAAAGAAACGAATCGACCCGAATCAAAAAGAAAACAATCGAATCGAATCAAATACAAAAGAATCGCTTTGAATAGCATAGAATTGAAAAGAATCGAATCAATCGAATTGAAAACAATCGAATCGAAAAGAATCGAATCAAAAAAAGTCGAATCGAAACGAAAACAATCGAATCGAATCGAATCTAAAAGAATCGTATTGAATTGACTCGAATCGAAAAGACTCGAATCGAATTGAATCAAATCGAAAAGAATCTAATAGAAACCACTCGAACAGAATCAAATCGAAATGATTCAAAATGAATCGAATAGAATAGAATCGAAAAAAATCGAAACGAATCGAAATGAAATGAATCGAAGAGAATCGATTAGAATCGAAATGAAAAGAATCGTATTGAATCAAATCGAAAGAATCAAATCAAATCGAATGAAAGAATTGAATCAAATCGAAAAGAATCCAATCGAATCGAAAAGAATCGAACTGAATGGAATCAAATCGAAAAGAATCGAATCGAATCGAAAAGAATCGAATCAAATTTAATGGAATCGAATTGAATCGAAAAGAATCGAAATGAAACAAATCAGATCAAATGGAAAAGCATCAAATCGAATTGAAAAGAATCGAATCGAATCGAAATGAATCGAATCAAAAAGACTCGAATCGAAAAGAATCGTATTGAAAAGAATCGAATCGAATCGAAAAGACTCGAATCGAAAAGAATCGAATTGAAAAGAATCGAATCGAATCGAAAAGACTCGAATCGAATTAAAAATATCAAATCGAATCGAATCGGAAAGAATCGAATTGAAAAGACTCGAATTGAAACGAATCGATTTGAAACGAAAAGAATCCAATCGAATCGAATCGAATTGAAAGAATCGAATTGAATAGAAAAAAATCGAATAGAAAAGAATCGAACCGAAAAGAAAAGAATCAAGTTGAATCAGTCGATTAAATTCTAGTCGAATCGAATCAAAAAGAATGAAATCGAGTCGAATCGAATCGAAAAGAATCGAATCGAATCGAAAGGATTCGAATTGTATCTAATCAAAAAGAATCGAATCGTATCGACTCGAATCGAAAAGAATCCAATTGCATCATCGAATGGAAAGTAATCGAATTGAATAGAATAGAAAAGAATCGAATCGAATCAAATCGAAAACAATCAAATTGAATTGATCGAAAAGAATCGAATTGAATCAAATCGAATCGAAATGAAAAGAATCGAATAGATTCAAATAGAAAAGAATCGAATCGAAAAGAATCAAATCGACACAAAAGAATCGAATCGAATCAAAAAGTATCGAATTGATTCGAAAACATTCGAATCGAAAAGAATCGAATTGAAATGAATCCGATCGAAATGAAAAGAATCTACTCGATTCGAATCCAAAAGAATCGAATCCAAAAGAATCGAATCGAATCCAAAAGAATCGAATTGAATTGAATCAAAAGAAATGAATTGAATTGAATCCAAAAGGAACTAATCGAATCAAATCGAAAAAACTCGAATAGAATCAAATCGAATCAAAAAGAATCGAATAGATTCGAATCAAAAAGAATCGAATTGAGGGATCCCTGGGTGGCGCAGCGGTTTAGCGCCTGCCTTTGGCCCAGGGCGCGATCCTGGAGACCCGGGATCGAATCCCACATCGGGCTCCTGGTGCATGGAGCCTGCTTCTCCCTCTGCCTGTGTCTCTGCCTCTCTGTCTCTCTCTGTGACTATCATA
Organism: Canis aureus; assembly: GCF_053574225.1. Classification (NCBI taxonomy): domain Eukaryota; kingdom Metazoa; phylum Chordata; class Mammalia; order Carnivora; family Canidae; genus Canis; species Canis aureus. Next base: position 24,537,906 of record NC_135648.1, read on the forward strand.
AAAAAAGAATCGAATTGAATCGTGTTGAAAAAAATCATAAAGAATCAAATCGAAAAGAATCGAATTCCATGTAACGAAAAGATTCGAATTGAAAAGAATCGAATCGAAACAAAAGAATCGAATCGAATCGACATGAATCAAAAAGAATCGAATCAAAACGAATCGAAAAGAAACAAATCAAGTAGAATGTAAAAGAATCGAATCGAATCCAATCGAAAAAATTCGAATAGAATTGATTCGAAAAGAATCAAAACGAATCGAACCAAAGAGAATCGATTCGAATCAAAATAAAAAGTATCGTATCAAATCGAATCGAAAAGAATCATATCAAATAGAATCGAAAGAATGGAATCAAATCTAAAACAATCGAATCGAATCGAAAAGAAACTAATTGAACGGAATGGAATCGAAAAGAATACAATGGAATAGAATCGAAAGAAATCGAATAGAATCAAATCAAATCAAAAAGAATCGAATTGAATTGATCCTAACCAAAAGAAGCGAAATGAATCGACTCGAACCGAAAAAAAAAAATCGAAAAGAATCTAATCTCAACGAAAATCATCGAAATGAATAGAATCGAAAAGAATCGAATTGAATCAAATCGAAAAGAATCGAATGGAATCCAATCGAAAAGAATCAAATTGAGTCGAATCGAAACAAATTGAATCCAATCGAAAAGAATCTAATTGAATCGAATCGAAAAGAATCGAATTCAATCAAAACGAATCGATTCGAATGGAATAGAAAAGAATAGAATAGAATCGAAAAGAATCAAATCGAATCGAAAAGAATCGAATCAAAAAGAATTGAATCGAATCGAAAAGAAACGAATCGAACCGAATCAAAAAGAAAACAATCGAATCGAATCAAATACAAAAGAATCGCTTTGAATAGCATAGAATTGAAAAGAATCGAATCAATCGAATTGAAAACAATCGAATCGAAATGAATCGAATCAAAAAAAGTCGAATCGAAACGAAAACAATCGAATCGAATCGAATCTAAAAGAATCGTATTGAATTGAATCGAGTCGAAAAGACTCGAATCAAAAAGACTCGAATCGAATTGAATCAAATCGAAAAGAATCTAATAGAAACCACTCGAACAGAATCAAATCGAAATGATTCAAAATGAATCGAATAGAATAGAATCGAAAAAAATCGAAACGAATCGAAATGAAATGAATCGAAGAGAATCGATTAGAATCGAAATGAAAAGAATCGTATTGAATCGAATCGAAAGAATCCAATCAAATCGAATCGAAAGAATTGAATCAAATCGAAAAGAATACAATCGAATCGAAAAGAATCGAACTGAATGGAATCAAATCGAAAAGAATCGAATCGAATCGAAAAGAATCGAATCAAATTTAAGGGAATCGAAAAGAATCGAATGGAATCGTAAAGAATCGAAATGAAACAAATCAGATGAAATGGAAAAGCATCAAATCGAATTGAAAAGAATCGAATCGAATCGAAATGAATCGAATCAAAAAGACTCGAATCGAAAAGAATCGAATTGAAAAGAATCGAATCGAATCGAAAAGACTCGAATCGAATTAAAAATATCAAATCGAATCGAATCGGAAAGAATCGAATTGAAAAGACTCGAATTGAAACGATTCGATTTGAAACGAAAAGAATCCAATCGAATCGAATCGAATTGAAAGAATCGAATTGAATAGAAAAAAATCGAATAGAAAAGAATCGAACCGAAAAGAAAAGAATCAAATTGAATCTGTCGATTAAATTCTAGTCGAATCGAATCAAAAAGAATGAAATCGAATCGAATCGAATCGAAAAGAATCGAATCGAATCGAAAAGAATCGAATTGTGTCTAATCAAAAAGAATCGAATCGTATCGACTCGAATCGAAAAGAATCCAATTGCATCATCGAATGGAAACTAATCGAATTGAATAGAATCGAAAAGAATCGAATCGAATCAAATCGAAAACAATCAAATTGAATTGATCGAAAAGAATCGAATTGAATCAAATCGAATCGAAATGAAAAGAATCGAATAGATTCAAATAGAAAAGAATCGAATCGAAAAGAATCAAATCGACACGAAAAGAATCGAATCGAATCAAAAAGTATCGAATTGATTCGAAAACATTCGAATCGAAAAGAATCGAATTGAAATGAATCCGATCGAAATGAAAAGAATCTACTCGATTCGAATCCAAAAGAAACGAATCCAAAAGAATAGAATCGAATCCAAAAGAATCGAATTGAATTGAATCAAAAGAAATGAATTGAATTGAATCCAAAAGGAACTAATCGAATCAAATCGAAAAAACTCGAATAGAATCAAATCGAATCAAAAAGAATCGAATAGATTCGAATCAAAAAGAATCGAATTGAGGGATCCCTGGGTGGAGCAGCGGTTTAGCGCCTGCCTTTGGCCCAGGGCGCGATCCTGGAGACCCGGGATCGAATCCCACATCGGGCTCCTGGTGCATGGAGCCTGCTTCTCCCTCTGCCTGTGTCTCTGCCTCTCTGTCTCTCTCTGTGACTATCATAAAAAAAGAATCGAATTGAATCGCGTTGAAAAAAATCATAAAGAATCAAATCGAAAAGAATCGAATTCCATGTAACGAAAAGATTCGAATTGAAAAGAATCGAATCGAAACAAAAGAATCGAATCGAATCGACATGAATCAAAAAGAATCGAATCAAAACGAATCGAAAAGAAACAAATCAAGTAGAATCTAAAAGAATCGAATCGAATCAAATCGAAAACATTCGAATAGAATTGAATCGAAAAGAATCAAAACGAATCGAACCGAAGAGAATCGATTCGAATCAAAATAAAAAGTATCGTATCAAATCGAATCGAAAAGAATCATATCAAATCGAATCGAAAGAATGGAATCAAATCTAAAACAATCGAATCGAATCGAAAAGAATCGCATTGAATGGAATAGAATCGAAAAGAATAGAATAGAATCGAAAGAAATCGAATAGAATCAAATCAAATCAAAAAGAATCGAATTGAATTGATCCTAACCAAAATAAGCGAAATGAATCGACTCGAACCGAAAAAAACAAATCGAAAAGAATCTAATCTCAACGAAAATCATCGATATGAATAGAATCGAAAAGAATCTAATTGAATCAAATCGAAAAGAATCGAATGGAATCCAATCGAAAAGAATCAAATTGATTCGAATCAAAACAAATTGAATCCAATCGAAGAGAATCTAATTGAATCGAATCGAAAAGAATCGAATTCAATCAAAACGAATCGATTCGAATGGAATAGAAAAGAATAGAATAGAATCGAAAAGAATCAAATCGAATCGAAAAGAATCGAATCGAAAAGAATTGAATCGAATCGAAAAGAAACGAATCGACCCGAATCAAAAAGAAAACAATCGAATCGAATCAAATACAAAAGAATCGCATTGAATAGCATAGAACTGAAAAGAATCGAATCAATCGAATTGAAAACAATCGAATCGAAACGAATCGAATAAAAAAAAAGTCGAATCGAAACGAAAACAATCGAATCGAATCGAATCTAAAAGAATCGTATTGAATTGAATCGAGTCGAAAAGACTCGAATCAAAAAGACTCGAATCGAATTGAATCAAATCGAAAAGAATCTAATAGAAACCACTCGAACAGAATCAAATCGAAATGATTCAAAATGAATCGAATAGAATAGAATCGAAAAAAATCGAAACGAATCGAAATGAAATGAATCGAAGAGAATCGATTAGAATCGAAATGAAAAGAATCGTATTGAATCGAAACGAAAGAATCCAATCAAATCGAATCGAAAGAATTGAATCAAATCGAAAAGAATACAATCGAATCGAAAAGAATCGAACTGAATGGAATCAAATCGAAAAGAATCGAATCGAATCGAAAAGAATCGAATCATATTTAATGGAATCGAAAAGAATCGAATGGAATCGTAAAGAATCGAAATGAAACAAATCAGATGAAATGGAAAAGCATCAAATCGAATTGAAAAGAATCGAATCGAATCGAAATGAATCGAATCAAAAAGACTCGAATCGAAAAGAATCGAATTGAAAAGAATCGAATCGAATCGAAAAGACTCGAATCGAATTAAAAATATCAAATCGAATCGAATCGGAAAGAATCGAATTGAAAAGACTCGAATTGAAACGATTCGATTTGAAACGAAAAGAATCCAATCGAATCGAATCGAATTGAAAGAATCGAATTGAATAGAAAAAAATCGAATAGAAAAGAATCGAACCGAAAAGAAAAGAATCAAATTGAATCTGTCGATTAAATTCTAGTCGAATCGAATCAAAAAGAATGAAATCGAATCGAATCGAATCGAAAAGAATCGAATCGAATCGAAAAGAATCGAATTGTGTCTAATCAAAAAGAATCGAATCGTATCGACTCGAATCGAAAAGAATCCAATTGCATCATCGAATGGAAACTAATCGAATTGAATAGAATCGAAAAGAATCGAATCGAATCAAATCGAAAACAATCAAATTGAATTGATCGAAAAGAATCGAATTGAATCAAATCGAATCGAAATGAAAAGAATCGAATAGATTCAAATAGAAAAGAATCGAATCGAAAAGAATCAAATCGACACGAAAAGAATCGAATCGAATCAAAAAGTATCGAATTGATTCGAAAACATTCGAATCGAAAAGAATCGAATTGAAATGAATCCGATCGAAATGAAAAGAATCTACTCGATTCGAATCCAAAAGAAACGAATCTAAAAGAATAGAATCGAATCCAAAAGAATCGAATTGAATTGAATCAAAAGAAATGAATTGAATTGAATCCAAAAGGAACTAATCGAATCAAATCGAAAAAACTCGAATAGAATCAAATCGAATCAAAAAGAATCGAATAGATTCGAATCAAAAAGAATCGAATTGAGGGATCCCTGGGTGGAGCAGCGGTTTAGCGCCTGCCTTTGGCCCAGGGCGCGATCCTGGAGACCCGGGATCGAATCCCACATCGGGCTCCTGGTGCATGGAGCCTGCTTCTCCCTCTGCCTGTGTCTCTGCCTCTCTGTCTCTCTCTGTGACTATCATAAAAAAAGAATCGAATTGAATCGTGTTGAAAAAAATCATAAAGAATCAAATCGAAAAGAATCGAATAGAATTGAATTGAAAAGAATCAAAACGAATCGAACCGAAGAGAATCGATTCGAATCAAAATAAAAAGTATCGTATGAAATCGAATCGAAAAGAATCATATCAAATAGAATCGAAAGAATGGAACCAAATCTAAAACAATCGAATCGAATCGAAAAGAATCGGATTGAATGGAATAGAATCGAAAAGAATAGAATAGAATCGAAAGAAATCGAATAGAATCAAATCAAATCAAAAAGAATCGAATTGAATTGATCCTAACCAAAATAAGCGAAATGAATCGACTCGAACCGAAAAAAACAAATCGAAAAGAATCTAATCTCAACGAAAATCATCGAAATGAATAGAATCGAAAAGAATCGAATTGAATCAAATCGAAAAGAATCGAATGGAATCCAATCGAAAAGAATCAAATTGAGTCGAATCGAAACAAATTGAATCCAATCGAAAAGAATCTAATTGAATCGAATCGAAAAGAATCGAATTCAATCAAAACGAATCGATTCGAATGGAATAGAAAAGAATAGAATAGAATCGAAAAGAATCAAATCGAATCGAAAAGAATCGAATGGAAAAGAATTGAATCGAATCGAAAAGAAACGAATCGACCCGAATCAAAAAGAAAACAATCGAATCGAATCAAATACAAAAGAATCGCTTTGAATAGCATAGAATTGAAAAGAATCGAATCAATCGAATTGAAAACAATCGAATCGAAAAGAATCGAATCAAAAAAAGTCGAATCGAAACGAAAACAATCGAATCGAATCGAATCTAAAAGAATCGTATTGAATTGACTCGAATCGAAAAGACTCGAATCGAATTGAATCAAATCGAAAAGAATCTAATAGAAACCACTCGAACAGAATCAAATCGAAATGATTCAAAATGAATCGAATAGAATAGAATCGAAAAAAATCGAAACGAATCGAAATGAAATGAATCGAAGAGAATCGATTAGAATCGAAATGAAAAGAATCGTATTGAATCAAATCGAAATAATCAAATCAAATCGAATGAAAGAATTGAATCAAATCGAAAAGAATCCAATCGAATCGAAAAGAATCGAACTGAATGGAATCAAATCGAAAAGAATCGAATCGAATCGAAAAGAATCGAATCAAATTTAATGGAATCGAATTGAATCGAAAAGAATCGAAATGAAACAAATCAGATCAAATGGAAAAGCATCAAATCGAATTGAAAAAAATCGAATCGAATCGAAATGAATCGAATCAAAAAGACTCGAATCGAAAAGAATCGAATTGAAAAGAATCGAATCGAATCGAAAAGACTCGAATCGAAAAGAATCGAATTGAAAAGAATCGAATCGAATCGAAAAGACTCGAATCGAATTAAAAATATCAAATCGAATCGAATCGGAAAGAATCGAATTGAAAAGACTCGAATTGAAACGAATCGATTTGAAACGAAAAGAATCGAATCGAATCGAATCGAATTGAAAGAATCGAATTGAATAGAAAAAAATCGAATAGAAAAGAATCGAACCGAAAAGAAAAGAATCAAGTTGAATCAGTCGATTAAATTCTAGTCGAATCGAATCAAAAAGAATGAAATCGAGTCGAATCGAATCGAAAAGAATCGAATCGAATCGAAAGGATTCGAATTGTATCTAATCAAAAAGAATCGAATCGTATCGACTCGAATCGAAAAGAATCCAATTGCATCATCGAATGGAAAGTAATCGAATTGAATAGAATCGAAAAGAATCGAATCGAATCAAATCGAAAACAATCAAATTGAATTGATCGAAAAGAATCGAATTGAATCAAATCGAATCGAAATGAAAAGAATCGAATCGATTCAAATAGAAAAGAATCGAATCGAAAAGAATCAAATCGACACGAAAAGAATCGAATCGAATCAAAAAGTATCGAATTGATTCGAAAACATTCGAATCGAAAAGAATCGAATTGAAATGAATCCGATCGAAATGAAAAGAATCTACTCGATTCGAATCCAAAAGAAACGAATCCAAAAGAATAGAATCGAATCCAAAAGAATCGAATTGAATTGAATCAAAAGAAATGAATTGAATTGAATCCAAAAGGAACTAATCGAATCAAATCGAAAAAACTCGAATAGAATCAAATCGAATCAAAAAGAATCGAATAGATTCGAATCAAAAAGAATCGAATTGAGGGATCCCTGGGTGGAGCAGCGGTTTAGCGCCTGCCTTTGGCCCAGGGCGCGATCCTGGAGACCCGGGATCGAATCCCACATCGGGCTCCTGGTGCATGGAGCCTGCTTCTCCCTCTGCCTGTGTCTCTGCCTCTCTGTCTCTCTCTGTGACTATCATAAAAAAAGAATCGAATTGAATCGTGTTGAAAAAAATCATAAAGAATCAAATCGAAAAGAATCGAATAGAATTGAATTGAAAAGAATCAAAACGAATCGAACCGAAGAGAATCGATTCGAATCAAAATAAAAAGTATCGTATGAAATCGAATCGAAAAGAATCATATCAAATAGAATCGAAAGAATGGAATCAAATCTAAAACAATCGAATCGAATCGAAAAGAATCGGATTGAATGGAATAGAATCGAAAAGAATAGAATAGAATCGAAAGAAATCGAATAGAATCAAATCAAATCAAAAAGAATCGAATTGAATTGATCCTAACCAAAAGAAGCGAAATGAATCGACTCGAACCGAAAAAAACAAATCGAAAAGAATCTAATCTCAACGAAAATCATCGAAATGAATAGAATCGAAAAGAATCGAATTGAATCAAATCGAAAAGAATCGAATGGAATCCAATCGAAAAGAATCAAATTGAGTCGAATCGAAACAAATTGAATCCAATCGAAAAGAATCTAATTGAATCGAATCGAAAAGAATCGAATTCAATCAAAACGAATCGATTCGAATGGAATAGAAAAGAATAGAATAGAATCGAAAAGAATCAAATCGAATCGAAAAGAATCGAATGGAAAAGAATTGAATCGAATCGAAAAGAAACGAATCGACCCGAATCAAAAAGAAAACAATCGAATCGAATCAAATACAAAAGAATCGCTTTGAATAGCATAGAATTGAAAAGAATCGAATCAATCGAATTGAAAACAATCGAATCGAAAAGAATCGAATCAAAAAAAGTCGAATCGAAACGAAAACAATCGAATCGAATCGAATCTAAAAGAATCGTATTGAATTGACTCGAATCGAAAAGACTCGAATCGAATTGAATCAAATCGAAAAGAATCTAATAGAAACCACTCGAACAGAATCAAATCGAAATGATTCAAAATGAATCGAATAGAATAGAATCGAAAAAAATCGAAACGAATCGAAATGAAATGAATCGAAGAGAATCGATTAGAATCGAAATGAAAAGAATCGTATTGAATCAAATCGAAAGAATCAAATCAAATCGAATGAAAGAATTGAATCAAATCGAAAAGAATCCAATCGAATCGAAAAGAATCGAACTGAATGGAATCAAATCGAAAAGAATCGAATCGAATCGAAAAGAATCGAATCAAATTTAATGGAATCGAATTGAATCGAAAAGAATCGAAATGAAACAAATCAGATCAAATGGAAAAGCATCAAATCGAATTGAAAAGAATCGAATCGAATCGAAATGAATCGAATCAAAAAGACTCGAATCGAAAAGAATCGAATTGAAAAGAATCGAATCGAATCGAAAAGACTCGAATCGAAAAGAATCGAATTGAAAAGAATCGAATCGAATCGAAAAGACTCGAATCGAATTAAAAATATCAAATCGAATCGAATCGGAAAGAATCGAATTGAAAAGACTCGAATTGAAACGAATCGATTTGAAACGAAAAGAATCCAATCGAATCGAATCGAATTGAAAGAATCGAATTGAATAGAAAAAAATCGAATAGAAAAGAATCGAACCGAAAAGAAAAGAATCAAGTTGAATCAGTCGATTAAATTCTAGTCGAATCGAATCAAAAAGAATGAAATCGAGTCGAATCGAATCGAAAAGAATCGAATCGAATCGAAAGGATTCGAATTGTATCTAATCAAAAAGAATCGAATCGTATCGACTCGAATCGAAAAGAATCCAATTGCATCATCGAATGGAAAGTAATCGAATTGAATAGAATAGAAAAGAATCGAATCGAATCAAATCGAAAACAATCAAATTGAATTGATCGAAAAGAATCGAATTGAATCAAATCGAATCGAAATGAAAAGAATCGAATAGATTCAAATAGAAAAGAATCGAATCGAAAAGAATCAAATCGACACGAAAAGAATCGAATCGAATCAAAAAGTATCGAATTGATTCGAAAACATTCGAATCGAAAAGAATCGAATTGAAATGAATCCGATCGAAATGAAAAGAATCTACTCGATTCGAATCCAAAAGAATCGAATCCAAAAGAATCGAATCGAATCCAAAAGAATCGAATTGAATTGAATCAAAAGAAATGAATTGAATTGAATCCAAAAGGAACTAATCGAATCAAATCGAAAAAACTCGAATAGAATCAAATCGAATCAAAAACAATCGAATAGATTCGAATCAAAAAGAATCGAATTGAGGGATCCCTGGGTGGCGCAGCGGTTTAGCGCCTGCCTTTGGCCCAGGGCGCGATCCTGGAGACCCGGGATCGAATCCCACATCGGGCTCCTGGTGCATGGAGCCTGCTTCTCCCTCTGCCTGTGTCTCTGCCTCTCTGTCTCTCTCTGTGACTATCATAAAAAAAGAATCGAATTGAATCGTGTTGAAAAAAATCATAAAGAATCAAATCGAAAAGAATCGAATTCCATGTAACGAAAAGATTCGAATTGAAAAGAATCGAATCGAAACAAAAGAATCGAATCGAATCGACATGAATCAAAAAGAATCGAATCAAAACGAATCGAAAAGAAACAAATCAAGTAGAATGTAAAAGAATCGAATCGAATCCAATCGAAAAAATTCGAATAGAATTGATTCGAAAAGAATCAAAACGAATCGAACCGAAGAGAATCGATTCGAATCAAAATAAAAAGTATCGTATCAAATCGAATCGAAAAGAATCATATCAAATAGAATCGAAAGAATGGAATCAAATCTAAAACAATCGAATCGAATCGAAAAGAAACTAATTGAACGGAATGGAATCGAAAAGAATACAATGGAATAGAATCGAAAGAAATCGAATAGAATCAAATCAAATCAAAAAGAATCGAATTGAATTGATCCTAACCAAAAGAAGCGAAATGAATCGACTCGAACCGAAAAAAACAAATCGAAAAGAATCTAATCTCAACGAAAATCATCGAAATGAATAGAATCGAAAAGAATCGAATTGAATCAAATCGAAAAGAATCGAATGGAATCCAATCGAAAAGAATCAAATTGAGTCGAATCGAAACAAATTGAATCCAATCGAAAAGAATCTAATTGAATCGAATCGAAAAGAATCGAATTCAATCAAAACGAATCGATTCGAATGGAATAGAAAAGAATAGAATCGAATCGAAAAGAATCAAATCGAATCGAAAAGAATCGAATCAAAAAGAATTGAATCGAATCGAAAAGAAACGAATCGAACCGAATCAAAAAGAAAACAATCGAATCGAATCAAATACAAAAGAATCGCTTTGAATAGCATAGAATTGAAAAGAATCGAATCAATCGAATTGAAAACAATCGAATCGAAATGAATCGAATCAAAAAAAGTCGAATCGAAACGAAAACAATCGAATCGAATCGAATCTAAAAGAATCGTATTGAATTGAATCGAGTCGAAAAGACTCGAATCAAAAAGACTCGAATCGAATTGAATCAAATCGAAAAGAATCTAATAGAAACCACTCGAACAGAATCAAATCGAAATGATTCAAAATGAATCGAATAGAATAGAATCGAAAAAAATCGAAACGAATCGAAATGAAATGAATCGAAGAGAATCGATTAGAATCGAAATGAAAAGAATCGTATTGAATCGAATCGAAAGAATCCAATCAAATCGAATCGAAAGAATTGAATCAAATCGAAAAGAATACAATCGAATCGAAAAGAATCGAACTGAATGGAATCAAATCGAAAAGAATCGAATCGAATCGAAAAGAATCGAATCAAATTTAAGGGAATCGAAAAGAATCGAATGGAATCGTAAAGAATCGAAATGAAACAAATCAGATGAAATGGAAAAGCATCAAATCGAATTGAAAAGAATCGAATCGAATCGAAATGAATCGAATCAAAAAGACTCGAATCGAAAAGAATCGAATTGAAAAGAATCGAATCGAATCGAAAAGACTCGAATCGAATTAAAAATATCAAATCGAATCGAATCGGAAAGAATCGAATTGAAAAGACTCGAATTGAAACGATTCGATTTGAAACGAAAAGAATCCAATCGAATCGAATCGAATTGAAAGAATCGAATTGAATAGAAAAAAATCGAATAGAAAAGAATCGAACCGAAAAGAAAAGAATCAAATTGAATCTGTCGATTAAATTCTAGTCGAATCGAATCAAAAAGAATGAAATCGAATCGAATCGAATCGAAAAGAATCGAATCGAATCGAAAAGAATCGAATTGTGTCTAATCAAAAAGAATCGAATCGTATCGACTCGAATCGAAAAGAATCCAATTGCATCATCGAATGGAAACTAATCGAATTGAATAGAATCGAAAAGAATCGAATCGAATCAAATCGAAAACAATCAAATTGAATTGATCGAAAAGAATCGAATTGAATCAAATCGAATCGAAATGAAAAGAATCGAATAGATTCAAATAGAAAAGAATCGAATCGAAAAGAATCAAATCGACACGAAAAGAATCGAATCGAATCAAAAAGTATCGAATTGATTCGAAAACATTCGAATCGAAAAGAATCGAATTGAAATGAATCCGATCGAAATGAAAAGAATCTACTCGATTCGAATCCAAAAGAAACGAATCTAAAAGAATAGAATCGAATCCAAAAGAATCGAATTGAATTGAATCAAAAGAAATGAATTGAATTGAATCCAAAAGGAACTAATCGAATCAAATCGAAAAAACTCGAATAGAATCAAATCGAATCAAAAAGAATCGAATAGATTCGAATCAAAAAGAATCGAATTGAGGGATCCCTGGGTGGAGCAGCGGTTTAGCGCCTGCCTTTGGCCCAGGGCGCGATCCTGGAGACCCGGGATCGAATCCCACATCGGGCTCCTGGTGCATGGAGCCTGCTTCTCCCTCTGCCTGTGTCTCTGCCTCTCTGTCTCTCTCTGTGACTATCATAAAAAAAGAATCGAATTGAATCGCGTTGAAAAAAATCATAAAGAATCAAATCGAAAAGAATCGAATTCCATGTAACGAAAAGATTCGAATTGAAAAGAATCGAATCGAAACAAAAGAATCGAATCGAATCGACATGAATCAAAAAGAATCGAATCAAAACGAATCGAAAAGAAACAAATCAAGTAGAATCTAAAAGAATCGAATCGAATCAAATCGAAAACATTCGAATAGAATTGAATCGAAAAGAATCAAAACGAATCGAACCGAAGAGAATCGATTCGAATCAAAATAAAAAGTATCGTATCAAATCGAATCGAAAAGAATCATATCAAATAGAATCGAAAGAATGGAATCAAATCTAAAACAATCGAATCGAATCGAAAAGAATCGCATTGAATGGAATACAATCGAAAAGAATAGAATAGAATCGAAAGAAATCGAATAGAATCAAATCAAATCAAAAAGAATCGAATTGAATTGATCCTAACCAAAATAAGCGAAATGAATCGACTCGAACCGAAAAAAACAAATCGAAAAGAATCTAATCTCAACGAAAATCATCGATATGAATAGAATCGAAAAGAATCTAATTGAATCAAATCGAAAAGAATCGAATGGAATCCAATCGAAAAGAATCAAATTGATTCGAATCAAAACAAATTGAATCCAATCGAAGAGAATCTAATTGAATCGAATCGAAAAGAATCGAATTCAATCAAAACGAATCGATTCGAATGGAATAGAAAAGAATAGAATAGAATCGAAAAGAATCAAATCGAATCGAAAAGAATCGAATCGAAAAGAATTGAATCGAATCGAAAAGAAACGAATCGACCCGAATCAAAAAGAAAACAATCGAATCGAATCAAATACAAAAGAATCGCATTGAATAGCATAGAACTGAAAAGAATCGAATCAATCGAATTGAAAACAATCGAATCGAAACGAATCGAATAAAAAAAAAGTCGAATCGAAACGAAAACAATCGAATCGAATCGAATCTAAAAGAATCGTATTGAATTGAATCGAGTCGAAAAGACTCGAATCAAAAAGACTCGAATCGAATTGAATCAAATCGAAAAGAATCTAATAGAAACCACTCGAACAGAATCAAATCGAAATGATTCAAAATGAATCGAATAGAATAGAATCGAAAAAAATCGAAACGAATCGAAATGAAATGAATCGAAGAGAATCGATTAGAATCGAAATGAAAAGAATCGTATTGAATCGAATCGAAAGAATCCAATCAAATCGAATCGAAAGAATTGAATCAAATCGAAAAGAATACAATCGAATCGAAAAGAATCGAACTGAATGGAATCAAATCGAAAAGAATCGAATCGAATCGAAAAGAATCGAATCAAATTTAATGGAATCGAAAAGAATCGAATGGAATCGTAAAGAATCGAAATGAAACAAATCAGATGAAATGGAAAAGCATCAAATCGAATTGAAAAGAATCGAATCGAATCGAAATGAATCGAATCAAAAAGACTCGAATCGAAAAGAATCGAATTGAAAAGAATCGAATCGAATCGAAAAGACTCGAATCGAATTAAAAATATCAAATCGAATCGAATCGGAAAGAATCGAATTGAAAAGACTCGAATTGAAACGATTCGATTTGAAACGAAAAGAATCCAATCGAATCGAATCGAATTGAAAGAATCGAATTGAATAGAAAAAAATCGAATAGAAAAGAATCGAACCGAAAAGAAAAGAATCAAATTGAATCTGTCGATTAAATTCTAGTCGAATCGAATCAAAAAGAATGAAATCGAATCGAATCGAATCGAAAAGAATCGAATCGAATCGAAAAGAATCGAATTGTGTCTAATCAAAAAGAATCGAATCGTATCGACTCGAATCGAAAAGAATCCAATTGCATCATCGAATGGAAACTAATCGAATTGAATAGAATCGAAAAGAATCGAATCGAATCAAATCGAAAACAATCAAATTGAATTGATCGAAAAGAATCGAATTGAATCAAATCGAATCGAAATGAAAAGAATCGAATCGATTCAAATAGAAAAGAATCGAATCGAAAAGAATCAAATCGACACGAAAAGAATCGAATCGAATCAAAAAGTATCGAATTGATTCGAAAACATTCGAATCGAAAAGAATCGAATTGAAATGAATCCGATCGAAATGAAAAGAATCTACTCGATTCGAATCCAAAAGAAACGAATCTAAAAGAATAGAATCGAATCCAAAAGAATCGAATTGAATTGAATCAAAAGAAATGAATTGAATTGAATCCAAAAGGAACTAATCGAATCAAATCGAAAAAACTCGAATAGAATCAAATCGAATCAAAAAGAATCGAATAGATTCGAATAAAAAAGAATCGAATTGAGGGATCCCTGGGTGGAGCAGCGGTTTAGCGCCTGCCTTTGGCCCAGGGCGCGATCCTGGAGACCCGGGATCGAATCCCACATCGGGCTCCTGGTGCATGGAGCCTGCTTCTCCCTCTGCCTGTGTCTCTGCCTCTCTGTCTCTCTCTGTGACTATCATAAAAAAAGAATCGAATTGAATCGTGTTGAAAAAAATCATAAAGAATCAAATCGAAAAGAATCGAATAGAATTGAATTGAAAATAATCAAAACGAATCGAACCGAAGAGAATCGATTCGAATCAAAATAAAAAGTATCGTATGAAATCGAATCGAAAAGAATCATATCAAATAGAATCGAAAGAATGGAATCAAATCTAAAACAATCGAATCGAATCGAAAAGAATCGCATTGAATGGAATACAATCGAAAAGAATAGAATAGAATCGAAAGAAATCGAATAGAATCAAATCAAATCAAAAAGAATCGAATTGAATTGATCCTAACCAAAATAAGCGAAATGAATCGACTCGAACCGAAAAAAACAAATCGAAAAGAATCTAATCTCAACGAAAATCATCGAAATGAATAGAATCGAAAAGAATCGAATTGAATCAAATCGAAAAGAATCGAATGGAATCCAATCGAAAAGAATCAAATTGAGTCGAATCGAAACAAATTGAATCCAATCGAAAAGAATCTAATTGAATCGAATCGAAAAGAATCGAATTCAATCAAAACGAATCGATTCGAATGGAATAGAAAAGAATAGAATAGAATCGAAAAGAATCAAATCGAATCGAAAAGAATCGAATGGAAAAGAATTGAATCGAATCGAAAAGAAACGAATCGACCCGAATCAAAAAGAAAACAATCGAATCGAATCAAATACAAAAGAATCGCTTTGAATAGCATAGAATTGAAAAGAATCGAATCAATCGAATTGAAAACAATCGAATCGAAAAGAATCGAATCAAAAAAAGTCGAATCGAAACGAAAACAATCGAATCGAATCGAATCTAAAAGAATCGTATTGAATTGACTCGAATCGAAAAGACTCGAATCGAATTGAATCAAATCGAAAAGAATCTAATAGAAACCACTCGAACAGAATCAAATCGAAATGATTCAAAATGAATCGAATAGAATAGAATCGAAAAAAATCGAAACGAATCGAAATGAAATGAATCGAAGAGAATCGATTAGAATCGAAATGAAAAGAATCGTATTGAATCAAATCGAAATAATCAAATCAAATCGAATGAAAGAATTGAATCAAATCGAAAAGAATCCAATCGAATCGAAAAGAATCGAACTGAATGGAATCAAATCGAAAAGAATCGAATCGAATCGAAAAGAATCGAATCAAATTTAATGGAATCGAATTGAATCGAAAAGAATCGAAATGAAACAAATCAGATCAAATGGAAAAGCATCAAATCGAATTGAAAAGAATCGAATCGAATCGAAATGAATCGAATCAAAAAGACTCGAATCGAAAAGAATCGAATTGAAAAGAATCGAATCGAATCGAAAAGACTCGAATCGAAAAGAATCGAATTGAAAAGAATCGAATCGAATAGAAAAGACTCGAATCGAATTAAAAATATCAAATCGAATCGAATCGGAAAGAATCGAATTGAAAAGACTCGAATTGAAACGAATCGATTTGAAACGAAAAGAATCCAATCGAATCGAATCGAATTGAAAGAATCGAATTGAATAGAAAAAAATCGAATAGAAAAGAATCGAACCGAAAAGAAAAGAATCAAGTTGAATCAGTCGATTAAATTCTAGTCGAATCGAATCAAAAAGAATGAAATCGAGTCGAATCGAATCGAAAAGAATCGAATCGAATCGAAAGGATTCGAATTGTATCTAATCAAAAAGAATCGAATCGTATCGACTCGAATCGAAAAGAATCCAATTGCATCATCGAATGGAAAGTAATCGAATTGAATAGAATAGAAAAGAATCGAATCGAATCAAATCGAAAACAATCAAATTGAATTGATCGAAAAGAATCGAATTGAATCAAATCGAATCGAAATGAAAAGAATCGAATCGATTCAAATAGAAAAGAATCGAATCGAAAAGAATCAAATCGACACGAAAAGAATCGAATCGAATCAAAAAGTATCGAATTGATTCGAAAACATTCGAATCGAAAAGAATCGAATTGAAATGAATCCGATCGAAATGAAAAGAATCTACTCGATTCGAATCCAAAAGAATCGAATCCAAAAGAATCGAATCGAATCCAAAAGAATCGAATTGAATTGAATCAAAAGAAATGAATTGAATTGAATCCAAAAGGAACTAATCGAATCAAATCGAAAAAACTCGAATAGAATCAAATCGAATCAAAAACAATCGAATAGATTCGAATCAAAAAGAATCGAATTGAGGGATCCCTGGGTGGCGCAGCGGTTTAGCGCCTGCCTTTGGCCCAGGGCGCGATCCTGGAGACCCGGGATCGAATCCCACATCGGGCTCCTGGTGCATGGAGCCTGCTTCTCCCTCTGCCTGTGTCTCTGCCTCTCTGTCTCTCTCTGTGACTATCATAAAAAAGAATCGAATTGAATCGTGTTGAAAAAAATCATAAAGAATCAAATCGAAAAGAATCGAATTCCATGTAACGAAAAGATTCGAATTGAAAAGAATCGAATCGAAACAAAAGAATCGAATCGAATCGACATGAATCAAAAAGAATCGAATCAAAACGAATCGAAAAGAAACAAATCAAGTAGAATGTAAAAGAATCGAATCGAATCCAATCGAAAAAATTCGAATAGAATTGATTCGAAAAGAATCAAAACGAATCGAACCGAAGAGAATCGATTCGAATCAAAATAAAAAGTATCGTATCAAATCGAATCGAAAAGAATCATATCAAATAGAATCGAAAGAATGGAATCAAATCTAAAACAATCGAATCGAATCGAAAAGAAACTAATTGAACGGAATGGAATCGAAAAGAATACAATGGAATAGAATCGAAAGAAATCGAATAGAATCAAATCAAATCAAAAAGAATCGAATTGAATTGATCCTAACCAAAAGAAGCGAAATGAATCGACTCGAACCGAAAAAAACAAATCGAAAAGAATCTAATCTCAACGAAAATCATCGAAATGAATAGAATCGAAAAGAATCGAATTGAATCAAATCGAAAAGAATCGAATGGAATCCAATCGAAAAGAATCAAATTGAGTCGAATCGAAACAAATTGAATCCAATCGAAAAGAATCTAATTGAATCGAATCGAAAAGAATCGAATTCAATCAAAACGAATCGATTCGAATGGAATAGAAAAGAATAGAATCGAATCGAAAAGAATCAAATCGAATCGAAAAGAATCGAATCAAAAAGAATTGAATCGAATCGAAAAGAAACGAATCGAACCGAATCAAAAAGAAAACAATCGAATCGAATCAAATACAAAAGAATCGCTTTGAATAGCATAGAATTGAAAAGAATCGAATCAATCGAATTGAAAACAATCGAATCGAAATGAATCGAATCAAAAAAAGTCGAATCGAAACGAAAACAATCGAATCGAATCGAATCTAAAAGAATCGTATTGAATTGAATCGAGTCGAAAAGACTCGAATCAAAAAGACTCGAATCGAATTGAATCAAATCGAAAAGAATCTAATAGAAACCACTCGAACAGAATCAAATCGAAATGATTCAAAATGAATCGAATAGAATAGAATCGAAAAAAATCGAAACGAATCGAAACGAACCAAAACGAAATGAATCGAAGAGAATCGATTAGAATCGAAATGAAAAGAATCGTATTGAATCGAATCGAAAAGAATCAAATCAAATCGAATCGAAAGAATTGAATCAAATCGAAAAGAATCCAATCGAATCGAAAAGAATCGAACTGAATGGAATCAAACCGAAAAGAATCGAATCGAATCGAATCAAATTTAATGGAATCGAAAAGAATCGAATTGAATCGAAAAGAATCAAAATGAAACAAATCACATCAAATGGAAAAGCATCAAATCGAATTGAAAAGAATCGAATCGAATCGAAATGAATCGAATCAAAAAGACTCGAATCGAAAGAATCGAATCGAATCGAAAAGACTCGAATCGAATTAAAAATATCAAATCGAATCGAATAGAAAAGAATCGAATTGAAAAGACTCGAATTGAAACGAATCGATTTGAAACGAAAAGAATCGAATCTAATCGAATCGAATTGAAAGAATCGATTTGAATAGAAAAAATCGAATACAAAAGAATCGAACCGAAAAGTAAAGAACCAAATTGAATCAGTCGATTAAATTCTAGTCGAATCGAATCAAAAAGCATGAAATCGAGTCGAATCGAATCGAAAAGAATCGAATCGAATCGAAAAGATTCGAATTGTATCTAATCAAAAAGAATCGAATCGTATCGACTCGAATCGAAAAGAATCCAATTGCATCATCGAATGGAAAGTAATCGAATTGAATAGAATAGAAAAGAATCGAATCGAATCAAATCGAAAACAATCAAATTGAATTGATCGAAAAGAATCGAATTGAATCAAATCGAATCGAAATGAAAAGAATCGAATCGATTCAAATAGAAAAGAATCGAATCGAAAAGAATCAAATCGACACGAAAAGAATCGAATCGAATCAAAAAGTATCGAATTGATTCGAAAACATTCGAATCGAAAAGAATCGAATTGAAATGAATCCGATCGAAATGAAAAGAATCTACTCGATTCGAATCCAAAAGAATCGAATCCAAAAGAATCGAATCGAATCCAAAAGAATCGAATTGAATTGAATCAAAAGAAATGAATTGAATTGAATCCAAAAGGAACTAATCGAATCAAATCGAAAAAACTCGAATAGAATCAAATCGAATCAAAAACAATCGAATAGATTCGAATCAAAAAGAATCGAATTGAGGGATCCCTGGGTGGCGCAGCGGTTTAGCGCCTGCCTTTGGCCCAGGGCGCGATCCTGGAGACCCGGGATCGAATCCCACATCGGGCTCCTGGTGCATGGAGCCTGCTTCTCCCTCTGCCTGTGTCTCTGCCTCTCTGTCTCTCTCTGTGACTATCATAAAAAAGAATCGAATTGAATCGTGTTGAAAAAAATCATAAAGAATCAAATCGAAAAGAATCGAATTCCATGTAACGAAAAGATTCGAATTGAAAAGAATCGAATCGAAACAAAAGAATCGAATCGAATCGACATGAATCAAAAAGAATCGAATCAAAACGAATCGAAAAGAAACAAATCAAGTAGAATGTAAAAGAATCGAATCGAATCCAATCGAAAAAATTCGAATAGAATTGATTCGAAAAGAATCAAAACGAATCGAACCGAAGAGAATCGATTCGAATCAAAATAAAAAGTATCGTATCAAATCGAATCGAAAAGAATCATATCAAATAGAATCGAAAGAATGGAATCAAATCTAAAACAATCGAATCGAATCGAAAAGAAACTAATTGAACGGAATGGAATCGAAAAGAATACAATGGAATAGAATCGAAAGAAATCGAATAGAATCAAATCAAATCAAAAAGAATCGAATTGAATTGATCCTAACCAAAAGAAGCGAAATGAATCGACTCGAACCGAAAAAAACAAATCGAAAAGAATCTAATCTCAACGAAAATCATCGAAATGAATAGAATCGAAAAGAATCGAATTGAATCAAATCGAAAAGAATCGAATGGAATCCAATCGAAAAGAATCAAATTGAGTCGAATCGAAACAAATTGAATCCAATCGAAAAGAATCTAATTGAATCGAATCGAAAAGAATCGAATTCAATCAAAACGAATCGATTCGAATGGAATAGAAAAGAATAGAATCGAATCGAAAAGAATCAAATCGAATCGAAAAGAATCGAATCAAAAAGAATTGAATCGAATCGAAAAGAAACGAATCGAACCGAATCAAAAAGAAAACAATCGAATCGAATCAAATACAAAAGAATCGCTTTGAATAGCATAGAATTGAAAAGAATCGAATCAATCGAATTGAAAACAATCGAATCGAAATGAATCGAATCAAAAAAAGTCGAATCGAAACGAAAACAATCGAATCGAATCGAATCTAAAAGAATCGTATTGAATTGAATCGAGTCGAAAAGACTCGAATCAAAAAGACTCGAATCGAATTGAATCAAATCGAAAAGAATCTAATAGAAACCACTCGAACAGAATCAAATCGAAATGATTCAAAATGAATCGAATAGAATAGAATCGAAAAAAATCGAAACGAATCGAAACGAACCAAAACGAAATGAATCGAAGAGAATCGATTAGAATCGAAATGAAAAGAATCGTATTGAATCGAATCGAAAAGAATCAAATCAAATCGAATCGAAAGAATTGAATCAAATCGAAAAGAATCCAATCGAATCGAAAAGAATCGAACTGAATGGAATCAAACCGAAAAGAATCGAATCGAATCGAATCAAATTTAATGGAATCGAAAAGAATCGAATGGAATCGTAAAGAATCGAAATGAAACAAATCAGATGAAATGGAAAAGCATCAAATCGAATTGAAAAGAATCGAATCGAATCGAAATGAATCGAATCAAAAAGACTCGAATCGAAAAGAATCGAATTGAAAAGAATCGAATCGAATCGAAAAGACTCGAATCGAATTAAAAATATCAAATCGAATCGAATCGGAAAGAATCGAATTGAAAAGACTCGAATTGAAACGAATCGATTTGAAACGAAAAGAATCCAATCGAATCGAATCGAATTGAAAGAATCGAATTGAATAGAAAAAAATCGAATAGAAAAGAATCGAACCGAAAAGAAAAGAATCAAGTTGAATCAGTCGATTAAATTCTAGTCGAATCGAATCAAAAAGAATGAAATCGAGTCGAATCGAATCGAAAAGAATCGAATCGAATCGAAAGGATTCGAATTGTATCTAATCAAAAAGAATCGAATCGTATCGACTCGAATCGAAAAGAATCCAATTGCATCATCGAATGGAAAGTAATCGAATTGAATAGAATAGAAAAGAATCGAATCGAATCAAATCGAAAACAATCAAATTGAATTGATCGAAAAGAATCGAATTGAATCAAATCGAATCGAAATGAAAAGAATCGAATCGATTCAAATAGAAAAGAATCGAATCGAAAAGAATCAAATCGACACGAAAAGAATCGAATCGAATCAAAAAGTATCGAATTGATTCGAAAACATTCGCATCGAAAAGAATCGAATTGAAATGAATCCGATCGAAATGAAAAGAATCTACTCGATTCGAATCCAAAAGAATCGAATCCAAAAGAATCGAATTGAATTGAATCAAAAGAAATGAATTGAATTGAATCAAAAAGGAACTAATCGCATCAAATCGAAAAAACTCGAATAGAATCAAATCGAATCAAAAAGAATCGAATAGATTCGAATCAAAAAGAATCGAATTGAGGGATCCCTGGGTGGCGCAGCGGTTTAGCGCCTGCCTTTGGCCCAGGGCGCGATCCTGGAGACACGGGATCGAATCCCACATCGGGCTCCTGGTGCATGGAGCCTGCTTCTCCCTCTGCCTGTGTCTCTGCCTATCTGTCTCTCTCTGTGACTATCATAAAAAAAAGAATCGAATTGAATCGTGTTGAAAAAAATCATAAAGAATCAAATCGAAAAGAATCGAATTCCATGTAACGAAAAGATTCGAATTGAAAAGAATCGAATCGAAAGAAAAGAATCGAATCGACATGAATCAAAAAGAATCGAATCAAAACGAATCGAAAAGAAACAAATCAAGTAGAATCTAAAAGAATCGAATCGAATCAAATCGAAAAAATTCAAATAGAATTGAATCGAAAGGAATCAAAACGAATCGAACCGAAGAGAATCGATTCGAATCAAAATAAAAAGTATCGTAACAAATCGAATCGAAAAGAATCATATCAAATAGAATCGAAAGAATGGAATCAAATCTAAAACAATCGAATCGAAACGAAAAGAATCGAATTGAATGGAATGGAATCGAAAAGAATACAATGGAATAGAATCGAAAGAAATCGAATAGAATCAAATCAAACCAAATAGAATCGAATTGAATTGATCCTAACCAAAATAAGCGAAATGAATCGACTCGAACCGAAAAAAACAAATCGAAAAGAATCTAATCTCAACGAAAATCAT
Source organism: Canis aureus (assembly GCF_053574225.1). Lineage (NCBI taxonomy): Eukaryota > Metazoa > Chordata > Mammalia > Carnivora > Canidae > Canis > Canis aureus. The sequence goes on from NC_135648.1 coordinate 24,560,733, forward strand.
CGAAATGAATAGAATCGAAAAGAATCGAATTGAATCAAATCGAAAAGAATCGAATGGAATCCAATCGAAAAGAATCAAATTGAGTCGAATCGAAACAAATTGAATCCAATCGAAAAGAATCTAATTGAATCGAATCGAAAAGAATCGAATTCAATCAAAACGAATCGATTCGAATGGAATAGAAAAGAATAGAATAGAATCGAAAAGAATCAAATCGAATCGAAAAGAATCGAATCAAAAAGAATTTAATCGAATCGAAAAGAAACGAATCGACCCGAATAAAAAAGAAAACAATCGAATCGAATCAAATACAAAAGAATCGCTTTGAATAGCATAGAATTGAAAAGAATCGAATCAATCGAATTGAAAACAATCGAATCGAAACGAATCGAATCAAAAAAAGTCGAATCGAAACGAAAACAATCGAATCGAATCGAATCTAAAAGAATCGTATTGAATTGAATCGAGTCGAAAAGACTCGAATCAAAAAGACTCGAATCGAATTGAATCAAATCGAAAAGAATCTAATAGAAACCACTCGAACAGAATCAAATCGAAATGATTCAAAATGAATCGAATAGAATAGAATCGAAAAAAATCGAAACGAATCGAAACGAACCGAAACGAAATGAATCGAAGAGAATCGACTAGAATCGAAATGAAAAGAATCGTATTGAATCGAATCGAAAAGAATCAAATCAAATCGAATCGAAAGAATTGAATCAAATCGAAAAGAATCCAATCGAATCGAAAAGAATCGAACTGAATGGAATCAAATAGAAAAGAATCGAATCGAATCGAAAAGAATCGAATCAAATTTAATGGAATCGAAAAGAATCGAATTGAATCGAATGAATCAAAATGAAACAAATCACATCAAATGGAAAAGCATCAAATCGAATTGAAAAGAATCGAATCGAATCGAAATGAATCGAATCAAAAAGACTCGAATCGAAAAGAATCGAATCGAATAGAAAAGACTTGAATCGAATTAAAAATATCAAATCGAATCGAATCGAAAAGAATCGAATTGAAAAGACTCGAATTGAAACGAATCGATTTGAAACGAAAAGAATCGAATCTAATCGAATCGAATTGAAAGAATCGAATTGAATAGAAAAAAATCGAATAGGAAAGAATCGAAACGAATAGTAAAGAATCAAATTGAATCAGTCGATTAAATTCTAGTCGAATCGAATCAAAAAGCATGAAATCGAGTCGAATCGAATCCAAAAGAATCGAATCGAATCGAAAAGATTCGAATTGTATCTAATCAAAAAGAATCGAATCGTATCGACTCGAATCGAAAAGAATCCAATTGCATCATCGAATGGAAAGTAATCGAATTGAATAGAATAGAAAAGAATCGAATCGAATCAAATCGAAAACAATCAAATTGAATTGATCGAAAAGAATCGAATTGAATCAAATCGAATCGAAATGAAAAGAATCGAATCGATTCAAATAGAAAAGAATCGAATCGAAAAGAATCAAATCGACACGAAAAGAATCGAATCGAATCAAAAAGTATCGAATTGATTCGAAAACATTCGAATCGAAAAGAATCGAATTGAAATGAATCCGATCGAAATGAAAAGAATCTACTCGATTCGAATCCAAAAGAATCGAATCCAAAAGAATCGAATTGAATTGAATCAAAAGAAATGAATTGAATTGAATCAAAAAGGAACTAATCGCATCAAATCGAAAAAACTCGAATAGAATCAAATCGAATCAAAAAGAATCGAATAGATTCGAATCAAAAAGAATCGAATTGAGGGATCCCTGGGTGGCGCAGCGGTTTAGCGCCTGCCTTTGGCCCAGGGCGCGATCCTGGAGACACGGGACCGAATCCCACATCGGGCTCCTGGTGCATGGAGCCTGCTTCTCCCTCTGCCTGTGTCTCTGCCTATCTGTCTCTCTCTGTGACTATCATAAAAAAAAGAATCGAATTGAATCGTGTTGAAAAAAATCATAAAGAATCAAATCGAAAAGAATCGAATTCCATGTAACGAAAAGATTCGAATTGAAAAGAATCGAATCGAAACAAAAGAATCGAATCGACATGAATCAAAAAGAATCGAAACAAAACGAATCGAAAAGAAACAAATCAAGTAGAATCTAAAAGAATCGAATCGAATCCAATCGAAAAAATTCAAATAGAATTGAATCGAAAAGAATCAAAACGAATCGAACCGAAGAGAATCGATTCGAATCAAAATAAAAAGTATCGTAACAAATCGAATCGAAAAGAATATCAAATAGAATTGAAAGAATGGAATCAAATCTAAAACAATCGAATCGAATCGAAAAGAATCGAATTGAACGGAATGGAATCGCAAAGAATACAATGGAATAGAATCGAAAGAAATCGAATAGAATCAAATCAAACCAAAAAGAATCGAATTGAATTGATCCTAACCAAAGTAAGCGAAATGAATCGACTCGAACCGAAAAAAACAAATCGAAAAGAATCTAATCTCAACGAAAATCATCGAAATGAATAGAATCGAAAAGAATCGAATTGAATCAAATCGAAAAGAATCGAATGGAATCCAATCGAAAAGAATCAAATTGATTCGAATCGAAACAAATTGAATCCAATCGAAAAGAATCTAATTGAATCGAATCGAAAAGAATCGAATTCAATCAAAACGAATCGATTCGAATGGAATAGAAAAGAATAGAATAGAATAGAATCGAAAAGAATCAAATCGAATCGAAAAGAATCGAATCAAAACGAATTTAATCGAATCGAAAACAAACGAATCGAACCGAATCAAAAAGAAAACAATCGAATCGAATCAAATACAAAAGAATCGCTTTGAATAGCATAGAATTGAAAAGAATCGAATCAATCGAATTGAAAACAATCGAATCGAAAAGAATCGAATCAAAAAAAGTCGAATCGAAACGAAAACAATCGAATCGAATCGAATCTAAAAGAATCGTATTGAATTGAATCGAGTCGAAAAGACTCGAATCAAAAAGACTCGAATCGAATTGAATCAAATCGAAAAGAATCTAATAGAAACCACTCGAACAGAATCAAATCGAAATGATTCAAAATGAATCGAATAGAATAGAATCGAAAAAAATCGAATAGAATCGAAACGAATCGAAACGAAATGAATCGAAGAGAATCGATTAGAATCGAAATGAAAAGAATCGTATTGAATCGAATCGAAAAGAATCAAATCAAATCGAATCGAAAGAATTGAATCAAATCGAAAAGAATCCAATCGAATCGAAAAGAATCCAACTGAATGGAATCAAATCGAAAAGAATCGAATCGAATCGAAAGGAATCGAATCAAATTTAATGGAATCGAAAAGAATCGAATGGAATCGAAAAGAATCGAAATGAAACAAATCAGATCATATGGAAAAGCATCAAATCGAATTGAAAAGAATCGAATCGAATCGAAATGAATCGAATCAAAAAGACTCGAATCGAAAAGAATCGTATTGAAAAGAATCGAATCGAATCGAAAAGACTCGAATCGAATTAAAAATATCAAATCGAATCGAATCGAAAAGAATCGAATTGAAAAGACTCGAATTGAAACGAATCGATTTGAAACGAAAAGAATCGAATCGAATCGAATCGAATTGAAAGAATCGAATTGAATAGAAAAAAATCGAATAGAAAAGAATCGAACCGAAAAGAAAAGAATCAAATTGAATCAGTCGATTAAATTCTAGTCGAATCGAATCAAAAAGAATGAAATCGAGTCAAATCGAATCGAAAAGAATCGAATCGAATCGAAAAGAATCGAATTGTATCTAATCAAAAAGAATCGAATCGTATCGACCCGAATCGAAAAGAATCCAATTGCATCATCGAATGGAAACTAATCCAATTGAATACAATCGAAAAGAATCGAATCGAATCAAATCGAAATCAATCAAATTGAATTGATCGAAAAGAATCGAATTGAATCAAATCGAATCGAAATGAAAAGAATCGAATCGATTCAAATAGAAAAGAATCGAATCGAAAAGAATCAAATCGACACGAAAAGAATCGAATCGAATCAAAAAGTATCGAATTGATTCGAAAACATTCGCATCGAAAAGAATCGAATTGAAATGAATCCGATCGAAATGAAAAGAATCTACTCGATTCGAATCCAAAAGAATCGAATCCAAAAGAATCGAATTGAATTGAATCAAAAGAAATGAATTGAATTGAATCAAAAAGGAACTAATCGCTTCAAATCGAAAAAACTCGAATAGAATCAAATCGAATCAAAAAGAATCGAATAGATTCGAATCAAAAAGAATCGAATTGAGGGATCCCTGGGTGGCGCAGCGGTTTAGCGCCTGCCTTTGGCCCAGGGCGCGATCCTGGAGACACGGGATCGAATCCCACATCGGGCTCCTGGTGCATGGAGCCTGCTTCTCCCTCTGCCTGTGTCTCTGCCTATCTGTCTCTCTCTGTGACTATCATAAAAATAAGAATCGAATTGAATCGTGTTGAAAAAAATCATAAAGAATCAAATCGAAAAGAATCGAATTCCATGTAACGAAAAGATTCGAATTGAAAAGAATCGAATCGAAACAAAAGAATCGAATCGACATGAATCAAAAAGAATCGAATCAAAACGAATCGAAAAGAAACAAATCAAGTAGAATCTAAAAGAATCGAATCGAATCCAATCGAAAAAATTCAAATAGAATTGAATCGAAAAGAATCAAAACGAATCGAACCGAAGAGAATCGATTCGAATCAAAATAAAAAGTATCGTAACAAATCGAATCGAAAAGAATCATATCAAATAGAATCGAAAGAATGGAATCAAATCTAAAACAATCGAATCGAATCGAAAAGAATCGAATTGAACGGAATGGAATCGAAAAGAATACAATGGAATAGAATCGAAAGAAATCGAATAGAATCAAATCAAACCAAAAAGAATCGAATTGAATTGATCCTAACCAAAGTAAGCGAAATGAATCGACTCGAACCGAAAAAAACAAATCGAAAAGAATCTAATCTCAACGAAAATCATCGAAATGAATAGAATCGAAAAGAATCGAATTGAATCAAATCGAAAAGAATCGAATGGAATCCAATCGAAAAGAATCAAATTGATTCGAATCGAAACAAATTGAATCCAATCGAAAAGAATCTAATTGAATCGAATCGAAAAGAATCGAATTCAATCAAAACGAATCGATTCGAATGGAATAGAAAAGAATACAATAGAATCGAAAAGAATCAAATCGAATCGAAAAGAATCGAATCGAAAAGAATTGAATCGAATCGAAAAGAAACGAATCGAACCGAATCAAAAAGAAAACAATCGAATCGAATCAAATACAAAAGAATCGCTTTGAATAGCATAGAATTGAAAAGAATCGAATCAATCGAATTGAAAACAATCGAATCGAAACGAATCGAATCAAAAAAAGTCGAATCGAAACGAAAACAATCGAATCGAATCGAATCTAAAAGAATCGTATTGAATTGAATCGAGTCGAAAAGACTCGAATCAAAAAGACTCGAATCGAATTGAATCAAATCGAAAAGAATCTAATAGAAACCACTCGAACAGAATCAAATCGAAATGATTCAAAATGAATCGAATAGAATAGAATCGAAAAAAATCGAAACGAATCGAAACGAACCGAAACGAAATGAATCGAAGAGAATCGATTAGAATCGAAATGAAAAGAATCGTATTGAATCGAATCGAAAAGAATCAAATCAAATCGAATCGAAAGAATTGAATCAAATCGAAAAGAATCCAATCGAATCGAAAAGAATCGAACTGAATGGAATCAAATCGAAAAGAATCGAATCGAATCGAAAAGAATCGAATCAAATTTAATGGAATCGAAAAGAATCGAATGGAATCGAATGAATCAAAATGAAACAAATCACATCAAATGGAAAAGCATCAAATCGAATTGAAAAGAATCGAATCGAATCGAAATGAATCGAATCAAAAAGACTCGAATCGAAAAGAATCGAATCGAATAGAAAAGACTTGAATCGAATTAAAAATATCAAATCGAATCGAATCGAAAAGAATCGAATTGAAAAGACTCGAATTGAAACGAATCGATTTGAAACGAAAAGAATCGAATCTAATCGAATCGAATTGAAAGAATCGAATTGAATAGAAAAAAATCGAATAGGAAAGAATCGAAACGAATAGTAAAGAATCAAATTGAATCAGTCGATTAAATTCTAGTCGAATCGAATCAAAAAGCATGAAATCGAGTCGAATCGAATCCAAAAGAATCGAATCGAATCGAAAAGATTCGAATTGTATCTAATCAAAAAGAATCGAATCGTATCGACTCGAATCGAAAAGAATCCAATTGCATCATCGAATGGAAAGTAATCGAATTGAATAGAATAGAAAAGAATCGAATCGAATCAAATCGAAAACAATCAAATTGAATTGATCGAAAAGAATCTAATTGAATCAAATCGAATCGAAATGAAAAGAATCGAATCGATTCAAATAGAAAAGAATCGAATCGAAAAGAATCAAATCGACACGAAAAGAATCGAATCGAATCAAAAAGTATCGAATTGATTCGAAAACATTCGAATCGAAAAGAATCGAATTGAAATGAATCCGATCGAAATGAAAAGAATCTACTCGATTCGAATCCAAAAGAATCGAATCCAAAAGAATCGAATTGAATTGAATCAAAAGAAATGAATTGAATTGAATCAAAAAGGAACTAATCGCATCAAATCGAAAAAACTCGAATAGAATCAAATCGAATCAAAAAGAATCGAATAGATTCGAATCAAAAAGAATCGAATTGAGGGATCCCTGGGTGGCGCAGCGGTTTAGCGCCTGCCTTTGGCCCAGGGCGCGATCCTGGAGACACGGGACCGAATCCCACATCGGGCTCCTGGTGCATGGAGCCTGCTTCTCCCTCTGCCTGTGTCTCTGCCTATCTGTCTCTCTCTGTGACTATCATAAAAAAAAGAATCGAATTGAATCGTGTTGAAAAAAATCATAAAGAATCAAATCGAAAAGAATCGAATTCCATGTAACGAAAAGATTCGAATTGAAAAGAATCGAATCGAAACAAAAGAATCGAATCGACATGAATCAAAAAGAATCGAAACAAAACGAATCGAAAAGAAACAAATCAAGTAGAATCTAAAAGAATCGAATCGAATCCAATCGAAAAAATTCAAATAGAATTGAATCGAAAAGAATCAAAACGAATCGAACCGAAGAGAATCGATTCGAATCAAAATAAAAAGTATCGTAACAAATCGAATCGAAAAGAATCATATCAAATAGAATTGAAAGAATGGAATCAAATCTAAAACAATCGAATCGAATCGAAAAGAATCGAATTGAACGGAATGGAATCGAAAAGAATACAATGGAATAGAATCGAAAGAAATCGAATAGAATCAAATCAAACCAAAAAGAATCGAATTGAATTGATCCTAACCAAAGTAAGCGAAATGAATCGACTCGAACCGAAAAAAACAAATCGAAAAGAATCTAATCTCAACGAAAATCATCGAAATGAATAGAATCGAAAAGAATCGAATTGAATCAAATCGAAAAGAATCGAATGGAATCCAATCGAAAAGAATCAAATTGAGTCGAATCGAAACAAATTGAATCCAATCGAAAAGAATCTAATTGAATCGAATCGAAAAGAATCGAATTCAATCAAAACGAATCGATTCGAATGGAATAGAAAAGAATAGAATAGAATCGAATCGAAAAGAATCAAATCGAATCGAAAAGAATCGAATCAAAAAGAATTTAATCGAATCGAAAAGAAACGAATCGACCCGAATCAAAAAGAAAACAATCGAATCGAATCAAATACAAAAGAATCGCTTTGAATAGCATAGAATTGAAAAGAATCGAATCAATCGAATTGAAAACAATCGAATCGAAAAGAATCGAATCCAAAAAAGTCGAATCGAAACGAAAACAATCGAATCGAATCGAATCTAAAAGAATCGTATTGAATTGAATCGAGTCGAAAAGACTCGAATCAAAAAGACTCGAATCGAATTGAATCAAATCGAAAAGAATCTAATAGAAACCACTCGAACAGAATCAAATCGAAATGATTCAAAATGAATCGAATAGAATAGAATCGAAAAAAATCGAATAGAATCGAAACGAATCGAAACGAAATGAATCGAAGAGAATCGATTAGAATCGAAATGAAAAGAATCGTATTGAATCGAATCGAAAAGAATCAAATCAAATCGAATCGAAAGAATTGAATCAAATCGAAAAGAATCCAATCGAATCGAAAAGAATCCAACTGAATGGAATCAAATCGAAAAGAATCTAATCGAATCGAAAAGAATCGAATCAAATTTAATGGAATCGAAAAGAATCGAATTGAATCGAATGAATCAAAATGAAACAAATCACATCAAATGGAAAAGCATCAAATCGAATTGAAAAGAATCGAATCGAATCGAAATGAATCGAATCAAAAAGACTCGAATCGAAAAGAATCGAATCGAATAGAAAAGACTTGAATCGAATTAAAAATATCAAATCGAATCGAATCGAAAAGAATCGAATTGAAAAGACTCGAATTGAAACGAATCGATTTGAAACGAAAAGAATCGAATCTAATCGAATCGAATTGAAAGAATCGAATTGAATAGAAAAAAATCGAATAGGAAAGAATCGAACCGAATAGTAAAGAATCAAATTGAATCAGTCGATTAAATTCTAGTCGAATCGAATCAAAAAGCATGAAATCGAGTCGAATCGAATCCAAAAGAATCGAATCGAATCGAAAAGATTCGAATTGTATCTAATCAAAAAGAATCGAATCGTATCGACTCGAATCGAAAAGAATCCAATTGCATCATCGAATGGAAAGTAATCGAATTGAATAGAATAGAAAAGAATCGAATCGAATCAAATCGAAAACAATCAAATTGAATTGATCGAAAAGAATCGAATTGAATCAAATCGAATCGAAATGAAAAGAATCGAATCGATTCAAATAGAAAAGAATCGAATCGAAAAGAATCAAATCGACACGAAAAGAATCGAATCGAATCAAAAAGTATCGAATTGATTCGAAAACATTCGAATCGAAAAGAATCGAATTGAAATGAATCCGATCGAAATGAAAAGAATCTACTCGATTCGAATCCAAAAGAATCGAATCCAAAAGAATCGAATTGAATTGAATCAAAAGAAATGAATTGAATTGAATCAAAAAGGAACTAATCGCATCAAATCGAAAAAACTCGAATAGAATCAAATCGAATCAAAAAGAATCGAATAGATTCGAATCAAAAAGAATCGAATTGAGGGATCCCTGGGTGGCGCAGCGGTTTAGCGCCTGCCTTTGGCCCAGGGCGCGATCCTGGAGACACGGGACCGAATCCCACATCGGGCTCCTGGTGCATGGAGCCTGCTTCTCCCTCTGCCTGTGTCTCTGCCTATCTGTCTCTCTCTGTGACTATCATAAAAAAAAGAATCGAATTGAATCGTGTTGAAAAAAATCATAAAGAATCAAATCGAAAAGAAACGAATTCCATGTAACGAAAAGATTCGAATTGAAAAGAATCGAATCGAAACAAAAGAATCGAATCGACATGAATCAAAAAGAATCGAAACAAAACGAATCGAAAAGAAACAAATCAAGTAGAATCTAAAAGAATCGAATCGAATCCAATCGAAAAAATTCAAATAGAATTGAATCGAAAAGAATCAAAACGAATCGAACCGAAGAGAATCGATTCGAATCAAAATAAAAAGTATCGTAACAAATCGAATCGAAAAGAATCATATCAAATAGAATTGAAAGAATGGAATCAAATCTAAAACAATCGAATCGAATCGAAAAGAATCGAATTGAACGGAATGGAATCGAAAAGAATACAATGGAATAGAATCGAAAGAAATCGAATAGAATCAAATCAAACCAAAAAGAATCGAATTGAATTGATCCTAACCAAAGTAAGCGAAATGAATCGACTCGAACCGAAAAAAACAAATCGAAAAGAATCTAATCTCAACGAAAATCATCGAAATGAATAGAATCGAAAAGAATCGAATTGAATCAAATCGAAAAGAATCGAATGGAATCCAATCGAAAAAAATCAAATTGAGTCGAATCGAAACAAATTGAATCCAATCGAAAAGAATCTAATTGAATCGAATCGAAAAGAATCGAATTCAATCAAAACGAATCGATTCGAATGGAATAGAAAAGAATAGAATAGAATCGAATCGAAAAGAATCAAATCGAATCGAAAAGAATCGAATCAAAACGAATTGAATCGAATCGAAAAGAAACGAATCGAACCGAATCAAAAAGAAAACAATCGAATCGAATCAAATACAAAAGAATCGCTTTGAGTAGCATAGAATTGAAAAGAATCGAATCAATCGAATTGAAAACAATCGAATCGAAAAGAATCGAATCAAAAAAAGTCGAATCGAAACGAAAACAATCGAATCGAATCGAATCTAAAAGAATCGTATTGAATTGCATCGAGTCGAAAAGACTCGAATCAAAAAGACTCGAATCGAATTGAATCAAATCGAAAAGAATCTAATAGAAACCACTCGAACAGAATCAAATCGAAATGATTCAAAATGAATCGAATAGAATAGAATCGAAAAAAATCGAAACGAATCGAAACGAATTGAATCGAAGAGAATCGATTAGAATAGAAATGAAAAGAATCGTATTGAATCGAATCGAAAAGAATCAAATCGAATCGAATCGAAAGAATTGAATCAAATCGAAAAGAATCCAATCGAATCGAAAAGAATCGAACTGAATGGAATCAAATCGAAAAGAATCGAATCGAATCGAAAAGAATCGAATCAAATTTAATGGAATCGAAAAGAATCGAATGGAATCGAAAAGAATCGAAATGTAACAAATCAGATCAAATGGAAAAGCATCAAATCGAATTGACAAGAATCGAATCGAATCGAAATGAATCGAATCAAAAAGAATCGAATCGAAAAGAATCGAATTGAATGAATCGAATCGAATCGAAAAGACTTGAATCAAATTAAAAATATCAAATCGAATCGAATCGCAAAGAATCGAATTGAAAAGACTCGAATGGAAACGAATCGATTTGAAACGAAAAGAATCGAATCGAATCGAATCGAATTGAATTGAAAGAATCGAATTGAATAGAAAAAATCGAATAGAAAAGAATCGAATCGTAAAGAAAAGAATCAAATTGAATCAGTCGATTAAATTCTAGTCGAATCCAATCAAAAAGAATGAAATCGAGTCGAATCGAATCGAAAAGAATCGAATCGAATCGAAATGTATCTAATCAAAAAGAATCGAATCGTATCGACTCGAATCGAAAAGAATCCAATTGCATCATCGAATGGAAAATAATCGAATTGAATAGAATAGAAAACAATCGAATCGAATCAAATCGAAAACAAACAAATTGAATTGATCGAAAAGAATCGAATTGAATCAAATCGAATCGAAATGAAAGAATCGAATCGATTCAAATAGAAAAGAATCGAATCGAAAAGAATCAAATCGACACGAAAAGAATCGAATCGAATCAAAAAGTATCGAATTGATTCGAAAACATTCGAATCGAAAAGAATCGAATTCAAATAAATCCGATAGAAATGAAAAGAATCTACTCGATTCGAATCCAAAAGAATCGAATCCAAAAGAATCGAATCGAATCCAAAAGAATCGAATTGAATTGAATAAAAAGAAATGAATTGAATTGAATCCAAAAGGAACTAATCGAATCAAATCGAAAAAACTCGAATAGAATCAAATCGAATCAAAAATAATCGAATAGATTCGAATAAAAAAGAATCGAATTGAGGGATCCCTGGGTGGCGCAGCGGTTTAGCGCCTGCCTTTGGCCCAGGGCGCGATCCTGGAGACCCGGGATCGAATCCCACATCGGGCTCCTGGTGCATGGAGCCTGCTTCTCCCTCTGCCTCTGTCTCTGCCTCTCTCACTCTCTCTGTGACTATCATAAATAAAAGAATCGAATTGAATCCAGTAGAAAAAAATCATAAAGAATCAAATCGAAAAGAATCGAATTCCATGTAACGAAAAGATTCGAATTGAAAAGAATCGAATCGAAACAAAAGAATCGAATCGAATCGACATAAATCAAAAAGAATCGAATCAAAACTAATCGAAAAGAAACAAATCAAGTAGAATCTAAAAGAATCGAATCGAATCCAATCGAAAAAATTCGAATAGAATTGAATCGAAAAGAATCAAAACGAATCGAACCGAAAGAGAATCGATTCGAATCAAAATAAAAAGTATCGTATCAAATCGAATCGAAAAGAATCATATCAAATAGAATCGAAAGAATGGAATCAAATCTAAAACAATCGAATCGAATCAAAAAGAATCGAATTGAACGGAATGGAATCGAAAAGAATACAATGGAATAGAATCGAAAGAAATCGAATAGAATCAAATCAAAAAGAATCGAATTGAATTGATCCTAACCAAAATAAGCGAAATGAATCGACTCGAACCGAAAAAATCAAATCGAAAAGAATCTAATCTCAACGAAAATCATCGAAATGAATAGAATCGAAAAGAATCGAATTGAATCAAATCGAAAAGAATCGAATGGAATCCAATCGAAAAGAATCAAATTGATTCGAATCGAAACAAATTGAATCCAATCGAAAAGAATCTAATTGAATCGAATCGAAAAGAATCGAATTCAATCCAAACGAATCGATTCGAATGGAATAGAAAAGAATAGAATCGAATAGAATCGAAAAGAATCAAATCGAATCGAAAAGAATCGAATCGAAAAGAATTGAATCGAATCGAAAAGAAACGAATCGACCCGAATCAAAAAGAAAACAATCGAATCGAATCAAATACAAAAGAATCGCTTTGAATAGCATAGAATTGAAAAGAATCGAAACAATCGAATCGAAAAGAATCGAATCAAAAAAAGTCGAATCGAAACGAAAACAATCGAATCGAATCGAATCTAAAAGAATCGTATTGAATTGCATCGAGTCGAAAAGACTCGAATCAAAAAGACTCGAATCGAATTGAATCAAATCGAAAAGAATCTAATAGAAACCACTCGAACAGAATCAAATCGAAATGATTCAAAATGAATCGAATAGAATAGAATCGAAAAAAATCGAAACGAATCGAAACGAATTGAATCGAAGAGAATCGATTAGAATAGAAATGAAAAGAATCGTATTGAATCGAATCGAAAAGAATCAAATCGAATCGAATCGAAAGAATTGAATCAAATCGAAAAGAATCCAATCGAATCGAAAAGAATCGAACTGAATGGAATCAAATCGAAAAGAATCGAATCGAATCGAAAAGAATCGAATCAAATTTAATGGAATCGAAAAGAATCGAATGGAATCGAAAAGAATCGAAATGTAACAAATCAGATCAAATGGAAAAGCATCAAATCGAATTGACAAGAATCGAATCGAATCGAAATGAATCGAATCAAAAAGAATCGAATCGAAAAGAATCGAATTGAAAAGAATCGAATCGAATCGAAAAGACTTGAATCAAATTAAAAATATCAAATCGAATCGAATCGCAAAGAATCGAATTGAAAAGACTCGAATGGAAACGAATCGATTTGAAACGAAAAGAATCGAATCGAATCGAATCGAATTGAATTGAAAGAATCGAATTGAATAGAAAAAAATCGAATAGAAAAGAATCGAATCGTAAAGAAAAGAATCAAATTGAATCAGTCGATTAAATTCTAGTCGAATCCAATCAAAAAGAATGAAATCGAGTCGAATCGAATCGAAAAGAATCGAATCGAATCGAAATGTATCTAATCAAAAAGAATCGAATCGTATCGACTCGAATCGAAAAGAATCCAATTGCATCATCGAATGGAAAATAATCGAATTGAATAGAATAGAAAAGAATCGAATCGAATCAAATCGAAAACAAACAAATTGAATTGATCGAAAAGAATCGAATTGAATCAAATCGAATCGAAATGAAAGAATCGAATCGATTCAAATAGAAAAGAATCGAATCGAAAAGAATCAAATCGACACGAAAAGAATCGAATCGAATCAAAAAGTATCGAATTGATTCGAAAACATTCGAATCGAAAAGAATCGAATTGAAATGAATCCGATCGAAATGAAAAGAATCTACTCGATTCGAATCCAAAAGAATCGAATCCAAAAGAATCGAATCGAATCCAAAAGAATCGAATTGAATTGAATCAAAAGAAATGAATTGAATTGAATCCAAAAGGAACTAATCGAATCAAATCGAAAAAACTCGAATAGAATCAAATCGAATCAAAAAGAATCGAATAGATTCGAATAAAAAAGAATCGAATTGAGGGATCCCTGGGTGGCGCAGCGGTTTAGCGCCTGCCTTTGGCCCAGGGCGCGATCCTGGAGACCCGGGATCGAATCCCACATCGGGCTCCCGGTGCATGGAGCCTGCTTCTCCCTCTGCCTGTGTCTCTGCCTCTCTCACTCTCTCTGTGACTATCATAAAAAATAGAATCGAATTGAATCCAGTTGAAAAAAATCATAAAGAATCAAATCGAAAAGAATCGAATTCCATGTAACGAAAAGATTCGAATTGAAAAGAATCGAATCGAAACAAAAGAATCGAATCGAATCGACATGAATCAAAAAGAATCGAATCAAAACGAATCGAAAAGAAACAAACCAAGTAGAATCTAAAAGAATCGAATCGAATCCAATCGAAAAAATTCGAATAGAATTGAATCGAAAAGAATCAAAACGAATCGAACCGAAAGAGAATCGATTCGAATCAAAATAAAAAGTATCGTATCAAATCGAATCGAAAAGAATCATATCAAATAGAATCGAAAGAATGGAATCAAATCTAAAACAATCGAATCGAATCGAAAAGAATCGAATTGAACGGAATGGAATCGAAAAGAATACAATGGAATAGAATCGAAAGAAATCGAATAGAATCAAATCAAATCAAAAAGAATCGAATTGAATTGATCCTAACCAAAATAAGTGAAATGAATCGACTCGAACCGAAAAAAATCAAATCGAAAAGAATCTAATCTCAACGAAAATCATCGAAATGAATAGAATCGAAAAGAATCGAATTGAATCAAATCGAAAAGAATCGAATGGAATCCAATCGAAAAGAATCAAATTGATTCGAATCGAAACAAATGGAATCCAATCGAAAAGAATCTAATTGAATCGAATCGAAAAGAATCGAATTCAATCAAAACGAATCGATTCGAATGGAATAGAAAAGAATAGAATCGAATAGAATCGAATAGAATCGAAAAGAATCAAATCGAATCGAAAAGAATCGAATCGAAAAGAATTGAATCGAATCGAAAAGAAACGAATCGAACCGAATCAAAAAGAAAACAATCGAATCGAATCAAATACAAAAGAATCGCTTTGAATAGCATAGAATTGAAAAGAATCGAAACAATCGAATCGAAAAGAATCGAATCAAAAAAAGTCGAATCGAAACGAAAACAATCGAATCGAATCGAATCTAAAAGAATCGTATTGAATTGCATCGAGTCGAAAAGACTCGAATCAAAAAGACTCGAATCGAATTGAATCAAATCGAAAAGAATCTAATAGAAACCACTCGAACAGAATCAAATCGAAATGATTCAAAATGAATCGAATAGAATAGAATCGAAAAAAATCGAAACGAATCGAAACGAATTGAATTGAAGAGAATCGATTAGAATAGAAATGAAAAGAATCGTATTGAATCGAATCGAAAAGAATCAAATCGAATCGAATCGAAAGAATTGAATCAAATCGAAAAGAATCCAATCGAATCGAAAAGAATCGAACTGAATGGAATCAAATCGAAAAGAATCGAATCGAATCGAAAAGAATCGAATCAAATTTAATGGAATCGAAAAGAATCGAATGGAATCGAAAAGAATCGAAATGTAACAAATCAGATCAAATGGAAAAGCATCAAATCGAATTGACAAGAATCGAATCGAATCGAAATGAATCGAATCAAAAAGAATCGAATCGAAAAGAATCGAATTGAAATGAATCGAATCGAATCGAAAAGACTTGAATCAAATTAAAAATATCAAATCGAATCGAATCGCAAAGAATCGAATTGAAAAGACTCGAATGGAAACGAATCGATTTGAAACGAAAAGAATCGAATCGAATCGAATCGAATTGAATTGAAAGAATCGAATTGAATAGAAAAAAATCGAATAGAAAAGAATCGAATCGTAAAGAAAAGAATCAAATTGAATCAGTCGATTAAATTCTAGTCGAATCCAATCAAAAAGAATGAAATCGAGTCGAATCGAATCGAAAAGAATCGGATCGAATCGAAATGTATCTAATCAAAAAGAATCGAATCGTATCGACTCGAATCGAAAAGAATCCAATTGCATCATCGAATGGAAACTAATCCAATTGAATACAATCGAAAAGAATCGAATCGAATCAAATCGAAAACAAACAAATTGAATTGATCGAAAAGAATCGAATTGAATCAAATCGAATCGAAATGAAAGAATCGAATCGATTCAAATAGAAAATCGAATCGAAAAGAATCAAATCGACACGAAAAGAATCGAATCGAATCAAAAAGTATCGAATTGATTCGAAAACATTCGAATCGAAAAGAATCGAATTGAAATGAATCCGATAGAAATGAAAAGAATCTACTCGATTCGAATCCAAAAGAATCGAATCCAAAAGAATCGAATCGAATCCAAAAGAATCGAATTGAATTGAATCAAAAGAAATGAATTGAATTGAATCCAAAAGGAACTAATCGAATCAAATCGAAAAAACTCGAATAGAATCAAATCGAATCAAAAAGAATCGAATAGATTCGAATAAAAAAGAATCGAATTGAGGGATCCCTGGGTGGCGCAGCGGTTTAGCGCCTGCCTTTGGCCCAGGGCGCGATCCTGGAGACCCGGGATCGAATCCCACATCGGGCTCCCGGTGCATGGAGCCTGCTTCTCCCTCTGCCTGTGTCTCTGCCTCTCTCACTCTCTCTGTGACTATCATAAAAAATAGAATCGAATTGAATCCAGTTGAAAAAAATCATAAAGAATCAAATCGAAAAGAATCGAATTCCATGTAACGAAAAGATTCGAATTGAAAAGAATCGAATCGAAACAAAAGAATCGAATCGAATCGACATGAATCAAAAAGAATCGAATCAAAACGAATCGAAAAGAAACAAATCAAGTAGAATCTAAAAGAATCGAATCGAATCCAATCGAAAAAATTCGAATAGAATTGAATCGAAAAGAATCAAAACGAATCGAACCGAAAGAGAATCGATTCGAATCAAAATAAAAAGTATCGTATCAAATCGAATCGAAAAGAATCATATCAAATAGAATCGAAAGAATGGAATCAAATCTAAAACAATCGAATCGAATCGAAAAGAATCGAATTGAACGGAATGGAATCGAAAAGAATACAATGGAATAGAATCGAAAGAAATCGGATAGAATCAAATCAAAAAGAATCGAATTGAATTGATCCTAACCAAAATAAGCGAAATGAATCGACTCGAACCGAAAAAAATCAAATCGAAAAGAATCTAATCTCAACGAAAATCATCGAAATGAATAGAATCGAAAAGAATCGAATTGAATCAAATCGAAAAGAATCGAATGGAATCCAATCGAAAAGAATCAAATTGATTCGAATCGAAACAAATTGAATCCAATCGAAAAGAATCTAATTGAATCGAATCGAAAAGAATCGAATTCAATCCAAACGAATCGATTCGAATGGAATAGAAAAGAATAGAATAGAATAGAATCGAAAAGTGTCAAATCGAATCGAAAAGAATCGAATCGAAAAGAATTGAATCGAATCGAAAAGAAACGAATCGAACCGAATCAAAAAGAAAACAATCGAATCGAATCAAATACAAAAGAATCGCTTTGAGTAGCATAGAATTGAAAAGAATCGAATCAATCGAATTGAAAACAATCGAATCGAAAAGAATCGAATCAAAAAAAGTCGAATCGAAACGAAAACAATCGAATCGAATCGAATCTAAAAGAATCGTATTGAATTGCATCGAGTCGAAAAGACTCGAATCAAAAAGACTCGAATCGAATTGAATCAAATCGAAAAGAATCTAATAGAAACCACTCGAACAGAATCAAATCGAAATGATTCAAAATGAATCGAATAGAATAGAATCGAAAAAAATCGAAACGAATCGAAACGAATTGAATCGAAGAGAATCGATTAGAATAGAAATGAAAAGAATCGTATTGAATCGAATCGAAAAGAATCAAATCGAATCGAATCGAAAGAATTGAATCAAATCGAAAAGAATCCAATCGAATCGAAAAGAATCGAACTGAATGGAATCAAATCGAAAAGAATCGAATCGAATCGAAAAGAATCGAATCAAATTTAATGGAATCGAAAAGAATCGAATGGAATCGAAAAGAATCGAAATGTAACAAATCAGATCAAACGGAAAAGCATCAAATCGAATTGACAAGAATCGAATCGAATCGAAATGAATCGAATCAAAAAGAATCGAATCGAAAAGAATCGAATTGAAAAGAATCGAATCGAATCGAAAAGACTTGAATCAAATTAAAAATATCAAATCGAATCGAATCGCAAAGAATCGAATTGAAAAGACTCGAATGGAAACGAATCGATTTGAAACGAAAAGAATCGAATCGAATCGAATCGAATTGAATTGAAAGAATCGAATTGAATAGAAAAAAATCGAATAGAAAAGAATCGAATCGTAAAGAAAAGAATCAAATTGAATCAGTCGATTAAATTCTAGTCGAATCCAATCAAAAAGAATGAAATCGAGTCGAATCGAATCGAAAAGAATCGAATCGAATCGAAATGTATCTAATCAAAAAGAATCGAATCGTATCGACTCGAATCGAAAAGAATCCAATTGCATCATCGAATGGAAAATAATCGAATTGAATAGAATAGAAAAGAATCGAATCGAATCAAATCGAAAACAAACAAATTGAATTGATCGAAAAGAATCGAATTGAATCAAATCGAATCGAAATGAAAGAATCGAATCGATTCAAATAGAAAAGAATCGAATCGAAAAGAATCAAATCGACACGAAAAGAATCGAATCGAATCAAAAAGTATCGAATTGATTCGAAAACATTCGAATCGAAAAGAATCGAATTGAAATGAATCCGATCGAAATGAAAAGAATCTACTCGATTCGAATCCAAAAGAATCGAATCCAAAAGAATCGAATCGAATCCAAAAGAATCGAATTGAATTGAATCAAAAGAAATGAATTGAATTGAATCCAAAAGGAACTAATCGAATCAAATCGAAAAAACTCGAATAGAATCAAATCGAATCAAAAAGAATCGAATAGATTCGAATCAAAAAGAATCGAATTGAGGGATCCCTGGGTGGCGCAGCGGTTTAGCGCCTGCCTTTGGCCCAGGGCGCGATCCTGGAGACCCGGGATCGAATCCCACATCGGGCTCCCGGTGCATGGAGCCTGCTTCTCCCTCTGCCTGTGTCTCTGCCTCTCTCACTCTCTCTGTGACTATCATAAAAAATAGAATCGAATTGAATCCAGTTGAAAAAAATCATAAAGAATCAAATCGAAAAGAATCGAATTCCATGTAACGAAAAGATTCGAATTGAAAAGAATCGAATCGAAACAAAAGAATCGAATCGAATCGACATGAATCAAAAAGAATCGAATCAAAACGAATCGAAAAGAAACAAACCAAGTAGAATCTAAAAGAATCGAATCGAATCCAATCGAAAAAATTCGAATAGAATTGAATCGAAAAGAATCAAAACGAATCGAACCGAAAGAGAATCGATTCGAATCAAAATAAAAAGTATCGTATCAAATCGAATCGAAAAGAATCATATCAAATAGAATCGAAAGAATGGAATCAAATCTAAAACAATCGAATCGAATCGAAAAGAATCGAATTGAACGGAATGGAATCGAAAAGAATACAATGGAATAGAATCGAAAGAAATCGAATAGAATCAAATCAAATCAAAAAGAATCGAATTGAATTGATCCTAACCAAAATAAGCGAAATGAATCGACTCGAACCGAAAAAAATCAAATCGAAAAGAATCTAATCTCAACGAAAATCATCGAAATGAATAGAATCGAAAAGAATCGAATTGAATCAAATCGAAAAGAATCGAATGGAATCCAATCGAAAAGAATCAAATTGATTCGAATCGAAACAAATGGAATCCAATCGAAAAGAATCTAATTGAATCGAATCGAAAAGAATCGAATTCAATCCAAACGAATCGATTCGAATGGAATAGAAAAGAATAGAATCGAATAGAATCGAAAAGAATCAAATCGAATCGAAAAGAATCGAATCGAAAAGAATTGAATCGAATCGAAAAGAAACGAATCGAACCGAATCAAAAAGAAAACAATCGAATCGAATCAAATACAAAAGAATCGCTTTGAATAGCATAGAATTGAAAAGAATCGAAACAATCGAATCGAAAAGAATCGAATCAAAAAAAGTCGAATCGAAACGAAAACAATCGAATCGAATCGAATCTAAAAGAATCGTATTGAATTGCATCGAGTCGAAAAGACTCGAATCAAAAAGACTCGAATCGAATTGAATCAAATCGAAAAGAATCTAATAGAAACCACTCGAACAGAATCAAATCGAAATGATTCAAAATGAATCGAATAGAATAGAATCGAAAAAAATCGAAACGAATCGAAACGAATTGAATCGAAGAGAATCGATTAGAATAGAAATGAAAAGAATCGTATTGAATCGAATCGAAAAGAATCAAATCGAATCGAATCGAAAGAATTGAATCAAATCGAAAAGAATCCAATCGAATCGAAAAGAATCGAACTGAATGGAATCAAATCGAAAAGAATCGAATCGAATCGAAAAGAATCGAATCAAATTTAATGGAATCGAAAAGAATCGAATGGAATCGAAAAGAATCGAAATGTAACAAATCAGATCAAATGGAAAAGCATCAAATCGAATTGACAAGAATCGAATCGAATCGAAATGAATCGAATCAAAAAGAATCGAATCGAAAAGAATCGAATTGAATGAATCGAATCGAATCGAAAAGACTTGAATCAAATTAAAAATATCAAATCGAATCGAATCGCAAAGAATCGAATTGAAAAGACTCGAATGGAAACGAATCGATTTGAAACGAAAAGAATCGAATCGAATCGAATCGAATTGAATTGAAAGAATCGAATTGAATAGAAAAAATCGAATAGAAAAGAATCGAATCGTAAAGAAAAGAATCAAATTGAATCAGTCGATTAAATTCTAGTCGAATCCAATCAAAAAGAATGAAATCGAGTCGAATCGAATCGAAAAGAATCGAATCGAATCGAAATGTATCTAATCAAAAAGAATCGAATCGTATCGACTCGAATCGAAAAGAATCCAATTGCATCATCGAATGGAAAATAATCGAATTGAATAGAATAGAAAACAATCGAATCGAATCAAATCGAAAACAAACAAATTGAATTGATCGAAAAGAATCGAATTGAATCAAATCGAATCGAAATGAAAGAATCGAATCGATTCAAATAGAAAAGAATCGAATCGAAAAGAATCAAATCGACACGAAAAGAATCGAATCGAATCAAAAAGTATCGAATTGATTCGAAAACATTCGAATCGAAAAGAATCGAATTCAAATAAATCCGATAGAAATGAAAAGAATCTACTCGATTCGAATCCAAAAGAATCGAATCCAAAAGAATCGAATCGAATCCAAAAGAATCGAATTGAATTGAATAAAAAGAAATGAATTGAATTGAATCCAAAAGGAACTAATCGAATCAAATCGAAAAAACTCGAATAGAATCAAATCGAATCAAAAATAATCGAATAGATTCGAATAAAAAAGAATCGAATTGAGGGATCCCTGGGTGGCGCAGCGGTTTAGCGCCTGCCTTTGGCCCAGGGCGCGATCCTGGAGACCCGGGATCGAATCCCACATCGGGCTCCTGGTGCATGGAGCCTGCTTCTCCCTCTGCCTCTGTCTCTGCCTCTCTCACTCTCTCTGTGACTATCATAAATAAAAGAATCGAATTGAATCCAGTAGAAAAAAATCATAAAGAATCAAATCGAAAAGAATCGAATTCCATGTAACGAAAAGATTCGAATTGAAAAGAATCGAATCGAAACAAAAGAATCGAATCGAATCGACATAAATCAAAAAGAATCGAATCAAAACGAATCGAAAAGAAACAAATCAAGTAGAATCTAAAAGAATCGAATCGAATCCAATCGAAAAAATTCGAATAGAATTGAATCGAAAAGAATCAAAACGAATCGAACCGAAAGAGAATCGATTCGAATCAAAATAAAAAGTATCGTATCAAATCGAATCGAAAAGAATCATATCAAATAGAATCGAAAGAATGGAATCAAATCTAAAACAATCGAATCGAATCAAAAAGAATCGAATTGAACGGAATGGAATCGAAAAGAATACAATGGAATAGAATCGAAAGAAATCGAATAGAATCAAATCAAAAAGAATCGAATTGAATTGATCCTAACCAAAAGAAGCGAAATGAATCGACTCGAACCGAAAAAAACAAATCGAAAAGAATCTAATCTCAACGAAAATCATCGAAATGAATAGAATCGAAAAGAATCGAATTGAATCAAATCGAAAAGAATCGAATGGAATCCAATCGAAAAGAATCAAATTGATTCGAATCGAAACAAATTGAATCCAATCGAAAAGAATCTAATTGAATCGAATCGAAAAGAATCGAATTCAATCCAAACGAATCGATTCGAATGGAATAGAAAAGAATAGAATCGAATAGAATCGAAAAGAATCAAATCGAATCGAAAAGAATCGAATCGAAAAGAATTGAATCGAATCGAAAAGAAACGAATCGAACCGAATCAAAAAGAAAACAATCGAATCGAATCAAATACAAAAGAATCGCTTTGAATAGCATAGAATTGAAAAGAATCGAATCAATCGAATTGAAAACAATCGAATCGAAAAGAATCGAATCAAAAAAAGTCGAATCGAAACGAAAACAATCGAATCGAATCTAAAAGAATCGTATTGAATTGCATCGAGTCGAAAAGACTCGAATCAAAAAGACTCGAATCGAATTGAATCAAATCGAAAAGAATCTAATAGAAACCACTCGAACAGAATCAAATCGAAATGATTCAAAATGAATCGAATAGTATAGAATCGAAAAAAATCGAAACGAATCGAAACGAATTGAATCGAAGAGAATCGATTAGAATAGAAATGAAAAGAATCGTATTGAATCGAATCGAAAAGAATCAAATCGAATCGAATCGAAAGAATTGAATCAAATCGAAAAGAATCCAATCGAATCGAAAAGAATCGAACTGAATGGAATCAAATCGAAAAGAATCGAATCGAATCGAAAAGAATCGAATCAAATTTAATGGAATCGAAAAGAATCGAATGGAATCGAAAAGAATCGAAATGTAACAAATCAGATCAAACGGAAAAGCATCAAATCGAATTGACAAGAATCGAATCGAATCGAAATGAATCGAATCAAAAAGAATCGAATCGAAAAGAATCGAATTGAAAAGAATCGAATCGAATCGAAAAGACTTGAATCAAATTAAAAATATCAAATCGAATCGAATCGCAAAGAATCGAATTGAAAAGACTCGAATGGAAACGAATCGATTTGAAACGAAAAGAATCGAATCGAATCGAATCGAATTGAATTGAAAGAATCGAATTGAATAGAAAAAAATCGAATAGAAAAGAATCGAATCGTAAAGAAAAGAATCAAATTGAATCAGTCGATTAAATTCTAGTCGAATCCAATCAAAAAGAATGAAATCGAGTCGAATCGAATCGAAAAGAATCGAATCGAATCGAAATGTATCTAATCAAAAAGAATCGAATCGTATCGACTCGAATCGAAAAGAATCCAATTGCATCATCGAATGGAAAATAATCGAATTGAATAGAATAGAAAAGAATCGAATCGAATCAAATCGAAAACAAACAAATTGAATTGATCGAAAAGAATCGAATTGAATCAAATCGAATCGAAATGAAAGAATCGAATCGATTCAAATAGAAAAGAATCGAATCGAAAAGAATCAAATCGACACGAAAAGAATCGAATCGAATCAAAAAGTATCGAATTGATTCGAAAACATTCGAATCGAAAAGAATCGAATTGAAATGAATCCGATCGAAATGAAAAGAATCTACTCGATTCGAATCCAAAAGAATCGAATCCAAAAGAATCGAATCGAATCCAAAAGAATCGAATTGAATTGAATCAAAAGAAATGAATTGAATTGAATCCAAAAGGAACTAATCGAATCAAATCGAAAAAACTCGAATAGAATCAAATCGAATCAAAAATAATCGAATAGATTCGAATAAAAAAGAATCGAATTGAGGGATCCCTGGGTGGCGCAGCGGTTTAGCGCCTGCCTTTGGCCCAGGGCGCGATCCTGGAGACCCGGGATCGAATCCCACATCGGGCTCCCGGTGCATGGAGCCTGCTTCTCCCTCTGCCTGTGTCTCTGCCTCTCTCACTCTCTCTGTGACTATCATAAAAAATAGAATCGAATTGAATCCAGTTGAAAAAAATCATAAAGAATCAAATCGAAAAGAATCGAATTCCATGTAACGAAAAGATTCGAATTGAAAAGAATCGAATCGAAACAAAAGAATCGAATCGACATGAATCAAAAAGAATCGAATCAAAACGAATCGAAAAGAAACAAATCAAGTAGAATCTAAAAGAATCGAATCGAATCCAATCGAAAAAATTCGAATAGAATTGAATCGAAAAGAATCAAAACGAATCGAACCGAAAGAGAATCGATTCGAATCAAAATAAAAAGTATCGTATCAAATCGAATCGAAAAGAATCATATCAAATAGAATCGAAAGAATGGAATCAAATCTAAAACAATCAAATCGAATCGAAAAGAATCGAATTGAACGGAATGGAATCGAAAAGAATACAATGGAATAGAATCGAAAGAAATCGAATAGAATCAAATCAAATCAAAAAGAATCGAATTGAATTGATCCTAACCAAAATAAGCGAAATGAATCGACTCGAACCGAAAAAAATCAAATCGAAAAGAATCTAATCTCAACGAAAATCATCGAAATGAATAGAATCGAAAAGAATCGAATTGAATCAAATCGAAAAGAATCGAATGGAATCCAATCGAAAAGAATCAAATTGATTCGAATCGAAACAAATTGAATCCAATCGAAAAGAATCTAATTGAATCGAATCGAAAAGAATCGAATTCAATCCAAACGAATCGATTCGAATGGAATAGAAAAGAATAGAATAGAATAGAATCGAAAAGTGTCAAATCGAATCGAAAAGAATCGAATCGAAAAGAAACGAATCGAACCGAATCAAAAAGAAAACAATCGAATCGAATCAAATACAAAAGAATCGCTTTGAGTAGCATAGAATTGAAAAGAATCGAATCAATCGAATTGAAAACAATCGAATCGAAAAGAATCGAATCAAAAAAAGTCGAATCGAAACGAAAACAATCGAATCGAATCGAATCTAAAAGAATCGTATTGAATTGCATCGAGTCGAAAAGACTCGAATCAAAAAGACTCGAATCGAATTGAATCAAATCGAAAAGAATCTAATAGAAACCACTCGAACAGAATCAAATCGAAATGATTCAAAATGAATCGAATAGAATAGAATCGAAAAAAATCGAAACGAATCGAAACGAATTGAATCGAAGAGAATCGATTAGAATAGAAATGAAAAGAATCGTATTGAATCGAATCGAAAAGAATCAAATCGAATCGAATCGAAAGAATTGAATCAAATCGAAAAGAATCCAATCGAATCGAAAAGAATCGAACTGAATGGAATCAAATCGAAAAGAATCGAATCGAATCGAAAAGAATCGAATCAAATTTAATGGAATCGAAAAGAATCGAATGGAATCGAAAAGAATCGAAATGTAACAAATCAGATCAAACGGAAAAGCATCAAATCGAATTGACAAGAATCGAATCGAATCGAAATGAATCGAATCAAAAAGAATCGAATCGAAAAGAATCGAATTGAACGGAATGGAATCGAAAAGAATACAATGGAATAGAATCGAAAGAAATCGAATAGAATCAAATCAAATCAAAAAGAATCGAATTGAATTGATCCTAACCAAAATAAGCGAAATGAATCGACTCGAACCGAAAAAAATCAAATCTAAAAGAATCTAATCTCAACGCGAATCATCGAAATGAATAGAATCGAAAAGAATCGAATTGAATCAAATCGAAAAGAATCGAATGGAATCCAATCGAAAAGAATCAAATTGATTCGAATCGAAACAAATGGAATCCAATCGAAAAGAATCTAATTGAATCGAATCGAAAAGAATCGAATTCAATCCAAACGAATCGATTCGAATGGAATAGAAAAGAATAGAATCGAATAGAATCGAAAAGAATCAAATCGAATCGAAAAGAATCGAATCGAAAAGAATTGAATCGAATCGAAAAGAAACGAATCGAACCGAATCAAAAAGAAAACAATCGAATCGAATCAAATACAAAAGAATCGCTTTGAATAGCATAGAATTGAAAAGAATCGAAACAATCGAATCGAAAAGAATCGAATCAAAAAAAGTCGAATCGAAACGAAAACAATCGAATCGAATCGAATCTAAAAGAATCGTATTGAATTGCATCGAGTCGAAAAGACTCGAATCAAAAAGACTCGAATCGAATTGAATCAAATCGAAAAGAATCTAATAGAAACCACTCGAACAGAATCAAATCGAAATGATTCAAAATGAATCGAATAGAATAGAATCGAAAAAAATCGAATAGAATCGAAACGAATTGAATCGAAGAGAATCGATTAGAATAGAAATGAAAAGAATCGTATTGAATCGAATCGAAAAGAATCAAATCGAATCGAATCGAAAGAATTGAATCAAATCGAAAAGAATCCAATCGAATCGAAAAGAATCGAACTGAATGGAATCAAATCGAAAAGAATCGAATCGAATCGAAAAGAATCGAATCAAATTTAATGGAATCGAAAAGAATCGAATGGAATCGAAAAGAATCGAAATGTAACAAATCAGATCAAATGGAAAAGCATCAAATCGAATTGACAAGAATCGAATCGAATCGAAATGAATCGAATCAAAAAGAATCGAATCGAAAAGAATCGAATTGAATGAATCGAATCGAATCGAAAAGACTTGAATCAAATTAAAAATATCAAATCGAATCGAATCGCAAAGAATCGAATTGAAAAGACTCGAATGGAAACGAATCGATTTGAAACGAAAAGAATCGAATCGAATCGAATCGAATTGAATTGAAAGAATCGAATTGAATAGAAAAAATCGAATAGAAAAGAATCGAATCGTAAAGAAAAGAATCAAATTGAATCAGTCGATTAAATTCTAGTCGAATCCAATCAAAAAGAATGAAATCGAGTCGAATCGAATCGAAAAGAATCGAATCGAATCGAAATGTATCTAATCAAAAAGAATCGAATCGTATCGACTCGAATCGAAAAGAATCCAATTGCATCATCGAATGGAAAATAATCGAATTGAATAGAATAGAAAACAATCGAATCGAATCAAATCGAAAACAAACAAATTGAATTGATCGAAAAGAATCGAATTGAATCAAATCGAATCGAAATGAAAGAATCGAATCGATTCAAATAGAAAAGAATCGAATCGAAAAGAATCAAATCGACACGAAAAGAATCGAATCGAATCAAAAAGTATCGAATTGATTCGAAAACATTCGAATCGAAAAGAATCGAATTGAAATGAATCCGATCGAAATGAAAAGAATCTACTCGATTCGAATCCAAAAGAATCGAATCCAAAAGAATCGAATCGAATCCAAAAGAATCGAATTGAATTGAATCAAAAGAAATGAATTGAATTGAATCCAAAAGGAACTAATCGAATCAAATCGAAAAAACTCGAATAGAATCAAATCGAATCAAAAATAATCGAATAGATTCGAATAAAAAAGAATCGAATTGAGGGATCCCTGGGTGGCGCAGCGGTTTAGCGCCTGCCTTTGGCCCAGGGCGCGATCCTGGAGACCCGGGATCGAATCCCACATCGGGCTCCTGGTGCATGGAGCCTGCTTCTCCCTCTGCCTCTGTCTCTGCCTCTCTCACTCTCTCTGTGACTATCATAAATAAAAGAATCGAATTGAATCCAGTAGAAAAAAATCATAAAGAATCAAATCGAAAAGAATCGAATTCCATGTAACGAAAAGATTCGAATTGAAAAGAATCGAATCGAAACAAAAGAATCGAATCGAATCGACATGAATCAAAAAGAATCGAATCAAAACGAATCGAAAAGAAACAAATCAAGTAGAATCTAAAAGAATCGAATCGAATCCAATCGAAAAAATTCGAATAGAATTGAATCGAAAAGAATCAAAACGAATCGAACCGAAAGAGAATCGATTCGAATCAAAATAAAAAGTATCGTATCAAATCGAATCGAAAAGAATCATATCAAATAGAATCGAAAGAATGGAATCAAATCTAAAACAATCGAATCGAATCGAAAAGAATCGAATTGAACGGAATGGAATCGAAAAGAATACAATGGAATAGAATCGAAAGAAATCGAATAGAATCAAATCAAATCAAAAAGAATCGAATTGAATTGATCCTAACCAAAATAAGCGAAATGAATCGACTCGAACCGAAAAAATCAAATCGAAAAGAATCTAATCTCAACGAAAATCATCGAAATGAATAGAATCGAAAAGAATCGAATTGAATCAAATCGAAAAGAATCGAATGGAATCCAATCGAAAAGAATCAGATTGATTCGAATCGAAACAAATTGAATCCAATCGAAAAGAATCTAATTGAATCGAATCGAAAAGAATCGAATTCAATCCAAACGAATCGATTCGAATGGAATAGAAAAGAATAGAATCGAATAGAATCGAAAAGAATCAAATCGAATCGAAAAGAATCGAATCGAAAAGAATTGAATCGAATCGAAAAGAAACGAATCGAACCGAATCAAAAAGAAAACAATCGAATAGAATCAAATACAAAAGAATCGCTTTGAATAGCATAGAATTGAAAAGAATCGAATCAATCGAATTGAAAACAATCGAATCGAAAAGAATCGAATCAAAAAAAGTCGAATCGAAACGAAAACAATCGAATCGAATCTAAAAGAATCGTATTGAATTGCATCGAGTCGAAAAGACTCGAATCAAAAAGACTCGAATCGAATTGAATCAAATCGAAAAAAATCTAATAGAAACCACTCGAACAGAATCAAATCGAAATGATTCAAAATGAATCGAATAGTATAGAATCGAAAAAAATCGAAACGAATCGAAACGAATTGAATCGAAGAGAATCGATTAGAATAGAAATGAAAAGAATCGTATTGAATCGAATCGAAAAGAATCAAATCGAATCGAATCGAAAGAATTGAATCAAATCGAAAAGAATCCAATCGAATCGAAAAGAATCGAACTGAATGGAATCAAATCGAAAAGAATCGAATCGAATCGAAAAGAATCGAATCAAATTTAATGGAATCGAAAAGAATCGAATGGAATCGAAAAGAATCGAAATGTAACAAATCAGATCAAACGGAAAAGCATCAAATCGAATTGACAAGAATCGAATCGAATCGAAATGAATCGAATCAAAAAGAATCGAATCGAAAAGAATCGAATTGAAAAGAATCGAATCGAATCGAAAAGACTTGAATCAAATTAAAAATATCAAATCGAATCGAATCGCAAAGAATCGAATTGAAAAGACTCGAATGGAAACGAATCGATTTGAAACGAAAAGAATCGAATCGAATCGAATCGAATTGAATTGAAAGAATCGAATTGAATAGAAAAAAATCGAATAGAAAAGAATCGAATCGTAAAGAAAAGAATCAAATTGAATCAGTCGATTAAATTCTAGTCGAATCCAATCAAAAAGAATGAAATCGAGTCGAATCGAATCGAAAAGAATCGAATCGAATCGAAATGTATCTAATCAAAAAGAATCGAATCGTATCGACTCGAATCGAAAAGAATCCAATTGCATCATCGAATGGAAAATAATCGAATTGAATAGAATAGAAAAGAATCGAATCGAATCAAATCGAAAACAAACAAATTGAATTGATCGAAAAGAATCGAATTGAATCAAATCGAATCGAAATGAAAGAATCGAATCGATTCAAATAGAAAAGAATCGAATCGAAAAGAATCAAATCGACACGAAAAGAATCGAATCGAATCAAAAAGTATCGAATTGATTCGAAAACATTCGAATCGAAAAGAATCGAATTGAAATGAATCCGATCGAAATGAAAAGAATCTACTCGATTCGAATCCAAAAGAATCGAATCCAAAAGAATCGAATCGAATCCAAAAGAATCGAATTGAATTGAATCAAAAGAAATGAATTGAATTGAATCCAAAAGGAACTAATCGAATCAAATCGAAAAAACTCGAATAGAATCAAATCGAATCAAAAATAATCGAATAGATTCGAATAAAAAAGAATCGAATTGAGGGATCCCTGGGTGGCGCAGCGGTTTAGCGCCTGCCTTTGGCCCAGGGCGCGATCCTGGAGACCCGGGATCGAATCCCACATCGGGCTCCCGGTGCATGGAGCCTGCTTCTCCCTCTGCCTGTGTCTCTGCCTCTCTCACTCTCTCTGTGACTATCATAAAAAATAGAATCGAATTGAATCCAGTTGAAAAAAATCATAAAGAATCAAATCGAAAAGAATCGAATTCCATGTAACGAAAAGATTCGAATTGAAAAGAATCGAATCGAAACAAAAGAATCGAATCGAATCGACATGAATCAAAAAGAATCGAATCAAAACGAATCGAAAAGAAACAAACCAAGTAGAATCTAAAAGAATCGAATCGAATCCAATCGAAAAAATTCGAATAGAATTGAATCGAAAAGAATCAAAACGAATCGAACCGAAAGAGAATCGATTCGAATCAAAATAAAAAGTATCGTATCAAATCGAATCGAAAAGAATCATATCAAATAGAATCGAAAGAATGGAATCAAATCTAAAACAATCAAATCGAATCGAAAAGAATCGAATTGAACGGAATGGAATCGAAAAGAATACAATGGAATAGAATCGAAAGAAATCGAATAGAATCAAATCAAATCAAAAAGAATCGAATTGAATTGATCCTAACCAAAATAAGCGAAATGAATCGACTCGAACCGAAAAAAATCAAATCGAAAAGAATCTAATCTCAACGAAAATCATCGAAATGAATAGAATCGAAAAGAATCGAATTGAATCAAATCGAAAAGAATCGAATGGAATCCAATCGAAAAGAATCAAATTGATTCGAATCGAAACAAATGGAATCCAATCGAAAAGAATCTAATTGAATCGAATCGAAAAGAATCGAATTCAATCCAAACGAATCGATTCGAATGGAATAGAAAAGAATAGAATCGAATAGAATCGAAAAGAATCAAATCGAATCGAAAAGAATCGAATCGAAAAGAATTGAATCGAATCGAAAAGAAACGAATCGAACCGAATCAAAAAGAAAACAATCGAATCGAATCAAATACAAAAGAATCGCTTTGAATAGCATAGAATTGAAAAGAATCGAAACAATCGAATCGAAAAGAATCGAATCAAAAAAAGTCGAATCGAAACGAAAACAATCGAATCGAATCGAATCTAAAAGAATCGTATTGAATTGCATCGAGTCGAAAAGACTCGAATCAAAAAGACTCGAATCGAATTGAATCAAATCGAAAAGAATCTAATAGAAACCACTCGAACAGAATCAAATCGAAATGATTCAAAATGAATCGAATAGAATAGAATCGAAAAAAATCGAAACGAATCGAAACGAATTGAATCGAAGAGAATCGATTAGAATAGAAATGAAAAGAATCGTATTGAATCGAATCGAAAAGAATCAAATCGAATCGAATCGAAAGAATTGAATCAAATCGAAAAGAATCCAATCGAAAAGAATCGAACTGAATGGAATCAAATCGAAAACAATCTAATCGAATCGAAAAGAATCGAATCAAATTTAATGGAATCGAAAAGAATCGAAATGAAACAAATCAGATCAAATGGAAAAGAATCAAATCGAATTGAAAAGAATCGAATCGAATAGGAATGAATCGAATCAAAAAGAACCGAATCGAAAAGAATCGAATTGAAAAAAATCGAATCGAATCGAAAAGACTCGAATCAAATTAAAAATATCAAATCGAATCGAATCGCAAAGAATCGAATTGAAAGGACTCGAATGGAAACGAATCGATTTGAAACGAAAAGAATCGAATCGAATCGAATCGAATTGAATTGAAAGAATCGAATTGAATAGAAAAAAATCGAATAGAAAAGAATCGAACCGAAAAGAAAAGAATCAAATTGAATTCAGTCGATTAAATTCTAGTCGAATCGAATAAAAAAGAATGACATCGAGTCGAATCGAATCGAAAAGAATCGAATCGAAAAGAATCGAATTGAAAAGACTCGAATTGAAACAAATCGATTTGAAACGATAAGAATCTAATCGAATCGAATCGAATTGAATTGAAAGAATCGAATTGAATAGAAAAAAATCGAATAGAAAAGAATCGAATCGTAAAGAAAAGAATCAAATTGAATCAGTCGATTAAATTCTAGTCGAATCCAATCAAAAAGAATGAAATCGAGTCGAATCGAATCGAAAAGAATCGAATCGAATCGAAATGTATCTAATCAAAAAGAATCGAATCGTATCGACTCGAATCGAAAAGAATCCAACTGCATCATCGAATGGAAAATAATCCAATTGAATAGAATAGAAAGGAATCGAATCGAATCAAATCGAAAACAATCAAATTGAATTGACCGAAAAGAATCGAATTGAATCAAATCAAATCGAAATGAAAGAATCGAATCGATTCAAATAGAAAAGAATCGAATCGAAAAGAATCAAATCGACACGAAAAGAATCGAATCGAATTAAAAAGTATCGAATTGATTCGAAAACATTCGAATCGAAATGAATCGAATCCGATCGAAATGAAAAGAATCTACTCGATTCGAATCCAAAAGAATCGAATCCAAAAGAATCGAATCGAATCCAAAAGAATCGAATTGAATTGAATCAAAAGAAATGAATTGAATTGAATCCAAAAGGAACTAATCGAATCAAATCGAAAAAACTCGAATAGAATCAAATCGAATCAAAAAGAATCGAATAGATTCGAATAAAAAAGAATCGAATTGAGGGATCCCTGGGTGGCGCAGCGGTTTAGCGCCTGCCTTTGGCCCAGGGCGCGATCCTGGAGACCCGGGATCGAATCCCACATCGGGCTCCCGGTGCATGGAGCCTGCTTCTCCCTCTGCCTGTGTCTCTGCCTCTCTCACTCTCTCTGTGACTATCATAAAAAATAGAATCGAATTGAATCCAGTTGAAAAAAATCATAAAGAATCAAATCGAAAAGAATCGAATTCCATGTAACGAAAAGATTCGAATTGAAAAGAATCGAATCGAAACAAAAGAATCGAATCGAATCGACATGAATCAAAAAGAATCGAATCAAAACGAATCGAAAAGAAACAAATCAAGTAGAAATTAAAGAATCGAATCGAATCCAATCGAAAAAATTCGAATAGAATTGAATCGAAAAGAATCAAAACGAATCGAACGAAGAGAATCGATTCGAATCAAAATAAAAAGTATCGTATCAAATCGAATCGAAAAGAATCATATCAAATAGAATCGAAAGAATGGAATCAAATCTAAAACAATCGAATCGAATCGAAAAGAATCGAATTGAACGGAATGGAATCGAAAAGAATACAATGGAATAGAATCGAAAGAAATCGAATAGAATCAAATCAAATCAAAAAGAATCGAATTGAATTGATCCTAACCAAAATAAGCGAAATGAATCGACTCGAACCGAAAAAAATCAAATCGAAAAGAATCTAATCTCAACGAAAATCATCGAAATGAATAGAATCGAAAAGAATCGAATTGAATCAAATCGAAAAGAATCGAATGGAATCCAATCGAAAAGAATCAAATTGATTCGAATCGAAACAAATGGAATCCAATCGAAAAGAATCTAATTGAATCGAATCGAAAAGAATCGAATTCAATCCAAACGAATCGATTCGAATGGAATAGAAAAGAATAGAATCGAATAGAATCGAAAAGAATCAAATCGAATCGAAAAGAATCGAATCGAAAAGAATTGAATCGAATCGAAAAGAAACGAATCGACCCGAATCAAAAAGAAAACAATCGAATCGAATCAAATACAAAAGAATCGCTTTGAATAGCATAGAATTGAAAAGAATCGAAACAATCGAATCGAAAAGAATCGAATCAAAAAAAGTCGAATCGAAACGAAAACAATCGAATCGAATCGAATCTAAAAGAATCGTATTGAATTGCATCGAGTCGAAAAGACTCGAATCAAAAAGACTCGAATCGAATTGAATCAAATCGAAAAGAATCTAATAGAAACCACTCGAACAGAATCAAATCGAAATGATTCAAAATGAATCGAATAGAATAGAATCGAAAAAAATCGAAACGAATCGAAACGAATTGAATCGAAGAGAATCGATTAGAATAGAAATGAAAAGAATCGTATTGAATCGAATCGAAAAGAATCAAATCGAATCGAATCGAAAGAATTGAATCAAATCGAAAAGAATCCAATCGAAAAGAATCGAACTGAATGGAATCAAATCGAAAACAATCTAATCGAATCGAAAAGAATCCAATCAAATTTAATGGAATCGAAAAGAATCGAATTGATTCGAAAAGAATCGAAATGAAACAAATCAGATCAAATGGAAAAGAATCAAATCGAATTGAAAAGAATCGAATCGAATCGAAATGAATCGAATCAAAAAGAATTGAATCGAAAAGAATCGAATTGAAAAAAATCGAATCGAATCGAAAAGACTCGAATCAAATTAAAAATATCAAATCGAATCGAATCGCAAAGAATCGAATTGAAAAGACTCGAATGGAAACGAATCGATTTGAAACGAAAAGAATCGAATCGAATCGAATGGAATTGAATAGAAAGAATCGAATTGAATAGAAAAAAATCGAATAGAAAAGAATCGAACCGAAAAGAAAAGAATCAAATTGAATCAGTCGATTAAATTCTAGTCGAATCGAACCAAAAAGAATGAAATCGAGTCGAATCGAATCGAAAAGAATCGAATCGAATCGAAAAGAATCGAATTGAAAAGACTCGAATTGAAACAAATCGATTTGAAACGAAAAGAATCGAATCGAATCGAATCGAATTGAATTGAAAGAATCGAATTGAATAGAAAAAAATCGAATAGAAAAGAATCGAATCGTAAAGAAAAGAATCAAATTGAATCAGTCGATTAAATTCTAGTCGAATCCAATCAAAAAGAATGAAATCGAGTCGAATCGAATCGAAAAGAATCGAATCGAATCGAAATGTATCTAATCAAAAAGAATCGAATCGTATCGACTCGAATCGAAAAGAATCCAATTGCATCATCGAATGGAAAATAATCGAATTGAATAGAATAGAAAAGAATCGAATCGAATCAAATCGAAAACAAACAAATTGAATTGATCGAAAAGAATCGAATTGAATCAAATCGAATCGAAATGAAAGAATCGAATCGATTCAAATAGAAAAGAATCGAATCGAAAAGAATCAAATCGACACGAAAAGAATCGAATCGAATCAAAAAGTATCGAATTGATTCGAAAACATTCGAATCGAAAAGAATCGAATTGAAATGAATCCGATCGAAATGAAAAGAATCTACTCGATTCGAATCCAAAAGAATCGAATCCAAAAGAATCGAATCGAATCCAAAAGAATCGAATTGAATTGAATCAAAAGAAATGAATTGAATTGAATCCAAAAGGAACTAATCGAATCAAATCGAAAAAACTCGAATAGAATCAAATCGAATCAAAAAGAATCGAATAGATTCGAATCAAAAAGAATCGAATTGAGGGATCCCTGGGTGGCGCAGCGGTTTAGCGCCTGCCTTTGGCCCAGGGCGCGATCCTGGAGACCCGGGATCGAATCCCACATCGGGCTCCCGGTGCATGGAGCCTGCTTCTCCCTCTGCCTGTGTCTCTGCCTCTCTCACTCTCTCTGTGACTATCATAAAAAATAGAATCGAATTGAATCCAGTTGAAAAAAATCATAAAGAATCAAATCGAAAAGAATCGAATTCCATGTAACGAAAAGATTCGAATTGAAAAGAATCGAATCGAAACAAAAGAATCGAATCGAATCGACATGAATCAAAAAGAATCGAATCAAAACGAATCGAAAAGAAACAAATCAAGTAGAATCTAAAAGAATCGAATCGAATCCAATCGAAAAAATTCGAATAGAATTGAATCGAAAAGAATCAAAACGAATCGAACCGAAAGAGAATCGATTCGAATCAAAATAAAAAGTATCGTATCAAATCGAATCGAAAAGAATCATATCAAATAGAATCGAAAGAATGGAATCAAATCTAAAACAATCAAATCGAATCGAAAAGAATCGAATTGAACGGAATGGAATCGAAAAGAATACAATGGAATAGAATCGAAAGAAATCGAATAGAATCAAATCAAATCAAAAAGAATCGAATTGAATTGATCCTAACCAAAATAAGCGAAATGAATCGACTCGAACCGAAAAAAATCAAATCGAAAAGAATCTAATCTCAACGAAAATCATCGAAATGAATAGAATCGAAAAGAATCGAATTGAATCAAATCGAAAAGAATCGAATGGAATCCAATCGAAAAGAATCAAATTGATTCGAATCGAAACAAATTGAATCCAATCGAAAAGAATCTAATTGAATCGAATCGAAAAGAATCGAATTCAATCCAAACGAATCGATTCGAATGGAATAGAAAAGAATAGAATAGAATAGAATCGAAAAGTGTCAAATCGAATCGAAAAGAATCGAATCGAAAAGAAACGAATCGAACCGAATCAAAAAGAAAACAATCGAATCGAATCAAATACAAAAGAATCGCTTTGAGTAGCATAGAATTGAAAAGAATCGAATCAATCGAATTGAAAACAATCGAATCGAAAAGAATCGAATCAAAAAAAGTCGAATCGAAACGAAAACAATCGAATCGAATCGAATCTAAAAGAATCGTATTGAATTGCATCGAGTCGAAAAGACTCGAATCAAAAAGACTCGAATCGAATTGAATCAAATCGAAAAGAATCTAATAGAAACCACTCGAACAGAATCAAATCGAAATGATTCAAAATGAATCGAATAGAATAGAATCGAAAAAAATCGAAACGAATCGAAACGAATTGAATCGAAGAGAATCGATTAGAATAGAAATGAAAAGAATCGTATTGAATCGAATCGAAAAGAATCAAATCGAATCGAATCGAAAGAATTGAATCAAATCGAAAAGAATCCAATCGAATCGAAAAGAATCGAACTGAATGGAATCAAATCGAAAAGAATCGAATCGAATCGAAAAGAATCGAATCAAATTTAATGGAATCGAAAAGAATCGAATGGAATCGAAAAGAATCGAAATGTAACAAATCAGATCAAACGGAAAAGCATCAAATCGAATTGACAAGAATCGAATCGAATCGAAATGAATCGAATCAAAAAGAATCGAATCGAAAAGAATCGAATTGAACGGAATGGAATCGAAAAGAATACAATGGAATAGAATCGAAAGAAATCGAATAGAATCAAATCAAATCAAAAAGAATCGAATTGAATTGATCCTAACCAAAATAAGCGAAATGAATCGACTCGAACCGAAAAAAATCAAATCTAAAAGAATCTAATCTCAACGCGAATCATCGAAATGAATAGAATCGAAAAGAATCGAATTGAATCAAATCGAAAAGAATCGAATGGAATCCAATCGAAAAGAATCAAATTGATTCGAATCGAAACAAATGGAATCCAATCGAAAAGAATCTAATTGAATCGAATCGAAAAGAATCGAATTCAATCCAAACGAATCGATTCGAATGGAATAGAAAAGAATAGAATCGAATAGAATCGAAAAGAATCAAATCGAATCGAAAAGAATCGAATCGAAAAGAATTGAATCGAATCGAAAAGAAACGAATCGAACCGAATCAAAAAGAAAACAATCGAATCGAATCAAATACAAAAGAATCGCTTTGAATAGCATAGAATTGAAAAGAATCGAAACAATCGAATCGAAAAGAATCGAATCAAAAAAAGTCGAATCGAAACGAAAACAATCGAATCGAATCGAATCTAAAAGAATCGTATTGAATTGCATCGAGTCGAAAAGACTCGAATCAAAAAGACTCGAATCGAATTGAATCAAATCGAAAAGAATCTAATAGAAACCACTCGAACAGAATCAAATCGAAATGATTCAAAATGAATCGAATAGAATAGAATCGAAAAAAATCGAATAGAATCGAAACGAATTGAATCGAAGAGAATCGATTAGAATAGAAATGAAAAGAATCGTATTGAATCGAATCGAAAAGAATCAAATCGAATCGAATCGAAAGAATTGAATCAAATCGAAAAGAATCCAATCGAATCGAAAAGAATCGAACTGAATGGAATCAAATCGAAAAGAATCGAATCGAATCGAAAAGAATCGAATCAAATTTAATGGAATCGAAAAGAATCGAATGGAATCGAAAAGAATCGAAATGTAACAAATCAGATCAAATGGAAAAGCATCAAATCGAATTGACAAGAATCGAATCGAATCGAAATGAATCGAATCAAAAAGAATCGAATCGAAAAGAATCGAATTGAATGAATCGAATCGAATCGAAAAGACTTGAATCAAATTAAAAATATCAAATCGAATCGAATCGCAAAGAATCGAATTGAAAAGACTCGAATGGAAACGAATCGATTTGAAACGAAAAGAATCGAATCGAATCGAATCGAATTGAATTGAAAGAATCGAATTGAATAGAAAAAATCGAATAGAAAAGAATCGAATCGTAAAGAAAAGAATCAAATTGAATCAGTCGATTAAATTCTAGTCGAATCCAATCAAAAAGAATGAAATCGAGTCGAATCGAATCGAAAAGAATCGAATCGAATCGAAATGTATCTAATCAAAAAGAATCGAATCGTATCGACTCGAATCGAAAAGAATCCAATTGCATCATCGAATGGAAAATAATCGAATTGAATAGAATAGAAAACAATCGAATCGAATCAAATCGAAAACAAACAAATTGAATTGATCGAAAAGAATCGAATTGAATCAAATCGAATCGAAATGAAAGAATCGAATCGATTCAAATAGAAAAGAATCGAATCGAAAAGAATCAAATCGACACGAAAAGAATCGAATCGAATCAAAAAG
The DNA here is from genome assembly GCF_053574225.1 of Canis aureus. Lineage (NCBI taxonomy): Eukaryota > Metazoa > Chordata > Mammalia > Carnivora > Canidae > Canis > Canis aureus. Next base: position 24,600,105 of record NC_135648.1, read on the forward strand.
TATCGAATTGATTCGAAAACATTCGAATCGAAAAGAATCGAATTGAAATGAATCCGATCGAAATGAAAAGAATCTACTCGATTCGAATCCAAAAGAATCGAATCCAAAAGAATCGAATCGAATCCAAAAGAATCGAATTGAATTGAATCAAAAGAAATGAATTGAATTGAATCCAAAAGGAACTAATCGAATCAAATCGAAAAAACTCGAATAGAATCAAATCGAATCAAAAATAATCGAATAGATTCGAATAAAAAAGAATCGAATTGAGGGATCCCTGGGTGGCGCAGCGGTTTAGCGCCTGCCTTTGGCCCAGGGCGCGATCCTGGAGACCCGGGATCGAATCCCACATCGGGCTCCTGGTGCATGGAGCCTGCTTCTCCCTCTGCCTCTGTCTCTGCCTCTCTCACTCTCTCTGTGACTATCATAAATAAAAGAATCGAATTGAATCCAGTAGAAAAAAATCATAAAGAATCAAATCGAAAAGAATCGAATTCCATGTAACGAAAAGATTCGAATTGAAAAGAATCGAATCGAAACAAAAGAATCGAATCGAATCGACATGAATCAAAAAGAATCGAATCAAAACGAATCGAAAAGAAACAAATCAAGTAGAATCTAAAAGAATCGAATCGAATCCAATCGAAAAAATTCGAATAGAATTGAATCGAAAAGAATCAAAACGAATCGAACCGAAAGAGAATCGATTCGAATCAAAATAAAAAGTATCGTATCAAATCGAATCGAAAAGAATCATATCAAATAGAATCGAAAGAATGGAATCAAATCTAAAACAATCGAATCGAATCGAAAAGAATCGAATTGAACGGAATGGAATCGAAAAGAATACAATGGAATAGAATCGAAAGAAATCGAATAGAATCAAATCAAATCAAAAAGAATCGAATTGAATTGATCCTAACCAAAATAAGCGAAATGAATCGACTCGAACCGAAAAAATCAAATCGAAAAGAATCTAATCTCAACGAAAATCATCGAAATGAATAGAATCGAAAAGAATCGAATTGAATCAAATCGAAAAGAATCGAATGGAATCCAATCGAAAAGAATCAGATTGATTCGAATCGAAACAAATTGAATCCAATCGAAAAGAATCTAATTGAATCGAATCGAAAAGAATCGAATTCAATCCAAACGAATCGATTCGAATGGAATAGAAAAGAATAGAATCGAATAGAATCGAAAAGAATCAAATCGAATCGAAAAGAATCGAATCGAAAAGAATTGAATCGAATCGAAAAGAAACGAATCGAACCGAATCAAAAAGAAAACAATCGAATAGAATCAAATACAAAAGAATCGCTTTGAATAGCATAGAATTGAAAAGAATCGAATCAATCGAATTGAAAACAATCGAATCGAAAAGAATCGAATCAAAAAAAGTCGAATCGAAACGAAAACAATCGAATCGAATCTAAAAGAATCGTATTGAATTGCATCGAGTCGAAAAGACTCGAATCAAAAAGACTCGAATCGAATTGAATCAAATCGAAAAAAATCTAATAGAAACCACTCGAACAGAATCAAATCGAAATGATTCAAAATGAATCGAATAGTATAGAATCGAAAAAAATCGAAACGAATCGAAACGAATTGAATCGAAGAGAATCGATTAGAATAGAAATGAAAAGAATCGTATTGAATCGAATCGAAAAGAATCAAATCGAATCGAATCGAAAGAATTGAATCAAATCGAAAAGAATCCAATCGAATCGAAAAGAATCGAACTGAATGGAATCAAATCGAAAAGAATCGAATCGAATCGAAAAGAATCGAATCAAATTTAATGGAATCGAAAAGAATCGAATGGAATCGAAAAGAATCGAAATGTAACAAATCAGATCAAACGGAAAAGCATCAAATCGAATTGACAAGAATCGAATCGAATCGAAATGAATCGAATCAAAAAGAATCGAATCGAAAAGAATCGAATTGAAAAGAATCGAATCGAATCGAAAAGACTTGAATCAAATTAAAAATATCAAATCGAATCGAATCGCAAAGAATCGAATTGAAAAGACTCGAATGGAAACGAATCGATTTGAAACGAAAAGAATCGAATCGAATCGAATCGAATTGAATTGAAAGAATCGAATTGAATAGAAAAAAATCGAATAGAAAAGAATCGAATCGTAAAGAAAAGAATCAAATTGAATCAGTCGATTAAATTCTAGTCGAATCCAATCAAAAAGAATGAAATCGAGTCGAATCGAATCGAAAAGAATCGAATCGAATCGAAATGTATCTAATCAAAAAGAATCGAATCGTATCGACTCGAATCGAAAAGAATCCAATTGCATCATCGAATGGAAAATAATCGAATTGAATAGAATAGAAAAGAATCGAATCGAATCAAATCGAAAACAAACAAATTGAATTGATCGAAAAGAATCGAATTGAATCAAATCGAATCGAAATGAAAGAATCGAATCGATTCAAATAGAAAAGAATCGAATCGAAAAGAATCAAATCGACACGAAAAGAATCGAATCGAATCAAAAAGTATCGAATTGATTCGAAAACATTCGAATCGAAAAGAATCGAATTGAAATGAATCCGATCGAAATGAAAAGAATCTACTCGATTCGAATCCAAAAGAATCGAATCCAAAAGAATCGAATCGAATCCAAAAGAATCGAATTGAATTGAATCAAAAGAAATGAATTGAATTGAATCCAAAAGGAACTAATCGAATCAAATCGAAAAAACTCGAATAGAATCAAATCGAATCAAAAATAATCGAATAGATTCGAATAAAAAAGAATCGAATTGAGGGATCCCTGGGTGGCGCAGCGGTTTAGCGCCTGCCTTTGGCCCAGGGCGCGATCCTGGAGACCCGGGATCGAATCCCACATCGGGCTCCCGGTGCATGGAGCCTGCTTCTCCCTCTGCCTGTGTCTCTGCCTCTCTCACTCTCTCTGTGACTATCATAAAAAATAGAATCGAATTGAATCCAGTTGAAAAAAATCATAAAGAATCAAATCGAAAAGAATCGAATTCCATGTAACGAAAAGATTCGAATTGAAAAGAATCGAATCGAAACAAAAGAATCGAATCGAATCGACATGAATCAAAAAGAATCGAATCAAAACGAATCGAAAAGAAACAAACCAAGTAGAATCTAAAAGAATCGAATCGAATCCAATCGAAAAAATTCGAATAGAATTGAATCGAAAAGAATCAAAACGAATCGAACCGAAAGAGAATCGATTCGAATCAAAATAAAAAGTATCGTATCAAATCGAATCGAAAAGAATCATATCAAATAGAATCGAAAGAATGGAATCAAATCTAAAACAATCAAATCGAATCGAAAAGAATCGAATTGAACGGAATGGAATCGAAAAGAATACAATGGAATAGAATCGAAAGAAATCGAATAGAATCAAATCAAATCAAAAAGAATCGAATTGAATTGATCCTAACCAAAATAAGCGAAATGAATCGACTCGAACCGAAAAAAATCAAATCGAAAAGAATCTAATCTCAACGAAAATCATCGAAATGAATAGAATCGAAAAGAATCGAATTGAATCAAATCGAAAAGAATCGAATGGAATCCAATCGAAAAGAATCAAATTGATTCGAATCGAAACAAATGGAATCCAATCGAAAAGAATCTAATTGAATCGAATCGAAAAGAATCGAATTCAATCCAAACGAATCGATTCGAATGGAATAGAAAAGAATAGAATCGAATAGAATCGAAAAGAATCAAATCGAATCGAAAAGAATCGAATCGAAAAGAATTGAATCGAATCGAAAAGAAACGAATCGAACCGAATCAAAAAGAAAACAATCGAATCGAATCAAATACAAAAGAATCGCTTTGAATAGCATAGAATTGAAAAGAATCGAAACAATCGAATCGAAAAGAATCGAATCAAAAAAAGTCGAATCGAAACGAAAACAATCGAATCGAATCGAATCTAAAAGAATCGTATTGAATTGCATCGAGTCGAAAAGACTCGAATCAAAAAGACTCGAATCGAATTGAATCAAATCGAAAAGAATCTAATAGAAACCACTCGAACAGAATCAAATCGAAATGATTCAAAATGAATCGAATAGAATAGAATCGAAAAAAATCGAAACGAATCGAAACGAATTGAATCGAAGAGAATCGATTAGAATAGAAATGAAAAGAATCGTATTGAATCGAATCGAAAAGAATCAAATCGAATCGAATCGAAAGAATTGAATCAAATCGAAAAGAATCCAATCGAAAAGAATCGAACTGAATGGAATCAAATCGAAAACAATCTAATCGAATCGAAAAGAATCGAATCAAATTTAATGGAATCGAAAAGAATCGAAATGAAACAAATCAGATCAAATGGAAAAGAATCAAATCGAATTGAAAAGAATCGAATCGAATAGGAATGAATCGAATCAAAAAGAACCGAATCGAAAAGAATCGAATTGAAAAAAATCGAATCGAATCGAAAAGACTCGAATCAAATTAAAAATATCAAATCGAATCGAATCGCAAAGAATCGAATTGAAAGGACTCGAATGGAAACGAATCGATTTGAAACGAAAAGAATCGAATCGAATCGAATCGAATTGAATTGAAAGAATCGAATTGAATAGAAAAAAATCGAATAGAAAAGAATCGAACCGAAAAGAAAAGAATCAAATTGAATTCAGTCGATTAAATTCTAGTCGAATCGAATAAAAAAGAATGACATCGAGTCGAATCGAATCGAAAAGAATCGAATCGAAAAGAATCGAATTGAAAAGACTCGAATTGAAACAAATCGATTTGAAACGATAAGAATCTAATCGAATCGAATCGAATTGAATTGAAAGAATCGAATTGAATAGAAAAAAATCGAATAGAAAAGAATCGAATCGTAAAGAAAAGAATCAAATTGAATCAGTCGATTAAATTCTAGTCGAATCCAATCAAAAAGAATGAAATCGAGTCGAATCGAATCGAAAAGAATCGAATCGAATCGAAATGTATCTAATCAAAAAGAATCGAATCGTATCGACTCGAATCGAAAAGAATCCAACTGCATCATCGAATGGAAAATAATCCAATTGAATAGAATAGAAAGGAATCGAATCGAATCAAATCGAAAACAATCAAATTGAATTGACCGAAAAGAATCGAATTGAATCAAATCAAATCGAAATGAAAGAATCGAATCGATTCAAATAGAAAAGAATCGAATCGAAAAGAATCAAATCGACACGAAAAGAATCGAATCGAATTAAAAAGTATCGAATTGATTCGAAAACATTCGAATCGAAATGAATCGAATCCGATCGAAATGAAAAGAATCTACTCGATTCGAATCCAAAAGAATCGAATCCAAAAGAATCGAATCGAATCCAAAAGAATCGAATTGAATTGAATCAAAAGAAATGAATTGAATTGAATCCAAAAGGAACTAATCGAATCAAATCGAAAAAACTCGAATAGAATCAAATCGAATCAAAAAGAATCGAATAGATTCGAATAAAAAAGAATCGAATTGAGGGATCCCTGGGTGGCGCAGCGGTTTAGCGCCTGCCTTTGGCCCAGGGCGCGATCCTGGAGACCCGGGATCGAATCCCACATCGGGCTCCCGGTGCATGGAGCCTGCTTCTCCCTCTGCCTGTGTCTCTGCCTCTCTCACTCTCTCTGTGACTATCATAAAAAATAGAATCGAATTGAATCCAGTTGAAAAAAATCATAAAGAATCAAATCGAAAAGAATCGAATTCCATGTAACGAAAAGATTCGAATTGAAAAGAATCGAATCGAAACAAAAGAATCGAATCGAATCGACATGAATCAAAAAGAATCGAATCAAAACGAATCGAAAAGAAACAAATCAAGTAGAAATTAAAGAATCGAATCGAATCCAATCGAAAAAATTCGAATAGAATTGAATCGAAAAGAATCAAAACGAATCGAACGAAGAGAATCGATTCGAATCAAAATAAAAAGTATCGTATCAAATCGAATCGAAAAGAATCATATCAAATAGAATCGAAAGAATGGAATCAAATCTAAAACAATCGAATCGAATCGAAAAGAATCGAATTGAACGGAATGGAATCGAAAAGAATAAAATGGAATAGAATCGAAAGAAATCGAATAGAATCAAATCAAATCAAAAAGAATCGAATTGAATTGATCCTAACCAAAATAAGCGAAATGAATCGACTCGAACCGAAAAAAATCAAATCGAAAAGAATCTAATCTCAACGAAAATCATCGAAATGAATAGAATCGAAAAGAATCGAATTGAATCAAATCGAAAAGAATCGAATGGAATCCAATCGAAAAGAATCAAATTGATTCGAATCGAAACAAATGGAATCCAATCGAAAAGAATCTAATTGAATCGAATCGAAAAGAATCGAATTCAATCCAAACGAATCGATTCGAATGGAATAGAAAAGAATAGAATCGAATAGAATCGAAAAGAATCAAATCGAATCGAAAAGAATCGAATCGAAAAGAATTGAATCGAATCGAAAAGAAACGAATCGACCCGAATCAAAAAGAAAACAATCGAATCGAATCAAATACAAAAGAATCGCTTTGAATAGCATAGAATTGAAAAGAATCGAAACAATCGAATCGAAAAGAATCGAATCAAAAAAAGTCGAATCGAAACGAAAACAATCGAATCGAATCGAATCTAAAAGAATCGTATTGAATTGCATCGAGTCGAAAAGACTCGAATCAAAAAGACTCGAATCGAATTGAATCAAATCGAAAAGAATCTAATAGAAACCACTCGAACAGAATCAAATCGAAATGATTCAAAATGAATCGAATAGAATAGAATCGAAAAAAATCGAAACGAATCGAAACGAATTGAATCGAAGAGAATCGATTAGAATAGAAATGAAAAGAATCGTATTGAATCGAATCGAAAAGAATCAAATCGAATCGAATCGAAAGAATTGAATCAAATCGAAAAGAATCCAATCGAAAAGAATCGAACTGAATGGAATCAAATCGAAAACAATCTAATCGAATCGAAAAGAATCCAATCAAATTTAATGGAATCGAAAAGAATCGAATTGATTCGAAAAGAATCGAAATGAAACAAATCAGATCAAATGGAAAAGAATCAAATCGAATTGAAAAGAATCGAATCGAATCGAAATGAATCGAATCAAAAAGAATTGAATCGAAAAGAATCGAATTGAAAAAAATCGAATCGAATCGAAAAGACTCGAATCAAATTAAAAATATCAAATCGAATCGAATCGCAAAGAATCGAATTGAAAAGACTCGAATGGAAACGAATCGATTTGAAACGAAAAGAATCGAATCGAATCGAATGGAATTGAATAGAAAGAATCGAATTGAATAGAAAAAAATCGAATAGAAAAGAATCGAACCGAAAAGAAAAGAATCAAATTGAATCAGTCGATTAAATTCTAGTCGAATCGAACCAAAAAGAATGAAATCGAGTCGAATCGAATCGAAAAGAATCGAATCGAATCGAAAAGAATCGAATTGAAAAGACTCGAATTGAAACAAATCGATTTGAAACGAAAAGAATCGAATCGAATCGAATCGAATTGAATTGAAAGAATCGAATTGAATAGAAAAAAATCGAATAGAAAAGAATCGAATCGTAAAGAAAAGAATCAAATTGAATCAGTCGATTAAATTCTAGTCGAATCCAATCAAAAAGAATGAAATCGAGTCGAATCGAATCGAAAAGAATCGAATCGAATCGAAATGTATCTAATCAAAAAGAATCGAATCGTATCGACTCGAATCGAAAAGAATCCAATTGCATCATCGAATGGAAAATAATCGAATTGAATAGAATAGAAAAGAATCGAATCGAATCAAATCGAAAACAAACAAATTGAATTGATCGAAAAGAATCGAATTGAATCAAATCGAATCGAAATGAAAGAATCGAATCGATTCAAATAGAAAAGAATCGAATCGAAAAGAATCAAATCGACACGAAAAGAATCGAATCGAATCAAAAAGTATCGAATTGATTCGAAAACATTCGAATCGAAAAGAATCGAATTGAAATGAATCCGATCGAAATGAAAAGAATCTACTCGATTCGAATCCAAAAGAATCGAATCCAAAAGAATCGAATCGAATCCAAAAGAATCGAATTGAATTGAATCAAAAGAAATGAATTGAATTGAATCCAAAAGGAACTAATCGAATCAAATCGAAAAAACTCGAATAGAATCAAATCGAATCAAAAAGAATCGAATAGATTCGAATCAAAAAGAATCGAATTGAGGGATCCCTGGGTGGCGCAGCGGTTTAGCGCCTGCCTTTGGCCCAGGGCGCGATCCTGGAGACCCGGGATCGAATCCCACATCGGGCTCCCGGTGCATGGAGCCTGCTTCTCCCTCTGCCTGTGTCTCTGCCTCTCTCACTCTCTCTGTGACTATCATAAAAAATAGAATCGAATTGAATCCAGTTGAAAAAAATCATAAAGAATCAAATCGAAAAGAATCGAATTCCATGTAACGAAAAGATTCGAATTGAAAAGAATCGAATCGAAACAAAAGAATCGAATCGAATCGACATGAATCAAAAAGAATCGAATCAAAACGAATCGAAAAGAAACAAATCAAGTAGAATCTAAAAGAATCGAATCGAATCCAATCGAAAAAATTCGAATAGAATTGAATCGAAAAGAATCAAAACGAATCGAACCGAAAGAGAATCGATTCGAATCAAAATAAAAAGTATCGTATCAAATCGAATCGAAAAGAATCATATCAAATAGAATCGAAAGAATGGAATCAAATCTAAAACAATCGAATCGAATCAAAAAGAATCGAATTGAACGGAATGGAATCGAAAAGAATACAATGGAATAGAATCGAAAGAAATCGAATAGAATCAAATCAAAAAGAATCGAATTGAATTGATCCTAACCAAAATAAGCGAAATGAATCGACTCGAACCGAAAAAATCAAATCGAAAAGAATCTAATCTCAACGAAAATCATCGAAATGAATAGAATCGAAAAGAATCGAATTGAATCAAATCGAAAAGAATCGAATGGAATCCAATCGAAAAGAATCAAATTGATTCGAATCGAAACAAATTGAATCCAATCGAAAAGAATCTAATTGAATCGAATCGAAAAGAATCGAATTCAATCCAAACGAATCGATTCGAATGGAATAGAAAAGAATAGAATCGAATAGAATCGAAAAGAATCAAATCGAATCGAAAAGAATCGAATCGAAAAGAATTGAATCGAATCGAAAAGAAACGAATCGAACCGAATCAAAAAGAAAACAATCGAATCGAATCAAATACAAAAGAATCGCTTTGAATAGCATAGAATTGAAAAGAATCGAATCAATCGAATTGAAAACAATCGAATCGAAAAGAATCGAATCAAAAAAAGTCGAATCGAAACGAAAACAATCGAATCGAATCTAAAAGAATCGTATTGAATTGCATCGAGTCGAAAAGACTCGAATCAAAAAGACTCGAATCGAATTGAATCAAATCGAAAAGAATCTAATAGAAACCACTCGAACAGAATCAAATCGAAATGATTCAAAATGAATCGAATAGTATAGAATCGAAAAAAATCGAAACGAATCGAAACGAATTGAATCGAAGAGAATCGATTAGAATAGAAATGAAAAGAATCGTATTGAATCGAATCGAAAAGAATCAAATCGAATCGAATCGAAAGAATTGAATCAAATCGAAAAGAATCCAATCGAATCGAAAAGAATCGAACTGAATGGAATCAAATCGAAAAGAATCGAATCGAATCGAAAAGAATCGAATCAAATTTAATGGAATCGAAAAGAATCGAATGGAATCGAAAAGAATCGAAATGTAACAAATCAGATCAAACGGAAAAGCATCAAATCGAATTGACAAGAATCGAATCGAATCGAAATGAATCGAATCAAAAAGAATCGAATCGAAAAGAATCGAATTGAAAAGAATCGAATCGAATCGAAAAGACTTGAATCAAATTAAAAATATCAAATCGAATCGAATCGCAAAGAATCGAATTGAAAAGACTCGAATGGAAACGAATCGATTTGAAACGAAAAGAATCGAATCGAATCGAATCGAATTGAATTGAAAGAATCGAATTGAATAGAAAAAAATCGAATAGAAAAGAATCGAATCGTAAAGAAAAGAATCAAATTGAATCAGTCGATTAAATTCTAGTCGAATCCAATCAAAAAGAATGAAATCGAGTCGAATCGAATCGAAAAGAATCGAATCGAATCGAAATGTATCTAATCAAAAAGAATCGAATCGTATCGACTCGAATCGAAAAGAATCCAATTGCATCATCGAATGGAAAATAATCGAATTGAATAGAATAGAAAAGAATCGAATCGAATCAAATCGAAAACAAACAAATTGAATTGATCGAAAAGAATCGAATTGAATCAAATCGAATCGAAATGAAAGAATCGAATCGATTCAAATAGAAAAGAATCGAATCGAAAAGAATCAAATCGACACGAAAAGAATCGAATCGAATCAAAAAGTATCGAATTGATTCGAAAACATTCGAATCGAAAAGAATCGAATTCAAATAAATCCGATAGAAATGAAAAGAATCTACTCGATTCGAATCCAAAAGAATCGAATCCAAAAGAATCGAATCGAATCCAAAAGAATCGAATTGAATTGAATCAAAAGAAATGAATTGAATTGAATCCAAAAGGAACTAATCGAATCAAATCGAAAAAACTCGAATAGAATCAAATCGAATCAAAAAGAATCGAATAGATTCGAATCAAAAAGAATCGAATTGAGGGATCCCTGGGTGGCGCAGCGGTTTAGCGCCTGCCTTTGGCCCAGGGCGCGATCCTGGAGACCCGGGATCGAATCACACATCGGGCTCCTGGGGCATGGAGCCTGCTTCTCCCTCTGCCTCTGTCTCTGCCTCTCTCACTCTCTCTGTGACTATCATAAATAAAAGAATCGAATTGAATCCAGTAGAAAAAAATCATAAAGAATCAAATCGAAAAGAATCGAATTCCATGTAACGAAAAGATTCGAATTGAAAAGAATCGAATCGAAACAAAAGAATCGAATCGAATCGACATGAATCAAAAAGAATCGAATCAAAACGAATCGAAAAGAAACAAATCAAGTAGAATCTAAAAGAATCGAATCGAATCCAATCGAAAAAATTCGAATAGAATTGAATCGAAAAGAATCAAAACGAATCGAACCGAAAGAGAATCGATTCGAATCAAAATAAAAAGTATCGTATCAAATCGAATCGAAAAGAATCATATCAAATAGAATCGAAAGAATGGAATCAAATCTAAAACAATCGAATCGAATCGAAAAGAATCGAATTGAACGGAATGGAATCGAAAAGAATACAATGGAATAGAATCGAAAGAAATCGAATAGAATCAAATCAAATCAAAAAGAATCGAATTGAATTGATCCTAACCAAAATAAGCGAAATGAATCGACTCGAACCGAAAAAAATCAAATCGAAAAGAATCTAATCTCAACGAAAATCATCGAAATGAATAGAATCGAAAAGAATCGAATTGAATCAAATCGAAAAGAATCGAATGGAATCCAATCGAAAAGAATCAAATTGATTCGAATCGAAACAAATGGAATCCAATCGAAAAGAATCTAATTGAATCGAATCGAAAAGAATCGAATTCAATCAAAACGAATCGATTCGAATGGAATAGAAAAGAATAGAATCGAATAGAATCGAAAAGAATCAAATCGAATCGAAAAGAATCGAATCGAAAAGAATTGAATCGAATCGAAAAGAAACGAATCGAACCGAATCAAAAAGAAAACAATCGAATCGAATCAAATACAAAAGAATCGCTTTGAATAGCATAGAATTGAAAAGAATCGAAACAATCGAATCGAAAAGAATCGAATCAAAAAAAGTCGAATCGAAACGAAAACCATCGAATCGAATCGAATCTAAAAGAATCGTATTGAATTGCATCGAGTCGAAAAGACTCGAATCAAAAAGACTCGAATCGAATTGAATCAAATCGAAAAGAATCTAATAGAAACCACTCGAACAGAATCAAATCGAAATGATTCAAAATGAATCGAATAGAATAGAATCGAAAAAAATCGAAACGAATCGAAACGAATTGAATCGAAGAGAATCGATTAGAATAGAAATGAAAAGAATCGTATTGAATCGAATAGAAAAGAATCAAATCGAATCGAATCGAAAGAATTGAATCAAATCGAAAAGAATCCAATCGAAAAGAATCGAACTGAATGGAATCAAATCGAAAACAATCTAATCGAATCGAAAAGAATCGAATCAAATTTAATGGAATCGAAAAGAATCGAAATGAAACAAATCAGATCAAATGGAAAAGAATCAAATCGAATTGAAAAGAATCGAATCGAATCGGAATGAATCGAATCAAAAAGAATCGAATCGAAAAGAATCGAATTGAAAAAAATCGAATCGAATCGAAAAGACTCGAATCAAATTAAAAATATCAAATCGAATCGAATCGCAAAGAATCGAATTGAAAGGACTCGAATGGAAACGAATCGATTTGAAACGAAAAGAATCGAATCGAATCGAATCGAATTGAATTGAAAGAATCGAATTGAATAGAAAAAAATCGAATAGAAAAGAATCGAACCGAAAAGAAAAGAATCAAATTGAATTCAGTCGATTAAATTCTAGTCGAATCGAATAAAAAAGAATGAAATCGAGTCGAATCGAATCGAAAAGAATCGAATCGAAAAGAATCGAATTGAAAAGACTCGAATTGAAACAAATCGATTTGAAACGATAAGAATCGAATCGAATCGAATCGAAATGAATTGAAACAATCGAATTGAATAGAAAAAAATCGAATAGAAAAGAATCGAATCGTAAAGAAAAGAATCAAATTGAATCAGTCGATTAAATTCTAGTCGAATCCAATCAAAAAGAATGAAATCGAGTCTAATCGAATCGAAAAGAATCGAATCGAATCGAAATGTATCTAATCAAAAAGAATCGAATCGTATCGACTCGAATCGAAAAGAATCCAACTGCATCATCGAATGGAAAATAATCGAATTGAATAGAATAGAAAGGAATCGAATCGAAACAAATCGAAAACAATCAAATTGAATTGACCGAAAAGAATCGAATTGAATCAAATCGAATCGAAATGAAAGAATCGAATCGATTCAAATAGAAAAGAATCGAATCGAAAAGAATCAAATCGACACGAAAAGAATCGAATCGAATCAAAAAGTATCGAATTGATTCGAAAACATTCGAATCGAAAAGAATCGAATCCGATCGAAATGAAAAGAATCTACTCGATTCGAATCCAAAAGAATCGAATCCAAAAGAATCGAATCGAATCCAAAAGAATCGAATTGAATTGAATCAAAAGAAATGAATTGAATTGAATCCAAAAGGAACTAATCGAATCAAATCGAATAGAATCAAATCGAATCAAAAAGAATCGAATAGATTCGAATAAAAAAGAATCGAATTGAGGGATCCCTGGGTGGCGCAGCGGTTTAGCGCCTGCCTTTGGCCCAGGGCGCGATCCTGGAGACCCGGGATCGAATCCCACATCGGGCTCCCGGTGCATGGAGCCTGCTTCTCCCTCTGCCTGTGTCTCTGCCTCTCTCACTCTCTCTGTCACTATCATAAATAAAAGAATCGAATTGAATCCAGTTGAAAAAAATCATAAAGAATCAAATCGAAAAGAATCGAATTCCATGTAACGAAAAGATTCGAATTGAAAAGAATCGAATCGAAACAAAAGAATCGAATCGAATCGACATGAATCAAAAAGAATCGAATCAAAACGAATCGAAAAGAAACAAATCAAGTAGAATCTAAAAGAATCGAATCGAATCCAATCGAAAAAATTCGAATAGAATTGAATCGAAAAGAATCAAAACGAATCGAACCGAAAGAGAATCGATTCGAATCAAAATAAAAAGTATCGTATCAAATCGAATCGAAAAGAATCATATCAAATAGAATCGAAAGAATGGAATCAAATCTAAAACAATCGAATCGAATCGAAAAGAATCGAATTGAACGGAATGGAATCGAAAAGAATACAATGGAATAGAATCGAAAGAAATCGAATAGAATCAAATCAAATCAAAAAGAATCGAATTGAATTGATCCTAACCAAAATAAGCGAAATGAATCGACTCGAACCGAAAAAAATCAAATCGAAAAGAATCTAATCTCAACGAAAATCATCGAAATGAATAGAATCGAAAAGAATCGAATTGAATCAAATCGAAAAGAATCGAATGGAATCCAATCGAAAAGAATCAAATTGATTCGAATCGAAACAAATGGAATCCAATCGAAAAGAATCTAATTGAATCGAATCGAAAAGAATCGAATTCAATCAAAACGAATCGATTCGAATGGAATAGAAAAGAATAGAATCGAATAGAATCGAAAAGAATCAAATCGAATCGAAAAGAATCGAATCGAAAAGAATTGAATCGAATCGAAAAGAAACGAATCGAACCGAATCAAAAAGAAAACAATCGAATCGAATCAAATACAAAAGAATCGCTTTGAATAGCATAGAATTGAAAAGAATCGAAACAATCGAATCGAAAAGAATCGAATCAAAAAAAGTCGAATCGAAACGAAAACCATCGAATCGAATCGAATCTAAAAGAATCGTATTGAATTGCATCGAGTCGAAAAGACTCGAATCAAAAAGACTCGAATCGAATTGAATCAAATCGAAAAGAATCTAATAGAAACCACTCGAACAGAATCAAATCGAAATGATTCAAAATGAATCGAATAGAATAAAATCGAAAAAAATCGAAACGAATCGAAACGAATTGAATCGAAGAGAATCGATTAGAATAGAAATGAAAAGAATCGTATTGAATCGAATCGAAAAGAATCAAATCGAATCGAATCGAAAGAATTGAATCAAATCGAAAAGAATCCAATCGAAAAGAATCGAACTGAATGGAATCAAATCGAAAACAATCTAATCGAATCGAAAAGAATCGAATCAAATTTAATGGAATCGAAAAGAATCGAAATGAAACAAATCAGATCAAATGGAAAAGAATCAAATCGAATTGAAAAGAATCGAATCGAATCGGAATGAATCGAATCAAAAAGAATCGAATCGAAAAGAATCGAATTGAAAAAAATCGAATCGAATCGAAAAGACTCGAATCAAATTAAAAATATCAAATCGAATCGAATCGCAAAGAATCGAATTGAAAGGACTCGAATGGAAACGAATCGATTTGAAACGAAAAGAATCGAATCGAATCGAATCGAATTGAATTGAAAGAATCGAATTGAATAGAAAAAAATCGAATAGAAAAGAATCGAACCGAAAAGAAAAGAATCAAATTGAATTCAGTCGATTAAATTCTAGTCGAATCGAATAAAAAAGAATGAAATCGAGTCGAATCGAATCGAAAAGAATCGAATCGAAAAGAATCGAATTGAAAAGACTCGAATTGAAACAAATCGATTTGAAACGATAAGAATCGAATCGAATCGAATCGAATTGAATTGAAAGAATCGAATTGAATAGAAAAAAATCGAATAGAAAAGAATCGAATCGTAAAGAAAAGAATCAAATTGAATCAGTCGATTAAATTCTAGTCGAATCCAATCAAAAAGAATGAAATCGAGTCGAATCGAATCGAAAAGAATCGAATCGAATCGAAATGTATCTAATCAAAAAGAATCGAATCGTATCGACTCGAATCGAAAAGAATCCAACTGCATCATCGAATGGAAAATAATCGAATTGAATAGAATAGAAAGGAATCGAATCGAAACAAATCGAAAACAATCAAATTGAATTGACCGAAAAGAATCGAATTGAATCAAATCGAATCGAAATGAAAGAATCGAATCGATTCAAATAGAAAAGAATCGAATCGAAAAGAATCAAATCGACACGAAAAGAATCGAATCGAATCAAAAAGTATCGAATTGATTCGAAAACATTCGAATCGAAAAGAATCGAATCCGATCGAAATGAAAAGAATCTACTCGATTCGAATCCAAAAGAATCGAATCCAAAAGAATCGAATCGAATCCAAAAGAATCGAATTGAATTGAATCAAAAGAAATGAATTGAATTGAATCCAAAAGGAACTAATCGAATCAAATCGAATAGAATCAAATCGAATCAAAAAGAATCGAATAGATTCGAATAAAAAAGAATCGAATTGAGGGATCCCTGGGTGGCGCAGCGGTTTAGCGCCTGCCTTTGGCCCAGGGCGCGATCCTGGAGACCCGGGATCGAATCCCACATCGGGCTCCCGGTGCATGGAGCCTGCTTCTCCCTCTGCCTGTGTCTCTGCCTCTCTCACTCTCTCTGTCACTATCATAAATAAAAGAATCGAATTGAATCCAGTTGAAAAAAATCATAAAGAATCAAATCGAAAAGAATCGAATTCCATGTAACGAAAAGATTCGAATTGAAAAGAATCGAATCGAAACAAAAGAATCGAATCGAATCGACATGAATCAAAAAGAATCGAATCAAAACGAATCGAAAAGAAACAAATCAAGTAGAATCTAAAAGAATCGAATCGAATCCAATCGAAAAAATTCGAATAGAATTGAATCGAAAAGAATCAAAACGAATCGAACCGAAAGAGAATCGATTCGAATCAAAATAAAAAGTATCGTATCAAATCGAATCGAAAAGAATCATATCAAATAGAATCGAAAGAATGGAATCAAATCTAAAACAATCGAATCGAATCGAAAAGAATCGAATTGAACGGAATGGAATCGAAAAGAATACAATGGAATAGAATCGAAAGAAATCGAATAGAATCAAATCAAATCAAAAAGAATCGAATTGAATTGATCCTAACCAAAATAAGCGAAATGAATCGACTCGAACCGAAAAAAATCAAATCGAAAAGAATCTAATCTCAACGAAAATCATCGAAATGAATAGAATCGAAAAGAATCGAATTGAATCAAATCGAAAAGAATCGAATGGAATCCAATCGAAAAGAATCAAATTGATTCGAATCGAAACAAATGGAATCCAATCGAAAAGAATCTAATTGAATCGAATCGAAAAGAATCGAATTCAATCAAAACGAATCGATTCGAATGGAATAGAAAAGAATAGAATCGAATAGAATCGAAAAGAATCAAATCGAATCGAAAAGAATCGAATGGAAAAGAATTGAATCGAATCGAAAAGAAACGAATCGAACCGAATCAAAAAGAAAACAATCGAATCGAATCAAATACAAAAGAATCGCTTTGAATAGCATAGAATTGAAAAGAATCGAAACAATCGAATCGAAAAGAATCGAATCAAAAAAAGTCGAATCGAAACGAAAACCATCGAATCGAATCGAATCTAAAAGAATCGTATTGAATTGCATCGAGTCGAAAAGACTCGAATCAAAAAGACTCGAATCGAATTGAATCAAATCGAAAAGAATCTAATAGAAACCACTCGAACAGAATCAAATCGAAATGATTCAAAATGAATCGAATAGAATAGAATCGAAAAAAATCGAAACGAATCGAAACGAATTGAATCGAAGAGAATCGATTAGAATAGAAATGAAAAGAATCGTATTGAATCGAATCGAAAAGAATCAAATCGAATCGAATCGAAAGAATTGAATCAAATCGAAAAGAATCCAATCGAAAAGAATCGAACTGAATGGAATCAAATCGAAAACAATCTAATCGAATCGAAAAGAATCCAATCAAATTTAATGGAATCGAAAAGAATCGAATTGATTCGAAAAGAATCGATATGAAACAAATCAGATCAAATGGAAAAGAATCAAATCGAATTGAAAAGAATCGAATCGAATCAAAATGAATCGAATCAAAAAGAATTGAATCGAAAAGAATCGAATTGAAAAAAATCGAATCGAATCGAAAAGACTCGAATCAAATTAAAAATATCAAATCGAATCGAATCGCAAAGAATCGAATTGAAAAGACTCGAATGGAAACGAATCGATTTGAAACGAAAAGAATCGAATCGAATCGAATGGAATTGAATAGAAAGAATCGAATTGAATAGAAAAAAATCGAATAGAAAAGAATCGAACCGAAAAGAAAAGAATCAAATTGAATTCAGTCGATTAAATTCTAGTCGAATCGAATCAAAAAGAATGAAATCGAGTCGAATCGAATCGAAAAGAATCGAATCGAATCGAAAAGAATCGAATTGAAAAGACTCGAATTGAAACAAATCGATTTGAAACGAAAAGAATCGAATCGAATCGAATCGAATTGAATTGAAAGAATCGAATTGAATAGAAAAAAATCGAATAGAAAAGAATCGAATCGTAAAGAAAAGAATCAAATTGAATCAGTCGATTAAATTCTAGTCGAATCCAATCAAAAAGAATGAAATCGAGTCAAATCGAATCGAAAAGAATCGAATCGAATCGAAATGTATCTAATCAAAAAGAATCGAATCGTATCGACTGGAATCGAAAAGAATCCAATTGCATCATCGAATGGAAAATAATCGAATTGAATAGAATAGAAAAGAATCGAATCGAATCAAATCGAAAAGAATCAAATTGAATTGACCGAAAAGAATCGAATTGAATCAAATCGAATCGAAATGAAAGAATCGAATCGATTCAAATAGAAAAGAATCAAATCGAAAAGAATCAAATCGACACGAAAAGAATCGAATCGAATCAAAAAGTATCGAATTGATTCGAAAACATTCGAATCGAAATGAATCGAATCCGATCGAAATGAAAAGAATCTACTCGATTCGAATCCAAAAGAATCGAATCGAAAAGAATCAAATCGAATCCAAAAGAATCGAATTGAATTGAATCAAAAGAAATGAATTGAATTGAATCAAAAAGGAACTAATCGAATCAAATCGCATAGAATCAAATCGAATCAAAAAGAATCGAATAGATTCGAATCAAAAAGAATCGAATTGAGGGATCCCTGGGTGGCGCAGCGGTTTAGCGCCTGCCTTTGGCCCAGGGCGCGATCCTGGAGACCCGGGATCGAATCCCACATCGGGCTCCTGGTGCATGGAGCCTGCTTCTCCCTCTGCCTTTGTCTCTGCCTCTCTCACTCTCTCTGTGACTATCATAAATAAAAGAATCGAATTGAATCCAGTAGAAAAAAATCATAAAGAATCAAATCGAAAAGAATCGAATTCCATGTAACGAAAAGATTCGAATTGAAAAGAATCGAATCGAAACAAAAGAATCGAATCGAATCGACATGAATCAAAAAGAATCGAATCAAAACGAATCGAAAAGAAACAAATCAAGTAGAATCTAAAAGAATCGAATCGAATCCAATCGAAAAAATTCGAATAGAATTGAATCGAAAAGAATCAAAACGAATCGAACCGAAAGAGAATCGATTCGAATCAAAATAAAAAGTATCGTATCAAATCGAATCGAAAAGAATCATATCAAATAGAATCGAAAGAATGGAATCAAATCTAAAACAATCGAATCGAATCAAAAAGAATCGAATTGAACGGAATGGAATCGAAAAGAATACAATGGAATAGAATCGAAAGAAATCGAATAGAATCAAATCAAAAAGAATCGAATTGAATTGATCCTAACCAAAATAAGCGAAATGAATCGACTCGAACCGAAAAAAATCAAATCGAAAAGAATCTAATCTCAACGAAAATCATCGAAATGAATAGAATCGAAAAGAATCGAATTGAATCAAATCGAAAAGAATCGAATGGAATCCAATCGAAAAGAATCAAATTGATTCGAATCGAAACAAATGGAATCCAATCGAAAAGAATCTAATTGAATCGAATCGAAAAGAATCGAATTCAATCCAAACGAATCGATTCGAATGGAATAGAAAAGAATAGAATCGAATAGAATCGAAAAGAATCAAATCGAATCGAAAAGAATCGAATCGAAAAGAATTGAATCGAATCGAAAAGAAACGAATCGACCCGAATCAAAAAGAAAACAATCGAATCGAATCAAATACAAAAGAATCGCTTTGAATAGCATAGAATTGAAAAGAATCGAAACAATCGAATCGAAAAGAATCGAATCAAAAAAAGTCGAATCGAAACGAAAACAATCGAATCGAATCGAATCTAAAAGAATCGTATTGAATTGCATCGAGTCGAAAAGACTCGAATCAAAAAGACTCGAATCGAATTGAATCAAATCGAAAAGAATCTAATAGAAACCACTCGAACAGAATCAAATCGAAATGATTCAAAATGAATCGAATAGAATAGAATCGAAAAAAATCGAAACGAATCGAAACGAATTGAATCGAAGAGAATCGATTAGAATAGAAATGAAAAGAATCGTATTGAATCGAATCGAAAAGAATCAAATCGAATCGAATCGAAAGAATTGAATCAAATCGAAAAGAATCCAATCGAATCGAAAAGAATCGAACTGAATGGAATCAAATCGAAAAGAATCGAATCGAATCGAAAAGAATCGAATCAAATTTAATGGAATCGAAAAGAATCGAATGGAATCGAAAAGAATCGAAATGTAACAAATCAGATCAAACGGAAAAGCATCAAATCGAATTGACAAGAATCGAATCGAATCGAAATGAATCGAATCAAAAAGAATCGAATCGAAAAGAATCGAATTGAAAAGAATCGAATCGAATCGAAAAGACTTGAATCAAATTAAAAATATCAAATCGAATCGAATCGCAAAGAATCGAATTGAAAAGACTCGAATGGAAACGAATCGATTTGAAACGAAAAGAATCGAATCGAATCGAATCGAATTGAATTGAAAGAATCGAATTGAATAGAAAAAAATCGAATAGAAAAGAATCGAATCGTAAAGAAAAGAATCAAATTGAATCAGTCGATTAAATTCTAGTCGAATCCAATCAAAAAGAATGAAATCGAGTCGAATCGAATCGAAAAGAATCGAATCGAATCGAAATGTATCTAATCAAAAAGAATCGAATCGTATCGACTCGAATCGAAAAG
The DNA here is from genome assembly GCF_053574225.1 of Canis aureus. Classification (NCBI taxonomy): domain Eukaryota; kingdom Metazoa; phylum Chordata; class Mammalia; order Carnivora; family Canidae; genus Canis; species Canis aureus. The sequence goes on from NC_135648.1 coordinate 24,621,038, forward strand.
AATCCAATTGCATCATCGAATGGAAAATAATCGAATTGAATAGAATAGAAAAGAATCGAATCGAATCAAATCGAAAACAAACAAATTGAATTGATCGAAAAGAATCGAATTGAATCAAATCGAATCGAAATGAAAGAATCGAATCGATTCAAATAGAAAAGAATCGAATCGAAAAGAATCAAATCGACACGAAAAGAATCGAATCGAATCAAAAAGTATCGAATTGATTCGAAAACATTCGAATCGAAAAGAATCGAATTCAAATAAATCCGATAGAAATGAAAAGAATCTACTCGATTCGAATCCAAAAGAATCGAATCCAAAAGAATCGAATCGAATCCAAAAGAATCGAATTGAATTGAATCAAAAGAAATGAATTGAATTGAATCCAAAAGGAACTAATCGAATCAAATCGAAAAAACTCGAATAGAATCAAATCGAATCAAAAAGAATCGAATAGATTCGAATCAAAAAGAATCGAATTGAGGGATCCCTGGGTGGCGCAGCGGTTTAGCGCCTGCCTTTGGCCCAGGGCGCGATCCTGGAGACCCGGGATCGAATCCCACATCGGGCTCCTGGTGCATGGAGCCTGCTTCTCCCTCTGCCTCTGTCTCTGCCTCTCTCACTCTCTCTGTGACTATCATAAATAAAAGAATCGAATTGAATCCAGTAGAAAAAAATCATAAAGAATCAAATCGAAAAGAATCGAATTCCATGTAACGAAAAGATTCGAATTGAAAAGAATCGAATCGAAACAAAAGAATCGAATCGAATCGACATAAATCAAAAAGAATCGAATCAAAACGAAACGAAAAGAAACAGATCAAGTAGAATCTAAAAGAATCGAATCGAATCCAATCGAAAAAATTCGAATAGAATTGAATCGAAAAGAATCAAAACGAATCGAACCGAAAGAGAATCGATTCGAATCAAAATAAAAAGTATCGTATCAAATCGAATCGAAAAGAATCATATCAAATAGAATCGAAAGAATGGAATCAAATCTAAAACAATCGAATCGAATCGAAAAGAATCGAATTGAACGGAATGGAATCGAAAAGAATACAATGGAATAGAATCGAAAGAAATCGAATAGAATCAAATCAAAAAGAATCGAATTGAATTGATCCTAACCAAAATAAGCGAAATGAATCGACTCGAACCGAAAAAAATCAAATCGAAAAGAATCTAATCTCAACGAAAATCATCGAAATGAATAGAATCGAAAAGAATCGAATTGAATCAAATCGAAAAGAATCGAATGGAATCCAATCGAAAAGAATCAAATTGATTCGAATCGAAACAAATTGAATCCAATCGAAAAGAATCTAATTGAATCGAATCGAAAAGAATCGAATTCAATCCAAACGAATCGATTCGAATGGAATAGAAAAGAATAGAATCGAATAGAATCGAAAAGAATCAAATCGAATCGAAAAGAATCGAATCGAAAAGAATTGAATCGAATCGAAAAGAAACGAATCGAACCGAATCAAAAAGAAAACAATCGAATCGAATCAAATACAAAAGAATCGCTTTGAATAGCATAGAATTGAAAAGAATCGAATCAATCGAATTGAAAACAATCGAATCGAAAAGAATCGAATCAAAAAAAGTCGAATCGAAACGAAAACAATCGAATCGAATCTAAAAGAATCGTATTGAATTGCATCGAGTCGAAAAGACTCGAATCAAAAAGACTCGAATCGAATTGAATCAAATCGAAAAGAATCTAATAGAAACCACTCGAACAGAATCAAATCGAAATGATTCAAAATGAATCGAATAGAATAGAATCGAAAAAAATCGAAACGAATCGAAACGAATTGAATCGAAGAGAATCGATTAGAATAGAAATGAAAAGAATCGTATTGAATCGAATCGAAAAGAATCAAATCGAATCGAATCGAAAGAATTGAATCAAATCGAAAAGAATCCAATCGAATCGAAAAGAATCGAACTGAATGGAATCAAATCGAAAAGAATCGAATCGAATCGAAAAGAATCGAATCAAATTTAATGGAATCGAAAAGAATCGAATGGAATCGAAAAGAATCGAAATGTAACAAATCAGATCAAACGGAAAAGCATCAAATCGAATTGACAAGAATCGAATCGAATCGAAATGAATCGAATCAAAAAGAATCGAATCGAAAAGAATCGAATTGAAAAGAATCGAATCGAATCGAAAAGACTTGAATCAAATTAAAAATATCAAATCGAATCGAATCGCAAAGAATCGAATTGAAAAGACTCGAATGGAAACGAATCGATTTGAAACGAAAAGAATCGAATCGAATCGAATCGAATTGAATTGAAAGAATCGAATTGAATAGAAAAAAATCGAATAGAAAAGAATCGAATCGTAAAGAAAAGAATCAAATTGAATCAGTCGATTAAATTCTAGTCGAATCCAATCAAAAAGAATGAAATCGAGTCGAATCGAATCGAAAAGAATCGAATCGAATCGAAATGTATCTAATCAAAAAGAATCGAATCGTATCGACTCGAATCGAAAAGAATCCAATTGCATCATCGAATGGAAAATAATCGAATTGAATAGAATAGAAAAGAATCGAATCGAATCAAATCGAAAACAAACAAATTGAATTGATCGAAAAGAATCGAATTGAATCAAATCGAATCGAAATGAAAGAATCGAATCGATTCAAATAGAAAAGAATCGAATCGAAAAGAATCAAATCGACACGAAAAGAATCGAATCGAATCAAAAAGTATCGAATTGATTCGAAAACATTCGAATCGAAAAGAATCGAATTCAAATAAATCCGATAGAAATGAAAAGAATCTACTCGATTCGAATCCAAAAGAATCGAATCCAAAAGAATCGAATCGAATCCAAAAGAATCGAATTGAATTGAATCAAAAGAAATGAATTGAATTGAATCCAAAAGGAACTAATCGAATCAAATCGAAAAAACTCGAATAGAATCAAATCGAATCAAAAAGAATCGAATAGATTCGAATCAAAAAGAATCGAATTGAGGGATCCCTGGGTGGCGCAGCGGTTTAGCGCCTGCCTTTGGCCCAGGGCGCGATCCTGGAGACCCGGGATCGAATCCCACATCGGGCTCCCGGTGCATGGAGCCTGCTTCTCCCTCTGCCTGTGTCTCTGCCTCTCTCACTCTCTCTGTGACTATCATAAAAAATAGAATCGAATTGAATCCAGTTGAAAAAAATCATAAAGAATCAAATCGAAAAGAATCGAATTCCATGTAACGAAAAGATTCGAATTGAAAAGAATCGAATCGAAACAAAAGAATCGAATCGAATCGACATGAATCAAAAAGAATCGAATCAAAACGAATCGAAAAGAAACAAATCAAGTAGAATCTAAAAGAATCGAATCGAATCCAATCGAAAAAATTCGAATAGAATTGAATCGAAAAGAATCAAAACGAATCGAACCGAAAGAGAATCGATTCGAATCAAAATAAAAAGTATCGTATCAAATCGAATCGAAAAGAATCATATCAAATAGAATCGAAAGAATGGAATCAAATCTAAAACAATCGAATCGAATCGAAAAGAATCGAATTGAACGGAATGGAATCGAAAAGAATACAATGGAATAGAATCGAAAGAAATCGAATAGAATCAAATCAAATCAAAAAGAATCGAATTGAATTGATCCTAACCAAAATAAGCGAAATGAATCGACTCGAACCGAAAAAAATCAAATCGAAAAGAATCTAATCTCAACGAAAATCATCGAAATGAATAGAATCGAAAAGAATCGAATTGAATCAAATCGAAAAGAATCGAATGGAATCCAATCGAAAAGAATCAAATTGATTCGAATCGAAACAAATGGAATCCAATCGAAAAGAATCTAATTGAATCGAATCGAAAAGAATCGAATTCAATCCAAACGAATCGATTCGAATGGAATAGAAAAGAATAGAATCGAATAGAATCGAAAAGAATCAAATCGAATCGAAAAGAATCGAATCGAAAAGAATTGAATCGAATCGAAAAGAAACGAATCGAACCGAATCAAAAAGAAAACAATCGAATCGAATCAAATACAAAAGAATCGCTTTGAATAGCATAGAATTGAAAAGAATCGAAACAATCGAATCGAAAAGAATCGAATCAAAAAAAGTCGAATCGAAACGAAAACAATCGAATCGAATCGAATCTAAAAGAATCGTATTGAATTGCATCGAGTCGAAAAGACTCGAATCAAAAAGACTCGAATCGAATTGAATCAAATCGAAAAGAATCTAATAGAAACCACTCGAACAGAATCAAATCGAAATGATTCAAAATGAATCGAATAGAATAGAATCGAAAAAAATCGAAACGAATCGAAACGAATTGAATCGAAGAGAATCGATTAGAATAGAAATGAAAAGAATCGTATTGAATCGAATAGAAAAGAATCAAATCGAATCGAATCGAAAGAATTGAATCAAATCGAAAAGAATCCAATCGAAAAGAATCGAACTGAATGGAATCAAATCGAAAACAATCTAATCGAATCGAAAAGAATCGAATCAAATTTAATGGAATCGAAAAGAATCGAAATGAAACAAATCAGATCAAATGGAAAAGAATCAAATCGAATTGAAAAGAATCGAATCGAATCGGAATGAATCGAATCAAAAAGAATCGAATCGAAAAGAATCGAATTGAAAAAAATCGAATCGAATCGAAAAGACTCGAATCAAATTAAAAATATCAAATCGAATCGAATCGCAAAGAATCGAATTGAAAGGACTCGAATGGAAACGAATCGATTTGAAACGAAAAGAATCGAATCGAATCGAATCGAATTGAATTGAAAGAATCGAATTGAATAGAAAAAAATCGAATAGAAAAGAATCGAACCGAAAAGAAAAGAATCAAATTGAATTCAGTCGATTAAATTCTAGTCGAATCGAATAAAAAAGAATGAAATCGAGTCGAATCGAATCGAAAAGAATCGAATCGAAAAGAATCGAATTGAAAAGACTCGAATTGAAACAAATCGATTTGAAAAAAAAGAATCGAATCGAATCGAATCGAATTGAATTGAAAGAATCGAATTGAATAGAAAAAAATCGAATAGAAAAGAATCGAATCGTAAAGAAAAGAATCAAATTGAATCAGTCGATTAAATTCTAGTCGAATCCAATCAAAAAGAATGAAATCGAGTCGAATCGAGTCGAAAAGAATCGAATCGAATCGAAATGTATCTAATCAAAAAGAATCGAATCGTATCGACTCGAATCGAAAAGAATCCAACTGCATCATCGAATGGAAAATAATCGAATTGAATAGAATAGAAAGGAATCGAATCGAATCAAATCGAAAACAATCAAATTGAATTGACCGAAAAGAATCGAATTGAATCAAATCGAATCGAAATGAAAGAATCGAATCGATTCAAATAGAAAAGAATCGAATCGAAAAGAATCAAATCGACACGAAAAGAATCGAATCGAATTAAAAAGTATCGAATTGATTCGAAAACATTCGAATCGAAATGAATCGAATCCGATCGAAATGAAAAGAATCTACTCCATTCGAATCCAAAAGAATCGAATCCAAAAGAATCGAATCGAATCCAAAAGAATCGAATTGAATTGAATCAAAAGAAATGAATTGAATTGAATCCAAAAGGAACTAATCGAATCAAATCGAATAGAATCAAATCGAATCAAAAAGAATCGAATAGATTCGAATCAAAAAGAATCGAATTGAGGGATCCCTGGGTGGCGCAGCGGTTTAGCGCCTGCCTTTGGCCCAGGGCGCGATCCTGGAGACCCGGGATCGAATCCCACATCGGGCTCCCGGTGCATGGAGCCTGCTTCTCCCTCTGCCTGTGTCTCTGCCTCTCTCACTCTCTCTGTGACTATCATAAAAAATAGAATCGAATTGAATCCAGTTGAAAAAAATCATAAAGAATCAAATCGAAAAGAATCGAATTCCATGTAACGAAAAGATTCGAATTGAAAAGAATCGAATCGAAACAAAAGAATCGAATCGAATCGACATGAATCAAAAAGAATCGAATCAAAACGAATCGAAAAGAAACAAATCAAGTAGAATCTAAAAGAATCGAATCGAATCCAATCGAAAAAATTCGAATAGAATTGAATCGAAAAGAATCAAAACGAATCGAACCGAAAGAGAATCGATTCGAATCAAAATAAAAAGTATCGTATCAAATCGAATCGAAAAGAATCATATCAAATAGAATCGAAAGAATGGAATCAAATCTAAAACAATCGAATCGAATCGAAAAGAATCGAATTGAACGGAATGGAATCGAAAAGAATACAATGGAATAGAATCGAAAGAAATCGAATAGAATCAAATCAAATCAAAAAGAATCGAATTGAATTGATCCTAACCAAAATAAGCGAAATGAATCGACTCGAACCGAAAAAAATCAAATCGAAAAGAATCTAATCTCAACGAAAATCATCGAAATGAATAGAATCGAAAAGAATCAAATTGAATCAAATCGAAAAGAATCGAATGGAATCCAATCGAAAAGAATCAAATTGATTCGAATCGAAACAAATGGAATCCAATCGAAAAGAATCTAATTGAATCGAATCGAAAAGAATCGAATTCAATCAAAACGAATCGATTCAAATGGAATAGAAAAGAATAGAATCGAATAGAATCGAAAAGAATCAAATCGAATCGAAAAGAATCGAATCGAAAAGAATTGAATCGAATCGAAAAGAAACGAATCGACCCGAATCAAAAAGAAAACAATCGAATCGAATCAAATACAAAAGAATCGCTTTGAATAGCATAGAATTGAAAAGAATCGAAACAATCGAATCGAAAAGAATCGAATCAAAAAAAGTCGAATCGAAACGAAAACAATCGAATCGAATCGAATCTAAAAGAATCGTATTGAATTGCATCGAGTCGAAAAGACTCGAATCAAAAAGACTCGAATCGAATTGAATCAAATCGAAAAGAATCTAATAGAAACCACTCGAACAGAATCAAATCGAAATGATTCAAAATGAATCGAATAGAATAGAATCGAAAAAAATCGAAACGAATCGAAACGAATTGAATCGAAGAGAATCGATTAGAATAGAAATGAAAAGAATCGTATTGAATCGAATCGAAAAGAATCAAATGGAATCGAATCGAAAGAATTGAATCAAATCGAAAAGAATCCAATCGAAAAGAATCGAACTGAATGGAATCAAATCGAAAACAATCTAATCGAATCGAAAAGAATCCAATCAAATTTAATGGAATCGAAAAGAATCGAATTGATTCGAAAAGAATCGAAATGAAACAAATCAGATCAAATGGAAAAGAATCAAATCGAATTGAAAAGAATCGAATCGAATCGAAATGAATCGAATCAAAAAGAATTGAATCGAAAAGAATCGAATTGAAAAAAATCGAATCGAATCGAAAAGACTCGAATCAAATTAAAAATATCAAATCGAATCGAATCGCAAAGAATCGAATTGAAAAGACTCGAATGGAAACGAATCGATTTGAAACGAAAAGAATCGAATCGAATCGAATGGAATTGAATAGAAAGAATCGAATTGAATAGAAAAAATCGAATAGAAAAGAATCGAATCGTAAAGAAAAAAATCAAATTGAATCAGTCGATTAAATTCTAGTCGAATCCAATCAAAAAGAATGAAATCGAGTCGAATCGAATCGAAAAGAATCGAATCGAATCGAAATGTATCTAATCAAAAAGAATCGAATCGTATCGACTCGAATCGAAAAGAATCCAATTGCATCATCGAATGGAAAATAATCGAATTGAATAGAATAGAAAAGAATCGAATCGAATCAAATCGAAAACAATCAAATTGAATTGATCGAAAAGAATCGAATTGAATCAAATCGAATCGAAATGAAAAGAATCGAATCGATTCAAATAGAAAAGAATCGAATCGAAAAGAATCAAATCGACACGGAAAGAATCGAATCGAATCAAAAAGTATCGAATTGATTCGAAAACATTCGAATCGAAAAGAATCGAATTGAAATGAATCCGATCGAAATGAAAAGAATCTACTCGATTCGAATCCAAAAGAATCGAATCCAAAAGAATCGAATCGAATCCAAAAGAATCGAATTGAATTGAATCAAAAGAAATGAATTGAATTGAATCCAAAAGGAACTAATCGAATCAAATCGAAAAAACTCGAATAGAATCAAATCGAATCAAAAAGAATCGAATAGATTCGAATCAAAAAGAATCGAATTGAGGGATCCCTGGGTGGCGCAGCGGTTTAGCGCCTGCCTTTGGCCCAGGGCGCGATCCTGGAGACCCGGGATCGAATCCCACATCGGGCTCCCGGTGCATGGAGCCTGCTTCTCCCTCTGCCTGTGTCTCTGCCTCTCTCACTCTCTCTGTGACTATCATAAAAAATAGAATCGAATTGAATCCAGTTGAAAAAAATCATAAAGAATCAAATCGAAAAGAATCGAATTCCATGTAACGAAAAGATTCGAATTGAAAAGAATCGAATCGAAACAAAAGAATCGAATCGAATCGACATGAATCAAAAAGAATCGAATCAAAACGAATCGAAAAGAAACAAATCAAGTAGAATCTAAAAGAATCGAATCGAATCCAATCGAAAAAATTCGAATAGAATTGAATCGAAAAGAATCAAAACGAATCGAACCGAAAGAGAATCGATTCGAATCAAAATAAAAAGTATCGTATCAAATCGAATCGAAAAGAATCATATCAAATAGAATCGAAAGAATGGAATCAAATCTAAAACAATCGAATCGAATCAAAAAGAATCGAATTGAACGGAATGGAATCGAAAAGAATACAATGGAATAGAATCGAAAGAAATCGAATAGAATCAAATCAAATCAAAAAGAATCGAATTGAATTGATCCTAACCAAAATAAGCGAAATGAATCGACTCGAACCGAAAAAAATCAAATCGAAAAGAATCTAATCTCAACGAAAATCATCGAAATGAATAGAATCGAAAAGAATCGAATTGAATCAAATCGAAAAGAATCGAATGGAATCCAATCGAAAAGAATCAAATTGATTCGAATCGAAACAAATGGAATCCAATCGAAAAGAATCTAATTGAATCGAATCGAAAAGAATCGAATTCAATCCAAACGAATCGATTCGAATGGAATAGAAAAGAATAGAATCGAATAGAATCGAAAAGAATCAAATCGAATCGAAAAGAATCGAATCGAAAAGAATTGAATCGAATCGAAAAGAAACGAATCGAACCGAATCAAAAAGAAAACAATCGAATCGAATCAAATACAAAAGAATCGCTTTGAATAGCATAGAATTGAAAAGAATCGAAACAATCGAATCGAAAAGAATCGAATCAAAAAAAGTCGAATCGAAACGAAAACAATCGAATCGAATCGAATCTAAAAGAATCGTATTGAATTGCATCGAGTCGAAAAGACTCGAATCAAAAAGACTCGAATCGAATTGAATCAAATCGAAAAGAATCTAATAGAAACCACTCGAACAGAATCAAATCGAAATGATTCAAAATGAATCGAATAGAATAGAATCGAAAAAAATCGAAACGAATCGAAACGAATTGAATCGAAGAGAATCGATTAGAATAGAAATGAAAAGAATCGTATTGAATCGAATCGAAAAGAATCAAATCGAATCGAATCGAAAGAATTGAATCAAATCGAAAAGAATCCAATCGAAAAGAATCGAACTGAATGGAATCAAATCGAAAACAATCTAATCGAATCGAAAAGAATCGAATCAAATTTAATGGAATCGAAAAGAATCGAAATGAAACAAATCAGATCAAATGGAAAAGAATCAAATCGAATTGAAAAGAATCGAATCGAATCGGAATGAATCGAATCAAAAAGAATCGAATCGAAAAGAATCGAATTGAAAAAAATCGAATCGAATCGAAAAGACTCGAATCAAATTAAAAATATCAAATCGAATCGAATCGCAAAGAATCGAATTGAAAGGACTCGAATGGAAACGAATCGATTTGAAACGAAAAGAATCGAATCGAATCGAATCGAATTGAATTGAAAGAATCGAATTGAATAGAAAAAAATCGAATAGAAAAGAATCGAACCGAAAAGAAAAGAATCAAATTGAATTCAGTCGATTAAATTCTAGTCGAATCGAATAAAAAAGAATGAAATCGAGTCGAATCGAATCGAAAAGAATCGAATCGAAAAGAATCGAATTGAAAAGACTCGAATTGAAACAAATCGATTTGAAAAAAAAGAATCGAATCGAATCGAATCGAATTGAATTGAAAGAATCGAATTGAATAGAAAAAAATCGAATAGAAAAGAATCGAATCGTAAAGAAAAGAATCAAATTGAATCAGTCGATTAAATTCTAGTCGAATCCAATCAAAAAGAATGAAATCGAGTCGAATCGAGTCGAAAAGAATCGAATCGAATCGAAATGTATCTAATCAAAAAGAATCGAATCGTATCGACTCGAATCGAAAAGAATCCAACTGCATCATCGAATGGAAAATAATCGAATTGAATAGAATAGAAAGGAATCGAATCGAATCAAATCGAAAACAATCAAATTGAATTGACCGAAAAGAATCGAATTGAATCAAATCGAATCGAAATGAAAGAATCGAATCGATTCAAATAGAAAAGAATCGAATCGAAAAGAATCAAATCGACACGAAAAGAATCGAATCGAATTAAAAAGTATCGAATTGATTCGAAAACATTCGAATCGAAATGAATCGAATCCGATCGAAATGAAAAGAATCTACTCGATTCGAATCCAAAAGAATCGAATCCAAAAGAATCGAATCGAATCCAAAAGAATCGAATTGAATTGAATCAAAAGAAATGAATTGAATTGAATCCAAAAGGAACTAATCGAATCAAATCGAATAGAATCAAATCGAATCAAAAAGAATCGAATAGATTCGAATCAAAAAGAATCGAATTGAGGGATCCCTGGGTGGCGCAGCGGTTTAGCGCCTGCCTTTGGCCCAGGGCGCGATCCTGGAGACCCGGGATCGAATCCCACATCGGGCTCCCGGTGCATGGAGCCTGCTTCTCCCTCTGCCTGTGTCTCTGCCTCTCTCACTCTCTCTGTGACTATCATAAAAAATAGAATCGAATTGAATCCAGTTGAAAAAAATCATAAAGAATCAAATCGAAAAGAATCGAATTCCATGTAACGAAAAGATTCGAATTGAAAAGAATCGAATCGAAACAAAAGAATCGAATCGAATCGACATGAATCAAAAAGAATCGAATCAAAACGAATCGAAAAGAAACAAATCAAGTAGAAATTAAAGAATCGAATCGAATCCAATCGAAAAAATTCGAATAGAATTGAATCGAAAAGAATCAAAACGAATCGAACCGAAAGAGAATCGATTCGAATCAAAATAAAAAGTATCGTATCAAATCGAATCGAAAAGAATCATATCAAATAGAATCGAAAGAATGGAATCAAATCTAAAACAATCGAATCGAATCGAAAAGAATCGAATTGAACGGAATGGAATCGAAAAGAATACAATGGAATAGAATCGAAAGAAATCGAATAGAATCAAATCAAATCAAAAAGAATCGAATTGAATTGATCCTAACCAAAATAAGCGAAATGAATCGACTCGAACCGAAAAAAATCAAATCGAAAAGAATCTAATCTCAACGAAAATCATCGAAATGAATAGAATCGAAAAGAATCGAATTGAATCAAATCGAAAAGAATCGAATGGAATCCAATCGAAAAGAATCAAATTGATTCGAATCGAAACAAATGGAATCCAATCGAAAAGAATCTAATTGAATCGAATCGAAAAGAATCGAATTCAATCCAAACGAATCGATTCGAATGGAATAGAAAAGAATAGAATCGAATAGAATCGAAAAGAATCAAATCGAATCGAAAAGAATCGAATCGAAAAGAATTGAATCGAATCGAAAAGAAACGAATCGACCCGAATCAAAAAGAAAACAATCGAATCGAATCAAATACAAAAGAATCGCTTTGAATAGCATAGAATTGAAAAGAATCGAAACAATCGAATCGAAAAGAATCGAATCAAAAAAAGTCGAATCGAAACGAAAACAATCGAATCGAATCGAATCTAAAAGAATCGTATTGAATTGCATCGAGTCGAAAAGACTCGAATCAAAAAGACTCGAATCGAATTGAATCAAATCGAAAAGAATCTAATAGAAACCACTCGAACAGAATCAAATCGAAATGATTCAAAATGAATCGAATAGAATAGAATCGAAAAAAATCGAAACGAATCGAAACGAATTGAATCGAAGAGAATCGATTAGAATAGAAATGAAAAGAATCGTATTGAATCGAATCGAAAAGAATCAAATCGAATCGAATCGAAAGAATTGAATCAAATCGAAAAGAATCCAATCGAAAAGAATCGAACTGAATGGAATCAAATCGAAAACAATCTAATCGAATCGAAAAGAATCCAATCAAATTTAATGGAATCGAAAAGAATCGAATTGATTCGAAAAGAATCGAAATGAAACAAATCAGATCAAATGGAAAAGAATCAAATCGAATTGAAAAGAATCGAATCGAATCGAAATGAATCGAATCAAAAAGAATTGAATCGAAAAGAATCGAATTGAAAAAAATCGAATCGAATCGAAAAGACTCGAATCAAATTAAAAATATCAAATCGAATCGAATCGCAAAGAATCGAATTGAAAAGACTCGAATGGAAACGAATCGATTTGAAACGAAAAGAATCGAATCGAATCGAATGGAATTGAATAGAAAGAATCGAATTGAATAGAAAAAATCGAATAGAAAAGAATCGAATCGTAAAGAAAAAAATCAAATTGAATCAGTCGATTAAATTCTAGTCGAATCCAATCAAAAAGAATGAAATCGAGTCGAATCGAATCGAAAAGAATCGAATCGAATCGAAATGTATCTAATCAAAAAGAATCGAATCGTATCGACTCGAATCGAAAAGAATCCAATTGCATCATCGAATGGAAAATAATCGAATTGAATAGAATAGAAAAGAATCGAATCGAATCAAATCGAAAACAAACAAATTGAATTGATCGAAAAGAATCGAATTGAATCAAATCGAATCGAAATGAAAGAATCGAATCGATTCAAATAGAAAAGAATCAAATCGAAAAGAATCAAATCGACACGAAAAGAATCGAATCGAATCAAAAAGTATCGAATTGATTCGAAAACATTCGAATCGAAAAGAATCGAATTGAAATGAATCCGATAGAAATGAAAAGAATCTACTCGATTCGAATCCAAAAGAATCGAATCCAAAAGAATCGAATCGAATCCAAAAGAATCGAATTGAATTGAATCAAAAGAAATGAATTGAATTGAATCCAAAAGGAACTAATCGAATCAAATCGAAAAAACTCGAATAGAATCAAATCGAATCAAAAAGAATCGAATAGATTCGAATAAAAAAGAATCGAATTGAGGGATCCCTGGGTGGCGCAGCGGTTTAGCGCCTGCCTTTGGCCCAGGGCGCGATCCTGGAGACCCGGGATCGAATCCCACATCGGGCTCCCGGTGCATGGAGCCTGCTTCTCCCTCTGCCTGTGTCTCTGCCTCTCTCACTCTCTCTGTGACTATCATAAAAAATAGAATCGAATTGAATCCAGTTGAAAAAAATCATAAAGAATCAAATCGAAAAGAATCGAATTCCATGTAACGAAAAGATTCGAATTGAAAAGAATCGAATCGAAACAAAAGAATCGAATTGAATCGACATGAATCAAAAAGAATCGAATCAAAACGAATCGAAAAGAAACAAATCAAGTAGAATCTAAAAGAATCGAATCGAATCCAATCGAAAAAATTCGAATAGAATTGAATCGAAAAGAATCAAAACGAATCGAACCGAAAGAGAATCGATTCGAATCAAAATAAAAAGTATCGTATCAAATCGAATCGAAAAGAATCATATCAAATAGAATCGAAAGAATGGAATCAAATCTAAAACAATCGAATCGAATCGAAAAGAATCGAATTGAACGGAATGGAATCGAAAAGAATACAATGGAATAGAATCGAAAGAAATCGGAGAGAATCAAATCAAAAAGAATTGAATTGAATTGATCCTAACCAAAATAAGCGAAATGAATCGACTCGAACCGAAAAAAATCAAATCGAAAAGAATCTAATCTCAACGAAAATCATCGAAATGAATAGAATCGAAAAGAATCGAATTGAATCAAATCGAAAAGAATCGAATGGAATCCAATCGAAAAGAATCAAATTGATTCGAATCGAAACAAATTGAATCCAATCGAAAAGAATCTAATTGAATCGAATCGAAAAGAATCGAATTCAATCCAAACGAATCGATTCGAATGGAATAGAAAAGAATAGAATAGAATAGAATCGAAAAGTGTCAAATCGAATCGAAAAGAATCGAATCGAAAAGAATTGAATCGAATCGAAAAGAAACGAATCGAACCGAATCAAAAAGAAAACAATCGAATCGAATCAAATACAAAAGAATCGCTTTGAGTAGCATAGAATTGAAAAGAATCGAATCAATCGAATTGAAAACAATCGAATCGAAAAGAATCGAATCAAAAAAAGTCGAATCGAAACGAAAACAATCGAATCGAATCGAATCTAAAAGAATCGTATTGAATTGCATCGAGTCGAAAAGACTCGAATCAAAAAGACTCGAATCGAATTGAATCAAATCGAAAAGAATCTAATAGAAACCACTCGAACAGAATCAAATCGAAATGATTCAAAATGAATCGAATAGAATAGAATCGAAAAAAATCGAAACGAATCGAAACGAATTGAATCGAAGAGAATCGATTAGAATAGAAATGAAAAGAATCGTATTGAATCGAATCGAAAAGAATCAAATCGAATCGAATCGAAAGAATTGAATCAAATCGAAAAGAATCCAATCGAATCGAAAAGAATCGAACTGAATGGAATCAAATCGAAAAGAATCGAATCGAATCGAAAAGAATCGAATCAAATTTAATGGAATCGAAAAGAATCGAATGGAATCGAAAAGAATCGAAATGTAACAAATCAGATCAAATGGAAAAGCATCAAATCGAATTGACAAGAATCGAATCGAATCGAAATGAATCGAATCAAAAAGAATCGAATCGAAAAGAATCGAATTGAAATGAATCGAATCGAATCGAAAAGACTTGAATCAAATTAAAAATATCAAATCGAATCGAATCGCAAAGAATCGAATTGAAAAGACTCGAATGGAAACGAATCGATTTGAAACGAAAAGAATCGAATCGAATCGAATCGAATTGAATTGAAAGAATCGAATTGAATAGAAAAAATCGAATAGAAAAGAATCGAATCGTAAAGAAAAGAATCAAATTGAATCAGTCGATTAAATTCTAGTCGAATCCAATCAAAAAGAATGAAATCGAGTCGAATCGAATCGAAAAGAATCGAATCGAATCGAAATATATCTAATCAAAAAGAATCGAATCGTATCGACTCGAATCGAAAAGAATCCAATTGCATCATCGAATGGAAAATAATCGAATTGAATAGAATAGAAAAGAATCGAATCGAATCAAATCGAAAACAAACAAATTGAATTGATCGAAAAGAATCGAATTGAATCAAATCGAATCGAAATGAAAGAATCGAATCGATTCAAATAGAAAAGAATCGAATCGAAAAGAATCAAATCGACACGAAAAGAATCGAATCGAATCAAAAAGTATCGAATTGATTCGAAAACATTCGAATCGAAATGAATCGAATCCGATCGAAATGAAAAGAATCTACTCGAATCGAATCCAAAAGAATCGAATCCAAAAGAATCGAATCGAATCCAAAAGAATCGAATTGAATTGAATCAAAAGAAATGAATTGAATTGAATCCAAAAGGAACTAATCGAATCAAATCGAAAAAACTCGAATAGAATCAAATCGAATCAAAAAGAATCGAATAGATTCGAATCAAAAAGAATCGAATTGAGGGATCCCTGGGTGGCGCAGCGGTTTAGCGCCTGCCTTTGGCCCAGGGCGCGATCCTGGAGACCCGGGATCGAATCCCACATCGGGCTCCCGGTGCATGGAGCCTGCTTCTCCCTCTGCCTGTGTCTCTGCCTCTCTCACTCTCTCTGTGACTATCATAAAAAATAGAATCGAATTGAATCCAGTTGAAAAAAATCATAAAGAATCAAATCGAAAAGAATCGAATTCCATGTAACGAAAAGATTCGAATTGAAAAGAATCGAATCGAAACAAAAGAATCGAATCGAATCGACATGAATCAAAAAGAATCGAATCAAAACGAATCGAAAAGAAACAAATCAAGTAGAATCTAAAAGAATCGAATCGAATCCAATCGAAAAAATTCGAATAGAATTGAATCGAAAAGAATCAAAACGAATCGAACCGAAAGAGAATCGATTCGAATCAAAATAAAAAGTATCGTATCAAATCGAATCGAAAAGAATCATATCAAATAGAATCGAAAGAATGGAATCAAATCTAAAACAATCGAATCGAATCGAAAAGAATCGAATTGAACGGAATGGAATCGAAAAGAATACAATGGAATAGAATCGAAAGAAATCGAATAGAATCAAATCAAATCAAAAAGAATCGAATTGAATTGATCCTAACCAAAATAAGCGAAATGAATCGACTCGAACCGAAAAAAATCAAATCGAAAAGAATCTAATCTCAACGAAAATCATTGAAATGAATAGAATCGAAAAGAATCGAATTGAATCAAATCGAAAAGAATCGAATGGAATCCAATCGAAAAGAATCAAATTGATTCGAATCGAAACAAATGGAATCCAATCGAAAAGAATCTAATTGAATCGAATCGAAAAGAATCAAATTCAATCAAAACGAATCGATTCGAATGGAATAGAAAAGAATAGAATCGAATAGAATCGAAAAGAATCAAATCGAATCGAAAAGAATCGAATAAAAGAATTGAATCGAATCGAAAAGAAACGAATCGACCCGAATCAAAAAGAAAACAATCGAATCGAATCAAATACAAAAGAATCGCTTTGAATAGCATAGAATTGAAAAGAATCGAAACAATCGAATCGAAAAGAATCGAATCAAAAAAAGTCGAATCGAAACGAAAACAATCGAATCGAATCGAATCTAAAAGAATCGTATTGAATTGCATCGAGTCGAAAAGACTCGAATCAAAAAGACTCGAATCGAATTGAATCAAATCGAAAAGAATCTAATAGAAACCACTCGAACAGAATCAAATCGAAATGATTCAAAATGAATCGAATAGAATAGAATCGAAAAAAATCGAAACGAATCGAAACGAATTGAATCGAAGAGAATCGATTAGAATAGAAATGAAAAGAATCGTATTGAATCGAATCGAAAAGAATCAAATGGAATCGAATCGAAAGAATTGAATCAAATCGAAAAGAATCCAATCGAATCGAAAAGAATCGAACTGAATGGAATCAAATCGAAAACAATCTAATCGAATCGAAAAGAATCCAATCAAATTTAATGGAATCGAAAAGAATCGAATTGATTCGAAAAGAATCGAAATGAAACAAATCAGATCAAATGGAAAAGAATCAAATCGAATTGAAAAGAATCGAATCGAATCGAAATGAATCGAATCAAAAAGAATTGAATCGAAAAGAATCGAATTGAAAAAAATCGAATCGAATCGAAAAGACTCGAATCAAATTAAAAATATCAAATCGAATCGAATCGCAAAGAATCGAATTGAAAAGACTCGAATGGAAACGAATCGATTTGAAACGAAAAGAATCGAATCGAATCGAATGGAATTGAATAGAAAGAATCGAATTGAATAGAAAAAAATCGAATAGAAAAGAATCGAACCGAAAAGAAAAGAATCAAATTGAATTCAGTCGATTAAATTCTAGTCGAATCGAATCAAAAAGAATGAAATCGAGTCGAATCGAATCGAAAAGAATCGAATCGAATCGAAAAGAATCGAATTGAAAAGACTCGAATTGAAACAAATAGATTTGAAACGAAAAGAATCGAATCGAATCGAATCGAATTGAATTGAAAGAATCGAATTGAATAGAAAAAAATCGAATAGAAAAGAATCGAATCGTAAAGAAAAGAATCAAATTGAATCAGTCGATTAAATTCTAGTCGAATCCAATCAAAAAGAATGAAATCGAGTCAAATCGAATCGAAAAGAATCGAATCGAATCGAAATTTATCTAATCAAAAAGAATCGAATCGTATCGACTGGAATCGAAAAGAATCCAATTGCATCATCGAATGGAAAATAATCGAATTGAATAGAATAGAAAAGAATCGAATCGAATCAAATCGAAAAGAATCAAATTGAATTGATCGAAAAGAATCGAATTGAATCAAATCGAATGGAAATGAAAGAATCGAATCGATTCAAATAGAAAAGAATCAAATCGAAAAGAATCAAATCGACACGAAAAGAATCGAATCGAATCAAAAAGTATCGAATTGATTCGAAAACATTCGAATCGAAATGAATCGAATCCGATCGAAATGAAAAGAATCTACTCGATTCGAATCCAAAAGAATCGAATCCAAAAGAATCGAATCGAATCCAAAAGAATCGAATTGAATTGAATCAAAAGAAATGAATTGAATTGAATCAAAAAGGAACTAATCGAATCAAATCGCATAGAATCAAATCGAATCAAAAAGAATCGAATAGATTCGAATCAAAAAGAATCGAATTGAGGGATCCCTGGGTGGCGCAGCGGTTTAGCGCCTGCCTTTGGCCCAGGGCGCGATCCTGGAGACCCGGGATCGAATCCCACATCGGGCTCCTGGTGCATGGAGCCTGCTTCTCCCTCTGCCTGTGTCTCTGCCTCTCTCACTCTCTCTGTGACTATCATAAATAAAAGAATCGAATTGAATCCAGTAGAAAAAAATCATAAAGAATCAAATCGAAAAGAATCGAATTCCATGTAACGAAAAGATTCGAATTGAAAAGAATCGAATCGAAACAAAAGAATCGAATCGAATCGACATGAATCAAAAAGAATCGAATCAAAACGAATCGAAAAGAAACAAATCAAGTAGAATCTAAAAGAATCGAATCGAATCCAATCGAAAAAATTCGAATAGAATTGAATCGAAAAGAATCAAAACGAATCGAACCGAAAGAGAATCGATTCGAATCAAAATAAAAAGTATCGTATCAAATCGAATCGAAAAGAATCATATCAAATAGAATCGAAAGAATGGAATCAAATCTAAAACAATCGAATCGAATCAAAAAGAATCGAATTGAACGGAATGGAATCGAAAAGAATACAATGGAATAGAATCGAAAGAAATCGAATAGAATCAAATCAAAAAGAATCGAATTGAATTCATCCTAACCAAAATAAGCGAAATGAATCGACTCGAACCGAAAAAAATCAAATCGAAAAGAATCTAATCTCAACGAAAATCATCGAAATGAATAGAATCGAAAAGAATCGAATTGAATCAAATCGAAAAGAATCGAATGGAATCCAATCGAAAAGAATCAAATTGATTCGAATCGAAACAAATGGAATCCAATCGAAAAGAATCTAATTGAATCGAATCGAAAAGAATCGAATTCAATCCAAACGAATCGATTCGAATGGAATAGAAAAGAATAGAATAGAATAGAATCGAAAAGTGTCAAATCGAATCGAAAAGAATCGAATCGAAAAGAATTGAATCGAATCGAAAAGAAACGAATCGAACCGAATCAAAAAGAAAACAATCGAATCGAATCAAATACAAAAGAATCGCTTTGAGTAGCATAGAATTGAAAAGAATCGAATCAATCGAATTGAAAACAATCGAATCGAAAAGAATCGAATCAAAAAAAGTCGAATCGAAACGAAAACAATCGAATCGAATCGAATCTAAAAGAATCGTATTGAATTGCATCGAGTCGAAAAGACTCGAATCAAAAAGACTCGAATCGAATTGAATCAAATCGAAAAGAATCTAATAGAAACCACTCGAACAGAATCAAATCGAAATGATTCAAAATGAATCGAATAGAATAGAATCGAAAAAAATCGAAACGAATCGAAACGAATTGAATCGAAGAGAATCGATTAGAATAGAAATGAAAAGAATCGTATTGAATCGAATCGAAAAGAATCAAATCGAATCGAATCGAAAGAATTGAATCAAATCGAAAAGAATCCAATCGAATCGAAAAGAATCGAACTGAATGGAATCAAATCGAAAAGAATCGAATCGAATCGAAAAGAATCGAATCAAATTTAATGGAATCGAAAAGAATCGAATGGAATCGAAAAGAATCGAAATGTAACAAATCAGATCAAATGGAAAAGCATCAAATCGAATTGACAAGAATCGAATCGAATCGAAATGAATCGAATCAAAAAGAATCGAATCGAAAAGAATCGAATTGAAATGAATCGAATCGAATCGAAAAGACTTGAATCAAATTAAAAATATCAAATCGAATCGAATCGCAAAGAATCGAATTGAAAAGACTCGAATGGAAACGAATCGATTTGAAACGAAAAGAATCGAATCGAATCGAATCGAATTGAATTGAAAGAATCGAATTGAATAGAAAAAATCGAATAGAAAAGAATCGAATCGTAAAGAAAAGAATCAAATTGAATCAGTCGATTAAATTCTAGTCGAATCCAATCAAAAAGAATGAAATCGAGTCGAATCGAATCGAAAAGAATCGAATCGAATCGAAATGTATCTAATCAAAAAGAATCGAATCGTATCGACTCGAATCGAAAAGAATCCAATTGCATCATCGAATGGAAAATAATCGAATTGAATAGAATAGAAAAGAATCGAATCGAATCAAATCGAAAACAAACAAATTGAATTGATCGAAAAGAATCGAATTGAATCAAATCGAATCGAAATGAAAGAATCGAATCGATTCAAATAGAAAAGAATCGAATCGAAAAGAATCAAATCGACACGAAAAGAATCGAATCGAATCAAAAAGTATCGAATTGATTCGAAAACATTCGAATCGAAATGAATCGAATCCGATCGAAATGAAAAGAATCTACTCGATTCGAATCCAAAAGAATCGAATCCAAAAGAATCGAATCGAATCCAAAAGAATCGAATTGAATTGAATCAAAAGAAATGAATTGAATTGAATCCAAAAGGAACTAATCGAATCAAATCGAAAAAACTCGAATAGAATCAAATCGAATCAAAAAGAATCGAATAGATTCGAATCAAAAAGAATCGAATTGAGGGATCCCTGGGTGGCGCAGCGGTTTAGCGCCTGCCTTTGGCCCAGGGCGCGATCCTGGAGACCCGGGATCGAATCCCACATCGGGCTCCCGGTGCATGGAGCCTGCTTCTCCCTCTGCCTGTGTCTCTGCCTCTCTCACTCTCTCTGTGACTATCATAAAAAATAGAATCGAATTGAATCCAGTTGAAAAAAATCATAAAGAATCAAATCGAAAAGAATCGAATTCCATGTAACGAAAAGATTCGAATTGAAAAGAATCGAATCGAAACAAAAGAATCGAATCGAATCGACATGAATCAAAAAGAATCGAATCAAAACGAATCGAAAAGAAACAAATCAAGTAGAGTCTAAAAGAATCGAATCGAATCCAATCGAAAAAATTCGAATAGAATTGAATCGAAAAGAATCAAAACGAATCGAACCGAAAGAGAATCGATTCGAATCAAAATAAAAAGTATCGTATCAAATCGAATCGAAAAGAATCATATCAAATAGAATCGAAAGAATGGAATCAAATCTAAAACAATCGAATCGAATCGAAAAGAATCGAATTGAACGGAATGGAATCGAAAAGAATACAATGGAATAGAATCGAAAGAAATCGAATAGAATCAAATCAAATCAAAAAGAATCGAATTGAATTGATCCTAACCAAAATAAGCGAAATGAATCGACTCGAACCGAAAAAAATCAAATCGAAAAGAATCTAATCTCAACGAAAATCATTGAAATGAATAGAATCGAAAAGAATCGAATTGAATCAAATCGAAAAGAATCGAATGGAATCCAATCGAAAAGAATCAAATTGATTCGAATCGAAACAAATGGAATCCAATCGAAAAGAATCTAATTGAATCGAATCGAAAAGAATCGAATTCAATCAAAACGAATCGATTCGAATGGAATGGAAAAGAATAGAATCGAATAGAATCGAAAAGAATCAAATCGAATCGAAAAGAATCGAATCGAAAAGAATTGAATCGAATCGAAAAGAAACGAATCGACCCGAATCAAAAAGAAAACAATCCAATCGAATCAAATACAAAAGAATCGCTTTGAATAGCATAGAATTGAAAAGAATCGAAACAATCGAATCGAAAAGAATCGAATCAAAAAATGTCGAATCGAAACGAAAACAATCGAATCGAATCGAATCTAAAAGAATCGTATTGAATTGCATCGAGTCGAAAAGACTCGAATCAAAAAGACTCGAATCGAATTGAATCAAATCGAAAAGAATCTAATAGAAACCACTCGAACAGAATCAAATCGAAATGATTCAAAATGAATCGAATAGAATAGAATCGAAAAAAATCGAAACGAATCGAAACGAATTGAATCGAAGAGAATCGATTAGAATAGAAATGAAAAGAATCGTATTGAATCGAATCGAAAAGAATCAAATCGAATCGAATCGAAAGAATTGAATCAAATCGAAAAGAATCCAATCGAAAAGAATCGAACTGAATGGAATCAAATCGAAAACAATCTAATCGAATCGAAAAGAATCCAATCAAATTTAATGGAATCGAAAAGAATCGAATTGATTCGAAAAGAATCGATATGAAACAAATCAGATCAAATGGAAAAGAATCAAATCGAATTGAAAAGAATCGAATCGAATCAAAATGAATCGAATCAAAAAGAATTGAATCGAAAAGAATCGAATTGAAAAAAATCGAATCGAATCGAAAAGACTCGAATCAAATTAAAAATATCAAATCGAATCGAATCGCAAAGAATCGAATTGAAAAGACTCGAATGGAAACGAATCGATTTGAAACGAAAAGAATCGAATCGAATCGAATGGAATTGAATAGAAAGAATCGAATTGAATAGAAAAAAATCGAATAGAAAAGAATCGAACCGAAAAGAAAAGAATCAAATTGAATTCAGTCGATTAAATTCTAGTCGAATCGAATCAAAAAGAATGAAATCGAGTCGAATCGAATCGAAAAGAATCGAATCGAATCGAAAAGAATCGAATTGAAAAGACTCGAATTGAAACAAATCGATTTGAAAAAAAAGAATCGAATCGAATCGAATCGAATTGAATTGAAAGAATCGAATTGAATAGAAAAAAATCGAATAGAAAAGAATCGAATCGTAAAGAAAAGAATCAAATTGAATCAGTCGATTAAATTCTAGTCGAATCCAATCAAAAAGAATGAAATCGAGTCAAATCGAATCGAAAAGAATCGAATCGAATCGAAATGTATCTAATCAAAAAGAATCGAATCGTATCGACTGGAATCGAAAAGAATCCAATTGCATCATCGAATGGAAAATAATCGAATTGAATAGAATAGAAAAGAATCGAATCGAATCAAATCGAAAAGAATCAAATTGAATTGATCGAAAAGAATCGAATTTAATCAAATCGAATGGAAATGAAAGAATCGAATCGATTCAAATAGAAAAGAATCAAATCGAAAAGAATCAAATCGACACGAAAAGAATCGAATCGAATCAAAAAGTATCGAATTGATTCGAAAACATTCGAATCGAAATGAATCGAATCCGATCGAAATGAAAAGAATCTACTCGATTCGAATCCAAAAGAATCGAATCCAAAAGAATCGAATCGAATCCAAAAGAATCGAATTGAATTGAATCAAAAGAAATGAATTGAATTGAATCAAAAAGGAACTAATCGAATCAAATCGCATAGAATCAAATCGAATCAAAAAGAATCGAATAGATTCGAATCAAAAAGAATCGAATTGAGGGATCCCTGGGTGGCGCAGCGGTTTAGCGCCTGCCTTTGGCCCAGGGCGCGATCCTGGAGACACGGGATCGAATCCCACATCGGGCTCCTGGTGCATGGAGCCTGCTTCTCCCTCTGCCTGTGTCTCTGCCTCTCTCACTCTCTCTGTGACTATCATAAATAAAAGAATCGAATTGAATCCAGTAGAAAAAAATCATAAAGAATCAAATCGAAAAGAATCGAATTCCATGTAACGAAAAGATTCGAATTGAAAAGAATCGAATCGAAACAAAAGAATCGAATCGAATCGACATGAATCAAAAAGAATCGAA
Source organism: Canis aureus (assembly GCF_053574225.1). NCBI lineage: Eukaryota > Metazoa > Chordata > Mammalia > Carnivora > Canidae > Canis > Canis aureus. Next base: position 24,645,268 of record NC_135648.1, read on the forward strand.
TCAAAACGAATCGAAAAGAAACAAATCAAGTAGAATCTAAAAGAATCGAATCGAATCCAATCGAAAAAATTCGAATAGAATTGAATCGAAAAGAATCAAAACGAATCGAACCGAAAGAGAATCGATTCGAATCAAAATAAAAAGTATCGTATCAAATCGAATCGAAAAGAATCATATCAAATAGAATCGAAAGAATGGAATCAAATCTAAAACAATCGAATCGAATCAAAAAGAATCGAATTGAACGGAATGGAATCGAAAAGAATACAATGGAATAGAATCGAAAGAAATCGAATAGAATCAAATCAAAAAGAATCGAATTGAATTCATCCTAACCAAAATAAGCGAAATGAATCGACTCGAACCGAAAAAAATCAAATCGAAAAGAATCTAATCTCAACGAAAATCATCGAAATGAATAGAATCGAAAAGAATCGAATTGAATCAAATCGAAAAGAATCGAATGGAATCCAATCGAAAAGAATCAAATTGATTCGAATCGAAACAAATGGAATCCAATCGAAAAGAATCTAATTGAATCGAATCGAAAAGAATCGAATTCAATCCAAACGAATCGATTCGAATGGAATAGAAAAGAATAGAATAGAATAGAATCGAAAAGTGTCAAATCGAATCGAAAAGAATCGAATCGAAAAGAATTGAATCGAATCGAAAAGAAACGAATCGAACCGAATCAAAAAGAAAACAATCGAATCGAATCAAATACAAAAGAATCGCTTTGAGTAGCATAGAATTGAAAAGAATCGAATCAATCGAATTGAAAACAATCGAATCGAAAAGAATCGAATCAAAAAAAGTCGAATCGAAACGAAAACAATCGAATCGAATCGAATCTAAAAGAATCGTATTGAATTGCATCGAGTCGAAAAGACTCGAATCAAAAAGACTCGAATCGAATTGAATCAAATCGAAAAGAATCTAATAGAAACCACTCGAACAGAATCAAATCGAAATGATTCAAAATGAATCGAATAGAATAGAATCGAAAAAAATCGAAATGAATCGAAACGAATTGAATCGAAGAGAATCGATTAGAATAGAAATGAAAAGAATCGTATTGAATCGAATCGAAAAGAATCAAATCGAATCGAATCGAAAGAATTGAATCAAATCGAAAAGAATCCAATCGAATCGAAAAGAATCGAACTGAATGGAATCAAATCGAAAAGAATCGAATCGAATCGAAAAGAATCGAATCAAATTTAATGGAATCGAAAAGAATCGAATGGAATCGAAAAGAATCGAAATGTAACAAATCAGATCAAATGGAAAAGCATCAAATCGAATTGACAAGAATCGAATCGAATCGAAATGAATCGAATCAAAAAGAATCGAATCGAAAAGAATCGAATTGAAATGAATCGAATCGAATCGAAAAGACTTGAATCAAATTAAAAATATCAAATCGAATCGAATCGCAAAGAATCGAATTGAAAAGACTCGAATGGAAACGAATCGATTTGAAACGAAAAGAATCGAATCGAATCGAATCGAATTGAATTGAAAGAATCGAATTGAATAGAAAAAATCGAATAGAAAAGAATCGAATCGTAAAGAAAAGAATCAAATTGAATCAGTCGATTAAATTCTAGTCGAATCCAATCAAAAAGAATGAAATCGAGTCGAATCGAATCGAAAAGAATCGAATCGAATCGAAATTTATCTAATCAAAAAGAATCGAATCGTATCGACTCGAATCGAAAAGAATCCAATTGCATCATCGAATGGAAAATAATCGAATTGAATAGAATAGAAAAGAATCGAATCGAATCAAATCGAAAACAAACAAATTGAATTGATCGAAAAGAATCGAATTGAATCAAATCGAATCGAAATGAAAGAATCGAATCGATTCAAATAGAAAAGAATCGAATCGAAAAGAATCAAATCGACACGAAAAGAATCGAATCGAATCAAAAAGTATCGAATTGATTCGAAAACATTCGAATCGAAAAGAATCGAATCCGATCGAAATGAAAAGAATCTACTCGATTCGAATCCAAAAGAATCGAATCCAAAAGAATCGAATCGAATCCAAAAGAATCGAATTGAATTGAATCAAAAGAAATGAATTGAATTGAATCCAAAAGGAACTAATCGAATCAAATCGAAAAAACTCGAATAGAATCAAATCGAATCAAAAATAATCGAATAGATTCGAATCAAAAAGAATCGAATTGAGGGATCCCTGGGTGGCGCAGCGGTTTAGCGCCTGCCTTTGGCCCAGGGCGCGATCCTGGAGACCCGGGATCGAATCCCACATCGGGCTCCCGGTGCATGGAGCCTGCTTCTCCCTCTGCCTGTGTCTCTGCCTCTCTCACTCTCTCTGTGACTATCATAAAAAATAGAATCGAATTGAATCCAGTTGAAAAAAATCATAAAGAATCAAATCGAAAAGAATCGAATTCCATGTAACGAAAAGATTCGAATTGAAAAGAATCGAATCGAAACAAAAGAATCGAATCGAATCGACATGAATCAAAAAGAATCGAATCAAAACGAATCGAAAAGAAACAAATCAAGTAGAATCTAAAAGAATCGAATCGAATCCAATCGAAAAAATTCGAATAGAATTGAATCGAAAAGAATCAAAACGAATCGAACCGAAAGAGAATCGATTCGAATCAAAATAAAAAGTATCGTATCAAATCGAATCGAAAAGAATCATATCAAATAGAATCGAAAGAATGGAATCAAATCTAAAACAATCGAATCGAATCGAAAAGAGTCGAATTGAACGGAATGGAATCGAAAAGAATACAATGGAATAGAATCGAAAGAAATCGAATAGAATCAAATCAAATCAAAAAGAATCGAATTGAATTGATCCTAACCAAAATAAGCGAAATGAATCGACTCGAACCGAAAAAAATCAAATCGAAAAGAATCTAATCTCAACGAAAATCATTGAAATGAATAGAATCGAAAAGAATCGAATTGAATCAAATCGAAAAGAATCGAATGGAATCCAATCGAAAAGAATCAAATTGATTCGAATCGAAACAAATGGAATCCAATCGAAAAGAATCTAATTGAATCGAATCGAAAAGAATCGAATTCAATCAAAACGAATCGATTCGAATGGAATGGAAAAGAATAGAATCGAATAGAATCGAAAAGAATCAAATCGAATCGAAAAGAATCGAATCGAAAAGAATTGAATCGAATCGAAAAGAAACGAATCGACCCGAATCAAAAAGAAAACAATCGAATCGAATCAAATACAAAACAATCGCTTTGAATAGCATAGAATTGAAAAGAATCGAAACAATCGAATCGAAAAGAATCGAATCAAAAAAAGTCGAATCGAAACGAAAACAATCGAATCGAATCGAATCTAAAAGAATCGTATTGAATTGCATCGAGTCGAAAAGACTCGAATCAAAAAGACTCGAATCGAATTGAATCAAATCGAAAAGAATCTAATAGAAACCACTCGAACAGAATCAAATCGAAATGATTCAAAATGAATCGAATAGAATAGAATCGAAAAAAATCGAAACGAATCGAAACGAATTGAATCGAAGAGAATCGATTAGAATAGAAATGAAAAGAATCGTATTGAATCGAATCGAAAAGAATCAAATCGAATCGAATCGAAAGAATTGAATCAAATCGAAAAGAATCCAATCGAAAAGAATCGAACTGAATGGAATCAAATCGAAAACAATCTAATCGAATCGAAAAGAATCCAATCAAATTTAATGGAATCGAAAAGAATCGAATTGATTCGAAAAGAATCGAAATGAAACAAATCAGATCAAATGGAAAAGAATCAAATCGAATTGAAAAGAATCGAATCGAATCGAAATGAATCGAATCAAAAAGAATTGAATCGAAAAGAATCGAATTGAAAAAAATCGAATCGAATCGAAAAGACTCGAATCAAATTAAAAATATCAAATCGAATCGAATCGCAAAGAATCGAATTGAAAAGACTCGAATGGAAACGAATCGATTTGAAACGAAAAGAATCGAATCGAATCGAATGGAATTGAATAGAAAGAAACGAATTGAATAGAAAAAAATCGAATAGAAAAGAATCGAACCGAAAAGAAAAGAATCAAATTGAATTCAGTCGATTAAATTCTAGTCGAATCGAATCAAAAAGAATGAAATCGAGTCGAATCGAATCGAAAAGAATCGAATCGAATCGAAAAGAATCGAATTGAAAAGACTCGAATTGAAACAAATCGATTTGAAAAAAAAGAATCGAATCGAATCGAATCGAATTGAATTGAAAGAATCGAATTGAATAGAAAAAAATCGAATAGAAAAGAATCGAATCGTAAAGAAAAGAATCAAATTGAATCAGTCGATTAAATTCTAGTCGAATCCAATCAAAAAGAATGAAATCGAGTCAAATCGAATCGAAAAGAATCGAATCGAATCGAAATTTATCTAATCAAAAAGAATCGAATCGTATCGACTGGAATCGAAAAGAATCCAATTGCATCATCGAATGGAAAATAATCGAATTGAATAGAATAGAAAAGAATCGAATCGAATCAAATCGAAAAGAATCAAATTGAATTGATCGAAAAGAATCGAATTGAATCAAATCGAATGGAAATGAAAGAATCGAATCGATTCAAATAGAAAAGAATCAAATCGAAAAGAATCAAATCGACACGAAAAGAATCGAATCGAATCAAAAAGTATCGAATTGATTCGAAAACATTCGAATCGAAATGAATCGAATCCGATCGAAATGAAAAGAATCTACTCGATTCGAATCCAAAAGAATCGAATCCAAAAGAATCGAATCGAATCCAAAAGAATCGAATTGAATTGAATCAAAAGAAATGAATTGAATTGAATCAAAAAGGAACTAATCGAATCAAATCGCATAGAATCAAATCGAATCAAAAAGAATCGAATAGATTCGAATCAAAAAGAATCGAATTGAGGGATCCCTGGGTGGCGCAGCGGTTTAGCGCCTGCCTTTGGCCCAGGGCGCGATCCTGGAGACCCGGGATCGAATCCCACATCGGGCTCCTGGTGCATGGAGCCTGCTTCTCCCTCTGCCTGTGTCTCTGCCTCTCTCACTCTCTCTGTGACTATCATAAATAAAAGAATCGAATTGAATCCAGTAGAAAAAAATCATAAAGAATCAAATCGAAAAGAATCGAATTCCATGTAACGAAAAGATTCGAATTGAAAAGCATCGAATCGAAACAAAAGAATCGAATCGAATCGACATGAATCAAAAAGAATCGAATCAAAACGAATCGAAAAGAAACAAATCAAGTAGAATCTAAAAGAATCGAATCGAATCCAATCGAAAAAATTCGAATAGAATTGAATCGAAAAGAATCAAAACGAATCGAACCGAAAGAGAATCGATTCGAATCAAAATAAAAAGTATCGTATCAAATCGAATCGAAAAGAATCATATCAAATAGAATCGAAAGAATGGAATCAAATCTAAAACAATCGAATTGAATCGAAAAGAATCGAATTGAACGGAATGGAATCGAAAAGAATACAATGGAATAGAATCGAAAGAAATCGAATAGAATCAAATCAAAAAGAATCGAATTGAATTCATCCTAACCAAAATAAGCGAAATGAATCGACTCGAACCGAAAAAAATCAAATCTAAAAGAATCTAATTTCAACGAAAATCATCGAAATGAATAGAATCGAAAAGAATCGAATTGAATCAAATCGAAAAGAATCGAATGGAATCCAATCGAAAAGAATCAAATTGATTCGAATCGAAACAAATGGAATCCAATCGAAAAGAATCTAATTGAATCGAATCGAAAAGAATCGAATTCAATCCAAACGAATCGATTCGAATGGAATAGAAAAGAATAGAATAGAATAGAATCGAAAAGTATCAAATCGAATCGAAAAGAATCGAATCGAAAAGAATTGAATCGAATCGAAAAGAAACGAATCGAACCGAATCAAAAAGAAAACAATCGAATCGAATCAAATACAAAAGAATCGCTTTGAGTAGCATAGAATTGAAAAGAATCGAATCAATCGAATTGAAAACAATCGAATCGAAAAGAATCGAATCAAAAAAAGTCGAATCGAAACGAAAACAATCGAATCGAATCGAATCTAAAAGAATCGTATTGAATTGCATCGAGTCGAAAAGACTCGAATCAAAAAGACTCGAATCGAATTGAATCAAATCGAAAAGAATCTAATAGAAACCACTCGAACAGAATCAAATCGAAATGATTCAAAATGAATCGAATAGAATAGAATCGAAAAAAATCGAAACGAATCGAAACGAATTGAATCGAAGAGAATCGATTAGAATAGAAATGAAAAGAATCGTATTGAATCGAATCGAAAAGAATCAAATCGAATCGAATCGAAAGAATTGAATCAAATCGAAAAGAATCCAATCGAATCGAAAAGAATCGAACTGAATGGAATCAAATCGAAAAGAATCGAATCGAATCGAAAAGAATCGAATCAAATTTAATGGAATCGAAAAGAATCGAATGGAATCGAAAAGAATCGAAATGTAACAAATCAGATCAAATGGAAAAGCATCAAATCGAATTGACAAGAATCGAATCGAATCGAAATGAATCGAATCAAAAAGAATCGAATCGAAAAGAATCGAATTGAAAAGAATCGAATCGAATCCAAAAGACTTGAATCAAATTAAAAATATCAAATCGAATCGAATCGCAAAGAATCGAATTGAAAAGACTCGAATGGAAACGAATCGATTTGAAACGAAAAGAATCGAATCGAATCGAATCGAATTGAATTGAAAGAATCGAATTGAATAGAAAAGAATCGAATAGAAAAGAATCGAATCGTAAAGAAAAGAATCAAATTGAATCAGTCGATTAAATTCTAGTCGAATCCAATCAAAAAGAATGAAATCGAGTCGAATCGAATCGAAAAGAATCGAATCGAATCGAAATGTATCTAATCAAAAAGAATCGAATCGTATCGACTCGAATCGAAAAGAATCCAATTGCATCATCGAATGGAAAATAATCGAATTGAATAGAATAGAAAAGAATCGAATCGAATCAAATCGAAAACAAACAAATTGAATTGATCGAAAAGAATCGAATTGAATCAAATCGAATCGAAATGAAAGAATCGAATCGATTCAAATAGAAAAGAATCGAATCGAAAAGAATCAAATCGACACGAAAAGAATCGAATCGAATCAAAAAGTATCGAATTGATTCGAAAACATTCGAATCGAAAAGAATCGAATTGAAATGAATCCGATCGAAATGAAAAGAATCTACTCGATTCGAATCCAAAAGAATCGAATCCAAAAGAATCGAATCGAATCCAAAAGAATCGAATTGAATTGAATCAAAAGAAATGAATTGAATTGAATCAAAAAGGAACTAATCGAATCAAATCGAAAAAACTCGAATAGAATCAAATCGAATCAAAAAGAATCGAATAGATTCGAATAAAAAAGAATCGAATTGAGGGATCCCTGGGTGGCGCAGCGGTTTAGCGCCTGCCTTTGGCCCAGGGCGCGATCCTGGAGACCCGGGATCGAATCCCACATCGGGCTCCCGGTGCATGGAGCCTGCTTCTCCCTCTGCCTGTGTCTCTGCCTCTCTCACTCTCTCTGTGACTATCATAAAAAATAGAATCGAATTGAATCCAGTTGAAAAAAATCATAAAGAATCAAATCGAAAAGAATCGAATTCCATGTAACGAAAAGATTCGAATTGAAAAGAATCGAATCGAAACAAAAGAATCGAATCGAATCGACATGAATCAAAAAGAATCGAATCAAAACGAATCGAAAAGAAACAAATCAAGTAGAATCTAAAAGAATCGAATCGAATCCAATCGAAAAACTTCGAATAGAATTGAATCGAAAAGAATCAAAACGAATCGAACCGAAAGAGAATCGATTCGAATCAAAATAAAAAGTATCGTATCAAATCGAATCGAAAAGAATCATATCAAATAGAATCGAAAGAATGGAATCAAATCTAAAACAATCGAATCGAATCGAAAAGAATCGAATTGAACGGAATGGAATCGAAAAGAATACAATGGAATAGAATCGAAAGAAATCGAATAGAATCAAATCAAATCAAAAAGAATCGAATTGAATTGACCCTAACCAAAATAAGCGAAATGAATCGACTCGAACCGAAAAAAATCAAATCGAAAAGAATCTAATCTCAACGAAAATCATCGAAATGAATAGAATCGAAAAGAATCGAATTGATTCAAATCGAAAAGAATCGAATGGAATCCAATCGAAAAGAATCAAATTGATTCGAATCGAAACAAATGGAATCCAATCGAAAAGAATCTAATTGAATCGAATCGAAAAGAATCGAATTCAATCAAAACGAATCGATTCGAATGGAATAGAAAAGAATAGAATCGAATAGAATCGAAAAGAATCAAATCGAATCGAAAAGAATCGAATCGAAAAGAATTGAATCGAATCGAAAAGAAACGAATCGAACCGAATCAAAAAGAAAAGAATCGAATCGAATCAAATACAAAAGAATCGCTTTGAATAGCATAGAATTGAAAAGAATCGAAACAATCGAATCGAAAAGAATCGAATCAAAAAAAGTCGAATCGAAACGAAAACAATCGAATCGAATCGAATCTAAAAGAATCGTATTGAATTGCATCGAGTCGAAAAGACTCGAATCAAAAAGACTCGAATCGAATTGAATCAAATCGAAAAGAATCTAATAGAAACCACTCGAACAGAATCAAATCGAAATGATTCAAAATTAATCGAATAGAATAGAATCGAAAAAAATCGAAACGAATCGAAACGAATTGAATCGAAGAGAATCGATTAGAATAGAAATGAAAAGAATCGTATTGAATCGAATCGAAAAGAATCAAATCGAATCGAATCGAAAGAATTGAAACAAATCGAAAAGAATCCAATCGAAAAGAATCGAACTGAATGGAATCAAATCGAAAACAATCTAATCGAATCGAAAAGAATCCAATCAAATTTAATGGAATCGAAAAGAATCGAATTGATTCGAAAAGAATCGAAATGAAACAAATCAGATCAAATGGAAAAGAATCAAATCGAATTGAAAAGAATCGAATCGAATCGAAATGAATCGAATCAAAAAGAATTGAATCGAAAAGAATCGAATTGAAAAAAATCGAATCGAATCGAAAAGACTCGAATCAAATTAAAAATATCAAATCGAATCGAATCGCAAAGAATCGAATTGAAAAGACTCGAATGGAAACGAATCGATTTGAAACGAAAAGAATCGAATCGAATCGAATGGAATTAAATAGAAAGAATCGAATTGAATAGAAAAAAATCGAATAGAAAAGAATCGAACCGAAAAGAAAAGAATCAAATTGAATTCAGTCGATTAAATTCTAGTCGAATCGAATCAAAAAGAATGAAATCGAGTCGAATCGAATCGAAAAGAATCGAATCGAATCGAAAAGAATCGAATTGAAAAGACTCGAATTGAAACAAATCGATTTGAAACGAAAAGAATCGAATCGAATCGAATCGAATTGAATTGAAAGAATCGAATTGAATAGAAAAAAATCGAATAGAAAAGAATCGAATCGTAAAGAAAAGAATCAAATTGAATCAGTCGATTAAATTCTAGTCGAATCCAATCAAAAAGAATGAAATCGAGTCAAATCGAATCGAAAAGAATCGAATCGAATCGAAATTTATCTAATCAAAAAGAATCGAATCGTATCGACTGGAATCGAAAAGAATCCAATTGCATCATCGAATGGAAAATAATCGAATTGAATAGAATAGAAAAGAATCGAATCGAATCAAATCAAAAAGAATCAAATTGAATTGATCGAAAAGAATCGAATTGAATCAAATCGAATCGAAATGAAAGAATCGAATCGATTCAAATAGAAAAGAATCAAATCGAAAAGAATCAAATCGACACGAAAAGAATCGAATCGAATCAAAAAGTATCGAATTGATTCGAAAACATTCGAATCGAAATGAATCGAATCCGATCGAAATGAAAAGAATCTACTCGATTCGAATCCAAAAGAATCGAATCCAAAAGAATCGAATCGAATCCAAAAGAATCGAATTGAATTGAATCAAAAGAAATGAATTGAATTGAATCAAAAAGGAACTAATCGAATCAAATCGAATAGAATCAAATCGAATCAAAAAGAATCGAATAGATTCGAATAAAAAAGAATCGAATTGAGGGATCCCTGGGTGGCGCAGCGGTTTAGCGCCTGCCTTTGGCCCAGGGCGCGATCCTGGAGACCCGGGATCGAATCCCACATCGGGCTCCTGGTGCATGGAGCCTGCTTCTCCCTCTGCCTGTGTCTCTGCCTCTCTCACTCTCTCTGTGACTATCATAAATAAAAGAATCGAATTGAATCCAGTAGAAAAAAATCATAAAGAATCAAATCGAAAAGAATCGAATTCCATGTAACGAAAAGATTCGAATTGAAAAGAATCGAATCGAAACAAAAGAATCGAATCGAATCGACATGAATCAAAAAGAATCGAATCAAAACGAATCGAAAAGAAACAAATCAAGTAGAATCTAAAAGAATCGAATCGAATCCAATCGAAAAAATTCGAATAGAATTGAATCGAAAATAATCAAAACGAATCGAACCGAAAGAGAATCGATTCGAATCAAAATAAAAAGTATCGTATCAAATCGAATCGAAAAGAATCATATCAAATAGAATCGAAAGAATGGAATCAAATCTAAAACAATCGAATCGAATCAAAAAGAATCGAATTGAACGGAATGGAATCGAAAAGAATACAATGGAATAGAATCGAAAGAAATCGAATAGAATCAAATCAAAAAGAATCGAATTGAATTGATCCTAACCAAAATAAGCGAAATGAATCGACTCGAACCGAAAAAAATCAAATCGAAAAGAATCTAATCTCAACGAAAATCATCGAAATGAATAGAATCGAAAAGAATCGAATTGAATCAAATCGAAAAGAATCGAATGGAATCCAATCGAAAAGAATCAAATTGATTCGAATCGAAACAAATTGAATCCAATCGAAAAGAATCTAATTGAATCGAATCGAAAAGAATCGAATTCAATCAAAATGAATCGATTCGAATGGAATAGAAAAGAATAGAATCGAATAGAATCGAAAAGAATCAAATCGAATCGAAAAGAATCGAATCGAAAAGAATTGAATCGAATCGAAAAGAAACGAATCGAACCGAATCAAAAAGAAAACAATCGAATCGAATCAAATACAAAAGAATCGCTTTGAATAGCATAGAATTGAAAAGAATCGAAACAATCGAATCGAAAAGAATCGAATCAAAAAAAGTCGAATCGAAACGAAAACAATCGAATCGAATCGAATCTAAAAGAATCGTATTGAATTGCATCGAGTCGAAAAGACTCGAATCAAAAAGACACGAATCGAATTGAATCAAATCGAAAAGAATCTAATAGAAACCACTCGAACAGAATCAAATCGAAATGATTCAAAATGAATCGAATAGAATAGAATCGAAAAAAATCGAAACGAATCGAAACGAATTGAATCGAAGAGAATCGATTAGAATCGAAATGAAAAGAATCGTATTGAATCGAATCGAAAAGAATCAAATCGAATCGAATCGAAAGAATTGAATCAAATCGAAAAGAATCCAATCGAATCGAAAAGAATCGAACTGAATGGAATCAAATCGAAAAGAATCGAATCGAATCGAAAAGAATCGAATCAAATTTAATGGAATCGAAAAGAATCGAATGGAATCGAAAAGAATCGAAATGTAACAAATCAGATAAAATGGAAAAGCATCAAATCGAATTGACAAGAATCGAATCGAATCGAAATGAATCGAATCAAAAAGAATCGAATCGAAAAGAATCGAATTGAAAAGAATCGAATCGAATCGAAAAGACTTGAATCAAATTAAAAATATCAAATCGAATCGAATCGCAAAGAATCGAATTGAAAAGACTCGAATGGAAACGAATCGATTTGAAACGAAAAGAATCGAATCGAATCGAATCGAATTGAATTGAAAGAATCGAATTGAATAGAAAAGAATCGAATAGAAAAGAATCGAATCGTAAAGAAAAGAATCAAATTGAATCAGTCGATTAAATTCTAGTCGAATCCAATCAAAAAGAATGAAATCGAGTCGAATCGAAACGAAAAGAATCGAATCGAATCGAAATGTATCTAATCAAAAAGAATCGAATCGTATCGACTCGAATCGAAAAGAATCCAATTGCATCATCGAATGGAAAATAATCGAATTGAATAGAATAGAAAAGAATCGAATCGAATCAAATCGAAAACAAACAAATTGAATTGATCGAAAAGAATCGAATTGAATCAAATCGAATCGAAATGAAAGAATCGAATCGATTCAAATAGAAAAGAATCAAATCGAAAAGAATCAAATCGACACGAAAAGAATCGAATCGAATCAAAAAGTATCGAATTGATTCGAAAACATTCGAATCGAAAAGAATCGAATTGAAATGAATCCGATAGAAATGAAAAGAATCTACTCGATTCGAATCCAAAAGAATCGAATCCAAAAGAATCGAATCGAATCCAAAAGAATCGAATTGAATTGAATCAAAAGAAATGAATTGAATTGAATCCAAAAGGAACTAATCGAATCAAATCGAAAAAACTCGAATAGAATCAAATCGAATCAAAAAGAATCGAATAGATTCGAATAAAAAAGAATCGAATTGAGGGATCCCTGGGTGGCGCAGCGGTTTAGCGCCTGCCTTTGGCCCAGGGCGCGATCCTGGAGACCCGGGATCGAATCCCACATCGGGCTCCCGGTGCATGGAGCCTGCTTCTCCCTCTGCCTGTGTCTCTGCCTCTCTCACTCTCTCTGTGACTATCATAAAAAATAGAATCGAATTGAATCCAGTTGAAAAAAATCATAAAGAATCAAATCGAAAAGAATCGAATTCCATGTAACGAAAAGATTCGAATTGAAAAGAATCGAATCGAAACAAAAGAATCGAATCGAATCGACATGAATCAAAAAGAATCGAATCAAAACGAATCGAAAAGAAACAAATCAAGTAGAATCTAAAAGAATCGAATCGAATCCAATCGAAAAAATTCGAATAGAATTGAATCGAAAAGAATCAAAACGAATCGAACCGAAAGAGAATCGATTCGAATCAAAATAAAAAGTATCGTATCAAATCGAATCGAAAAGAATCATATCAAATAGAATCGAAAGAATGGAATCAAATCTAAAACAATCGAATCGAATCGAAAAGAATCGAATTGAACGGAATGGAATCGAAAAGAATACAATGGAATAGAATCGAAAGAAATCGAATAGAATCAAATCAAATCAAAAAGAATCGAATTGAATTGATCCTAACCAAAATAAGCGAAATGAATCGACTCGAACCGAAAAAAATCAAATCGAAAAGAATCTAATCTCAACGAAAATCATCGAAATGAATAGAATCGAAAAGAATCGAATTGAATCAAATCGAAAAGAATCGAATGGAATCCAATCGAAAAGAATCAAATTGATTCGAATCGAAACAAATTGAATCCAATCGAAAAGAATCTAATTGAATCGAATCGAAAAGAATCGAATTCAATCAAAACGAATCGATTCGAATGGAATAGAAAAGAATAGAATCGAATAGAATCGAAAAGAATCAAATCGAATCGAAAAGAATCGAATCGAAAAGAATTGAATCGAATCGAAAAGAAACGAATCGAACCGAATCAAAAAGAAAACAATCGAATCGAATCAAATACAAAAGAATCGCTTTGAATAGCATAGAATTGAAAAGAATCGAAACAATCGAATCGAAAAGAATCGAATCAAAAAAAGTCGAATCGAAACGAAAACAATCGAATCGAATCGAATCTAAAAGAATCGTATTGAATTGCATCGAGTCGAAAAGACTCGAATCAAAAAGACTCGAATCGAATTGAATCAAATCGAAAAGAATCTAATAGAAACCACTCGAACAGAATCAAATCGAAATGATTCAAAATGAATCGAATAGAATAGAATCGAAAAAAATCGAAACGAATCGAAACGAATTGAATCGAAGAGAATCGATTAGAATAGAAATGAAAAGAATCGTATTGAATCGAATCGAAAAGAATCAAATGGAATCGAATCGAAAGAATTGAATCAAATCGAAAAGAATCCAATCGAAAAGAATCGAACTGAATGGAATCAAATCGAAAACAATCTAATCGAATCGAAAAGAATCCAATCAAATTTAATGGAATCGAAAAGAATCGAATTGATTCGAAAAGAATCGAAATGAAACAAATCAGATCAAATGGAAAAGAATCAAATCGAATTGAAAAGAATCGAATCGAATCGAAATGAATCGAATCAAAAAGAATTGAATCGAAAAGAATCGAATTGAAAAAAATCGAATCGAATCGAAAAGACTCGAATCAAATTAAAAATATCAAATCGAATCGAATCGCAAAGAATCGAATTGAAAAGACTCGAATGGAAACGAATCGATTTGAAACGAAAAGAATCGAATCGAATCGAATGGAATTGAATAGAAAGAATCGAATTGAATAGAAAAAAATCGAATAGAAAAGAATCGAACCGAAAAGAAAAGAATCAAATTGAATTCAGTCGATTAAATTCTAGTCGAATCGAATCAAAAAGAATGAAATCGAGTCGAATCGAATCGAAAAGAATCGAATCGAATCGAAAAGAATCGAATTGAAAAGACTCGAATTGAAACAAATCGATTTGAAACGAAAAGAATCGAATCGAATCGAATCGAATTGAATTGAAAGAATCGAATTGAATAGAAAAAAATCGAATAGAAAAGAATCGAATCGTAAAGAAAAGAATCAAATTGAATCAGTCGATTAAATTCTAGTCGAATCCAATCAAAAAGAATGAAATCGAGTCAAATCGAATCGAAAAGAATCGAATCGAATCGAAATTTATCTAATCAAAAAGAATCGAATCGTATCGACTGGAATCGAAAAGAATCCAATTGCATCATCGAATGGAAAATAATCGAATTGAATAGAATAGAAAAGAATCGAATCGAATCAAATCGAAAAGAATCAAATAGAATTGATCGAAAAGAATCGAATTGAATCAAATCGAATCGAAATGAAAGAATCGAATCGATTCAAATAGAAAAGAATCAAATCGAAAAGAATCAAATCGACACGAAAAGAATCGAATCGAATCAAAAAGTATCGAATTGATTCGAAAACATTCGAATCGAAAAGAATCGAATTGAAATGAATCCGATAGAAATGAAAAGAATCTACTCGATTCGAATCCAAAAGAATCGAATCCAAAAGAATCGAATCGAATCCAAAAGAATCGAATTGAATTGAATCAAAAGAAATGAATTGAATTGAATCCAAAAGGAACTAATCGAATCAAATCGAATAGAATCAAATCGAATCAAAAAGAATCGAATAGATTCGAATAAAAAAGAATCGAATTGAGGGATCCCTGGGTGGCGCAGCGGTTTAGCGCCTGCCTTTGGCCCAGGGCGCGATCCTGGAGACCCGGGATCGAATCCCACATCGGGCTCCTGGTGCATGGAGCCTGCTTCTCCCTCTGCCTGTGTCTCTGCCTCTCTCACTCTCACTGTGACTATCATAAATAAAAGAATCGAATTGAATCCAGTAGAAAAAAATCATAAAGAATCAAATCGAAAAGAATCGAATTCCATGTAACGAAAAGATTCGAATTGAAAAGCATCGAATCGAAACAAAAGAATCGAATCGAATCGACATGAATCAAAAAGAATCGAATCAAAACGAATCGAAAAGAAACAAATCAAGTAGAATCTAAAAGAATCGAATCGAATCCAATCGAAAAAATTCGAATAGAATTGAATCGAAAAGAATCAAAACGAATCGAACCGAAAGAGAATCGATTCGAATCAAAATAAAAAGTATCGTATCAAATCGAATCGAAAAGAATCATATCAAATAGAATCGAAAGAATGGAATCAAATCTAAAACAATCGAATCGAATCGAAAAGAATCGAATTGAACGGAATGGAATCGAAAAGAATACAATGGAATAGAATCGAAAGAAATCGAATAGAATCAAATCAAAAAGAATCGAATTGAATTGATCCTAACCAAAATAAGCGAAATGAATCGACTCGAACCGAAAAAAATCAAATCTAAAAGAATCTAATTTCAACGAAAATCATCGAAATGAATAGAATCGAAAAGAATCGAATTGAATCAAATCGAAAAGAATCGAATGGAATCCAATCGAAAAGAATCAAATTGATTCGAATCGAAACAAATTGAATCCAATCGAAAAGAATCTAATTGAATCGAATCGAAAAGAATCGAATTCAATCCAAACGAATCGATTCGAATGGAATAGAAAAGAATAGAATAGAATAGAATCGAAAAGTATCAAATCGAATCGAAAAGAATCGAATCGAAAAGAATTGAATCGAATCGAAAAGAAACGAATCGAACCGAATCAAAAAGAAAACAATCGAATCGAATCAAATACAAAAGAATCGCTTTGAATAGCATAGAATTGAAAAGAATCGAATCAATCGAATTGAAAACAATCGAATCGAAAAGAATCGAATCAAAAAAAGTCGAATCGAAACGAAAACAATCGAATCGAATCGAATCTAAAAGAATCGTATTGAATTGCATCGAGTCGAAAAGACTCGAATCAAAAAGACTCGAATCGAATTGAATCAAATCGAAAAGAATCTAATAGAAACCACTCGAACAGAATCAAATCGAAATGATTCAAAATGAATCGAATAGAATAGAATCGAAAAAAATCGAAACGAATCGAAACGAATTGAATCGAAGAGAATCGATTAGAATAGAAATGAAAAGAATCGTATTGAATCGAATCGAAAAGAATCAAATCGAATCGAATCGAAAGAATTGAATCAAATCGAAAAGAATCCAATCGAATCGAAAAGAATCGAACTGAATGGAATCAAATCGAAAAGAATCGAATCGAATCGAAAAGAATCGAATCAAATTTAATGGAATCGAAAAGAATCGAATTTATTCGAAAAGAATCGAAATGAAACAAATCAGATCAAATGGAAAAGCATCAAATCGAATTGACAAGAATCGAATCGAATCGAAATGAATCGAATCAAAAAGAATCGAATCGAAAAGAATCGAATTGAAAAGAATCGAATCGAATCCAAAAGACTTGAATCAAATTAAAAATATCAAATCGAATCGAATCGCAAAGAATCGAATTGAAAAGACTCGAATGGAAACGAATCGATTTGAAACGAAAAGAATCGAATCGAATCGAATCGAATTGAATTGAAAGAATCGAATTGAATAGAAAAAAATCGAATAGAAAAGAATCGAATCGTAAAGAAAAGAATCAAATTGAATCAGTCGATTAAATTCTAGTCGAATCCAATCAAAAAGAATGAAATCGAGTCGAATCGAATCGAAAAGAATCGAATCGAATCGAAATGTATCTAATCAAAAAGAATCGAATCGTATCGACTCGAATCGAAAAGAATCCAATTGCATCATCGAATGGAAAATAATCGAATTGAATAGAATAGAAAAGAATCGAATCGAATCAAATCGAAAACAAACAAATTGAATTGATCGAAAAGAATCGAATTGAATCAAATCGAATCGAAATGAAAGAATCGAATCGATTCAAATAGAAAAGAATCGAATCGAAAAGAATCAAATCGACACGAAAAGAATCGAATCGAATCAAAAAGTATCGAATTGATTCGAAAACATTCGAATCGAAAAGAATCGAATTGAAATGAATCCGATCGAAATGAAAAGAATCTACTCGATTCGAATCCAAAAGAATCGAATCCAAAAGAATCGAATCGAATCCAAAAGAATCGAATTGAATTGAATCAAAAGAAATGAATTGAATTGAATCCAAAAGGAACTAATCGAATCAAATCGAAAAAACTCGAATAGAATCAAATCGAATCAAAAAGAATCGAATAGATTCGAATCAAAAAGAATCGAATTGAGGGATCCCTGGGTGGCGCAGCGGTTTAGCGCCTGCCTTTGGCCCAGGGCGCGATCCTGGAGACCCGGGATCGAATCCCACATCGGGCTCCCGGTGCATGGAGCCTGCTTCTCCCTCTGCCTGTGTCTCTGCCTCTCTCACTCTCTCTGTGACTATCATAAAAAATAGAATCGAATTGAATCCAGTTGAAAAAAATCATAAAGAATCAAATCGAAAAGAATCGAATTCCATGTAACGAAAAGATTCGAATTGAAAAGAATCGAATCGAAACAAAAGAATCGAATCGAATCGACATGAATCAAAAAGAATCGAATCAAAACGAATCGAAAAGAAACAAATCAAGTAGAATCTAAAAGAATCGAATCGAATCCAATCGAAAAAATTCGAATAGAATTGAATCGAAAAGAATCAAAACGAATCGAACCGAAAGAGAATCGATTCGAATCAAAATAAAAAGTATCGTATCAAATCGAATCGAAAAGAATCATATCAAATAGAATCGAAAGAATGGAATCAAATCTAAAACAATCGAATCGAATCGAAAAGAATCGAATTGAACGGAATGGAATCGAAAAGAATACAATGGAATAGAATCGAAAGAAATCGGAGAGAATCAAATCAAAAAGAATTGAATTGAATTGATCCTAACCAAAATAAGCGAAATGAATCGACTCGAACCGAAAAAAATCAAATCGAAAAGAATCTAATCTCAACGAAAATCATCGAAATGAATAGAATCGAAAAGAATCGAATTGAATCAAATCGAAAAGAATCGAATGGAATCCAATCGAAAAGAATCAAATTGATTCGAATCGAAACAAATGGAATCCAATCGAAAAGAATCTAATTGAATCGAATCGAAAAGAATCGAATTCAATCCAAACGAATCGATTCGAATGGAATAGAAAAGAATAGAATAGAATAGAATCGAAAAGTGTCAAATCGAATCGAAAAGAATCGAATCGAAAAGAATTGAATCGAATCGAAAAGAAACGAATCGAACCGAATCAAAAAGAAAACAATCGAATCGAATCAAATACAAAAGAATCGCTTTGAGTAGCATAGAATTGAAAAGAATCGAATCAATCGAATTGAAAACAATCGAATCGAAAAGAATCGAATCAAAAAAAGTCGAATCGAAACGAAAACAATCGAATCGAATCGAATCTAAAAGAATCGTATTGAATTGCATCGAGTCGAAAAGACTCGAATCAAAAAGACTCGAATCGAATTGAATCAAATCGAAAAGAATCTAATAGAAACCACTCGAACAGAATCAAATCGAAATGATTCAAAATGAATCGAATAGAATAGAATCGAAAAAAATCGAAACGAATCGAAACGAATTGAATCGAAGAGAATCGATTAGAATAGAAATGAAAAGAATCGTATTGAATCGAATCGAAAAGAATCAAATCGAATCGAATCGAAAGAATTGAATCAAATCGAAAAGAATCCAATCGAAAAGAATCGAACTGAATGGAATCAAATCGAAAACAATCTAATCGAATCGAAAAGAATCCAATCAAATTTAATGGAATCGAAAAGAATCGAATTGATTCGAAAAGAATCGAAATGAAACAAATCAGATCAAATGGAAAAGAATCAAATCGAATTGAAAAGAATCGAATCGAATCGAAATGAATCGAATCAAAAAGAATTGAATCGAAAAGAATCGAATTGAAAAAAATCGAATCGAATCGAAAAGACTCGAATCAAATTAAAAATATCAAATCGAATCGAATCGCAAAGAATCGAATTGAAAAGACTCGAATGGAAACGAATCGATTTGAAACGAAAAGAATCGAATCGAATCGAATGGAATTGAATAGAAAGAATCGAATTGAATAGAAAAAAATCGAATAGAAAAGAATCGAACCGAAAAGAAAAGAATCAAATTGAATTCAGTCGATTAAATTCTAGTCGAATCGAATCAAAAAGAATGAAATCGAGTCGAATCGAATCGAAAAGAATCGAATCGAATCGAAAAGAATCGAATTGAAAAGACTCGAATTGAAACAAATCGATTTGAAACGAAAAGAATCGAATCGAATCGAATCGAATTGAATTGAAAGAATCGAATTGAATAGAAAAAAATCTAATAGAAAAGAATCGAATCGTAAAGAAAAGAATCAAATTGAATCAGTCGATTAAATTCTAGTCGAATCCAATCAAAAAGAATGAAATCGAGTCAAATCGAATCGAAAAGAATCGAATCGAATCGAAATTTATCTAATCAAAAAGAATCGAATCGTATCGACTGGAATCGAAAAGAATCCAATTGCATCATCGAATGGAAAATAATCGAATTGAATAGAATAGAAAAGAATCGAATCGAATCAAATCGAAAAGAATCAAATTGAATTGATCGAAAAGAATCGAATTGAATCAAATCGAATCGAAATGAAAGAATCGAATCGATTCAAATAGAAAAGAATCAAATCGAAAAGAATCAAATCGACACGAAAAGAATCGAATCGAATCAAAAAGTATCGAATTGATTCGAAAACATTCGAATCGAAAAGAATCCAATTGAAATGAATCCGATAGAAATGAAAAGAATCTACTCGATTCGAATCCAAAAGAATCGAATCCAAAAGAATCGAATCGAATCCAAAAGAATCGAATTGAATTGAATCAAAAGAAATGAATTGAATTGAATCCAAAAGGAACTAATCGAATCAAATCGAATAGAATCAAATCGAATCAAAAAGAATCGAATAGATTCGAATAAAAAAGAATCGAATTGAGGGATCCCTGGGTGGCGCAGCGGTTTAGCGCCTGCCTTTGGCCCAGGGCGCGATCCTGGAGACCCGGGATCGAATCCCACATCGGGCTCCTGGTGCATGGAGCCTGCTTCTCCCTCTGCCTGTGTCTCTGCCTCTCTCACTCTCACTGTGACTATCATAAATAAAAGAATCGAATTGAATCCAGTAGAAAAAAATCATAAAGAATCAAATCGAAAAGAATCGAATTCCATGTAACGAAAAGATTCGAATTGAAAAGCATCGAATCGAAACAAAAGAATCGAATCGAATCGACATGAATCAAAAAGAATCGAATCAAAACGAATCGAAAAGAAACAAATCAAGTAGAATCTAAAAGAATCGAATCGAATCCAATCGAAAAAATTCGAATAGAATTGAATCGAAAAGAATCAAAACGAATCGAACCGAAAGAGAATCGATTCGAATCAAAATAAAAAGTATCGTATCAAATCGAATCGAAAAGAATCATATCAAATAGAATCGAAAGAATGGAATCAAATCTAAAACAATCGAATCGAATCGAAAAGAATCGAATTGAACGGAATGGAATCGAAAAGAATACAATGGAATAGAATCGAAAGAAATCGAATAGAATCAAATCAAAAAGAATCGAATTGAATTGATCCTAACCAAAATAAGCGAAATGAATCGACTCGAACCAAAAAAAATCAAATCGAAAAGAATCTAATTTCAACGAAAATCATCGAAATGAATAGAATCGAAAAGAATCGAATTGAATCAAATCGAAAAGAATCGAATGGAATCCAATCGAAAAGAATCAAATTGATTCGAATCGAAACAAATTGAATCCAATCGAAAAGAATCTAATTGAATCGAATCGAAAAGAATCGAATTCAATCCAAACGAATCGATTCGAATGGAATAGAAAAGAATAGAATAGAATAGAATCGAAAAGTATCAAATCGAATCGAAAAGAATCGAATCGAAAAGAATTGAATCGAATCGAAAAGAAACGAATCGAACCGAATCAAAAAGAAAACAATCGAATCGAATCAAATACAAAAGAATCGCTTTGAGTAGCATAGAATTGAAAAGAATCGAATCAATCGAATTGAAAACAATCGAATCGAAAAGAATCGAATCAAAAAAAGTCGAATCGAAACGAAAACAATCGAATCGAATCGAATCTAAAAGAATCGTATTGAATTGCATCGAGTCGAAAAGACTCGAATCAAAAAGACTCGAATCGAATTGAATCAAATCGAAAAGAATCTAATAGAAACCACTCGAACAGAATCAAATCGAAATGATTCAAAATGAATCGAATAGAATAGAATCGAAAAAAATCGAAACGAATCGAAACGAATTGAATCGAAGAGAATCGATTAGAATAGAAATGAAAAGAATCGTATTGAATCGAATCGAAAAGAATCAAATCGAATCGAATCGAAAGAATTGAATCAAATCGAAAAGAATCCAATCGAATCGAAAAGAATCGAACTGAATGGAATCAAATCGAAAAGAATCGAATCGAATCGAAAAGAATCGAATCAAATTTAATGGAATCGAAAAGAATCGAATGGAATCGAAAAGAATCGAAATGTAACAAATCAGATCAAATGGAAAAGCATCAAATCGAATTGACAAGAATCGAATCGAATCGAAATGAATCGAATCAAAAAGAATCGAATCGAAAAGAATCGAATTGAAAAGAATCGAATCGAATCCAAAAGACTTGAATCAAATTAAAAATATCAAATCGAATCGAATCGCAAAGAATCGAATTGAAAAGACTCGAATGGAAACGAATCGATTTGAAACGAAAAGAATCGAATCGAATCGAATCGAATTGAATTGAAAGAATCGAATTGAATAGAAAAGAATCGAATAGAAAAGAATCGAATCGTAAAGAAAAGAATCAAATTGAATCAGTCGATTAAATTCTAGTCGAATCCAATCAAAAAGAATGAAATCGAGTCGAATCGAATCGAAAAGAATCGAATCGAATCGAAATGTATCTAATCAAAAAGAATCGAATCGTATCGACTCGAATCGAAAAGAATCCAATTGCATCATCGAATGGAAAATAATCGAATTGAATAGAATAGAAAAGAATCGAATCGAATCAAATCGAAAACAAACAAATTGAATTGATCGAAAAGAATCGAATTGAATCAAATCGAATCGAAATGAAAGAATCGAATCGATTCAAATAGAAAAGAATCGAATCGAAAAGAATCAAATCGACACGAAAAGAATCGAATCGAATCAAAAAGTATCGAATTGATTCGAAAACATTCGAATCGAAAAGAATCGAATTGAAATGAATCCGATCGAAATGAAAAGAATCTACTCGATTCGAATCCAAAAGAATCGAATCCAAAAGAATCGAATCGAATCCAAAAGAATCGAATTGAATTGAATCAAAAGAAATGAATTGAATTGAATCCAAAAGGAACTAATCGAATCAAATCGAAAAAACTCGAATAGAATCAAATCGAATCAAAAAGAATCGAATAGATTCGAATCAAAAAGAATCGAATTGAGGGATCCCTGGGTGGCGCAGCGGTTTAGCGCCTGCCTTTGGCCCAGGGCGCGATCCTGGAGACCCGGGATCGAATCCCACATCGGGCTCCCGGTGCATGGAGCCTGCTTCTCCCTCTGCCTGTGTCTCTGCCTCTCTCACTCTCTCTGTGACTATCATAAAAAATAGAATCGAATTGAATCCAGTTGAAAAAAATCATAAAGAATCAAATCGAAAAGAATCGAATTCCATGTAACGAAAAGATTCGAATTGAAAAGAATCGAATCGAAACAAAAGAATCGAATCGAATCGACATGAATCAAAAAGAATCGAATCAAAACGAATCGAAAAGAAACAAATCAAGTAGAATCTAAAAGAATCGAATCGAATCCAATCGAAAAACTTCGAATAGAATTGAATCGAAAAGAATCAAAACGAATCGAACCGAAAGAGAATCGATTCGAATCAAAATAAAAAGTATCGTATCAAATCGAATCGAAAAGAATCATATCAAATAGAATCGAAAGAATGGAATCAAATCTAAAACAATCGAATCGAATCGAAAAGAATCGAATTGAACGGAATGGAATCGAAAAGAATACAATGGAATAGAATCGAAAGAAATCGAATAGAATCAAATCAAATCAAAAAGAATCGAATTGAATTGACCCTAACCAAAATAAGCGAAATGAATCGACTCGAACCGAAAAAAATCAAATCGAAAAGAATCTAATCTCAACGAAAATCATCGAAATGAATAGAATCGAAAAGAATCGAATTGATTCAATTCGAAAAGAATCGAATGGAATCCAATCGAAAAGAATCAAATTGATTCGAATCGAAACAAATGGAATCCAATCGAAAAGAATCTAATTGAATCGAATCGAAAAGAATCGAATTCAATCAAAACGAATCGATTCGAATGGAATAGAAAAGAATAGAATCGAATAGAATCGAAAAGAATCAAATCGAATCGAAAAGAATCGAATCGAAAAGAATTGAATCGAATCGAAAAGAAACGAATCGAACCGAATCAAAAAGAAAACAATCGAATCGAATCAAATACAAAAGAATCGCTTTGAATAGCATAGAATTGAAAAGAATCGAAACAATCGAATCGAAAAGAATCGAATCAAAAAAAGTCGAATCAAAACGAAAACAATCGAATCGAATCGAATCTAAAAGAATCGTATTGAATTGCATCGAGTCGAAAAGACTCGAATCAAAAAGACTCGAATCGAATTGAATCAAATCGAAAAGAATCTAATAGAAACCACTCGAACAGAATCAAATCGAAATGATTCAAAATTAATCGAATAGAATAGAATCGAAAAAAATCGAAACGAATCGAAACGAATTGAATCGAAGAGAATCGATTAGAATAGAAATGAAAAGAATCGTATTGAATCGAATCGAAAAGAATCAAATCGAATCGAATCGAAAGAATTGAAACAAATCGAAAAGAATCCAATCGAAAAGAATCGAACTGAATGGAATCAAATCGAAAACAATCTAATCGAATCGAAAAGAATCCAATCAAATTTAATGGAATCGAAAAGAATCGAATTGATTCGAAAAGAATCGAAATGAAACAAATCAGATCAAATGGAAAAGAATCAAATCGAATTGAAAAGAATCGAATCGAATCGAAATGAATCGAATCAAAAAGAATTGAATCGAAAAGAATCGAATTGAAAAAAATCGAATCGAATCGAAAAGACTCGAATCAAATTAAAAATATCAAATCGAATCGAATCGCAAAGAATCGAATTGAAAAGACTCGAATGGAAACGAATCGATTTGAAACGAAAAGAATCGAATCGAATCGAATGGAATTAAATAGAAAGAATCGAATTGAATAGAAAAAAATCGAATAGAAAAGAATCGAACCGAAAAGAAAAGAATCAAATTGAATTCAGTCGATTAAATTCTAGTCGAATCGAATCAAAAAGAATGAAATCGAGTCGAATCGAATCGAAAAGAATCGAATCGAATCGAAAAGAATCGAATTGAAAAGACTCGAATTGAAACAAATCGATTTGAAACGAAAAGAATCGAATCGAATCGAATCGAATTGAATTGAAAGAATCGAATTGAATAGAAAAAAATCGAATAGAAAAGAATCGAATCGTAAAGAAAAGAATCAAATTGAATCAGTCGATTAAATTCTAGTCGAATCCAATCAAAAAGAATGAAATCGAGTCAAATCGAATCGAAAAGAATCGAATCGAATCGAAATGTATCTAATCAAAAAGAATCGAATCGTATCGACTGGAATCGAAAAGAATCCAATTGCATCATCGAATGGAAAATAATCGAATTGAATAGAATAGAAAAGAATCGAATCGAATCAAATCAAAAAGAATCAAATTGAATTGATCGAAAAGAATCGAATTGAATCAAATCGAATCGAAATGAAAGAATCGAATCGATTCAAATAGAAAAGAATCAAATCGAAAAGAATCAAATCGACACGAAAAGAATCGAATCGAATCAAAAAGTATCGAATTGATTCGAAAACATTCGAATCGAAATGAATCGAATCCGATCGAAATGAAAAGAATCTACTCGATTCGAATCCAAAAGAATCGAATCCAAAAGAATCGAATCGAATCCAAAAGAATCGAATTGAATTGAATCAAAAGAAATGAATTGAATTGAATCAAAAAGGAACTAATCGAATCAAATCGAATAGAATCAAATCGAATCAAAAAGAATCGAATAGATTCGAATAAAAAAGAATCGAATTGAGGGATCCCTGGGTGGCGCAGCGGTTTAGCGCCTGCCTTTGGCCCAGGGCGCGATCCTGGAGACCCGGGATCGAATCCCACATCGGGCTCCTGGTGCATGGAGCCTGCTTCTCCCTCTGCCTGTGTCTCTGCCTCTCTCACTCTCACTGTGACTATCATAAATAAAAGAATCGAATTGAATCCAGTAGAAAAAAATCATAAAGAATCAAATCGAAAAGAATCGAATTCCATGTAACGAAAAGATTCGAATTGAAAAGCATCGAATCGAAACAAAAGAATCGAATCGAATCGACATGAATCAAAAAGAATCGAATCAAAACGAATCGAAAAGAAACAAATCAAGTAGAATCTAAAAGAATCGAATCGAATCCAATCGAAAAAATTCGAATAGAATTGAATCGAAAAGAATCAAAACGAATCGAACCGAAAGAGAATCGATTCGAATCAAAATAAAAAGTATCGTATCAAATCGAATCGAAAAGAATCATATCAAATAGAATCGAAAGAATGGAATCAAATCTAAAACAATCGAATCGAATCGAAAAGAATCGAATTGAACGGAATGGAATCGAAAAGAATACAATGGAATAGAATCGAAAGAAATCGAATAGAATCAAATCAAAAAGAATCGAATTGAATTGATCCTAACCAAAATAAGCGAAATGAATCGACTCGAACCGAAAAAAATCAAATCGAAAAGAATCTAATCTCAACGAAAATCATCGAAATGAATAGAATCGAAAAGAATCGAATTGAATCAAATCGAAAAGAATCGAATGGAATCCAATCGAAAAGAATCAAATTGATTCGAATCGAAACAAATTGAATCCAATCGAAAAGAATCTAATTGAATCGAATCGAAAAGAATCGAATTCAATCAAAATGAATCGATTCGAATGGAATAGAAAAGAATAGAATCGAATAGAATCGAAAAGAATCAAATCGAATCGAAAAGAATCGAATCGAAAAGAATTGAATCGAATCGAAAAGAAACGAATCGAACCGAATCAAAAAGAAAACAATCGAATCGAATCAAATACAAAAGAATCGCTTTGAATAGCATAGAATTGAAAAGAATCGAAACAATCGAATCGAAAAGAATCGAATCAAAAAAAGTCGAATCGAAACGAAAACAATCGAATCGAATCGAATCTAAAAGAATCGTATTGAATTGCATCGAGTCGAAAAGACTCGAATCAAAAAGACACGAATCGAATTGAATCAAATCGAAAAGAATCTAATAGAAACCACTCGAACAGAATCAAATCGAAATGATTCAAAATGAATCGAATAGAATAGAATCGAAAAAAATCGAAACGAATCGAAACGAATTGAATCGAAGAGAATCGATTAGAATCGAAATGAAAAGAATCGTATTGAATCGAATCGAAAAGAATCAAATCGAATCGAATCGAAAGAATTGAATCAAATCGAAAAGAATCCAATCGAATCGAAAAGAATCGAACTGAATGGAATCAAATCGAAAAGAATCGAATCGAATCGAAAAGAATCGAATCAAATTTAATGGAATCGAAAAGAATCGAATGGAATCGAAAAGAATCGAAATGTAACAAATCAGATAAAATGGAAAAGCATCAAATCGAATTGACAAGAATCGAATCGAATCGAAATGAATCGAATCAAAAAGAATCGAATCGAAAAGAATCGAATTGAAAAGAATCGAATCGAATCGAAAAGACTTGAATCAAATTAAAAATATCAAATCGAATCGAATCGCAAAGAATCGAATTGAAAAGACTCGAATGGAAACGAATCGATTTGAAACGAAAAGAATCGAATCGAATCGAATCGAATTGAATTGAAAGAATCGAATTGAATAGAAAAGAATCGAATAGAAAAGAATCGAATCGTAAAGAAAAGAATCAAATTGAATCAGTCGATTAAATTCTAGTCGAATCCAATCAAAAAGAATGAAATCGAGTCGAATCGAAACGAAAAGAATCGAATCGAATCGAAATGTATCTAATCAAAAAGAATCGAATCGTATCGACTCGAATCGAAAAGAATCCAATTGCATCATCGAATGGAAAATAATCGAATTGAATAGAATAGAAAAGAATCGAATCGAATCAAATCGAAAACAAACAAATTGAATTGATCGAAAAGAATCGAATTGAATCAAATCGAATCGAAATGAAAGAATCGAATCGATTCAAATAGAAAAGAATCAAATCGAAAAGAATCAAATCGACACGAAAAGAATCGAATCGAATCAAAAAGTATCGAATTGATTCGAAAACATTCGAATCGAAAAGAATCGAATTGAAATGAATCCGATAGAAATGAAAAGAATCTACTCGATTCGAATCCAAAAGAATCGAATCCAAAAGAATCGAATCGAATCCAAAAGAATCGAATTGAATTGAATCAAAAGAAATGAATTGAATTGAATCCAAAAGGAACTAATCGAATCAAATCGAAAAAACTCGAATAGAATCAAATCGAATCAAAAAGAATCGAATAGATTCGAATAAAAAAGAATCGAATTGAGGGATCCCTGGGTGGCGCAGCGGTTTAGCGCCTGCCTTTGGCCCAGGGCGCGATCCTGGAGACCCGGGATCGAATCCCACATCGGGCTCCCGGTGCATGGAGCCTGCTTCTCCCTCTGCCTGTGTCTCTGCCTCTCTCACTCTCTCTGTGACTATCATAAAAAATAGAATCGAATTGAATCCAGTTGAAAAAAATCATAAAGAATCAAATCGAAAAGAATCGAATTCCATGTAACGAAAAGATTCGAATTGAAAAGAATCGAATCGAAACAAAAGAATCGAATCGAATCGACATGAATCAAAAAGAATCGAATCAAAACGAATCGAAAAGAAACAAATCAAGTAGAATCTAAAAGAATCGAATCGAATCCAATCGAAAAAATTCGAATAGAATTGAATCGAAAAGAATCAAAACGAATCGAACCGAAAGAGAATCGATTCGAATCAAAATAAAAAGTATCGTATCAAATCGAATCGAAAAGAATCATATCAAATAGAATCGAAAGAATGGAATCAAATCTAAAACAATCGAATCGAATCGAAAAGAATCGAATTGAACGGAATGGAATCGAAAAGAATACAATGGAATAGAATCGAAAGAAATCGAATAGAATCAAATCAAATCAAAAAGAATCGAATTGAATTGATCCTAACCAAAATAAGCGAAATGAATCGACTCGAACCGAAAAAAATCAAATCGAAAAGAATCTAATCTCAACGAAAATCATCGAAATGAATAGAATCGAAAAGAATCGAATTGAATCAAATCGAAAAGAATCGAATGGAATCCAATCGAAAAGAATCAAATTGATTCGAATCGAAACAAATTGAATCCAATCGAAAAGAATCTAATTGAATCGAATCGAAAAGAATCGAATTCAATCAAAACGAATCGATTCGAATGGAATAGAAAAGAATAGAATCGAATAGAATCGAAAAGAATCAAATCGAATCGAAAAGAATCGAATCGAAAAGAATTGAATCGAATCGAAAAGAAACGAATCGAACCGAATCAAAAAGAAAACAATCGAATCGAATCAAATACAAAAGAATCGCTTTGAATAGCATAGAATTGAAAAGAATCGAAACAATCGAATCGAAAAGAATCGAATCAAAAAAAGTCGAATCGAAACGAAAACAATCGAATCGAATCGAATCTAAAAGAATCGTATTGAATTGCATCGAGTCGAAAAGACTCGAATCAAAAAGACTCGAATCGAATTGAATCAAATCGAAAAGAATCTAATAGAAACCACTCGAACAGAATCAAATCGAAATGATTCAAAATGAATCGAATAGAATAGAATCGAAAAAAATCGAAACGAATCGAAACGAATTGAATCGAAGAGAATCGATTAGAATAGAAATGAAAAGAATCGTATTGAATCGAATCGAAAAGAATCAAATGGAATCGAATCGAAAGAATTGAATCAAATCGAAAAGAATCCAATCGAAAAGAATCGAACTGAATGGAATCAAATCGAAAACAATCTAATCGAATCGAAAAGAATCCAATCAAATTTAATGGAATCGAAAAGAATCGAATTGATTCGAAAAGAATCGAAATGAAACAAATCAGATCAAATGGAAAAGAATCAAATCGAATTGAAAAGAATCGAATCGAATCGAAATGAATCGAATCAAAAAGAATTGAATCGAAAAGAATCGAATTGAAAAAAATCGAATCGAATCGAAAAGACTCGAATCAAATTAAAAATATCAAATCGAATCGAATCGCAAAGAATCGAATTGAAAAGACTCGAATGGAAACGAATCGATTTGAAACGAAAAGAATCGAATCGAATCGAATGGAATTGAATAGAAAGAATCGAATTGAATAGAAAAAAATCGAATAGAAAAGAATCGAACCGAAAAGAAAAGAATCAAATTGAATTCAGTCGATTAAATTCTAGTCGAATCGAATCAAAAAGAATGAAATCGAGTCGAATCGAATCGAAAAGAATCGAATCGAATCGAAAAGAATCGAATTGAAAAGACTCGAATTGAAACAAATCGATTTGAAACGAAAAGAATCGAATCGAATCGAATCGAATTGAATTGAAAGAATCGAATTGAATAGAAAAAAATCGAATAGAAAAGAATCGAATCGTAAAGAAAAGAATCAAATTGAATCAGTCGATTAAATTCTAGTCGAATCCAATCAAAAAGAATGAAATCGAGTCAAATCGAATCGAAAAGAATCGAATCGAATCGAAATTTATCTAATCAAAAAGAATCGAATCGTATCGACTGGAATCGAAAAGAATCCAATTGCATCATCGAATGGAAAATAATCGAATTGAATAGAATAGAAAAGAATCGAATCGAATCAAATCGAAAAGAATCAAATAGAATTGATCGAAAAGAATCGAATTGAATCAAATCGAATCGAAATGAAAGAATCGAATCGATTCAAATAGAAAAGAATCAAATCGAAAAGAATCAAATCGACACGAAAAGAATCGAATCGAATCAAAAAGTATCGAATTGATTCGAAAACATTCGAATCGAAAAGAATCGAATTGAAATGAATCCGATAGAAATGAAAAGAATCTACTCGATTCGAATCCAAAAGAATCGAATCCAAAAGAATCGAATCGAATCCAAAAGAATCGAATTGAATTGAATCAAAAGAAATGAATTGAATTGAATCCAAAAGGAACTAATCGAATCAAATCGAATAGAATCAAATCGAATCAAAAAGAATCGAATAGATTCGAATAAAAAAGAATCGAATTGAGGGATCCCTGGGTGGCGCAGCGGTTTAGCGCCTGCCTTTGGCCCAGGGCGCGATCCTGGAGACCCGGGATCGAATCCCACATCGGGCTCCTGGTGCATGGAGCCTGCTTCTCCCTCTGCCTGTGTCTCTGCCTCTCTCACTCTCACTGTGACTATCATAAATAAAAGAATCGAATTGAATCCAGTAGAAAAAAATCATAAAGAATCAAATCGAAAAGAATCGAATTCCATGTAACGAAAAGATTCGAATTGAAAAGCATCGAATCGAAACAAAAGAATCGAATCGAATCGACATGAATCAAAAAGAATCGAATCAAAACGAATCGAAAAGAAACAAATCAAGTAGAATCTAAAAGAATCGAATCGAATCCAATCGAAAAAATTCGAATAGAATTGAATCGAAAAGAATCAAAACGAATCGAACCGAAAGAGAATCGATTCGAATCAAAATAAAAAGTATCGTATCAAATCGAATCGAAAAGAATCATATCAAATAGAATCGAAAGAATGGAATCAAATCTAAAACAATCGAATCGAATCGAAAAGAATCGAATTGAACGGAATGGAATCGAAAAGAATACAATGGAATAGAATCGAAAGAAATCGAATAGAATCAAATCAAAAAGAATCGAATTGAATTGATCCTAACCAAAATAAGCGAAATGAATCGACTCGAACCGAAAAAAATCAAATCTAAAAGAATCTAATTTCAACGAAAATCATCGAAATGAATAGAATCGAAAAGAATCGAATTGAATCAAATCGAAAAGAATCGAATGGAATCCAATCGAAAAGAATCAAATTGATTCGAATCGAAACAAATTGAATCCAATCGAAAAGAATCTAATTGAATCGAATCGAAAAGAATCGAATTCAATCCAAACGAATCGATTCGAATGGAATAGAAAAGAATAGAATAGAATAGAATCGAAAAGTATCAAATCGAATCGAAAAGAATCGAATCGAAAAGAATTGAATCGAATCGAAAAGAAACGAATCGAACCGAATCAAAAAGAAAACAATCGAATCGAATCAAATACAAAAGAATCGCTTTGAATAGCATAGAATTGAAAAGAATCGAATCAATCGAATTGAAAACAATCGAATCGAAAAGAATCGAATCAAAAAAAGTCGAATCGAAACGAAAACAATCGAATCGAATCGAATCTAAAAGAATCGTATTGAATTGCATCGAGTCGAAAAGACTCGAATCAAAAAGACTCGAATCGAATTGAATCAAATCGAAAAGAATCTAATAGAAACCACTCGAACAGAATCAAATCGAAATGATTCAAAATGAATCGAATAGAATAGAATCGAAAAAAATCGAAACGAATCGAAACGAATTGAATCGAAGAGAATCGATTAGAATAGAAATGAAAAGAATCGTATTGAATCGAATCGAAAAGAATCAAATCGAATCGAATCGAAAGAATTGAATCAAATCGAAAAGAATCCAATCGAATCGAAAAGAATCGAACTGAATGGAATCAAATCGAAAAGAATCGAATCGAATCGAAAAGAATCGAATCAAATTTAATGGAATCGAAAAGAATCGAATTTATTCGAAAAGAATCGAAATGAAACAAATCAGATCAAATGGAAAAGCATCAAATCGAATTGACAAGAATCGAATCGAATCGAAATGAATCGAATCAAAAAGAATCGAATCGAAAAGAATCGAATTGAAAAGAATCGAATCGAATCCAAAAGACTTGAATCAAATTAAAAATATCAAATCGAATCGAATCGCAAAGAATCGAATTGAAAAGACTCGAATGGAAACGAATCGATTTGAAACGAAAAGAATCGAATCGAATCGAATCGAATTGAATTGAAAGAATCGAATTGAATAGAAAAAAATCGAATAGAAAAGAATCGAATCGTAAAGAAAAGAATCAAATTGAATCAGTCGATTAAATTCTAGTCGAATCCAATCAAAAAGAATGAAATCGAGTCGAATCGAATCGAAAAGAATCGAATCGAATCGAAATGTATCTAATCAAAAAGAATCGAATCGTATCGACTCGAATCGAAAAGAATCCAATTGCATCATCGAATGGAAAATAATCGAATTGAATAGAATAGAAAAGAATCGAATCGAATCAAATCGAAAACAAACAAATTGAATTGATCGAAAAGAATCGAATTGAATCAAATCGAATCGAAATGAAAGAATCGAATCGATTCAAATAGAAAAGAATCGAATCGAAAAGAATCAAATCGACACGAAAAGAATCGAATCGAATCAAAAAGTATCGAATTGATTCGAAAACATTCGAATCGAAAAGAATCGAATTGAAATGAATCCGATCGAAATGAAAAGAATCTACTCGATTCGAATCCAAAAGAATCGAATCCAAAAGAATCGAATCGAATCCAAAAGAATCGAATTGAATTGAATCAAAAGAAATGAATTGAATTGAATCCAAAAGGAACTAATCGAATCAAATCGAAAAAACTCGAATAGAATCAAATCGAATCAAAAAGAATCGAATAGATTCGAATCAAAAAGAATCGAATTGAGGGATCCCTGGGTGGCGCAGCGGTTTAGCGCCTGCCTTTGGCCCAGGGCGCGATCCTGGAGACCCGGGATCGAATCCCACATCGGGCTCCCGGTGCATGGAGCCTGCTTCTCCCTCTGCCTGTGTCTCTGCCTCTCTCACTCTCTCTGTGACTATCATAAAAAATAGAATCGAATTGAATCCAGTTGAAAAAAATCATAAAGAATCAAATCGAAAAGAATCGAATTCCATGTAACGAAAAGATTCGAATTGAAAAGAATCGAATCGAAACAAAAGAATCGAATCGAATCGACATGAATCAAAAAGAATCGAATCAAAACGAATCGAAAAGAAACAAATCAAGTAGAATCTAAAAGAATCGAATCGAATCCAATCGAAAAAATTCGAATAGAATTGAATCGAAAAGAATCAAAACGAATCGAACCGAAAGAGAATCGATTCGAATCAAAATAAAAAGTATCGTATCAAATCGAATCGAAAAGAATCATATCAAATAGAATCGAAAGAATGGAATCAAATCTAAAACAATCGAATCGAATCGAAAAGAATCGAATTGAACGGAATGGAATCGAAAAGAATACAATGGAATAGAATCGAAAGAAATCGGAGAGAATCAAATCAAAAAGAATTGAATTGAATTGATCCTAACCAAAATAAGCGAAATGAATCGACTCGAACCGAAAAAAATCAAATCGAAAAGAATCTAATCTCAACGAAAATCATCGAAATGAATAGAATCGAAAAGAATCGAATTGAATCAAATCGAAAAGAATCGAATGGAATCCAATCGAAAAGAATCAAATTGATTCGAATCGAAACAAATTGAATCCAATCGAAAAGAATCTAATTGAATCGAATCGAAAAGAATCGAATTCAATCCAAACGAATCGATTCGAATGGAATAGAAAAGAATAGAATAGAATAGAATCGAAAAGTGTCAAATCGAATCGAAAAGAATCGAATCGAAAAGAATTGAATCGAATCGAAAAGAAACGAATCGAACCGAATCAAAAAGAAAACAATCGAATCGAATCAAATACAAAAGAATCGCTTTGAGTAGCATAGAATTGAAAAGAATCGAATCAATCGAATTGAAAACAATCGAATCGAAAAGAATCGAATCAAAAAAAGTCGAATCGAAACGAAAACAATCGAATCGAATCGAATCTAAAAGAATCGTATTGAATTGCATCGAGTCGAAAAGACTCGAATCAAAAAGACTCGAATCGAATTGAATCAAATCGAAAAGAATCTAATAGAAACCACTCGAACAGAATCAAATCGAAATGATTCAAAATGAATCGAATAGAATAGAATCGAAAAAAATCGAAACGAATCGAAACGAATTGAATCGAAGAGAATCGATTAGAATAGAAATGAAAAGAATCGTATTGAATCGAATCGAAAAGAATCAAATCGAATCGAATCGAAAGAATTGAATCAAATCGAAAAGAATCCAATCGAAAAGAATCGAACTGAATGGAATCAAATCGAAAACAATCTAATCGAATCGAAAAGAATCCAATCAAATTTAATGGAATCGAAAAGAATCGAATTGATTCGAAAAGAATCGAAATGAAACAAATCAGATCAAATGGAAAAGAATCAAATCGAATTGAAAAGAATCGAATCGAATCGAAATGAATCGAATCAAAAAGAATTGAATCGAAAAGAATCGAATTGAAAAAAATCGAATCGAATCGAAAAGACTCGAATCAAATTAAAAATATCAAATCGAATCGAATCGCAAAGAATCGAATTGAAAAGACTCGAATGGAAACGAATCGATTTGAAACGAAAAGAATCGAATCGAATCGAATGGAATTGAATAGAAAGAATCGAATTGAATAGAAAAAAATCGAATAGAAAAGAATCGAACCGAAAAGAAAAGAATCAAATTGAATTCAGTCGATTAAATTCTAGTCGAATCGAATCAAAAAGAATGAAATCGAGTCGAATCGAATCGAAAAGAATCGAATCGAATCGAAAAGAATCGAATTGAAAAGACTCGAATTGAAACAAATCGATTTGAAACGAAAAGAATCGAATCGAATCGAATCGAATTGAATTGAAAGAATCGAATTGAATAGAAAAAAATCTAATAGAAAAGAATCGAATCGTAAAGAAAAGAATCAAATTGAATCAGTCGATTAAATTCTAGTCGAATCCAATCAAAAAGAATGAAATCGAGTCAAATCGAATCGAAAAGAATCGAATCGAATCGAAATTTATCTAATCAAAAAGAATCGAATCGTATCGACTGGAATCGAAAAGAATCCAATTGCATCATCGAATGGAAAATAATC
The DNA here is from genome assembly GCF_053574225.1 of Canis aureus. Taxonomy (NCBI): domain Eukaryota; kingdom Metazoa; phylum Chordata; class Mammalia; order Carnivora; family Canidae; genus Canis; species Canis aureus. The sequence goes on from NC_135648.1 coordinate 24,681,308, forward strand.
GAATTGAATAGAATAGAAAAGAATCGAATCGAATCAAATCGAAAAGAATCAAATTGAATTGATCGAAAAGAATCGAATTGAATCAAATCGAATCGAAATGAAAGAATCGAATCGATTCAAATAGAAAAGAATCAAATCGAAAAGAATCAAATCGACACGAAAAGAATCGAATCGAATCAAAAAGTATCGAATTGATTCGAAAACATTCGAATCGAAAAGAATCCAATTGAAATGAATCCGATAGAAATGAAAAGAATCTACTCGATTCGAATCCAAAAGAATCGAATCCAAAAGAATCGAATCGAATCCAAAAGAATCGAATTGAATTGAATCAAAAGAAATGAATTGAATTGAATCCAAAAGGAACTAATCGAATCAAATCGAATAGAATCAAATCGAATCAAAAAGAATCGAATAGATTCGAATAAAAAAGAATCGAATTGAGGGATCCCTGGGTGGCGCAGCGGTTTAGCGCCTGCCTTTGGCCCAGGGCGCGATCCTGGAGACCCGGGATCGAATCCCACATCGGGCTCCTGGTGCATGGAGCCTGCTTCTCCCTCTGCCTGTGTCTCTGCCTCTCTCACTCTCACTGTGACTATCATAAATAAAAGAATCGAATTGAATCCAGTAGAAAAAAATCATAAAGAATCAAATCGAAAAGAATCGAATTCCATGTAACGAAAAGATTCGAATTGAAAAGCATCGAATCGAAACAAAAGAATCGAATCGAATCGACATGAATCAAAAAGAATCGAATCAAAACGAATCGAAAAGAAACAAATCAAGTAGAATCTAAAAGAATCGAATCGAATCCAATCGAAAAAATTCGAATAGAATTGAATCGAAAAGAATCAAAACGAATCGAACCGAAAGAGAATCGATTCGAATCAAAATAAAAAGTATCGTATCAAATCGAATCGAAAAGAATCATATCAAATAGAATCGAAAGAATGGAATCAAATCTAAAACAATCGAATCGAATCGAAAAGAATCGAATTGAACGGAATGGAATCGAAAAGAATACAATGGAATAGAATCGAAAGAAATCGAATAGAATCAAATCAAAAAGAATCGAATTGAATTGATCCTAACCAAAATAAGCGAAATGAATCGACTCGAACCAAAAAAAATCAAATCGAAAAGAATCTAATTTCAACGAAAATCATCGAAATGAATAGAATCGAAAAGAATCGAATTGAATCAAATCGAAAAGAATCGAATGGAATCCAATCGAAAAGAATCAAATTGATTCGAATCGAAACAAATTGAATCCAATCGAAAAGAATCTAATTGAATCGAATCGAAAAGAATCGAATTCAATCCAAACGAATCGATTCGAATGGAATAGAAAAGAATAGAATAGAATAGAATCGAAAAGTATCAAATCGAATCGAAAAGAATCGAATCGAAAAGAATTGAATCGAATCGAAAAGAAACGAATCGAACCGAATCAAAAAGAAAACAATCGAATCGAATCAAATACAAAAGAATCGCTTTGAGTAGCATAGAATTGAAAAGAATCGAATCAATCGAATTGAAAACAATCGAATCGAAAAGAATCGAATCAAAAAAAGTCGAATCGAAACGAAAACAATCGAATCGAATCGAATCTAAAAGAATCGTATTGAATTGCATCGAGTCGAAAAGACTCGAATCAAAAAGACTCGAATCGAATTGAATCAAATCGAAAAGAATCTAATAGAAACCACTCGAACAGAATCAAATCGAAATGATTCAAAATGAATCGAATAGAATAGAATCGAAAAAAATCGAAACGAATCGAAACGAATTGAATCGAAGAGAATCGATTAGAATAGAAATGAAAAGAATCGTATTGAATCGAATCGAAAAGAATCAAATCGAATCGAATCGAAAGAATTGAATCAAATCGAAAAGAATCCAATCGAATCGAAAAGAATCGAACTGAATGGAATCAAATCGAAAAGAATCGAATCGAATCGAAAAGAATCGAATCAAATTTAATGGAATCGAAAAGAATCGAATGGAATCGAAAAGAATCGAAATGTAACAAATCAGATCAAATGGAAAAGCATCAAATCGAATTGACAAGAATCGAATCGAATCGAAATGAATCGAATCAAAAAGAATCGAATCGAAAAGAATCGAATTGAAAAGAATCGAATCGAATCCAAAAGACTTGAATCAAATTAAAAATATCAAATCGAATCGAATCGCAAAGAATCGAATTGAAAAGACTCGAATGGAAACGAATCGATTTGAAACGAAAAGAATCGAATCGAATCGAATCGAATTGAATTGAAAGAATCGAATTGAATAGAAAAGAATCGAATAGAAAAGAATCGAATCGTAAAGAAAAGAATCAAATTGAATCAGTCGATTAAATTCTAGTCGAATCCAATCAAAAAGAATGAAATCGAGTCGAATCGAATCGAAAAGAATCGAATCGTATCGACTGGAATCGAAAAGAATCCAATTGCATCATCGAATGGAAAATAATCGAATTGAATAGAATAGAAAAGAATCGAATCGAATCAAATCGAAAACAAACAAATTGAATTGATCGAAAAGAATCGAATTGAATCAAATCGAATCGAAATGAAAGAATCGAATCGATTCAAATAGAAAAGAATCGAATCGAAAAGAATCAAATCGACACGAAAAGAATCGAATCGAATCAAAAAGTATCGAATTGATTCGAAAACATTCGAATCGAAAAGAATCGAATTCAAATAAATCCGATAGAAATGAAAAGAATCTACTCGATTCGAATCCAAAAGAATCGAATCCAAAAGAATCGAATCGAATCCAAAAGAATCGAAATGAATTGAATCAAAAGAAATGAATTGAATTGAATCCAAAAGGAACTAATCGAATCAAATCGAAAAAACTCGAATAGAATCAAATCGAATCAAAAAGAATCGAATAGATTCGAATAAAAAAGAATCGAATTGAGGGATCCCTGGGTGGCGCAGCGGTTTAGCGCCTGCCTTTGGCCCAGGGCGCGATCCTGGAGACCCGGGATCGAATCCCACATCGGGCTCCCGGTGCATGGAGCCTGCTTCTCCCTCTGCCTGTGTCTCTGCCTCTCTCACTCTCTCTGTGACTATCATAAATAAAAGAATCGAATTGAATCCAGTTGAAAAAAATCATAAAGAATCAAATCGAAAAGAATCGAATTCCATGTAACGAAAAGATTCGAATTGAAAAGAATCGAATCGAAACAAAAGAATCGAATCGAATCGACATGAATCAAAAAGAATCGAATCAAAACGAATCGAAAAGAAACAAATCAAGTAGAATCTAAAAGAATCGAATCGAATCCAATCGAAAAAATTCGAATAGAATTGAATCGAAAAGAATCAAAACGAATCGAACCGAAAGAGAATCGATTCGAATCAAAATAAAAAGTATCGTATCAAATCAAATCGAAAAGAATCATATCAAATAGAATCGAAAGAATGGAATCAAATCTAAAACAATCGAATCGAATCAAAAAGAATCGAATTGAACGGAATGGAATCGAAAAGAATACAATGGAATAGAATCGAAAGAAATCGAATAGAATCAAATCAAATCAAAAAGAATCGAATTGAATTGATCCTAACCAAAATAAGCGAAATGAATCGACTCGAACCGAAAAAAATCAAATCGAAAAGAATCTAATCTCAACGAAAATCATCGAAATGAATAGAATCGAAAAGAATCGAATTGAATCAAATCGAAAAGAATCGAATGGAATCCAATCGAAAAGAATCAAACTGATTCGAATCGAAACAAATGGAATCCAATCGAAAAGAATCTAATTGAATCGAATCGAAAAGAATCGAATTCAATCCAAACGAATCGATTCGAATGGAATAGAAAAGAATAGAATAGAATAGAATCGAAAAGTATCAAATCGAATCGAAAAGAATCGAATCGAAAAGAATTGAATCGAATCGAAAAGAAACGAATCGAACCGAATCAAAAAGAAAACAATCGAATCGAATCAAATACAAAAGAATCGCTTTGAGTAGCATAGAATTGAAAAGAATCGAATCAATCGAATTGAAAACAATCGAATCGAAAAGAATCGAATCAAAAAAAGTCGAATCGAAACGAAAACAATCGAATCGAATCGAATCTAAAAGAATCGTATTGAATTGCATCGAGTCGAAAAGACTCGAATCAAAAAGACTCGAATCGAATTGAATCAAATCGAAAAGAATCTAATAGAAACCACTCGAACAGAATCAAATCGAAATGATTCAAAATGAATCGAATAGAATAGAATCGAAAAAAATCGAAACGAATCGAAACGAATTGAATCGAAGAGAATCGATTAGAATAGAAATGAAAAGAATCGTATTGAATCGAATCGAAAAGAATCAAATCGAATCGAATCGAAAGAATTGAATCAAATCGAAAAGAATCCAATCGAATCGAAAAGAATCGAACTGAATGGAATCAAATCGAAAAGAATCGAATCGAATCGAAAAGAATCGAATCAAATTTAATGGAATCGAAAAGAATAGAATGGAATCGAAAAGAATCGAAATGTAACAAATCAGATCAAATGGAAAAGCATCAAATCGAATTGACAAGAATCGAATCGAATCGAAATGAATCGAATCAAAAAGAATCGAATCGAAAAGAATCGAATTGAAAAGAATCGAATCGAATCGAAAAGACTTGAATCAAATTAAAAATATCAAATCGAATCGAATCGCAAAGAATCGAATTGAAAAGACTCGAATGGAAACGAATCGATTTGAAACGAAAAGAATCGAATCGAATCGAATCGAATTGAATTGAAAGAATCGAATTGAATAGAAAAAAATCGAATAGAAAAGAATCGAATCGTAAAGAAAAGAATCAAATTGAATCAGTCGATTAAATTCTAGTCGAATCCAATCAAAAAGAATGAAATCGAGTCGAATCGAATCGAAAAGAATCGAATCGTATCGACTCGAATCGAAAAGAATCCAATTGCATCATCGAATGGAAAATAATCGAATTGAATAGAATAGAAAAGAATCGAATCGAATCAAATCGAAAACAAACAAATTGAATTGATCGAAAAGAATCGAATTGAATCAAATCGAATCGAAATGAAAGAATCGAATCGATTCAAATAGAAAAGAATCGAATGGAAAAGAATCAAATCGACACGAAAAGAATCGAATCGAATCAAAAAGTATCGAATTGATTCGAAAACATTCGAATCGAAAAGAATCGAATTCAAATAAATCCGATAGAAATGAAAAGAATCTACTCGATTCGAATCCAAAAGAATCGAATCCAAAAGAATCGAATCGAATCCAAAAGAATCGAAATGAATTGAATCAAAAGAAATGAATTGAATTGAATCCAAAAGGAACTAATCGAATCAAATCGAAAAAACTCGAATAGAATCAAATCGAATCAAAAAGAATCGAATAGATTCGAATAAAAAAGAATCGAATTGAGGGATCCCTGGGTGGCGCAGCGGTTTAGCGCCTGCCTTTGGCCCAGGGCGCGATCCTGGAGACCCGGGATCGAATCCCACATCGGGCTCCCGGTGCATGGAGCCTGCTTCTCCCTCTGCCTGTGTCTCTGCCTCTCTCACTCTCTCTGTGACTATCATAAATAAAAGAATCGAATTGAATCCAGTTGAAAAAAATCATAAAGAATCAAATCGAAAAGAATCGAATTCCATGTAACGAAAAGATTCGAATTGAAAAGAATCGAATCGAAACAAAAGAATCGAATCGAATCGACATGAATCAAAAAGAATCGAATCAAAACGAATCGAAAAGAAACAAATCAAGTAGAATCTAAAAGAATCGAATCGAATCCAATCGAAAAAATTCGAATAGAATTGAATCGAAAAGAATCAAAACGAATCGAACCGAAAGAGAATCGATTCGAATCAAAATAAAAAGTATCGTATCAAATCAAATCGAAAAGAATCATATCAAATAGAATCGAAAGAATGGAATCAAATCTAAAACAATCGAATCGAATCAAAAAGAATCGAATTGAACGGAATGGAATCGAAAAGAATACAATGGAATAGAATCGAAAGAAATCGAATAGAATCAAATCAAATCAAAAAGAATCGAATTGAATTGATCCTAACCAAAATAAGCGAAAAGAATCGACTCGAACCGAAAAAAATCAAATCGAAAAGAATCTAATCTCAACGAAAATCATCGAAATGAATAGAATCGAAAAGAATCGAATTGAATCAAATCGAAAAGAATCGAATGGAATCCAATCGAAAAGAATCAAATTGATTCGAATCGAAACAAATTGAATCCAATCGAAAAGAATCTAATTGAATCGAATCGAAAAGAATCGAATTCAATCAAAACGAATCGATTCGAATGGAATAGAAAAGAATAGAATCGAATAGAATCGAAAAGAATCAAATCGAATCGAAAAGAATCGAATCGAAAAGAATTGAATCGAATCGAAAAGAAACGAATCGACCCGAATCAAAAAGAAAACAATCGAATCGAATCAAATACAAAAGAATCGCTTTGAATAGCATAGAATTGAAAAGAATCGAAACAATCGAATCGAAAAGAATCGAATCAAAAAAAGTCGAATCGAAACGAAAACAATCGAATCGAATCGAATCTAAAAGAATCGTATTGAATTGCATCGAGTCGAAAAGACTCGAATCAAAAAGACTCGAATCGAATTGAATCAAATCGAAAAGAATCTAATAGAAACCACTCGAACAGAATCAAATCGAAATGATTCAAAATGAATCGAATAGAATAGAATCGAAAAAAATCGAAACGAATCGAAACGAATTGAATCGAAGAGAATCGATTAGAATAGAAATGAAAAGAATCGTATTGAATCGAATCGAAAAGAATCAAATCGAATCGAATCGAAAGAATTGAATCAAATCGAAAAGAATCCAATCGAAAAGAATCGAACTGAATGGAATCAAATCGAAAACAATCTAATCGAATCGAAAAGAATCCAATCAAATTTAATGGAATCGAAAAGAATCGAATTGATTCGAAAAGAATCGAAATGAAACAAATCAGATCAAATGGAAAAGAATCAAATCGAATTCAAAACAATCGAATCGAATCGAAATGAATCGAATCAAAAAGAATTGAATCGAAAAGAATCGAATTGAAAAAAATCGAATCGAATCGAAAAGACTCGAATCAAATTAAAAATATCAAATCGAATCGAATCGCAAAGAATCGAATTGAAAAGACTCGAATGGAAACGAATCGATTTGAAACGAAAAGAATCGAATCGAATCGAATGGAATTGAATAGAAAGAATCGAATTGAATAGAAAAAAATCGAATAGAAAAGAATCGAACCGAAAAGAAAAGAATCAAATTGAATTCAGTCGATTAAATTCTAGTCGAATCGAATCAAAAAGAATGAAATCGAGTCGAATCGAATCGAAAAGAATCGAATCGAATCGAAAAGAATCGAATTGAAAAGACTCGAATTGAAACAAATCGATTTGAAACGAAAAGAATCGAATCGAATCGAATCGAATTGAATTGAAAGAATCGAAATGAATAGAAAAAAATCGAATAGAAAAGAATCGAATCGTAAAGAAAAGAATCAAATTGAATCAGTCGATTAAATTCTAGTCGAATCCAATCAAAAAGAATGAAATCGAGTCAAATCGAATCGAAAAGAATCGAATCGAATCGAAATTTATCTAATCAAAAAGAATCGAATCGTATCGACTGGAATCGAAAAGAATCCAATTGCATCATCGAATGGAAAATAATCGAATTGAATAGAATAGAAAAGAATCGAATCGAATCAAATCGAAAAGAATCAAATAGAATTGATCGAAAAGAATCGAATTGAATCAAATCGAATCGAAATGAAAGAATCGAATCGATTCAAATAGAAAAGAATCAAATCGAAAAGAATCAAATCGACACGAAAAGAATCGAATCGAATCAAAAAGTATCGAATTGATTCGAAAACATTCGAATCGAAAAGAATCGAATTGAAATGAATCCGATAGAAATGAAAAGAATCTACTCGATTCGAATCCAAAAGAATCGAATCCAAAAGAATCGAATCGAATCCAAAAGAATCGAATTGAATTGAATCAAAAGAAATGAATTGAATTGAATCCAAAAGGAACTAATCGAATCAAATCGAATAGAATCAAATCGAATCAAAAAGAATCGAATAGATTCGAATAAAAAAGAATCGAATTGAGGGATCCCTGGGTGGCGCAGCGGTTTAGCGCCTGCCTTTGGCCCAGGGCGCGATCCTGGAGACCCGGGATCGAATCCCACATCGGGCTCCTGGTGCATGGAGCCTGCTTCTCCCTCTGCCTGTGTCTCTGCCTCTCTCACTCTCACTGTGACTATCATAAATAAAAGAATCGAATTGAATCCAGTAGAAAAAAATCATAAAGAATCAAATCGAAAAGAATCGAATTCCATGTAACGAAAAGATTCGAATTGAAAAGCATCGAATCGAAACAAAAGAATCGAATCGAATCGACATGAATCAAAAAGAATCGAATCAAAACGAATCGAAAAGAAACAAATCAAGTAGAATCTAAAAGAATCGAATCGAATCCAATCGAAAAAATTCGAATAGAATTGAATCGAAAAGAATCAAAACGAATCGAACCGAAAGAGAATCGATTCGAATCAAAATAAAAAGTATCGTATCAAATCGAATCGAAAAGAATCATATCAAATAGAATCGAAAGAATGGAATCAAATCTAAAACAATCGAATCGAATCGAAAAGAATCGAATTGAACGGAATGGAATCGAAAAGAATACAATGGAATAGAATCGAAAGAAATCGAATAGAATCAAATCAAAAAGAATCGAATTGAATTGATCCTAACCAAAATAAGCGAAATGAATCGACTCGAACCGAAAAAAATCAAATCTAAAAGAATCTAATTTCAACGAAAATCATCGAAATGAATAGAATCGAAAAGAATCGAATTGAATCAAATCGAAAAGAATCGAATGGAATCCAATCGAAAAGAATCAAATTGATTCGAATCGAAACAAATTGAATCCAATCGAAAAGAATCTAATTGAATCGAATCGAAAAGAATCGAATTCAATCCAAACGAATCGATTCGAATGGAATAGAAAAGAATAGAATAGAATAGAATCGAAAAGTATCAAATCGAATCGAAAAGAATCGAATCGAAAAGAATTGAATCGAATCGAAAAGAAACGAATCGAACCGAATCAAAAAGAAAACAATCGAATCGAATCAAATACAAAAGAATCGCTTTGAATAGCATAGAATTGAAAAGAATCGAATCAATCGAATTGAAAACAATCGAATCGAAAAGAATCGAATCAAAAAAAGTCGAATCGAAACGAAAACAATCGAATCGAATCGAATCTAAAAGAATCGTATTGAATTGCATCGAGTCGAAAAGACTCGAATCAAAAAGACTCGAATCGAATTGAATCAAATCGAAAAGAATCTAATAGAAACCACTCGAACAGAATCAAATCGAAATGATTCAAAATGAATCGAATAGAATAGAATCGAAAAAAATCGAAACGAATCGAAACGAATTGAATCGAAGAGAATCGATTAGAATAGAAATGAAAAGAATCGTATTGAATCGAATCGAAAAGAATCAAATCGAATCGAATCGAAAGAATTGAATCAAATCGAAAAGAATCCAATCGAATCGAAAAGAATCGAACTGAATGGAATCAAATCGAAAAGAATCGAATCGAATCGAAAAGAATCGAATCAAATTTAATGGAATCGAAAAGAATCGAATTTATTCGAAAAGAATCGAAATGAAACAAATCAGATCAAATGGAAAAGCATCAAATCGAATTGACAAGAATCGAATCGAATCGAAATGAATCGAATCAAAAAGAATCGAATCGAAAAGAATCGAATTGAAAAGAATCGAATCGAATCCAAAAGACTTGAATCAAATTAAAAATATCAAATCGAATCGAATCGCAAAGAATCGAATTGAAAAGACTCGAATGGAAACGAATCGATTTGAAACGAAAAGAATCGAATCGAATCGAATCGAATTGAATTGAAAGAATCGAATTGAATAGAAAAAAATCGAATAGAAAAGAATCGAATCGTAAAGAAAAGAATCAAATTGAATCAGTCGATTAAATTCTAGTCGAATCCAATCAAAAAGAATGAAATCGAGTCGAATCGAATCGAAAAGAATCGAATCGAATCGAAATGTATCTAATCAAAAAGAATCGAATCGTATCGACTCGAATCGAAAAGAATCCAATTGCATCATCGAATGGAAAATAATCGAATTGAATAGAATAGAAAAGAATCGAATCGAATCAAATCGAAAACAAACAAATTGAATTGATCGAAAAGAATCGAATTGAATCAAATCGAATCGAAATGAAAGAATCGAATCGATTCAAATAGAAAAGAATCGAATCGAAAAGAATCAAATCGACACGAAAAGAATCGAATCGAATCAAAAAGTATCGAATTGATTCGAAAACATTCGAATCGAAAAGAATCGAATTGAAATGAATCCGATCGAAATGAAAAGAATCTACTCGATTCGAATCCAAAAGAATCGAATCCAAAAGAATCGAATCGAATCCAAAAGAATCGAATTGAATTGAATCAAAAGAAATGAATTGAATTGAATCCAAAAGGAACTAATCGAATCAAATCGAAAAAACTCGAATAGAATCAAATCGAATCAAAAAGAATCGAATAGATTCGAATCAAAAAGAATCGAATTGAGGGATCCCTGGGTGGCGCAGCGGTTTAGCGCCTGCCTTTGGCCCAGGGCGCGATCCTGGAGACCCGGGATCGAATCCCACATCGGGCTCCCGGTGCATGGAGCCTGCTTCTCCCTCTGCCTGTGTCTCTGCCTCTCTCACTCTCTCTGTGACTATCATAAAAAATAGAATCGAATTGAATCCAGTTGAAAAAAATCATAAAGAATCAAATCGAAAAGAATCGAATTCCATGTAACGAAAAGATTCGAATTGAAAAGAATCGAATCGAAACAAAAGAATCGAATCGAATCGACATGAATCAAAAAGAATCGAATCAAAACGAATCGAAAAGAAACAAATCAAGTAGAATCTAAAAGAATCGAATCGAATCCAATCGAAAAAATTCGAATAGAATTGAATCGAAAAGAATCAAAACGAATCGAACCGAAAGAGAATCGATTCGAATCAAAATAAAAAGTATCGTATCAAATCGAATCGAAAAGAATCATATCAAATAGAATCGAAAGAATGGAATCAAATCTAAAACAATCGAATCGAATCGAAAAGAATCGAATTGAACGGAATGGAATCGAAAAGAATACAATGGAATAGAATCGAAAGAAATCGGAGAGAATCAAATCAAAAAGAATTGAATTGAATTGATCCTAACCAAAATAAGCGAAATGAATCGACTCGAACCGAAAAAAATCAAATCGAAAAGAATCTAATCTCAACGAAAATCATCGAAATGAATAGAATCGAAAAGAATCGAATTGAATCAAATCGAAAAGAATCGAATGGAATCCAATCGAAAAGAATCAAATTGATTCGAATCGAAACAAATTGAATCCAATCGAAAAGAATCTAATTGAATCGAATCGAAAAGAATCGAATTCAATCCAAACGAATCGATTCGAATGGAATAGAAAAGAATAGAATAGAATAGAATCGAAAAGTGTCAAATCGAATCGAAAAGAATCGAATCGAAAAGAATTGAATCGAATCGAAAAGAAACGAATCGAACCGAATCAAAAAGAAAACAATCGAATCGAATCAAATACAAAAGAATCGCTTTGAGTAGCATAGAATTGAAAAGAATCGAATCAATCGAATTGAAAACAATCGAATCGAAAAGAATCGAATCAAAAAAAGTCGAATCGAAACGAAAACAATCGAATCGAATCGAATCTAAAAGAATCGTATTGAATTGCATCGAGTCGAAAAGACTCGAATCAAAAAGACTCGAATCGAATTGAATCAAATCGAAAAGAATCTAATAGAAACCACTCGAACAGAATCAAATCGAAATGATTCAAAATGAATCGAATAGAATAGAATCGAAAAAAATCGAAACGAATCGAAACGAATTGAATCGAAGAGAATCGATTAGAATAGAAATGAAAAGAATCGTATTGAATCGAATCGAAAAGAATCAAATCGAATCGAATCGAAAGAATTGAATCAAATCGAAAAGAATCCAATCGAAAAGAATCGAACTGAATGGAATCAAATCGAAAACAATCTAATCGAATCGAAAAGAATCCAATCAAATTTAATGGAATCGAAAAGAATCGAATTGATTCGAAAAGAATCGAAATGAAACAAATCAGATCAAATGGAAAAGAATCAAATCGAATTGAAAAGAATCGAATCGAATCGAAATGAATCGAATCAAAAAGAATTGAATCGAAAAGAATCGAATTGAAAAAAATCGAATCGAATCGAAAAGACTCGAATCAAATTAAAAATATCAAATCGAATCGAATCGCAAAGAATCGAATTGAAAAGACTCGAATGGAAACGAATCGATTTGAAACGAAAAGAATCGAATCGAATCGAATGGAATTGAATAGAAAGAATCGAATTGAATAGAAAAAAATCGAATAGAAAAGAATCGAACCGAAAAGAAAAGAATCAAATTGAATTCAGTCGATTAAATTCTAGTCGAATCGAATCAAAAAGAATGAAATCGAGTCGAATCGAATCGAAAAGAATCGAATCGAATCGAAAAGAATCGAATTGAAAAGACTCGAATTGAAACAAATCGATTTGAAACGAAAAGAATCGAATCGAATCGAATCGAATTGAATTGAAAGAATCGAATTGAATAGAAAAAAATCTAATAGAAAAGAATCGAATCGTAAAGAAAAGAATCAAATTGAATCAGTCGATTAAATTCTAGTCGAATCCAATCAAAAAGAATGAAATCGAGTCAAATCGAATCGAAAAGAATCGAATCGAATCGAAATTTATCTAATCAAAAAGAATCGAATCGTATCGACTGGAATCGAAAAGAATCCAATTGCATCATCGAATGGAAAATAATCGAATTGAATAGAATAGAAAAGAATCGAATCGAATCAAATCGAAAAGAATCAAATTGAATTGATCGAAAAGAATCGAATTGAATCAAATCGAATCGAAATGAAAGAATCGAATCGATTCAAATAGAAAAGAATCAAATCGAAAAGAATCAAATCGACACGAAAAGAATCGAATCGAATCAAAAAGTATCGAATTGATTCGAAAACATTCGAATCGAAAAGAATCCAATTGAAATGAATCCGATAGAAATGAAAAGAATCTACTCGATTCGAATCCAAAAGAATCGAATCCAAAAGAATCGAATCGAATCCAAAAGAATCGAATTGAATTGAATCAAAAGAAATGAATTGAATTGAATCCAAAAGGAACTAATCGAATCAAATCGAATAGAATCAAATCGAATCAAAAAGAATCGAATAGATTCGAATAAAAAAGAATCGAATTGAGGGATCCCTGGGTGGCGCAGCGGTTTAGCGCCTGCCTTTGGCCCAGGGCGCGATCCTGGAGACCCGGGATCGAATCCCACATCGGGCTCCTGGTGCATGGAGCCTGCTTCTCCCTCTGCCTGTGTCTCTGCCTCTCTCACTCTCACTGTGACTATCATAAATAAAAGAATCGAATTGAATCCAGTAGAAAAAAATCATAAAGAATCAAATCGAAAAGAATCGAATTCCATGTAACGAAAAGATTCGAATTGAAAAGCATCGAATCGAAACAAAAGAATCGAATCGAATCGACATGAATCAAAAAGAATCGAATCAAAACGAATCGAAAAGAAACAAATCAAGTAGAATCTAAAAGAATCGAATCGAATCCAATCGAAAAAATTCGAATAGAATTGAATCGAAAAGAATCAAAACGAATCGAACCGAAAGAGAATCGATTCGAATCAAAATAAAAAGTATCGTATCAAATCGAATCGAAAAGAATCATATCAAATAGAATCGAAAGAATGGAATCAAATCTAAAACAATCGAATCGAATCGAAAAGAATCGAATTGAACGGAATGGAATCGAAAAGAATACAATGGAATAGAATCGAAAGAAATCGAATAGAATCAAATCAAAAAGAATCGAATTGAATTGATCCTAACCAAAATAAGCGAAATGAATCGACTCGAACCAAAAAAAATCAAATCGAAAAGAATCTAATTTCAACGAAAATCATCGAAATGAATAGAATCGAAAAGAATCGAATTGAATCAAATCGAAAAGAATCGAATGGAATCCAATCGAAAAGAATCAAATTGATTCGAATCGAAACAAATTGAATCCAATCGAAAAGAATCTAATTGAATCGAATCGAAAAGAATCGAATTCAATCCAAACGAATCGATTCGAATGGAATAGAAAAGAATAGAATAGAATAGAATCGAAAAGTATCAAATCGAATCGAAAAGAATCGAATCGAAAAGAATTGAATCGAATCGAAAAGAAACGAATCGAACCGAATCAAAAAGAAAACAATCGAATCGAATCAAATACAAAAGAATCGCTTTGAGTAGCATAGAATTGAAAAGAATCGAATCAATCGAATTGAAAACAATCGAATCGAAAAGAATCGAATCAAAAAAAGTCGAATCGAAACGAAAACAATCGAATCGAATCGAATCTAAAAGAATCGTATTGAATTGCATCGAGTCGAAAAGACTCGAATCAAAAAGACTCGAATCGAATTGAATCAAATCGAAAAGAATCTAATAGAAACCACTCGAACAGAATCAAATCGAAATGATTCAAAATGAATCGAATAGAATAGAATCGAAAAAAATCGAAACGAATCGAAACGAATTGAATCGAAGAGAATCGATTAGAATAGAAATGAAAAGAATCGTATTGAATCGAATCGAAAAGAATCAAATCGAATCGAATCGAAAGAATTGAATCAAATCGAAAAGAATCCAATCGAATCGAAAAGAATCGAACTGAATGGAATCAAATCGAAAAGAATCGAATCGAATCGAAAAGAATCGAATCAAATTTAATGGAATCGAAAAGAATCGAATGGAATCGAAAAGAATCGAAATGTAACAAATCAGATCAAATGGAAAAGCATCAAATCGAATTGACAAGAATCGAATCGAATCGAAATGAATCGAATCAAAAAGAATCGAATCGAAAAGAATCGAATTGAAAAGAATCGAATCGAATCCAAAAGACTTGAATCAAATTAAAAATATCAAATCGAATCGAATCGCAAAGAATCGAATTGAAAAGACTCGAATGGAAACGAATCGATTTGAAACGAAAAGAATCGAATCGAATCGAATCGAATTGAATTGAAAGAATCGAATTGAATAGAAAAGAATCGAATAGAAAAGAATCGAATCGTAAAGAAAAGAATCAAATTGAATCAGTCGATTAAATTCTAGTCGAATCCAATCAAAAAGAATGAAATCGAGTCGAATCGAATCGAAAAGAATCGAATCGTATCGACTGGAATCGAAAAGAATCCAATTGCATCATCGAATGGAAAATAATCGAATTGAATAGAATAGAAAAGAATCGAATCGAATCAAATCGAAAACAAACAAATTGAATTGATCGAAAAGAATCGAATTGAATCAAATCGAATCGAAATGAAAGAATCGAATCGATTCAAATAGAAAAGAATCGAATCGAAAAGAATCAAATCGACACGAAAAGAATCGAATCGAATCAAAAAGTATCGAATTGATTCGAAAACATTCGAATCGAAAAGAATCGAATTCAAATAAATCCGATAGAAATGAAAAGAATCTACTCGATTCGAATCCAAAAGAATCGAATCCAAAAGAATCGAATCGAATCCAAAAGAATCGAAATGAATTGAATCAAAAGAAATGAATTGAATTGAATCCAAAAGGAACTAATCGAATCAAATCGAAAAAACTCGAATAGAATCAAATCGAATCAAAAAGAATCGAATAGATTCGAATAAAAAAGAATCGAATTGAGGGATCCCTGGGTGGCGCAGCGGTTTAGCGCCTGCCTTTGGCCCAGGGCGCGATCCTGGAGACCCGGGATCGAATCCCACATCGGGCTCCCGGTGCATGGAGCCTGCTTCTCCCTCTGCCTGTGTCTCTGCCTCTCTCACTCTCTCTGTGACTATCATAAATAAAAGAATCGAATTGAATCCAGTTGAAAAAAATCATAAAGAATCAAATCGAAAAGAATCGAATTCCATGTAACGAAAAGATTCGAATTGAAAAGAATCGAATCGAAACAAAAGAATCGAATCGAATCGACATGAATCAAAAAGAATCGAATCAAAACGAATCGAAAAGAAACAAATCAAGTAGAATCTAAAAGAATCGAATCGAATCCAATCGAAAAAATTCGAATAGAATTGAATCGAAAAGAATCAAAACGAATCGAACCGAAAGAGAATCGATTCGAATCAAAATAAAAAGTATCGTATCAAATCAAATCGAAAAGAATCATATCAAATAGAATCGAAAGAATGGAATCAAATCTAAAACAATCGAATCGAATCAAAAAGAATCGAATTGAACGGAATGGAATCGAAAAGAATACAATGGAATAGAATCGAAAGAAATCGAATAGAATCAAATCAAATCAAAAAGAATCGAATTGAATTGATCCTAACCAAAATAAGCGAAATGAATCGACTCGAACCGAAAAAAATCAAATCGAAAAGAATCTAATCTCAACGAAAATCATCGAAATGAATAGAATCGAAAAGAATCGAATTGAATCAAATCGAAAAGAATCGAATGGAATCCAATCGAAAAGAATCAAACTGATTCGAATCGAAACAAATGGAATCCAATCGAAAAGAATCTAATTGAATCGAATCGAAAAGAATCGAATTCAATCCAAACGAATCGATTCGAATGGAATAGAAAAGAATAGAATAGAATAGAATCGAAAAGTATCAAATCGAATCGAAAAGAATCGAATCGAAAAGAATTGAATCGAATCGAAAAGAAACGAATCGAACCGAATCAAAAAGAAAACAATCGAATCGAATCAAATACAAAAGAATCGCTTTGAGTAGCATAGAATTGAAAAGAATCGAATCAATCGAATTGAAAACAATCGAATCGAAAAGAATCGAATCAAAAAAAGTCGAATCGAAACGAAAACAATCGAATCGAATCGAATCTAAAAGAATCGTATTGAATTGCATCGAGTCGAAAAGACTCGAATCAAAAAGACTCGAATCGAATTGAATCAAATCGAAAAGAATCTAATAGAAACCACTCGAACAGAATCAAATCGAAATGATTCAAAATGAATCGAATAGAATAGAATCGAAAAAAATCGAAACGAATCGAAACGAATTGAATCGAAGAGAATCGATTAGAATAGAAATGAAAAGAATCGTATTGAATCGAATCGAAAAGAATCAAATCGAATCGAATCGAAAGAATTGAATCAAATCGAAAAGAATCCAATCGAATCGAAAAGAATCGAACTGAATGGAATCAAATCGAAAAGAATCGAATCGAATCGAAAAGAATCGAATCAAATTTAATGGAATCGAAAAGAATAGAATGGAATCGAAAAGAATCGAAATGTAACAAATCAGATCAAATGGAAAAGCATCAAATCGAATTGACAAGAATCGAATCGAATCGAAATGAATCGAATCAAAAAGAATCGAATCGAAAAGAATCGAATTGAAAAGAATCGAATCGAATCGAAAAGACTTGAATCAAATTAAAAATATCAAATCGAATCGAATCGCAAAGAATCGAATTGAAAAGACTCGAATGGAAACGAATCGATTTGAAACGAAAAGAATCGAATCGAATCGAATCGAATTGAATTGAAAGAATCGAATTGAATAGAAAAAAATCGAATAGAAAAGAATCGAATCGTAAAGAAAAGAATCAAATTGAATCAGTCGATTAAATTCTAGTCGAATCCAATCAAAAAGAATGAAATCGAGTCGAATCGAATCGAAAAGAATCGAATCGTATCGACTCGAATCGAAAAGAATCCAATTGCATCATCGAATGGAAAATAATCGAATTGAATAGAATAGAAAAGAATCGAATCGAATCAAATCGAAAACAAACAAATTGAATTGATCGAAAAGAATCGAATTGAATCAAATCGAATCGAAATGAAAGAATCGAATCGATTCAAATAGAAAAGAATCGAATGGAAAAGAATCAAATCGACACGAAAAGAATCGAATCGAATCAAAAAGTATCGAATTGATTCGAAAACATTCGAATCGAAAAGAATCGAATTCAAATAAATCCGATAGAAATGAAAAGAATCTACTCGATTCGAATCCAAAAGAATCGAATCCAAAAGAATCGAATCGAATCCAAAAGAATCGAAATGAATTGAATCAAAAGAAATGAATTGAATTGAATCCAAAAGGAACTAATCGAATCAAATCGAAAAAACTCGAATAGAATCAAATCGAATCAAAAAGAATCGAATAGATTCGAATAAAAAAGAATCGAATTGAGGGATCCCTGGGTGGCGCAGCGGTTTAGCGCCTGCCTTTGGCCCAGGGCGCGATCCTGGAGACCCGGGATCGAATCCCACATCGGGCTCCCGGTGCATGGAGCCTGCTTCTCCCTCTGCCTGTGTCTCTGCCTCTCTCACTCTCTCTGTGACTATCATAAATAAAAGAATCGAATTGAATCCAGTTGAAAAAAATCATAAAGAATCAAATCGAAAAGAATCGAATTCCATGTAACGAAAAGATTCGAATTGAAAAGAATCGAATCGAAACAAAAGAATCGAATCGAATCGACATGAATCAAAAAGAATCGAATCAAAACGAATCGAAAAGAAACAAATCAAGTAGAATCTAAAAGAATCGAATCGAATCCAATCGAAAAAATTCGAATAGAATTGAATCGAAAAGAATCAAAACGAATCGAACCGAAAGAGAATCGATTCGAATCAAAATAAAAAGTATCGTATCAAATCAAATCGAAAAGAATCATATCAAATAGAATCGAAAGAATGGAATCAAATCTAAAACAATCGAATCGAATCAAAAAGAATCGAATTGAACGGAATGGAATCGAAAAGAATACAATGGAATAGAATCGAAAGAAATCGAATAGAATCAAATCAAATCAAAAAGAATCGAATTGAATTGATCCTAACCAAAATAAGCGAAAAGAATCGACTCGAACCGAAAAAAATCAAATCGAAAAGAATCTAATCTCAACGAAAATCATCGAAATGAATAGAATCGAAAAGAATCGAATTGAATCAAATCGAAAAGAATCGAATGGAATCCAATCGAAAAGAATCAAATTGATTCGAATCGAAACAAATTGAATCCAATCGAAAAGAATCTAATTGAATCGAATCGAAAAGAATCGAATTCAATCAAAACGAATCGATTCGAATGGAATAGAAAAGAATAGAATCGAATAGAATCGAAAAGAATCAAATCGAATCGAAAAGAATCGAATCGAAAAGAATTGAATCGAATCGAAAAGAAACGAATCGACCCGAATCAAAAAGAAAACAATCGAATCGAATCAAATACAAAAGAATCGCTTTGAATAGCATAGAATTGAAAAGAATCGAAACAATCGAATCGAAAAGAATCGAATCAAAAAAAGTCGAATCGAAACGAAAACAATCGAATCGAATCGAATCTAAAAGAATCGTATTGAATTGCATCGAGTCGAAAAGACTCGAATCAAAAAGACTCGAATCGAATTGAATCAAATCGAAAAGAATCTAATAGAAACCACTCGAACAGAATCAAATCGAAATGATTCAAAATGAATCGAATAGAATAGAATCGAAAAAAATCGAAACGAATCGAAACGAATTGAATCGAAGAGAATCGATTAGAATAGAAATGAAAAGAATCGTATTGAATCGAATCGAAAAGAATCAAATCGAATCGAATCGAAAGAATTGAATCAAATCGAAAAGAATCCAATCGAAAAGAATCGAACTGAATGGAATCAAATCGAAAACAATCTAATCGAATCGAAAAGAATCCAATCAAATTTAATGGAATCGAAAAGAATCGAATTGATTCGAAAAGAATCGAAATGAAACAAATCAGATCAAATGGAAAAGAATCAAATCGAATTCAAAACAATCGAATCGAATCGAAATGAATCGAATCAAAAAGAATTGAATCGAAAAGAATCGAATTGAAAAAAATCGAATCGAATCGAAAAGACTCGAATCAAATTAAAAATATCAAATCGAATCGAATCGCAAAGAATCGAATTGAAAAGACTCGAATGGAAACGAATCGATTTGAAACGAAAAGAATCGAATCGAATCGAATGGAATTGAATAGAAAGAATCGAATTGAATAGAAAAAAATCGAATAGAAAAGAATCGAACCGAAAAGAAAAGAATCAAATTGAATTCAGTCGATTAAATTCTAGTCGAATCGAATCAAAAAGAATGAAATCGAGTCGAATCGAATCGAAAAGAATCGAATCGAATCGAAAAGAATCGAATTGAAAAGACTCGAATTGAAACAAATCGATTTGAAACGAAAAGAATCGAATCGAATCGAATCGAATTGAATTGAAAGAATCGAAATGAATAGAAAAAAATCGAATAGAAAAGAATCGAATCGTAAAGAAAAGAATCAAATTGAATCAGTCGATTAAATTCTAGTCGAATCCAATCAAAAAGAATGAAATCGAGTCAAATCGAATCGAAAAGAATCGAATCGAATCGAAATTTATCTAATCAAAAAGAATCGAATCGTATCGACTCGAATCGAAAAGAATCCAATTGCATCATCGAATGGAAAATAATCGAATTGAATAGAATAGAAAAGAATCGAATCGAATCAAATCGAAAAGAATCAAATTGAATTGATCGAAAAGAATCGAATTGAATCAAATCGAATCGAAATGAAAGAATCGAATCGATTCAAATAGAAAAGAATCAAATCGAAAAGAATCAAATCGACACGAAAAGAATCGAATCGAATCAAAAAGTATCGAATTGATTCGAAAACATTCGAATCGAAATGAATCGAATCCGATCGAAATGAAAAGAATCTACTCGATTCGAATCCAAAAGAATCGAATCGAATCAAAAAGAATCGAATTGAATTGAATCAAAAGAAATGAATTGAATTGAATCCAAAAGGAACTAATCGAATCAAATCGAATAGAATCAAATCGAATTAAAAAGAATCGAATAGATTCGAATAAAAAAGAATCGAATTGAGGGATCCCTGGGTGGCGCAGCGGTTTAGCGCCTGCCTTTGGCCCAGGGCGCGATCCTGGAGACCCGGGATCGAATCCCACATCGGGCTCCCGGTGCATGGAGCCTGCTTCTCCCTCTGCCTGTGTCTCTGCCTCTCTCACTCTCTCTGTGACTATCATAAAAAAAAGAATCGAATTGAATCGTGTTGAAAAAAATCATAAAGAATCAAATCGAAAAGAATCGAATTCCATGTAACGAAAAGATTCGAATTGAAAAGAATCGAATCGAAACAAAAGAATCGAATCGAATCGACATGAATCAAAAAGAATCGAATCAAAACGAATCGAAAAGAAACAAATCAAGTAGAATCTAAAAGAATCGAATCGAATCCAATCGAAAACATTCGAATAGAATTGAATCGAAAAGAATCAAAACGAATCGAACCGAAAGAGAATCGATTCGAATCAAAATAAAAAGTATCGTATCAAATCGAATCGAAAAGAATCATATCAAATAGAATCGAAAGAATGGAATCAAATCTAAAACAATCGAATCGAATCGAAAAGAATCGAATTGAACGGAATGGAATCGAAAAGAATACAATGGAATAGAATCGAAAGAAATCGAATAGAATCAAATCAAAAAGAATCGAATTGAATTGATCCTAACCAAAATAAGCGAAATGAATCGACTCGAACCGAAAAAAATCAAATCGAAAAGAATCTAATCTCAACGAAAATCATCGAAATGAATAGAATTGAAAAGAATCGAATTGAATCAAATCGAAAAGAATCGAATGGAATCCAATCGAAAAGAATCAAATTGATTCGAATCGAAACAAATTGAATCCAATCGAAAAGAATCTAATTGAATCGAATCGAAAAGAATCGAATTCAATCCAAACGAATCGATTCGAATGGAATAGAAAAGAATAGAATAGAATAGAATCGAAAAGTATCAAATCGAATCGAAAAGAATCGAATCGAAAAGAATTGAATCGAATCGAAAAGAAACGAATCGAACCGAATCAAAAAGAAAACAATCGAATCGAATCAAATACAAAAGAATCGCTTTGAGTAGCATAGAATTGAAAAGAATCGAATCAATCGAATTGAAAACAATCGAATCGAAAAGAATCGAATCAAAAAAAGTCGAATCGAAACGAAAACAATCGAATCGAATCGAATCTAAAAGAATCGTATTGAATTGCATCGAGTCGAAAAGACTCGAATCAAAAAGACTCGAATCGAATTGAATCAAATCGAAAAGAATCTAATAGAAACCACTCGAACAGAATCAAATCGAAATGATTCAAAATGAATCGAATAGAATAGAATCGAAAAAAATCGAAACGAATCGAAACGAATTGAATCGAAGAGAATCGATTAGAATAGAAATGAAAAGAATCGTATTGAATCGAATCGAAAAGAATCAAATCGAATCGAATCGAAAGAATTGAATCAAATCGAAAAGAATCCAATCGAATCGAAAAGAATCGAACTGAATGGAATCAAATCGAAAAGAATCGAATCGAATCGAAAAGAATCGAATCAAATTTAATGGAATCGAAAAGAATCGAATGGAATCGAAAAGAATCGAAATGTAACAAATCAGATCAAATGGAAAAGCATCAAATCGAATTGACAAGAATCGAATCGAATCGAAATGAATCGAATCAAAAAGAATCGAATCGAAAAGAATCGAATTGAAAAGAATCGAATCGAATCCAAAAGACTTGAATCAAATTAAAAATATCAAATCGAATCGAATCGCAAAGAATCGAATTGAAAAGACTCGAATGGAAACGAATCGATTTGAAACGAAAAGAATCGAATCGAATCGAATCGAATTGAATTGAAAGAATCGAATTGAATAGAAAAGAATCGAATAGAAAAGAATCGAATCGTAAAGAAAAGAATCAAATTGAATCAGTCGATTAAATTCTAGTCGAATCCAATCAAAAAGAATGAAATCGAGTCGAATCGAATCGAAAAGAATCGAATCGTATCGACTCGAATCGAAAAGAATCCAATTGCATCATCGAATGGAAAATAATCGAATTGAATAGAATAGAAAAGAATCGAATCGAATCAAATCGAAAACAAACAAATTGAATTGATCGAAAAGAATCGAATTGAATCAAATCGAATCGAAATGAAAGAATCGAATCGATTCAAATAGAAAAGAATCGAATCGAAAAGAATCAAATCGACACGAAAAGAATCGAATCGAATCAAAAAGTATCGAATTGATTCGAAAACATTCGAATCGAAAAGAATCGAATTCAAATAAATCCGATAGAAATGAAAAGAATCTACTCGATTCGAATCCAAAAGAATCGAATCCAAAAGAATCGAATCGAATCCAAAAGAATCGAAATGAATTGAATCAAAAGAAATGAATTGAATTGAATCCAAAAGGAACTAATCGAATCAAATCGAAAAAACTCGAATAGAATCAAATCGAATCAAAAAGAATCGAATAGATTCGAATAAAAAAGAATCGAATTGAGGGATCCCTGGGTGGCGCAGCGGTTTAGCGCCTGCCTTTGGCCCAGGGCGCGATCCTGGAGACCCGGGATCGAATCCCACATCGGGCTCCCGGTGCATGGAGCCTGCTTCTCCCTCTGCCTGTGTCTCTGCCTCTCTCACTCTCTCTGTGACTATCATAAATAAAAGAATCGAATTGAATCCAGTTGAAAAAAATCATAAAGAATCAAATCGAAAAGAATCGAATTCCATGTAACGAAAAGATTCGAATTGAAAAGAATCGAATCGAAACAAAAGAATCGAATCGAATCGACATGAATCAAAAAGAATCGAATCAAAACGAATCGAAAAGAAACAAATCAAGTAGAATCTAAAAGAATCGAATCGAATCCAATCGAAAAAATTCGAATAGAATTGAATCGAAAAGAATCAAAACGAATCGAACCGAAAGAGAATCGATTCGAATCAAAATAAAAAGTATCGTATCAAATCAAATCGAAAAGAATCATATCAAATAGAATCGAAAGAATGGAATCAAATCTAAAACAATCGAATCGAATCAAAAAGAATCGAATTGAACGGAATGGAATCGAAAAGAATACAATGGAATAGAATCGAAAGAAATCGAATAGAATCAAATCAAATCAAAAAGAATCGAATTGAATTGATCCTAACCAAAATAAGCGAAATGAATCGACTCGAACCGAAAAAAATCAAATCGAAAAGAATCTAATCTCAACGAAAATCATCGAAATGAATAGAATCGAAAAGAATCGAATTGAATCAAATCGAAAAGAATCGAATGGAATCCAATCGAAAAGAATCAAACTGATTCGAATCGAAACAAATGGAATCCAATCGAAAAGAATCTAATTGAATCGAATCGAAAAGAATCGAATTCAATCCAAACGAATCGATTCGAATGGAATAGAAAAGAATAGAATAGAATAGAATCGAAAAGTATCAAATCGAATCGAAAAGAATCGAATCGAAAAGAATTGAATCGAATCGAAAAGAAACGAATCGAACCGAATCAAAAAGAAAACAATCGAATCGAATCAAATACAAAAGAATCGCTTTGAGTAGCATAGAATTGAAAAGAATCGAATCAATCGAATTGAAAACAATCGAATCGAAAAGAATCGAATCAAAAAAAGTCGAATCGAAACGAAAACAATCGAATCGAATCGAATCTAAAAGAATCGTATTGAATTGCATCGAGTCGAAAAGACTCGAATCAAAAAGACTCGAATCGAATTGAATCAAATCGAAAAGAATCTAATAGAAACCACTCGAACAGAATCAAATCGAAATGATTCAAAATGAATCGAATAGAATAGAATCGAAAAAAATCGAAACGAATCGAAACGAATTGAATCGAAGAGAATCGATTAGAATAGAAATGAAAAGAATCGTATTGAATCGAATCGAAAAGAATCAAATCGAATCGAATCGAAAGAATTGAATCAAATCGAAAAGAATCCAATCGAAAAGAATCGAACTGAATGGAATCAAATCGAAAACAATCTAATCGAATCGAAAAGAATCCAATCAAATTTAATGGAATCGAAAAGAATCGAATTGATTCGAAAAGAATCGAAATGAAACAAATCAGATCAAATGGAAAAGAATCAAATCGAATTCAAAACAATCGAATCGAATCGAAATGAATCGAATCAAAAAGAATTGAATCGAAAAGAATCGAATTGAAAAAAATCGAATCGAATCGAAAAGACTCGAATCAAATTAAAAATATCAAATCGAATCGAATCGCAAAGAATCGAATTGAAAAGACTCGAATGGAAACGAATCGATTTGAAACGAAAAGAATCGAATCGAATCGAATGGAATTGAATAGAAAGAATCGAATTGAATAGAAAAAAATCGAATAGAAAAGAATCGAACCGAAAAGAAAAGAATCAAATTGAATTCAGTCGATTAAATTCTAGTCGAATCGAATCAAAAAGAATGAAATCGAGTCGAATCGAATCGAAAAGAATCGAATCAAATCGAAAAGAATCGAATTGAAAAGACTCGAATTGAAACAAATCGATTTGAAACGAAAAGAATCGAATCGAATCGAATCGAATTGAATTGAAAGAATCGAAATGAATAGAAAAAAATCGAATAGAAAAGAATCGAATCGTAAAGAAAAGAATCAAATTGAATCAGTCGATTAAATTCTAGTCGAATCCAATCAAAAAGAATGAAATCGAGTCAAATCGAATCGAAAAGAATCGAATCGAATCGAAATTTATCTAATCAAAAAGAATCGAATCGTATCGACTCGAATCGAAAAGAATCCAATTGCATCATCGAATGGAAAATAATCGAATTGAATAGAATAGAAAAGAATCGAATCGAATCAAATCGAAAAGAATCAAATTGAATTGATCGAAAAGAATCGAATTGAATCAAATCGAATCGAAATGAAAGAATCGAATCGATTCAAATAGAAAAGAATCAAATCGAAAAGAATCAAATCGACACGAAAAGAATCGAATCGAATCAAAAAGTATCGAATTGATTCGAAAACATTCGAATCGAAATGAATCGAATCCGATCGAAATGAAAAGAATCTACTCGATTCGAATCCAAAAGAATCGAATCGAATCAAAAAGAATCGAATTGAATTGAATCAAAAGAAATGAATTGAATTGAATCCAAAAGGAACTAATCGAATCAAATCGAATAGAATCAAATCGAATTAAAAAGAATCGAATAGATTCGAATAAAAAAGAATCGAATTGAGGGATCCCTGGGTGGCGCAGCGGTTTAGCGCCTGCCTTTGGCCCAGGGCGCGATCCTGGAGACCCGGGATCGAATCCCACATCGGGCTCCCGGTGCATGGAGCCTGCTTCTCCCTCTGCCTGTGTCTCTGCCTCTCTCACTCTCTCTGTGACTATCATAAAAAAAAGAATCGAATTGAATCGTGTTGAAAAAAATCATAAAGAATCAAATCGAAAAGAATCGAATTCCATGTAACGAAAAGATTCGAATTGAAAAGAATCGAATCGAAACAAAAGAATCGAATCGAATCGACATGAATCAAAAAGAATCGAATCAAAACGAATCGAAAAGAAACAAATCAAGTAGAATCTAAAAGAATCGAATCGAATCCAATCGAAAACATTCGAATAGAATTGAATCGAAAAGAATCAAAACGAATCGAACCGAAAGAGAATCGATTCGAATCAAAATAAAAAGTATCGTATCAAATCGAATCGAAAAGAATCATATCAAATAGAATCGAAAGAATGGAATCAAATCTAAAACAATCGAATCGAATCGAAAAGAATCGAATTGAACGGAATGGAATCGAAAAGAATACAATGGAATAGAATCGAAAGAAATCGAATAGAATCAAATCAAAAAGAATCGAATTGAATTGATCCTAACCAAAATAAGCGAAATGAATCGACTCGAACCGAAAAAAATCAAATCGAAAAGAATCTAATCTCAACGAAAATCATCGAAATGAATAGAATTGAAAAGAATCGAATTGAATCAAATCGAAAAGAATCGAATGGAATCCAATCGAAAAGAATCAAATTGATTCGAATCGAAACAAATTGAATCCAATCGAAAAGAATCTAATTGAATCGAATCGAAAAGAATCGAATTCAATCCAAACGAATCGATTCGAATGGAATAGAAAAGAATAGAATAGAATAGAATCGAAAAGTATCAAATCGAATCGAAAAGAATCGAATCGAAAAGAATTGAATCGAATCGAAAAGAAACGAATCGAACCGAATCAAAAAGAAAACAATCGAATCGAATCAAATACAAAAGAATCGCTTTGAGTAGCATAGAATTGAAAAGAATCGAATCAATCGAATTGAAAACAATCGAATCGAAAAGAATCGAATCAAAAAAAGTCGAATCGAAACGAAAACAATCGAATCGAATCGAATCTAAAAGAATCGTATTGAATTGCATCGAGTCGAAAAGACTCGAATCAAAAAGACTCGAATCGAATTGAATCAAATCGAAAAGAATCTAATAGAAACCACTCGAACAGAATCAAATCGAAATGATTCAAAATGAATCGAATAGAATAGAATCGAAAAAAATCGAAACGAATCGAAACGAATTGAATCGAAGAGAATCGATTAGAATAGAAATGAAAAGAATCGTATTGAATCGAATCGAAAAGAATCAAATCGAATCGAATCGAAAGAATTGAATCAAATCGAAAAGAATCCAATCGAATCGAAAAGAATCGAACTGAATGGAATCAAATCGAAAAGAATCGAATCGAATCGAAAAGAATCGAATCAAATTTAATGGAATCGAAAAGAATCGAATGGAATCGAAAAGAATCGAAATGTAACAAATCAGATCAAATGGAAAAGCATCAAATCGAATTGACAAGAATCGAATCGAATCGAAATGAATCGAATCAAAAAGAATCGAATCGAAAAGAATCGAATTGAAAAGAATCGAATCGAATCGAAAAGACTTGAATCAAATTAAAAATATCAAATCGAATCGAATCGCAAAGAATCGAATTGAAAAGACTCGAATGGAAACGAATCGATTTGAAACGAAAAGAATCGAATCGAATCGAATCGAATTGAATTGAAAGAATCGAATTGAATAGAAAAAAATCGAATAGAAAAGAATCGAATCGTAAAGAAAAGAATCAAATTGAATCAGTCGATTAAATTCTAGTCGAATCCAATCAAAAAGAATGAAATCGAGTCGAATCGAATCGAAAAGAATCGAATCGTATCGACTCGAATCGAAAAGAATCCAATTGCATCATCGAATGGAAAATAATCGAATTGAATAGAATAGAAAAGAATCGAATCGAATCAAATCGAAAACAAACAAATTGAATTGATCGAAAAGAATCGAATTGAATCAAATCGAATCGAAATGAAAGAATCGAATCGATTCAAATAGAAAAGAATCGAATCGAAAAGAATCAAATCGACACGAAAAGAATCGAATCGAATCAAAAAGTATCGAATTGATTCGAAAACATTCGAATCGAAAAGAATCGAATTCAAATAAATCCGATAAAATGAAAAGAATCTACTCGATTCGAATCCAAAAGAATCGAATCCAAAAGAATCGAATCGAATCCAAAAGAATCGAATTGAATTGAATCAAAAGAAATGAATTGAATTGAATCCAAAAGGAACTAATCGAATCAAATCGAAAAAACTCGAATAGAATCAAATCGAATCAAAAAGAATCGAATAGATTCGAATAAAAAAGAATCGAATTGAGGGATCCCTGGGTGGCGCAGCGGTTTAGCGCCTGCCTTTGGCCCAGGGCGCGATCCTGGAGACCCGGGATCGAATCCCACATCGGGCTCCCGGTGCATGGAGCCTGCTTCTCCCTCTGCCTGTGTCTCTGCCTCTCTCACTCTCTCTGTGACTATCATAAAAAAAAGAATCGAATTGAATCGTGTTGAAAAAAATCATAAAGAATCAAATCGAAAAGAATCGAATTCCATGTAACGAAAAGATTCGAATTGAAAAGAATCGAATCGAAACAAAAGAATCGAATCGAAACGATATGAATCAAAAAGAATCGAATCAAAACGAATCGAAAAGAAACAAATCAAGTAGAATCTAAAAGAATCGAATCGAATCAAATCGAAAACATTCGAATAGAATTGAATCGAAAAGAATCAAAACGAATCGAACCGAAGAGAATCGATTCGAATCAAAATAAAAAGTATCGTATCAAATCGAATCGAAAAGAATCATATCAAATAGAATCGAAAGAATGGAATCAAATCTAAAACAATCGAATCGAATCGAAAAGAAACTAATTGAACGGAATGGAATCGAAAAGAATACAATGGAATAGAATCGAAAGAAATCGAATAGAATCAATCAAAAAGAATCGAATTGAATTGATCCTAACCAAAATAAGCGAAATGAATCGACTCGAACCGAAAAAAATCAAATCGAAAAGAATCTAATCTCAACGAAAATCATCGAAATGAATAGAATCGAAAAGAATCGAATTGAATCAAATCGAAAAGAATCGAATGGAATCCAATCGAAAAGAATCAAATTGATTCGAATCGAAACAAATTGAATCCAATCGAAAAGAATCTAATTGAATCGAATCGAAAAGAATCGAATTCAATCCAAACGAATCGATTCGAATGGAATAGAAAAGAATAGAATAGAATAGAATCGAAAAGTATCAAATCGAATCGAAAAGAATCGAATCGAAAAGAATTGAATCGAATCGAAAAGAAACGAATCGAACCGAATCAAAAAGAAAACAATCGAATCGAATCAAATACAAAAGAATCGCTTTGAGTAGCATAGAATTGAAAAGAATCGAATCAATCGAATTGAAAACAATCGAATCGAAAAGAATCGAATCAAAAAAAGTCGAATCGAAACGAAAACAATCGAATCGAATCGAATCTAAAAGAATCGTATTGAATTGCATCGAGTCGAAAAGACTCGAATCAAAAAGACTCGAATCGAATTGAATCAAATCGAAAAGAATCTAATAGAAACCACTCGAACAGAATCAAATCGAAATGATTCAAAATGAATCGAATAGAATAGAATCGAAAAAAATCGAAACGAATCGAAACGAATTGAATCGAAGAGAATCGATTAGATTCGAAATGAAAAGAATCGTATTGAATCGAATCGAAAAGAATCAAATCGAATCGAATCGAAAGAATTGAATCAAATCGAAAAGAATCCAATCGAATCGAAAAGAATCGAACTGAATGGAATCAAATCGAAAAGAATCGAATCGAATCGAAAAGAATCGAATCAAATTTAATGGAATCGAAAAGAATAGAATGGAATCGAAAAGAATCGAAATGTAACAAATCAGATCAAATGGAAAAGCATCAAATCGAATTGACAAGAATCGAATCGAATCGAAATGAATCGAATCAAAAAGAATCGAATCGAAAAGAATCGAATTGAAAAGAATCGAATCGAATCGAAAAGACTTGAATCAAATTAAAAATATCAAATCGAATCGAATCGCAAAGAATCGAATTGAAAAGACTCGAATGGAAACGAATCGATTTGAAACGAAAAGAATCGAATCGAATCGAATCGAATTGAATTGAAAGAATCGAATTGAATAGAAAAAAATCGAATAGAAAAGAATCGAATCGTAAAGAAAAGAATCAAATTGAATCAGTCGATTAAATTCTAGTCGAATCCAATCAAAAAGAATGAAATCGAGTCGAATCGAATCGAAAAGAATCGAATCGTATCGACTCGAATCGAAAAGAATCCAATTGCATCATCGAATGGAAAATAATCGAATTGAATAGAATAGAAAAGAATCGAATCGAATCAAATCGAAAACAAACAAATTGAATTGATCGAAAAGAATCGAATTGAATCAAATCGAATCGAAATGAAAGAATCGAATCGATTCAAATAGAAAAGAATCGAATCGAAAAGAATCAAATCGACACGAAAAGAATCGAATCGAATCAAAAAAAATCGAATTGATTCGAAAACATTCGAATCGAAAAGAATCGAATTGAAATGAATCCGATAGAAATGAAAAGAATCTACTCGATTCGAATCCAAAAGAATCGAATCCAAAAGAATCGAATCGAATCCAAAAGAATCGAAATGAATTGAATCAAAAGAACTGAATTGAATTGAATCCAAAAGGAACTAATCGAATCAAATCGAAAAAACTCGAATAGAATCAAATCGAATCAAAAAGAATCGAATAGATTCGAATAAAAAAGAATCGAATTGAGGGATCCCTGGGTGGCGCAGCGGTTTAGCGCCTGCCTTTGGCCCAGGGCGCGATCCTGGAGACCCGGGATCGAATCCCACATCGGGCTCCCGGTGCATGGAGCCTGCTTCTCCCTCTGCCTGTGTCTCTGCCTCTCTCACTCTCTCTGTGACTATCATAAATAAAAGAATCGAATTGAATCCAGTTGAAAAAAATCATAAAGAATCAAATCGAAAAGAATCGAATTCCATGTAACGAAAAGATTCGAATTGAAAAGAATCGAATCGAAACAAAAGAATCGAATCGAATCGACATGAATCAAAAAGAATCGAATCAAAACGAATCGAAAAGAAACAAATCAAGTAGAATCTAAAAGAATCGAATCGAATCAAATCGAAAACATTCGAATAGAATTGAATCGAAAAGAATCAAAACGAATCGAACCGAAAGAGAATCGATTCGAATCAAAATAAAAAGTATCGTATCAAATCGAATCGAAAAGAATCATATCAAATAGAATCGAAAGAATGGAATCAAATCTAAAACAATCGAATCGAATCGAAAAGAAACTAATTGAACGGAATGGAATCGAAAAGAATACAATGGAATAGAATCGAAAGAAATCGAATAGAATCAAATCAAAAAGAATCGAATTGAATTGATCCTAACCAAAATAAGCGAAATGAATCGACTCGAACCGAAAAAAATCAAATCGAAAAGAATCTAATCTCAACGAAAATCATCGAAATGAATAGAATCGAAAAGAATCGAATTGAATCAAATCGAAAAGAATCGAATGGAATCCAATCGAAAAGAATCAAATTGATTCGAATCGAAACAAATTGAATCCAATCGAAAAGAATCTAATTGAATCGAATCGAAAAGAATCGAATTCAATCCAAACGAATCGATTCGAATGGAATAGAAAAGAATAGAATAGAATAGAATCGAAAAGTATCAAATCGAATCGAAAAGAATCGAATCGAAAAGAATTGAATCGAATCGAAAAGAAACGAATCGAACCGAATCAAAAAGAAAACAATCGAATCGAATCAAATACAAAAGAATCGCTTTGAGTAGCATAGAATTGAAAAGAATCGAATCAATCGAATTGAAAACAATCGAATCGAAAAGAATCGAATCAAAAAAAGTCGAATCGAAACGAAAACAATCGAATCGAATCGAATCTAAAAGAATCGTATTGAATTGCATCGAGTCGAAAAGACTCGAATCAAAAAGACTCGAATCGAATTGAATCAAATCGAAAAGAATCTAATAGAAACCACTCGAACAGAATCAAATCGAAATGATTCAAAATGAATCGAATAGAATAGAATCGAAAAAAATCGAAACGAATCGAAACGAATTGAATCGAAGAGAATCGATTAGAATCGAAATGAAAAGAATCGTATTGAATCGAATCGAAAAGAATCAAATCGAATCGAATCGAAAGAATTGAATCAAATCGAAAAGAATCCAATCGAATCGAAAAGAATCGAACTGAATGGAATCAAATCGAAAAGAATCGAATCGAATCGAAAAGAATCGAATCAAATTTAATGGAATCGAAAAGAATCGAATGGAATCGAAAAGAATCGAAATGTAACAAATCAGATCAAATGGAAAAGCATCAAATCGAATTGACAAGAATCGAATCGAATCGAAATGAATCGAATCAAAAAGAATCGAATCGAAAAGAATCGAATTGAAAAGAATCGAATCGAATCGAAAAGACTTGAATCAAATTAAAAATATCAAATCGAATCGAATCGCAAAGAATCGAATTGAAAAGACTCGAATGGAAACGAATCGATTTGAAACGAAAAGAATCGAATCGAATCGAATCGAATTGAATTGAAAGAATCGAATTGAATAGAAAAAAATCGAATAGAAAAGAATCGAATCGTAAAGAAAAGAATCAAATTGAATCAGTCGATTAAATTCTAGTCGAATCCAATCAAAAAGAATGAAATCGAGTCGAATCGAATCGAAAAGAATCGAATCGAATCGAAATGTATCTAATCAAAAAGAATCGAATCGTATCGACTCGAATCGAAAAGAATCCAATTGCATCATCGAATGGAAAATAATCGAATTGAATAGAATAGAAAAGAATCGAATCGAATCAAATCGAAAACAAACAAATTGAATTGATCGAAAAGAATCGAATTGAATCAAATCGAATCGAAATGAAAGAATCGAATCGATTCAAATAGAAAAGAATCGAATCGAAAAGAATCAAATCGACACGAAAAGAATCGAATCGAATCAAAAAGTATCGAATTGATTCGAAAACATTCGAATCGAAAAGAATCGAATTGAAATGAATCCGATAGAAATGAAAAGAATCTACTCGATTCGAATGCAAAAGAATCGAATCCAAAAGAATCGAATCGAA
Source organism: Canis aureus (assembly GCF_053574225.1). Lineage (NCBI taxonomy): Eukaryota > Metazoa > Chordata > Mammalia > Carnivora > Canidae > Canis > Canis aureus. The sequence goes on from NC_135648.1 coordinate 24,715,022, forward strand.
TCCAAAAGAATCGAAATGAATTGAATCAAAAGAAATGAATTGAATTGAATCCAAAAGGAACTAATCGAATCAAATCGAAAAAACTCGAATAGAATCAAATCGAATCAAAAAGAATCGAATAGATTCGAATAAAAAAGAATCGAATTGAGGGATCCCTGGGTGGCGCAGCGGTTTAGCGCCTGCCTTTGGCCCAGGGCGCGATCCTGGAGACCCGGGATCGAATCCCACATCGGGCTCCCGGTGCATGGAGCCTGCTTCTCCCTCTGCCTGTGTCTCTGCCTCTCTCACTCTCTCTGTGACTATCATAAAAAAAAGAATCGAATTGAATCCAGTTGAAAAAAATCATAAAGAATCAAATCGAAAAGAATCGAATTCCATGTAACGAAAAGATTCGAATTGAAAAGAATCGAATCGAAACAAAAGAATCGAATCGAATCGACATGAATCAAAAAGAATCGAATCAAAACAAATCGAAAAGAAACAAATCAAGTAGAATCTAAAAGAATCGAATCGAATCCAATCGAAAAAATTCGAATAGAATTGAATCGAAAAGAATCAAAACGAATCGAACCGAAAGAGAATCGATTCGAATCAAAATAAAAAGTATCGTATCAAATCGAATCGAAAAGAATCATATCAAATAGAATCGAAAGAATGGAATCAAATCTAAAACAATCGAATCGAATCGAAAAGAATCGAATTGAACGGAATGGAATCGAAAAGAATACAATGGAATAGAATCGAAAGAAATCGAATAGAATCAAATCAAATCAAAAAGAATCGAATTGAATTGATCCTAACCAAAATAAGCGAAATGAATCGACTCGAACCGAAAAAAATCAAATCGAAAAGAATCTAATCTCAACGAAAATCATCGAAATGAATAGAATCGAAAAGAATCGAATTGAATCAAATCGAAAAGAATCGAATGGAATCCAATCGAAAAGAATCAAATTGATTCGAATCGAAACCAATGGAATCCAATCGAAAAGAATCTAATTGAATCGAATCGAAAAGAATCGAATTCAATCAAAACGAATCGATTCGAATGGAATAGAAAAGAATAGAATCGAATAGAATCGAAAAGAATCAAATCGAATCGAAAAGAATCGAATCGAAAAGAATTGAATCGAATCGAAAAGAAACGAATCGACCCGAATCGAAAAGAAAACAATCGAATCGAATCAAATACAAAAGAATCGCTTTGAATAGCATAGAATTGAAAAGAATCGAAACAATCGAATCGAAAAGAATCGAATCAAAAAAAGTCGAATCGAAACGAAAACAATCGAATCGAATCGAATCTAAAAGAATCGTATTGAATTGCATCGAGTCGAAAAGACTCGAATCAAAAAGACTCGAATCGAATTGAATCAAATCGAAAAGAATCTAATAGAAACCACTCGAACAGAATCAAATCGAAATGATTCAAAATGAATCGAATAGAATAGAATCGAAAAAAATCGAAACGAATCGAAACGAATTGAATCGAAGAGAATCGATTAGAATAGAAATGAAAAGAATCGTATTGAATCGAATCGAAAAGAATCAAATCGAATCGAATCGAAAGAATTGAATCAAATCGAAAAGAATCCAATCGAAAAGAATCGAACTGAATGGAATCAAATCGAAAACAATCTAATCGAATCGAAAAGAATCGAATCAAATTTAATGGAATCGAAAAGAATCGAATGGATTCGAAAAGAATCGAAATGAAACAAATCAGATCAAATGGAAAAGAATCAAATCGAATTGAAAAGAATCGAATCGAATCGGAATGAATCGAATCAAAAAGAATCGAATCGAAAAGAATCGAATTGAAAAAAATCGAATCGAATCGAAAAGACTCGAATCAAATTAAAAATATCAAATCGAATCGAATCGCAAAGAATCGAATTGAAAAGACTCGAATGGAAACGAATCGATTTGAAACGAAAAGAATCGAATCGAATCGAATCGAATTGAATTGAAAGAATCGAATTGAATAGAAAAAAATCGAATAGAAAAGAATCGAACCGAAAAGAAAAGAATCAAATTGAATTCAGTCGATTAAATTCTAGTCGAATCGAATCAAAAAGAATGAAATCGAGTCGAATCGAATCGAAAAGAATCGAATTGAAAAGACTCGAATTGAAACAAATCGATTTGAAACGAAAAGAATCGAATCGAATCGAATCGTATTGAATTGAAAGAATCGAATTGAATAGAAAAAAATCGAATAGAAAAGAATCGAATCGTAAAGAAAATAATCAAATTGAATCAGTCGATTAAATTCTAGTCGAATCCAATCAAAAAGAATGAAATCGAGTCCAATCGAATCGAAAAGAATCGAATCGAATCGAAATGTATCTAATCAAAAAGAATCGAATCGTATCGACTCGAATCGAAAAGAATCCAACTGCATCATCGAATGGAAAATAATCGAATTGAATAGAATAGAAAGGAATCGAATCGAATCAAATCGAAAACAATGAAATTGAATTGTCCGAAAAGAATCGAATTGAATCAAATCGAATCGAAATGAAAGAATCGAATCGATTCAAATAGAAAAGAATCAAATCGAAAAGAATCAAATCGACACGAAAAGAATCGAATCGAATCAAAAAGTATCGAATTGATTCGAAAACATTCGAATCGAAATGAATCGAATCCGATCGAAATGAAAAGAATCTACTCGATTCGAATCCAAAAGAATCGAATCCAAAAGAATCGAATCGAATCCAAAAGAATCGAATTGAATTGAATCAAAAGAAATGAATTGAATTGAATCAAAAAGGAACTAATCGAATCAAATCGAATAGAATCAAATCGAATCAAAAAGAATCGAATAGATTCGAATAACAAAGAATCGAATTGAGGGATCCCTGGGTGGCGCAGCGGTTTAGCGCCTGCCTTTGGCCCAGGGCGCGATCCTGGAGACCCGGGATCGAATCCCACATCGGGCTCCTGGTGCATGGAGCCTGCTTCTCCCTCTGCCTGTGTCTCTGCCTCTCTCACTCTCTCTGTGACTCTCATAAAAAAAAGAATCGAATTGAATCCAGTAGAAAAAAATCATAAAGAATCAAATCGAAAAGAATCGAATTCCATGTAACGAAAAGATTCGAATTGAAAAGAATCGAATCGAAACAAAAGAATCGAATCGAATCGACATGAATCAAAAAGAATCGAATCAAAACGAATCGAAAAGAAACAAATCAAGTAGAATCTAAAAGAATCGAATCGAATCCAATCGAAAAAATTCGAATAGAATTGAATCGAAAAGAATCAAAACGAATCGAACCGAAAGAGAATCGATTCGAATCAAAATAAAAAGTATCGTATCAAATCGAATCGAAAAGAATCATATCAAATAGAATCGAAAGAATGGAATCAAATCTAAAACAATCGAATCGAATCGAAAAGAATCGAATTGAACGGCATGGAATCGAAAAGAATACAATGAAATAGAATCGAAAGAAATCGAATAGAATCAAATCAATCAAAAAGAATCGAATTGAATTGATCCTAACCAAAATAAGTGAAATGAATCGACTCGAACCGAAAAAAATCAAATCGAAAAGAATCTAATCTCAACGAAAATCATCGAAATGAATAGAATCGAAAAGAATCGAATTGAATCAAATCGAAAAGAATCGAATGGAATCCAATCGAAAAGAATCAAATTGATTCGAATCGAAACAAATGGAATCCAATCGAAAAGAATCTAATTGAATCGAATCGAAAAGAATCGAATTCAATCAAAACGAATCGATTCGAATGGAATAGAAAAGAATAGAATCGAATAGAATCGAAAAGAATCAAATCGAATCGAAAAGAATCGAATCGAAAAGAATTGAATCGAATCGAAAAGAAACGAATCGACCCGAATCAAAAAGAAAACAATCGAATCGAATCAAATACAAAAGAATCGCTTTGAATAGCATAGAATTGAAAAGAATCGAAACAATGGAATCGAAAAGAATCGAATCAAAAAAAGTCGAATCGAAACGAAAACAATCGAATCGAATCTAAAAGAATCGTATTGAATTGCATCGAGTCGAAAAGACTCGAATCAAAAAGACTCGAATCGAATTGAATCAAATCGAAAAGAATCTAATAGAAACCACTCGAACAGAATCAAATCGAAATGATTCAAAATGAATCGAATAGAATAGAATCGAAAAAAATCGAAACGAATCGAAACGAATTGAATCGAAGAGAATCGATTAGAATAGAAATGAAAAGAATCGTATTGAATCGAATCGAAAAGAATCAAATCGAATCGAATCGAAAGAATTGAATCAAATCGAAAAGAATCCAATCGAATCGAAAAGAATCGAACTGAATGGAATCAAATCGAAAAGAATCGAATCGAATCGAAAAGAATCGAATCAAATTTAATGGAATCGAAAAGAATCGAATTTATTCGAAAAGAATCGAAATGTAACAAATCAGATCAAATGGAAAAGCATCAAATCGAATTGACAAGAATCGAATCGAATCGAAATGAATCGAATCAAAAAGAATCGAATCGAAAAGAATCGAATTGAAAAGGATCGAATCGAATCGAAAAGACTTGAATCAAATTAAAAATATCAAATCGAATCGAATCGCAAAGAATCGAATTGAAAAGACTCGAATGGAAACGAATCGATTTGAAACGAAAAGAATCGAATCGAATCGAATCGAATTGAATTGAAAGAATCGAATTGAATAGAAAAAAATCGAATAGAAAAGAATCGAATCTTAAAGAAAAGAATCAAATTGAATCAGTCGATTAAATTCTAGTCGAATCCAATCAAAAAGAATGAAATCGAGTCAAATCGAATCGAAAAGAATCGAATCGAATCGAAATTTATCTAATCAAAAAGAATCGAATCGTATCGACTGGAATCGAAAAGAATCCAATTGCATCATCGAATGGAAAATAATCGAATTGAATAGAATAGAAAAGAATCGAATCGAATCAAATCGAAAAGAATCAAATTGAATTGATCGAAAAGAATCAAATTGAATCAAATCGAATCGAAATGAAAGAATCGAATCGATTCAAATAGAAAAGAATCAAATCGAAAAGAATCAAATCGACACGAAAAGAATCGAATCGAATCAAAAAGTATCGAATTGATTCGAAAACATTCGAATCGAAATGAATCGAATCCGATCGAAATGAAAAGAATCTACTCGATTCGAATCCAAAAGAATCGAATCCAAAAGAATCGAATCGAATCCAAAAGAATCGAATTGAATTGAATCAAAAGAAATGAATTGAATTGAATCAAAAAGGAACTAATCGAATCAAATCGAATAGAATCAAATCGAATCAAAAAGAATCGAATAGATTCGAATAAAAAAGAATCGAATTGAGGGATCCCTGGGTGGCGCAGCGGTTTAGCGCCTGCCTTTGGCCCAGGGCGCGATCCTGGAGACCCGGGATCGAATCCCACATCGGGCTCCTGGTGCATGGAGCCTGCTTCTCCCTCTGCCTGTGTCTCTGCCTCTCTCACTCTCTCTGTGACTCTCATAAAAAAAAGAATCGAATTGAATCCAGTAGAAAAAAATCATAAAGAATCAAATCGAAAAGAATCGAATTCCATGTAACGAAAAGATTCGAATTGAAAAGAATCGAATCGAAACAAAAGAATCGAATCGAATCGACATGAATCAAAAAGAATCGAATCAAAACAAATCGAAAAGAAACAAATCAAGTAGAATCTAAAAGAATCGAATCGAATCCAATCGAAAAAATTCGAATAGAATTGAATCGAAAAGAATCAAAACGAATCGAACCGAAAGAGAATCGATTCGAATCAAAATAAAAAGTATCGTATCAAATCGAATCGAAAAGAATCATATCAAATAGAATCGAAAGAATGGAATCAAATCTAAAACAATCGAATCGAATCGAAAAGAATCGAATTGAACGGCATGGAATCGAAAAGAATACAATGAAATAGAATCGAAAGAAATCGAATAGAATCAAATCAATCAAAAAGAATCGAATTGAATTGATCCTAACCAAAATAAGTCAAATGAATCGACTCGAACCGAAAAAAATCAAATCGAAAAGAATCTAATCTCAACGAAAATCATCGAAATGAATAGAATCGAAAAGAATCGAATTGAATCAAATCGAAAAGAATCGAATGGAATCCAATCGAAAAGAATCAAATTGATTCGAATCGAAACAAATGGAATCCAATCGAAAAGAATCTAATTGAATCGAATCGAAAAGAATCGAATTCAATCAAAACGAATCGATTCAAATGGAATAGAAAAGAATAGAATAGAATAGAATCGAAAAGTATCAAATCGAATCGAAAAGAATCGAATCGAAAAGAATTGAATCGAATCGAAAAGAAACGAATCGACCCGAATCAAAAAGAAAACAATCGAATCGAATCAAATACAAAAGAATCGCTTTGAATAGCATAGAATTGAAAAGAATCGAAACAATCGAATCGAAAAGAATCGAATCAAAAAAAGTCGAATCGAAACGAAAACAATCGAATCGAATCTAAAAGAATCGTATTGAATTGCATCGAGTCGAAAAGACTCGAATCAAAAAGACTCGAATCGAATTGAATCAAATCGAAAAGAATCTAATAGAAACCACTCGAACAGAATCAAATCGAAATGATTCAAAATGAATCGAATAGAATAGAATCGAAAAAAATCGAAACGAATCGAAACGAATTGAATCGAAGAGAATCGATTAGAATAGAAATGAAAAGAATCGTATTGAATCGAATCGAAAAGAATCAAATCGAATCGAATCGAAAGAATTGAATCAAATCGAAAAGAATCCAATCGAATCGAAAAGAATCGAACTGAATGGAATCAAATCGAAAAGAATCGAATCGAATCGAAAAGAATCGAATCAAATTTAATGGAATCGAAAAGAATCGAATGGAATCGAAAAGAATCGAAATGTAACAAATCAGATCAAATGGAAAAGCATCAAATCGAATTGACAAGAATCGAATCGAATCGAAATGAATCGAATCAAAAAGAATCGAATCGAAAAGAATCGAATTGAAAAGAATCGAATCGAATCGAAAAGACTTGAATCAAATTAAAAATATCAAATCGAATCGAATCGCAAAGAATCGAATTGAAAAGACTCGAATGGAAACGAATCGATTTGAAACGAAAAGAATCGAATCGAATCGAATTGAATTGAAAGAATCGAATTGAATAGAAAAAAATCGAATAGAAAAGAATCGAATCGTAAAGAAAAGAATCAAATTGAATCAGTCGATTAAATTCTAGTCGAATCCAATCAAAAAGAATGAAATCGAGTCGAATCGAATCGAAAAGAATCGAATCGAATCGAAATGTATCTAATCAAAAAGAATCGAATCGTATCGACTCGAATCGAAAAGAATCCAATTGCATCATCGAATGGAAAATAATCGAATTGAATAGAACAGAAAAGAATCGAATCGAATCAAATCGAAAACAAACAAATTGAATTGATCAAAAAGAATCGAATTGAATCAAATCGAATCGAAATGAAAGAATCGAATCGATTCAAATAGAAAAGAATCGAATCGAAAAGAATCAAATCGACACGAAAAGAATCGAATCGAATCAAAAAGTATCGAATTGATTCGAAAACATTCGAATCGAAAAGAATCGAATTGAAATGAATCCGATCGAAATGAAAAGAATCTACTCGATTCGAATCCAAAAGAATCGAATCCAAAAGAATCGAATCGAATCCAAAAGAATCGAATTGAATTGAATCAAAAGAAATGAATTGAATTGAATCCAAAAGGAACTAATCGAATCAAATCGAAAAAACTCGAATAGAATCAAATCGAATCAAAAAGAATCGAATAGATTCGAATAAAAAAGAATCGAATTGAGGGATCCCTGGGTGGCGCAGCGGTTTAGCGCCTGCCTTTGGCCCAGGGCGCGATCCTGGAGACCCGGGATCGAATCCCACATCGGGCTCCTGGTGCATGGAGCCTACTTCTCCCTCTGCCTGTGTCTCTGCCTCTCTCACTCTCTCTGTGACTCTCATAAAAAAAAGAATCGAATTGAATCCAGTAGAAAAAAATCATAAAGAATCAAATCGAAAAGAATCGAATTCCATGTAACGAAAAGATTCGAATTGAAAAGAATCGAATCGAAACAAAAGAATCGAATCGAATCGACATGAATCAAAAAGAATCGAATCAAAACGAATCGAAAAGAAACAAATCAAGTAGAATCTAAAAGAATCGAATCGAATCCAATCGAAAAAATTCGAATAGAATTGAATCGAAAAGAATCAAAACGAATCGAACCGAAAGAGAATCGATTCGAATCAAAATAAAAAGTATCGTATCAAATCGAATCGAAAAGAATCATATCAAATAGAATCGAAAGAATGGAATCAAATCTAAAACAATCGAATCGAATCGAAAAGAAACTAATTGAACGGAATGGAATCGAAAAGAATACAATGGAATAGAATCGAAAGAAATCGAATAGAATCAAATCAAATCAAAAAGAATCGAATTGAATTGATCCTAACCAAAATAAGCGAAATGAATCGACTCGAACCGAAAAAAAATCAAATCGAAAAGAATCTAATCTCAACGAAAATCATCGAAATGAATAGAATCGAAAAGAATCGAATTGAATCAAATCGAAAAGAATCGAATGGAATCCAATCGAAAAGAATCAAATTGATTCGAATCGAAACAAATTGAATCCAATCGAAAAGAATCTAATTGAATCGAATCGAAAAGAATCGAATTCAATCAAAACGAATCGATTCAAATGGAATAGAAAAGAATAGAATAGAATAGAATCGAAAAGTATCAAATCGAATCGAAAAGAATCGAATCGAAAAGAATTGAATCGAATCGAAAAGAAACGAATCGACCCGAATCAAAAAGAAAACAATCGAATCGAATCAAATACAAAAGAATCGCTTTGAATAGCATAGAATTGAAAAGAATCGAAACAATCGAATCGAAAAGAATCGAATCAAAAAAAGTCGAATCGAAACGAAAACAATCGAATCGAATCTAAAAGAATCGTATTGAATTGCATCGAGTCGAAAAGACTCGAATCAAAAAGACTCGAATCGAATTGAATCAAATCGAAAAGAATCTAATAGAAACCACTCGAACAGAATCAAATCGAAATGATTCAAAATGAATCGAATAGAATAGAATCGAAAAAAATCGAAACGAATCGAAACGAATTGAATCGAAGAGAATCGATTAGAATAGAAATGAAAAGAATCGTATTGAATCGAATCGAAAAGAATCAAATCGAATCGAATCGAAAGAATTGAATCAAATCGAAAAGAATCCAATCGAATCGAAAAGAATCGAACTGAATGGAATCAAATCGAAAAGAATCGAATCGAATCGAAAAGAATCGAATCAAATTTAATGGAATCGAAAAGAATCGAATGGAATCGAAAAGAATCGAAATGTAACAAATCAGATCAAATGGAAAAGCATCAAATCGAATTGACAAGAATCGAATCGAATCGAAATGAATCGAATCAAAAAGAATCGAATCGAAAAGAATCGAATTGAAAAGAATCGAATCGAATCGAAAAGACTTGAATCAAATTAAAAATATCAAATCGAATCGAATCGCAAAGAATCGAATTGAAAAGACTCGAATGGAAACGAATCGATTTGAAACGAAAAGAATCGAATCGAATCGAATTGAATTGAAAGAATCGAATTGAATAGAAAAAAATCGAATAGAAAAGAATCGAATCGTAAAGAAAAGAATCAAATTGAATCAGTCGATTAAATTCTAGTCGAATCCAATCAAAAAGAATGAAATCGAGTCGAATCGAATCGAAAAGAATCGAATCGAATCGAAATGTATCTAATCAAAAAGAATCGAATCGTATCGACTCGAATCGAAAAGAATCCAATTGCATCATCGAATGGAAAATAATCGAATTGAATAGAACAGAAAAGAATCGAATCGAATCAAATCGAAAACAAACAAATTGAATTGATCAAAAAGAATCGAATTGAATCAAATCGAATCGAAATGAAAGAATCGAATCGATTCAAATAGAAAAGAATCGAATCGAAAAGAATCAAATCGACACGAAAAGAATCGAATCGAATCAAAAAGTATCGAATTGATTCGAAAACATTCGAATCGAAAAGAATCGAATTGAAATGAATCCGATCGAAATGAAAAGAATCTACTCGATTCGAATCCAAAAGAATCGAATCCAAAAGAATCGAATCGAATCCAAAAGAATCGAATTGAATTGAATCAAAAGAAATGAATTGAATTGAATCCAAAAGGAACTAATCGAATCAAATCGAAAAAACTCGAATAGAATCAAATCGAATCAAAAAGAATCGAATAGATTCGAATAAAAAAGAATCGAATTGAGGGATCCCTGGGTGGCGCAGCGGTTTAGCGCCTGCCTTTGGCCCAGGGCGCGATCCTGGAGACCCGGGATCGAATCCCACATCGGGCTCCTGGTGCATGGAGCCTACTTCTCCCTCTGCCTGTGTCTCTGCCTCTCTCACTCTCTCTGTGACTCTCATAAAAAAAAGAATCGAATTGAATCCAGTAGAAAAAAATCATAAAGAATCAAATCGAAAAGAATCGAATTCCATGTAACGAAAAGATTCGAATTGAAAAGAATCGAATCGAAACAAAAGAATCGAATCGAATCGACATGAATCAAAAAGAATCGAATCAAAACGAATCGAAAAGAAACAAATCAAGTAGAATCTAAAAGAATCGAATCGAATCCAATCGAAAAAATTCGAATAGAATTGAATCGAAAAGAATCAAAACGAATCGAACCGAAAGAGAATCGATTCGAATCAAAATAAAAAGTATCGTATCAAATCGAATCGAAAAGAATCATATCAAATAGAATCGAAAGAATGGAATCAAATCTAAAACAATCGAATCGAATCGAAAAGAAACTAATTGAACGGAATGGAATCGAAAAGAATACAATGGAATAGAATCGAAAGAAATCGAATAGAATCAAATCAAATCAAAAAGAATCGAATTGAATTGATCCTAACCAAAATAAGCGAAATGAATCGACTCGAACCGAAAAAAAATCAAATCGAAAAGAATCTAATCTCAACGAAAATCATCGAAATGAATAGAATCGAAAAGAATCGAATTGAATCAAATCGAAAAGAATCGAATGGAATCCAATCGAAAAGAATCAAATTGATTCGAATCGAAACAAATTGAATCCAATCGAAAAGAATCTAATTGAATCGAATCGAAAAGAATCGAATTCAATCAAAACGAATCGATTCGAATGGAATAGAAAAGAATAGAATAGAATAGAATCGAAAAGTATCAAATCGAATCGAAAAGAATCGAATCGAAAAGAATTGAATCGAATCGAAAAGAAACGAATCGAACCGAATCAAAAAGAAAACAATCGAATCGAATCAAATACAAAAGAATCGCTTTGAGTAGCATAGAATTGAAAAGAATCGAATCAATCGAATTGAAAACAATCGAATCGAAAAGAATCGAATCAAAAAAAGTCGAATCGAAACGAAAACAATCGAATCGAATCGAATCTAAAAGAATCGTATTGAATTGCATCGAGTCGAAAAGACTCGAATCAAAAAGACTCGAATCGAATTGAATCAAATCGAAAAGAATCTAATAGAAGCCACTCGAACAGAATCAAATCGAAATGATTCAAAATGAATCGAATAGAATAGAATCGAAAAAAATCGAAACGAATCGAAACGAATTGAATCGAAGAGAATCGATTAGAATAGAAATGAAAAGAATCGTATTGAATCGAATCGAAAAGAATCAAATCGAATCGAATCGAAAGAATTGAATCAAATCGAAAAGAATCCAATCGAATCGAAAAGAATCGAACTGAATGGAATCAAATCGAAAAGAATCGAATCGAATCGAAAAGAATCGAATCAAATTTAATGGAATCGAAAAGAATCGAATGGAATCGAAAAGAATCGAAATGTAACAAATCAGATCAAATGGAAAAGCATCAAATCGAATTGACAAGAATCGAATCGAATCGAAATGAATCGAATCAAAAACAATCGAATCGAAAAGAATCGAATTGAAAAGAATCGAATCGAATCGAAAAGACTTGAATCAAATTAAAAATATCAAATCGAATCGAATCGCAAAGAATCGAATTGAAAAGACTCGAATGGAAACGAATCGATTTGAAACGAAAAGAATCGAATCGAATCGAATCGAATTGAATTGAAAGAATCGAATTGAATAGAAAAAAATCGAATAGAAAAGAATCGAATCGTAAAGAAAAGAATCAAATTGAATCAGTCGATTAAATTCTAGTCGAATCCAATCAAAAAGAATGAAATCGAGTCGAATCGAATCGAAAAGAATCGAATCGAATCGAAATGTATCTAATCAAAAAGAATCGAATCGTATCGACTCGAATCGAAAAGAATCCAATTGCATCATCGAATGGAAAATAATCGAATTGAATAGAATAGAAAAGAATCGAATCGAATCAAATCGAAAACAATCAAATTGAATTGATCGAAAAGAATCGAATTGAATCAAATCGAATCGAAATGAAAGAATCGAATCGATTCAAATAGAAAAGAATCGAATCGAAAAGAATCAAATCGACACGAAAAGAATCGAATCGAATCAAAAAGTATCGAATTGATTCGAAAACATTCGAATCGAAAAGAATCGAATTGAAATGAATCCGATAGAAATGAAAAGAATCTACTCGATTCGAATCCAAAAGAATCGAATCCAAAAGAATCGAATCGAATCCAAAAGAATCGAATTGAATTGAATCAAAAGAAATGAATTGAATTGAATCCAAAAGGAACTAATCGAATCAAATCGAAAAAACTCGAATAGAATCAAATCGAATCAAAAAGAATCGAATAGATTCGAATAAAAAAGAATCGAATTGAGGGATCCCTGGGTGGCGCAGCGGTTTAGCGCCTGCCTTTGGCCCAGGGCGCGATCCTGGAGACCCGGGATCGAATCCCACATCGGGCTCCCGGTGCATGGAGCCTGCTTCTCCCTCTGCCTGTGTCTCTGCCTCTCTCACTCTCTCTGTGACTATCATAAAAAAAAGAATCGAATTGAATCCAGTTGAAAAAAATCATAAAGAATCAAATCGAAAAGAATCGAATTCCATGTAACGAAAAGATTCGAATTGAAAAGAATCGAATCGAAACAAAAGAATCGAATCGAATCGACATGAATCAAAAAGAATCGAATCAAAACGAATCGAAAAGAAACAAATCAAGTAGAATCTAAAAGAATCGAATCGAATCAAATCGAAAACATTCGAATAGAATTGAATCGAAAAGAATCAAAACGAATCGAACCGAAGAGAATCGATTCGAATCAAAATAAAAAGTATCGTATCAAATCGAATCGAAAAGAATCATATCAAATAGAATCGAAAGAATGGAATCAAATCTAAAACAATCGAATCGAATCGAAAAGAAACTAATTGAACGGAATGGAATCGAAAAGAATACAATGGAATAGAATCGAAAGAAATCGAATAGAATCAAATCAAAAAGAATCGAATTGAATTGATCCTAACCAAAATAAGCGAAATGAATCGACTCGAACCGAAAAAAATCAAATCGAAAAGAATCTAATCTCAACGAAAATCATCGAAATGAATAGAATCGAAAAGAATCGAATTGAATCAAATCGAAAAGAATCGAATGGAATCCAATCGAAAAGAATCAAATTGATTCGAATCGAAACAAATTGAATCCAATCGAAAAGAATCTAATTGAATCGAATCGAAAAGAATCGAATTCAATCCAAACGAATCGATTCGAATGGAATAGAAAAGAATAGAATCGAATAGAATCGAAAAGAATCAAATCGAATCGAAAAGAATCGAATCGAAAAGAATTGAATCGAATCGAAAAGAAACGAATCGAACCGAATCAAAAAGAAAACAATCGAATCGAATCAAATACAAAAGAATCGCTTTGAGTAGCATAGAATTGAAAAGAATCGAATCAATCGAATTGAAAACAATCGAATCGAAAAGAATCGAATCAAAAAAAGTCGAATCGAAACGAAAACAATCGAATCGAATCGAATCTAAAAGAATCGTATTGAATTGCATCGAGTCGAAAAGACTCGAATCAAAAAGACTCGAATCGAATTGAATCAAATCGAAAAGAATCTAATAGAAACCACTCGAACAGAATCAAATCGAAATGATTCAAAATGAATCGAATAGAATAGAATCGAAAAAAATCGAAACGAATCGAAACGAATTGAATCGAAGAGAATCGATTAGAATAGAAATGAAAAGAATCGTATTGAATCGAATCGAAAAGAATCAAATCGAATCGAATCGAAAGAATTGAATCAAATCGAAAAGAATCCAATCGAATCGAAAAGAATCGAACTGAATGGAATCAAATCGAAAAGAATCGAATCGAATCGAAAAGAATCGAATCAAATTTAATGGAATCGAAAAGAATCGAATTTATTCGAAAAGAATCGAAATGAAACAAATCAGATCAAATGGAAAAGCATCAAATCGAATTGAGAAGAATCGAATCGAATCGAAATGAATCGAATCAAAAAGAATCGAATCGAAAAGAATCGAATTGAAAAGAATCGAATCGAATCGAAAAGACTTGAATCAAATTAAAAATATCAAATCGAATCGAATCGCAAAGAATCGAATTGAAAAGACTCGAATGGAAACGAATCGATTTGAAACGAAAAGAATCGAATCGAATCGAATCGAATTGAATTGAAAGAATCGAATTGAATAGAAAAGAATCGAATAGAAAAGAATCGAATCGTAAAGAAAAGAATCAAATTGAATCAGTCGATTAAATTCTAGTCGAATCCAATCAAAAAGAATGAAATCGAGTCCAATCGAATCGAAAAGAATCGAATCGAATCGAAATTTATCTAATCAAAAAGAATCGAATCGTATCGACTGGAATCGAAAAGAATCCAATTGCATCATCGAATGGAAAATAATCGAATTGAATAGAATAGAAAAGAATCGAATCGAATCAAATCGAAAAGAATCAAATTGAATTGATCGAAAAGAATCGAATTGAATCAAATCGAATCGAAATGAAAGAATCGAATCGATTCAAATAGAAAAGAATCAAATCGAAAAGAATCAAATCGACACGAAAAGAATCGAATCGAATCAAAAAGTATCGAATTGATTCGAAAACATTCGAATCGAAATGAATCGAATCCGATCGAAATGAAAAGAATCTACTCGATTCGAATCCAAAAGAATCGAATCCAAAAGAATCGAATCGAATCCAAAAGAATCGAATTGAATTGAATCAAAAGAAATGAATTGAATTGAATCCAAAAGGAACTAATCGAATCAAATCGAAAAAACTCGAATAGAAGCAAATCGAATCAAAAAGAATCGAATAGATTCGAATAAAAAAGAATCGAATTGAGGGATCCCTGGGTGGCGCAGCGGTTTAGCGCCTGCCTTTGGCCCAGGGCGCGATCCTGGAGACCCGGGATCGAATCCCACATCGGGCTCCCGGTGCATGGAGCCTGCTTCTCCCTCTGCCTGTGTCTCTGCCTCTCTCACTCTCTCTGTGAGTATCATAAAAAAAGAATCGAATTGAATCGTGTTGAAAAAAATCATAAAGAATCAAATCGAAAAGAATCGAATTCCATGTAACGAAAAGATTCGAATTGAAAAGAATCGAATCGAAACAAAAGAATCGAATCGAATCGACATGAATCAAAAAGAATCGAATCAAAACGAATCGAAAAGAAACAAATCAAGTAGAATCTAAAAGAATCGAATCGAATCAAATCGAAAAAATTCGAATAGAATTGAATCGAAAAGAATCAAAACGAATCGAACCGAAGAGAATCGATTCGAATCAAAATAAAAAGTATCGTATCAAATCGAATCGAAAAGAATCATATCAAATAGAATCGAAAGAATGGAATCAAATCTAAAACAATCGAATCGAATCGAAAAGAATCGAATTGAACGGAATGGAATCGAAAAGAATACAATAGAATAGAATCGAAAGAAATCGAATAGAATCAAATCAAATCAAAAAGAATCGAATTGAATTGATCCTAACCAAAATAAGCGAAATGAATCGACTCGAACCGAAAAAATAAAATCGAAAAGAATCTAATCTCAACGAAAATCATCGAAATGAATAGAATCGAAAAGAATCGAATTGAATCAAATCGAAAAGAATCGAATGGAATCCAATCGAAAAGAATCAGATTGATTCGAATCGAAACAAATTGAATCCAATCGAAAAGAATCTAATTGAATCGAATCGAAAAGAATCGAATTCAATCCAAACGAATCGATTCGAATGGAATAGAAAAGAATAGAATAGAATACAATCGAAAAGAATCAAATCGAATCGAAAAGAATCGAATCGAAAAGAACTGAATCGAATCGAAAAGAAACGAATCGAACCGAATCAAAAAGAAAACAATCGAATCGAATCAAATACAAAAGAATCGCTTTGAATAGCATAGAATTGAAAAGAATCGAATCAATCGAATTGAAAACAATCGAATCGAAAAGAATCGAATCAAAAAAAGTCGAATCGAAACGAAAACAATCGAATCGAATCGAATCTAAAAGAATCGTATTGAATTGCATCGAGTCGAAAAGACTCGAATCAAAAAGACTCGAATCGAATTGAATCAAATCGAAAAGAATCTAATAGAAGCCACTCGAACAGAATCAAATCGAAATGATTCAAAATGAATCGAATAGAATAGAATCGAAAAAATCGAAACGAATCGAAACGAATCGAAACGAATTGAAACGAAGAGAATCGATTAGATTCGAAATGAAAAGAATCGTATTGAATCGAATCGAAAAGAATCAAATCGAATCGAATCGAAAGAATTGAATCAAATCGAAAAGAATCCAATCGAATCGAAAAGGATCGAACTGAATGGAATCAAATCGAAAAGAATCTAATCGAATCGAAAAGAATCGAATCAAATTTAATGGAATCGAAAAGAATCGAATTGATTCGAAAAGAATCGAAATGAAACAAATCAGATCAAATGGAAAAGCATCAAATCGAATTGACAAGAATCGAATCGAATCGAAATGAATCGAATCAAAAAGAATCGAATCGAAAAGAATCGAATTGAAAAGAATCGAATCGAATCGAAAAGACTTGAATCAAATTAAAAATATCAAATCGAATCGAATCGCAAAGAATCGAATTGAAATGACTCGAATGGAAACGAATCGATTTGAAACGAAAAGAATCGAATCGAATTGAAAAGAATCGAATTGTATCTAATCAAAAAGAATCGAATCGTATCGACTCGAATCGAAAAGAATCCAATTGCATCATCGAATGGAAACTAATCGAATTGAATAGAATCGAAAAGAATCGAATCGAATCAAATCGAAAACAATCAAATTGAATTGACCGAAAAGAATCGAATTGAATCAAATCGAATCGAAATGAAAGAATCGAATCGATTCAAATAGAAAAGAATCGAATCGAAAAGAATCAAATTGACACGAAAAGAATCGAATCGAATCAAAAAGTATCGAATTGATTCGAAAACATTAGAATCGAAAAGAATCGAATTGAAATGAATCCGATCGAAATGAAAAGAATCTACTCGAATCGAATCCAAAAGAATCGAATCCAAAAGAATCGAATCGAATCCAAAAGAATCGAATTGAATTGAATCAAAAGAAATGAATTGAATTGAATCCAAAAGGAACTAATCGAATCAAATCGAAAAAACTCGAATAGAAGCAAATCGAATCAAAAAGAATCGAATAGATTCGAATAAAAAAGAATCGAATTGAGGGATCCCTGGGTGGCGCAGCGGTTTAGCGCCTGCCTTTGGCCCAGGGCGCGATCCTGGAGACCAGGGATCGAATCCCACATCGGGCTCCCGGTGCATGGAGCCTGCTTCTCCCTCTGCCTGTGTCTCTGCCTCTCTCACTCTCTCTGTGACTATCATAAATAAAAGAATCGAATTGAATCCAGTAGAAAAAAATCATAAAGAATCAAATCGAAAAGAATCGAATTCCATGTAACGAAAAGATTCGAATTGAAAAGAATCGAATCGAAACAAAAGAATCGAATCGAATCGACATGAATCAAAAAGAATCGAATCAAAACGAATCGAAAAGAAACAAATCAAGTAGAATCTAAAAGAATCGAATCGAATCAAATCGAAAAAATTCGAATAGAATTGAATCGAAAAGAATCAAAACGAATCGAACCGAAGAGAATCGATTCGAATCAAAATAAAAAGTATCGTATCAAATCGAATCGAAAAGAATCATATCAAATAGAATCGAAAGAATGGAATCAAATCTAAAACAATCGAATCGAATCGAAAAGAATCGAATTGAACGGAATGGAATCGAAAAGAATACAATAGAATAGAATCGAAAGAAATCGAATAGAATCAAATCAAATCAAAAAGAATCGAATTGAATTGATCCTAACCAAAATAAGCGAAATGAATCGACTCGAACCGAAAAAATAAAATCGAAAAGAATCTAATCTCAACGAAAATCATCGAAATGAATAGAATCGAAAAGAATCGAATTGAATCAAATCGAAAAGAATCGAATGGAATCCAATCGAAAAGAATCAGATTGATTCGAATCGAAACAAATTGAATCCAATCGAAAAGAATCTAATTGAATCGAATCGAAAAGAATCGAATTCAATCCAAACGAATCGATTCGAATGGAATAGAAAAGAATAGAATCGAATAGAATCGAAAAGAATCAAATCGAATCGAAAAGAATCGAATCGAAAAGAATTGAATCGAATCGAAAAGAAACGAATCGAACCGAATCAAAAAGAAAACAATCGAATCGAATCAAATACAAAAGAATCGCTTTGAGTAGCATAGAATTGAAAAGAATCGAATCAATCGAATTGAAAACAATCGAATCGAAAAGAATCGAATCAAAAAAAGTCGAATCGAAACGAAAACAATCGAATCGAATCGAATCTAAAAGAATCGTATTGAATTGCATCGAGTCGAAAAGACTCGAATCAAAAAGACTCGAATCGAATTGAATCAAATCGAAAAGAATCTAATAGAAGCCACTCGAACAGAATCAAATCGAAATGATTCAAAATGAATCGAATAGAATAGAATCGAAAAAATCGAAACGAATCGAAACGAATCGAAACGAATTGAAACGAAGAGAATCGATTAGATTCGAAATGAAAAGAATCGTATTGAATCGAATCGAAAAGAATCAAATCGAATCGAATCGAAAGAATTGAATCAAATCGAAAAGAATCCAATCGAATCGAAAAGGATCGAACTGAATGGAATCAAATCGAAAAGAATCTAATCGAATCGAAAAGAATCGAATCAAATTTAATGGAATCGAAAAGAATCGAATTGATTCGAAAAGAATCGAAATGAAACAAATCAGATCAAATGGAAAAGCATCAAATCGAATTGACAAGAATCGAATCGAATCGAAATGAATCGAATCAAAAAGAATCGAATCGAAAAGAATCGAATTGAAAAGAATCGAATCGAATCGAAAAGACTTGAATCAAATTAAAAATATCAAATCGAATCGAATCACAAAGAATCGAATTGAAATGACTCGAATGGAAACGAATCGATTTGAAACGAAAAGAATCGAATCGAATTGAAAAGAATCGAATTGTATCTAATCAAAAAGAATCGAATCGTATCGACTCGAATCGAAAAGAATCCAATTGCATCATCGAATGGAAACTAATCGAATTGAATAGAATCGAAAAGAATCGAATCGAATCAAATCGAAAACAATCAAATTGAATTGACCGAAAAGAATCGAATTGAATCAAATCGAATCGAAATGAAAGAATCGAATCGATTCAAATAGAAAAGAATCGAATCGAAAAGAATCAAATTGACACGAAAAGAATCGAATCGAATCAAAAAGTATCGAATTGATTCGAAAACATTAGAATCGAAAAGAATCGAATTGAAATGAATCCGATCGAAATGAAAAGAATCTACTCGAATCGAATCCAAAAGAATCGAATCCAAAAGAATCGAATCGAATCCAAAAGAATCGAATTGAATTGAATCAAAAGAAATGAATTGAATTGAATCCAAAAGGAACTAATCGAATCAAATCGAAAAAACTCGAATAGAAGCAAATCGAATCAAAAATAATCGAATAGATTCGAATAAAAAAGAATCGAATTGAGGGATCCCTGGGTGGCGCAGCGGTTTAGCGCCTGCCTTTGGCCCAGGGCGCGATCCTGGAGACCAGGGATCGAATCCCACATCGGGCTCCCGGTGCATGGAGCCTGCTTCTCCCTCTGCCTGTGTCTCTGCCTCTCTCACTCTCTCTGTGACTATCATAAATAAAAGAATCGAATTGAATCCAGTAGAAAAAAATCATAAAGAATCAAATCGAAAAGAATCGAATTCCATGTAACGAAAAGATTCGAATTGAAAAGAATCGAATCGAAACAAAAGAATCGAATCGAATCGACATGAATCAAAAAGAATCGAATCAAAACGAATCGAAAAGAAACAAATCAAGTAGAATCTAAAAGAATCGAATCGAATCAAATCGAAAAAATTCGAATAGAATTGAATCGAAAAGAATCAAAACGAATCGAACCGAAGAGAATCGATTCGAATCAAAATAAAAAGTATCGTATCAAATCGAATCGAAAAGAATCATATCAAATAGAATCGAAAGAATGGAATCAAATCTAAAACAATCGAATCGAATCGAAAAGAATCGAATTGAACGGAATGGAATCGAAAAGAATACAATAGAATAGAATCGAAAGAAATCGAATAGAATCAAATCAAATCAAAAAGAATCGAATTGAATTGATCCTAACCAAAATAAGCGAAATGAATCGACTCGAACCGAAAAAATAAAATCGAAAAGAATCTAATCTCAACGAAAATCATCGAAATGAATAGAATCGAAAAGAATCGAATTGAATCAAATCGAAAAGAATCGAATGGAATCCAATCGAAAAGAATCAGATTGATTCGAATCGAAACAAATTGAATCCAATCGAAAAGAATCTAATTGAATCGAATCGAAAAGAATCGAATTCAATCCAAACGAATCGATTCGAATGGAATAGAAAAGAATAGAATCGAATAGAATCGAAAAGAATCAAATCGAATCGAAAAGAATCGAATCGAAAAGAATTGAATCGAATCGAAAAGAAACGAATCGAACCGAATCAAAAAGAAAACAATCGAATCGAATCAAATACAAAAGAATCGCTTTGAGTAGCATAGAATTGAAAAGAATCGAATCAATCGAATTGAAAACAATCGAATCGAAAAGAATCGAATCAAAAAAAGTCGAATCGAAACGAAAACAATCGAATCGAATCGAATCTAAAAGAATCGTATTGAATTGCATCGAGTCGAAAAGACTCGAATCAAAAAGACTCGAATCGAATTGAATCAAATTGAAAAGAATCTAATAGAAGCCACTCGAACAGAATCAAATCGAAATGATTCAAAATGAATCGAATAGAATAGAATCGAAAAAAATCGAAACGAATCGAAACGAATCGAAACGAATTGAATCGAAGAGAATCGATTAGATTCGAAATGAAAAGAATCGTATTGAATCGAATCGAAAAGAATCAAATCGAATCGAATCGAAAGAATTGAATCAAATCGAAAAGAATCCAATCGAATCGAAAAGAATCGAACTGAATGGAATCAAATCGAAAAGAATCTAATCGAATCGAAAAGAATCGAATCAAATTTAATGGAATCGAAAAGAATCGAATTGATTCGAAAAGAATCGAAATGAAACAAATCAGATCAAATGGAAAAGCATCAAATCGAATTGACAAGAATCGAATCGAATCGAAATGAATCGAATCAAAAAGAATCGAATCGAAAAGAATCGAATTGAAAAGAATCGAATCGAATCGAAAAGACTTGAATCAAATTAAAAATATCAAATCGAATCGAATCGCAAAGAATCGAATTGAAATGACTCGAATGGAAACGAATCGATTTGAAACGAAAAGAATCGAATCGAATCGAAAAGAATCGAATTGTATCTAATCAAAAAGAATCGAATCGTATCGACTCGAATCGAAAAGAATCCAATTGCATCATCGAATGGAAACTAATCGAATTGAATAGAATCGAAAAGAATCGAATCGAATCAAATCGAAAACAATCAAATTGAATTGACCGAAAAGAATCGAATTGAATCAAATCGAATCGAAATGAAAGAATCGAATCGATTCAAATAGAAAAGAATCGAATCGAAAAGAATCAAATTGACACGAAAAGAATCGAATCGAATGAAAAAGTATCGAATTGATTCGAAAACATTCGAATCGAATTGAAAGGAATCCGATCGAAATGAAAAGAATCTACTCGAATCGAATCCAAAAGAATCGAATCCAAACGAATCGAATCGAATCCAAAAGAATCGAATTGAATTGAATCAAAAGAAATGAATTGAATTGAATCCAAAAGGAACTAATCGAATCAAATCGAAAAAACTCGAATAGAAGCAAATCGAATCAAAAAGAATCGAATAGATTCGAATAAAAAAGAATCGAATTGAGGGATCCCTGGGTGGCGCAGCGGTTTAGCGCCTGCCTTTGGCCCAGGGCGCGATCCTGGAGACCCGGGATCGAATCCCACATCGGGCTCCCGGTGCATGGAGCCTGCTTCTCCCTCTGCCTGTGTCTCTGCCTCTCTCACTCTCTCTGTGAGTATCATAAAAAAAGAATCGAATTGAATCGTGTTGAAAAAAATCATAAAGAATCAAATCGAAAAGAATCGAATTCCATGTAACGAAAAGATTCGAATTGAAAAGAATCGAATCGAAACAAAAGAATCGAATCGAATCGACATGAATCAAAAAGAATCGAATCAAAACGAATCGAAAAGAAACAAATCAAGTAGAATCTAAAAGAATCGAATCGAATCAAATCGAAAAAATTCGAATAGAATTGAATCGAAAAGAATCAAAACGAATCGAACCGAAGAGAATCGATTCGAATCAAAATAAAAAGTATCGTATCAAATCGAATCGAAAAGAATCATATCAAATAGAATCGAAAGAATGGAATCAAATCTAAAACAATCGAATCGAATCGAAAAGAATCGAATTGAACGGAATGGAATCGAAAAGAATACAATAGAATAGAATCGAAAGAAATCGAATAGAATCAAATCAAATCAAAAAGAATCGAATTGAATTGATCCTAACCAAAATAAGCGAAATGAATCGACTCGAACCGAAAAAATAAAATCGAAAAGAATCTAATCTCAACGAAAATCATCGAAATGAATAGAATCGAAAAGAATCGAATTGAATCAAATCGAAAAGAATCGAATGGAATCCAATCGAAAAGAATCAGATTGATTCGAATCGAAACAAATTGAATCCAATCGAAAAGAATCTAATTGAATCGAATCGAAAAGAATCGAATTCAATCCAAACGAATCGATTCGAATGGAATAGAAAAGAATAGAATAGAATACAATCGAAAAGAATCAAATCGAATCGAAAAGAATCGAATCGAAAAGAACTGAATCGAATCGAAAAGAAACGAATCGAACCGAATCAAAAAGAAAACAATCGAATCGAATCAAATACAAAAGAATCGCTTTGAATAGCATAGAATTGAAAAGAATCGAATCAATCGAATTGAAAACAATCGAATCGAAAAGAATCGAATCAAAAAAAGTCGAATCGAAACGAAAACAATCGAATCGAATCGAATCTAAAAGAATCGTATTGAATTGCATCGAGTCGAAAAGACTCGAATCAAAAAGACTCGAATCGAATTGAATCAAATCGAAAAGAATCTAATAGAAGCCACTCGAACAGAATCAAATCGAAATGATTCAAAATGAATCGAATAGAATAGAATCGAAAAAATCGAAACGAATCGAAACGAATCGAAACGAATTGAAACGAAGAGAATCGATTAGATTCGAAATGAAAAGAATCGTATTGAATCGAATCGAAAAGAATCAAATCGAATCGAATCGAAAGAATTGAATCAAATCGAAAAGAATCCAATCGAATCGAAAAGGATCGAACTGAATGGAATCAAATCGAAAAGAATCTAATCGAATCGAAAAGAATCGAATCAAATTTAATGGAATCGAAAAGAATCGAATTGATTCGAAAAGAATCGAAATGAAACAAATCAGATCAAATGGAAAAGCATCAAATCGAATTGACAAGAATCGAATCGAATCGAAATGAATCGAATCAAAAAGAATCGAATCGAAAAGAATCGAATTGAAAAGAATCGAATCGAATCGAAAAGACTTGAATCAAATTAAAAATATCAAATCGAATCGAATCGCAAAGAATCGAATTGAAATGACTCGAATGGAAACGAATCGATTTGAAACGAAAAGAATCGAATCGAATTGAAAAGAATCGAATTGTATCTAATCAAAAAGAATCGAATCGTATCGACTCGAATCGAAAAGAATCCAATTGCATCATCGAATGGAAACTAATCGAATTGAATAGAATCGAAAAGAATCGAATCGAATCAAATCGAAAACAATCAAATTGAATTGACCGAAAAGAATCGAATTGAATCAAATCGAATCGAAATGAAAGAATCGAATCGATTCAAATAGAAAAGAATCGAATCGAAAAGAATCAAATTGACACGAAAAGAATCGAATCGAATCAAAAAGTATCGAATTGATTCGAAAACATTCGAATCGAAAAGAATCGAATTGAAATGAATCCGATCGAAATGAAAAGAATCTACTCGAATCGAATCCAAAAGAATCGAATCCAAAAGAATCGAATCGAATCCAAAAGAATCGAATTGAATTGAATCAAAAGAAATGAATTGAATTGAATCCAAAAGGAACTAATCGAATCAAATCGAAAAAACTCGAATAGAAGCAAATCGAATCAAAAAGAATCGAATAGATTCGAATAAAAAAGAATCGAATTGAGGGATCCCTGGGTGGCGCAGCGGTTTAGCGCCTGCCTTTGGCCCAGGGCGCGATCCTGGAGACCAGGGATCGAATCCCACATCGGGCTCCCGGTGCATGGAGCCTGCTTCTCCCTCTGCCTGTGTCTCTGCCTCTCTCACTCTCTCTGTCACTATCATAAATAAAAGAATCGAATTGAATCCAGTTGAAAAAAATCATAAAGAATCAAATCGAAAAGAATCGAATTCCATGTAACGAAAAGATTCGAATTGAAAAGAATCGAATCGAAACAAAAGAATCGAATCGAATCGACATGAATCAAAAAGAATCGAATCAAAACGAATCGAAAAGAAACAAATCAAGTAGAATCTAAAAGAATCTAATCGAATCAAATCGAAAAAATTCGAATAGAATTGAATCGAAAAGAATCAAAACGAATCGAACCGAAGAGAATCGATTCGAATCAAAATAAAAAGTATCGTATCAAATCGAATCGAAAAGAATCATATCAAATAGAATCGAAAGAATGGAATCAAATCTAAAACAATCGAATCGAATCGAAAAGAATCGAATTGAACGGAATGGAATCGAAAAGAATACAATAGAATAGAATCGAAAGAAATCGAATAGAATCAAATCAAATCAAAAAGAATCGAATTGAATTGATCCTAACCAAAAGAAGCGAAATGAATCGACTCGAACCGAAAAAATAAAATCGAAAAGAATCTAATCTCAACGAAAATCATCGAAATGAATAGAATCGAAAAGAATCGAATTGAATCAAATCGAAAAGAATCGAATGGAATCCAATCGAAAAGAATCAGATTGATTCGAATCGAAACAAATTGAATCCAATCGAAAAGAATCTAATTGAATCGAATCGAAAAGAATCGAATTCAATCCAAACGAATCGATTCGAATGGAATAGAAAAGAATAGAATCGAATAGAATCGAAAAGAATCAAATCGAATCGAAAAGAATCGAATCGAAAAGAATTGAATCGAATCGAAAAGAAACGAATCGAACCGAATCAAAAAGAAAACAATCGAATCGAATCAAATACAAAAGAATCGCTTTGAGTAGCATAGAATTGAAAAGAATCGAATCAATCGAATTGAAAACAATCGAATCGAAAAGAATCGAATCAAAAAAAGTCGAATCGAAACGAAAACAATCGAATCGAATCGAATCTAAAAGAATCGTATTGAATTGCATCGAGTCGAAAAGACTCGAATCAAAAAGACTCGAATCGAATTGAATCAAATTGAAAAGAATCTAATAGAAGCCACTCGAACAGAATCAAATCGAAATGATTCAAAATGAATCGAATAGAATAGAATCGAAAAAAATCGAAACGAATCGAAACGAATCGAAACGAATTGAATCGAAGAGAATCGATTAGATTCGAAATGAAAAGAATCGTATTGAATCGAATCGAAAAGAATCAAATCGAATCGAATCGAAAGAATTGAATCAAATCGAAAAGAATCCAATCGAATCGAAAAGAATCGAACTGAATGGAATCAAATCGAAAAGAATCTAATCGAATCGAAAAGAATCGAATCAAATTTAATGGAATCGAAAAGAATCGAATTGATTCGAAAAGAATCGAAATGAAACAAATCAGATCAAATGGAAAAGCATCAAATCGAATTGACAAGAATCGAATCGAATCGAAATGAATCGAATCAAAAAGAATCGAATCGAAAAGAATCGAATTGAAAAGAATCGAATCGAATCGAAAAGACTTGAATCAAATTAAAAATATCAAATCGAATCGAATCGCAAAGAATCGAATTGAAATGACTCGAATGGAAACGAATCGATTTGAAACGAAAAGAATCGAATCGAATCGAAAAGAATCGAATTGTATCTAATCAAAAAGAATCGAATCGTATCGACTCGAATCGAAAAGAATCCAATTGCATCATCGAATGGAAACTAATCGAATTGAATAGAATCGAAAAGAATCGAATCGAATCAAATCGAAAACAATCAAATTGAATTGACCGAAAAGAATCGAATTGAATCAAATCGAATCGAAATGAAAGAATCGAATCGATTCAAATAGAAAAGAATCGAATCGAAAAGAATCAAATTGACACGAAAAGAATCGAATCGAATCAAAAAGTATCGAATTGATTCGAAAACATTCGAATCGAAAAGAATCGAATTGAAATGAATCCGATCGAAATGAAAAGAATCTACTCGAATCGAATCCAAAAGAATCGAATCCAAACGAATCGAATCGAATCCAAAAGAATCGAATTGAATTGAATCAAAAGAAATGAATTGAATTGAATCCAAAAGGAACTAATCGAATCAAATCGAAAAAACTCGAATAGAAGCAAATCGAATCAAAAAGAATCGAATAGATTCGAATAAAAAAGAATCGAATTGAGGGATCCCTGGGTGGCGCAGCGGTTTAGCGCCTGCCTTTGGCCCAGGGCGCGATCCTGGAGACCCGGGATCGAATCCCACATCGGGCTCCCGGTGCATGGAGCCTGCTTCTCCCTCTGCCTGTGTCTCTGCCTCTCTCACTCTCTCTGTGAGTATCATAAAAAAAGAATCGAATTGAATCGTGTTGAAAAAAATCATAAAGAATCAAATCGAAAAGAATCGAATTCCATGTAACGAAAAGATTCGAATTGAAAAGAATCGAATCGAAACAAAAGAATCGAATCGAATCGACATGAATCAAAAAGAATCGAATCAAAACGAATCGAAAAGAAACAAATCAAGTAGAATCTAAAAGAATCGAATCGAATCAAATCGAAAAAATTCGAATAGAATTGAATCGAAAAGAATCAAAACGAATCGAACCGAAGAGAATCGATTCGAATCAAAATAAAAAGTATCGTATCAAATCGAATCGAAAAGAATCATATCAAATAGAATCGAAAGAATGGAATCAAATCTAAAACAATCGAATCGAATCGAAAAGAATCGAATTGAACGGAATGGAATCGAAAAGAATACAATAGAATAGAATCGAAAGAAATCGAATAGAATCAAATCAAATCAAAAAGAATCGAATTGAATTGATCCTAACCAAAATAAGCGAAATGAATCGACTCGAACCGAAAAAATAAAATCGAAAAGAATCTAATCTCAACGAAAATCATCGAAATGAATAGAATCGAAAAGAATCGAATTGAATCAAATCGAAAAGAATCGAATGGAATCCAATCGAAAAGAATCAGATTGATTCGAATCGAAACAAATTGAATCCAATCGAAAAGAATCTAATTGAATCGAATCGAAAAAAATCGAATTCAATCCAAACGAATCGATTCGAATGGAATAGAAAAGAATAGAATAGAATACAATCGAAAAGAATCAAATCGAATCGAAAAGAATCGAATCGAAAAGAACTGAATCGAATCGAAAAGAAACGAATCGAACCGAATCAAAAAGAAAACAATCGAAT
Organism: Canis aureus; assembly: GCF_053574225.1. Classification (NCBI taxonomy): domain Eukaryota; kingdom Metazoa; phylum Chordata; class Mammalia; order Carnivora; family Canidae; genus Canis; species Canis aureus. The sequence goes on from NC_135648.1 coordinate 24,743,337, forward strand.
CGAATCAAATACAAAAGAATCGCTTTGAATAGCATAGAATTGAAAAGAATCGAATCAATCGAATTGAAAACAATCGAATCGAAAAGAATCGAATCAAAAAAAGTCGAATCGAAACGAAAACAATCGAATCGAATCGAATCTAAAAGAATCGTATTGAATTGCATCGAGTCGAAAAGACTCGAATCAAAAAGACTCGAATCGAATTGAATCAAATCGAAAAGAATCTAATAGAAGCCACTCGAACAGAATCAAATCGAAATGATTCAAAATGAATCGAATAGAATAGAATCGAAAAAATCGAAACGAATCGAAACGAATCGAAACGAATTGAAACGAAGAGAATCGATTAGATTCGAAATGAAAAGAATCGTATTGAATCGAATCGAAAAGAATCAAATCGAATCGAATCGAAAGAATTGAATCAAATCGAAAAGAATCCAATCGAATCGAAAAGGATCGAACTGAATGGAATCAAATCGAAAAGAATCTAATCGAATCGAAAAGAATCGAATCAAATTTAATGGAATCGAAAAGAATCGAATTGATTCGAAAAGAATCGAAATGAAACAAATCAGATCAAATGGAAAAGCATCAAATCGAATTGACAAGAATCGAATCGAATCGAAATGAATCGAATCAAAAAGAATCGAATCGAAAAGAATCGAATTGAAAAGAATCGAATCGAATCGAAAAGACTTGAATCAAATTAAAAATATCAAATCGAATCGAATCGCAAAGAATCGAATTGAAATGACTCGAATGGAAACGAATCGATTTGAAACGAAAAGAATCGAATCGAATTGAAAAGAATCGAATTGTATCTAATCAAAAAGAATCGAATCGTATCGACTCGAATCGAAAAGAATCCAATTGCATCATCGAATGGAAACTAATCGAATTGAATAGAATCGAAAAGAATCGAATCGAATCAAATCGAAAACAATCAAATTGAATTGACCGAAAAGAATCGAATTGAATCAAATCGAATCGAAATGAAAGAATCGAATCGATTCAAATAGAAAAGAATCGAATCGAAAAGAATCAAATTGACACGAAAAGAATCGAATCGAATCAAAAAGTATCGAATTGATTCGAAAACATTCGAATCGAAAAGAATCGAATTGAAATGAATCCGATCGAAATGAAAAGAATCTACTCGAATCGAATCCAAAAGAATCGAATCCAAAAGAATCGAATCGAATCCAAAAGAATCGAATTGAATTGAATCAAAAGAAATGAATTGAATTGAATCCAAAAGGAACTAATCGAATCAAATCGAAAAAACTCGAATAGAAGCAAATCGAATCAAAAAGAATCGAATAGATTCGAATAAAAAAGAATCGAATTGAGGGATCCCTGGGTGGCGCAGCGGTTTAGCGCCTGCCTTTGGCCCAGGGCGCGATCCTGGAGACCAGGGATCGAATCCCACATCGGGCTCCCGGTGCATGGAGCCTGCTTCTCCCTCTGCCTGTGTCTCTGCCTCTCTCACTCTGTCTGTCACTATCATAAATAAAAGAATCGAATTGAATCCAGTTGAAAAAAATCATAAAGAATCAAATCGAAAAGAATCGAATTCCATGTAACGAAAAGATTCGAATTGAAAAGAATCGAATCGAAACAAAAGAATCGAATCGAATCGACATGAATCAAAAAGAATCGAATCAAAACGAATCGAAAAGAAACAAATCAAGTAGAATCTAAAAGAATCTAATCGAATCAAATCGAAAAAATTCGAATAGAATTGAATCGAAAAGAATCAAAACGAATCGAACCGAAGAGAATCGATTCGAATCAAAATAAAAAGTATCGTATCAAATCGAATCGAAAAGAATCATATCAAATAGAATCGAAAGAATGGAATCAAATCTAAAACAATCGAATCGAATCGAAAAGAATCGAATTGAACGGAATGGAATCGAAAAGAATACAATAGAATAGAATCGAAAGAAATCGAATAGAATCAAATCAAATCAAAAAGAATCGAATTGAATTGATCCTAACCAAAATAAGCGAAATGAATCGACTCGAACCGAAAAAATAAAATCGAAAAGAATCTAATCTCAACGAAAATCATCGAAATGAATAGAATCGAAAAGAATCGAATTGAATCAAATCGAAAAGAATCGAATGGAATCCAATCGAAAAGAATCAGATTGATTCGAATCGAAACAAATTGAATCCAATCGAAAAGAATCTAATTGAATCGAATCGAAAAGAATCGAATTCAATCAAAACGAATCGATTCGAATGGAATAGAAAAGAATAGAATAGAATACAATCGAAAAGAATCAAATCGAATCGAAAAGAATCGAATCGAAAAGAACTGAATCGAATCGAAAAGAAACGAATCGAACTGAATCAAAAAGAAAACAATCGAATCGAATCAAATACAAAAGAATCGCTTTGAATAGCATAGAATTGAAAAGAATCGAATCAATCGAATTGAAAACAATCGAATCGAAAAGAATCGAATCAAAAAAAGTCGAATCGAAACGAAAACAATCGAATCGAATCGAATCTAAAAGAATCGTATTGAATTGCATCGAGTCGAAAAGACTCGAATCAAAAAGACTCGAATCGAATTGAATCAAATCGAAAAGAATCTAATAGAAGCCACTCGAACAGAATCAAATCGAAATGATTCAAAATGAATCGAATAGAATAGAATCGAAAAAATCGAAACGAATCGAAACGAATCGAAACGAATTGAAACGAAGAGAATCGATTAGATTCGAAATGAAAAGAATCGTATTGAATCGAATCGAAAAGAATCAAATCGAATCGAATCGAAAGAATTGAATCAAATCGAAAAGAATCCAATCGAATCGAAAAGGATCGAACTGAATGGAATCAAATCGAAAAGAATCTAATCGAATCGAAAAGAATCGAATCAAATTTAATGGAATCGAAAAGAATCGAATTGATTCGAAAAGAATCGAAATGAAACAAATCAGATCAAATGGAAAAGCATCAAATCGAATTGACAAGAATCGAATCGAATCGAAATGAATCGAATCAAAAAGAATCGAATCGAAAAGAATCGAATTGAAAAGAATCGAATCGAATCGAAAAGACTTGAATCAAATTAAAAATATCAAATCGAATCGAATCGCAAAGAATCGAATTGAAATGACTCGAATGGAAACGAATCGATTTGAAACGAAAAGAATCGAATCGAATCGAAAAGAATCGAATTGTATCTAATCAAAAAGAATCGAATCGTATCGACTCGAATCGAAAAGAATCCAATTGCATCATCGAATGGAAACTAATCGAATTGAATAGAATCGAAAAGAATCGAATCGAATCAAATCGAAAACATTCAAATTGAATTGACCGAAAAGAATCGAATTGAATCAAATCGAATCGAAATGAAAGAATCGAATCGATTCAAATAGAAAAGAATCGAATCGAAAAGAATCAAATTGACACGAAAAGAATCGAATCGAATCAAAAAGTATCGAATTGATTCGAAAACATTCGAATCGAAAAGAATCGAATTGAAATGAATCCGATCGAAATGAAAAGAATCTACTCGAATCGAATCCAAAAGAATCGAATCCAAACGAATCGAATCGAATCCAAAAGAATCGAATTGAATTGAATCAAAAGAAATGAATTGAATTGAATCCAAAAGGAACTAATCGAATCAAATCGAAAAAACTCGAATAGAAGCAAATCGAATCAAAAAGAATCGAATAGATTCGAATAAAAAAGAATCGAATTGAGGGATCCCTGGGTGGCGCAGCGGTTTAGCGCCTGCCTTTGGCCCAGGGCGCGATCCTGGAGACCCGGGATCGAATCCCACATCGGGCTCCCGGTGCATGGAGCCTGCTTCTCCCTCTGCCTGTGTCTCTGCCTCTCTCACTCTCTCTGTGAGTATCATAAAAAAAGAATCGAATTGAATCGTGTTGAAAAAAATCATAAAGAATCAAATCGAAAAGAATCGAATTCCATGTAACGAAAAGATTCGAATTGAAAAGAATCGAATCGAAACAAAAGAATCGAATCGAATCGACATGAATCAAAAAGAATCGAATCAAAACGAATCGAAAAGAAACAAATCAAGTAGAATCTAAAAGAATCGAATCGAATCAAATCGAAAAAATTCGAATAGAATTGAATCGAAAAGAATCAAAACGAATCGAACCGAAGAGAATCGATTCGAATCAAAATAAAAAGTATCGTATCAAATCGAATCGAAAAGAATCATATCAAATAGAATCGAAAGAATGGAATCAAATCTAAAACAATCGAATCGAATCGAAAAGAATCGAATTGAACGGAATGGAATCGAAAAGAATACAATAGAATAGAATCGAAAGAAATCGAATAGAATCAAATCAAATCAAAAAGAATCGAATTGAATTGATCCTAACCAAAATAAGCGAAATGAATCGACTCGAACCGAAAAAATAAAATCGAAAAGAATCTAATCTCAACGAAAATCATCGAAATGAATAGAATCGAAAAGAATCGAATTGAATCAAATCGAAAAGAATCGAATGGAATCCAATCGAAAAGAATCAGATTGATTCGAATCGAAACAAATTGAATCCAATCGAAAAGAATCTAATTGAATCGAATCGAAAAGAATCGAATTCAATCCAAACGAATCGATTCGAATGGAATAGAAAAGAATAGAATAGAATACAATCGAAAAGAATCAAATCGAATCGAAAAGAATCGAATCGAAAAGAACTGAATCGAATCGAAAAGAAACGAATCGAACCGAATCAAAAAGAAAACAATCGAATCGAATCAAATACAAAAGAATCGCTTTGAATAGCATAGAATTGAAAAGAATCGAATCAATCGAATTGAAAACAATCGAATCGAAAAGAATCGAATCAAAAAAAGTCGAATCGAAACGAAAACAATCGAATCGAATCGAATCTAAAAGAATCGTATTGAATTGCATCGAGTCGAAAAGACTCGAATCAAAAAGACTCGAATCGAATTGAATCAAATCGAAAAGAATCTAATAGAAGCCACTCGAACAGAATCAAATCGAAATGATTCAAAATGAATCGAATAGAATAGAATCGAAAAAATCGAAACGAATCGAAACGAATCGAAACGAATTGAAACGAAGAGAATCGATTAGATTCGAAATGAAAAGAATCGTATTGAATCGAATCGAAAAGAATCAAATCGAATCGAATCGAAAGAATTGAATCAAATCGAAAAGAATCCAATCGAATCGAAAAGGATCGAACTGAATGGAATCAAATCGAAAAGAATCTAATCGAATCGAAAAGAATCGAATCAAATTTAATGGAATCGAAAAGAATCGAATTGATTCGAAAAGAATCGAAATGAAACAAATCAGATCAAATGGAAAAGCATCAAATCGAATTGACAAGAATCGAATCGAATCGAAATGAATCGAATCAAAAAGAATCGAATCGAAAAGAATCGAATTGAAAAGAATCGAATCGAATCGAAAAGACTTGAATCAAATTAAAAATATCAAATCGAATCGAATCGCAAAGAATCGAATTGAAATGACTCGAATGGAAACGAATCGATTTGAAACGAAAAGAATCGAATCGAATCGAAAAGAATCGAATTGTATCTAATCAAAAAGAATCGAATCGTATCGACTCGAATCGAAAAGAATCCAATTGCATCATCGAATGGAAACTAATCGAATTGAATAGAATCGAAAAGAATCGAATCGAATCAAATCGAAAACAATCAAATTGAATTGACCGAAAAGAATCGAATTGAATCAAATCGAATCGAAATGAAAGAATCGAATCGATTCAAATAGAAAAGAATCGAATCGAAAAGAATCAAATTGACACGAAAAGAATCGAATCGAATCAAAAAGTATCGAATTGATTCGAAAACATTCGAATCGAAAAGAATCGAATTGAAATGAATCCGATCGAAATGAAAAGAATCTACTCGAATCGAATCCAAAAGAATCGAATCCAAAAGAATCGAATCGAATCCAAAAGAATCGAATTGAATTGAATCAAAAGAAATGAATTGAATTGAATCCAAAAGGAACTAATCGAATCAAATCGAAAAAACTCGAATAGAAGCAAATCGAATCAAAAAGAATCGAATAGATTCGAATAAAAAAGAATCGAATTGAGGGATCCCTGGGTGGCGCAGCGGTTTAGCGCCTGCCTTTGGCCCAGGGCGCGATCCTGGAGACCAGGGATCGAATCCCACATCGGGCTCCCGGTGCATGGAGCCTGCTTCTCCCTCTGCCTGTGTCTCTGCCTCTCTCACTCTCTCTGTCACTATCATAAATAAAAGAATCGAATTGAATCCAGTTGAAAAAAATCATAAAGAATCAAATCGAAAAGAATCGAATTCCATGTAACGAAAAGATTCGAATTGAAAAGAATCGAATCGAAACAAAAGAATCGAATCGAATCGACATGAATCAAAAAGAATCGAATCAAAACGAATCGAAAAGAAACAAATCAAGTAGAATCTAAAAGAATCGAATCGAATCAAATCGAAAAAATTCGAATAGAATTGAATCGAAAAGAATCAAAACGAATCGAACCGAAGAGAATCGATTCGAATCAAAATAAAAAGTATCGTATCAAATCGAATCGAAAAGAATCATATCAAATAGAATCGAAAGAATGGAATCAAATCTAAAACAATCGAATCGAATCGAAAAGAATCGAATTGAACGGAATGGAATCGAAAAGAATACAATAGAATAGAATCGAAAGAAATCGAATAGAATCAAATCAAATCAAAAAGAATCGAATTGAATTGATCCTAACCAAAATAAGCGAAATGAATCGACTCGAACCGAAAAAATAAAATCGAAAAGAATCTAATCTCAACGAAAATCATCGAAATGAATAGAATCGAAAAGAATCGAATTGAATCAAATCGAAAAGAATCGAATGGAATCCAATCGAAAAGAATCAGATTGATTCGAATCGAAACAAATTGAATCCAATCGAAAAGAATCTAATTGAATCGAATCGAAAAGAATCGAATTCAATCAAAACGAATCGATTCGAATGGAATAGAAAAGAATAGAATAGAATACAATCGAAAAGAATCAAATCGAATCGAAAAGAATCGAATCGAAAAGAACTGAATCGAATCGAAAAGAAACGAATCGAACCGAATCAAAAAGAAAACAATCGAATCGAATCAAATACAAAAGAATCGCTTTGAATAGCATAGAATTGAAAAGAATCGAATCAATCGAATTGAAAACAATCGAATCGAAAAGAATCGAATCAAAAAAAGTCGAATCGAAACGAAAACAATCGAATCGAATCGAATCTAAAAGAATCGTATTGAATTGCATCGAGTCGAAAAGACTCGAATCAAAAAGACTCGAATCGAATTGAATCAAATCGAAAAGAATCTAATAGAAGCCACTCGAACAGAATCAAATCGAAATGATTCAAAATGAATCGAATAGAATAGAATCGAAAAAATCGAAACGAATCGAAACGAATCGAAACGAATTGAAACGAAGAGAATCGATTAGATTCGAAATGAAAAGAATCGTATTGAATCGAATCGAAAAGAATCAAATCGAATCGAATCGAAAGAATTGAATCAAATCGAAAAGAATCCAATCGAATCGAAAAGGATCGAACTGAATGGAATCAAATCGAAAAGAATCTAATCGAATCGAAAAGAATCGAATCAAATTTAATGGAATCGAAAAGAATCGAATTGATTCGAAAAGAATCGAAATGAAACAAATCAGATCAAATGGAAAAGCATCAAATCGAATTGACAAGAATCGAATCGAATCGAAATGAATCGAATCAAAAAGAATCGAATCGAAAAGAATCGAATTGAAAAGAATCGAATCGAATCGAAAAGACTTGAATCAAATTAAAAATATCAAATCGAATCGAATCGCAAAGAATCGAATCAAATGACTCGAATGGAAACGAATCGATTTGAAACGAAAAGAATCGAATCGAATTGAAAAGAATCGAATTGTATCTAATCAAAAAGAATCGAATCGTATCGACTCGAATCGAAAAGAATCCAATTGCATCATCGAATGGAAACTAATCGAATTGAATAGAATCGAAAAGAATCGAATCGAATCAAATCGAAAACAATCAAATTGAATTGACCGAAAAGAATCGAATTGAATCAAATCGAATCGAAATGAAAGAATCGAATCGATTCAAATAGAAAAGAATCGAATCGAAAAGAATCAAATTGACACGAAAAGAATCGAATCGAATCAAAAAGTATCGAATTGATTCGAAAACATTCGAATCGAAAAGAATCGAATTGAAATGAATCCGATCGAAATGAAAAGAATCTACTCGAATCGAATCCAAAAGAATCGAATCCAAAAGAATCGAATCGAATCCAAAAGAATCGAATTGAATTGAATCAAAAGAAATGAATTGAATTGAATCCAAAAGGAACTAATCGAATCAAATCGAAAAAACTCGAATAGAAGCAAATCGAATCAAAAATAATCGAATAGATTCGAATAAAAAAGAATCGAATTGAGGGATCCCTGGGTGGCGCAGCGGTTTAGCGCCTGCCTTTGGCCCAGGGCGCGATCCTGGAGACACGGGATCGAATCCCACATCGGGCTCCCGGTGCATGGAGCCTGCTTCTCCCTCTGCCTGTGTCTCTGCCTCTCTCACTCTCTCTGTGACTATCATAAAAAAAAGAATCGAATTGAATCCAGTTGAAAAAAATCATAAAGAATCAAATCGAAAAGAATCGAATTCCATGTAACGAAAAGATTCGAATTGAAAAGAATCGAATCGAAACAAAAGAATCGAATCGAATCGACATGAATCAAAAAGAATCGAATCAAAACGAATCGAAAAGAAACAAATCAAGTAGAATCTAAAAGAATCGAATCGAATCAAATCGAAAAAATTCGAATAGAATTGAATCGAAAAGAATCAAAACGAATCGAACCGAAGAGAATCGATTCGAATCAAAATAAAAAGTATCGTATCAAATCGAATCGAAAAGAATCCTATCAAATAGAATCGAAAGAATGGAATCAAATCTAAAACAATCGAATCGAATCGAAAAGAATCGAATTGAACGGAATGGAATCGAAAAGAATACAATAGAATAGAATCGAAAGAAATCGAATAGAATCAAATCAAATCAAAAAGAATCGAATTGAATTGATCCTAACCAAAATAAGCGAAATGAATCGACTCGAACCGAAAAAATAAAATCGAAAAGAATCTAATCTCAACGAAAATCATCGAAATGAATAGAATCGAAAAGAATCGAATTGAATCAAATCGAAAAGAATCGAATGGAATCCAATCGAAAAGAATCAGATTGATTCGAATCGAAACAAATTGAATCCAATCGAAAAGAATCTAATTGAATCGAATCGAAAAGAATCGAATTCAATCCAAACGAATCGATTCGAATGGAATAGAAAAGAATAGAATCGAATAGAATCGAAAAGAATCAAATCGAATCGAAAAGAATCGAATCGAAAAGAATTGAATCGAATCGAAAAGAAACGAATCGAACCGAATCAAAAAGAAAACAATCGAATCGAATCAAATACAAAAGAATCGCTTTGAGTAGCATAGAATTGAAAAGAATCGAATCAATCGAATTGAAAACAATCGAATCGAAAAGAATCGAATCAAAAAAAGTCGAATCGAAACGAAAACAATCGAATCGAATCGAATCTAAAAGAATCGTATTGAATTGCATCGAGTCGAAAAGACTCGAATCAAAAAGACTCGAATCGAATTGAATCAAATTGAAAAGAATCTAATAGAAGCCACTCGAACAGAATCAAATCGAAATGATTCAAAATGAATCGAATAGAATAGAATCGAAAAAAATCGAAACGAATCGAAACGAATCGAAACGAATTGAATCGAAGAGAATCGATTAGATTCGAAATGAAAAGAATCGTATTGAATCGAATCGAAAAGAATCAAATCGAATCGAATCGAAAGAATTGAATCAAATCGAAAAGAATCCAATCGAATCGAAAAGAATGGAACTGAATGGAATCAAATCGAAAAGAATCTAATCGAATCGAAAAGAATCGAATCAAATTTAATGGAATCGAAAAGAATCGAATTGATTCGAAAAGAATCGAAATGAAACAAATCAGATCAAATGGAAAAGCATCAAATCGAATTGACAAGAATCGAATCGAATCGAAATGAATCGAATCAAAAAGAATCGAATCGAAAAGAATCGAATTGAAAAGAATCGAATCGAATCGAAAAGACTTGAATCAAATTAAAAATATCAAATCGAATCGAATCGCAAAGAATCGAATTGAAATGACTCGAATGGAAACGAATCGACTTGAAACGAAAAGAATCGAATCGAATCGAAAAGAATCGAATTGTATCTAATCAAAAAGAATCGAATCGTATCGACTCGAATCGAAAAGAATCCAATTGCATCATCGAATGGAAACTAATCGAATTGAATAGAATCGAAAAGAATCGAATCGAATCAAATCGAAAACAATCAAATTGAATTGACCGAAAAGAATCGAATTGAATCAAATCGAATCGAAATGAAAGAATCGAATCGATTCAAATAGAAAAGAATCGAATCGAAAAGAATCAAATCGACACGAAAAGAATCGAATCGAATCAAAAAGTATCGAATTGATTCGAAAACATTCGAATCGAAAAGAATCGAATTGAAATGAATCCGATCGAAATGAAAAGAATCTACTCGAATCGAATCCAAAAGAATCGAATCCAAAAGAATCGAATCGAATCCAAAAAATCGAATTGAATTGAATCAAAAGAAATGAATTGAATTGAATCCAAAAGGAACTAATCGAATCAAATCGAAAAAAACTCGAATAGAAGCAAATCGAATCAAAAAGAATCGAATAGATTCGAATAAAAAAGAATCGAATTGAGGGATCCCTGGGTGGCGCAGCGGTTTAGCGCCTGCCTTTGGCCCAGGGCGCGATCCTGGAGACCAGGGATCGAATCCCACATCGGGCTCCCGGTGCATGGAGCCTGCTTCTCCCTCTGCCTGTGTCTCTGCCTCTCTCACTCTCTCTGTCACTATCATAAATAAAAGAATCGAATTGAATCCAGTTGAAAAAAATCATAAAGAATCAAATCGAAAAGAATCGAATTCCATGTAACGAAAAGATTCGAATTGAAAAGAATCGAATCGAAACAAAAGAATCGAATCGAATCGACATGAATCAAAAAGAATCGAATCAAAACGAATCGAAAAGAAACAAATCAAGTAGAATCTAAAAGAATCGAATCGAATCAAATCGAAAAAATTCGAATAGAATTGTCTCGAAAAGAATCAAAACGAATCGAACCGAAGAGAATCGATTCGAATCAAAATAAAAAGTATCGTATCAAATCGAATCGAAAAGAATCATATCAAATAGAATCGAAAGAATGGAATCAAATCTAAAACAATCGAATCGAATCGAAAAGAATCGAATTGAACGGAATGGAATCGAAAAGAATACAATGGAATAGAATCGAAAGAAATCGAATAGAATCAAATCAAATCAAAAAGAATCGAATTGAATTGATCCTAACCAAAATAAGCGAAATGAATCGACTCGAACCGAAAAAATAAAATCGAAAAGAATCTAATCTCAACGAAAATCATCGAAATGAATAGAATCGAAAAGAATCGAATTGAATCAAATCGAAAAGAATCGAATGGAATCCAATCGAAAAGAATCAGATTGATTCGAATCGAAACAAATTGAATCCAATCGAAAAGAATCTAATTGAATCGAATCGAAAAGAATCGAATTCAATCCAAACGAATCGATTCGAATGGAATAGAAAAGAATAGAATAGAATACAATCGAAAAGAATCAAATCGAATCGAAAAGAATCGAATCGAAAAGAACTGAATCGAATCGAAAAGAAACGAATCGAACCGAATCAAAAAGAAAACAATCGAATCGAATCAAATACAAAAGAATCGCTTTGAATAGCATAGAATTGAAAAGAATCGAATCAATCGAATTGAAAACAATCGAATCGAAAAGAATCGAATCAAAAAAAGTCGAATCGAAACGAAAACAATCGAATCGAATCGAATCTAAAAGAATCGTATTGAATTGCATCGAGTCGAAAAGACTCGAATCAAAAAGACTCGAATCGAATTGAATCAAATCGAAAAGAATCTAATAGAAACCACTCGAACAGAATCAAATCGAAATGATTCAAAATGAATCGAATAGAATAGAATCGAAAAAAATCGAAACGAATCGAAACGAATTGAATCGAAGAGAATCGATTAGAATAGAAATGAAAAGAATCGTATTGAATCGAATCGAAAAGAATCAAATCGAATCGAATCGAAAGAATTGAATCAAATCGAAAAGAATCCAATCGAATCGAAAAGAATCGAACTGAATGGAATCAAATCGAAAAGAATCGAATCGAATCGAAAAGAATCGAATCAAATTTAATGGAATCGAAAAGAATCGAATTGATTCGAAAAGAATCGAAATGAAACAAATCAGATCAAATGGAAAAGCATCAATTCGAATTGACAAGAATCGAATCGAATCGAAATGAATCGAATCAAAAAGAATCGAATCGAAAAGAATCGAATTGAAAAGAATCGAATCGAATCGAAAAGACTTGAATCAAATTAAAAATATCAAATCGAATCGAATCGCAAAGAATCGAATTGAAAAGACTCGAATGGAAACGAATCGATTTGAAACGAAAAGAATCGAATCGAATCGAATCGAATTGAATTGAAAGAATCGAATTGAATAGAAAAAAATCGAATAAAAAAGAATCGAATCTTAAAGAAAAGAATCAAATTGAATCAGTCGATTAAATTCTAGTCGAATCCAATCAAAAAGAATGAAATCGAGTCCAATCGAATCGAAAAGAATCGAATCGAATCGAAATTTATCTAATCAAAAAGAATCGAATCGTATCGACTGGAATCGAAAAGAATCCAATTGCATCATCGAATGGAAAATAATCGAATTGAATAGAATAGAAAAGAATCGAATCGAATCAAATCGAAAAGAATCAAATTGAATTGATCGAAAAGAATCGAATTGAATCAAATCGAATCGAAATGAAAGAATCGAATCGATTCAAATAGAAAAGAATCAAATCGAAAAGAATCAAATCGACACGAAAAGAATCGAATCGAATCAAAAAGTATCGAATTGATTCGAAAACATTCGAATCGAAATGAATCGAATCCGATCGAAATGAAAAGAATCTACTCGATTCGAATCCAAAAGAATCGAATCCAAAAGATCGAATCGAATCAAAAAGAATCGAATTGAATTGAATCAAAAGAAATGAATTGAATTGAATCAAAAAGGAACTAATCGAATCAAATCGAATAGAATCAAATCGAATCAAAAAGAATCGAATAGATTCGAATAACAAAGAATCGAATTGAGGGATCCCTGGGTGGCGCAGCGGTTTAGCGCCTGCCTTTGGCCCAGGGCGCGATCCTGGAGACCCGGGATCGAATCCCACATCGGGCTCCTGGTGCATGGAGCCTACTTCTCCCTCTGCCTGTGTCTCTGCCTCTCTCACTCTCTCTGTGACTATCATAAAAAAAAGAATCGAATTGAATCCAGTTGAAAAAAATCATAAAGAATCAAATCGAAAAGAATCGAATTCCATGTAACGAAAAGATTCGAATTGAAAAGAATCGAATCGAAACAAAAGAATCGAATCGAATCGACATGAATCAAAAAGAATCGAATCAAAACGAATCGAAAAGAAACAAATCAAGTAGAATCTAAAAGAATCGAATCGAATCCAATCGAAAAAATTCGAATAGAATTGAAGCGAAAAGAATCAAAACGAATCGAACCGAAAGAGAATCGATTCGAATCAAAATAAAAAGTATCGTATCAAATCGAATCGAAAAGAATCATATCAAATAGAATCGAAAGAATGGAATCAAATCTAAAACAATCGAATCGAATCGAAAAGAAACTAATTGAACGGAATGGAATCGAAAAGAATACAATGGAATAGAATCGAAAGAAATCGAATAGAATCAAATCAAATCAAAAAGAATCGAATTGAATTGATCCTAACCAAAATAAGCGAAATGAATCGACTCGAACCGAAAAAAATCAAATCGAAAAGAATCTAATCTCAACGAAAATCATCGAAATGAATAGAATCGAAAAGAATCGAATTGAATCAAATCGAAAAGAATCGAATGGAATCCAATCGAAAAGAATCAGATTGATTCGAATCGAAACAAATTGAATCCAATCGAAAAGAATCTAATTGAATCGAATCGAAAAGAATCGAATTCAATCCAAACGAATCGATTCGAATGGAATAGAAAAGAATAGAATCGAATAGAATCGAAAAGAATCAAATCGAATCGAAAAGAATCGAATCGAAAAGAATTGAATCGAATCGAAAAGAAACGAATCGAACCGAATCAAAAAGAAAACAATCGAATCGAATCAAATACAAAAGAATCGCTTTGAGTAGCATAGAATTGAAAAGAATCGAATCAATCGAATTGAAAACAATCGAATCGAAAAGAATCGAATCAAAAAAAGTCGAATCGAAACGAAAACAATCGAATCGAATCGAATCTAAAAGAATCGTATTGAATTGCATCGAGTCGAAAAGACTCGAATCAAAAAGACTCGAATCGAATTGAATCAAATCGAAAAGAATCTAATAGAAACCACTCGAACAGAATCAAATCGAAATGATTCAAAATGAATCGAATAGAATAGAATCGAAAAAAATCGAAACGAATCGAAACGAATTGAATCGAAGAGAATCGATTAGAATAGAAATGAAAAGAATCGTATTGAATCGAATCGAAAAGAATCAAATCGAATCGAATCGAAAGAATTGAATCAAATCGAAAAGAATCCAATCGAATCGAAAAGAATCGAACTGAATGGAATCAAATCGAAAAGAATCGAATCGAATCGAAAAGAATCGAATCAAATTTAATGGAATCGAAAAGAATCGAATTTATTCGAAAAGAATCGAAATGAAACAAATCAGATCAAATGGAAAAGCATCAAATCGAATTGACAAGAATCGAATCGAATCGAAATGAATCGAATCAAAAAGAATCGAATCGAAAAGAATCGAATTGAAAAGAATCGAATCGAATCGAAAAGACTTGAATCAAATTAAAAATATCAAATCGAATCGAATCGCAAAGAATCGAATTGAAAAGACTCGAATGGAAACGAATCGATTTGAAACGAAAAGAATCGAATCGAATCGAATCGAATTGAATTGAAAGAATCGAATTGAATAGAAAAAAATCGAATAAAAAAGAATCGAATCTTAAAGAAAAGAATCAAATTGAATCAGTCGATTAAATTCTAGTCGAATCCAATCAAAAAGAATGAAATCGAGTCCAATCGAATCGAAAAGAATCGAATCGAATCGAAATTTATCTAATCAAAAAGAATCGAATCGTATCGACTGGAATCGAAAAGAATCCAATTGCATCATCGAATGGAAAATAATCGAATTGAATAGAATAGAAAAGAATCGAATCGAATCAAATCGAAAAGAATCAAATTGAATTGATCGAAAAGAATCGAATTGAATCAAATCGAATCGAAATGAAAGAATCGAATCGATTCAAATAGAAAAGAATCAAATCGAAAAGAATCAAACCGACACGAAAAGAATCGAATCGAATCAAAAAGTATCGAATTGATTCGAAAACATTCGAATCGAAATGAATCGAATCCGATCGAAATGAAAAGAATCTACTCGATTCGAATCCAAAAGAATCGAATCCAAAAGATCGAATCGAATCAAAAAGAATCGAATTGAATTGAATCAAAAGAAATGAATTGAATTGAATCAAAAAGGAACTAATCGAATCAAATCGAATAGAATCAAATCGAATCAAAAAGAATCGAATAGATTCGAATAACAAAGAATCGAATTGAGGGATCCCTGGGTGGCGCAGCGGTTTAGCGCCTGCCTTTGGCCCAGGGCGCGATCCTGGAGACCCGGGATCGAATCCCACATCGGGCTCCTGGTGCATGGAGCCTACTTCTCCCTCTGCCTGTGTCTCTGCCTCTCTCACTCTCTCTGTGACTATCATAAAAAAAAGAATCGAATTGAATCCAGTTGAAAAAAATCATAAAGAATCAAATCGAAAAGAATCGAATTCCATGTAACGAAAAGATTCGAATTGAAAAGAATCGAATCTAAACAAAAGAATCGAATCGAATCGACATGAATCAAAAAGAATCGAATCAAAACGAATCGAAAAGAAACAAATCAAGTAGAATCTAAAAGAATCGAATCGAATCCAATCGAAAAAATTCGAATAGAATTGAATCGAAAAGAATCAAAACGAATCGAACCGAAGAGAATCGATTCGAATCAAAATAAAAAGTATCGTATCAAATCGAATCGAAAAGAATCATATCAAATAGAATCGAAAGAATGGAATCAAATCTAAAACAATCGAATCGAATCGAAAAGAAACTAATTGAACGGAATGGAATCGAAAAGAATACAATGGAATAGAATCGAAAGAAATCGAATAGAATCAAATCAAATCAAAAAGAATCGAATTGAATTGATCCTAACCAAAATAAGCGAAATGAATCGACTCGAACCGAAAAAAATCAAATCGAAAAGAATCTAATCTCAACGAAAATCATCGAAATGAATAGAATCGAAAAGAATCGAATTGAATCAAATCGAAAAGAATCGAATGGAATCCAATCGAAAAGAATCAAATTGATTCGAATCGAAACAAATGGAATCCAATCGAAAAGAATCTAATTGAATCGAATCGAAAAGAATCGAATTCAATCCAAACGAATCGATTCGAATGGAATAGAAAAGAATAGAATAGAATAGAATCGAAAAGTATCAAATCGAATCGAAAAGAATCGAATCGAAAAGAACTGAATCGAATCGAAAAGAAACGAATCGAACCGAATCAAAAAGAAAACAATCGAATCGAATCAAATACAAAAGAATCGCTTTGAGTAGCATAGAATTGAAAAGAATCGAATCAATCAAATTGAAAACAATCGAATCGAAAAGAATCGAATCAAAAAAAGTCGAATCGAAACGAAAACAATCGAATCGAATCGAATCTAAAAGAATCGTATTGAATTGCATCGAGTCGAAAAGACTCGAATCAAAAAGACTCGAATCGAATTGAATCAAATCGAAAAGAATCTAATAGAAGCCACTCGAACAGAATCAAATCGAAATGATTCAAAATGAATCGAATAGAATAGAATCGAAAAAAATCGAAACGAATCGAAACGAATCGAAACGAATTGAATCGAAGAGAATCGATTAGATTCGAAATGAAAAGAATCGTATTGAATCGAATCGAAAAGAATCAAATCGAATCGAATCGAAAGAATTGAATCAAATCGAAAAGAATCCAATCGAATCGAAAAGAATGGAACTGAATGGAATCAAATCGAAAAGAATCTAATCGAATCGAAAAGAATCGAATCAAATTTAATGGAATCGAAAAGAATCGAATTGATTCGAAAAGAATCGAAATGAAACAAATCAGATCAAATGGAAAAGCATCAAATCGAATTGACAAGAATCGAATCGAATCGAAATGAATCGAATCAAAAAGAATCGAATCGAAAAGAATCGAATTGAAAAGAATCGAATCGAATCGAAAAGACTTGAATCAAATTAAAAATATCAAATCGAATCGAATCGCAAAGAATCGAATTGAAAAGACTCGAATGGAAACGAATCGATTTGAAACGAAAAGAATCGAATCGAATCGAAAAGAATCGAATTGTATCTAATCAAAAAGAATCGAATCGTATCGACTCGAATCGAAAAGAATCCAATTGCATCATCGAATGGAAACTAATCGAATTGAATAGAATCGAAAAGAATCGAATCGAATCAAATCGAAAACAATCAAATTGAATTGACCGAAAAGAATCGAATTGAATCAAATCGAATCGAAATGAAAGAATCGAATCGATTCAAATAGAAAAGAATCGAATCGAAAAGAATCAAATTGACACGAAAAGAATCGAATCGAATCAAAAAGTATCGAATTGATTCGAAAACATTCGAATCGAAAAGAATCGAATTGAAATGAATCCGATCGAAATGAAAAGAATCTACTCGAATCGAATCCAAAAGAATCGAATCCAAAAGAATCGAATCGAATCCAAAAAATCGAATTGAATTGAATCAAAAGAAATGAATTGAATTGAATCCAAAAGGAACTAATCGAATCAAATCGAAAAAAACTCGAATAGAAGCAAATCGAATCAAAAAGAATCGAATAGATTCGAATAAAAAAGAATCGAATTGAGGGATCCCTGGGTGGCGCAGCGGTTTAGCGCCTGCCTTTGGCCCAGGGCGCGATCCTGGAGACCAGGGATCGAATCCCACATCGGGCTCCCGGTGCATGGAGCCTGCTTCTCCCTCTGCCTGTGTCTCTGCCTCTCTCACTCTCTCTGTCACTATCATAAATAAAAGAATCGAATTGAATCCAGTTGAAAAAAATCATAAAGAATCAAATCGAAAAGAATCGAATTCCATGTAACGAAAAGATTCGAATTGAAAAGAATCGAATCGAAACAAAAGAATCGAATCGAATCGACATGAATCAAAAAGAATCGAATCAAAACGAATCGAAAAGAAACAAATCAAGTAGAATCTAAAAGAATCGAATCGAATCAAATCGAAAAAATTCGAATAGAATTGTCTCGAAAAGAATCAAAACGAATCGAACCGAAGAGAATCGATTCGAATCAAAATAAAAAGTATCGTATCAAATCGAATCGAAAAGAATCATATCAAATAGAATCGAAAGAATGGAATCAAATCTAAAACAATCGAATCGAATCGAAAAGAATCGAATTGAACGGAATGGAATCGAAAAGAATACAATGGAATAGAATCGAAAGAAATCGAATAGAATCAAATCAAACCAAAAAGAATCGAATTGAATTGATCCTAACCAAAAGAAGCGAAATGAATCGACTCGAACCGAAAAAATAAAATCGAAAAGAATCTAATCTCAACGAAAATCATCGAAATGAATAGAATCGAAAAGAATCGAATTGAATCAAATCGAAAAGAATCGAATGGAATCCAATCGAAAAGAATCAGATTGATTCGAATCGAAACAAATTGAATCCAATCGAAAAGAATCTAATTGAATCGAATCGAAAAGAATCGAATTCAATCCAAACGAATCGATTCGAATGGAATAGAAAAGAATAGAATAGAATACAATCGAAAAGAATCAAATCGAATCGAAAAGAATCGAATCGAAAAGAACTGAATCGAATCGAAAAGAAACGAATCGAACCGAATCAAAAAGAAAACAATCGAATCGAATCAAATACAAAAGAATCGCTTTGAATAGCATAGAATTGAAAAGAATCGAATCAATCGAATTGAAAACAATCGAATCGAAAAGAATCGAATCAAAAAAAGTCGAATCGAAACGAAAACAATCGAATCGAATCGAATCTAAAAGAATCGTATTGAATTGCATCGAGTCGAAAAGACTCGAATCAAAAAGACTCGAATCGAATTGAATCAAATCGAAAAGAATCTAATAGAAGCCACTCGAACAGAATCAAATCGAAATGATTCAAAATGAATCGAATAGAATAGAATCGAAAAAAATCGAAACGAATCGAAACGAATCGAAACGAATTGAATCGAAGAGAATCGATTAGATTCGAAATGAAAAGAATCGTATTGAATCGAATCGAAAAGAATCAAATCGAATCGAATCGAAAGAATTGAATCAAATCGAAAAGAATCCAATTGAATCGAAAAGAATCGAACTGAATGGAATCAAATCGAAAAGAATCTAATCGAATCGAAAAGAATCGAATCAAATTTAATGGAATCGAAAAGAATCGAATTGATTCGAAAAGAATCGAAATGAAACAAATCAGATCAAATGGAAAAGCATCAAATCGAATTGACAAGAATCGAATCGAATCGAAATGAATCGAATCAAAAAGAATCGAATCGAAAAGAATCGAATTGAAAAGAATCGAATCGAATCGAAAAGACTTGAATCAAATTAAAAATATCAAATCGAATCGAATCGCAAAGAATCGAATTGAAATGACTCGAATGGAAACGAATCGATTTGAAACGAAAAGAATCGAATCGAATCGAAAAGAATCGAATTGTATCTAATCAAAAAAATCGAATCGTATCGACTCGAATCGAAAAGAATCCAATTGCATCATCGAATGGAAACTAATCGAATTGAATAGAATCGAAAAGAATCGAATCGAATCAAATCGAAAACAATCAAATTGAATTGACCGAAAAGAATCGAATTGAATCAAATCGAATCGAAATGAAAGAATCGAATCGATTCAAATAGAAAAGAATCGAATCGAAAAGAATCAAATTGACACGAAAAGAATCGAATCGAATCAAAAAGTATCGAATTGATTCGAAAACATTCGAATCGAATTGAAATGAATCCGATCGAAATGAAAAGAATCTACTCGAATCGAATCCAAAAGAATCGAATCCAAAAGAATCGAATCGAATCCAAAAGAATCGAATTGAATTGAATCAAAAGAAATGAATTGAATTGAATCCAAAAGGAACTAATCGAATCAAATCGAAAAAACTCGAATAGAAGCAAATCGAATCAAAAAGAATCGAATAGATTCGAATAAAAAAGAATCGAATTGAGGGATCCCTGGGTGGCGCAGCGGTTTAGCGCCTGCCTTTGGCCCAGGGCGCGATCCTGGAGACCCGGGATCGAATCCCACATCGGGCTCCCGGTGCATGGAGCCTGCTTCTCCCTCTGCCTGTGTCTCTGCCTCTCTCACTCTCTCTGTGAGTATCATAAAAAAAGAATCGAATTGAATCGTGTTGAAAAAAATCATAAAGAATCAATTCGAAAAGAATCGAATTCCATGTAACGAAAAGATTCGAATTGAAAAGAATCGAATCGAAACAAAAGAATCGAATCGAATCGACATGAATCAAAAAGAATCGAATCAAAACGAATCGAAAAGAAACAAATCAAGTAGAATCTAAAAGAATCGAATCGAATCAAATCGAAAAAATTCGAATAGAATTGAATCGAAAAGAATCAAAACGAATCGAACCGAAGAGAATCGATTCGAATCAAGATAAAAAGTATCGTATCAAATCGAATCGAAAAGAATCCTATCAAATAGAATCGAAAGAATGGAATCAAATCTAAAACAATCGAATCGAATCGAAAAGAATCGAATTGAACGGAATGGAATCGAAAAGAATACAATAGAATAGAATCGAAAGAAATCGAATAGAATCAAATCAAATCAAAAAGAATCGAATTGAATTGATCCTAACCAAAATAAGCGAAATGAATCGACTCGAACCGAAAAAATAAAATCGAAAAGAATCTAATCTCAACGAAAATCATCGAAATGAATAGAATCGAAAAGAATCGAATTGAATCAAATCGAAAAGAATCGAATGGAATCCAATCGAAAAGAATCAAATTGATTCGAATCGAAACAAATTGAATCCAATCGAAAAGAATCTAATTGAATCGAATCGAAAAGAATCGAATTCAATCCAAACGAATCGATTCGAATGGAATAGAAAAGAATAGAATAGAATACAATCGAAAAGAATCAAATCGAATCGAAAAGAATCGAATCGAAAAGAACTGAATCGAATCGAAAAGAAACGAATCGAACCGAATCAAAAAGAAAACAATCGAATCGAATCAAATACAAAAGAATCGCTTTGAATAGCATAGAATTGAAAAGAATCGAATCAATCGAATTGAAAACAATCGAATCGAAAAGAATCGAATCAAAAAAAGTCGAATCGAAACGAAAACAATCGAATCGAATCGAATCTAAAAGAATCGTATTGAATTGCATCGAGTCGAAAAGACTCGAATCAAAAAGACTCGAATCGAATTGAATCAAATCGAAAAGAATCTAATAGAAACCACTCGAACAGAATCAAATCGAAATGATTCAAAATGAATCGAATAGAATAGAATCGAAAAAAATCGAAACGAATCGAAACGAATTGAATCGAAGAGAATCGATTAGAATAGAAATGAAAAGAATCGTATTGAATCGAATCGAAAAGAATCAAATCGAATCGAATCGAAAGAATTGAATCAAATCGAAAAGAATCCAATCGAATCGAAAAGAATGGAACTGAATGGAATCAAATCGAAAAGAATCGAATCGAATCGAAAAGAATCGAATCAAATTTAATGGAATCGAAAAGAATCGAATTGATTCGAAAAGAATCGAAATGAAACAAATCAGATCAAATGGAAAAGCATCAAATCGAATTGACAAGAATCGAATCGAATCGAAATGAATCGAATCAAAAAGAATCGAATCGAAAAGAATCGAATTGAAAAGAATCGAATCGAATCGAAAAGACTTGAATCAAATTAAAAATATCAAATCGAATCGAATCGCAAAGAATCGAATTGAAAAGACTCGAATGGAAACGAATCGATTTGAAACGAAAAGAATCGAATCGAATCGAATCGAATTGAATTGAAAGAATCGAATTGAATAGAAAAAAATCGAATAAAAAAGAATCGAATCTTAAAGAAAAGAATCAAATTGAATCAGTCGATTAAATTCTAGTCGAATCCAATCAAAAAGAATGAAATCGAGTCCAATCGAATCGAAAAGAATCGAATCGAATCGAAATTTATCTAATCAAAAAGAATCGAATCGTATCGACTGGAATCGAAAAGAATCCAATTGCATCATCGAATGGAAAATAATCGAATTGAATAGAATAGAAAACAATCGAATCGAATCAAATCGAAAAGAATCAAATTGAATTGATCGAAAAGAATCGAATTGAATCAAATCGAATCGAAATGAAAGAATCGAATCGATTCAAATAGAAAAGAATCAAATCGAAAAGAATCAAATCGACACGAAAAGAATCGAATCGAATCAAAAAGTATCGAATTGATTCGAAAACATTCGAATCGAAATGAATCGAATCCGATCGAAATGAAAAGAATCTACTCGATTCGAATCCAAAAGAATCGAATCCAAAAGATCGAATCGAATCAAAAAGAATCGAATTGAATTGAATCAAAAGAAATGAATTGAATTGAATCAAAAAGGAACTAATCGAATCAAATCGAATAGAATCAAATCGAATCAAAAAGAATCGAATAGATTCGAATAACAAAGAATCGAATTGAGGGATCCCTGGGTGGCGCAGCGGTTTAGCGCCTGCCTTTGGCCCAGGGCGCGATCCTGGAGACCCGGGATCGAATCCCACATCGGGCTCCTGGTGCATGGAGCCTACTTCTCCCTCTGCCTGTGTCTCTGCCTCTCTCACTCTCTCTGTGACTATCATAAAAAAAAGAATCGAATTGAATCCAGTTGAAAAAAATCATAAAGAATCAAATCGAAAAGAATCGAATTCCATGTAACGAAAAGATTCGAATTGAAAAGAATCGAATCGAAACAAAAGAATCGAATCGAATCGACATGAATCAAAAAGAATCGAATCAAAACGAATCGAAAAGAAACAAATCAAGTAGAATCTAAAAGAATCGAATCGAATCCAATCGAAAAAATTCGAATAGAATTGAAGCGAAAAGAATCAAACCGAATCGAACCGAAAGAGAATCGATTCGAATCAAAATAAAAAGTATCGTATCAAATCGAATCGAAAAGAATCATATCAAATAGAATCGAAAGAATGGAATCAAATCTAAAACAATCGAATCGAATCGAAAAGAAACTAATTGAACGGAATGGAATCGAAAAGAATAAAATGGAATAGAATCGAAAGAAATCGAATAGAATCAAATCAAATCAAAAAGAATCGAATTGAATTGATCCTAACCAAAATAAGCGAAATGAATCGACTCGAACCGAAAAAAATCAAATCGAAAAGAATCTAATCTCAACGAAAATCATCGAAATGAATAGAATCGAAAAGAATCGAATTGAATCAAATCGAAAAGAATCGAATGGAATCCAATCGAAAAGAATCAAATTGATTCGAATCGAAACAAATTGAATCCAATCGAAAAGAATCTAATTGAATCGAATCGAAAAGAATCGAATTCAATCCAAACGAATCGATTCGAATGGAATAGAAAAGAATAGAATAGAATAGAATCGAAAAGTATCAAATCGAATCGAAAAGAATCGAATCGAAAAGAACTGAATCGAATCGAAAAGAAACGAATCGAACCGAATCAAAAAGAAAACAATCGAATCGAATCAAATACAAAAGAATCGCTTTGAGTAGCATAGAATTGAAAAGAATCGAATCAATCAAATTGAAAACAATCGAATCGAAAAGAATCGAATCAAAAAAAGTCGAATCGAAACGAAAACAATCGAATCGAATCGAATCTAAAAGAATCGTATTGAATTGCATCGAGTCGAAAAGACTCGAATCAAAAAGACTCGAATCGAATTGAATCAAATCGAAAAGAATCTAATAGAAGCCACTCGAACAGAATCAAATCGAAATGATTCAAAATGAATCGAATAGAATAGAATCGAAAAAATCGAAACGAATCGAAACGAATCGAAACGAATTGAATCGAAGAGAATCGATTAGATTCGAAATGAAAAGAATCGTATTGAATCGAATCGAAAAGAATCAAATCGAATCGAATCGAAAGAATTGAATCAAATCGAAAAGAATCCAATCGAATCGAAAAGGATCGAACTGAATGGAATCAAATCGAAAAGAATCTAATCGAATCGAAAAGAATCGAATCAAATTTAATGGAATCGAAAAGAATCGAATTGATTCGAAAAGAATCGAAATGAAACAAATCAGATCAAATGGAAAAGCATCAAATCGAATTGACAAGAATCGAATCGAATCGAAATGAATCGAATCAAAAAGAATCGAATCGAAAAGAATCGAATTGAAAAGAATCGAATCGAATCGAAAAGACTTGAATCAAATTAAAAATATCAAATCGAATCGAATCGCAAAGAATCGAATTGAAAAGACTCGAATGGAAACGAATCGATTTGAAACGAAAAGAATCGAATCGAATTGAAAAGAATCGAATTGTATCTAATCAAAAAGAATCGAATCGTATCGACTCGAATCGAAAAGAATCCAATTGCATCATCGAATGGAAACTAATCGAATTGAATAGAATCGAAAAGAATCGAATCGAATCAAATCGAAAACAATCAAATTGAATTGACCGAAAAGAATCGAATTGAATCAAATCGAATCGAAATGAAAGAATCGAATCGATTCAAATAGAAAAGAATCGAATCGAAAAGAATCAAATTGACACGAAAAGAATCGAATCGAATCAAAAAGTATCGAATTGATTCGAAAACATTCGAATCGAAAAGAATCGAATTGAAATGAATCCGATCGAAATGAAAAGAATCTACTCGAATCGAATCCAAAAGAATCGAATCCAAAAGAATCGAATCGAATCCAAAAGAATCGAATTGAATTGAATCAAAAGAAATGAATTGAATTGAATCCAAAAGGAACTAATCGAATCAAATCGAAAAAAACTCGAATAGAAGCAAATCGAATCAAAAAGAATCGAATAGATTCGAATAAAAAAGAATCGAATTGAGGGATCCCTGGGTGGCGCAGCGGTTTAGCGCCTGCCTTTGGCCCAGGGCGCGATCCTGGAGACCAGGGATCGAATCCCACATCGGGCTCCCAGTGCATGGAGCCTGCTTCTCCCTCTGCCTGTGTCTCTGCCTCTCTCACTCTCTCTGTCACTATCATAAATAAAAGAATCGAATTGAATCCAGTTGAAAAAAATCATAAAGAATCAAATCGAAAAGAATCGAATTCCATGTAACGAAAAGATTCGAATTGAAAAGAATCGAATCGAAACAAAAGAATCGAATCGAATCGACATGAATCAAAAAGAATCGAATCAAAACGAATCGAAAAGAAACAAATCAAGTAGAATCTAAAAGAATCGAATCGAATCAAATCGAAAAAATTCGAATAGAATTGTCTCGAAAAGAATCAAAACGAATCGAACCGAAGAGAATCGATTCGAATCAAAATAAAAAGTATCGTATCAAATCGAATCGAAAAGAATCCTATCAAATAGAATCGAAAGAATGGAATCAAATCTAAAACAATCGAATCGAATCGAAAAGAATCGAATTGAACGGAATGGAATCGAAAAGAATACAATGGAATAGAATCGAAAGAAATCGAATAGAATCAAATCAAATCAAAAAGAATCGAATTGAATTGATCCTAACCAAAATAAGCGAAATGAATCGACTCGAACCGAAAAAATAAAATCGAAAAGAATCTAATCTCAACGAAAATCATCCAAATGAATAGAATCGAAAAGAATCGAATTGAATCAAATCGAAAAGAATCGAATGGAATCCAATCGAAAAGAATCAGATTGATTCGAATCGAAACAAATTGAATCCAATCGAAAAGAATCTAATTGAATCGAATCGAAAAGAATCGAATTCAATCCAAACGAATCGATTCGAATGGAATAGAAAAGAATAGAATCGAATAGAATCGAAAAGAATCAAATCGAATCGAAAAGAATCGAATCGAAAAGAATTGAATCGAACCGAAAAGAAACGAATCGAACCGAATCAAAAAGAAAACAATCGAATCGAATCAAATACAAAAGAATCGCTTTGAGTAGCATAGAATTGAAAAGAATCGAATCAATCGAATTGAAAACAATCGAATCGAAAAGAATCGAATCAAAAAAAGTCGAATCGAAACGAAAACAATCGAATCGAATCGAATCTAAAAGAATCGTATTGAATTGCATCGAGTCGAAAAGACTCGAATCAAAAAGACTCGAATCGAATTGAATCAAATCGAAAAGAATCTAATAGAAACCACTCGAACAGAATCAAATCGAAATGATTCAAAATGAATCGAATAGAATAGAATCGAAAAAAATCGAAACGAATCGAAACGAATTGAATCGAAGAGAATCGATTAGAATAGAAATGAAAAGAATCGTATTGAATCGAATCGAAAAGAATCAAATCGAATCGAATCGAAAGAATTGAATCAAATCGAAAAGAATCCAATCGAATCGAAAAGAATCGAACTGAATGGAATCAAATCGAAAAGAATCGAATCGAATCGAAAAGAATCGAATCAAATTTAATGGAATCGAAAAGAATCGAATTTATTCGAAAAGAATCGAAATGAAACAAATCAGATCAAATGGAAAAGCATCAAATCGAATTGACAAGAATCGAATCGAATCGAAATGAATCGAATCAAAAAGAATCGAATCGAAAAGAATCGAATTGAAAAGAATCGAATCGAATCGAAAAGACTTGAATCAAATTAAAAATATCAAATCGAATCGAATCGCAAAGAATCGAATTGAAAAGACTCGAATGGAAACGAATCGATTTGAAACGAAAAGAATCGAATCGAATCGAATCGAATTGAATTGAAAGAATCGAATTGAATAGAAAAAAATCGAATAAAAAAGAATCGAATCTTAAAGAAAAGAATCAAATTGAATCAGTCGATTAAATTCTAGTCGAATCCAATCAAAAAGAATGAAATCGAGTCCAATCGAATCGAAAAGAATCGAATCGAATCGAAATTTATCTAATCAAAAAGAATCGAATCGTATCGACTGGAATCGAAAAGAATCCAATTGCATCATCGAATGGAAAATAATCGAATTGAATAGAATAGAAAACAATCGAATCGAATCAAATCGAAAAGAATCAAATTGAATTGATCGAAAAGAATCGAATTGAATCAAATCGAATCGAAATGAAAGAATCGAATCGATTCAAATAGAAAAGAATCAAATCGAAAAGAATCAAACCGACACGAAAAGAATCGAATCGAATCAAAAAGTATCGAATTGATTCGAAAACATTCGAATCGAAATGAATCGAATCCGATCGAAATGAAAAGAATCTACTCGATTCGAATCCAAAAGAATCGAATCCAAAAGATCGAATCGAATCAAAAAGAATCGAATTGAATTGAATCAAAAGAAATGAATTGAATTGAATCCAAAAGGAACTAATCGAATCAAATCGAAAAAAACTCGAATAGAAGCAAATCGAATCAAAAAGAATCGAATAGATTCGAATAAAAAAGAATCGAATTGAGGGATCCCTGGGTGGCGCAGCGGTTTAGCGCCTGCCTTTGGCCCAGGGCGCGATCCTGGAGACCAGGGATCGAATCCCACATCGGGCTCCTGGTGCATGGAGCCTGCTTCTCCCTCTGCCTGTGTCTCTGCCTCTCTCACTCTCTCTGTCACTATCATAAATAAAAGAATCGAATGGAATCGTGTTGAAAAAAATCATAAAGAATCAAATCGAAAAGAATCGAATTCCATGTAACGAAAAGATTCGAATTGAAAAGAATCGAATCGAAACAAAAGAATCGAATCGAATCGACATGAATCAAAAAGAATCGAATCAAAACGAATCGAAAAGAAACAAATCAAGTAGAATCTAAAAGAATCGAATCGAATCAAATCGAAAAAATTCGAATAGAATTGTCTCGAAAAGAATCAAAACGAATCGAACCGAAGAGAATCGATTCGAATCAAAATAAAAAGTATCGTATCAAATCGAATCGAAAAGAATCCTATCAAATAGAATCGAAAGAATGGAATCAAATCTAAAACAATCGAATCGAATCGAAAAGAATCGAATTGAACGGAATGGAATCGAAAAGAATACAATGGAATAGAATCGAAAGAAATCGAATAGAATCAAATCAAATCAAAAAGAATCGAATTGAATTGATCCTAACCAAAATAAGCGAAATGAATCGACTCGAACCGAAAAAATAAAATCGAAAAGAATCTAATCTCAACGAAAATCATCGAAATGAATAGAATCGAAAAGAATCGAATTGAATCAAATCGAAAAGAATCGAATGGAATCCAATCGAAAAGAATCAGATTGATTCGAATCGAAACAAATTGAATCCAATCGAAAAGAATCTAATTGAATCGAATCGAAAAGAATCGAATTCAATCCAAACGAATCGATTCGAATGGAATAGAAAAGAATAGAATAGAATACAATCGAAAAGAATCAAATCGAATCGAAAAGAATCGAATCGAAAAGAACTGAATCGAATCGAAAAGAAACGAATCGAACCGAATCAAAAAGAAAACAATCGAATCGAATCAAATACAAAAGAATCGCTTTGAATAGCATAGAATTGAAAAGAATCGAATCAATCGAATTGAAAACAATTGAATCGAAAAGAATCGAATCAAAAAAAGTCGAATCGAAACGAAAACAATCGAATCGAATCGAATCTAAAAGAATCGTATTGAATTGCATCGAGTCGAAAAGACTCGAATCAAAAAGACTCGAATCGAATTGAATCAAATCGAAAAGAATCTAATAGAAGCCACTCGAACAGAATCAAATCGAAATGATTCAAAATGAATCGAATAGAATAGAATCGAAAAAAATCGAAACGAATCGAAACGAATCGAAACGAATTGAATCGAAGAGAATCGATTAGATTCGAAATGAAAGAATCGTATTGAATCGAATCGAAAAGAATCAAATCGAATCGAATCGAAAGAATTGAATCAAATCGAAAAGAATCCAATTGAATCGAAAAGAATCGAACTGAATGGAATCAAATCGAAAAGAATCTAATCGAATCGAAAAGAATCGAATCAAATTTAATGGAATCGAAAAGAATCGAATTGATTCGAAAAGAATCGAAATGAAGGAATGGAAGTGGGAGGAGCAAGATGGCGGAAGAGTAGGGTCTCCAAATCACCTGTCTCCACCAAACTACCTAGAAAACCTTCAAATTATCCTGAAAATCTATGAATTCGGCCTGAGATTTAAAGAGAGACCAGCTGGAATGCTACAGTGAGAAGAGTTCGCGCATCTATCAAGGTAGGAAGACGGGGAAAAAGAAATAAAGAAACAAAGGCCTCCAAGGGGGAGGGGCCCCGCGAGGAGCCGGGCTGAGGCCGGGGCGAGTGTCCCCAGGACAGGAGAGCCCCGTCCCGGAGGAGCAGGAGCTGCACCGACCTTCCCGGGCGGAAAGGGGCTCGTGGGGAGTTGGAGCAGGACCAGGAGGGCGAGGAGGCCCTCGGGCTCCCGGGGACAGTAACAGAGCAACTGCGCGCCCAGGAGAGTGCGCCGAGCTCCCTAAGGGCTGCAGCGCGCACGGCGGGACCCGGAGCAGCTCGGGGGGGCTCGGGGGCGGCTCCGTGGAGGGGGCTGCGGGGCCCCGGGAGCAGCTCGGAGGGGCTCGGGCAGAAGAAGAGGCTCCGTGCGGAGGGGGCTGCGCGGTTCCAGGACCAGCTCGGAGGGGCTCGGGCAGCAGCTCCGCGGAGGGGGCTGCGCGGCCCGGGAGCGCGAATCCACCAGCGCAGGCCCCGGAGCACAGGGCGCCGGGACACAGCCCAGGATCCCGCCTCCCCCGGGACAGGCAGAGGCCGGGAGGGCCCAGGACAGCAAGGACGCTCCTGCCCCAGCTGAGCAGATCAGCGGCCCCGCCCCGGAGCCTCCAGGCCCTGCAGACGGAGTTCCTGCCGGAGCTGAATCCAGGTTTCCAGAGCTGCCCCGCCACTGGGGCTGTTCCTCCTGCGGCCTCACGGGGTAAACAACCCCCACTGAGCCCTGCACCAGGCAGGGGCACAGCAGCTCCCCCAACTGCTAACACCTGAAAATCAGCACAACAGGCCCCTCCCCCAGAAGATCAGCTAGACTGACAACTTCCAGGAGAAGCCAAGGGACTTAAAGTACACAGAATCAGAAGATACTCCCCGGTGGTTCTTTTTTTTTTTTTTTTTTTTTTTGGTTTTTTTTTGTTTGTTTGTTTTGTTTTGTTTTGTTTTGTTTTGCTTTTTGATTTGTTTCCTTCCCCCACCCCCTTTTTTCCTCCTTTCTTTTTCTTTCTCTTTTTCTTTTTTTTTTTTTTTTCGTTTTTTTTTCTTTTTCTTCCCTTTTTTTTTCTCTTTCTCTTTTCTTTCCTTCTTTCTCTCCTCTCTTTTTCTCTTTTTCCCAATACAACTTGCTTTTGGCCACTCTGCACTGAGCAAAATGACTAGAAGGAAAACCTCACCTCAAAAGAAAGAATCAGAAACAGTCCTCTCTCCCACAGAGTTACAAAATCTGGATTACAATTCAATGTCAGAAAGCCAATTCAGAAGCACTATTATACAGCTACTGGTGGCTCTAGAAAAAAGTATAAAGGACTCAAGAGACTTCATGACTGCAGAATTTAGAGCTAATCAGGCAGAAATTAAAAACCAATTGAATGAGATGCAATCCAAACTAGAAGTCCTAACGACGAGGGTTAACGACGTGGAAGAACGAGTGAGTGACCTAGAAGACAAGTTGACAGCAAAGAGGGAAACTGAGGAAAAAAGAGACAAACAATTAAAAGACCATGAAGATAGATTAAGGGAAATAAACGACAGCCTGAGGAAGAAAAACCTACGTTTAATTGGGGTTCCCGAGGGCGCCGAAAGGGACAGAGGGCCAGAATATGTATTTGAACAAATTCTAGCTGAAAACTTTCCTAATCTGGGAAGGGAAACAGGCATTCAGATCCAGGAAATAGAGAGATCCCCCCCTAAAATCAATAAAAACCGTTCAACACCTCGACATTTAATTGTGAAGCTTGCAAATTCCAAAGATAAGGAGAAGATCCTTAAAGCAGCAAGAGACAAGAAATCCCTGACTTTTATGGGGAGGAGTATTAGGGTAACAGCAGACCTCTCCACAGAGACCTGGCAGGCCAGAAAGGGCTGGCAGGATATATTCAGGGTCCTAAATGAAAAGAACATGCAACCAAGAATACTTTATCCAGCAAGGCTCTCATTCAAAATGGAAGGAGAGATAAAGAGCTTCCAAGACAGGCAGCAACTAAAAGAATATGTGACCTCCAAACCAGCTCTGCAAGAAATTTTAAGGGGGCCTCTTAAAATTCCCCTTTAAGAAGAAGTTCAGTGGAACAGTCCACAAAAACAAAGACTGAATAGATATCATGATGACACTAAACTCATATCTCTCAATAGTAACTCTGAATGTGAACGGGCTTAATGACCCCATCAAAAGGCGCAGGGTTTCAGACTGGATAAAAAAGCAGGACCCATCTATTTGCTGTCTACAAGAGACTCATTTTAGACAGAAGGACACCTACAGCCTGAAAATAAAAGGTTGGAGAACCATTTACCATTCGAATGGTCCTCAAAAGAAAGCAGGGGTAGCCATCCTTATATCAGATAAACTAAAATTTACCCCAAAGACTGTAGTGAGAGATGAAGAGGGACACTATATCATACTTAAAGGATCTATTCAACAAGAGGACTTAACAATCCTCAATATATATGCTCCAAATGTGGGAGCTGCCAAATATATAAATCAATTATTAACCAAAGTGAAGAAATACTTAGATAATAATACACTTATACTTGGTGACTTCAATCTAGCTCTTTCTATACTCGATAGGTCTTCTAAGCAAAACATCTCCAAAGAAACGAGAGCTTTAAATGATACACTGGACCAGATGGATTTCACAGATATCTACAGAACTTTACATCCAAACTCAACTGAATACACATTCTTCTCAAGCGCACATGGAACTTTCTCCAGAATAGACCACATATTGGGTCACAAATCGGGTCTGAACCGATACCAAAAGATTGGGATTGTCCCCTGCATATTCTCGGACCATAATGCCTTGAAATTAGAACTAAATCACAACAAGAAGTTTGGAAGGACCTCAAACACATGGAGGTTAAGGACCATCCTGCTAAAAGATAAAAGGGTCAACCAGGAAATTAAGGAAGAATTAAAAAGATTCATGGAAACTAATGAGAATGAAGATACAACCGTTCAAAATCTTTGGGATGCAGCAAAAGCAGTCCTAAGGGGGAAATACATCGCAATACAAGCATCCATTCAAAAACTGGAAAGAACTCAAATACAAAAGCTAACCTTACACATAAAGGAGCTAGAGAAAAAACAGCAAATAGATCCTACACCCAAGAGAAGAAGGGAGCTAATAAAGATTCGAGCAGAACTCAACGAAATCGAGACCAGAAGAACTGTGGAACAGATCAACAGAACCAGGAGTTGGTTCTTTGAAAGAATTAATAAGATAGATAAACCATTAGCCAGCCTTATTAAAAAGAAGAGAGAGAAGACTCAAATTAATAAAATCATGAATGAGAAAGGAGAGATCACTACCAACACCAAGGAAATACAAACGATTTTAAAAACCTATTATGAACAGCTATACGCCAATAAATTAGGCAATCTAGAAGAAATGGACGCATTCCTGGAAAGCCACAAACTACCAAAACTGGAACAGGAAGAAATAGAAAACCTGAACAGGCCAATAACCAGGGAGGAAATTGAAGCAGTCATCAAAAACCTCCCAAGACACAAGAGTCCAGGGCCAGATGGCTTCCCAGGAGAATTTTATCAAACGTTTAAAGAAGAAATCATACCTATTCTCCTAAAGCTGTTTGGAAAGATAGAAAGAGATGGAGTACTTCCAAATTCGTTCTATGAAGCCAGCATCACCTTAATTCCAAAGCCAGACAAAGACCCCGCCAAAAAGGAGAATTACAGACCAATATCCCTGATGAACATGGATGCAAAAATTCTCAACAAGATACTGGCCAATAGGATCCAACAGTACATTAAGAAAATTATTCACCATGACCAAGTAGGATTTATCCCTGGGACACAAGGCTGGTTCAACACCCGTAAAACAATCAATGTGATTCATCATATCAGCAAGAGAAAAACCAAGAACCATATGATCCTCTCATTGGATGCAGAGAAAGCATTTGACAAAATACAGCATCCATTCCTGATCAAAACTCTTCAGAGTGTAGGGATAGAGGGAACATTCCTCGACATCTTAAAAGCCATCTATGAAAAGCCCACAGCAAATATCATTCTCAATGGGGAAGCACTGGGAGCCTTTCCCCTAAGATCAGGAACAAGACAGGGATGTCCACTCTCACCACTGCTATTCAACATAGTACTGGAAGTCCTAGCCTCAGCAATCAGACAACAAAAAGACATTAAAGGCATTCAAATTGGCAAAGAAGAAGTCAAACTCTCCCTCTTCGCCGATGACATGATACTCTACATAGAAAACCCAAAAGTCTCCACCCCAAGATTGCTAGAACTCATACAGCAATTCGGTAGCGTGGCAGGATACAAAATCAATGCCCAGAAGTCAGTGGCATTTCTATACACTAACAATGAGACTGAAGAAAGAGAAATTAAGGAGTCAATCCCATTTACAATTGCACCCAAAAGCATAAGATACCTAGGAATAAACCTCACCAAAGATGTAAAGGATCTATACCCTCAAAACTATAGAACACTTCTGAAAGAAATTGAGGAAGACACAAAGAGATGGAAAAATATTCCATGCTCATGGATTGGCAGAATTAATATTGTGAAAATGTCAATGTTACCCAGGGCAATATACACGTTTAATGCAATCCCTATCAAAATACCATGGACTTTCTTCAGAGAGTTAGAACAAATTATTTTAAGATTTGTGTGGAATCAGAAGAGACCCCGAATAGCCAGGGGAATTTTAAAAAAGAAAACCATATCTGGGGGCATCACAATGCCAGATTTCAGGTTGTACTACAAAGCTGTGGTCATCAAGACAGTGTGGTACTGGCACAAAAACAGACACATAGATCAGTGGAACAGAATAGAGAATCCAGAAGTGGACCCTGAACTTTATGGGCAACTAATATTCGATAAAGGAGGAAAGACTATCCATTGGAAGAAAGACAGTCTCTTCAATAAATGGTGCTGGGAAAATTGGACATCCACATGCAGAAGAATGAAACTAGACCACTCTCTTTCACCATACACAAAGATAAACTCAAAATGGATGAAAGATCTAAATGTGAGGCAAGATTCCATCAAAATCCTAGAGAAGAACACAGGCAACACCCTTTTTGAACTCGGCCATAGTAACTTCTTGCAAGATACATCCACGAAGGCAAAAGAAACAAAAGCAAAAATGAACTATTGGGACTTCATCAAGATAAGAAGCTTTTGCACAGCAAAGGATACAGTCAACAAAACTCAAAGACAACCTACAGAATGGGAGAAGATACTTGCAAATGACATATCAGATAAAGGGCTAGTTTCCAAGATCTATAAAGAACTTATTAAACTCAACACCAAAGAAACAAACAATCCAATCATGAAATGGGCAAAAGACATGAACAGAAATCTCACAGAAGAAGACATAGACATGGCCAACATACACATGAGAAAATGCTCTGCATCACTTGCCATCAGGGAAATACAAATCAAAACCACAATGAGATACCACCTCACACCAGTGAGAATGGGAAAAATTAACAAGGCAGGAAACAACAAATGTTGGAGAGGATGTGGAGAAAAGGGAACCCTCTTACACTGTTGGTGGGAATGTGAACTGGTGCAGCCACTGTGGAAAACTGTGTGGAGGTTCCTCAAACAGTTAAAAATATACCTGCCCTACGACCCAGCAATTGCACTGTTGGGGATTTACCCCAAAGATACAAATGCAATGAAACGCTGGGACACCTGCACCCCGATGTTTCTAGCAGCAATGGCCACGATAGCCAAACTGTGGAAGGAGCCTCGGTGTCCAACGAAAGATGAATGGATAAAGAAGATGTGGTTTATGTATACAATGGAATATTACTCAGCTATTAGAAATGACAAATACCCACCATTTGCTTCAACGTGGATGGAACTGGAGGGTATTATGCTGAGTGAAGTAAGTCAGTCGGAGAAGGACAAACATTATATGTTCTCATTCATTTGGGGAATATAAATAATAGTGAAAGGGAAAATAAGGGAAGGGAGAAGAAATGTGTGGGAAATATCAGAAAGGGAGACAGAACATAAAGACTGCTAACTCTGGGAAACGAACTAGGGGTGGTAGAAGGGGAGGAGGGCGGGGGGTGGGAGTGAATGGGTGACGGGCACTGGGTGTTATTCTGTATGTTAGTAAATTGAACACCAATAAAAAAAAAAAAAAAAAAAAAAAAACAAAAAGGAATGGAAGTATCTGGATGAAAAATCTGGCTCTTGCCAAAAATAAACCTTTTAGTTCCTGGACTGTTGACAACTTGTCTATGAGGAAATCTGAGGCTGTGGAATGCAGACTGAAGAGATCTTTTCTCTCATGCTGGAAAGAACTCTGGACGCAAAGTCACAGGAAATGGTGTCCAATGCAACAAGTGCCAATGCTTTCCAGCTCGGCGATTTTTAGCAAATCACATAAATATTCTGTGACTTGAAGGTTTTTTGTTTTTAATTGAAGTGCATATTTACTTGGATTTCTTTAATTTTTCCTTCATGCCCTTTCTCAGTCCCACAGTTTCCCCCAGGATACCACATTTCATTCCCATGGTCTAAGATCTTCTTGGTTGTGATAGTTCTTTAAACTTTGATTTTGATGACCTTTACAGTTTTAAGGATTACTAGTTAAATGTTGTTTAAAATTGATATTTGTCTAATGTTTTTCTCATGGTTGTACTGGGGTCATGGTTTTGGGAAGAAAGATCACAGAAATGAAGAGCCATTTTCACCATTTCATACCGAGGGTACATACCATCAACATGAATTATAACTGGTGATGTTAATCTGATCATCTGGATGACATCATGCTTGTCAAGTTTTTCTACTGTGAAGTTATTCATTTTTTCCTATCTCCATACTGTGGGACTTGCAAAGATGTATCATCTACACTTAAGAAGTAGGAAGTTTGGCTCTCTCGCTTGACACTGGAATATCTAAATAAATTATTTAGAATTTTTCTAGATGAAAAAAAAAAAAAAAAAAAAAAAAAAAAAGAAAAGAATCGAAATGAAACAAATCAGATCAAATGGAAAAGCATCAAATCGAATTGACAAGAATCGAATCGAATCGAAATGAATCGAATCAAAAAGAATCGAATCGAAAAGAATCGAATTGAAAAGAATCGAATCGAATCGAAAAGACTTGAATCAAATTAAAAATATCAAATCGAATCGAATCACAAAGAATCGAATTGAAATGACTCGAATGGAAACGAATCGATTTGAAACGAAAAGAATCGAATCGAATCGAAAAGAATCGAATTGTATCTAATCAAAAAAATCGAATCGTATCGACTCGAATCGAAAAGAATCCAATTGCATCATCGAATGGAAACTAATCGAATTGAATAGAATCGAAAAGAATCGAATCGAATCAAATCGAAAACAATCAAATTGAATTGACCGAAAAGAATCGAATTGAATCAAATCGAATCGAAATGAAAGAATCGAATCGATTCAAATAGAAAAGAATCGAATCGAAAAGAATCAAATTGACACGAAAAGAATCGAATCGAATCAAAAAGTATCGAATTGATTCGAAAACATTCGAATCGAATTGAAATGAATCCGATCGAAATGAAAAGAATCTACTCGAATCGAATCCAAAAGAATCGAATCCAAAAGAATCGAATCGAATCCAAAAGAATCGAATTGAATTGAATCAAAAGAAATGAATTGAATTGAATCCAAAAGGAACTAATCGAATCAAATCGAAAAAACTCGAATAGAAGCAAATCGAATCAAAAAGAATCGAATAGATTCGAATAAAAAAGAATCGAATTGAGGGATCCCTGGGTGGCGCAGCGGTTTAGCGCCTGCCTTTGGCCCAGGGCGCGATCCTGGAGACCCGGGATCGAATCCCACATCGGGCTCCCGGTGCATGGAGCCTGCTTCTCCCTCTGCCTGTGTCTCTGCCTCTCTCACTCTCTCTGTGAGTATCATAAAAAAGGAATCGAATTGAATCGTGTTGAAAAAAATCATAAAGAATCAATTCGAAAAGAATCGAATTCCATGTAACGAAAAGATTCGAATTGAAAAGAATCGAATCGAAACAAAAGAATCGAATCGAATCGACATGAATCAAAAAGAATCGAATCAAAACGAATCGAAAAGAAACAAATCAAGTAGAATCTAAAAGAATCGAATCGAATCAAATCGAAAACATTCGAATAGAATTGAATCGAAAAGAATCAAAACGAATCGAACCGAAGAGAATCGATTCGAATCAAGATAAAAAGTATCGTATCAAATCGAATCGAAAAGAATCCTATCAAATAGAATCGAAAGAATGGAATCAAATCTAAAACAATCGAATCGAATCGAAAAGAATCGAATTGAACGGAATGGAATCGAAAAGAATACAATAGAATAGAATCGAAAGAAATCGAATAGAATCAAATCAAATCAAAAAGAATCGAATTGAATTGATCCTAACCAAAATAAGCGAAATGAATCGACTCGAACCGAAAAAATAAAATCGAAAAGAATCTAATCTCAACGAAAATCATCGAAATGAATAGAATCGAAAAGAATCGAATTGAATCAAATCGAAAAGAATCGAATGGAATCCAATCGAAAAGAATCAGATTGATTCGAATCGAAACAAATTGAATCCAATCGAAAAGAATCTAATTGAATCGAATCGAAAAGAATCGAATTCAATCCAAACGAATCGATTCGAATGGAATAGAAAAGAATAGAATAGAATACAATCGAAAAGAATCAAATCGAATCGAAAAGAATCGAATCGAAAAGAACTGAATCGAATCGAAAAGAAACGAATCGAACCGAATCAAAAAGAAAACAATCGAATCGAATCAAATACAAAAGAATCGCTTTGAATAGCATAGAATTGAAAAGAATCGAATCAATCGAATTGAAAACAATCGAATCGAAAAGAATCGAATCAAAAAAAGTCGAATCGAAACGAAAACAATCGAATCGAATCGAATCTAAAAGAATCGTATTGAATTGCATCGAGTCGAAAAGACTCGAATCAAAAAGACTCGAATCGAATTGAATCAAATCGAAAAGAATCTAATAGAAGCCACTCGAACAGAATCAAATCGAAATGATTCAAAATGAATCGAATAGAATAGAATCGAAAAAAATCGAAACGAATCGAAACGAATCGAAACGAATTGAATCGAAGAGAATCGATTAGATTCGAAATGAAAAGAATCGTATTGAATCGAATCGAAAAGAATCAAATCGAATCGAATCGAAAGAATTGAATCAAATCGAAAAGAATCCAATCGAATCGAAAAGGATCGAACTGAATGGAATCAAATCGAAAAGAATCTAATCGAATCGAAAAGAATCGAATCAAATTTAATGGAATCGAAAAGAATCGAATTGATTCGAAAAGAATCGAAATGAAACAAATCAGATCAAATGGAAAAGCATCAAATCGAATTGACAAGAATCGAATCGAATCGAAATGAATCGAATCAAAAATAATCGAATCGAAAAGAATCGAATTGAAAAGAATCGAATCGAATCGAAAAGACTTGAATCAAATTAAAAATATCAAATCGAATCGAATCGCAAAGAATCGAATTGAAATGACTCGAATGGAAACGAATCGATTTGAAACGAAAAGAATCGAATCGAATCGAAAAGAATCGAATTGTATCTAATCAAAAAGAATCGAATCGTATCGACTCGAATCGAAAAGAATCCAATTGCATCATCGAATGGAAACTAATCGAATTGAATAGAATCGAAAAGAATCGAATCGAATCAAATCGAAAACAATCAAATTGAATTGACCGAAAAGAATCGAATTGAATCAAATCGAATCGAAATGAAAGAATCGAATCGATTCAAATAGAAAAGAATCGAATCGAAAAGAATCAAAGTGACACGAAAAGAATCGAATCGAATCAAAAAGTATCGAATTGATTCGAAAACATTCGAATCGAAAAGAATCGAATTGAAATGAATCCGATCGAAATGAAAAGAATCTACTCGAATCGAATCCAAAAGAATCGAATCCAAACGAATCGAATCGAATCCAAAAGAATCGAATTGAATTGAATCAAAAGAAATGAATTGAATTGAATCCAAAAGGAACTAATCGAATCAAATCGAAAAAACTCGAATAGAAGCAAATCGAATCAAAAAGAATCGAATAGATTCGAATAAAAAAGAAACGAATTGAGGGATCCCTGGGTGGCGCAGCGGTTTAGCGCCTGCCTTTGGCCCAGGGCGCGATCCTGGAGACCAGGGATCGAATCCCACATCGGGCTCCCGGTGCATGGAGCCTGCTTCTCCCTCTGCCTGTGTCTCTGCCTCTCTCACTCTCTCTGTCACTATCATAAATAAAAGAATCGAATTGAATCCAGTAGAAAAAAATCATAAAGAATCAAATCGAAAAGAATCGAATTCCATGTAACGAAAAGATTCGAATTGAAAAGAATCGAATCGAAACAAAAGAATCGAATCGAATCGACATGAATCAAAAAGAATCGAATCAAAACGAATCGAAAAGAAACAAATCAAGTAGAATCTAAAAGAATCGAATCGAATCAAATCGAAAAAATTCGAATAGAATTGAATCGAAAAGAATCAAAACGAATCGAACCGAAGAGAATCGATTCGAATCAAAATAAAAAGTATCGTATCAAATCGAATCGAAAAGAATCCTATCAAATAGAATCGAAAGAATGGAATCAAATCTAAAACAATCGAATCGAATCGAAAAGAATCGAATTGAACGGAATGGAATCGAAAAGAATACAATAGAATAGAATCGAAAGAAATCGAATAGAATCAAATCAAATCAAAAAGAATCGAATTGAATTGATCCTAACCAAAATAAGCGAAATGAATCGACTCGAACCGAAAAAATAAAATCGAAAAGAATCTAATCTCAACGAAAATCATCGAAATGAATAGAATCGAAAAGAATCGAATTGAATCAAATCGAAAAGAATCGAATGGAATCCAATCGAAAAGAATCAGATTGATTCGAATCGAAACAAATTGAATCCAATCGAAAAGAATCTAATTGAATCGAATCGAAAAGAATCGAATTCAATCCAAACGAATCGATTCGAATGGAATAGAAAAGAATAGAATCGAATAGAATCGAAAAGTATCAAATCGAATCGAAAAGAATCGAATCGAAAAGAATTGAATCGAATCGAAAAGAAACGAATCG
This sequence comes from Canis aureus, assembly GCF_053574225.1. Lineage (NCBI taxonomy): Eukaryota > Metazoa > Chordata > Mammalia > Carnivora > Canidae > Canis > Canis aureus. Next base: position 24,784,270 of record NC_135648.1, read on the forward strand.
AACCGAATCAAAAAGAAAACAATCGAATCGAATCAAATACAAAAGAATCGCTTTGAGTAGCATAGAATTGAAAAGAATCGAATCAATCGAATTGAAAACAATCGAATCGAAAAGAATCGAATCAAAAAAAGTCGAATCGAAACGAAAACAATCGAATCGAATCGAATCTAAAAGAATCGTATTGAATTGCATCGAGTCGAAAAGACTCGAATCAAAAAGACTCGAATCGAATTGAATCAAATCGAAAAGAATCTAATAGAAGCCACTCGAACAGAATCAAATCGAAATGATTCAAAATGAATCGAATAGAATAGAATCGAAAAAATCGAAACGAATCGAAACGAATCGAAACGAATTGAAACGAAGAGAATCGATTAGATTCGAAATGAAAAGAATCGTATTGAATCGAATCGAAAAGAATCAAATCGAATCGAATCGAAAGAATTGAATCAAATCGAAAAGAATCCAATCGAATCGAAAAGGATCGAACTGAATGGAATCAAATCGAAAAGAATCTAATCGAATCGAAAAGAATCGAATCAAATTTAATGGAATCGAAAAGAATCGAATTGATTCGAAAAGAATCGAAATGAAACAAATCAGATCAAATGGAAAAGCATCAAATCGAATTGACAAGAATCGAATCGAATCGAAATGAATCGAATCAAAAAGAATCGAATCGAAAAGAATCGAATTGAAAAGAATCGAATCGAATCGAAAAGACTTGAATCAAATTAAAAATATCAAATCGAATCGAATCACAAAGAATCGAATTGAAATGACTCGAATGGAAACGAATCGATTTGAAACGAAAAGAATCGAATCGAATTGAAAAGAATCGAATTGTATCTAATCAAAAAGAATCGAATCGTATCGACTCGAATCGAAAAGAATCCAATTGCATCATCGAATGGAAACTAATCGAATTGAATAGAATCGAAAAGAATCGAATCGAATCAAATCGAAAACAATCAAATTGAATTGACCGAAAAGAATCGAATTGAATCAAATCGAATCGAAATGAAAGAATCGAATCGATTCAAATAGAAAAGAATCGAATCGAAAAGAATCAAATTGACACGAAAAGAATCGAATCGAATCAAAAAGTATCGAATTGATTCGAAAACATTCGAATCGAAAAGAATCGAATTGAAATGAATCCGATCGAAATGAAAAGAATCTACTCGAATCGAATCCAAAAGAATCGAATCCAAAAGAATCGAATCGAATCCAAAAGAATCGAATTGAATTGAATCAAAAGAAATGAATTGAATTGAATCCAAAAGGAACTAATCGAATCAAATCGAAAAAACTCGAATAGAAGCAAATCGAATCAAAAATAATCGAATAGATTCGAATAAAAAAGAATCGAATTGAGGGATCCCTGGGTGGCGCAGCGGTTTAGCGCCTGCCTTTGGCCCAGGGCGCGATCCTGGAGACCAGGGATCGAATCCCACATCGGGCTCCCGGTGCATGGAGCCTGCTTCTCCCTCTGCCTGTGTCTCTGCCTCTCTCACTCTCTCTGTGACTATCATAAATAAAAGAATCGAATTGAATCCAGTAGAAAAAAATCATAAAGAATCAAATCGAAAAGAATCGAATTCCATGTAACGAAAAGATTCGAATTGAAAAGAATCGAATCGAAACAAAAGAATCGAATCGAATCGACATGAATCAAAAAGAATCGAATCAAAACGAATCGAAAAGAAACAAATCAAGTAGAATCTAAAAGAATCGAATCGAATCAAATCGAAAAAATTCGAATAGAATTGAATCGAAAAGAATCAAAACGAATCGAACCGAAGAGAATCGATTCGAATCAAAATAAAAAGTATCGTATCAAATCGAATCGAAAAGAATCATATCAAATAGAATCGAAAGAATGGAATCAAATCTAAAACAATCGAATCGAATCGAAAAGAATCGAATTGAACGGAATGGAATCGAAAAGAATACAATAGAATAGAATCGAAAGAAATCGAATAGAATCAAATCAAATCAAAAAGAATCGAATTGAATTGATCCTAACCAAAATAAGCGAAATGAATCGACTCGAACCGAAAAAATAAAATCGAAAAGAATCTAATCTCAACGAAAATCATCGAAATGAATAGAATCGAAAAGAATCGAATTGAATCAAATCGAAAAGAATCGAATGGAATCCAATCGAAAAGAATCAGATTGATTCGAATCGAAACAAATTGAATCCAATCGAAAAGAATCTAATTGAATCGAATCGAAAAGAATCGAATTCAATCCAAACGAATCGATTCGAATGGAATAGAAAAGAATAGAATCGAATACAATCGAAAAGAATCAAATCGAATCGAAAAGAATCGAATCGAAAAGAATTGAATCGAATCGAAAAGAAACGAATCGAACCGAATCAAAAAGAAAACAATCGAATCGAATCAAATACAAAAGAATCGCTTTGAGTAGCATAGAATTGAAAAGAATCGAATCAATCGAATTGAAAACAATCGAATCGAAAAGAATCGAATCAAAAAAAGTCGAATCGAAACGAAAACAATCGAATCGAATCGAATCTAAAAGAATCGTATTGAATTGCATCGAGTCGAAAAGACTCGAATCAAAAAGACTCGAATCGAATTGAATCAAATTGAAAAGAATCTAATAGAAGCCACTCGAACAGAATCAAATCGAAATGATTCAAAATGAATCGAATAGAATAGAATCGAAAAAAATCGAAACGAATCGAAACGAATCGAAACGAATTGAATCGAAGAGAATCGATTAGATTCGAAATGAAAAGAATCGTATTGAATCGAATCGAAAAGAATCAAATCGAATCGAATCGAAAGAATTGAATCAAATCGAAAAGAATCCAATCGAATCGAAAAGAATCGAACTGAATGGAATCAAATCGAAAAGAATCTAATCGAATCGAAAAGAATCGAATCAAATTTAATGGAATCGAAAAGAATCGAATTGATTCGAAAAGAATCGAAATGAAACAAATCAGATCAAATGGAAAAGCATCAAATCGAATTGACAAGAATCGAATCGAATCGAAATGAATCGAATCAAAAAGAATCGAATCGAAAAGAATCGAATTGAAAAGAATCGAATCGAATCGAAAAGACTTGAATCAAATTAAAAATATCAAATCGAATCGAATCGCAAAGAATCGAATTGAAATGACTCGAATGGAAACGAATCGATTTGAAACGAAAAGAATCGAATCGAATCGAAAAGAATCGAATTGTATCTAATCAAAAAGAATCGAATCGTATCGACTCGAATCGAAAAGAATCCAATTGCATCATCGAATGGAAACTAATCGAATTGAATAGAATCGAAAAGAATCGAATCGAATCAAATTGAAAACAATCAAATTGAATTGACCGAAAAGAATCGAATTGAATCAAATCGAATCGAAATGAAAGAATCGAATCGATTCAAATAGAAAAGAATCGAATCGAAAAGAATCAAATTGACACGAAAAGAATCGAATCGAATGAAAAAGTATCGAATTGATTCGAAAACATTCGAATCGAATTGAAAGGAATCCGATCGAAATGAAAAGAATCTACTCGAATCGAATCCAAAAGAATCGAATCCAAACGAATCGAATCGAATCCAAAAGAATCGAATTGAATTGAATCAAAAGAAATGAATTGAATTGAATCCAAAAGGAACTAATCGAATCAAATCGAAAAAACTCGAATAGAAGCAAATCGAATCAAAAAGAATCGAATAGATTCGAATAAAAAAGAATCGAATTGAGGGATCCCTGGGTGGCGCAGCGGTTTAGCGCCTGCCTTTGGCCCAGGGCGCGATCCTGGAGACCCGGGATCGAATCCCACATCGGGCTCCCGGTGCATGGAGCCTGCTTCTCCCTCTGCCTGTGTCTCTGCCTCTCTCACTCTCTCTGTGAGTATCATAAAAAAAGAATCGAATTGAATCGTGTTGAAAAAAATCATAAAGAATCAAATCGAAAAGAATCGAATTCCATGTAACGAAAAGATTCGAATTGAAAAGAATCGAATCGAAACAAAAGAATCGAATCGAATCGACATGAATCAAAAAGAATCGAATCAAAACGAATCGAAAAGAAACAAATCAAGTAGAATCTAAAAGAATCGAATCGAATCAAATCGAAAAAATTCGAATAGAATTGAATCGAAAAGAATCAAAACGAATCGAACCGAAGAGAATCGATTCGAATCAAAATAAAAAGTATCGTATCAAATCGAATCGAAAAGAATCATATCAAATAGAATCGAAAGAATGGAATCAAATCTAAAACAATCGAATCGAATCGAAAAGAATCGAATTGAACGGAATGGAATCGAAAAGAATACAATAGAATAGAATCGAAAGAAATCGAATAGAATCAAATCAAATCAAAAAGAATCGAATTGAATTGATCCTAACCAAAATAAGCGAAATGAATCGACTCGAACCGAAAAAATAAAATCGAAAAGAATCTAATCTCAACGAAAATCATCGAAATGAATAGAATCGAAAAGAATCGAATTGAATCAAATCGAAAAGAATCGAATGGAATCCAATCGAAAAGAATCAGATTGATTCGAATCGAAACAAATTGAATCCAATCGAAAAGAATCTAATTGAATCGAATCGAAAAGAATCGAATTCAATCCAAACGAATCGATTCGAATGGAATAGAAAAGAATAGAATAGAATACAATCGAAAAGAATCAAATCGAATCGAAAAGAATCGAATCGAAAAGAACTGAATCGAATCGAAAAGAAACGAATCGAACCGAATCAAAAAGAAAACAATCGAATCGAATCAAATACAAAAGAATCGCTTTGAATAGCATAGAATTGAAAAGAATCGAATCAATCGAATTGAAAACAATCGAATCGAAAAGAATCGAATCAAAAAAAGTCGAATCGAAACGAAAACAATCGAATCGAATCGAATCTAAAAGAATCGTATTGAATTGCATCGAGTCGAAAAGACTCGAATCAAAAAGACTCGAATCGAATTGAATCAAATCGAAAAGAATCTAATAGAAGCCACTCGAACAGAATCAAATCGAAATGATTCAAAATGAATCGAATAGAATAGAATCGAAAAAATCGAAACGAATCGAAACGAATCGAAACGAATTGAAACGAAGAGAATCGATTAGATTCGAAATGAAAAGAATCGTATTGAATCGAATCGAAAAGAATCAAATCGAATCGAATCGAAAGAATTGAATCAAATCGAAAAGAATCCAATCGAATCGAAAAGGATCGAACTGAATGGAATCAAATCGAAAAGAATCTAATCGAATCGAAAAGAATCGAATCAAATTTAATGGAATCGAAAAGAATCGAATTGATTCGAAAAGAATCGAAATGAAACAAATCAGATCAAATGGAAAAGCATCAAATCGAATTGACAAGAATCGAATCGAATCGAAATGAATCGAATCAAAAAGAATCGAATCGAAAAGAATCGAATTGAAAAGAATCGAATCGAATCGAAAAGACTTGAATCAAATTAAAAATATCAAATCGAATCGAATCGCAAAGAATCGAATTGAAATGACTCGAATGGAAACGAATCGATTTGAAACGAAAAGAATCGAATCGAATTGAAAAGAATCGAATTGTATCTAATCAAAAAGAATCGAATCGTATCGACTCGAATCGAAAAGAATCCAATTGCATCATCGAATGGAAACTAATCGAATTGAATAGAATCGAAAAGAATCGAATCGAATCAAATCGAAAACAATCAAATTGAATTGACCGAAAAGAATCGAATTGAATCAAATCGAATCGAAATGAAAGAATCGAATCGATTCAAATAGAAAAGAATCGAATCGAAAAGAATCAAATTGACACGAAAAGAATCGAATCGAATCAAAAAGTATCGAATTGATTCGAAAACATTCGAATCGAAAAGAATCGAATTGAAATGAATCCGATCGAAATGAAAAGAATCTACTCGAATCGAATCCAAAAGAATCGAATCCAAAAGAATCGAATCGAATCCAAAAGAATCGAATTGAATTGAATCAAAAGAAATGAATTGAATTGAATCCAAAAGGAACTAATCGAATCAAATCGAAAAAACTCGAATAGAAGCAAATCGAATCAAAAAGAATCGAATAGATTCGAATAAAAAAGAATCGAATTGAGGGATCCCTGGGTGGCGCAGCGGTTTAGCGCCTGCCTTTGGCCCAGGGCGCGATCCTGGAGACCAGGGATCGAATCCCACATCGGGCTCCCGGTGCATGGAGCCTGCTTCTCCCTCTGCCTGTGTCTCTGCCTCTCTCACTCTCTCTGTCACTATCATAAATAAAAGAATCGAATTGAATCCAGTTGAAAAAAATCATAAAGAATCAAATCGAAAAGAATCGAATTCCATGTAACGAAAAGATTCGAATTGAAAAGAATCGAATCGAAACAAAAGAATCGAATCGAATCGACATGAATCAAAAAGAATCGAATCAAAACGAATCGAAAAGAAACAAATCAAGTAGAATCTAAAAGAATCGAATCGAATCAAATCGAAAAAATTCGAATAGAATTGAATCGAAAAGAATCAAAACGAATCGAACCGAAGAGAATCGATTCGAATCAAAATAAAAAGTATCGTATCAAATCGAATCGAAAAGAATCCTATCAAATAGAATCGAAAGAATGGAATCAAATCTAAAACAATCGAATCGAATCGAAAAGAATCGAATTGAACGGAATGGAATCGAAAAGAATACAATAGAATAGAATCGAAAGAAATCGAATAGAATCAAATCAAATCAAAAAGAATCGAATTGAATTGATCCTAACCAAAATAAGCGAAATGAATCGACTCGAACCGAAAAAATAAAATCGAAAAGAATCTAATCTCAACGAAAATCATCGAAATGAATAGAATCGAAAAGAATCGAATTGAATCAAATCGAAAAGAATCGAATGGAATCCAATCGAAAAGAATCAGATTGATTCGAATCGAAACAAATTGAATCCAATCGAAAAGAATCTAATTGAATCGAATCGAAAAGAATCGAATTCAATCCAAACGAATCGATTCGAATGGAATAGAAAAGAATAGAATCGAATAGAATCGAAAAGAATCAAATCGAATCGAAAAGAATCGAATCGAAAAGAATTGAATCGAATCGAAAAGAAACGAATCGAACCGAATCAAAAAGAAAACAATCGAATCGAATCAAATACAAAAGAATCGCTTTGAGTAGCATAGAATTGAAAAGAATCGAATCAATCGAATTGAAAACAATCGAATCGAAAAGAATCGAATCAAAAAAAGTCGAATCGAAACGAAAACAATCGAATCGAATCGAATCTAAAAGAATCGTATTGAATTGCATCGAGTCGAAAAGACTCGAATCAAAAAGACTCGAATCGAATTGAATCAAATTGAAAAGAATCTAATAGAAGCCACTCGAACAGAATCAAATCGAAATGATTCAAAATGAATCGAATAGAATAGAATCGAAAAAAATCGAAACGAATCGAAACGAATCGAAACGAATTGAATCGAAGAGAATCGATTAGATTCGAAATGAAAAGAATCGTATTGAATCGAATCGAAAAGAATCAAATCGAATCGAATCGAAAGAATTGAATCAAATCGAAAAGAATCCAATCGAATCGAAAAGAATCGAACTGAATGGAATCAAATCGAAAAGAATCTAATCGAATCGAAAAGAATCGAATCAAATTTAATGGAATCGAAAAGAATCGAATTGATTCGAAAAGAATCGAAATGAAACAAATCAGATCAAATGGAAAAGCATCAAATCGAATTGACAAGAATCGAATCGAATCGAAATGAATCGAATCAAAAAGAATCGAATCGAAAAGAATCGAATTGAAAAGAATCGAATCGAATCGAAAAGACTTGAATCAAATTAAAAATATCAAATCGAATCGAATCGCAAAGAATCGAATTGAAATGACTCGAATGGAAACGAATCGATTTGAAACGAAAAGAATCGAATCGAATCGAAAAGAATCGAATTGTATCTAATCAAAAAGAATCGAATCGTATCGACTCGAATCGAAAAGAATCCAATTGCATCATCGAATGGAAACTAATCGAATTGAATAGAATCGAAAAGAATCGAATCGAATCAAATCGAAAACAATCAAATTGAATTGACCGAAAAGAATCGAATTGAATCAAATCGAATCGAAATGAAAGAATCGAATCGATTCAAATAGAAAAGAATCGAATCGAAAAGAATCAAATTGACACGAAAAGAATCGAATCGAATCAAAAAGTATCGAATTGATTCGAAAACATTCGAATCGAAAAGAATCGAATTGAAATGAATCCGATCGAAATGAAAAGAATCTACTCGAATCGAATCCAAAAGAATCGAATCCAAACGAATCGAATCGAATCCAAAAGAATCGAATTGAATTGAATCAAAAGAAATGAATTGAATTGAATCCAAAAGGAACTAATCGAATCAAATCGAAAAAACTCGAATAGAAGCAAATCGAATCAAAAAGAATCGAATAGATTCGAATAAAAAAGAATCGAATTGAGGGATCCCTGGGTGGCGCAGCGGTTTAGCGCCTGCCTTTGGCCCAGGGCGCGATCCTGGAGACCCGGGATCGAATCCCACATCGGGCTCCCGGTGCATGGAGCCTGCTTCTCCCTCTGCCTGTGTCTCTGCCTCTCTCACTCTCTCTGTGAGTATCATAAAAAAAGAATCGAATTGAATCGTGTTGAAAAAAATCATAAAGAATCAAATCGAAAAGAATCGAATTCCATGTAACGAAAAGATTCGAATTGAAAAGAATCGAATCGAAACAAAAGAATCGAATCGAATCGACATGAATCAAAAAGAATCGAATCAAAACGAATCGAAAAGAAACAAATCAAGTAGAATCTAAAAGAATCGAATCGAATCAAATCGAAAAAATTCGAATAGAATTGAATCGAAAAGAATCAAAACGAATCGAACCGAAGAGAATCGATTCGAATCAAAATAAAAAGTATCGTATCAAATCGAATCGAAAAGAATCATATCAAATAGAATCGAAAGAATGGAATCAAATCTAAAACAATCGAATCGAATCGAAAAGAATCGAATTGAACGGAATGGAATCGAAAAGAATACAATAGAATAGAATCGAAAGAAATCGAATAGAATCAAATCAAATCAAAAAGAATCGAATTGAATTGATCCTAACCAAAATAAGCGAAATGAATCGACTCGAACCGAAAAAATAAAATCGAAAAGAATCTAATCTCAACGAAAATCATCGAAATGAATAGAATCGAAAAGAATCGAATTGAATCAAATCGAAAAGAATCGAATGGAATCCAATCGAAAAGAATCAGATTGATTCGAATCGAAACAAATTGAATCCAATCGAAAAGAATCTAATTGAATCGAATCGAAAAGAATCGAATTCAATCCAAACGAATCGATTCGAATGGAATAGAAAAGAATAGAATAGAATACAATCGAAAAGAATCAAATCGAATCGAAAAGAATCGAATCGAAAAGAACTGAATCGAATCGAAAAGAAACGAATCGAACCGAATCAAAAAGAAAACAATCGAATCGAATCAAATACAAAAGAATCGCTTTGAATAGCATAGAATTGAAAAGAATCGAATCAATCGAATTGAAAACAATCGAATCGAAAAGAATCGAATCAAAAAAAGTCGAATCGAAACGAAAACAATCGAATCGAATCGAATCTAAAAGAATCGTATTGAATTGCATCGAGTCGAAAAGACTCGAATCAAAAAGACTCGAATCGAATTGAATCAAATCGAAAAGAATCTAATAGAAGCCACTCGAACAGAATCAAATCGAAATGATTCAAAATGAATCGAATAGAATAGAATCGAAAAAATCGAAACGAATCGAAACGAATCGAAACGAATTGAAACGAAGAGAATCGATTAGATTCGAAATGAAAAGAATCGTATTGAATCGAATCGAAAAGAATCAAATCGAATCGAATCGAAAGAATTGAATCAAATCGAAAAGAATCCAATCGAATCGAAAAGGATCGAACTGAATGGAATCAAATCGAAAAGAATCTAATCGAATCGAAAAGAATCGAATCAAATTTAATGGAATCGAAAAGAATCGAATTGATTCGAAAAGAATCGAAATGAAACAAATCAGATCAAATGGAAAAGCATCAAATCGAATTGACAAGAATCGAATCGAATCGAAATGAATCGAATCAAAAAGAATCGAATCGAAAAGAATCGAATTGAAAAGAATCGAATCGAATCGAAAAGACTTGAATCAAATTAAAAATATCAAATCGAATCGAATCGCAAAGAATCGAATCAAATGACTCGAATGGAAACGAATCGATTTGAAACGAAAAGAATCGAATCGAATTGAAAAGAATCGAATTGTATCTAATCAAAAAGAATCGAATCGTATCGACTCGAATCGAAAAGAATCCAATTGCATCATCGAATGGAAACTAATCGAATTGAATAGAATCGAAAAGAATCGAATCGAATCAAATCGAAAACAATCAAATTGAATTGACCGAAAAGAATCGAATTGAATCAAATCGAATCGAAATGAAAGAATCGAATCGATTCAAATAGAAAAGAATCGAATCGAAAAGAATCAAATTGACACGAAAAGAATCGAATCGAATCAAAAAGTATCGAATTGATTCGAAAACATTCGAATCGAAAAGAATCGAATTGAAATGAATCCGATCGAAATGAAAAGAATCTACTCGAATCGAATCCAAAAGAATCGAATCCAAAAGAATCGAATCGAATCCAAAAGAATCGAATTGAATTGAATCAAAAGAAATGAATTGAATTGAATCCAAAAGGAACTAATCGAATCAAATCGAAAAAACTCGAATAGAAGCAAATCGAATCAAAAATAATCGAATAGATTCGAATAAAAAAGAATCGAATTGAGGGATCCCTGGGTGGCGCAGCGGTTTAGCGCCTGCCTTTGGCCCAGGGCGCGATCCTGGAGACACGGGATCGAATCCCACATCGGGCTCCCGGTGCATGGAGCCTGCTTCTCCCTCTGCCTGTGTCTCTGCCTCTCTCACTCTCTCTGTGACTATCATAAAAAAAAGAATCGAATTGAATCCAGTTGAAAAAAATCATAAAGAATCAAATCGAAAAGAATCGAATTCCATGTAACGAAAAGATTCGAATTGAAAAGAATCGAATCGAAACAAAAGAATCGAATCGAATCGACATGAATCAAAAAGAATCGAATCAAAACGAATCGAAAAGAAACAAATCAAGTAGAATCTAAAAGAATCGAATCGAATCAAATCGAAAAAATTCGAATAGAATTGAATCGAAAAGAATCAAAACGAATCGAACCGAAGAGAATCGATTCGAATCAAAATAAAAAGTATCGTATCAAATCGAATCGAAAAGAATCCTATCAAATAGAATCGAAAGAATGGAATCAAATCTAAAACAATCGAATCGAATCGAAAAGAATCGAATTGAACGGAATGGAATCGAAAAGAATACAATAGAATAGAATCGAAAGAAATCGAATAGAATCAAATCAAATCAAAAAGAATCGAATTGAATTGATCCTAACCAAAATAAGCGAAATGAATCGACTCGAACCGAAAAAATAAAATCGAAAAGAATCTAATCTCAACGAAAATCATCGAAATGAATAGAATCGAAAAGAATCGAATTGAATCAAATCGAAAAGAATCGAATGGAATCCAATCGAAAAGAATCAGATTGATTCGAATCGAAACAAATTGAATCCAATCGAAAAGAATCTAATTGAATCGAATCGAAAAGAATCGAATTCAATCCAAACGAATCGATTCGAATGGAATAGAAAAGAATAGAATCGAATAGAATCGAAAAGAATCAAATCGAATCGAAAAGAATCGAATCGAAAAGAATTGAATCGAATCGAAAAGAAACGAATCGAACCGAATCAAAAAGAAAACAATCGAATCGAATCAAATACAAAAGAATCGCTTTGAGTAGCATAGAATTGAAAAGAATCGAATCAATCGAATTGAAAACAATCGAATCGAAAAGAATCGAATCAAAAAAAGTCGAATCGAAACGAAAACAATCGAATCGAATCGAATCTAAAAGAATCGTATTGAATTGCATCGAGTCGAAAAGACTCGAATCAAAAAGACTCGAATCGAATTGAATCAAATTGAAAAGAATCTAATAGAAGCCACTCGAACAGAATCAAATCGAAATGATTCAAAATGAATCGAATAGAATAGAATCGAAAAAAATCGAAACGAATCGAAACGAATCGAAACGAATTGAATCGAAGAGAATCGATTAGATTCGAAATGAAAAGAATCGTATTGAATCGAATCGAAAAGAATCAAATCGAATCGAATCGAAAGAATTGAATCAAATCGAAAAGAATCCAATCGAATCGAAAAGAATCGAACTGAATGGAATCAAATCGAAAAGAATCTAATCGAATCGAAAAGAATCGAATCAAATTTAATGGAATCGAAAAGAATCGAATTGATTCGAAAAGAATCGAAATGAAACAAATCAGATCAAATGGAAAAGCATCAAATCGAATTGACAAGAATCGAATCGAATCGAAATGAATCGAATCAAAAAGAATCGAATCGAAAAGAATCGAATTGAAAAGAATCGAATCGAATCGAAAAGACTTGAATCAAATTAAAAATATCAAATCGAATCGAATCGCAAAGAATCGAATTGAAATGACTCGAATGGAAACGAATCGATTTGAAACGAAAAGAATCGAATCGAATCGAAAAGAATCGAATTGTATCTAATCAAAAAGAATCGAATCGTATCGACTCGAATCGAAAAGAATCCAATTGCATCATCGAATGGAAACTAATCGAATTGAATAGAATCGAAAAGAATCGAATCGAATCAAATCGAAAACAATCAAATTGAATTGACCGAAAAGAATCGAATTGAATCAAATCGAATCGAAATGAAAGAATCGAATCGATTCAAATAGAAAAGAATCGAATCGAAAAGAATCAAATCGACACGAAAAGAATCGAATCGAATCAAAAAGTATCGAATTGATTCGAAAACATTCGAATCGAAAAGAATCGAATTGAAATGAATCCGATCGAAATGAAAAGAATCTACTCGAATCGAATCCAAAAGAATCGAATCCAAAAGAATCGAATCGAATCCAAAAAATCGAATTGAATTGAATCAAAAGAAATGAATTGAATTGAATCCAAAAGGAACTAATCGAATCAAATCGAAAAAAACTCGAATAGAAGCAAATCGAATCAAAAAGAATCGAATAGATTCGAATAAAAAAGAATCGAATTGAGGGATCCCTGGGTGGCGCAGCGGTTTAGCGCCTGCCTTTGGCCCAGGGCGCGATCCTGGAGACCAGGGATCGAATCCCACATCGGGCTCCCGGTGCATGGAGCCTGCTTCTCCCTCTGCCTGTGTCTCTGCCTCTCTCACTCTCTCTGTCACTATCATAAATAAAAGAATCGAATTGAATCCAGTTGAAAAAAATCATAAAGAATCAAATCGAAAAGAATCGAATTCCATGTAACGAAAAGATTCGAATTGAAAAGAATCGAATCGAAACAAAAGAATCGAATCGAATCGACATGAATCAAAAAGAATCGAATCAAAACGAATCGAAAAGAAACAAATCAAGTAGAATCTAAAAGAATCGAATCGAATCAAATCGAAAAAATTCGAATAGAATTGAATCGAAAAGAATCAAAACGAATCGAACCGAAGAGAATCGATTCGAATCAAAATAAAAAGTATCGTATCAAATCGAATCGAAAAGAATCATATCAAATAGAATCGAAAGAATGGAATCAAATCTAAAACAATCGAATCGAATCGAAAAGAATCGAATTGAACGGAATGGAATCGAAAAGAATACAATGGAATAGAATCGAAAGAAATCGAATAGAATCAAATCAAATCAAAAAGAATCGAATTGAATTGATCCTAACCAAAATAAGCGAAATGAATCGACTCGAACCGAAAAAATAAAATCGAAAAGAATCTAATCTCAACGAAAATCATCGAAATGAATAGAATCGAAAAGAATCGAATTGAATCAAATCGAAAAGAATCGAATGGAATCCAATCGAAAAGAATCAGATTGATTCGAATCGAAACAAATTGAATCCAATCGAAAAGAATCTAATTGAATCGAATCGAAAAGAATCGAATTCAATCCAAACGAATCGATTCGAATGGAATAGAAAAGAATAGAATAGAATACAATCGAAAAGAATCAAATCGAATCGAAAAGAATCGAATCGAAAAGAACTGAATCGAATCGAAAAGAAACGAATCGAACCGAATCAAAAAGAAAACAATCGAATCGAATCAAATACAAAAGAATCGCTTTGAATAGCATAGAATTGAAAAGAATCGAATCAATCGAATTGAAAACAATCGAATCGAAAAGAATCGAATCAAAAAAAGTCGAATCGAAACGAAAACAATCGAATCGAATCGAATCTAAAAGAATCGTATTGAATTGCATCGAGTCGAAAAGACTCGAATCAAAAAGACTCGAATCGAATTGAATCAAATCGAAAAGAATCTAATAGAAACCACTCGAACAGAATCAAATCGAAATGATTCAAAATGAATCGAATAGAATAGAATCGAAAAAAATCGAAACGAATCGAAACGAATTGAATCGAAGAGAATCGATTAGAATAGAAATGAAAAGAATCGTATTGAATCGAATCGAAAAGAATCAAATCGAATCGAATCGAAAGAATTGAATCAAATCGAAAAGAATCCAATCGAATCGAAAAGAATCGAACTGAATGGAATCAAATCGAAAAGAATCGAATCGAATCGAAAAGAATCGAATCAAATTTAATGGAATCGAAAAGAATCGAATTTATTCGAAAAGAATCGAAATGAAACAAATCAGATCAAATGGAAAAGCATCAATTCGAATTGACAAGAATCGAATCGAATCGAAATGAATCGAATCAAAAAGAATCGAATCGAAAAGAATCGAATTGAAAAGAATCGAATCGAATCGAAAAGACTTGAATCAAATTAAAAATATCAAATCGAATCGAATCGCAAAGAATCGAATTGAAAAGACTCGAATGGAAACGAATCGATTTGAAACGAAAAGAATCGAATCGAATCGAATCGAATTGAATTGAAAGAATCGAATTGAATAGAAAAAAATCGAATAAAAAAGAATCGAATCTTAAAGAAAAGAATCAAATTGAATCAGTCGATTAAATTCTAGTCGAATCCAATCAAAAAGAATGAAATCGAGTCCAATCGAATCGAAAAGAATCGAATTGAATCGAAATTTATCTAATCAAAAAGAATCGAATCGTATCGACTGGAATCGAAAAGAATCCAATTGCATCATCGAATGGAAAATAATCGAATTGAATAGAATAGAAAAGAATCGAATCGAATCAAATCGAAAAGAATCAAATTGAATTGATCGAAAAGAATCGAATTGAATCAAATCGAATCGAAATGAAAGAATCGAATCGATTCAAATAGAAAAGAATCAAATCGAAAAGAATCAAATCGACACGAAAAGAATCGAATCGAATCAAAAAGTATCGAATTGATTCAAAAACATTCGAATCGAAATGAATCGAATCCGATCGAAATGAAAAGAATCTACTCGATTCGAATCCAAAAGAATCGAATCCAAAAGATCGAATCGAATCAAAAAGAATCGAATTGAATTGAATCAAAAGAAATGAATTGAATTGAATCAAAAAGGAACTAATCGAATCAAACCGAATAGAATCAAATCGAATCAAAAAGAATCGAATAGATTCGAATAACAAAGAATCGAATTGAGGGATCCCTGGGTGGCGCAGCGGTTTAGCGCCTGCCTTTGGCCCAGGGCGCGATCCTGGAGACCCGGGATCGAATCCCACATCGGGCCCTGGTGCATGGAGCCTACTTCTCCCTCTGCCTGTGTCTCTGCCTCTCTCACTCTCTCTGTGACTATCATAAAAAAAAGAATCGAATTGAATCCAGTTGAAAAAAATCATAAAGAATCAAATCGAAAAGAATCGAATTCCATGTAACGAAAAGATTCGAATTGAAAAGAATCGAATCGAAACAAAAGAATCGAATCGAATCGACATGAATCAAAAAGAATCGAATCAAAACGAATCGAAAAGAAACAAATCAAGTAGAATCTAAAAGAATCGAATCGAATCCAATCGAAAAAATTCGAATAGAATTGAATCGAAAAGAATCAAAACGAATCGAACCGAAAGAGAATCGATTCGAATCAAAATAAAAAGTATCGTATCAAATCGAATCGAAAAGAATCATATCAAATAGAATCGAAAGAATGGAATCAAATCTAAAACAATCGAATCGAATCGAAAAGAAACTAATTGAACGGAATGGAATCGAAAAGAATACAATGGAATAGAATCGAAAGAAATCGAATAGAATCAAATTAAATCAAAAAGAATCGAATTGAATTGATCCTAACCAAAATAAGCGAAATGAATCGACTCGAACCGAAAAAAATCAAATCGAAAAGAATCTAATCTCAACGAAAATCATCGAAATGAATAGAATCGAAAAGAATCGAATTGAATCAAATCGAAAAGAATCGAATGGAATCCAATCGAAAAGAATCAAATTGATTCGAATCGAAACAAATTGAATCCAATCGAAAAGAATCTAATTGAATCGAATCGAAAAGAATCGAATTCAATCCAAACGAATCGATTCGAATGGAATAGAAAAGAATAGAATAGAATAGAATCGAAAAGTATCAAATCGAATCGAAAAGAATCGAATCGAAAAGAACTGAATCGAATCGAAAAGAAACGAATCGAACCGAATCAAAAAGAAAACAATCGAATCGAATCAAATACAAAAGAATCGCTTTGAGTAGCATAGAATTGAAAAGAATCGAATCAATCAAATTGAAAACAATCGAATCGAAAAGAATCGAATCAAAAAAAGTCGAATCGAAACGAAAACAATCGAATCGAATCGAATCTAAAAGAATCGTATTGAATTGCATCGAGTCGAAAAGACTCGAATCAAAAAGACTCGAATCGAATTGAATCAAATCGAAAAGAATCTAATAGAAGCCACTCGAACAGAATCAAATCGAAATGATTCAAAATGAATCGAATAGAATAGAATCGAAAAAAATCGAAACGAATCGAAACGAATCGAAACGAATTGAATCGAAGAGAATCGATTAGATTCGAAATGAAAAGAATCGTATTGAATCGAATCGAAAAGAATCAAATCGAATCGAATCGAAAGAATTGAATCAAATCGAAAAGAATCCAATCGAATCGAAAAGAATGGAACTGAATGGAATCAAATCGAAAAGAATCTAATCGAATCGAAAAGAATCGAATCAAATTTAATGGAATCGAAAAGAATCGAATTGATTCGAAAAGAATCGAAATGAAACAAATCAGATCAAATGGAAAAGCATCAAATCGAATTGACAAGAATCGAATCGAATCGAAATGAATCGAATCAAAAAGAATCGAATCGAAAAGAATCGAATTGAAAAGAATCGAATCGAATCGAAAAGACTTGAATCAAATTAAAAATATCAAATCGAATCGAATCGCAAAGAATCGAATTGAAATGACTCGAATGGAAACGAATCGATTTGAAACGAAAAGAATCGAATCGAATCGAAAAGAATCGAATTGTATCTAATCAAAAAGAATCGAATCGTATCGACTCGAACCGAAAAGAATCCAATTGCATCATCGAATGGAAACTAATCGAATTGAATAGAATCGAAAAGAATCGAATCGAATCAAATCGAAAACAATCAAATTGAATTGACCGAAAAGAATCGAATTGAATCAAATCGAATCGAAATGAAAGAATCGAATCGATTCAAATAGAAAAGAATCGAATCGAAAAGAATCAAATTGACACGAAAAGAATCGAATCGAATCAAAAAGTATCGAATTGATTCGAAAACATTCGAATCGAAAAGAATCGAATTGAAATGAATCCGATCGAAATGAAAAGAATCTACTCGAATCGAATCCAAAAGAATCGAATCCAAAAGAATCGAATCGAATCCAAAAGAATCGAATTGAATTGAATCAAAAGAAATGAATTGAATTGAATCCAAAAGGAACTAATCGAATCAAATCGAAAAAAACTCGAATAGAAGCAAATCGAATCAAAAAGAATCGAATAGATTCGAATAAAAAAGAATCGAATTGAGGGATCCCTGGGTGGCGCAGCGGTTTAGCGCCTGCCTTTGGCCCAGGGCGCGATCCTGGAGACCAGGGATCGAATCCCACATCGGGCTCCCAGTGCATGGAGCCTGCTTCTCCCTCTGCCTGTGTCTCTGCCTCTCTCACTCTCTCTGTCACTATCATAAATAAAAGAATCGAATTGAATCCAGTTGAAAAAAATCATAAAGAATCAAATCGAAAAGAATCGAATTCCATGTAACGAAAAGATTCGAATTGAAAAGAATCGAATCGAAACAAAAGAATCGAATCGAATCGACATGAATCAAAAAGAATCGAATCAAAACGAATCGAAAAGAAACAAATCAAGTAGAATCTAAAAGAATCGAATCGAATCAAATCGAAAAAATTCGAATAGAATTGTCTCGAAAAGAATCAAAACGAATCGAACCGAAGAGAATCGATTCGAATCAAAATAAAAAGTATCGTATCAAATCGAATCGAAAAGAATCCTATCAAATAGAATCGAAAGAATGGAATCAAATCTAAAACAATCGAATCGAATCGAAAAGAATCGAATTGAACGGAATGGAATCGAAAAGAATACAATGGAATAGAATCGAAAGAAATCGAATAGAATCAAATCAAATCAAAAAGAATCGAATTGAATTGATCCTAACCAAAATAAGCGAAATGAATCGACTCGAACCGAAAAAATAAAATCGAAAAGAATCTAATCTCAACGAAAATCATAGAAATGAATAGAATCGAAAAGAATCGAATTGAATCAAATCGAAAAGAATCGAATGGAATCCAATCGAAAAGAATCAGATTGATTCGAATCGAAACAAATTGAATCCAATCGAAAAGAATCTAATTGAATCGAATCGAAAAGAATCGAATTCAATCCAAACGAATCGATTCGAATGGAATAGAAAAGAATAGAATCGAATAGAATCGAAAAGAATCAAATCGAATCGAAAAGAATCGAATCGAAAAGAATTGAATCGAATCGAAAAGAAACGAATCGAACCGAATCAAAAAGAAAACAATCGAATCGAATCAAATACAAAAGAATCGCTTTGAGTAGCATAGAATTGAAAAGAATCGAATCAATCGAATTGAAAACAATCGAATCGAAAAGAATCGAATCAAAAAAAGTCGAATCGAAACGAAAACAATCGAATCGAATCGAATCTAAAAGAATCGTATTGAATTGCATCGAGTCGAAAAGACTCGAATCAAAAAGACTCGAATCGAATTGAATCAAATCGAAAAGAATCTAATAGAAACCACTCGAACAGAATCAAATCGAAATGATTCAAAATGAATCGAATAGAATAGAATCGAAAAAAATCGAAACGAATCGAAACGAATTGAATCGAAGAGAATCGATTAGAATAGAAATGAAAAGAATCGTATTGAATCGAATCGAAAAGAATCAAATCGAATCGAATCGAAAGAATTGAATCAAATCGAAAAGAATCCAATCGAATCGAAAAGAATCGAACTGAATGGAATCAAATCGAAAAGAATCGAATCGAATCGAAAAGAATCGAATCAAATTTAATGGAATCGAAAAGAATCGAATTTATTCTAAAAGAATCGAAATGAAACAAATCAGATCAAATGGAAAAGCATCAAATCGAATTGACAAGAATCGAATCGAATCGAAATGAATCGAATCAAAAAGAATCGAATCGAAAAGAATCGAATTGAAAAGAATCGAATCGAATCGAAAAGACTTGAATCAAATTAAAAATATCAAATCGAATCGAATCGCAAAGAATCGAATTGAAAAGACTCGAATGGAAACGAATCGATTTGAAACGAAAAGAATCGAATCGAATCGAATCGAATTGAATTGAAAGAATCGAATTGAATAGAAAAAAATCGAATAAAAAAGAATCGAATCTTAAAGAAAAGAATCAAATTGAATCAGTCGATTAAATTCTAGTCGAATCCAATCAAAAAGAATGAAATCGAGTCCAATCGAATCGAAAAGAATCGAATCGAATCGAAATTTATCTAATCAAAAAGAATCGAATCGTATCGACTGGAATCGAAAAGAATCCAATTGCATCATCGAATGGAAAATAATCGAATTGAATAGAATAGAAAAGAATCGAATCGAATCAAATCGAAAAGAATCAAATTGAATTGATCGAAAAGAATCGAATTGAATCAAATCGAATCGAAATGAAAGAATCGAATCGATTCAAATAGAAAAGAATCAAATCGAAAAGAATCAAACCGACACGAAAAGAATCGAATCGAATCAAAAAGTATCGAAGTGATTCGAAAACATTCGAATCGAAATGAATCGAATCCGATCGAAATGAAAAGAATCTACTCGATTCGAATCCAAAAGAATCGAATCCAAAAGATCGAATCGAATCAAAAAGAATCGAATTGAATTGAATCAAAAGAAATGAATTGAATTGAATCAAAAAGGAACTAATCGAATCAAATCGAATAGAATCAAATCGAATCAAAAAGAATCGAATAGATTCGAATAACAAAGAATCGAATTGAGGGATCCCTGGGTGGCGCAGCGGTTTAGCGCCTGCCTTTGGCCCAGGGCGCGATCCTGGAGACCCGGGATCGAATCCCACATCGGGCTCCTGGTGCATGGAGCCTACTTCTCCCTCTGCCTGTGTCTCTGCCTCTCTCACTCTCTCTGTGACTATCATAAAAAAAAGAATCGAATTGAATCCAGTTGAAAAAAATCATAAAGAATCAAATCGAAAAGAATCGAATTCCATGTAACGAAAAGATTCGAATTGAAAAGAATCGAATCGAAACAAAAGAATCGAATCGAATCGACATGAATCAAAAAGAATCGAATCAAAACGAATCGAAAAGAAACAAATCAAGTAGAATCTAAAAGAATCGAATCGAATCCAATCGAAAAAATTCGAATAGAATTGAATCGAAAAGAATCAAAACGAATCGAACCGAAAGAGAATCGATTCGAATCAAAATAAAAAGTATCGTATCAAATCGAATCGAAAAGAATCATATCAAATAGATCGAAAGAATGGAATCAAATCTAAAACAATCGAATCGAATCGAAAAGAAACTAATTGAACGGAATGGAATCGAAAAGAATACAATGGAATAGAATCGAAAGAAATCGAATAGAATCAAATCAAATCAAAAAGAATCGAATTGAATTGATCCTAACCAAAATAAGCGAAATGAATCGACTCGAACCGAAAAAAATCAAATCGAAAAGAATCTAATCTCAACGAAAATCATCGAAATGAATAGAATCGAAAAGAATCGAATTGAATCAAATCGAAAAGAATCGAATGGAATCCAATCGAAAAGAATCAAATTGATTCGAATCGAAACAAATTGAATCCAATCGAAAAGAATCTAATTGAATCGAATCGAAAAGAATCGAATTCAATCCAAACGAATCGATTCGAATGGAATAGAAAAGAATAGAATAGAATAGAATCGAAAAGTATCAAATCGAATCGAAAAGAATCGAATCGAAAAGAACTGAATCGAATCGAAAAGAAACGAATCGAACCGAATCAAAAAGAAAACAATCGAATCGAATCAAATACAAAAGAATCGCTTTGAGTAGCATAGAATTGAAAAGAATCGAATCAATCAAATTGAAAACAATCGAATCGAAAAGAATCGAATCAAAAAAAGTCGAATCGAAACGAAAACAATCGAATCGAATCGAATCTAAAAGAATCGTATTGAATTGCATCGAGTCGAAAAGACTCGAATCAAAAAGACTCGAATCGAATTGAATCAAATCGAAAAGAATCTAATAGAAGCCACTCGAACAGAATCAAATCGAAATGATTCAAAATGAATCGAATAGAATAGAATCGAAAAAAATCGAAACGAATCGAAACGAATCGAAACGAATTGAATCGAAGAGAATCGATTAGATTCGAAATGAAAAGAATCGTATTGAATCGAATCGAAAAGAATCAAATCGAATCGAATCGAAAGAATTGAATCAAATCGAAAAGAATCCAATCGAATCGAAAAGAATGGAACTGAATGGAATCAAATCGAAAAGAATCGAATCGAATCGAAAAGAATCGAATCAAATTTAATGGAATCGAAAAGAATCGAATTGATTCGAAAAGAATCGAAATGAAACAAATCAGATCAAATGGAAAAGCATCAAATCGAATTGACAAGAATCGAATCGAATCGAAATGAATCGAATCAAAAAGAATCGAATCGAAAAGAATCGAATTGAAAAGAATCGAATCGAATCGAAAAGACTTGAATCAAATTAAAAATATCAAATCGAATCGAATCGCAAAGAATCGAATTGAAAAGACTCGAATGGAAACGAATCGATTTGAAACGAAAAGAATCGAATCGAATCGAAAAGAATCGAATTGTATCTAATCAAAAAGAATCGAATCGTATCGACTCGAATCGAAAAGAATCCAATTGCATCATCGAATGGAAACTAATCGAATTGAATAGAATCGAAAAGAATCGAATCGAATCAAATCGAAAACAATCAAATTGAATTGACCGAAAAGAATCGAATTGAATCAAATCGAATCGAAATGAAAGAATCGAATCGATTCAAATAGAAAAGAATCGAATCGAAAAGAATCAAATTGACACGAAAAGAATCGAATCGAATCAAAAAGTATCGAATTGATTCGAAAACATTCGAATCGAAAAGAATCGAATTGAAATGAATCCGATCGAAATGAAAAGAATCTACTCGAATCGAATCCAAAAGAATCGAATCCAAAAGAATCGAATCGAATCCAAAAAATCGAATTGAATTGAATCAAAAGAAATGAATTGAATTGAATCCAAAAGGAACTAATCGAATCAAATCGAAAAAAACTCGAATAGAAGCAAATCGAATCAAAAAGAATCGAATAGATTCGAATAAAAAAGAATCGAATTGAGGGATCCCTGGGTGGCGCAGCGGTTTAGCGCCTGCCTTTGGCCCAGGGCGCGATCCTGGAGACCAGGGATCGAATCCCACATCGGGCTCCCGGTGCATGGAGCCTGCTTCTCCCTCTGCCTGTGTCTCTGCCTCTCTCACTCTCTCTGTCACTATCATAAATAAAAGAATCGAATTGAATCCAGTTGAAAAAAATCATAAAGAATCAAATCGAAAAGAATCGAATTCCATGTAACGAAAAGATTCGAATTGAAAAGAATCGAATCGAAACAAAAGAATCGAATCGAATCGACATGAATCAAAAAGAATCGAATCAAAACGAATCGAAAAGAAACAAATCAAGTAGAATCTAAAAGAATCGAATCGAATCAAATCGAAAAAATTCGAATAGAATTGTCTCGAAAAGAATCAAAACGAATCGAACCGAAGAGAATCGATTCGAATCAAAATAAAAAGTATCGTATCAAATCGAATCGAAAAGAATCATATCAAATAGAATCGAAAGAATGGAATCAAATCTAAAACAATCGAATCGAATCGAAAAGAATCGAATTGAACGGAATGGAATCGAAAAGAATACAATGGAATAGAATCGAAAGAAATCGAATAGAATCAAATCAAACCAAAAAGAATCGAATTGAATTGATCCTAACCAAAAGAAGCGAAATGAATCGACTCGAACCGAAAAAATAAAATCGAAAAGAATCTAATCTCAACGAAAATCATCGAAATGAATAGAATCGAAAAGAATCGAATTGAATCAAATCGAAAAGAATCGAATGGAATCCAATCGAAAAGAATCAGATTGATTCGAATCGAAACAAATTGAATCCAATCGAAAAGAATCTAATTGAATCGAATCGAAAAGAATCGAATTCAATCCAAACGAATCGATTCGAATGGAATAGAAAAGAATAGAATAGAATACAATCGAAAAGAATCAAATCGAATCGAAAAGAATCGAATCGAAAAGAACTGAATCGAATCGAAAAGAAACGAATCGAACCGAATCAAAAAGAAAACAATCGAATCGAATCAAATACAAAAGAATCGCTTTGAATAGCATAGAATTGAAAAGAATCGAATCAATCGAATTGAAAACAATCGAATCGAAAAGAATCGAATCAAAAAAAGTCGAATCGAAACGAAAACAATCGAATCGAATCGAATCTAAAAGAATCGTATTGAATTGCATCGAGTCGAAAAGACTCGAATCAAAAAGACTCGAATCGAATTGAATCAAATCGAAAAGAATCTAATAGAAGCCACTCGAACAGAATCAAATCGAAATGATTCAAAATGAATCGAATAGAATAGAATCGAAAAAAATCGAAACGAATCGAAACGAATCGAAACGAATTGAATCGAAGAGAATCGATTAGATTCGAAATGAAAAGAATCGTATTGAATCGAATCGAAAAGAATCAAATCGAATCGAATCGAAAGAATTGAATCAAATCGAAAAGAATCCAATTGAATCGAAAAGAATCGAACTGAATGGAATCAAATCGAAAAGAATCTAATCGAATCGAAAAGAATCGAATCAAATTTAATGGAATCGAAAAGAATCGAATTGATTCGAAAAGAATCGAAATGAAACAAATCAGATCAAATGGAAAAGCATCAAATCGAATTGACAAGAATCGAATCGAATCGAAATGAATCGAATCAAAAAGAATCGAATCGAAAAGAATCGAATTGAAAAGAATCGAATCGAATCGAAAAGACTTGAATCAAATTAAAAATATCAAATCGAATCGAATCGCAAAGAATCGAATTGAAATGACTCGAATGGAAACGAATCGATTTGAAACGAAAAGAATCGAATCGAATCGAAAAGAATCGAATTGTATCTAATCAAAAAAATCGAATCGTATCGACTCGAATCGAAAAGAATCCAATTGCATCATCGAATGGAAACTAATCGAATTGAATAGAATCGAAAAGAATCGAATCGAATCAAATCGAAAACAATCAAATTGAATTGACCGAAAAGAATCGAATTGAATCAAATCGAATCGAAATGAAAGAATCGAATCGATTCAAATAGAAAAGAATCGAATCGAAAAGAATCAAATTGACACGAAAAGAATCGAATCGAATCAAAAAGTATCGAATTGATTCGAAAACATTCGAATCGAATTGAAATGAATCCGATCGAAATGAAAAGAATCTACTCGAATCGAATCCAAAAGAATCGAATCCAAAAGAATCGAATCGAATCCAAAAGAATCGAATTGAATTGAATCAAAAGAAATGAATTGAATTGAATCCAAAAGGAACTAATCGAATCAAATCGAAAAAACTCGAATAGAAGCAAATCGAATCAAAAAGAATCGAATAGATTCGAATAAAAAAGAATCGAATTGAGGGATCCCTGGGTGGCGCAGCGGTTTAGCGCCTGCCTTTGGCCCAGGGCGCGATCCTGGAGACCCGGGATCGAATCCCACATCGGGCTCCCGGTGCATGGAGCCTGCTTCTCCCTCTGCCTGTGTCTCTGCCTCTCTCACTCTCTCTGTGAGTATCATAAAAAAAGAATCGAATTGAATCGTGTTGAAAAAAATCATAAAGAATCAATTCGAAAAGAATCGAATTCCATGTAACGAAAAGATTCGAATTGAAAAGAATCGAATCGAAACAAAAGAATCGAATCGAATCGACATGAATCAAAAAGAATCGAATCAAAACGAATCGAAAAGAAACAAATCAAGTAGAATCTAAAAGAATCGAATCGAATCAAATCGAAAAAATTCGAATAGAATTGAATCGAAAAGAATCAAAACGAATCGAACCGAAGAGAATCGATTCGAATCAAGATAAAAAGTATCGTATCAAATCGAATCGAAAAGAATCCTATCAAATAGAATCGAAAGAATGGAATCAAATCTAAAACAATCGAATCGAATCGAAAAGAATCGAATTGAACGGAATGGAATCGAAAAGAATACAATAGAATAGAATCGAAAGAAATCGAATAGAATCAAATCAAATCAAAAAGAATCGAATTGAATTGATCCTAACCAAAATAAGCGAAATGAATCGACTCGAACCGAAAAAATAAAATCGAAAAGAATCTAATCTCAACGAAAATCATCGAAATGAATAGAATCGAAAAGAATCGAATTGAATCAAATCGAAAAGAATCGAATGGAATCCAATCGAAAAGAATCAAATTGATTCGAATCGAAACAAATTGAATCCAATCGAAAAGAATCTAATTGAATCGAATCGAAAAGAATCGAATTCAATCCAAACGAATCGATTCGAATGGAATAGAAAAGAATAGAATAGAATACAATCGAAAAGAATCAAATCGAATCGAAAAGAATCGAATCGAAAAGAACTGAATCGAATCGAAAAGAAACGAATCGAACCGAATCAAAAAGAAAACAATCGAATCGAATCAAATACAAAAGAATCGCTTTGAATAGCATAGAATTGAAAAGAATCGAATCAATCGAATTGAAAACAATCGAATCGAAAAGAATCGAATCAAAAAAAGTCGAATCGAAACGAAAACAATCGAATCGAATCGAATCTAAAAGAATCGTATTGAATTGCATCGAGTCGAAAAGACTCGAATCAAAAAGACTCGAATCGAATTGAATCAAATCGAAAAGAATCTAATAGAAACCACTCGAACAGAATCAAATCGAAATGATTCAAAATGAATCGAATAGAATAGAATCGAAAAAAATCGAAACGAATCGAAACGAAATGAATCGAAGAGAATCGATTAGAATAGAAATGAAAAGAATCGTATTGAATCGAATCGAAAAGAATCAAATCGAATCGAATCGAAAGAATTGAATCAAATCGAAAAGAATCCAATCGAATCGAAAAGAATGGAACTGAATGGAATCAAATCGAAAAGAATCGAATCGAATCGAAAAGAATCGAATCAAATTTAATGGAATCGAAAAGAATCGAATTGATTCGAAAAGAATCGAAATGAAACAAATCAGATCAAATGGAAAAGCATCAAATCGAATTGACAAGAATCGAATCGAATCGAAATGAATCGAATCAAAAAGAATCGAATCGAAAAGAATCGAATTGAAAAGAATCGAATCGAATCGAAAAGACTTGAATCAAATTAAAAATATCAAATCGAATCGAATCGCAAAGAATCGAATTGAAAAGACTCGAATGGAAACGAATCGATTTGAAACGAAAAGAATCGAATCGAATCGAATCGAATTGAATTGAAAGAATCGAATTGAATAGAAAAAAATCGAATAAAAAAGAATCGAATCTTAAAGAAAAGAATCAAATTGAATCAGTCGATTAAATTCTAGTCGAATCCAATCAAAAAGAATGAAATCGAGTCCAATCGAATCGAAAAGAATCGAATCGAATCGAAATTTATCTAATCAAAAAGAATCGAATCGTATCGACTGGAATCGAAAAGAATCCAATTGCATCATCGAATGGAAAATAATCGAATTGAATAGAATAGAAAACAATCGAATCGAATCAAATCGAAAAGAATCAAATTGAATTGATCGAAAAGAATCGAATTGAATCAAATCGAATCGAAATGAAAGAATCGAATCGATTCAAATAGAAAAGAATCAAATCGAAAAGAATCAAATCGACACGAAAAGAATCGAATCGAATCAAAAAGTATCGAATTGATTCGAAAACATTCGAATCGAAATGAATCGAATCCGATCGAAATGAAAAGAATCTACTCGATTCGAATCCAAAAGAATCGAATCCAAAAGATCGAATCGAATCAAAAAGAATCGAATTGAATTGAATCAAAAGAAATGAATTGAATTGAATCAAAAAGGAACTAATCGAATCAAATCGAATAGAATCAAATCGAATCAAAAAGAATCGAATAGATTCGAATAACAAAGAATCGAATTGAGGGATCCCTGGGTGGCGCAGCGGTTTAGCGCCTGCCTTTGGCCCAGGGCGCGATCCTGGAGACCCGGGATCGAATCCCACATCGGGCTCCTGGTGCATGGAGCCTACTTCTCCCTCTGCCTGTGTCTCTGCCTCTCTCACTCTCTCTGTGACTATCATAAAAAAAAGAATCGAATTGAATCCAGTTGAAAAAAATCATAAAGAATCAAATCGAAAAGAATCGAATTCCATGTAACGAAAAGATTCGAATTGAAAAGAATCGAATCGAAACAAAAGAATCGAATCGAATCGACATGAATCAAAAAGAATCGAATCAAAACGAATCGAAAAGAAACAAATCAAGTAGAATCTAAAAGAATCGAATCGAATCCAATCGAAAAAATTCGAATAGAATTGAAGCGAAAAGAATCAAAACGAATCGAACCGAAAGAGAATCGATTCGAATCAAAATAAAAAGTATCGTATCAAATCGAATCGAAAAGAATCATATCAAATAGAATCGAAAGAATGGAATCAAATCTAAAACAATCGAATCGAATCGAAAAGAAACTAATTGAACGGAATGGAATCGAAAAGAATAAAATGGAATAGAATCGAAAGAAATCGAATAGAATCAAATCAAATCAAAAAGAATCGAATTGAATTGATCCTAACCAAAATAAGCGAAATGAATCGACTCGAACCGAAAAAAATCAAATCGAAAAGAATCTAATCTCAACGAAAATCATCGAAATGAATAGAATCGAAAAGAATCGAATTGAATCAAATCGAAAAGAATCGAATGGAATCCAATCGAAAAGAATCAAATTGATTCGAATCGAAACAAATTGAATCCAATCGAAAAGAATCTAATTGAATCGAATCGAAAAGAATCGAATTCAATCCAAACGAATCGATTCGAATGGAATAGAAAAGAATAGAATAGAATAGAATAGAAAAGTATCAAATCGAATCGAAAAGAATCGAATCGAAAAGAACTGAATCGAATCGAAAAGAAACGAATCGAACCGAATCAAAAAGAAAACAATCGAATCGAATCAAATACAAAAGAATCGCTTTGAGTAGCATAGAATTGAAAAGAATCGAATCAATCAAATTGAAAACAATCGAATCGAAAAGAATCGAATCAAAAAAAGTCGAATCGAAACGAAAACAATCGAATCGAATCGAATCTAAAAGAATCGTATTGAATTGCATCGAGTCGAAAAGACTCGAATCAAAAAGACTCGAATCGAATTGAATCAAATCGAAAAGAATCTAATAGAAGCCACTCGAACAGAATCAAATCGAAATGATTCAAAATGAATCGAATAGAATAGAATCGAAAAAATCGAAACGAATCGAAACGAATCGAAACGAATTGAATCGAAGAGAATCGATTAGATTCGAAATGAAAAGAATCGTATTGAATCGAATCGAAAAGAATCAAATCGAATCGAATCGAAAGAATTGAATCAAATCGAAAAGAATCCAATCGAATCGAAAAGGATCGAACTGAATGGAATCAAATCGAAAAGAATCTAATCGAATCGAAAAGAATCGAATCAAATTTAATGGAATCGAAAAGAATCGAATTGATTCGAAAAGAATCGAAATGAAACAAATCAGATCAAATGGAAAAGCATCAAATCGAATTGACAAGAATCGAATCGAATCGAAATGAATCGAATCAAAAAGAATCGAATCGAAAAGAATCGAATTGAAAAGAATCGAATCGAATCGAAAAGACTTGAATCAAATTAAAAATATCAAATCGAATCGAATCGCAAAGAATCGAATTGAAATGACTCGAATGGAAACGAATCGATTTGAAACGAAAAGAATCGAATCGAATTGAAAAGAATCGAATTGTATCTAATCAAAAAGAATCGAATCGTATCGACTCGAATCGAAAAGAATCCAATTGCATCATCGAATGGAAACTAATCGAATTGAATAGAATCGAAAAGAATCGAATCGAATCAAATCGAAAACAATCAAATTGAATTGACCGAAAAGAATCGAATTGAATCAAATCGAATCGAAATGAAAGAATCGAATCGATTCAAATAGAAAAGAATCGAATCGAAAAGAATCAAATTGACACGAAAAGAATCGAATCGAATCAAAAAGTATCGAATTGATTCGAAAACATTCGAATCGAAAAGAATCGAATTGAAATGAATCCGATCGAAATGAAAAGAATCTACTCGAATCGAATCCAAAAGAATCGAATCCAAAAGAATCGAATCGAATCCAAAAGAATCGAATTGAATTGAATCAAAAGAAATGAATTGAATTGAATCCAAAAGGAACTAATCGAATCAAATCGAAAAAAACTCGAATAGAAGCAAATCGAATCAAAAAGAATCGAATAGATTCGAATAAAAAAGAATCGAATTGAGGGATCCCTGGGTGGCGCAGCGGTTTAGCGCCTGCCTTTGGCCCAGGGCGCGATCCTGGAGACCAGGGATCGAATCCCACATCGGGCTCCCGGTGCATGGAGCCTGCTTCTCCCTCTGCCTGTGTCTCTGCCTCTCTCACTCTCTCTGTCACTATCATAAATAAAAGAATCGAATTGAATCCAGTTGAAAAAAATCATAAAGAATCAAATCGAAAAGAATCGAATTCCATGTAACGAAAAGATTCGAATTGAAAAGAATCGAATCGAAACAAAAGAATCGAATCGAATCGACATGAATCAAAAAGAATCGAATCAAAACGAATCGAAAAGAAACAAATCAAGTAGAATCTAAAAGAATCGAATCGAATCAAATCGAAAAAATTCGAATAGAATTGTCTCGAAAAGAATCAAAACGAATCGAACCGAAGAGAATCGATTCGAATCAAAATAAAAAGTATCGTATCAAATCGAATCGAAAAGAATCCTATCAAATAGAATCGAAAGAATGGAATCAAATCTAAAACAATCGAATCGAATCGAAAAGAATCGAATTGAACGGAATGGAATCGAAAAGAATACAATGGAATAGAATCGAAAGAAATCGAATAGAATCAAATCAAATCAAAAAGAATCGAATTGAATTGATCCTAACCAAAATAAGCGAAATGAATCGACTCGAACCGAAAAAATAAAATCGAAAAGAATCTAATCTCAACGAAAATCATCCAAATGAATAGAATCGAAAAGAATCGAATTGAATCAAATCGAAAAGAATCGAATGGAATCCAATCGAAAAGAATCAGATTGATTCGAATCGAAACAAATTGAATCCAATCGAAAAGAATCTAATTGAATCGAATCGAAAAGAATCGAATTCAATCCAAACGAATCGATTCGAATGGAATAGAAAAGAATAGAATCGAATAGAATCGAAAAGAATCAAATCGAATCGAAAAGAATCGAATCGAAAAGAATTGAATCGAACCGAAAAGAAACGAATCGAACCGAATCAAAAAGAAAACAATCGAATCGAATCAAATACAAAAGAATCGCTTTGAGTAGCATAGAATTGAAAAGAATCGAATCAATCGAATTGAAAACAATCGAATCGAAAAGAATCGAATCAAAAAAAGTCGAATCGAAACGAAAACAATCGAATCGAATCGAATCTAAAAGAATCGTATTGAATTGCATCGAGTCGAAAAGACTCGAATCAAAAAGACTCGAATCGAATTGAATCAAATCGAAAAGAATCTAATAGAAACCACTCGAACAGAATCAAATCGAAATGATTCAAAATGAATCGAATAGAATAGAATCGAAAAAAATCGAAACGAATCGAAACGAATTGAATCGAAGAGAATCGATTAGAATAGAAATGAAAAGAATCGTATTGAATCGAATCGAAAAGAATCAAATCGAATCGAATCGAAAGAATTGAATCAAATCGAAAAGAATCCAATCGAATCGAAAAGAATCGAACTGAATGGAATCAAATCGAAAAGAATCGAATCGAATCGAAAAGAATCGAATCAAATTTAATGGAATCGAAAAGAATCGAATTTATTCGAAAAGAATCGAAATGAAACAAATCAGATCAAATGGAAAAGCATCAAATCGAATTGACAAGAATCGAATCGAATCGAAATGAATCGAATCAAAAAGAATCGAATCGAAAAGAATCGAATTGAAAAGAATCGAATCGAATCGAAAAGACTTGAATCAAATTAAAAATATCAAATCGAATCGAATCGCAAAGAATCGAATTGAAAAGACTCGAATGGAAACGAATCGATTTGAAACGAAAAGAATCGAATCGAATCGAATCGAATTGAATTGAAAGAATCGAATTGAATAGAAAAAAATCGAATAAAAAAGAATCGAATCTTAAAGAAAAGAATCAAATTGAATCAGTCGATTAAATTCTAGTCGAATCCAATCAAAAAGAATGAAATCGAGTCCAATCGAATCGAAAAGAATCGAATCGAATCGAAATTTATCTAATCAAAAAGAATCGAATCGTATCGACTGGAATCGAAAAGAATCCAATTGCATCATCGAATGGAAAATAATCGAATTGAATAGAATAGAAAACAATCGAATCGAATCAAATCGAAAAGAATCAAATTGAATTGATCGAAAAGAATCGAATTGAATCAAATCGAATCGAAATGAAAGAATCGAATCGATTCAAATAGAAAAGAATCAAATCGAAAAGAATCAAACCGACACGAAAAGAATCGAATCGAATCAAAAAGTATCGAATTGATTCGAAAACATTCGAATCGAAATGAATCGAATCCGATCGAAATGAAAAGAATCTACTCGATTCGAATCCAAAAGAATCGAATCCAAAAGATCGAATCGAATCAAAAAGAATCGAATTGAATTGAATCAAAAGAAATGAATTGAATTGAATCCAAAAGGAACTAATCGAATCAAATCGAAAAAAACTCGAATAGAAGCAAATCGAATCAAAAAGAATCGAATAGATTCGAATAAAAAAGAATCGAATTGAGGGATCCCTGGGTGGCGCAGCGGTTTAGCGCCTGCCTTTGGCCCAGGGCGCGATCCTGGAGACCAGGGATCGAATCCCACATCGGGCTCCTGGTGCATGGAGCCTGCTTCTCCCTCTGCCTGTGTCTCTGCCTCTCTCACTCTCTCTGTCACTATCATAAATAAAAGAATCGAATGGAATCGTGTTGAAAAAAATCATAAAGAATCAAATCGAAAAGAATCGAATTCCATGTAACGAAAAGATTCGAATTGAAAAGAATCGAATCGAAACAAAAGAATCGAATCGAATCGACATGAATCAAAAAGAATCGAATCAAAACGAATCGAAAAGAAACAAATCAAGTAGAATCTAAAAGAATCGAATCGAATCAAATCGAAAAAATTCGAATAGAATTGTCTCGAAAAGAATCAAAACGAATCGAACCGAAGAGAATCGATTCGAATCAAAATAAAAAGTATCGTATCAAATCGAATCGAAAAGAATCCTATCAAATAGAATCGAAAGAATGGAATCAAATCTAAAACAATCGAATCGAATCGAAAAGAATCGAATTGAACGGAATGGAATCGAAAAGAATACAATGGAATAGAATCGAAAGAAATCGAATAGAATCAAATCAAATCAAAAAGAATCGAATTGAATTGATCCTAACCAAAATAAGCGAAATGAATCGACTCGAACCGAAAAAATAAAATCGAAAAGAATCTAATCTCAACGAAAATCATCCAAATGAATAGAATCGAAAAGAATCGAATTGAATCAAATCGAAAAGAATCGAATGGAATCCAATCGAAAAGAATCAGATTGATTCGAATCGAAACAAATTGAATCCAATCGAAAAGAATCTAATTGAATCGAATCGAAAAGAATCGAATTCAATCCAAACGAATCGATTCGAATGGAATAGAAAAGAATAGAATCGAATAGAATCGAAAAGAATCAAATCGAATCGAAAAGAATCGAATCGAAAAGAATTGAATCGAACCGAAAAGAAACGAATCGAACCGAATCAAAAAGAAAACAATCGAATCGAATCAAATACAAAAGAATCGCTTTGAGTAGCATAGAATTGAAAAGAATCGAATCAATCGAATTGAAAACAATCGAATCGAAAAGAATCGAATCAAAAAAAGTCGAATCGAAACGAAAACAATCGAATCGAATCGAATCTAAAAGAATCGTATTGAATTGCATCGAGTCGAAAAGACTCGAATCAAAAAGACTCGAATCGAATTGAATCAAATCGAAAAGAATCTAATAGAAACCACTCGAACAGAATCAAATCGAAATGATTCAAAATGAATCGAATAGAATAGAATCGAAAAAAATCGAAACGAATCGAAACGAATTGAATCGAAGAGAATCGATTAGAATAGAAATGAAAAGAATCGTATTGAATCGAATCGAAAAGAATCAAATCGAATCGAATCGAAAGAATTGAATCAAATCGAAAAGAATCCAATCGAATCGAAAAGAATCGAACTGAATGGAATCAAATCGAAAAGAATCTAATCGAATCGAAAAGAATCGAATCAAATTTAATGGAATCGAAAAGAATCGAATTGATTCGAAAAGAATCGAAATGAAACAAATCAGATCAAATGGAAAAGCATCAAATCGAATTGACAAGAATCGAATCGAATCGAAATGAATCGAATCAAAAAGAATCGAATCGAAAAGAATCGAATTGAAAAGAATCGAATCGAATCGAAAAGACTTGAATCAAATTAAAAATATCAAATCGAATCGAATCGCAAAGAATCGAATTGAAAAGACTCGAATGGAAACGAATCGATTTGAAACGAAAAGAATCGAATCGAATCGAATCGAATTGAATTGAAAGAATCGAATTGAATAGAAAAAAATCGAATAAAAAAGAATCGAATCTTAAAGAAAAGAATCAAATTGAATCAGTCGATTAAATTCTAGTCGAATCCAATCAAAAAGAATGAAATCGAGTCCAATCGAATCGAAAAGAATCGAATCGAATCGAAATTTATCTAATCAAAAAGAATCGAATCGTATCGACTGGAATCGAAAAGAATCCAATTGCATCATCGAATGGAAAATAATCGAATTGAATAGAATAGAAAACAATCGAATCGAATCAAATCGAAAAGAATCAAATTGAATTGATCGAAAAGAATCGAATTGAATCAAATCGAATCGAAATGAAAGAATCGAATCGATTCAAATAGAAAAGAATCAAATCGAAAAGAATCAAACCGACACGAAAAGAATCGAATCGAATCAAAAAGTATCGAATTGATTCGAAAACATTCGAATCGAAATGAATCGAATCCGATCGAAATGAAAAGAATCTACTCGATTCGAATCCAAAAGAATCGAATCCAAAAGATCGAATCGAATCAAAAAGAATCGAATTGAATTGAATCAAAAGAAATGAATTGAATTGAATCCAAAAGGAACTAATCGAATCAAATCGAAAAAAACTCGAATAGAAGCAAATCGAATCAAAAAGAATCGAATAGATTCGAATAAAAAAGAATCGAATTGAGGGATCCCTGGGTGGCGCAGCGGTTTAGCGCCTGCCTTTGGCCCAGGGCGCGATCCTGGAGACCAGGGATCGAATCCCACA
This sequence comes from Canis aureus, assembly GCF_053574225.1. NCBI lineage: Eukaryota > Metazoa > Chordata > Mammalia > Carnivora > Canidae > Canis > Canis aureus. The sequence continues at coordinate 24,819,683 of NC_135648.1, forward strand.
TCGGGCTCCTGGTGCATGGAGCCTGCTTCTCCCTCTGCCTGTGTCTCTGCCTCTCTCACTCTCTCTGTCACTATCATAAAAGAATCGAATGGAATCGTGTTGAAAAAAATCATAAAGAATCAAATCGAAAAGAATCGAATTCCATGTAACGAAAAGATTCGAATTGAAAAGAATCGAATCGAAACAAAAGAATCGAATCGAATCGACATGAATCAAAAAGAATCGAATCAAAACGAATCGAAAAGAAACAAATCAAGTAGAATCTAAAAGAATCGAATCGAATCAAATCGAAAAAATTCGAATAGAATTGTCTCGAAAAGAATCAAAACGAATCGAACCGAAGAGAATCGATTCGAATCAAAATAAAAAGTATCGTATCAAATCGAATCGAAAAGAATCATATCAAATAGAATCGAAAGAATGGAATCAAATCTAAAACAATCGAATCGAATCGAAAAGAATCGAATTGAACGGAATGGAATCGAAAAGAATACAATGGAATAGAATCGAAAGAAATCGAATAGAATCAAATCAAATCAAAAAGAATCGAATTGAATTGATCCTAACCAAAATAAGCGAAATGAATCGACTCGAACCGAAAAAATAAAATCGAAAAGAATCTAATCTCAACGAAAATCATCGAAATGAATAGAATCGAAAAGAATCGAATTGAATCAAATCGAAAAGAATCGAATGGAATCCAATCGAAAAGAATCAGATTGATTCGAATCGAAACAAATTGAATCCAATCGAAAAGAATCTAATTGAATCGAATCGAAAAGAATCGAATTCAATCCAAACGAATCGATTCGAATGGAATAGAAAAGAATAGAATAGAATACAATCGAAAAGAATCAAATCGAATCGAAAAGAATCGAATCGAAAAGAACTGAATCGAATCGAAAAGAAACGAATCGAACCGAATCAAAAAGAAAACAATCGAATCGAATCAAATACAAAAGAATCGCTTTGAATAGCATAGAATTGAAAAGAATCGAATCAATCGAATTGAAAACAATTGAATCGAAAAGAATCGAATCAAAAAAAGTCGAATCGAAACGAAAACAATCGAATCGAATCGAATCTAAAAGAATCGTATTGAATTGCATCGAGTCGAAAAGACTCGAATCAAAAAGACTCGAATCGAATTGAATCAAATCGAAAAGAATCTAATAGAAGCCACTCGAACAGAATCAAATCGAAATGATTCAAAATGAATCGAATAGAATAGAATCGAAAAAAATCGAAACGAATCGAAACGAATCGAAACGAATTGAATCGAAGAGAATCGATTAGATTCGAAATGAAAGAATCGTATTGAATCGAATCGAAAAGAATCAAATCGAATCGAATCGAAAGAATTGAATCAAATCGAAAAGAATCCAATTGAATCGAAAAGAATCGAACTGAATGGAATCAAATCGAAAAGAATCTAATCGAATCGAAAAGAATCGAATCAAATTTAATGGAATCGAAAAGAATCGAATTGATTCGAAAAGAATCGAAATGAAGGAATGGAAGTGGGAGGAGCAAGATGGCGGAAGAGTAGGGTCTCCAAATCACCTGTCTCCACCAAACTACCTAGAAAACCTTCAAATTATCCTGAAAATCTATGAATTCGGCCTGAGATTTAAAGAGAGACCAGCTGGAATGCTACAGTGAGAAGAGTTCGCGCATCTATCAAGGTAGGAAGACGGGGAAAAAGAAATAAAGAAACAAAGGCCTCCAAGGGGGAGGGGCCCCGCGAGGAGCCGGGCTGAGGCCGGGGCGAGTGTCCCCAGGACAGGAGAGCCCCGTCCCGGAGGAGCAGGAGCTGCACCGACCTTCCCGGGCGGAAAGGGGCTCGTGGGGAGTTGGAGCAGGACCAGGAGGGCGAGGAGGCCCTCGGGCTCCCGGGGACAGTAACAGAGCAACTGCGCGCCCAGGAGAGTGCGCCGAGCTCCCTAAGGGCTGCAGCGCGCACGGCGGGACCCGGAGCAGCTCGGGGGGGCTCGGGGGCGGCTCCGTGGAGGGGGCTGCGGGGCCCCGGGAGCAGCTCGGAGGGGCTCGGGCAGAAGAAGAGGCTCCGTGCGGAGGGGGCTGCGCGGTTCCAGGACCAGCTCGGAGGGGCTCGGGCAGCAGCTCCGCGGAGGGGGCTGCGCGGCCCGGGAGCGCGAATCCACCAGCGCAGGCCCCGGAGCACAGGGCGCCGGGACACAGCCCAGGATCCCGCCTCCCCCGGGACAGGCAGAGGCCGGGAGGGCCCAGGACAGCAAGGACGCTCCTGCCCCAGCTGAGCAGATCAGCGGCCCCGCCCCGGAGCCTCCAGGCCCTGCAGACGGAGTTCCTGCCGGAGCTGAATCCAGGTTTCCAGAGCTGCCCCGCCACTGGGGCTGTTCCTCCTGCGGCCTCACGGGGTAAACAACCCCCACTGAGCCCTGCACCAGGCAGGGGCACAGCAGCTCCCCCAACTGCTAACACCTGAAAATCAGCACAACAGGCCCCTCCCCCAGAAGATCAGCTAGACTGACAACTTCCAGGAGAAGCCAAGGGACTTAAAGTACACAGAATCAGAAGATACTCCCCGGTGGTTCTTTTTTTTTTTTTTTTTTTTTTTGGTTTTTTTTTGTTTGTTTGTTTTGTTTTGTTTTGTTTTGTTTTGCTTTTTGATTTGTTTCCTTCCCCCACCCCCTTTTTTCCTCCTTTCTTTTTCTTTCTCTTTTTCTTTTTTTTTTTTTTTTCGTTTTTTTTTCTTTTTCTTCCCTTTTTTTTTCTCTTTCTCTTTTCTTTCCTTCTTTCTCTCCTCTCTTTTTCTCTTTTTCCCAATACAACTTGCTTTTGGCCACTCTGCACTGAGCAAAATGACTAGAAGGAAAACCTCACCTCAAAAGAAAGAATCAGAAACAGTCCTCTCTCCCACAGAGTTACAAAATCTGGATTACAATTCAATGTCAGAAAGCCAATTCAGAAGCACTATTATACAGCTACTGGTGGCTCTAGAAAAAAGTATAAAGGACTCAAGAGACTTCATGACTGCAGAATTTAGAGCTAATCAGGCAGAAATTAAAAACCAATTGAATGAGATGCAATCCAAACTAGAAGTCCTAACGACGAGGGTTAACGACGTGGAAGAACGAGTGAGTGACCTAGAAGACAAGTTGACAGCAAAGAGGGAAACTGAGGAAAAAAGAGACAAACAATTAAAAGACCATGAAGATAGATTAAGGGAAATAAACGACAGCCTGAGGAAGAAAAACCTACGTTTAATTGGGGTTCCCGAGGGCGCCGAAAGGGACAGAGGGCCAGAATATGTATTTGAACAAATTCTAGCTGAAAACTTTCCTAATCTGGGAAGGGAAACAGGCATTCAGATCCAGGAAATAGAGAGATCCCCCCCTAAAATCAATAAAAACCGTTCAACACCTCGACATTTAATTGTGAAGCTTGCAAATTCCAAAGATAAGGAGAAGATCCTTAAAGCAGCAAGAGACAAGAAATCCCTGACTTTTATGGGGAGGAGTATTAGGGTAACAGCAGACCTCTCCACAGAGACCTGGCAGGCCAGAAAGGGCTGGCAGGATATATTCAGGGTCCTAAATGAAAAGAACATGCAACCAAGAATACTTTATCCAGCAAGGCTCTCATTCAAAATGGAAGGAGAGATAAAGAGCTTCCAAGACAGGCAGCAACTAAAAGAATATGTGACCTCCAAACCAGCTCTGCAAGAAATTTTAAGGGGGCCTCTTAAAATTCCCCTTTAAGAAGAAGTTCAGTGGAACAGTCCACAAAAACAAAGACTGAATAGATATCATGATGACACTAAACTCATATCTCTCAATAGTAACTCTGAATGTGAACGGGCTTAATGACCCCATCAAAAGGCGCAGGGTTTCAGACTGGATAAAAAAGCAGGACCCATCTATTTGCTGTCTACAAGAGACTCATTTTAGACAGAAGGACACCTACAGCCTGAAAATAAAAGGTTGGAGAACCATTTACCATTCGAATGGTCCTCAAAAGAAAGCAGGGGTAGCCATCCTTATATCAGATAAACTAAAATTTACCCCAAAGACTGTAGTGAGAGATGAAGAGGGACACTATATCATACTTAAAGGATCTATTCAACAAGAGGACTTAACAATCCTCAATATATATGCTCCAAATGTGGGAGCTGCCAAATATATAAATCAATTATTAACCAAAGTGAAGAAATACTTAGATAATAATACACTTATACTTGGTGACTTCAATCTAGCTCTTTCTATACTCGATAGGTCTTCTAAGCAAAACATCTCCAAAGAAACGAGAGCTTTAAATGATACACTGGACCAGATGGATTTCACAGATATCTACAGAACTTTACATCCAAACTCAACTGAATACACATTCTTCTCAAGCGCACATGGAACTTTCTCCAGAATAGACCACATATTGGGTCACAAATCGGGTCTGAACCGATACCAAAAGATTGGGATTGTCCCCTGCATATTCTCGGACCATAATGCCTTGAAATTAGAACTAAATCACAACAAGAAGTTTGGAAGGACCTCAAACACATGGAGGTTAAGGACCATCCTGCTAAAAGATAAAAGGGTCAACCAGGAAATTAAGGAAGAATTAAAAAGATTCATGGAAACTAATGAGAATGAAGATACAACCGTTCAAAATCTTTGGGATGCAGCAAAAGCAGTCCTAAGGGGGAAATACATCGCAATACAAGCATCCATTCAAAAACTGGAAAGAACTCAAATACAAAAGCTAACCTTACACATAAAGGAGCTAGAGAAAAAACAGCAAATAGATCCTACACCCAAGAGAAGAAGGGAGCTAATAAAGATTCGAGCAGAACTCAACGAAATCGAGACCAGAAGAACTGTGGAACAGATCAACAGAACCAGGAGTTGGTTCTTTGAAAGAATTAATAAGATAGATAAACCATTAGCCAGCCTTATTAAAAAGAAGAGAGAGAAGACTCAAATTAATAAAATCATGAATGAGAAAGGAGAGATCACTACCAACACCAAGGAAATACAAACGATTTTAAAAACCTATTATGAACAGCTATACGCCAATAAATTAGGCAATCTAGAAGAAATGGACGCATTCCTGGAAAGCCACAAACTACCAAAACTGGAACAGGAAGAAATAGAAAACCTGAACAGGCCAATAACCAGGGAGGAAATTGAAGCAGTCATCAAAAACCTCCCAAGACACAAGAGTCCAGGGCCAGATGGCTTCCCAGGAGAATTTTATCAAACGTTTAAAGAAGAAATCATACCTATTCTCCTAAAGCTGTTTGGAAAGATAGAAAGAGATGGAGTACTTCCAAATTCGTTCTATGAAGCCAGCATCACCTTAATTCCAAAGCCAGACAAAGACCCCGCCAAAAAGGAGAATTACAGACCAATATCCCTGATGAACATGGATGCAAAAATTCTCAACAAGATACTGGCCAATAGGATCCAACAGTACATTAAGAAAATTATTCACCATGACCAAGTAGGATTTATCCCTGGGACACAAGGCTGGTTCAACACCCGTAAAACAATCAATGTGATTCATCATATCAGCAAGAGAAAAACCAAGAACCATATGATCCTCTCATTGGATGCAGAGAAAGCATTTGACAAAATACAGCATCCATTCCTGATCAAAACTCTTCAGAGTGTAGGGATAGAGGGAACATTCCTCGACATCTTAAAAGCCATCTATGAAAAGCCCACAGCAAATATCATTCTCAATGGGGAAGCACTGGGAGCCTTTCCCCTAAGATCAGGAACAAGACAGGGATGTCCACTCTCACCACTGCTATTCAACATAGTACTGGAAGTCCTAGCCTCAGCAATCAGACAACAAAAAGACATTAAAGGCATTCAAATTGGCAAAGAAGAAGTCAAACTCTCCCTCTTCGCCGATGACATGATACTCTACATAGAAAACCCAAAAGTCTCCACCCCAAGATTGCTAGAACTCATACAGCAATTCGGTAGCGTGGCAGGATACAAAATCAATGCCCAGAAGTCAGTGGCATTTCTATACACTAACAATGAGACTGAAGAAAGAGAAATTAAGGAGTCAATCCCATTTACAATTGCACCCAAAAGCATAAGATACCTAGGAATAAACCTCACCAAAGATGTAAAGGATCTATACCCTCAAAACTATAGAACACTTCTGAAAGAAATTGAGGAAGACACAAAGAGATGGAAAAATATTCCATGCTCATGGATTGGCAGAATTAATATTGTGAAAATGTCAATGTTACCCAGGGCAATATACACGTTTAATGCAATCCCTATCAAAATACCATGGACTTTCTTCAGAGAGTTAGAACAAATTATTTTAAGATTTGTGTGGAATCAGAAGAGACCCCGAATAGCCAGGGGAATTTTAAAAAAGAAAACCATATCTGGGGGCATCACAATGCCAGATTTCAGGTTGTACTACAAAGCTGTGGTCATCAAGACAGTGTGGTACTGGCACAAAAACAGACACATAGATCAGTGGAACAGAATAGAGAATCCAGAAGTGGACCCTGAACTTTATGGGCAACTAATATTCGATAAAGGAGGAAAGACTATCCATTGGAAGAAAGACAGTCTCTTCAATAAATGGTGCTGGGAAAATTGGACATCCACATGCAGAAGAATGAAACTAGACCACTCTCTTTCACCATACACAAAGATAAACTCAAAATGGATGAAAGATCTAAATGTGAGGCAAGATTCCATCAAAATCCTAGAGAAGAACACAGGCAACACCCTTTTTGAACTCGGCCATAGTAACTTCTTGCAAGATACATCCACGAAGGCAAAAGAAACAAAAGCAAAAATGAACTATTGGGACTTCATCAAGATAAGAAGCTTTTGCACAGCAAAGGATACAGTCAACAAAACTCAAAGACAACCTACAGAATGGGAGAAGATACTTGCAAATGACATATCAGATAAAGGGCTAGTTTCCAAGATCTATAAAGAACTTATTAAACTCAACACCAAAGAAACAAACAATCCAATCATGAAATGGGCAAAAGACATGAACAGAAATCTCACAGAAGAAGACATAGACATGGCCAACATACACATGAGAAAATGCTCTGCATCACTTGCCATCAGGGAAATACAAATCAAAACCACAATGAGATACCACCTCACACCAGTGAGAATGGGAAAAATTAACAAGGCAGGAAACAACAAATGTTGGAGAGGATGTGGAGAAAAGGGAACCCTCTTACACTGTTGGTGGGAATGTGAACTGGTGCAGCCACTGTGGAAAACTGTGTGGAGGTTCCTCAAACAGTTAAAAATATACCTGCCCTACGACCCAGCAATTGCACTGTTGGGGATTTACCCCAAAGATACAAATGCAATGAAACGCTGGGACACCTGCACCCCGATGTTTCTAGCAGCAATGGCCACGATAGCCAAACTGTGGAAGGAGCCTCGGTGTCCAACGAAAGATGAATGGATAAAGAAGATGTGGTTTATGTATACAATGGAATATTACTCAGCTATTAGAAATGACAAATACCCACCATTTGCTTCAACGTGGATGGAACTGGAGGGTATTATGCTGAGTGAAGTAAGTCAGTCGGAGAAGGACAAACATTATATGTTCTCATTCATTTGGGGAATATAAATAATAGTGAAAGGGAAAATAAGGGAAGGGAGAAGAAATGTGTGGGAAATATCAGAAAGGGAGACAGAACATAAAGACTGCTAACTCTGGGAAACGAACTAGGGGTGGTAGAAGGGGAGGAGGGCGGGGGGTGGGAGTGAATGGGTGACGGGCACTGGGTGTTATTCTGTATGTTAGTAAATTGAACACCAATAAAAAAAAAAAAAAAAAAAAAAAAACAAAAAGGAATGGAAGTATCTGGATGAAAAATCTGGCTCTTGCCAAAAATAAACCTTTTAGTTCCTGGACTGTTGACAACTTGTCTATGAGGAAATCTGAGGCTGTGGAATGCAGACTGAAGAGATCTTTTCTCTCATGCTGGAAAGAACTCTGGACGCAAAGTCACAGGAAATGGTGTCCAATGCAACAAGTGCCAATGCTTTCCAGCTCGGCGATTTTTAGCAAATCACATAAATATTCTGTGACTTGAAGGTTTTTTGTTTTTAATTGAAGTGCATATTTACTTGGATTTCTTTAATTTTTCCTTCATGCCCTTTCTCAGTCCCACAGTTTCCCCCAGGATACCACATTTCATTCCCATGGTCTAAGATCTTCTTGGTTGTGATAGTTCTTTAAACTTTGATTTTGATGACCTTTACAGTTTTAAGGATTACTAGTTAAATGTTGTTTAAAATTGATATTTGTCTAATGTTTTTCTCATGGTTGTACTGGGGTCATGGTTTTGGGAAGAAAGATCACAGAAATGAAGAGCCATTTTCACCATTTCATACCGAGGGTACATACCATCAACATGAATTATAACTGGTGATGTTAATCTGATCATCTGGATGACATCATGCTTGTCAAGTTTTTCTACTGTGAAGTTATTCATTTTTTCCTATCTCCATACTGTGGGACTTGCAAAGATGTATCATCTACACTTAAGAAGTAGGAAGTTTGGCTCTCTCGCTTGACACTGGAATATCTAAATAAATTATTTAGAATTTTTCTAGATGAAAAAAAAAAAAAAAAAAAAAAAAAAAAAGAAAAGAATCGAAATGAAACAAATCAGATCAAATGGAAAAGCATCAAATCGAATTGACAAGAATCGAATCGAATCGAAATGAATCGAATCAAAAAGAATCGAATCGAAAAGAATCGAATTGAAAAGAATCGAATCGAATCGAAAAGACTTGAATCAAATTAAAAATATCAAATCGAATCGAATCACAAAGAATCGAATTGAAATGACTCGAATGGAAACGAATCGATTTGAAACGAAAAGAATCGAATCGAATCGAAAAGAATCGAATTGTATCTAATCAAAAAAATCGAATCGTATCGACTCGAATCGAAAAGAATCCAATTGCATCATCGAATGGAAACTAATCGAATTGAATAGAATCGAAAAGAATCGAATCGAATCAAATCGAAAACAATCAAATTGAATTGACCGAAAAGAATCGAATTGAATCAAATCGAATCGAAATGAAAGAATCGAATCGATTCAAATAGAAAAGAATCGAATCGAAAAGAATCAAATTGACACGAAAAGAATCGAATCGAATCAAAAAGTATCGAATTGATTCGAAAACATTCGAATCGAATTGAAATGAATCCGATCGAAATGAAAAGAATCTACTCGAATCGAATCCAAAAGAATCGAATCCAAAAGAATCGAATCGAATCCAAAAGAATCGAATTGAATTGAATCAAAAGAAATGAATTGAATTGAATCCAAAAGGAACTAATCGAATCAAATCGAAAAAACTCGAATAGAAGCAAATCGAATCAAAAAGAATCGAATAGATTCGAATAAAAAAGAATCGAATTGAGGGATCCCTGGGTGGCGCAGCGGTTTAGCGCCTGCCTTTGGCCCAGGGCGCGATCCTGGAGACCCGGGATCGAATCCCACATCGGGCTCCCGGTGCATGGAGCCTGCTTCTCCCTCTGCCTGTGTCTCTGCCTCTCTCACTCTCTCTGTGAGTATCATAAAAAAGGAATCGAATTGAATCGTGTTGAAAAAAATCATAAAGAATCAATTCGAAAAGAATCGAATTCCATGTAACGAAAAGATTCGAATTGAAAAGAATCGAATCGAAACAAAAGAATCGAATCGAATCGACATGAATCAAAAAGAATCGAATCAAAACGAATCGAAAAGAAACAAATCAAGTAGAATCTAAAAGAATCGAATCGAATCAAATCGAAAACATTCGAATAGAATCGAATCGAAAAGAATCAAATCGAATCGAATCGAAAGAATTGAATCAAATCGAAAAGAATCCAATCGAATCGAAAAGGATCGAACTGAATGGAATCAAATCGAAAAGAATCTAATCGAATCGAAAAGAATCGAATCAAATTTAATGGAATCGAAAAGAATCGAATTGATTCGAAAAGAATCGAAATGAAACAAATCAGATCAAATGGAAAAGCATCAAATCGAATTGACAAGAATCGAATCGAATCGAAATGAATCGAATCAAAAATAATCGAATCGAAAAGAATCGAATTGAAAAGAATCGAATCGAATCGAAAAGACTTGAATCAAATTAAAAATATCAAATCGAATCGAATCGCAAAGAATCGAATTGAAATGACTCGAATGGAAACGAATCGATTTGAAACGAAAAGAATCGAATCGAATCGAAAAGAATCGAATTGTATCTAATCAAAAAGAATCGAATCGTATCGACTCGAATCGAAAAGAATCCAATTGCATCATCGAATGGAAACTAATCGAATTGAATAGAATCGAAAAGAATCGAATCGAATCAAATCGAAAACAATCAAATTGAATTGACCGAAAAGAATCGAATTGAATCAAATCGAATCGAAATGAAAGAATCGAATCGATTCAAATAGAAAAGAATCGAATCGAAAAGAATCAAATTGACACGAAAAGAATCGAATCGAATCAAAAAGTATCGAATTGATTCGAAAACATTCGAATCGAAAAGAATCGAATTGAAATGAATCCGATCGAAATGAAAAGAATCTACTCGAATCGAATCCAAAAGAATCGAATCCAAACGAATCGAATCGAATCCAAAAGAATCGAATTGAATTGAATCAAAAGAAATGAATTGAATTGAATCCAAAAGGAACTAATCGAATCAAATCGAAAAAACTCGAATAGAAGCAAATCGAATCAAAAAGAATCGAATAGATTCGAATAAAAAAGAATCGAATTGAGGGATCCCTGGGTGGCGCAGCGGTTTAGCGCCTGCCTTTGGCCCAGGGCGCGATCCTGGAGACCAGGGATCGAATCCCACATCGGGCTCCCGGTGCATGGAGCCTGCTTCTCCCTCTGCCTGTGTCTCTGCCTCTCTCACTCTCTCTGTCACTATCATAAATAAAAGAATCGAATTGAATCCAGTTGAAAAAAATCATAAAGAATCAAATCGAAAAGAATCGAATTCCATGTAACGAAAAGATTCGAATTGAAAAGAATCGAATCGAAACAAAAGAATCGAATCGAATCGACATGAATCAAAAAGAATCGAATCAAAACGAATCGAAAAGAAACAAATCAAGTAGAATCTAAAAGAATCGAATCGAATCAAATCGAAAAAATTCGAATAGAATTGAATCGAAAAGAATCAAAACGAATCGAACCGAAGAGAATCGATTCGAATCAAAATAAAAAGTATCGTATCAAATCGAATCGAAAAGAATCCTATCAAATAGAATCGAAAGAATGGAATCAAATCTAAAACAATCGAATCGAATCGAAAAGAATCGAATTGAACGGAATGGAATCGAAAAGAATACAATAGAATAGAATCGAAAGAAATCGAATAGAATCAAATCAAATCAAAAAGAATCGAATTGAATTGATCCTAACCAAAATAAGCGAAATGAATCGACTCGAACCGAAAAAATAAAATCGAAAAGAATCTAATCTCAACGAAAATCATCGAAATGAATAGAATCGAAAAGAATCGAATTGAATCAAATCGAAAAGAATCGAATGGAATCCAATCGAAAAGAATCAGATTGATTCGAATCGAAACAAATTGAATCCAATCGAAAAGAATCTAATTGAATCGAATCGAAAAGAATCGAATTCAATCCAAACGAATCGATTCGAATGGAATAGAAAAGAATAGAATCGAATAGAATCGAAAAGAATCAAATCGAATCGAAAAGAATCGAATCGAAAAGAATTGAATCGAATCGAAAAGAAACGAATCGAACCGAATCAAAAAGAAAACAATCGAATCGAATCAAATACAAAAGAATCGCTTTGAGTAGCATAGAATTGAAAAGAATCGAATCAATCGAATTGAAAACAATCGAATCGAAAAGAATCGAATCAAAAAAAGTCGAATCGAAACGAAAACAATCGAATCGAATCGAATCTAAAAGAATCGTATTGAATTGCATCGAGTCGAAAAGACTCGAATCAAAAAGACTCGAATCGAATTGAATCAAATCGAAAAGAATCTAATAGAAGCCACTCGAACAGAATCAAATCGAAATGATTCAAAATGAATCGAATAGAATAGAATCGAAAAAATCGAAACGAATCGAAACGAATCGAAACGAATTGAAACGAAGAGAATCGATTAGATTCGAAATGAAAAGAATCGTATTGAATCGAATCGAAAAGAATCAAATCGAATCGAATCGAAAGAATTGAATCAAATCGAAAAGAATCCAATCGAATCGAAAAGGATCGAACTGAATGGAATCAAATCGAAAAGAATCTAATCGAATCGAAAAGAATCGAATCAAATTTAATGGAATCGAAAAGAATCGAATTGATTCGAAAAGAATCGAAATGAAACAAATCAGATCAAATGGAAAAGCATCAAATCGAATTGACAAGAATCGAATCGAATCGAAATGAATCGAATCAAAAAGAATCGAATCGAAAAGAATCGAATTGAAAAGAATCGAATCGAATCGAAAAGACTTGAATCAAATTAAAAATATCAAATCGAATCGAATCACAAAGAATCGAATTGAAATGACTCGAATGGAAACGAATCGATTTGAAACGAAAAGAATCGAATCGAATTGAAAAGAATCGAATTGTATCTAATCAAAAAGAATCGAATCGTATCGACTCGAATCGAAAAGAATCCAATTGCATCATCGAATGGAAACTAATCGAATTGAATAGAATCGAAAAGAATCGAATCGAATCAAATCGAAAACAATCAAATTGAATTGACCGAAAAGAATCGAATTGAATCAAATCGAATCGAAATGAAAGAATCGAATCGATTCAAATAGAAAAGAATCGAATCGAAAAGAATCAAATTGACACGAAAAGAATCGAATCGAATCAAAAAGTATCGAATTGATTCGAAAACATTAGAATCGAAAAGAATCGAATTGAAATGAATCCGATCGAAATGAAAAGAATCTACTCGAATCGAATCCAAAAGAATCGAATCCAAAAGAATCGAATCGAATCCAAAAGAATCGAATTGAATTGAATCAAAAGAAATGAATTGAATTGAATCCAAAAGGAACTAATCGAATCAAATCGAAAAAACTCGAATAGAAGCAAATCGAATCAAAAATAATCGAATAGATTCGAATAAAAAAGAATCGAATTGAGGGATCCCTGGGTGGCGCAGCGGTTTAGCGCCTGCCTTTGGCCCAGGGCGCGATCCTGGAGACCAGGGATCGAATCCCACATCGGGCTCCCGGTGCATGGAGCCTGCTTCTCCCTCTGCCTGTGTCTCTGCCTCTCTCACTCTCTCTGTGACTATCATAAATAAAAGAATCGAATTGAATCCAGTAGAAAAAAATCATAAAGAATCAAATCGAAAAGAATCGAATTCCATGTAACGAAAAGATTCGAATTGAAAAGAATCGAATCGAAACAAAAGAATCGAATCGAATCGACATGAATCAAAAAGAATCGAATCAAAACGAATCGAAAAGAAACAAATCAAGTAGAATCTAAAAGAATCGAATCGAATCAAATCGAAAAAATTCGAATAGAATTGAATCGAAAAGAATCAAAACGAATCGAACCGAAGAGAATCGATTCGAATCAAAATAAAAAGTATCGTATCAAATCGAATCGAAAAGAATCATATCAAATAGAATCGAAAGAATGGAATCAAATCTAAAACAATCGAATCGAATCGAAAAGAATCGAATTGAACGGAATGGAATCGAAAAGAATACAATAGAATAGAATCGAAAGAAATCGAATAGAATCAAATCAAATCAAAAAGAATCGAATTGAATTGATCCTAACCAAAATAAGCGAAATGAATCGACTCGAACCGAAAAAATAAAATCGAAAAGAATCTAATCTCAACGAAAATCATCGAAATGAATAGAATCGAAAAGAATCGAATTGAATCAAATCGAAAAGAATCGAATGGAATCCAATCGAAAAGAATCAGATTGATTCGAATCGAAACAAATTGAATCCAATCGAAAAGAATCTAATTGAATCGAATCGAAAAGAATCGAATTCAATCCAAACGAATCGATTCGAATGGAATAGAAAAGAATAGAATCGAATAGAATCGAAAAGAATCAAATCGAATCGAAAAGAATCGAATCGAAAAGAATTGAATCGAATCGAAAAGAAACGAATCGCACCGAATCAAAAAGAAAACAATCGAATCGAATCAAATACAAAAGAATCGCTTTGAGTAGCATAGAATTGAAAAGAATCGAATCAATCGAATTGAAAACAATCGAATCGAAAAGAATCGAATCAAAAAAAGTCGAATCGAAACGAAAACAATCGAATCGAATCGAATCTAAAAGAATCGTATTGAATTGCATCGAGTCGAAAAGACTCGAATCAAAAAGACTCGAATCGAATTGAATCAAATTGAAAAGAATCTAATAGAAGCCACTCGAACAGAATCAAATCGAAATGATTCAAAATGAATCGAATAGAATAGAATCGAAAAAAATCGAAACGAATCGAAACGAATCGAAACGAATTGAATCGAAGAGAATCGATTAGATTCGAAATGAAAAGAATCGTATTGAATCGAATCGAAAAGAATCAAATCGAATCGAATCGAAAGAATTGAATCAAATCGAAAAGAATCCAATCGAATCGAAAAGAATCGAACTGAATGGAATCAAATCGAAAAGAATCTAATCGAATCGAAAAGAATCGAATCAAATTTAATGGAATCGAAAAGAATCGAATTGATTCGAAAAGAATCGAAATGAAACAAATCAGATCAAATGGAAAAGCATCAAATCGAATTGACAAGAATCGAATCGAATCGAAATGAATCGAATCAAAAAGAATCGAATCGAAAAGAATCGAACTGAAAAGAATCGAATCGAATCGAAAAGACTTGAATCAAATTAAAAATATCAAATCGAATCGAATCGCAAAGAATCGAATTGAAATGACTCGAATGGAAACGAATCGATTTGAAACGAAAAGAATCGAATCGAATCGAAAAGAATCGAATTGTATCTAATCAAAAAGAATCGAATCGTATCGACTCGAATCGAAAAGAATCCAATTGCATCATCGAATGGAAACTAATCGAATTGAATAGAATCGAAAAGAATCGAATCGAATCAAATCGAAAACAATCAAATTGAATTGACCGAAAAGAATCGAATTGAATCAAATCGAATCGAAATGAAAGAATCGAATCGATTCAAATAGAAAAGAATCGAATCGAAAAGAATCAAATTGACACGAAAAGAATCGAATCGAATGAAAAAGTATCGAATTGATTCGAAAACATTCGAATCGAATTGAAAGGAATCCGATCGAAATGAAAAGAATCTACTCGAATCGAATCCAAAAGAATCGAATCCAAAAGAATCGAATCGAATCCAAAAGAATCGAATTGAATTGAATCAAAAGAAATGAATTGAATTGAATCCAAAAGGAACTAATCGAATCAAATCGAAAAAACTCGAATAGAAGCAAATCGAATCAAAAAGAATCGAATAGATTCGAATAAAAAAGAATCGAATTGAGGGATCCCTGGGTGGCGCAGCGGTTTAGCGCCTGCCTTTGGCCCAGGGCGCGATCCTGGAGACCAGGGATCGAATCCCACATCGGGCTCCCGGTGCATGGAGCCTGCTTCTCCCTCTGCCTGTGTCTCTGCCTCTCTCACTCTCTCTGTCACTATCATAAATAAAAGAATCGAATTGAATCCAGTTGAAAAAAATCATAAAGAATCAAATCGAAAAGAATCGAATTCCATGTAACGAAAAGATTCGAATTGAAAAGAATCGAATCGAAACAAAAGAATCGAATCGAATCGACATGAATCAAAAAGAATCGAATCAAAACGAATCGAAAAGAAACAAATCAAGTAGAATCTAAAAGAATCTAATCGAATCAAATCGAAAAAATTCGAATAGAATTGAATCGAAAAGAATCAAAACGAATCGAACCGAAGAGAATCGATTCGAATCAAAATAAAAAGTATCGTATCAAATCGAATCGAAAAGAATCATATCAAATAGAATCGAAAGAATGGAATCAAATCTAAAACAATCGAATCGAATCGAAAAGAATCGAATTGAACGGAATGGAATCGAAAAGAATACAATAGAATAGAATCGAAAGAAATCGAATAGAATCAAATCAAATCAAAAAGAATCGAATTGAATTGATCCTAACCAAAATAAGCGAAATGAATCGACTCGAACCGAAAAAATAAAATCGAAAAGAATCTAATCTCAACGAAAATCATCGAAATGAATAGAATCGAAAAGAATCGAATTGAATCAAATCGAAAAGAATCGAATGGAATCCAATCGAAAAGAATCAGATTGATTCGAATCGAAACAAATTGAATCCAATCGAAAAGAATCTAATTGAATCGAATCGAAAAGAATCGAATTCAATCCAAACGAATCGATTCGAATGGAATAGAAAAGAATAGAATCGAATAGAATCGAAAAGAATCAAATCGAATCGAAAAGAATCGAATCGAAAAGAATTGAATCGAATCGAAAAGAAACGAATCGAACCGAATCAAAAAGAAAACAATCGAATCGAATCAAATACAAAAGAATCGCTTTGAGTAGCATAGAATTGAAAAGAATCGAATCAATCGAATTGAAAACAATCGAATCGAAAAGAATCGAATCAAAAAAAGTCGAATCGAAACGAAAACAATCGAATCGAATCGAATCTAAAAGAATCGTATTGAATTGCATCGAGTCGAAAAGACTCGAATCAAAAAGACTCGAATCGAATTGAATCAAATTGAAAAGAATCTAATAGAAGCCACTCGAACAGAATCAAATCGAAATGATTCAAAATGAATCGAATAGAATAGAATCGAAAAAAATCGAAACGAATCGAAACGAATCGAAACGAATTGAATCGAAGAGAATCGATTAGATTCGAAATGAAAAGAATCGTATTGAATCGAATCGAAAAGAATCAAATCGAATCGAATCGAAAGAATTGAATCAAATCGAAAAGAATCCAATCGAATCGAAAAGAATCGAACTGAATGGAATCAAATCGAAAAGAATCTAATCGAATCGAAAAGAATCGAATCAAATTTAATGGAATCGAAAAGAATCGAATTGATTCGAAAAGAATCGAAATGAAACAAATCAGATCAAATGGAAAAGCATCAAATCGAATTGACAAGAATCGAATCGAATCGAAATGAATCGAATCAAAAAGAATCGAATCGAAAAGAATCGAATTGAAAAGAATCGAATCGAATCGAAAAGACTTGAATCAAATTAAAAATATCAAATCGAATCGAATCGCAAAGAATCGAATTGAAATGACTCGAATGGAAACGAATCGATTTGAAACGAAAAGAATCGAATCGAATCGAAAAGAATCGAATTGTATCTAATCAAAAAGAATCGAATCGTATCGACTCGAATCGAAAAGAATCCAATTGCATCATCGAATGGAAACTAATCGAATTGAATAGAATCGAAAAGAATCGAATCGAATCAAATCGAAAACAATCAAATTGAATTGACCGAAAAGAATCGAATTGAATCAAATCGAATCGAAATGAAAGAATCGAATCGATTCAAATAGAAAAGAATCGAATCGAAAAGAATCAAATTGACACGAAAAGAATCGAATCGAATCAAAAAGTATCGAATTGATTCGAAAACATTCGAATCGAAAAGAATCGAATTGAAATGAATCCGATCGAAATGAAAAGAATCTACTCGAATCGAATCCAAAAGAATCGAATCCAAACGAATCGAATCGAATCCAAAAGAATCGAATTGAATTGAATCAAAAGAAATGAATTGAATTGAATCCAAAAGGAACTAATCGAATCAAATCGAAAAAACTCGAATAGAAGCAAATCGAATCAAAAAGAATCGAATAGATTCGAATAAAAAAGAATCGAATTGAGGGATCCCTGGGTGGCGCAGCGGTTTAGCGCCTGCCTTTGGCCCAGGGCGCGATCCTGGAGACCCGGGATCGAATCCCACATCGGGCTCCCGGTGCATGGAGCCTGCTTCTCCCTCTGCCTGTGTCTCTGCCTCTCTCACTCTCTCTGTGAGTATCATAAAAAAAGAATCGAATTGAATCGTGTTGAAAAAAATCATAAAGAATCAAATCGAAAAGAATCGAATTCCATGTAACGAAAAGATTCGAATTGAAAAGAATCGAATCGAAACAAAAGAATCGAATCGAATCGACATGAATCAAAAAGAATCGAATCAAAACGAATCGAAAAGAAACAAATCAAGTAGAATCTAAAAGAATCGAATCGAATCAAATCGAAAAAATTCGAATAGAATTGAATCGAAAAGAATCAAAACGAATCGAACCGAAGAGAATCGATTCGAATCAAAATAAAAAGTATCGTATCAAATCGAATCGAAAAGAATCATATCAAATAGAATCGAAAGAATGGAATCAAATCTAAAACAATCGAATCGAATCGAAAAGAATCGAATTGAACGGAATGGAATCGAAAAGAATACAATAGAATAGAATCGAAAGAAATCGAATAGAATCAAATCAAATCAAAAAGAATCGAATTGAATTGATCCTAACCAAAATAAGCGAAATGAATCGACTCGAACCGAAAAAATAAAATCGAAAAGAATCTAATCTCAACGAAAATCATCGAAATGAATAGAATCGAAAAGAATCGAATTGAATCAAATCGAAAAGAATCGAATGGAATCCAATCGAAAAGAATCAGATTGATTCGAATCGAAACAAATTGAATCCAATCGAAAAGAATCTAATTGAATCGAATCGAAAAGAATCGAATTCAATCAAAACGAATCGATTCGAATGGAATAGAAAAGAATAGAATAGAATACAATCGAAAAGAATCAAATCGAATCGAAAAGAATCGAATCGAAAAGAACTGAATCGAATCGAAAAGAAACGAATCGAACCGAATCAAAAAGAAAACAATCGAATCGAATCAAATACAAAAGAATCGCTTTGAATAGCATAGAATTGAAAAGAATCGAATCAATCGAATTGAAAACAATCGAATCGAAAAGAATCGAATCAAAAAAAGTCGAATCGAAACGAAAACAATCGAATCGAATCGAATCTAAAAGAATCGTATTGAATTGCATCGAGTCGAAAAGACTCGAATCAAAAAGACTCGAATCGAATTGAATCAAATCGAAAAGAATCTAATAGAAGCCACTCGAACAGAATCAAATCGAAATGATTCAAAATGAATCGAATAGAATAGAATCGAAAAAATCGAAACGAATCGAAACGAATCGAAACGAATTGAAACGAAGAGAATCGATTAGATTCGAAATGAAAAGAATCGTATTGAATCGAATCGAAAAGAATCAAATCGAATCGAATCGAAAGAATTGAATCAAATCGAAAAGAATCCAATCGAATCGAAAAGGATCGAACTGAATGGAATCAAATCGAAAAGAATCTAATCGAATCGAAAAGAATCGAATCAAATTTAATGGAATCGAAAAGAATCGAATTGATTCGAAAAGAATCGAAATGAAACAAATCAGATCAAATGGAAAAGCATCAAATCGAATTGACAAGAATCGAATCGAATCGAAATGAATCGAATCAAAAAGAATCGAATCGAAAAGAATCGAATTGAAAAGAATCGAATCGAATCGAAAAGACTTGAATCAAATTAAAAATATCAAATCGAATCGAATCGCAAAGAATCGAATCAAATGACTCGAATGGAAACGAATCGATTTGAAACGAAAAGAATCGAATCGAATTGAAAAGAATCGAATTGTATCTAATCAAAAAGAATCGAATCGTATCGACTCGAATCGAAAAGAATCCAATTGCATCATCGAATGGAAACTAATCGAATTGAATAGAATCGAAAAGAATCGAATCGAATCAAATCGAAAACAATCAAATTGAATTGACCGAAAAGAATCGAATTGAATCAAATCGAATCGAAATGAAAGAATCGAATCGATTCAAATAGAAAAGAATCGAATCGAAAAGAATCAAATTGACACGAAAAGAATCGAATCGAATCAAAAAGTATCGAATTGATTCGAAAACATTCGAATCGAAAAGAATCGAATTGAAATGAATCCGATCGAAATGAAAAGAATCTACTCGAATCGAATCCAAAAGAATCGAATCCAAAAGAATCGAATCGAATCCAAAAGAATCGAATTGAATTGAATCAAAAGAAATGAATTGAATTGAATCCAAAAGGAACTAATCGAATCAAATCGAAAAAACTCGAATAGAAGCAAATCGAATCAAAAATAATCGAATAGATTCGAATAAAAAAGAATCGAATTGAGGGATCCCTGGGTGGCGCAGCGGTTTAGCGCCTGCCTTTGGCCCAGGGCGCGATCCTGGAGACCAGGGATCGAATCCCACATCGGGCTCCCGGTGCATGGAGCCTGCTTCTCCCTCTGCCTGTGTCTCTGCCTCTCTCACTCTCTCTGTGACTATCATAAAAAAAAGAATCGAATTGAATCCAGTTGAAAAAAATCATAAAGAATCAAATCGAAAAGAATCGAATTCCATGTAACGAAAAGATTCGAATTGAAAAGAATCGAATCGAAACAAAAGAATCGAATCGAATCGACATGAATCAAAAAGAATCGAATCAAAACGAATCGAAAAGAAACAAATCAAGTAGAATCTAAAAGAATCGAATCGAATCAAATCGAAAAAATTCGAATAGAATTGAATCGAAAAGAATCAAAACGAATCGAACCGAAGAGAATCGATTCGAATCAAAATAAAAAGTATCGTATCAAATCGAATCGAAAAGAATCCTATCAAATAGAATCGAAAGAATGGAATCAAATCTAAAACAATCGAATCGAATCGAAAAGAATCGAATTGAACGGAATGGAATCGAAAAGAATACAATAGAATAGAATCGAAAGAAATCGAATAGAATCAAATCAAATCAAAAAGAATCGAATTGAATTGATCCTAACCAAAATAAGCGAAATGAATCGACTCGAACCGAAAAAATAAAATCGAAAAGAATCTAATCTCAACGAAAATCATCGAAATGAATAGAATCGAAAAGAATCGAATTGAATCAAATCGAAAAGAATCGAATGGAATCCAATCGAAAAGAATCAGATTGATTCGAATCGAAACAAATTGAATCCAATCGAAAAGAATCTAATTGAATCGAATCGAAAAGAATCGAATTCAATCCAAACGAATCGATTCGAATGGAATAGAAAAGAATAGAATCGAATAGAATCGAAAAGAATCAAATCGAATCGAAAAGAATCGAATCGAAAAGAATTGAATCGAATCGAAAAGAAACGAATCGAACCGAATCAAAAAGAAAACAATCGAATCGAATCAAATACAAAAGAATCGCTTTGAGTAGCATAGAATTGAAAAGAATCGAATCAATCGAATTGAAAACAATCGAATCGAAAAGAATCGAATCAAAAAAAGTCGAATCGAAACGAAAACAATCGAATCGAATCGAATCTAAAAGAATCGTATTGAATTGCATCGAGTCGAAAAGACTCGAATCAAAAAGACTCGAATCGAATTGAATCAAATTGAAAAGAATCTAATAGAAGCCACTCGAACAGAATCAAATCGAAATGATTCAAAATGAATCGAATAGAATAGAATCGAAAAAAATCGAAACGAATCGAAACGAATCGAAACGAATTGAATCGAAGAGAATCGATTAGATTCGAAATGAAAAGAATCGTATTGAATCGAATCGAAAAGAATCAAATCGAATCGAATCGAAAGAATTGAATCAAATCGAAAAGAATCCAATCGAATCGAAAAGAATGGAACTGAATGGAATCAAATCGAAAAGAATCTAATCGAATCGAAAAGAATCGAATCAAATTTAATGGAATCGAAAAGAATCGAATTGATTCGAAAAGAATCGAAATGAAACAAATCAGATCAAATGGAAAAGCATCAAATCGAATTGACAAGAATCGAATCGAATCGAAATGAATCGAATCAAAAAGAATCGAATCGAAAAGAATCGAATTGAAAAGAATCGAATCGAATCGAAAAGACTTGAATCAAATTAAAAATATCAAATCGAATCGAATCGCAAAGAATCGAATTGAAATGACTCGAATGGAAACGAATCGATTTGAAACGAAAAGAATCGAATCGAATCGAAAAGAATCGAATTGTATCTAATCAAAAAGAATCGAATCGTATCGACTCGAATCGAAAAGAATCCAATTGCATCATCGAATGGAAACTAATCGAATTGAATAGAATCGAAAAGAATCGAATCGAATCAAATCGAAAACAATCAAATTGAATTGACCGAAAAGAATCGAATTGAATCAAATCGAATCGAAATGAAAGAATCGAATCGATTCAAATAGAAAAGAATCGAATCGAAAAGAATCAAATCGACACGAAAAGAATCGAATCGAATCAAAAAGTATCGAATTGATTCGAAAACATTCGAATCGAAAAGAATCGAATTGAAATGAATCCGATCGAAATGAAAAGAATCTACTCGAATCGAATCCAAAAGAATCGAATCCAAAAGAATCGAATCGAATCCAAAAAATCGAATTGAATTGAATCAAAAGAAATGAATTGAATTGAATCCAAAAGGAACTAATCGAATCAAATCGAAAAAAACTCGAATAGAAGCAAATCGAATCAAAAAGAATCGAATAGATTCGAATAAAAAAGAATCGAATTGAGGGATCCCTGGGTGGCGCAGCGGTTTAGCGCCTGCCTTTGGCCCAGGGCGCGATCCTGGAGACCAGGGATCGAATCCCACATCGGGCTCCCGGTGCATGGAGCCTGCTTCTCCCTCTGCCTGTGTCTCTGCCTCTCTCACTCTCTCTGTCACTATCATAAATAAAAGAATCGAATTGAATCCAGTTGAAAAAAATCATAAAGAATCAAATCGAAAAGAATCGAATTCCATGTAACGAAAAGATTCGAATTGAAAAGAATCGAATCGAAACAAAAGAATCGAATCGAATCGACATGAATCAAAAAGAATCGAATCAAAACGAATCGAAAAGAAACAAATCAAGTAGAATCTAAAAGAATCGAATCGAATCAAATCGAAAAAATTCGAATAGAATTGAATCGAAAAGAATCAAAACGAATCGAACCGAAGAGAATCGATTCGAATCAAAATAAAAAGTATCGTATCAAATCGAATCGAAAAGAATCATATCAAATAGAATCGAAAGAATGGAATCAAATCTAAAACAATCGAATCGAATCGAAAAGAATCGAATTGAACGGAATGGAATCGAAAAGAATACAATAGAATAGAATCGAAAGAAATCGAATAGAATCAAATCAAATCAAAAAGAATCGAATTGAATTGATCCTAACCAAAATAAGCGAAATGAATCGACTCGAACCGAAAAAATAAAATCGAAAAGAATCTAATCTCAACGAAAATCATCGAAATGAATAGAATCGAAAAGAATCGAATTGAATCAAATCGAAAAGAATCGAATGGAATCCAATCGAAAAGAATCAGATTGATTCGAATCGAAACAAATTGAATCCAATCGAAAAGAATCTAATTGAATCGAATCGAAAAGAATCGAATTCAATCAAAACGAATCGATTCGAATGGAATAGAAAAGAATAGAATAGAATACAATCGAAAAGAATCAAATCGAATCGAAAAGAATCGAATCGAAAAGAACTGAATCGAATCGAAAAGAAACGAATCGAACCGAATCAAAAAGAAAACAATCGAATCGAATCAAATACAAAAGAATCGCTTTGAATAGCATAGAATTGAAAAGAATCGAATCAATCGAATTGAAAACAATCGAATCGAAAAGAATCGAATCAAAAAAAGTCGAATCGAAACGAAAACAATCGAATCGAATCGAATCTAAAAGAATCGTATTGAATTGCATCGAGTCGAAAAGACTCGAATCAAAAAGACTCGAATCGAATTGAATCAAATCGAAAAGAATCTAATAGAAGCCACTCGAACAGAATCAAATCGAAATGATTCAAAATGAATCGAATAGAATAGAATCGAAAAAATCGAAACGAATCGAAACGAATCGAAACGAATTGAAACGAAGAGAATCGATTAGATTCGAAATGAAAAGAATCGTATTGAATCGAATCGAAAAGAATCAAATCGAATCGAATCGAAAGAATTGAATCAAATCGAAAAGAATCCAATCGAATCGAAAAGGATCGAACTGAATGGAATCAAATCGAAAAGAATCTAATCGAATCGAAAAGAATCGAATCAAATTTAATGGAATCGAAAAGAATCGAATTGATTCGAAAAGAATCGAAATGAAACAAATCAGATCAAATGGAAAAGCATCAAATCGAATTGACAAGAATCGAATCGAATCGAAATGAATCGAATCAAAAAGAATCGAATCGAAAAGAATCGAATTGAAAAGAATCGAATCGAATCGAAAAGACTTGAATCAAATTAAAAATATCAAATCGAATCGAATCGCAAAGAATCGAATCAAATGACTCGAATGGAAACGAATCGATTTGAAACGAAAAGAATCGAATCGAATTGAAAAGAATCGAATTGTATCTAATCAAAAAGAATCGAATCGTATCGACTCGAATCGAAAAGAATCCAATTGCATCATCGAATGGAAACTAATCGAATTGAATAGAATCGAAAAGAATCGAATCGAATCAAATCGAAAACAATCAAATTGAATTGACCGAAAAGAATCGAATTGAATCAAATCGAATCGAAATGAAAGAATCGAATCGATTCAAATAGAAAAGAATCGAATCGAAAAGAATCAAATTGACACGAAAAGAATCGAATCGAATCAAAAAGTATCGAATTGATTCGAAAACATTCGAATCGAAAAGAATCGAATTGAAATGAATCCGATCGAAATGAAAAGAATCTACTCGAATCGAATCCAAAAGAATCGAATCCAAAAGAATCGAATCGAATCCAAAAGAATCGAATTGAATTGAATCAAAAGAAATGAATTGAATTGAATCCAAAAGGAACTAATCGAATCAAATCGAAAAAACTCGAATAGAAGCAAATCGAATCAAAAATAATCGAATAGATTCGAATAAAAAAGAATCGAATTGAGGGATCCCTGGGTGGCGCAGCGGTTTAGCGCCTGCCTTTGGCCCAGGGCGCGATCCTGGAGACCAGGGATCGAATCCCACATCGGGCTCCCGGTGCATGGAGCCTGCTTCTCCCTCTGCCTGTGTCTCTGCCTCTCTCACTCTCTCTGTGACTATCATAAAAAAAAGAATCGAATTGAATCCAGTTGAAAAAAATCATAAAGAATCAAATCGAAAAGAATCGAATTCCATGTAACGAAAAGATTCGAATTGAAAAGAATCGAATCGAAACAAAAGAATCGAATCGAATCGACATGAATCAAAAAGAATCGAATCAAAACGAATCGAAAAGAAACAAATCAAGTAGAATCTAAAAGAATCGAATCGAATCAAATCGAAAAAATTCGAATAGAATTGAATCGAAAAGAATCAAAACGAATCGAACCGAAGAGAATCGATTCGAATCAAAATAAAAAGTATCGTATCAAATCGAATCGAAAAGAATCCTATCAAATAGAATCGAAAGAATGGAATCAAATCTAAAACAATCGAATCGAATCGAAAAGAATCGAATTGAACGGAATGGAATCGAAAAGAATACAATAGAATAGAATCGAAAGAAATCGAATAGAATCAAATCAAATCAAAAAGAATCGAATTGAATTGATCCTAACCAAAATAAGCGAAATGAATCGACTCGAACCGAAAAAATAAAATCGAAAAGAATCTAATCTCAACGAAAATCATCGAAATGAATAGAATCGAAAAGAATCGAATTGAATCAAATCGAAAAGAATCGAATGGAATCCAATCGAAAAGAATCAGATTGATTCGAATCGAAACAAATTGAATCCAATCGAAAAGAATCTAATTGAATCGAATCGAAAAGAATCGAATTCAATCCAAACGAATCGATTCGAATGGAATAGAAAAGAATAGAATCGAATAGAATCGAAAAGAATCAAATCGAATCGAAAAGAATCGAATCGAAAAGAATTGAATCGAATCGAAAAGAAACGAATCGAACCGAATCAAAAAGAAAACAATCGAATCGAATCAAATACAAAAGAATCGCTTTGAGTAGCATAGAATTGAAAAGAATCGAATCAATCGAATTGAAAACAATCGAATCGAAAAGAATCGAATCAAAAAAAGTCGAATCGAAACGAAAACAATCGAATCGAATCGAATCTAAAAGAATCGTATTGAATTGCATCGAGTCGAAAAGACTCGAATCAAAAAGACTCGAATCGAATTGAATCAAATTGAAAAGAATCTAATAGAAGCCACTCGAACAGAATCAAATCGAAATGATTCAAAATGAATCGAATAGAATAGAATCGAAAAAAATCGAAACGAATCGAAACGAATCGAAACGAATTGAATCGAAGAGAATCGATTAGATTCGAAATGAAAAGAATCGTATTGAATCGAATCGAAAAGAATCAAATCGAATCGAATCGAAAGAATTGAATCAAATCGAAAAGAATCCAATCGAATCGAAAAGAATGGAACTGAATGGAATCAAATCGAAAAGAATCTAATCGAATCGAAAAGAATCGAATCAAATTTAATGGAATCGAAAAGAATCGAATTGATTCGAAAAGAATCGAAATGAAACAAATCAGATCAAATGGAAAAGCATCAAATCGAATTGACAAGAATCGAATCGAATCGAAATGAATCGAATCAAAAAGAATCGAATCGAAAAGAATCGAATTGAAAAGAATCGAATCGAATCGAAAAGACTTGAATCAAATTAAAAATATCAAATCGAATCGAATCGCAAAGAATCGAATTGAAATGACTCGAATGGAAACGAATCGATTTGAAACGAAAAGAATCGAATCGAATCGAAAAGAATCGAATTGTATCTAATCAAAAAGAATCGAATCGTATCGACTCGAATCGAAAAGAATCCAATTGCATCATCGAATGGAAACTAATCGAATTGAATAGAATCGAAAAGAATCGAATCGAATCAAATCGAAAACAATCAAATTGAATTGACCGAAAAGAATCGAATTGAATCAAATCGAATCGAAATGAAAGAATCGAATCGATTCAAATAGAAAAGAATCGAATCGAAAAGAATCAAATCGACACGAAAAGAATCGAATCGAATCAAAAAGTATCGAATTGATTCGAAAACATTCGAATCGAAAAGAATCGAATTGAAATGAATCCGATCGAAATGAAAAGAATCTACTCGAATCGAATCCAAAAGAATCGAATCCAAAAGAATCGAATCGAATCCAAAAAATCGAATTGAATTGAATCAAAAGAAATGAATTGAATTGAATCCAAAAGGAACTAATCGAATCAAATCGAAAAAAACTCGAATAGAAGCAAATCGAATCAAAAAGAATCGAATAGATTCGAATAAAAAAGAATCGAATTGAGGGATCCCTGGGTGGCGCAGCGGTTTAGCGCCTGCCTTTGGCCCAGGGCGCGATCCTGGAGACCAGGGATCGAATCCCACATCGGGCTCCCGGTGCATGGAGCCTGCTTCTCCCTCTGCCTGTGTCTCTGCCTCTCTCACTCTCTCTGTCACTATCATAAATAAAAGAATCGAATTGAATCCAGTTGAAAAAAATCATAAAGAATCAAATCGAAAAGAATCGAATTCCATGTAACGAAAAGATTCGAATTGAAAAGAATCGAATCGAAACAAAAGAATCGAATCGAATCGACATGAATCAAAAAGAATCGAATCAAAACGAATCGAAAAGAAACAAATCAAGTAGAATCTAAAAGAATCGAATCGAATCAAATCGAAAAAATTCGAATAGAATTGTCTCGAAAAGAATCAAAACGAATCGAACCGAAGAGAATCGATTCGAATCAAAATAAAAAGTATCGTATCAAATCGAATCGAAAAGAATCCTATCAAATAGAATCGAAAGAATGGAATCAAATCTAAAACAATCGAATCGAATC
This sequence comes from Canis aureus, assembly GCF_053574225.1. NCBI lineage: Eukaryota > Metazoa > Chordata > Mammalia > Carnivora > Canidae > Canis > Canis aureus. The sequence continues at coordinate 24,847,659 of NC_135648.1, forward strand.
GAAAAGAATCGAATTGAACGGAATGGAATCGAAAAGAATACAATAGAATAGAATCGAAAGAAATCGAATAGAATCAAATCAAATCAAAAAGAATCGAATTGAATTGATCCTAACCAAAATAAGCGAAATGAATCGACTCGAACCGAAAAAATAAAATCGAAAAGAATCTAATCTCAACGAAAATCATCGAAATGAATAGAATCGAAAAGAATCGAATTGAATCAAATCGAAAAGAATCGAATGGAATCCAATCGAAAAGAATCAGATTGATTCGAATCGAAACAAATTGAATCCAATCGAAAAGAATCTAATTGAATCGAATCGAAAAGAATCGAATTCAATCCAAACGAATCGATTCGAATGGAATAGAAAAGAATAGAATCGAATAGAATCGAAAAGAATCAAATCGAATCGAAAAGAATCGAATCGAAAAGAATTGAATCGAATCGAAAAGAAACGAATCGAACCGAATCAAAAAGAAAACAATCGAATCGAATCAAATACAAAAGAATCGCTTTGAGTAGCATAGAATTGAAAAGAATCGAATCAATCGAATTGAAAACAATCGAATCGAAAAGAATCGAATCAAAAAAAGTCGAATCGAAACGAAAACAATCGAATCGAATCGAATCTAAAAGAATCGTATTGAATTGCATCGAGTCGAAAAGACTCGAATCAAAAAGACTCGAATCGAATTGAATCAAATTGAAAAGAATCTAATAGAAGCCACTCGAACAGAATCAAATCGAAATGATTCAAAATGAATCGAATAGAATAGAATCGAAAAAAATCGAAACGAATCGAAACGAATCGAAACGAATTGAATCGAAGAGAATCGATTAGATTCGAAATGAAAAGAATCGTATTGAATCGAATCGAAAAGAATCAAATCGAATCGAATCGAAAGAATTGAATCAAATCGAAAAGAATCCAATCGAATCGAAAAGAATGGAACTGAATGGAATCAAATCGAAAAGAATCTAATCGAATCGAAAAGAATCGAATCAAATTTAATGGAATCGAAAAGAATCGAATTGATTCGAAAAGAATCGAAATGAAACAAATCAGATCAAATGGAAAAGCATCAAATCGAATTGACAAGAATCGAATCGAATCGAAATGAATCGAATCAAAAAGAATCGAATCGAAAAGAATCGAATTGAAAAGAATCGAATCGAATCGAAAAGACTTGAATCAAATTAAAAATATCAAATCGAATCGAATCGCAAAGAATCGAATTGAAATGACTCGAATGGAAACGAATCGATTTGAAACGAAAAGAATCGAATCGAATCGAAAAGAATCGAATTGTATCTAATCAAAAAGAATCGAATCGTATCGACTCGAATCGAAAAGAATCCAATTGCATCATCGAATGGAAACTAATCGAATTGAATAGAATCGAAAAGAATCGAATCGAATCAAATCGAAAACAATCAAATTGAATTGACCGAAAAGAATCGAATTGAATCAAATCGAATCGAAATGAAAGAATCGAATCGATTCAAATAGAAAAGAATCGAATCGAAAAGAATCAAATCGACACGAAAAGAATCGAATCGAATCAAAAAGTATCGAATTGATTCGAAAACATTCGAATCGAAAAGAATCGAATTGAAATGAATCCGATCGAAATGAAAAGAATCTACTCGAATCGAATCCAAAAGAATCGAATCCAAAAGAATCGAATCGAATCCAAAAAATCGAATTGAATTGAATCAAAAGAAATGAATTGAATTGAATCCAAAAGGAACTAATCGAATCAAATCGAAAAAAACTCGAATAGAAGCAAATCGAATCAAAAAGAATCGAATAGATTCGAATAAAAAAGAATCGAATTGAGGGATCCCTGGGTGGCGCAGCGGTTTAGCGCCTGCCTTTGGCCCAGGGCGCGATCCTGGAGACCAGGGATCGAATCCCACATCGGGCTCCCGGTGCATGGAGCCTGCTTCTCCCTCTGCCTGTGTCTCTGCCTCTCTCACTCTCTCTGTCACTATCATAAATAAAAGAATCGAATTGAATCCAGTTGAAAAAAATCATAAAGAATCAAATCGAAAAGAATCGAATTCCATGTAACGAAAAGATTCGAATTGAAAAGAATCGAATCGAAACAAAAGAATCGAATCGAATCGACATGAATCAAAAAGAATCGAATCAAAACGAATCGAAAAGAAACAAATCAAGTAGAATCTAAAAGAATCGAATCGAATCAAATCGAAAAAATTCGAATAGAATTGTCTCGAAAAGAATCAAAACGAATCGAACCGAAGAGAATCGATTCGAATCAAAATAAAAAGTATCGTATCAAATCGAATCGAAAAGAATCATATCAAATAGAATCGAAAGAATGGAATCAAATCTAAAACAATCGAATCGAATCGAAAAGAATCGAATTGAACGGAATGGAATCGAAAAGAATACAATGGAATAGAATCGAAAGAAATCGAATAGAATCAAATCAAATCAAAAAGAATCGAATTGAATTGATCCTAACCAAAATAAGCGAAATGAATCGACTCGAACCGAAAAAATAAAATCGAAAAGAATCTAATCTCAACGAAAATCATCGAAATGAATAGAATCGAAAAGAATCGAATTGAATCAAATCGAAAAGAATCGAATGGAATCCAATCGAAAAGAATCAGATTGATTCGAATCGAAACAAATTGAATCCAATCGAAAAGAATCTAATTGAATCGAATCGAAAAGAATCGAATTCAATCCAAACGAATCGATTCGAATGGAATAGAAAAGAATAGAATAGAATACAATCGAAAAGAATCAAATCGAATCGAAAAGAATCGAATCGAAAAGAACTGAATCGAATCGAAAAGAAACGAATCGAACCGAATCAAAAAGAAAACAATCGAATCGAATCAAATACAAAAGAATCGCTTTGAATAGCATAGAATTGAAAAGAATCGAATCAATCGAATTGAAAACAATCGAATCGAAAAGAATCGAATCAAAAAAAGTCGAATCGAAACGAAAACAATCGAATCGAATCGAATCTAAAAGAATCGTATTGAATTGCATCGAGTCGAAAAGACTCGAATCAAAAAGACTCGAATCGAATTGAATCAAATCGAAAAGAATCTAATAGAAACCACTCGAACAGAATCAAATCGAAATGATTCAAAATGAATCGAATAGAATAGAATCGAAAAAAATCGAAACGAATCGAAACGAATTGAATCGAAGAGAATCGATTAGAATAGAAATGAAAAGAATCGTATTGAATCGAATCGAAAAGAATCAAATCGAATCGAATCGAAAGAATTGAATCAAATCGAAAAGAATCCAATCGAATCGAAAAGAATCGAACTGAATGGAATCAAATCGAAAAGAATCGAATCGAATCGAAAAGAATCGAATCAAATTTAATGGAATCGAAAAGAATCGAATTTATTCGAAAAGAATCGAAATGAAACAAATCAGATCAAATGGAAAAGCATCAATTCGAATTGACAAGAATCGAATCGAATCGAAATGAATCGAATCAAAAAGAATCGAATCGAAAAGAATCGAATTGAAAAGAATCGAATCGAATCGAAAAGACTTGAATCAAATTAAAAATATCAAATCGAATCGAATCGCAAAGAATCGAATTGAAAAGACTCGAATGGAAACGAATCGATTTGAAACGAAAAGAATCGAATCGAATCGAATCGAATTGAATTGAAAGAATCGAATTGAATAGAAAAAAATCGAATAAAAAAGAATCGAATCTTAAAGAAAAGAATCAAATTGAATCAGTCGATTAAATTCTAGTCGAATCCAATCAAAAAGAATGAAATCGAGTCCAATCGAATCGAAAAGAATCGAATCGAATCGAAATTTATCTAATCAAAAAGAATCGAATCGTATCGACTGGAATCGAAAAGAATCCAATTGCATCATCGAATGGAAAATAATCGAATTGAATAGAATAGAAAAGAATCGAATCGAATCAAATCGAAAAGAATCAAATTGAATTGATCGAAAAGAATCGAATTGAATCAAATCGAATCGAAATGAAAGAATCGAATCGATTCAAATAGAAAAGAATCAAATCGAAAAGAATCAAATCGACACGAAAAGAATCGAATCGAATCAAAAAGTATCGAATTGATTCGAAAACATTCGAATCGAAATGAATCGAATCCGATCGAAATGAAAAGAATCTACTCGATTCGAATCCAAAAGAATCGAATCCAAAAGATCGAATCGAATCAAAAAGAATCGAATTGAATTGAATCAAAAGAAATGAATTGAATTGAATCAAAAAGGAACTAATCGAATCAAATCGAATAGAATCAAATCGAATCAAAAAGAATCGAATAGATTCGAATAACAAAGAATCGAATTGAGGGATCCCTGGGTGGCGCAGCGGTTTAGCGCCTGCCTTTGGCCCAGGGCGCGATCCTGGAGACCCGGGATCGAATCCCACATCGGGCTCCTGGTGCATGGAGCCTACTTCTCCCTCTGCCTGTGTCTCTGCCTCTCTCACTCTCTCTGTGACTATCATAAAAAAAAGAATCGAATTGAATCCAGTTGAAAAAAATCATAAAGAATCAAATCGAAAAGAATCGAATTCCATGTAACGAAAAGATTCGAATTGAAAAGAATCGAATCGAAACAAAAGAATCGAATCGAATCGACATGAATCAAAAAGAATCGAATCAAAACGAATCGAAAAGAAACAAATCAAGTAGAATCTAAAAGAATCGAATCGAATCCAATCGAAAAAATTCGAATAGAATTGAATCGAAAAGAATCAAAACGAATCGAACCGAAAGAGAATCGATTCGAATCAAAATAAAAAGTATCGTATCAAATCGAATCGAAAAGAATCATATCAAATAGAATCGAAAGAATGGAATCAAATCTAAAACAATCGAATCGAATCGAAAAGAAACTAATTGAACGGAATGGAATCGAAAAGAATACAATGGAATAGAATCGAAAGAAATCGAATAGAATCAAATCAAATCAAAAAGAATCGAATTGAATTGATCCTAACCAAAATAAGCGAAATGAATCGACTCGAACCGAAAAAAATCAAATCGAAAAGAATCTAATCTCAACGAAAATCATCGAAATGAATAGAATCGAAAAGAATCGAATTGAATCAAATCGAAAAGAATCGAATGGAATCCAATCGAAAAGAATCAAATTGATTCGAATCGAAACAAATTGAATCCAATCGAAAAGAATCTAATTGAATCGAATCGAAAAGAATCGAATTCAATCCAAACGAATCGATTCGAATGGAATAGAAAAGAATAGAATAGAATAGAATCGAAAAGTATCAAATCGAATCGAAAAGAATCGAATCGAAAAGAACTGAATCGAATCGAAAAGAAACGAATCGAACCGAATCAAAAAGAAAACAATCGAATCGAATCAAATACAAAAGAATCGCTTTGAGTAGCATAGAATTGAAAAGAATCGAATCAATCAAATTGAAAACAATCGAATCGAAAAGAATCGAATCAAAAAAAGTCGAATCGAAACGAAAACAATCGAATCGAATCGAATCTAAAAGAATCGTATTGAATTGCATCGAGTCGAAAAGACTCGAATCAAAAAGACTCGAATCGAATTGAATCAAATCGAAAAGAATCTAATAGAAGCCACTCGAACAGAATCAAATCGAAATGATTCAAAATGAATCGAATAGAATAGAATCGAAAAAAATCGAAACGAATCGAAACGAATCGAAACGAATTGAATCGAAGAGAATCGATTAGATTCGAAATGAAAAGAATCGTATTGAATCGAATCGAAAAGAATCAAATCGAATCGAATCGAAAGAATTGAATCAAATCGAAAAGAATCCAATCGAATCGAAAAGAATGGAACTGAATGGAATCAAATCGAAAAGAATCTAATCGAATCGAAAAGAATCGAATCAAATTTAATGGAATCGAAAAGAATCGAATTGATTCGAAAAGAATCGAAATGAAACAAATCAGATCAAATGGAAAAGCATCAAATCGAATTGACAAGAATCGAATCGAATCGAAATGAATCGAATCAAAAAGAATCGAATCGAAAAGAATCGAATTGAAAAGAATCGAATCGAATCGAAAAGACTTGAATCAAATTAAAAATATCAAATCGAATCGAATCGCAAAGAATCGAATTGAAAAGACTCGAATGGAAACGAATCGATTTGAAACGAAAAGAATCGAATCGAATCGAAAAGAATCGAATTGTATCTAATCAAAAAGAATCGAATCGTATCGACTCGAATCGAAAAGAATCCAATTGCATCATCGAATGGAAACTAATCGAATTGAATAGAATCGAAAAGAATCGAATCGAATCAAATCGAAAAAAATCAAATTGAATTGACCGAAAAGAATCGAATTGAATCAAATCGAATCGAAATGAAAGAATCGAATCGATTCAAATAGAAAAGAATCGAATCGAAAAGAATCAAATTGACACGAAAAGAATCGAATCGAATCAAAAAGTATCGAATTGATTCGAAAACATTCGAATCGAAAAGAATCGAATTGAAATGAATCCGATCGAAATGAAAAGAATCTACTCGAATCGAATCCAAAAGAATCGAATCCAAAAGAATCGAATCGAATCCAAAAAATTGAATTGAATTGAATCAAAAGAAATGAATTGAATTGAATCCAAAAGGAACTAATCGAATCAAATCGAAAAAAACTCGAATAGAAGCAAATCGAATCAAAAAGAATCGAATAGATTCGAATAAAAAAGAATCGAATTGAGGGATCCCTGGGTGGCGCAGCGGTTTAGCGCCTGCCTTTGGCCCAGGGCGCGATCCTGGAGACCAGGGATCGAATCCCACATCGGGCTCCCGGTGCATGGAGCCTGCTTCTCCCTCTGCCTGTGTCTCTGCCTCTCTCACTCTCTCTGTCACTATCATAAATAAAAGAATCGAATTGAATCCAGTTGAAAAAAATCATAAAGAATCAAATCGAAAAGAATCGAATTCCATGTAACGAAAAGATTCGAATTGAAAAGAATCGAATCGAAACAAAAGAATCGAATCGAATCGACATGAATCAAAAAGAATCGAATCAAAACGAATCGAAAAGAAACAAATCAAGTAGAATCTAAAAGAATCGAATCGAATCAAATCGAAAAAATTCGAATAGAATTGTCTCGAAAAGAATCAAAACGAATCGAACCGAAGAGAATCGATTCGAATCAAAATAAAAAGTATCGTATCAAATCGAATCGAAAAGAATCATATCAAATAGAATCGAAAGAATGGAATCAAATCTAAAACAATCGAATCGAATCGAAAAGAATCGAATTGAACGGAATGGAATCGAAAAGAATACAATGGAATAGAATCGAAAGAAATCGAATAGAATCAAATCAAACCAAAAAGAATCGAATTGAATTGATCCTAACCAAAAGAAGCGAAATGAATCGACTCGAACCGAAAAAATAAAATCGAAAAGAATCTAATCTCAACGAAAATCATCGAAATGAATAGAATCGAAAAGAATCGAATTGAATCAAATCGAAAAGAATCGAATGGAATCCAATCGAAAAGAATCAGATTGATTCGAATCGAAACAAATTGAATCCAATCGAAAAGAATCTAATTGAATCGAATCGAAAAGAATCGAATTCAATCCAAACGCATCGATTCGAATGGAATAGAAAAGAATAGAATAGAATACAATCGAAAAGAATCAAATCGAATCGAAAAGAATCGAATCGAAAAGAACTGAATCGAATCGAAAAGAAACGAATCGAACCGAATCAAAAAGAAAACAATCGAATCGAATCAAATACAAAAGAATCGCTTTGAATAGCATAGAATTGAAAAGAATCGAATCAATCGAATTGAAAACAATCGAATCGAAAAGAATCGAATCAAAAAAAGTCGAATCGAAACGAAAACAATCGAATCGAATCGAATCTAAAAGAATCGTATTGAATTGCATCGAGTCGAAAAGACTCGAATCAAAAAGACTCGAATCGAATTGAATCAAATCGAAAAGAATCTAATAGAAGCCACTCGAACAGAATCAAATCGAAATGATTCAAAATGAATCGAATAGAATAGAATCGAAAAAAATCGAAACGAATCGAAACGAATCGAAACGAATTGAATCGAAGAGAATCGATTAGATTCGAAATGAAAAGAATCGTATTGAATCGAATCGAAAAGAATCAAATCGAATCGAATCGAAAGAATTGAATCAAATCGAAAAGAATCCAATTGAATCGAAAAGAATCGAACTGAATGGAATCAAATCGAAAAGAATCTAATCGAATCGAAAAGAATCGAATCAAATTTAATGGAATCGAAAAGAATCGAATTGATTCGAAAAGAATCGAAATGAAACAAATCAGATCAAATGGAAAAGCATCAAATCGAATTGACAAGAATCGAATCGAATCGAAATGAATCGAATCAAAAAGAATCGAATCGAAAAGAATCGAATTGAAAAGAATCGAATCGAATCGAAAAGACTTGAATCAAATTAAAAATATCAAATCGAATCGAATCGCAAAGAATCGAATTGAAATGACTCGAATGGAAACGAATCGATTTGAAACGAAAAGAATCGAATCGAATCGAAAAGAATCGAATTGTATCTAATCAAAAAAATCGAATCGTATCGACTCGAATCGAAAAGAATCCAATTGCATCATCGAATGGAAACTAATCGAATTGAATAGAATCGAAAAGAATCGAATCGAATCAAATCGAAAACAATCAAATTGAATTGACCGAAAAGAATCGAATTGAATCAAATCGAATCGAAATGAAAGAATCGAATCGATTCAAATAGAAAAGAATCGAATCGAAAAGAATCAAATTGACACGAAAAGAATTGAATCGAATCAAAAAGTATCGAATTGATTCGAAAACATTCGAATCGAATTGAAATGAATCCGATCGAAATGAAAAGAATCTACTCGAATCGAATCCAAAAGAATCGAATCCAAAAGAATCGAATCGAATCCAAAAGAATCGAATTGAATTGAATCAAAAGAAATGAATTGAATTGAATCCAAAAGGAACTAATCGAATCAAATCGAAAAAACTCGAATAGAAGCAAATCGAATCAAAAAGAATCGAATAGATTCGAATAAAAAAGAATCGAATTGAGGGATCCCTGGGTGGCGCAGCGGTTTAGCGCCTGCCTTTGGCCCAGGGCGCGATCCTGGAGACCCGGGATCGAATCCCACATCGGGCTCCCGGTGCATGGAGCCTGCTTCTCCCTCTGCCTGTGTCTCTGCCTCTCTCACTCTCTCTGTGAGTATCATAAAAAAAGAATCGAATTGAATCGTGTTGAAAAAAATCATAAAGAATCAATTCGAAAAGAATCGAATTCCATGTAACGAAAAGATTCGAATTGAAAAGAATCGAATCGAAACAAAAGAATCGAATCGAATCGACATGAATCAAAAAGAATCGAATCAAAACGAATCGAAAAGAAACAAATCAAGTAGAATCTAAAAGAATCGAATCGAATCAAATCGAAAAAATTCGAATAGAATTGAATCGAAAAGAATCAAAACGAATCGAACCGAAGAGAATCGATTCGAATCAAGATAAAAAGTATCGTATCAAATCGAATCGAAAAGAATCCTATCAAATAGAATCGAAAGAATGGAATCAAATCTAAAACAATCGAATCGAATCGAAAAGAATCGAATTGAACGGAATGGAATCGAAAAGAATACAATAGAATAGAATCGAAAGAAATCGAATAGAATCAAATCAAATCAAAAAGAATCGAATTGAATTGATCCTAACCAAAATAAGCGAAATGAATCGACTCGAACCGAAAAAATAAAATCGAAAAGAATCTAATCTCAACGAAAATCATCGAAATGAATAGAATCGAAAAGAATCGAATTGAATCAAATCGAAAAGAATCGAATGGAATCCAATCGAAAAGAATCAAATTGATTCGAATCGAAACAAATTGAATCCAATCGAAAAGAATCTAATTGAATCGAATCGAAAAGAATCGAATTCAATCCAAACGAATCGATTCGAATGGAATAGAAAAGAATAGAATAGAATACAATCGAAAAGAATCAAATCGAATCGAAAAGAATCGAATCGAAAAGAACTGAATCGAATCGAAAAGAAACGAATCGAACCGAATCAAAAAGAAAACAATCGAATCGAATCAAATACAAAAGAATCGCTTTGAATAGCATAGAATTGAAAAGAATCGAATCAATCGAATTGAAAACAATCGAATCGAAAAGAATCGAATCAAAAAAAGTCGAATCGAAACGAAAACAATCGAATCGAATCGAATCTAAAAGAATCGTATTGAATTGCATCGAGTCGAAAAGACTCGAATCAAAAAGACTCGAATCGAATTGAATCAAATCGAAAAGAATCTAATAGAAACCACTCGAACAGAATCAAATCGAAATGATTCAAAATGAATCGAATAGAATAGAATCGAAAAAAATCGAAACGAATCGAAACGAATTGAATCGAAGAGAATCGATTAGAATAGAAATGAAAAGAATCGTATTGAATCGAATCGAAAAGAATCAAATCGAATCGAATCGAAAGAATTGAATCAAATCGAAAAGAATCCAATCGAATCGAAAAGAATGGAACTGAATGGAATCAAATCGAAAAGAATCGAATCGAATCGAAAAGAATCGAATCAAATTTAATGGAATCGAAAAGAATCGAATTGATTCGAAAAGAATCGAAATGAAACAAATCAGATCAAATGGAAAAGCATCAAATCGAATTGACAAGAATCGAATCGAATCGAAATGAATCGAATCAAAAAGAATCGAATCGAAAAGAATCGAATTGAAAAGAATCGAATCGAATCGAAAAGACTTGAATCAAATTAAAAATATCAAATCGAATCGAATCGCAAAGAATCGAATTGAAAAGACTCGAATGGAAACGAATCGATTTGAAACGAAAAGAATCGAATCGAATCGAATCGAATTGAATTGAAAGAATCGAATTGAATAGAAAAAAATCGAATAAAAAAGAATCGAATCTTAAAGAAAAGAATCAAATTGAATCAGTCGATTAAATTCTAGTCGAATCCAATCAAAAAGAATGAAATCGAGTCCAATCGAATCGAAAAGAATCGAATCGAATCGAAATTTATCTAATCAAAAAGAATCGAATCGTATCGACTGGAATCGAAAAGAATCCAATTGCATCATCGAATGGAAAATAATCGAATTGAATAGAATAGAAAAGAATCGAATCGAATCAAATCGAAAAGAATCAAATTGAATTGATCGAAAAGAATCGAATTGAATCAAATCGAATCGAAATGAAAGAATCGAATCGATTCAAATAGAAAAGAATCAAATCGAAAAGAATCAAATCGACACGAAAAGAATCGAATCGAATCAAAAAGTATCGAATTGATTCGAAAACATTCGAATCGAAATGAATCGAATCCGATCGAAATGAAAAGAATCTACTCGATTCGAATCCAAAAGAATCGAATCCAAAAGATCGAATCGAATCAAAAAGAATCGAATTGAATTGAATCAAAAGAAATGAATTGAATTGAATCAAAAAGGAACTAATCGAATCAAATCGAATAGAATCAAATCGAATCAAAAAGAATCGAATAGATTCGAATAACAAAGAATCGAATTGAGGGATCCCTGGGTGGCGCAGCGGTTTAGCGCCTGCCTTTGGCCCAGGGCGCGATCCTGGAGACCCGGGATCGAATCCCACATCGGGCTCCTGGTGCATGGAGCCTACTTCTCCCTCTGCCTGTGTCTCTGCCTCTCTCACTCTCTCTGTGACTATCATAAAAAAAAGAATCGAATTGAATCCAGTTGAAAAAAATCATAAAGAATCAAATCGAAAAGAATCGAATTCCATGTAACGAAAAGATTCGAATTGAAAAGAATCGAATCGAAACAAAAGAATCGAATCGAATCGACATGAATCAAAAAGAATCGAATCAAAACGAATCGAAAAGAAACAAATCAAGTAGAATCTAAAAGAATCGAATCGAATCAAATCGAAAAAATTCGAATAGAATTGAAGCGAAAAGAATCAAAACGAATCGAACCGAAAGAGAATCGATTCGAATCAAAATAAAAAGTATCGTATCAAATCGAATCGAAAAGAATCATATCAAATAGAATCGAAAGAATGGAATCAAATCTAAAACAATCGAATCGAATCGAAAAGAAACTAATTGAACGGAATGGAATCGAAAAGAATAAAATGGAATAGAATCGAAAGAAATCGAATAGAATCAAATCAAATCAAAAAGAATCGAATTGAATTGATCCTAACCAAAATAAGCGAAATGAATCGACTCGAACCGAAAAAAATCAAATCGAAAAGAATCTAATCTCAACGAAAATCATCGAAATGAATAGAATCGAAAAGAATCGAATTGAATCAAATCGAAAAGAATCGAATGGAATCCAATCGAAAAGAATCAAATTGATTCGAATCGAAACAAATTGAATCCAATCGAAAAGAATCTAATTGAATCGAATCGAAAAGAATCGAATTCAATCCAAACGAATCGATTCGAATGGAATAGAAAAGAATAGAATAGAATAGAATCGAAAAGTATCAAATCGAATCGAAAAGAATCGAATCGAAAAGAACTGAATCGAATCGAAAAGAAACGAATCGAACCGAATCAAAAAGAAAACAATCGAATCGAATCAAATACAAAAGAATCGCTTTGAGTAGCATAGAATTGAAAAGAATCGAATCAATCAAATTGAAAACAATCGAATCGAAAAGAATCGAATCAAAAAAAGTCGAATCGAAACGAAAACAATCGAATCGAATCGAATCTAAAAGAATCGTATTGAATTGCATCGAGTCGAAAAGACTCGAATCAAAAAGACTCGAATCGAATTGAATCAAATCGAAAAGAATCTAATAGAAGCCACTCGAACAGAATCAAATCGAAATGATTCAAAATGAATCGAATAGAATAGAATCGAAAAAATCGAAACGAATCGAAACGAATCGAAACGAATTGAATCGAAGAGAATCGATTAGATTCGAAATGAAAAGAATCGTATTGAATCGAATCGAAAAGAATCAAATCGAATCGAATCGAAAGAATTGAATCAAATCGAAAAGAATCCAATCGAATCGAAAAGGATCGAACTGAATGGAATCAAATCGAAAAGAATCTAATCGAATCGAAAAGAATCGAATCAAATTTAATGGAATCGAAAAGAATCGAATTGATTCGAAAAGAATCGAAATGAAACAAATCAGATCAAATGGAAAAGCATCAAATCGAATTGACAAGAATCGAATCGAATCGAAATGAATCGAATCAAAAAGAATCGAATCGAAAAGAATCGAATTGAAAAGAATCGAATCGAATCGAAAAGACTTGAATCAAATTAAAAATATCAAATCGAATCGAATCGCAAAGAATTGAATTGAAAAGACTCGAATGGATACGAATCGATTTGAAACGAAAAGAATCGAATCGAATTGAAAAGAATCGAATTGTATCTAATCAAAAAGAATCGAATCGTATCGACTCGAATCGAAAAGAATCCAATTGCATCATCGAATGGAAACTAATCGAATTGAATAGAATCGAAAAGAATCGAATCGAATCAAATCGAAAACAATCAAATTGAATTGACCGAAAAGAATCGAATTGAATCAAATCGAATCGAAATGAAAGAATCGAATCGATTCAAATAGAAAAGAATCGAATCGAAAAGAATCAAATTGACACGAAAAGAATCGAATCGAATCAAAAAGTATCGAATTGATTCGAAAACATTCGAATCGAAAAGAATCGAATTGAAATGAATCCGATCGAAATGAAAAGAATCTACTCGAATCGAATCCAAAAGAATCGAATCCAAAAGAATCGAATCGAATCCAAAAGAATCGAATTGAATTGAATCAAAAGAAATGAATTGAATTGAATCCAAAAGGAACTAATCGAATCAAATCGAAAAAAACTCGAATAGAAGCAAATCGAATCAAAAAGAATCGAATAGATTCGAATAAAAAAGAATCGAATTGAGGGATCCCTGGGTGGCGCAGCGGTTTAGCGCCTGCCTTTGGCCCAGGGCGCGATCCTGGAGACCAGGGATCGAATCCCACATCGGGCTCCCAGTGCATGGAGCCTGCTTCTCCCTCTGCCTGTGTCTCTGCCTCTCTCACTCTCTCTGTCACTATCATAAATAAAAGAATCGAATTGAATCCAGTTGAAAAAAATCATAAAGAATCAAATCGAAAAGAATCGAATTCCATGTAACGAAAAGATTCGAATTGAAAAGAATCGAATCGAAACAAAAGAATCGAATCGAATCGACATGAATCAAAAAGAATCGAATCAAAACGAATCGAAAAGAAACAAATCAAGTAGAATCTAAAAGAATCGAATCGAATCAAATCGAAAAAATTCGAATAGAATTGTCTCGAAAAGAATCAAAACGAATCGAACCGAAGAGAATCGATTCGAATCAAAATAAAAAGTATCGTATCAAATCGAATCGAAAAGAATCCTATCAAATAGAATCGAAAGAATGGAATCAAATCTAAAACAATCGAATCGAATCGAAAAGAATCGAATTGAACGGAATGGAATCGAAAAGAATACAATGGAATAGAATCGAAAGAAATCGAATAGAATCAAATCAAATCAAAAAGAATCGAATTGAATTGATCCTAACCAAAATAAGCGAAATGAATCGACTCGAACCGAAAAAATAAAATCGAAAAGAATCTAATCTCAACGAAAATCATCCAAATGAATAGAATCGAAAAGAATCGAATTGAATCAAATCGAAAAGAATCGAATGGAATCCAATCGAAAAGAATCAGATTGATTCGAATCGAAACAAATTGAATCCAATCGAAAAGAATCTAATTGAATCGAATCGAAAAGAATCGAATTCAATCCAAACGAATCGATTCGAATGGAATAGAAAAGAATAGAATCGAATAGAATCGAAAAGAATCAAATCGAATCGAAAAGAATCGAATCGAAAAGAATTGAATCGAACCGAAAAGAAACGAATCGAACCGAATCAAAAAGAAAACAATCGAATCGAATCAAATACAAAAGAATCGCTTTGAGTAGCATAGAATTGAAAAGAATCGAATCAATCGAATTGAAAACAATCGAATCGAAAAGAATCGAATCAAAAAAAGTCGAATCGAAACGAAAACAATCGAATCGAATCGAATCTAAAAGAATCGTATTGAATTGCATCGAGTCGAAAAGACTCGAATCAAAAAGACTCGAATCGAATTGAATCAAATCGAAAAGAATCTAATAGAAACCACTCGAACAGAATCAAATCGAAATGATTCAAAATGAATCGAATAGAATAGAATCGAAAAAAATCGAAACGAATCGAAACGAATTGAATCGAAGAGAATCGATTAGAATAGAAATGAAAAGAATCGTATTGAATCGAATCGAAAAGAATCAAATCGAATCGAATCGAAAGAATTGAATCAAATCGAAAAGAATCCAATCGAATCGAAAAGAATCGAACTGAATGGAATCAAATCGAAAAGAATCGAATCGAATCGAAAAGAATCGAATCAAATTTAATGGAATCGAAAAGAATCGAATTTATTCGAAAAGAATCGAAATGAAACAAATCAGATCAAATGGAAAAGCATCAAATCGAATTGACAAGAATCGAATCGAATCGAAATGAATCGAATCAAAAAGAATCGAATCGAAAAGAATCGAATTGAAAAGAATCGAATCGAATCGAAAAGACTTGAATCAAATTAAAAATATCAAATCGAATCGAATCGCAAAGAATCGAATTGAAAAGACTCGAATGGAAACGAATCGATTTGAAACGAAAAGAATCGAATCGAATCGAATCGAATTGAATTGAAAGAATCGAATTGAATAGAAAAAAATCGAATAAAAAAGAATCGAATCTTAAAGAAAAGAATCAAATTGAATCAGTCGATTAAATTCTAGTCGAATCCAATCAAAAAGAATGAAATCGAGTCCAATCGAATCGAAAAGAATCGAATCGAATCGAAATTTATCTAATCAAAAAGAATCGAATCGTATCGACTGGAATCGAAAAGAATCCAATTGCATCATCGAATGGAAAATAATCGAATTGAATAGAATAGAAAACAATCGAATCGAATCAAATCGAAAAGAATCAAATTGAATTGATCGAAAAGAATCGAATTGAATCAAATCGAATCGAAATGAAAGAATCGAATCGATTCAAATAGAAAAGAATCAAATCGAAAAGAATCAAACCGACACGAAAAGAATCGAATCGAATCAAAAAGTATCGAATTGATTCGAAAACATTCGAATCGAAATGAATCGAATCCGATCGAAATGAAAAGAATCTACTCGATTCGAATCCAAAAGAATCGAATCCAAAAGATCGAATCGAATCAAAAAGAATCGAATTGAATTGAATCAAAAGAAATGAATTGAATTGAATCCAAAAGGAACTAATCGAATCAAATCGAAAAAAACTCGAATAGAAGCAAATCGAATCAAAAAGAATCGAATAGATTCGAATAAAAAAGAATCGAATTGAGGGATCCCTGGGTGGCGCAGCGGTTTAGCGCCTGCCTTTGGCCCAGGGCGCGATCCTGGAGACCAGGGATCGAATCCCACATCGGGCTCCTGGTGCATGGAGCCTGCTTCTCCCTCTGCCTGTGTCTCTGCCTCTCTCACTCTCTCTGTCACTATCATAAATAAAAGAATCGAATGGAATCGTGTTGAAAAAAATCATAAAGAATCAAATCGAAAAGAATCGAATTCCATGTAACGAAAAGATTCGAATTGAAAAGAATCGAATCGAAACAAAAGAATCGAATCGAATCGACATGAATCAAAAAGAATCGAATCAAAACGAATCGAAAAGAAACAAATCAAGTAGAATCTAAAAGAATCGAATCGAATCAAATCGAAAAAATTCGAATAGAATTGTCTCGAAAAGAATCAAAACGAATCGAACCGAAGAGAATCGATTCGAATCAAAATAAAAAGTATCGTATCAAATCGAATCGAAAAGAATCCTATCAAATAGAATCGAAAGAATGGAATCAAATCTAAAACAATCGAATCGAATCGAAAAGAATCGAATTGAACGGAATGGAATCGAAAAGAATACAATGGAATAGAATCGAAAGAAATCGAATAGAATCAAATCAAATCAAAAAGAATCGAATTGAATTGATCCTAACCAAAATAAGCGAAATGAATCGACTCGAACCGAAAAAATAAAATCGAAAAGAATCTAATCTCAACGAAAATCATCGAAATGAATAGAATCGAAAAGAATCGAATTGAATCAAATCGAAAAGAATCGAATGGAATCCAATCGAAAAGAATCAGATTGATTCGAATCGAAACAAATTGAATCCAATCGAAAAGAATCTAATTGAATCGAATCGAAAAGAATCGAATTCAATCCAAACGAATCGATTCGAATGGAATAGAAAAGAATAGAATAGAATACAATCGAAAAGAATCAAATCGAATCGAAAAGAATCGAATCGAAAAGAACTGAATCGAATCGAAAAGAAACGAATCGAACCGAATCAAAAAGAAAACAATCGAATCGAATCAAATACAAAAGAATCGCTTTGAATAGCATAGAATTGAAAAGAATCGAATCAATCGAATTGAAAACAATTGAATCGAAAAGAATCGAATCAAAAAAAGTCGAATCGAAACGAAAACAATCGAATCGAATCGAATCTAAAAGAATCGTATTGAATTGCATCGAGTCGAAAAGACTCGAATCAAAAAGACTCGAATCGAATTGAATCAAATCGAAAAGAATCTAATAGAAGCCACTCGAACAGAATCAAATCGAAATGATTCAAAATGAATCGAATAGAATAGAATCGAAAAAATCGAAACGAATCGAAACGAATCGAAACGAATTGAATCGAAGAGAATCGATTAGATTCGAAATGAAAAGAATCGTATTGAATCGAATCGAAAAGAATCAAATCGAATCGAATCGAAAGAATTGAATCAAATCGAAAAGAATCCAATCGAATCGAAAAGGATCGAACTGAATGGAATCAAATCGAAAAGAATCTAATCGAATCGAAAAGAATCGAATCAAATTTAATGGAATCGAAAAGAATCGAATTGATTCGAAAAGAATCGAAATGAAACAAATCAGATCAAATGGAAAAGCATCAAATCGAATTGACAAGAATCGAATCGAATCGAAATGAATCGAATCAAAAAGAATCGAATCGAAAAGAATCGAATTGAAAAGAATCGAATCGAATCGAAAAGACTTGAATCAAATTAAAAATATCAAATCGAATCGAATCGCAAAGAATTGAATTGAAAAGACTCGAATGGATACGAATCGATTTGAAACGAAAAGAATCGAATCGAATTGAAAAGAATCGAATTGTATCTAATCAAAAAGAATCGAATCGTATCGACTCGAATCGAAAAGAATCCAATTGCATCATCGAATGGAAACTAATCGAATTGAATAGAATCGAAAAGAATCGAATCGAATCAAATCGAAAACAATCAAATTGAATTGACCGAAAAGAATCGAATTGAATCAAATCGAATCGAAATGAAAGAATCGAATCGATTCAAATAGAAAAGAATCGAATCGAAAAGAATCAAATTGACACGAAAAGAATCGAATCGAATCAAAAAGTATCGAATTGATTCGAAAACATTCGAATCGAAAAGAATCGAATTGAAATGAATCCGATCGAAATGAAAAGAATCTACTCGAATCGAATCCAAAAGAATCGAATCCAAAAGAATCGAATCGAATCCAAAAGAATCGAATTGAATTGAATCAAAAGAAATGAATTGAATTGAATCCAAAAGGAACTAATCGAATCAAAT
Source organism: Canis aureus (assembly GCF_053574225.1). Classification (NCBI taxonomy): domain Eukaryota; kingdom Metazoa; phylum Chordata; class Mammalia; order Carnivora; family Canidae; genus Canis; species Canis aureus. Next base: position 24,866,471 of record NC_135648.1, read on the forward strand.
CGAAAAAAACTCGAATAGAAGCAAATCGAATCAAAAAGAATCGAATAGATTCGAATAAAAAAGAATCGAATTGAGGGATCCCTGGGTGGCGCAGCGGTTTAGCGCCTGCCTTTGGCCCAGGGCGCGATCCTGGAGACCAGGGATCGAATCCCACATCGGGCTCCCAGTGCATGGAGCCTGCTTCTCCCTCTGCCTGTGTCTCTGCCTCTCTCACTCTCTCTGTCACTATCATAAATAAAAGAATCGAATTGAATCCAGTTGAAAAAAATCATAAAGAATCAAATCGAAAAGAATCGAATTCCATGTAACGAAAAGATTCGAATTGAAAAGAATCGAATCGAAACAAAAGAATCGAATCGAATCGACATGAATCAAAAAGAATCGAATCAAAACGAATCGAAAAGAAACAAATCAAGTAGAATCTAAAAGAATCGAATCGAATCAAATCGAAAAAATTCGAATAGAATTGTCTCGAAAAGAATCAAAACGAATCGAACCGAAGAGAATCGATTCGAATCAAAATAAAAAGTATCGTATCAAATCGAATCGAAAAGAATCCTATCAAATAGAATCGAAAGAATGGAATCAAATCTAAAACAATCGAATCGAATCGAAAAGAATCGAATTGAACGGAATGGAATCGAAAAGAATACAATGGAATAGAATCGAAAGAAATCGAATAGAATCAAATCAAATCAAAAAGAATCGAATTGAATTGATCCTAACCAAAATAAGCGAAATGAATCGACTCGAACCGAAAAAATAAAATCGAAAAGAATCTAATCTCAACGAAAATCATCCAAATGAATAGAATCGAAAAGAATCGAATTGAATCAAATCGAAAAGAATCGAATGGAATCCAATCGAAAAGAATCAGATTGATTCGAATCGAAACAAATTGAATCCAATCGAAAAGAATCTAATTGAATCGAATCGAAAAGAATCGAATTCAATCCAAACGAATCGATTCGAATGGAATAGAAAAGAATAGAATCGAATAGAATCGAAAAGAATCAAATCGAATCGAAAAGAATCGAATCGAAAAGAATTGAATCGAACCGAAAAGAAACGAATCGAACCGAATCAAAAAGAAAACAATCGAATCGAATCAAATACAAAAGAATCGCTTTGAGTAGCATAGAATTGAAAAGAATCGAATCAATCGAATTGAAAACAATCGAATCGAAAAGAATCGAATCAAAAAAAGTCGAATCGAAACGAAAACAATCGAATCGAATCGAATCTAAAAGAATCGTATTGAATTGCATCGAGTCGAAAAGACTCGAATCAAAAAGACTCGAATCGAATTGAATCAAATCGAAAAGAATCTAATAGAAACCACTCGAACAGAATCAAATCGAAATGATTCAAAATGAATCGAATAGAATAGAATCGAAAAAAATCGAAACGAATCGAAACGAATTGAATCGAAGAGAATCGATTAGAATAGAAATGAAAAGAATCGTATTGAATCGAATCGAAAAGAATCAAATCGAATCGAATCGAAAGAATTGAATCAAATCGAAAAGAATCCAATCGAATCGAAAAGAATCGAACTGAATGGAATCAAATCGAAAAGAATCGAATCGAATCGAAAAGAATCGAATCAAATTTAATGGAATCGAAAAGAATCGAATTTATTCGAAAAGAATCGAAATGAAACAAATCAGATCAAATGGAAAAGCATCAAATCGAATTGACAAGAATCGAATCGAATCGAAATGAATCGAATCAAAAAGAATCGAATCGAAAAGAATCGAATTGAAAAGAATCGAATCGAATCGAAAAGACTTGAATCAAATTAAAAATATCAAATCGAATCGAATCGCAAAGAATCGAATTGAAAAGACTCGAATGGAAACGAATCGATTTGAAACGAAAAGAATCGAATCGAATCGAATCGAATTGAATTGAAAGAATCGAATTGAATAGAAAAAAATCGAATAAAAAAGAATCGAATCTTAAAGAAAAGAATCAAATTGAATCAGTCGATTAAATTCTAGTCGAATCCAATCAAAAAGAATGAAATCGAGTCCAATCGAATCGAAAAGAATCGAATCGAATCGAAATTTATCTAATCAAAAAGAATCGAATCGTATCGACTGGAATCGAAAAGAATCCAATTGCATCATCGAATGGAAAATAATCGAATTGAATAGAATAGAAAACAATCGAATCGAATCAAATCGAAAAGAATCAAATTGAATTGATCGAAAAGAATCGAATTGAATCAAATCGAATCGAAATGAAAGAATCGAATCGATTCAAATAGAAAAGAATCAAATCGAAAAGAATCAAACCGACACGAAAAGAATCGAATCGAATCAAAAAGTATCGAATTGATTCGAAAACATTCGAATCGAAATGAATCGAATCCGATCGAAATGAAAAGAATCTACTCGATTCGAATCCAAAAGAATCGAATCCAAAAGATCGAATCGAATCAAAAAGAATCGAATTGAATTGAATCAAAAGAAATGAATTGAATTGAATCCAAAAGGAACTAATCGAATCAAATCGAAAAAAACTCGAATAGAAGCAAATCGAATCAAAAAGAATCGAATAGATTCGAATAAAAAAGAATCGAATTGAGGGATCCCTGGGTGGCGCAGCGGTTTAGCGCCTGCCTTTGGCCCAGGGCGCGATCCTGGAGACCAGGGATCGAATCCCACATCGGGCTCCTGGTGCATGGAGCCTGCTTCTCCCTCTGCCTGTGTCTCTGCCTCTCTCACTCTCTCTGTCACTATCATAAATAAAAGAATCGAATGGAATCGTGTTGAAAAAAATCATAAAGAATCAAATCGAAAAGAATCGAATTCCATGTAACGAAAAGATTCGAATTGAAAAGAATCGAATCGAAACAAAAGAATCGAATCGAATCGACATGAATCAAAAAGAATCGAATCAAAACGAATCGAAAAGAAACAAATCAAGTAGAATCTAAAAGAATCGAATCGAATCAAATCGAAAAAATTCGAATAGAATTGTCTCGAAAAGAATCAAAACGAATCGAACCGAAGAGAATCGATTCGAATCAAAATAAAAAGTATCGTATCAAATCGAATCGAAAAGAATCCTATCAAATAGAATCGAAAGAATGGAATCAAATCTAAAACAATCGAATCGAATCGAAAAGAATCGAATTGAACGGAATGGAATCGAAAAGAATACAATGGAATAGAATCGAAAGAAATCGAATAGAATCAAATCAAATCAAAAAGAATCGAATTGAATTGATCCTAACCAAAATAAGCGAAATGAATCGACTCGAACCGAAAAAATAAAATCGAAAAGAATCTAATCTCAACGAAAATCATCGAAATGAATAGAATCGAAAAGAATCGAATTGAATCAAATCGAAAAGAATCGAATGGAATCCAATCGAAAAGAATCAGATTGATTCGAATCGAAACAAATTGAATCCAATCGAAAAGAATCTAATTGAATCGAATCGAAAAGAATCGAATTCAATCCAAACGAATCGATTCGAATGGAATAGAAAAGAATAGAATAGAATACAATCGAAAAGAATCAAATCGAATCGAAAAGAATCGAATCGAAAAGAACTGAATCGAATCGAAAAGAAACGAATCGAACCGAATCAAAAAGAAAACAATCGAATCGAATCAAATACAAAAGAATCGCTTTGAATAGCATAGAATTGAAAAGAATCGAATCAATCGAATTGAAAACAATTGAATCGAAAAGAATCGAATCAAAAAAAGTCGAATCGAAACGAAAACAATCGAATCGAATCGAATCTAAAAGAATCGTATTGAATTGCATCGAGTCGAAAAGACTCGAATCAAAAAGACTCGAATCGAATTGAATCAAATCGAAAAGAATCTAATAGAAGCCACTCGAACAGAATCAAATCGAAATGATTCAAAATGAATCGAATAGAATAGAATCGAAAAAAATCGAAACGAATCGAAACGAATCGAAACGAATTGAATCGAAGAGAATCGATTAGATTCGAAATGAAAGAATCGTATTGAATCGAATCGAAAAGAATCAAATCGAATCGAATCGAAAGAATTGAATCAAATCGAAAAGAATCCAATTGAATCGAAAAGAATCGAACTGAATGGAATCAAATCGAAAAGAATCTAATCGAATCGAAAAGAATCGAATCAAATTTAATGGAATCGAAAAGAATCGAATTGATTCGAAAAGAATCGAAATGAAGGAATGGAAGTGGGAGGAGCAAGATGGCGGAAGAGTAGGGTCTCCAAATCACCTGTCTCCACCAAACTACCTAGAAAACCTTCAAATTATCCTGAAAATCTATGAATTCGGCCTGAGATTTAAAGAGAGACCAGCTGGAATGCTACAGTGAGAAGAGTTCGCGCATCTATCAAGGTAGGAAGACGGGGAAAAAGAAATAAAGAAACAAAGGCCTCCAAGGGGGAGGGGCCCCGCGAGGAGCCGGGCTGAGGCCGGGGCGAGTGTCCCCAGGACAGGAGAGCCCCGTCCCGGAGGAGCAGGAGCTGCACCGACCTTCCCGGGCGGAAAGGGGCTCGTGGGGAGTTGGAGCAGGACCAGGAGGGCGAGGAGGCCCTCGGGCTCCCGGGGACAGTAACAGAGCAACTGCGCGCCCAGGAGAGTGCGCCGAGCTCCCTAAGGGCTGCAGCGCGCACGGCGGGACCCGGAGCAGCTCGGGGGGGCTCGGGGGCGGCTCCGTGGAGGGGGCTGCGGGGCCCCGGGAGCAGCTCGGAGGGGCTCGGGCAGAAGAAGAGGCTCCGTGCGGAGGGGGCTGCGCGGTTCCAGGACCAGCTCGGAGGGGCTCGGGCAGCAGCTCCGCGGAGGGGGCTGCGCGGCCCGGGAGCGCGAATCCACCAGCGCAGGCCCCGGAGCACAGGGCGCCGGGACACAGCCCAGGATCCCGCCTCCCCCGGGACAGGCAGAGGCCGGGAGGGCCCAGGACAGCAAGGACGCTCCTGCCCCAGCTGAGCAGATCAGCGGCCCCGCCCCGGAGCCTCCAGGCCCTGCAGACGGAGTTCCTGCCGGAGCTGAATCCAGGTTTCCAGAGCTGCCCCGCCACTGGGGCTGTTCCTCCTGCGGCCTCACGGGGTAAACAACCCCCACTGAGCCCTGCACCAGGCAGGGGCACAGCAGCTCCCCCAACTGCTAACACCTGAAAATCAGCACAACAGGCCCCTCCCCCAGAAGATCAGCTAGACTGACAACTTCCAGGAGAAGCCAAGGGACTTAAAGTACACAGAATCAGAAGATACTCCCCGGTGGTTCTTTTTTTTTTTTTTTTTTTTTTTGGTTTTTTTTTGTTTGTTTGTTTTGTTTTGTTTTGTTTTGTTTTGCTTTTTGATTTGTTTCCTTCCCCCACCCCCTTTTTTCCTCCTTTCTTTTTCTTTCTCTTTTTCTTTTTTTTTTTTTTTCGTTTTTTTTTCTTTTTCTTCCCTTTTTTTTTCTCTTTCTCTTTTCTTTCCTTCTTTCTCTCCTCTCTTTTTCTCTTTTTCCCAATACAACTTGCTTTTGGCCACTCTGCACTGAGCAAAATGACTAGAAGGAAAACCTCACCTCAAAAGAAAGAATCAGAAACAGTCCTCTCTCCCACAGAGTTACAAAATCTGGATTACAATTCAATGTCAGAAAGCCAATTCAGAAGCACTATTATACAGCTACTGGTGGCTCTAGAAAAAAGTATAAAGGACTCAAGAGACTTCATGACTGCAGAATTTAGAGCTAATCAGGCAGAAATTAAAAACCAATTGAATGAGATGCAATCCAAACTAGAAGTCCTAACGACGAGGGTTAACGACGTGGAAGAACGAGTGAGTGACCTAGAAGACAAGTTGACAGCAAAGAGGGAAACTGAGGAAAAAAGAGACAAACAATTAAAAGACCATGAAGATAGATTAAGGGAAATAAACGACAGCCTGAGGAAGAAAAACCTACGTTTAATTGGGGTTCCCGAGGGCGCCGAAAGGGACAGAGGGCCAGAATATGTATTTGAACAAATTCTAGCTGAAAACTTTCCTAATCTGGGAAGGGAAACAGGCATTCAGATCCAGGAAATAGAGAGATCCCCCCCTAAAATCAATAAAAACCGTTCAACACCTCGACATTTAATTGTGAAGCTTGCAAATTCCAAAGATAAGGAGAAGATCCTTAAAGCAGCAAGAGACAAGAAATCCCTGACTTTTATGGGGAGGAGTATTAGGGTAACAGCAGACCTCTCCACAGAGACCTGGCAGGCCAGAAAGGGCTGGCAGGATATATTCAGGGTCCTAAATGAAAAGAACATGCAACCAAGAATACTTTATCCAGCAAGGCTCTCATTCAAAATGGAAGGAGAGATAAAGAGCTTCCAAGACAGGCAGCAACTAAAAGAATATGTGACCTCCAAACCAGCTCTGCAAGAAATTTTAAGGGGGCCTCTTAAAATTCCCCTTTAAGAAGAAGTTCAGTGGAACAGTCCACAAAAACAAAGACTGAATAGATATCATGATGACACTAAACTCATATCTCTCAATAGTAACTCTGAATGTGAACGGGCTTAATGACCCCATCAAAAGGCGCAGGGTTTCAGACTGGATAAAAAAGCAGGACCCATCTATTTGCTGTCTACAAGAGACTCATTTTAGACAGAAGGACACCTACAGCCTGAAAATAAAAGGTTGGAGAACCATTTACCATTCGAATGGTCCTCAAAAGAAAGCAGGGGTAGCCATCCTTATATCAGATAAACTAAAATTTACCCCAAAGACTGTAGTGAGAGATGAAGAGGGACACTATATCATACTTAAAGGATCTATTCAACAAGAGGACTTAACAATCCTCAATATATATGCTCCAAATGTGGGAGCTGCCAAATATATAAATCAATTATTAACCAAAGTGAAGAAATACTTAGATAATAATACACTTATACTTGGTGACTTCAATCTAGCTCTTTCTATACTCGATAGGTCTTCTAAGCAAAACATCTCCAAAGAAACGAGAGCTTTAAATGATACACTGGACCAGATGGATTTCACAGATATCTACAGAACTTTACATCCAAACTCAACTGAATACACATTCTTCTCAAGCGCACATGGAACTTTCTCCAGAATAGACCACATATTGGGTCACAAATCGGGTCTGAACCGATACCAAAAGATTGGGATTGTCCCCTGCATATTCTCGGACCATAATGCCTTGAAATTAGAACTAAATCACAACAAGAAGTTTGGAAGGACCTCAAACACATGGAGGTTAAGGACCATCCTGCTAAAAGATAAAAGGGTCAACCAGGAAATTAAGGAAGAATTAAAAAGATTCATGGAAACTAATGAGAATGAAGATACAACCGTTCAAAATCTTTGGGATGCAGCAAAAGCAGTCCTAAGGGGGAAATACATCGCAATACAAGCATCCATTCAAAAACTGGAAAGAACTCAAATACAAAAGCTAACCTTACACATAAAGGAGCTAGAGAAAAAACAGCAAATAGATCCTACACCCAAGAGAAGAAGGGAGCTAATAAAGATTCGAGCAGAACTCAACGAAATCGAGACCAGAAGAACTGTGGAACAGATCAACAGAACCAGGAGTTGGTTCTTTGAAAGAATTAATAAGATAGATAAACCATTAGCCAGCCTTATTAAAAAGAAGAGAGAGAAGACTCAAATTAATAAAATCATGAATGAGAAAGGAGAGATCACTACCAACACCAAGGAAATACAAACGATTTTAAAAACCTATTATGAACAGCTATACGCCAATAAATTAGGCAATCTAGAAGAAATGGACGCATTCCTGGAAAGCCACAAACTACCAAAACTGGAACAGGAAGAAATAGAAAACCTGAACAGGCCAATAACCAGGGAGGAAATTGAAGCAGTCATCAAAAACCTCCCAAGACACAAGAGTCCAGGGCCAGATGGCTTCCCAGGAGAATTTTATCAAACGTTTAAAGAAGAAATCATACCTATTCTCCTAAAGCTGTTTGGAAAGATAGAAAGAGATGGAGTACTTCCAAATTCGTTCTATGAAGCCAGCATCACCTTAATTCCAAAGCCAGACAAAGACCCCGCCAAAAAGGAGAATTACAGACCAATATCCCTGATGAACATGGATGCAAAAATTCTCAACAAGATACTGGCCAATAGGATCCAACAGTACATTAAGAAAATTATTCACCATGACCAAGTAGGATTTATCCCTGGGACACAAGGCTGGTTCAACACCCGTAAAACAATCAATGTGATTCATCATATCAGCAAGAGAAAAACCAAGAACCATATGATCCTCTCATTGGATGCAGAGAAAGCATTTGACAAAATACAGCATCCATTCCTGATCAAAACTCTTCAGAGTGTAGGGATAGAGGGAACATTCCTCGACATCTTAAAAGCCATCTATGAAAAGCCCACAGCAAATATCATTCTCAATGGGGAAGCACTGGGAGCCTTTCCCCTAAGATCAGGAACAAGACAGGGATGTCCACTCTCACCACTGCTATTCAACATAGTACTGGAAGTCCTAGCCTCAGCAATCAGACAACAAAAAGACATTAAAGGCATTCAAATTGGCAAAGAAGAAGTCAAACTCTCCCTCTTCGCCGATGACATGATACTCTACATAGAAAACCCAAAAGTCTCCACCCCAAGATTGCTAGAACTCATACAGCAATTCGGTAGCGTGGCAGGATACAAAATCAATGCCCAGAAGTCAGTGGCATTTCTATACACTAACAATGAGACTGAAGAAAGAGAAATTAAGGAGTCAATCCCATTTACAATTGCACCCAAAAGCATAAGATACCTAGGAATAAACCTCACCAAAGATGTAAAGGATCTATACCCTCAAAACTATAGAACACTTCTGAAAGAAATTGAGGAAGACACAAAGAGATGGAAAAATATTCCATGCTCATGGATTGGCAGAATTAATATTGTGAAAATGTCAATGTTACCCAGGGCAATATACACGTTTAATGCAATCCCTATCAAAATACCATGGACTTTCTTCAGAGAGTTAGAACAAATTATTTTAAGATTTGTGTGGAATCAGAAGAGACCCCGAATAGCCAGGGGAATTTTAAAAAAGAAAACCATATCTGGGGGCATCACAATGCCAGATTTCAGGTTGTACTACAAAGCTGTGGTCATCAAGACAGTGTGGTACTGGCACAAAAACAGACACATAGATCAGTGGAACAGAATAGAGAATCCAGAAGTGGACCCTGAACTTTATGGGCAACTAATATTCGATAAAGGAGGAAAGACTATCCATTGGAAGAAAGACAGCCTCTTCAATAAATGGTGCTGGGAAAATTGGACATCCACATGCAGAAGAATGAAACTAGACCACTCTCTTTCACCATACACAAAGATAAACTCAAAATGGATGAAAGATCTAAATGTGAGGCAAGATTCCATCAAAATCCTAGAGAAGAACACAGGCAACACCCTTTTTGAACTCGGCCATAGTAACTTCTTGCAAGATACATCCACGAAGGCAAAAGAAACAAAAGCAAAAATGAACTATTGGGACTTCATCAAGATAAGAAGCTTTTGCACAGCAAAGGATACAGTCAACAAAACTCAAAGACAACCTACAGAATGGGAGAAGATACTTGCAAATGACATATCAGATAAAGGGCTAGTTTCCAAGATCTATAAAGAACTTATTAAACTCAACACCAAAGAAACAAACAATCCAATCATGAAATGGGCAAAAGACATGAACAGAAATCTCACAGAAGAAGACATAGACATGGCCAACATACACATGAGAAAATGCTCTGCATCACTTGCCATCAGGGAAATACAAATCAAAACCACAATGAGATACCACCTCACACCAGTGAGAATGGGAAAAATTAACAAGGCAGGAAACAACAAATGTTGGAGAGGATGTGGAGAAAAGGGAACCCTCTTACACTGTTGGTGGGAATGTGAACTGGTGCAGCCACTGTGGAAAACTGTGTGGAGGTTCCTCAAACAGTTAAAAATATACCTGCCCTACGACCCAGCAATTGCACTGTTGGGGATTTACCCCAAAGATACAAATGCAATGAAACGCTGGGACACCTGCACCCCGATGTTTCTAGCAGCAATGGCCACGATAGCCAAACTGTGGAAGGAGCCTCGGTGTCCAACGAAAGATGAATGGATAAAGAAGATGTGGTTTATGTATACAATGGAATATTACTCAGCTATTAGAAATGACAAATACCCACCATTTGCTTCAACGTGGATGGAACTGGAGGGTATTATGCTGAGTGAAGTAAGTCAGTCGGAGAAGGACAAACATTATATGTTCTCATTCATTTGGGGAATATAAATAATAGTGAAAGGGAAAATAAGGGAAGGGAGAAGAAATGTGTGGGAAATATCAGAAAGGGAGACAGAACATAAAGACTGCTAACTCTGGGAAACGAACTAGGGGTGGTAGAAGGGGAGGAGGGCGGGGGGTGGGAGTGAATGGGTGACGGGCACTGGGTGTTATTCTGTATGTTAGTAAATTGAACACCAATAAAAAAAAAAAAAAAAAAACAAAAAGGAATGGAAGTATCTGGATGAAAAATCTGGCTCTTGCCAAAAATAAACCTTTTAGTTCCTGGACTGTTGACAACTTGTCTATGAGGAAATCTGAGGCTGTGGAATGCAGACTGAAGAGATCTTTTCTCTCATGCTGGAAAGAACTCTGGACGCAAAGTCACAGGAAATGGTGTCCAATGCAACAAGTGCCAATGCTTTCCAGCTCGGCGATTTTTAGCAAATCACATAAATATTCTGTGACTTGAAGGTTTTTTGTTTTTAATTGAAGTGCATATTTACTTGGATTTCTTTAATTTTTCCTTCATGCCCTTTCTCAGTCCCACAGTTTCCCCCAGGATACCACATTTCATTCCCATGGTCTAAGATCTTCTTGGTTGTGATAGTTCTTTAAACTTTGATTTTGATGACCTTTACAGTTTTAAGGATTACTAGTTAAATGTTGTTTAAAATTGATATTTGTCTAATGTTTTTCTCATGGTTGTACTGGGGTCATGGTTTTGGGAAGAAAGATCACAGAAATGAAGAGCCATTTTCACCATTTCATACCGAGGGTACATACCATCAACATGAATTATAACTGGTGATGTTAATCTGATCATCTGGATGACATCATGCTTGTCAAGTTTTTCTACTGTGAAGTTATTCATTTTTTCCTATCTCCATACTGTGGGACTTGCAAAGATGTATCATCTACACTTAAGAAGTAGGAAGTTTGGCTCTCTCGCTTGACACTGGAATATCTAAATAAATTATTTAGAATTTTTCTAGATGAAAAAAAAAAAAAAAAAAAAAAAAAGAAAAGAATCGAAATGAAACAAATCAGATCAAATGGAAAAGCATCAAATCGAATTGACAAGAATCGAATCGAATCGAAATGAATCGAATCAAAAAGAATCGAATCGAAAAGAATCGAATTGAAAAGAATCGAATCGAATCGAAAAGACTTGAATCAAATTAAAAATATCAAATCGAATCGAATCACAAAGAATCGAATTGAAATGACTCGAATGGAAACGAATCGATTTGAAACGAAAAGAATCGAATCGAATTGAAAAGAATCGAATTGTATCTAATCAAAAAGAATCGAATCGTATCGACTCGAATCGAAAAGAATCCAATTGCATCATCGAATGGAAACTAATCGAATTGAATAGAATCGAAAAGAATCGAATCGAATCAAATCGAAAACAATCAAATTGAATTGACCGAAAAGAATCGAATTGAATCAAATCGAATCGAAATGAAAGAATCGAATCGATTCAAATAGAAAAGAATCGAATCGAAAAGAATCAAATTGACACGAAAAGAATCGAATCGAATCAAAAAGTATCGAATTGATTCGAAAACATTCGAATCGAATTGAAATGAATCCGATCGAAATGAAAAGAATCTACTCGAATCGAATCCAAAAGAATCGAATCCAAAAGAATCGAATCGAATCCAAAAGAATCGAATTGAATTGAATCAAAAGAAATGAATTGAATTGAATCCAAAAGGAACTAATCGAATCAAATCGAAAAAACTCGAATAGAAGCAAATCGAATCAAAAAGAATCGAATAGATTCGAATAAAAAAGAATCGAATTGAGGGATCCCTGGGTGGCGCAGCGGTTTAGCGCCTGCCTTTGGCCCAGGGCGCGATCCTGGAGACCCGGGATCGAATCCCACATCGGGCTCCCGGTGCATGGAGCCTGCTTCTCCCTCTGCCTGTGTCTCTGCCTCTCTCACTCTCTCTGTGAGTATCATAAAAAAGGAATCGAATTGAATCGTGTTGAAAAAAATCATAAAGAATCAATTCGAAAAGAATCGAATTCCATGTAACGAAAAGATTCGAATTGAAAAGAATCGAATCGAAACAAAAGAATCGAATCGAATCGACATGAATCAAAAAGAATCGAATCAAAACGAATCGAAAAGAAACAAATCAAGTAGAATCTAAAAGAATCGAATCGAATCAAATCGAAAACATTCGAATAGAATTGAATCGAAAAGAATCAAAACGAATCGAACCGAAGAGAATCGATTCGAATCAAGATAAAAAGTATCGTATCAAATCGAATCGAAAAGAATCCTATCAAATAGAATCGAAAGAATGGAATCAAATCTAAAACAATCGAATCGAATCGAAAAGAATCGAATTGAACGGAATGGAATCGAAAAGAATACAATAGAATAGAATCGAAAGAAATCGAATAGAATCAAATCAAATCAAAAAGAATCGAATTGAATTGATCCTAACCAAAATAAGCGAAATGAATCGACTCGAACCGAAAAAATAAAATCGAAAAGAATCTAATCTCAACGAAAATCATCGAAATGAATAGAATCGAAAAGAATCGAATTGAATCAAATCGAAAAGAATCGAATGGAATCCAATCGAAAAGAATCAAATTGATTCGAATCGAAACAAATTGAATCCAATCGAAAAGAATCTAATTGAATCGAATCGAAAAGAATCGAATTCAATCCAAACGAATCGATTCGAATGGAATAGAAAAGAATAGAATAGAATACAATCGAAAAGAATCAAATCGAATCGAAAAGAATCGAATCGAAAAGAACTGAATCGAATCGAAAAGAAACGAATCGAACCGAATCAAAAAGAAAACAATCGAATCGAATCAAATACAAAAGAATCGCTTTGAATAGCATAGAATTGAAAAGAATCGAATCAATCGAATTGAAAACAATCGAATCGAAAAGAATCGAATCAAAAAAAGTCGAATCGAAACGAAAACAATCGAATCGAATCGAATCTAAAAGAATCGTATTGAATTGCATCGAGTCGAAAAGACTCGAATCAAAAAGACTCGAATCGAATTGAATCAAATCGAAAAGAATCTAATAGAAGCCACTCGAACAGAATCAAATCGAAATGATTCAAAATGAATCGAATAGAATAGAATCGAAAAAAATCGAAACGAATCGAAACGAATCGAAACGAATTGAATCGAAGAGAATCGATTAGATTCGAAATGAAAAGAATCGTATTGAATCGAATCGAAAAGAATCAAATCGAATCGAATCGAAAGAATTGAATCAAATCGAAAAGAATCCAATCGAATCGAAAAGGATCGAACTGAATGGAATCAAATCGAAAAGAATCTAATCGAATCGAAAAGAATCGAATCAAATTTAATGGAATCGAAAAGAATCGAATTGATTCGAAAAGAATCGAAATGAAACAAATCAGATCAAATGGAAAAGCATCAAATCGAATTGACAAGAATCGAATCGAATCGAAATGAATCGAATCAAAAATAATCGAATCGAAAAGAATCGAATTGAAAAGAATCGAATCGAATCGAAAAGACTTGAATCAAATTAAAAATATCAAATCGAATCGAATCGCAAAGAATCGAATTGAAATGACTCGAATGGAAACGAATCGATTTGAAACGAAAAGAATCGAATCGAATCGAAAAGAATCGAATTGTATCTAATCAAAAAGAATCGAATCGTATCGACTCGAATCGAAAAGAATCCAATTGCATCATCGAATGGAAACTAATCGAATTGAATAGAATCGAAAAGAATCGAATCGAATCAAATCGAAAACAATCAAATTGAATTGACCGAAAAGAATCGAATTGAATCAAATCGAATCGAAATGAAAGAATCGAATCGATTCAAATAGAAAAGAATCGAATCGAAAAGAATCAAATTGACACGAAAAGAATCGAATCGAATCAAAAAGTATCGAATTGATTCGAAAACATTCGAATCGAAAAGAATCGAATTGAAATGAATCCGATCGAAATGAAAAGAATCTACTCGAATCGAATCCAAAAGAATCGAATCCAAACGAATCGAATCGAATCCAAAAGAATCGAATTGAATTGAATCAAAAGAAATGAATTGAATTGAATCCAAAAGGAACTAATCGAATCAAATCGAAAAAACTCGAATAGAAGCAAATCGAATCAAAAAGAATCGAATAGATTCGAATAAAAAAGAATCGAATTGAGGGATCCCTGGGTGGCGCAGCGGTTTAGCGCCTGCCTTTGGCCCAGGGCGCGATCCTGGAGACCCGGGATCGAATCCCACATCGGGCTCCCGGTGCATGGAGCCTGCTTCTCCCTCTGCCTGTGTCTCTGCCTCTCTCACTCTCTCTGTCACTATCATAAATAAAAGAATCGAATTGAATCCAGTTGAAAAAAATCATAAAGAATCAAATCGAAAAGAATCGAATTCCATGTAACGAAAAGATTCGAATTGAAAAGAATCGAATCGAAACAAAAGAATCGAATCGAATCGACATGAATCAAAAAGAATCGAATCAAAACGAATCGAAAAGAAACAAATCAAGTAGAATCTAAAAGAATCGAATCGAATCAAATCGAAAAAATTCGAATAGAATTGAATCGAAAAGAATCAAAACGAATCGAACCGAAGAGAATCGATTCGAATCAAAATAAAAAGTATCGTATCAAATCGAATCGAAAAGAATCCTATCAAATAGAATCGAAAGAATGGAATCAAATCTAAAACAATCGAATCGAATCGAAAAGAATCGAATTGAACGGAATGGAATCGAAAAGAATACAATAGAATAGAATCGAAAGAAATCGAATAGAATCAAATCAAATCAAAAAGAATCGAATTGAATTGATCCTAACCAAAATAAGCGAAATGAATCGACTCGAACCGAAAAAATAAAATCGAAAAGAATCTAATCTCAACGAAAATCATCGAAATGAATAGAATCGAAAAGAATCGAATTGAATCAAATCGAAAAGAATCGAATGGAATCCAATCGAAAAGAATCAGATTGATTCGAATCGAAACAAATTGAATCCAATCGAAAAGAATCTAATTGAATCGAATCGAAAAGAATCGAATTCAATCCAAACGAATCGATTCGAATGGAATAGAAAAGAATAGAATAGAATACAATCGAAAAGAATCAAATCGAATCGAAAAGAATCGAATCGAAAAGAACTGAATCGAATCGAAAATAAACGAATCGAACCGAATCAAAAAGAAAACAATCGAATCGAATCAAATACAAAAGAATCGCTTTGAATAGCATAGAATTGAAAAGAATCGAATCAATCGAATTGAAAACAATCGAATCGAAAAGAATCGAATCAAAAAAAGTCGAATCGAAACGAAAACAATCGAATCGAATCGAATCTAAAAGAATCGTATTGAATTGCATCGAGTCGAAAAGACTCGAATCAAAAAGACTCGAATCGAATTGAATCAAATCGAAAAGAATCTAATAGAAGCCACTCGAACAGAATCAAATCGAAATGATTCAAAATGAATCGAATAGAATAGAATCGAAAAAAATCGAAACGAATCTAAACGAATCGAAACGAATTGAATCGAAGAGAATCGATTAGATTCGAAATGAAAAGAATCGTATTGAATCGAATCGAAAAGAATCAAATCGAATCGAATCGAAAGAATTGAATCAAATCGAAAAGAATCCAATCGAATCGAAAAGGATCGAACTGAATGGAATCAAATCGAAAAGAATCTAATCGAATCGAAAAGAATCGAATCAAATTTAATGGAATCGAAAAGAATCGAATTGATTCGAAAAGAATCGAAATGAAACAAATCAGATCAAATGGAAAAGCATCAAATCGAATTGACAAGAATCGAATCGAATCGAAATGAATCGAATCAAAAATAATCGAATCGAAAAGAATCGAATTGAAAAGAATCGAATCGAATCGAAAAGACTTGAATCAAATTAAAAATATCAAATCGAATCGAATCGCAAAGAATCGAATTGAAATGACTCGAATGGAAACGAATCGATTTGAAACGAAAAGAATCGAATCGAATCGAAAAGAATCGAATTGTATCTAATCAAAAAGAATCGAATCGTATCGACTCGAATCGAAAAGAATCCAATTGCATCATCGAATGGAAACTAATCGAATTGAATAGAATCGAAAAGAATCGAATCGAATCAAATCGAAATCAATCAAACTGAATTGATCGAAAAGAATCGAATTGAATCAAATCGAATCGAAATGAAAAGAATCGAATCGATTCAAATAGAAAAGAATCGAATCGAAAAGAATCAAATCGACACGAAAAGAATCGAATCGAATCAAAAAGTATCGAATTGATTCGAAAACATTCGCATCGAAAAGAATCGAATTGAAATGAATCCGATCGAAATGAAAAGAATCTACTCGATTCGAATCCAAAAGAATCGAATCCAAAAGAATCGAATCGAATCCAAAAGAATCGAATTGATTTGAATCAAAAGAAATGAATTGAATTGAATCCAAAAGGAACTAATCGCATCAAATCGAAAAAACTCGAATAGAATCAAATCGAATCAAAAAGAATCGAATAGATTCGACTAAAAAAGAATCGAATTGAGGGATCCCTGGGTGGCGCAGCGGTTTAGCGCCTGCCTTTGGCCCAGGGCGCGATCCTGGAGACCCGGGATCGAATCCCACATCGGGCTCCTGGTGCATGGAGCCTGCTTCTCCCTCTGCCTGTGTCTCTGCCTCTCTGTCTCTCTCTGTGACTATCATAAAAAAAAGAATCGAATTGAATCGTGTTGAAAAAAATCATAAAGAATCAAATCGAAAAGAATCGAACTCCATGTAACGAAAAGATTCGAATTGAAAAGAATCGAATCGAAACAAAAGAATCGAATCGAATCGACATGAATCAAAAAGAATCGAATCAAAACGAATCGAAAAGAAACAAATCAAGTAGAATCTAAAAGAATCGAATCGAATCCAATCGAAAAAATTCGAATAGAATTGAATCGAAAAGAATCAAAACGAATCGAACCGAAGAGAATCGATTCGAATCAAAATAAAAAGTATCGTATCAAATCGAATCGAAAAGAATCATATCAAATAGAATCGAAAGAATGGAATCAAATCTAAAACAATCGAATCGAATCGAAAAGAATCGCATTGAATGGAATAGAATCGAAAAGAATAGAATAGAATCGAAAGAAATCGAATAGAATCAAATCAAATCAAAAAGAATCGAATAGAATTGATCCTAACCAAAAGAAGCGAAATGAATCGACTCGAACCGAAAAAAACAAATCGAAAAGAATCTAATCTCAACGAAAATCATCGAAATGAATAGAATCGAAAAGAATCGAATTGAATCAAATCGAAAAGAATCGAATGGAATCCAATCGAAAAGAATCAAATTGAGTCGAATCGAAACAAATTGAATCCAATCGAAAAGAATCTAATTGAATCGAATCGAAAAGAATCGAATTCAATCAAAACGAATCGATTCGAATGGAATAGAAAAGAATAGAATAGAATCGAATCGAAAAGAATCGAATCGAATCGAAAAGAATCGAATTGTATCTAATCAAAAAGAATCGAATCGTATCGACTCGAATCGAAAAGAATCCAATTGCATCATCGAATGGAAACTAATCGAATTGAATAGAATCGAAAAGAATCGAATCGAATCAAATCGAAATCAATCAAACTGAATTGATCGAAAAGAATCGAATTGAATCAAATCGAATCGAAATGAAAAGAATCGAATCGATTCAAATACAAAAGAATCGAATCGAAAAGAATCAACTCGACACGAAAAGAATCGAATCGAATCAAAAAGTATCGAATTGATTCGAAAACATTCGCATCGAAAAGAATCGAATTGAAATGAATCCGATCGAAATGAAAAGAATCTACTCGATTCGAATCCAAAAGAATCGAATCCAAAAGAATCGAATCGAATCCAAAAGAATCGAATTGATTTGAATGAAAAGAAATGAATTGAATTGAATCCAAAAGGAACTAATCGCATCAAATCGAAAAAACTCGAATAGAATCAAATCGAATCAAAAAGAATCGAATAGATTCGACTAAAAAAGAATCGAATTGAGGGATCCCTGGGTGGCGCAGCGGTTTAGCGCCTGCCTTTGGCCCAGGGCGCGATCCTGGAGACCCGGGATCGAATCCCACATCGGGCTCCTGGTGCATGGAGCCTGCTTCTCCCTCTGCCTGTGTCTCTGCCTCTCTGTCTCTCTCTGTGACTATCATAAAAAAAAGAATCGAATTGAATCGTGTTGAAAAAAATCATAAAGAATCAAATCGAAAAGAATCGAACTCCATGTAACGAAAAGATTCGAATTGAAAAGAATCGAATCGAAACAAAAGAATCGAATCGAATCGACATGAATCAAAAAGAATCGAATCAAAACGAATCGAAAAGAAACAAATCAAGTAGAATCTAAAAGAATCGAATCGAATCCAATCGAAAAAATTCGAATAGAATTGAATCGAAAAGAATCAAAACGAATCGAACCGAAGAGAATCGATTCGAATCAAAATAAAAAGTATCGTATCAAATCGAATCGAAAAGAATCATATCAAATAGAATCGAAAGAATGGAATCAAATCTAAAACAATCGAATCGAATCGAAAAGAATCGCATTGAATGGAATAGAATCGAAAAGAATAGAATAGAATCGAAAGAAATCGAATAGAATCAAATCAAATCAAAAAGAATCGAATTGAATTGATCCTAACCAAAAGAAGCGAAATGAAATGACTCGAACCGAAAAAAATCAAATCGAAAAGAATCTAATCTCAACGAAAATCATCGAAATGAATAGAATCGAAAAGAATCGAATTGAATCAAATTGAAAAGAATCGAATGGAATCCAATCGAAAAGAATCAAATTGATTCGAATCGAAACAAATTGAATCCAATCGAAAAGAATCTAATTGAATCGAATCGAAAAGAATCGAATTCAATCAAAACGAATCGATTCGAATGGAATAGAAAAGAATAGAATACAATCGAAAAGAATCAAATCGAATCGAAAAGAATCGAATCAAAACGAATTGAATCGAATCGAAAAGAAACGAATCGAACCGAATCAAAAAGAAAACAATCGAATCGAATCAAATACAAAAGAATCGCTTTGAATAGCATAGAATTGAAAAGAATCGAATCAATCGAATTGAAAACAATCGAATCGAAAAGAATCGAATCAAAAAAAGTCGAATCGAAACGAAAACAATCGAATCGAATCGAATCTAAAAGAATCGTATTGAATTGAATCGAGTCGAAAAGACTCGAATCAAAAAGACTCGAATCGAATTGAATCAAATCGAAAAGAATCTAATAGAAACCACTCGAACAGAATCAAATCGAAATGATTCAAAATGAATCGAATAGAATAGAATCGAAAAAAATCGAAACGAATCGAAACGAACCGAAACGAAATGAATCGAAGAGAATCGATTAGAATCGAAATGAAAAGAATCGTATTGAATCGAATCGAAAAGAATCAAATCAAATCGAATCGAAAGAATTGAATCAAATCGAAAAGAATCCAATCGAATCGAAAAGAATCGAACTGAATGGAATCAAATCGAAAAGAATCGAATCGAATCGAAAAGAATGGAATCAAATTTAATGGAATCGAAAAGAATCGAATTGAATCGAAAAGAATCGAAATGAAACAAATCAGATCAAATGGAAAAGCATCAAATCGAATTGAAAAGAATCGAATCGAATCGAAATGAATCGAATCAAAAAGACTCGAATCGAAAAGAATCGAATCGAATCGAAAAGAATGGAATCAAATTTAGTGGAATCGAAAAGAATCGAATTGAATCGAAAAGAATCGAAATGAAACAAATCAGATCAAATGGAAAAGCATCAAATCGAATTGAAAAGAATCGAATCGAATCGAAATGAATCGAATCAAAAAGACTCGAATCGAAAAGAATCGAATCGAATCGAAAAGACTCGAATCGAATTAAAAATATCAAATCGAATCGAATCGAAAAGAATCGAATTGAAAAGACTCGAATTAAAACGAATCGATTTGAAACGAAAAGAATCGAATCGAATGGAATCGAATTGAAAGAATCGAATTGAATAGAAAAAAATCGAATAGAAAAGAATCGAACCGAAAAGAAAAGAATCAAATTGAATCAGTCGATTAAATTCTAGTCGAATCGAATCAAAAAGCATGAAATCGAGTCGAATCGAATCGAAAAGAATCGAATCGAATCGAAAAGATTCGAATTGTATCTAATCAAAAAGAATCGAATCGTATCGACTCGAATCGAAAAGAATCCAATTGCATCATCGAATGGAAACTAATCGAATTGAATAGAATAGAAAAGAATCGAATCGAATCAAATCGAAATCAATCAAACTGAATTGATCGAAAAGAATCGAATTGAATCAAATCGAATCGAAATGAAAAGAATCGAATCGATTCAAATACAAAAGAATCGAATCGAAATGAATCAACTCGACACAAAAAGAATCGAATCGAATCAAAAAGTATCGAATTGATTCGAAAACATTCGCATCGAAAAGAATCGAATTGAAATGAATCCGATCGAAATGAAAAGAATCTACTCGATTCGAATCCAAAAGAATCGAATCCAAAAGAATCGAATCGAATCCAAAAGAATCGAATTGATTTGAATCAAAAGAAATGAATTGAATTGAATCCAAAAGGAACTAATCGCATCAAATCGAAAAAACTCGAATAGAATCAAATCGAATCAAAAAGAATCGAATAGATTCGACTAAAAAAGAATCGAATTGAGGGATCCCTGGGTGGCGCAGCGGTTTAGCGCCTGCCTTTGGCCCAGGGCGCGATCCTGGAGACCCGGGATCGAATCCCACATCGGGCTCCTGGTGCATGGAGCCTGCTTCTCCCTCTGCCTGTGTCTCTGCCTCTCTGTCTCTCTCTGTGACTATCATAAAAAAAAGAATCGAATTGAATCGTGTTGAAAAAAATCATAAAGAATCAAATCGAAAAGAATCGAATTCCATGTAACGAAAAGATTCGAATTGAAAAGAATCGAATCGAAACAAAAGAATCGAATCGAATCGACATGAATCAAAAAGAATTGAATCAAAACGAATCGAAAAGAAACAAATCAAGTAGAATCTAAAAGAATCGAATCGAATCCAATCGAAAAAATTCGAATAGAATTGAATCGAAAAGAATCAAAACGAATCGAACCGAAGAGAATCGATTCGAATCAAAATAAAAAGTATCGTATCAAATCGAATCGAAAAGAATCATATCAAATAGAATCGAAAGAATGGAATCAAATCTAAAACAATCGAATCGAATCGAAAAGAATCGCATTGAATGGAATAGAATCGAAAAGAATAGAATAGAATCGAAAGAAATCGAATAGAATCAAATCAAATCAAAAAGAATCGAATTGAATTGATCCTAACCAAAAGAAGCGAAATGAATCGACTCGAACCGAAAAAAACAAATCGAAAAGAATCTAATCTCAACGAAAATCATCGAAATGAATAGAATCGAAAAGAATCGAATTGAATCAAATTGAAAAGAATCGAATGGAATCCAATCGAAAAGAATCAAATTGAGTCGAATCGAAACAAATTGAATCCAATCGAAAAGAATCTAATTGAATCGAATCGAAAAGAATCGAATTCAATCAAAACGAATCGATTCGAATGGAATAGAAAAGAATAGAATACAATCGAAAAGAATCAAATCGAATCGAAAAGAATCGAATCAAAACGAATTGAATCGAATCGAAAAGAAACGAATCGAACCGAATCAAAAAGAAAACAATCGAATCGAATCAAATACAAAAGAATCGCTTTGAATAGCATAGAATTGAAAAGAATCGAATCAATCGAATTGCAAACAATCGAATCGAAAAGAATCGAATCAAAAAAAGTCGAATCGAAACGAAAACAATCGAATCGAATCGAATCTAAAAGAATCGTATTGAATTGAATCGAGTCGAAAAGACTCGAATCAAAAAGACTCGAATCGAATTGAATCAAATCGAAAAGAATCTAATAGAAACCACTCGAACAGAATCAAATCGAAATGATTCAAAATGAATCGAATAGAATAGAATCGAAAAAAATCGAAACGAATCGAAACGAACCGAAACGAAATGAATCGAAGAGAATCGATTAGAATCGAAATGAAAAGAATCGTATTGAATCGAATCGAAAAGAATCAAATCAAATCGAATCGAAAGAATTGAATCAAATCGAAAAGAATCCAATCGAATCGAAAAGAATCGAACTGAATGGAATCAAATCGAAAAGAATCGAATCGAATCGAAAAGAATGGAATCAAATTTAATGGAATCGAAAAGAATCGAATTGAATCGAAAAGAATCGAAATGAAACAAATCAGATCAAATGGAAAAGCATCAAATCGAATTGAAAAGAATCGAATCGAATCGAAATGAATCGAATCAAAAAGACTCGAATCGAAAAGAATCGAATCGAATCGAAAAGACTCGAATCGAATTAAAAATATCAAATCGAATCGAATCGAAAAGAATCGAATTGAAAAGACTCGAATTAAAACGAATCGATTTGAAACGAAAAGAATCGAATCGAATCGAATCGAATTGAAAGAATCGAATTGAATAGAAAAAAATCGAATAGAAAAGAATCGAACCGAAAAGAAAAGAATCAAATTGAATCAGTCGATTAAATTCTAGTCGAATCGAATCAAAAAGCATGAAATCGAGTCGAATCGAATCGAAAAGAATCGAATCGAATCGAAAAGATTCGAATTGTATCTAATCAAAAAGAATCGAATCGTATCGACTCGAATCGAAAAGAATCCAATTGCATCATCGAATGGAAACTAATCCAATTGAATAGAATCGAAAAGAATCGAATCGAATCAAATCGAAATCAATCAAATTGAATTGATCGAAAAGAATCGAATTGAATCAAATCGAATCGAAATGAAAAGAATCGAATCGATTCAAATAGAAAAGAATCGAATCGAAAAGAATCAAATCGACACGAAAAGAATCGAATCGAATCAAAAAGTATCGAATTGATTCGAAAACATTCGCATCGAAAAGAATCGAATTGAAATGAATCCGATCGAAATGAAAAGAATCTACTCGATTCGAATCTAAAAGAATCGAATCCAAAAGAATCGAATCCAAAAGAATCGAATTGAATTGAATCAAAAGAAATGAATTGAATTGAATCCAAAAGGAACTAATCGCATCAAATCGAAAAAACTCGAATAGAATCAAATCGAATCAAAAAGAATCGAATAGATTCGACTAAAAAAGAATCGAATTGAGGGATCCCTGGGTGGCGCAGCGGTTTAGCGCCTGCCTTTGGCCCAGGGCGCGATCCTGGAGACCCGGGATCGAATCCCACATCGGGCTCCTGGTGCATGGAGCCTGCTTCTCCCTCTGCCTGTGTCTCTGCCTCTCTGTCTCTCTCTGTGACTATCATAAAAAAAAGAATCGAATTGAATCGTGTTGAAAAAAATCATAAAGAATCAAATCGAAAAGAATCGAATTCCATGTAACGAAAAGATTCGAATTGAAAAGAATCGAATCGAAACAAAAGAATCGAATCGAATCGACATGAATCAAAAAGAATCGAATCAAAACGAATCGAAAAGAAACAAATCAAGTAGAATCTAAAAGAATCGAATCGAATCCAATCGAAAAAATTCGAATAGAATTGAATCGAAAAGAATCAAAACGAATCGAACCGAAGAGAATCGATTCGAATCAAAATAAAAAGTATCGTATCAAATCGAATCGAAAAGAATCATATCAAATAGAATCGAAAGAATGGAATCAAATCTAAAACAATCGAATCGAATCGAAAAGAATCGCATTGAATGGAATAGAATCGAAAAGAATAGAATAGAATCGAAAGAAATCGAATAGAATCAAATCAAATCAAAAAGAATCGAATTGAATTGATCCTAACCAAAAGAAGCGAAATGAATCGACTCGAACCGAAAAAAACAAATCGAAAAGAATCTAATCTCAACGAAAATCATCGAAATGAATAGAATCGAAAAGAATCGAATTGAATCAAATTGAAAAGAATCGAATGGAATCCAATCGAAAAGAATCAAATTGAGTCGAATCGAAACAAATTGAATCCAATCGAAAAGAATCTAATTGAATCGAATCGAAAAGAATCGAATTCAATCAAAACGAATCGATTCGAATGGAATAGAAAAGAATAGAATACAATCGAAAAGAATCAAATCGAATCGAAAAGAATCGAATCAAAACGAATTGAATCGAATCGAAAAGAAACGAATCGAACCGAATCAAAAAGAAAACAATCGAATCGAATCAAATACAAAAGAATCGCTTTGAATAGCATAGAATTGAAAAGAATCGAATCAATCGAATTGCAAACAATCGAATCGAAAAGAATCGAATCAAAAAAAGTCGAATCGAAACGAAAACAATCGAATCGAATCGAATCTAAAAGAATCGTATTGAATTGAATCGAGTCGAAAAGACTCGAATCAAAAAGACTCGAATCGAATTGAATCAAATCGAAAAGAATCTAATAGAAACCACTCGAACAGAATCAAATCGAAATGATTCAAAATGAATCGAATAGAATAGAATCGAAAAAAATCGAAACGAATCGAAACGAACCGAAACGAAATGAATCGAAGAGAATCGATTAGAATCGAAATGAAAAGAATCGTATTGAATCGAATCGAAAAGAATCAAATCAAATCGAATCGAAAGAATTGAATCAAATCGAAAAGAATCCAATCGAATCGAAAAGAATCGAACTGAATGGAATCAAATCGAAAAGAATCGAATCGAATCGAAAAGAATGGAATCAAATTTAATGGAATCGAAAAGAATCGAATTGAATCGAAAAGAATCGAAATGAAACAAATCAGATCAAATGGAAAAGCATCAAATCGAATTGAAAAGAATCGAATCGAATCGAAATGAATCGAATCAAAAAGACTCGAATCGAAAAGAATCGAATCGAATCGAAAAGACTCGAATCGAATTAAAAATATCAAATCGAATCGAATCGAAAAGAATCGAATTGAAAAGACTCGAATTAAAACGAATCGATTTGAAACGAAAAGAATCGAATCGAATCGAATCGAATTGAAAGAATCGAATTGAATAGAAAAAAATCGAATAGAAAAGAATCGAACCGAAAAGAAAAGAATCAAATTGAATCAGTCGATTAAATTCTAGTCGAATCGAATCAAAAAGCATGAAATCGAGTCGAATCGAATCGAAAAGAATCGAATCGAATCGAAAAGATTCGAATTGTATCTAATCAAAAAGAATCGAATCGTATCGACTCGAATCGAAAAGAATCCAATTGCATCATCGAATGGAAACTAATCCAATTGAATAGAATCGAAAAGAATCGAATCGAATCAAATCGAAATCAATCAAATTGAATTGATCGAAAAGAATCGAATTGAATCAAATCGAATCGAAATGAAAAGAATCGAATCGATTCAAATAGAAAAGAATCGAATCGAAAAGAATCAAATCGACACGAAAAGAATCGAATCGAATCAAAAAGTATCGAATTGATTCGAAAACATTCGCATCGAAAAGAATCGAATTGAAATGAATCCGATCGAAATGAAAAGAATCTACTCGATTCGAATCTAAAAGAATCGAATCCAAAAGAATCGAATCCAAAAGAATCGAATTGAATTGAATCAAAAGAAATGAATTGAATTGAATCCAAAAGGAACTAATCGCATCAAATCGAAAAAACTCGAATAGAATCAAATCGAATCAAAAAGAATCGAATAGATTCGACTAAAAAAGAATCGAATTGAGGGATCCCTGGGTGGCGCAGCGGTTTAGCGCCTGCCTTTGGCCCAGGGCGCGATCCTGGAGACCCGGGATCGAATCCCACATCGGGCTCCTGGTGCATGGAGCCTGCTTCTCCCTCTGCCTGTGTCTCTGCCTCTCTGTCTCTCTCTGTGACTATCATAAAAAAAAGAATCGAATTGAATCGTGTTGAAAAAAATCATAAAGAATCAAATCGAAAAGAATCGAATTCCATGTAACGAAAAGATTCGAATTGAAAAGAATCGAATCGAAACAAAAGAATCGAATCGAATCGACATGAATCAAAAAGAATCGAATCAAAACGAATCGAAAAGAAACAAATCAAGTAGAATCTAAAAGAATCGAATCGAATCCAATCGAAAACATTCGAATAGAATTGAATCGAAAAGAATCAAAACGAATCGAACCGAAGAGAATCGATTCGAATCAAAATAAAAAGTATCGTATCAAATCGAATCGAAAAGAATCATATCAAATAGAATCGAAAGAATGGAATCAAATCTAAAACAATCGAATGGAATCGAAAAGAATCGCATTGAAGGGAATAGAATCGAAAAGAATAGAATAGAATCGAAAGAAATCGAATAGAATCAAATCAAATCAAAAAGAATCGAATTGAATTGATCCTAACCAAAAGAAGCGAAATGAATGGACTCGAACCGAAAAAAACAAATCGAAAAGAATCTAATCTCAACGAAAATCATCGAAATGAATAGAATCGAAAAGAATCGAATTGAATCAAATTGAAAAGAATCGAATGGAATCCAATCGAAAAGAATCAAATTGATTCGAATCGAAACAAATTGAATCCAATCGAAAAGAATCTAATTGAATCGAATCGAAAAGAATCGAATTCAATCAAAACAAATCGATTCGAATGGAATAGAAAAGAATAGAATAGAATCGAATCGAAAAGAATCGAATCGAATCGAAAAGAATCGAATTGTATCTAATCAAAAAGAATCGAATCGTATCGACTCGAATCGAAAAGAATCCAATTGCATCATCGAATGGAAACTAATCGAATTGAATAGAATCGAAAAGAATCGAATCGAATCAAATCGAAATCAATCAAACTGAATTGATCGAAAAGAATCGAATTGAATCAAATCGAATCGAAATGAAAAGAATCGAATCGATTCAAATAGAAAAGAATCGAATCGAAAAGAATCAAATCGACACGAAAAGAATCGAATCGAATCAAAAAGTATCGAATTGATTCGAAAACATTCGCATCGAAAAGAATCGAATTGAAATGAATCCGATCGAAATGAAAAGAATCTACTCGATTCGAATCCAAAAGAATCGAATCCAAAAGAATCGAATCGAATCCAAAAGAATCGAATTGATTTGAATGAAAAGAAATGAATTGAATTGAATCCAAAAGGAACTAATCGCATCAAATCGAAAAAACTCGAATAGAATCAAATCGAATCAAAAAGAATCGAATAGATTCGACTAAAAAAGAATCGAATTGAGGGATCCCTGGGTGGCGCAGCGGTTTAGCGCCTGCCTTTGGCCCAGGGCGCGATCCTGGAGACCCGGGATCGAATCCCACATCGGGCTCCTGGTGCATGGAGCCTGCTTCTCCCTCTGCCTGTGTCTCTGCCTCTCTGTCTCTCTCTGTGACTATCATAAAAAAAAGAATCGAATTGAATCGTGTTGAAAAAAATCATAAAGAATCAAATCGAAAAGAATCGAATTCCATGTAACGAAAAGATTCGAATTGAAAAGAATCGAATCGAAACAAAAGAATCGAATCGAATCGACATGAATCAAAAAGAATCGAATCAAAACGAATCGAAAAGAAACAAATCAAGTAGAATCTAAAAGAATCGAATCGAATCCAATCGAAAAAATTCGAATAGAATTGAATCGAAAAGAATCAAAACGAATCGAACCGAAGAGAATCGATTCGAATCAAAATAAAAAGTATCGTATCAAATCGAATCGAAAAGAATCATATCAAATAGAATCGAAAGAATGGAATCAAATCTAAAACAATCGAATGGAATCGAAAAGAATCGCATTGAATGGAATAGAATCGAAAAGAATAGAATAGAATCGAAAGAAATCGAATAGAATCAAATCAAATCAAAAAGAATCGAATTGAATTGATCCTAACCAAAATAAGCGAAATGAATCGACTCGAACCGAAAAAAACAAATCGAAAAGAATCTAATCTCGACGAAAATCATCGAAATGAATAGAATCGAAAAGAATCGAATTGAATCAAATCGAAAAGAATCGAATGGAATCCAATCGAAAAGAATCAAATTGATTCGAATCGAAACAAATTGAATCCAATCGAAAAGAATCTAATTGAATCGAATCGAAAAGAATCGAATTCAATCAAAACGAATCGATTCGAATGGAATAGAAAAGAATAGAATAGAATCGAATCGAAAAGAATCAAATCGAATCAAAAAGAATTGAATCGAATCGAAAAGAAACGAATAGAACCGAATCAAAAAGAAAACAATCGAATCGAATCAAATGCAAAAGAATCGCTTTGAATAGCATAGAATTGAAAAGAATCGAATCAATCGAATTGAAAACAATCGAATCGAAAAGAATCGAATCAAAAAAAGTCGAATCGAAACGAAAACAATCGAATCGAATCGAATCTAAAAGAATCGTATTGAATTGAATCGAGTCGAAAAGACTCGAATCAAAAAGACTCGAATCGAATTGAATCAAATCGAAAAGAATCTAATAGAAACCACTCGAACAGAATCAAATCGAAATGATTCAAAATGAATCGAATAGAATAGAATCGAAAAAAATCGAAACGAATCGAAACGAACCGAAACGAAATGAATCGAAGAGAATCGATTAGAATCGAAATGAAAAGAATCGTATTGAATCGAATCGAAAAGAATCGAATTCAATCAAAACGAATCGATTCGAATGGAATAGAAAAGAATAGAATAGAATCGAATCGAAAAGAATCGAATCGAATCGAAAAGAATCGAATTGTATCTAATCAAAAAGAATCGAATCGTATCGACTCGAATCGAAAAGAATCCAATTGCATCATCGAATGGAAACTAATCGAATTGAATAGAATCGAAAAGAATCGAATCGAATCAAATTGAAATCAATCAAACTGAATTGATCGAAAAGAATCGAATTGAATCAAATCGAATCGAAATGAAAAGAATCGAATCGATTCAAATAGAAAAGAATCGAATCGAAAAGAATCAACTCGACACGAAAAGAATCGAATCGAATCAAAAAGTATCGAATTGATTCGAAAACATTCGCATTGAAAAGAATCGAATTGAAATGAATCCGATCGAAATGAAAAGAATCTACTCGATTCGAATCCAAAAGAATCGAATCCAAAAGAATCGAATCGAATCCAAAAGAATCGAATTGATTTGAATCAAAAGAAATGAATTGAATTGAATCCAAAAGGAACTAATCGCATCAAATCGAAAAAACTCGAATAGAATCAAATCGAATCAAAAAGAATCGAATAGATTCGACTAAAAAAGAATCGAATTGAGGGATCCCTGGGTGGCGCAGCGGTTTAGCGCCTGCCTTTGGCCCAGGGCGCGATCCTGGAGACCCGGGATCGAATCCCACATCGGGCTCCTGGTGCATGGAGCCTGCTTCTCCCTCTGCCTGTGTCTCTGCCTCTCTGTCTCTCTCTGTGACTATCATAAAAAAAAGAATCGAATTGAATCGTGTTGAAAAAAATCATAAAGAATCAAATCGAAAAGAATCGAATTCCATGTAACGAAAAGATTCGAATTGAAAAGAATCGAATCGAAACAAAAGAATCGAATCGAATCGACATGAATCAAAAAGAATCGAATCAAAACGAATCGAAAAGAAACAAATCAAGTAGAATCTAAAAGAATCGAATCGAATCCAATCGAAAAAATTCGAATAGAATTGAATCGAAAAGAATCAAAACGAATCGAACCGAAGAGAATCGATTCGAATCAAAATAAAAAGTATCGTATCAAATCGAATCGAAAAGAATCATATCAAATAGAATCGAAAGAATGGAATCAAATCTAAAACAGTCGAATCGAATCGAAAAGAATCGCATTGAATGGAATAGAATCGAAAAGAATAGAATAGAATCGAAAGAAATCGAATAGAATCAAATCAAATCAAAAAGAATCGAATTGAATTGATCCTAACCAAAAGAAGCGAAATGAATCGACTCGAACCGAAAAAAACAAATCGAAAAGAATCTAATCTCAACGAAAATCATCGAAATGAATAGAATCGAAAAGAATCGAATTGAATCAAATCGAAAAGAATCGAATGGAATCCAATCGAAAAGAATCAAATTGATTCGAATCGAAACAAATTGAATCCAATCGAAAAGAATCTAATTGAATCGAATCGAAAAGAATCGAATTCAATCAAAACGAATCGATTCGAATGGAATAGAAAAGAATAGAATAGAATCGAATCGAAAAGAATCGAATCGAATCGAAAAGAATCGAATTGTATCTAATCAAAAAGAATCGAATCGTATCGACTCGAATCGAAAAGAATCCAATTGCATCATCGAATGGAAACTAATCGAATTGAATAGAATCGAAAAGAATCGAATCGAATCAAATTGAAATCAATCAAACTGAATTGATCGAAAAGAATCGAATTGAATCAAATCGAATCGAAATGAAAAGAATCGAATCGATTCAAATAGAAAAGAATCGAATCGAAAAGAATCAACTCGACACGAAAAGAATCGAATCGAATCAAAAAGTATCGAATTGATTCGAAAACATTCGCATCGAAAAGAATCGAATTGAAATGAATCCGATCGAAATGAAAAGAATCTACTCGATTCGAATCCAAAAGAATCGAATCCAAAAGAATCGAATCGAATCCAAAAGAATCGAATTGATTTGAATCAAAAGAAATGAATTGAATTGAATCCAAAAGGAACTAATCGCATCAAATCGAAAAAACTCGAATAGAATCAAATCGAATCAAAAAGAATCGAATAGATTCGACTAAAAAAGAATCGAATTGAGGGATCCCTGGGTGGCGCAGCGGTTTAGCGCCTGCCTTTGGCCCAGGGCGCGATCCTGGAGACCCGGGATCGAATCCCACATCGGGCTCCTGGTGCATGGAGCCTGCTTCTCCCTCTGCCTGTGTCTCTGCCTCTCTGTCTCTCTCTGTGACTATCATAAAAAAAAGAATCGAATTGAATCGTGTTGAAAAAAATCATAAAGAATCAAATCGAAAAGAATCGAATTCCATGTAACGAAAAGATTCGAATTGAAAAGAATCGAATCGAAACAAAAGAATCGAATCGAATCGACATGAATCAAAAAGAATCGAATCAAAACGAATCGAAAAGAAACAAATCAAGTAGAATCTAAAAGAATCGAATCGAATCCAATCGAAAAAATTCGAATAGAATTGAATCGAAAAGAATCAAAACGAATCGAACCGAAGAGAATCGATTCGAATCAAAATAAAAAGTATCGTATCAAATCGAATCGAAAAGAATCATATCAAATAGAATCGAAAGAATGGAATCAAATCTAAAACAATCGAATCGAATCGAAAAGAATCGCATTGAATGGAATAGAATCGAAAAGAATAGAATAGAATCGAAAGAAATCGAATAGAATCAAATCAAATCAAAAAGAATCGAATTGAATTGATCCTAACCAAAAGAAGCGAAATGAAATGACTCGAACCGAAAAAAATCAAATCGAAAAGAATCTAATCTCAACGAAAATCATCGAAATGAATAGAATCGAAAAGAATCGAATTGAATCAAATTGAAAAGAATCGAATGGAATCCAATCGAAAAGAATCAAATTGAGTCGAATCGAAACAAATTGAATCCAATCGAAAAGAATCTAATTGAATCGAATCGAAAAGAATCGAATTCAATCAAAACGAATCGATTCGAATGGAATAGAAAAGAATAGAATACAATCGAAAAGAATCAAATCGAATCGAAAAGAATCGAATCAAAACGAATTGAATCGAATCGAAAAGAAACGAATCGAACCGAATCAAAAAGAAAACAATCGAATCGAATCAAATACAAAAGAATCGCTTTGAATAGCATAGAATTGAAAAGAATCGAATCAATCGAATTGAAAACAATCGAATCGAAAAGAATCGAATCAAAAAAAGTCGAATCGAAACGAAAACAATCGAATCGAATCGAATCTAAAAGAATCGTATTGAATTGAATCGAGTCGAAAAGACTCGAATCAAAAAGACTCGAATCGAATTGAATCAAATCGAAAAGAATCTAATAGAAACCACTCGAACAGAATCAAATCGAAATGATTCAAAATGAATCGAATAGAATAGAATCGAAAAAAATCGAAACGAATCGAAACGAACCGAAACGAAATGAATCGAAGAGAATCGATTAGAATCGAAATGAAAAGAATCGTATTGAATCGAATCGAAAAGAATCAAATCAAATCGAATCGAAAGAATTGAATCAAATCGAAAAGAATCCAATCGAATCGAAAAGAATCGAACTGAATGGAATCAAATCGAAAAGAATCGAATCAAATCGAAAAGAATGGAATCAAATTTAATGGAATCGAAAAGAATCGAATTGAATCGAAAAGAATCGAAATGAAACAAATCAGATCAAATGGAAAAGCATCAAATCGAATTGAAAAGAATCGAATCGAATCGAAATGAATCGAATCAAAAAGACTCGAATCGAAAAGAATCGAATCGAATCGAAAAGAATGGAATCAAATTTAATGGAATCGAAAAGAATCGAATTGAATCGAAAAGAATCGAAATGAAACAAATCAGATCAAATGGAAAGCATCAAATCGAATTGAAAAGAATCGAATCGAATCGAAATGAATCGAATCAAAAAGACTCGAATCGAAAAGAATCGAATCGAATCGAAAAGACTCGAATCGAATTAAAAATATCAAATCGAATCGAATCGAAAAGAATCGAATTGAAAAGACTCGAATTAAAACGAATCGATTTGAAACGAAAAGAATCGAATCGAATCGAATCGAATTGAAAGAATCGAATTGAATAGAAAAAAATCGAATAGAAAAGAATCGAACCGAAAAGAAAAGAATCAAATTGAATCAGTCGATTAAATTCTAGTCGAATCGAATCAAAAAGCATGAAATCGAGTCGAATCGAATCGAAAAGAATCGAATCGAATCGAAAAGATTCGAATTGTATCTAATCAAAAAGAATCGAATCGTATCGACTCGAATCGAAAAGAATCCAATTGCATCATCGAATGGAAACTAATCCAATTGAATAGAATCGAAAAGAATCGAATCGAATCAAATCGAAATCAATCAAATTGAATTGATCGAAAAGAATCGAATTGAATCAAATCGAATCGAAATGAAAAGAATCGAATCGATTCAAATAGAAAAGAATAGAATCGAAAAGAATCAAATCGACACGAAAAGAATCGAATCGAATCAAAAAGTATCGAATTGATTCGAAAACATTCGCATCGAAAAGAATCGAATTGAAATGAATCCGATCGAAATGAAAAGAATCTACTCGATTCGAATCTAAAAGAATCGAATCCAAAAGAATCGAATCCAAAAGAATCGAATTGAATTGAATCAAAAGAAATGAATTGAATTGAATCCAAAAGGAACTAATCGCATCAAATCGAAAAAATTCGAATAGAATCAAATCGAATCAAAAAGAATCGAATAGATTCGACTAAAAAAGAATCGAATTGAGGGATCCCTGGGTGGCGCAGCGGTTTAGCGCCTGCCTTTGGCCCAGGGCGCGATCCTGGAGACCCGGGATCGAATCCCACATCGGGCTCCTGGTGCATGGAGCCTGCTTCTCCCTCTGCCTGTGTCTCTGCCTCTCTGTCTCTCTCTGTGACTATCATAAAAAAAAGAATCGAATTGAATCGTGTTGAAAAAAATCATAAAGAATCAAATCGAAAAGAATCGAACTCCATGTAACGAAAAGATTCGAATTGAAAAGAATCGAATCGAAACAAAAGAATCGAATCGAATCGACATGAATCAAAAAGAATCGAATCAAAACGAATCGAAAAGAAACAAATCAAGTAGAATCTAAAAGAATCGAATCGAATCCAATCGAAAAAATTCGAATAGAATTGAATCGAAAAGAATCAAAACGAATCGAACCGAAGAGAATCGATTCGAATCAAAATAAAAAGTATCGTATCAAATCGAATCGAAAAGAATCATATCAAATAGAATCGAAAGAATGGAATCAAATCTAAAACAATCGAATCGAATCGAAAAGAATCGCATTGAATGGAATAGAATCGAAAAGAATAGAATAGAATCGAAAGAAATCGAATAGAATCAAATCAAATCAAAAAGAATCGAATTGAATTGATCCTAACCAAAAGAAGCGAAATGAATCGACTCGAACCGAAAAAAACAAATCGAAAAGAATCTAATCTCAACGAAAATCATCGAAATGAATAGAATCGAAAAGAATCGAATTGAATCAAATCGAAAAGAATCGAATGGAATCCAATCGAAAAGAATCAAATTGATTCGAATCGAAACAAATTGAATCCAATCGAAAAGAATCTAATTGAATCGAATCGAAAAGAATCGAATTCAATCAAAACGAATCGATTCGAATGGAATAGAAAAGAATAGAATAGAATCGAATCGAAAAGAATCAAATCGAATCGAAAAGAATCGAATCAAAACGAATTTAATCGAATCGAAAAGAAACGAATCGAACCGAATCAAAAAGAAAACAATCGAATCGAATCAAATACAAAAGAATCGCTTTGAATAGCATAGAATTGAAAAGAATCGAATCAATCGAATTGAAAACAATCGAATCGAAAAGAATCGAATCAAAAAAAGTCGAATCGAAACGAAAACAATCGAATCGAATCGAATCTAAAAGAATCGTATTGAATTGAATCGAGTCGAAAAGACTCGAATCAAAAAGACTCGAATCGAATTGAATCAAATCGAAAAGAATCTAATAGAAACCACTCGAACAGAATCAAATCGAAATGATTCAAAATGAATCGAATAGAATAGAATCGAAAAAAATCGAAACGAATCGAAACGAACCGAAACGAAATGAATCGAAGAGAATCGATTAGAATCGAAATGAAAAGAATCGTATTGAATCGAATCGAAAAGAATCAAATCAAATCGAATCGAAAGAATTGAATCAAATCGAAAAGAATCCAATCGAATCGAAAAGAATCGAACTGAATGGAATCAAATCGAAAAGAATCGAATCGAATCGAAAAGAATCGAATCAAATTTAATGGAATCGAAAAGAATCGAATGGAATCGAAAAGAATCGAAATGAAACAAATCAGATCAAATGGAAAAGCATCAAATCGAATTGAAAAGAATCGAATCGAATCGAAATGAATCGAATCAAAAAGACTCGAATCGAAAAGAATCGAATCGAATCGAAAAGACTCGAATCGAATTAAAAATATCAAATCGAATCGAATCGAAAAGAATCGAATTGAAAAGACTCGAATTAAAACGAATCGATTTGAAACGAAAAGAATCGAATCGAATCGAATCGAATTGAAAGAATCGAATTGAATAGAAAAAAATCGAATAGAAAAGAATCGAACCGAAAAGAAAAGAATCAAATTGAATCAGTCGATTAAATTCTAGTCGAATCGAATCAAAAAGCATGAAATCGAGTCGAATCGAATCGAAAAGAATCGAATCGAATCGAAAAGATTCGAATTGTATCTAATCAAAAAGAATCGAATCGTATCGACTCGAATCGAAAAGAATCCAATTGCATCATCGAATGGAAACTAATCGAATTGAATAGAATAGAAAAGAATCGAATCGAATCAAATCGAAATCAATCAAACTGAATTGATCGAAAAGAATCGAATTGAATCAAATCGAATCGAAATGAAAAGAATCGAATCGATTCACATACAAAAGAATCGAATCGAAATGAATCAACTCGACACAAAAAGAATCGAATCGAATCAAAAAGTATCGAATTGATTCGAAAACATTCGCATCGAAAAGAATCGAATTGAAATGAATCCGATCGAAATGAAAAGAATCTACTCGATTCGAATCCAAAAGAATCGAATCCAAAAGAATCGAATCGAATCCAAAAGAATCGAATTGATTTGAATCAAAAGAAATGAATTGAATTGAATCCAAAAGGAACTAATCGCATCAAATCGAAAAAACTCGAATAGAATCAAATCGAATCAAAAAGAATCGAATAGATTCGACTAAAAAAGAATCGAATTGAGGGATCCCTGGGTGGCGCAGCGGTTTAGCGCCTGCCTTTGGCCCAGGGCGCGATCCTGGAGACCCGGGATCGAATCCCACATCGGGCTCCTGGTGCATGGAGCCTGCTTCTCCCTCTGCCTGTGTCTCTGCCTCTCTGTCTCTCTCTGTGACTATCATAAAAAAAAGAATCGAATTGAATCGTGTTGAAAAAAATCATAAAGAATCAAATCGAAAAGAATCGAATTCCATGTAACGAAAAGATTCGAATTGAAAAGAATCGAATCGAAACAAAAGAATCGAATCGAATCGACATGAATCAAAAAGAATTGAATCAAAACGAATCGAAAAGAAACAAATCAAGTAGAATCTAAAAGAATCGAATCGAATCCAATCGAAAAAATTCGAATAGAATTGAATCGAAAAGAATCAAAACGAATCGAACCGAAGAGAATCGATTCGAATCAAAATAAAAAGTATCGTATCAAATCGAATCGAAAAGAATCATATCAAATAGAATCGAAAGAATGGAATCAAATCTAAAACAATCGAATCGAATCGAAAAGAATCGCATTGAATGGAATAGAATCGAAAAGAATAGAATAGAATCGAAAGAAATCGAATAGAATCAAATCAAATCAAAAAGAATCGAATTGAATTGATCCTAACCAAAAGAAGCGAAATGAATCGACTCGAACCGAAAAAAACAAATCGAAAAGAATCTAATCTCAACGAAAATCATCGAAATGAATAGAATCGAAAAGAATCGAATTGAATCAAATTGAAAAGAATCGAATGGAATCCAATCGAAAAGAATCAAATTGAGTCGAATCGAAACAAATTGAATCCAATCGAAAAGAATCTAATTGAATCGAATCGAAAAGAATCGAATTCAATCAAAACGAATCGATTCGAATGGAATAGAAAAGAATAGAATACAATCGAAAAGAATCAAATCGAATCGAAAAGAATCGAATCAAAACGAATTGAATCGAATCGAAAAGAAACGAATCGAACCGAATCAAAAAGAAAACAATCGAATCGAATCAAATACAAAAGAATCGCTTTGAATAGCATAGAATTGAAAAGAATCGAATCAATCGAATTGCAAACAATCGAATCGAAAAGAATCGAATCAAAAAAAGTCGAATCGAAACGAAAACAATCGAATCGAATCGAATCTAAAAGAATCGTATTGAATTGAATCGAGTCGAAAAGACTCGAATCAAAAAGACTCGAATCGAATTGAATCAAATCGAAAAGAATCTAATAGAAACCACTCGAACAGAATCAAATCGAAATGATTCAAAATGAATCGAATAGAATAGAATCGAAAAAAATCGAAACGAATCGAAACGAACCGAAACGAAATGAATCGAAGAGAATCGATTAGAATCGAAATGAAAAGAATCGTATTGAATCGAATCGAAAAGAATCAAATCAAATCGAATCGAAAGAATTGAATCAAATCGAAAAGAATCCAATCGAATCGAAAAGAATCGAACTGAATGGAATCAAATCGAAAAGAATCGAATCGAATCGAAAAGAATGGAATCAAATTTAATGGAATCGAAAAGAATCGAATTGAATCGAAAAGAATCGAAATGAAACAAATCAGATCAAATGGAAAAGCATCAAATCGAATTGAAAAGAATCGAATCGAATCGAAATGAATCGAATCAAAAAGACTCGAATCGAAAAGAATCGAATCGAATCGAAAAGACTCGAATCGAATTAAAAATATCAAATCGAATCGAATCGAAAAGAATCGAATTGAAAAGACTCGAATTAAAACGAATCGATTTGAAACGAAAAGAATC
Source organism: Canis aureus (assembly GCF_053574225.1). Classification (NCBI taxonomy): domain Eukaryota; kingdom Metazoa; phylum Chordata; class Mammalia; order Carnivora; family Canidae; genus Canis; species Canis aureus. The sequence goes on from NC_135648.1 coordinate 24,904,578, forward strand.
GAATCGAATCGAATCGAATTGAAAGAATCGAATTGAATAGAAAAAAATCGAATAGAAAAGAATCGAACCGAAAAGAAAAGAATCAAATTGAATCAGTCGATTAAATTCTAGTCGAATCGAATCAAAAAGCATGAAATCGAGTCGAATCGAATCGAAAAGAATCGAATCGAATCGAAAAGATTCGAATTGTATCTAATCAAAAAGAATCGAATCGTATCGACTCGAATCGAAAAGAATCCAATTGCATCATCGAATGGAAACTAATCCAATTGAATAGAATCGAAAAGAATCGAATCGAATCAAATCGAAATCAATCAAATTGAATTGATCGAAAAGAATCGAATTGAATCAAATCGAATCGAAATGAAAAGAATCGAATCGATTCAAATAGAAAAGAATCGAATCGAAAAGAATCAAATCGACACGAAAAGAATCGAATCGAATCAAAAAGTATCGAATTGATTCGAAAACATTCGCATCGAAAAGAATCGAATTGAAATGAATCCGATCGAAATGAAAAGAATCTACTCGATTCGAATCTAAAAGAATCGAATCCAAAAGAATCGAATCCAAAAGAATCGAATTGAATTGAATCAAAAGAAATGAATTGAATTGAATCCAAAAGGAACTAATCGCATCAAATCGAAAAAACTCGAATAGAATCAAATCGAATCAAAAAGAATCGAATAGATTCGACTAAAAAAGAATCGAATTGAGGGATCCCTGGGTGGCGCAGCGGTTTAGCGCCTGCCTTTGGCCCAGGGCGCGATCCTGGAGACCCGGGATCGAATCCCACATCGGGCTCCTGGTGCATGGAGCCTGCTTCTCCCTCTGCCTGTGTCTCTGCCTCTCTGTCTCTCTCTGTGACTATCATAAAAAAAAGAATCGAATTGAATCGTGTTGAAAAAAATCATAAAGAATCAAATCGAAAAGAATCGAATTCCATGTAACGAAAAGATTCGAATTGAAAAGAATCGAATCGAAACAAAAGAATCGAATCGAATCGACATGAATCAAAAAGAATCGAATCAAAACGAATCGAAAAGAAACAAATCAAGTAGAATCTAAAAGAATCGAATCGAATCCAATCGAAAAAATTCGAATAGAATTGAATCGAAAAGAATCAAAACGAATCGAACCGAAGAGAATCGATTCGAATCAAAATAAAAAGTATCGTATCAAATCGAATCGAAAAGAATCATATCAAATAGAATCGAAAGAATGGAATCAAATCTAAAACAATCGAATGGAATCGAAAAGAATCGCATTGAAGGGAATAGAATCGAAAAGAATAGAATAGAATCGAAAGAAATCGAATAGAATCAAATCAAATCAAAAAGAATCGAATTGAATTGATCCTAACCAAAAGAAGCGAAATGAATGGACTCGAACCGAAAAAAACAAATCGAAAAGAATCTAATCTCAACGAAAATCATCGAAATGAATAGAATCGAAAAGAATCGAATTGAATCAAATTGAAAAGAATCGAATGGAATCCAATCGAAAAGAATCAAATTGATTCGAATCGAAACAAATTGAATCCAATCGAAAAGAATCTAATTGAATCGAATCGAAAAGAATCGAATTCAATCAAAACAAATCGATTCGAATGGAATAGAAAAGAATAGAATAGAATCGAATCGAAAAGAATCGAATCGAATCGAAAAGAATCGAATTGTATCTAATCAAAAAGAATCGAATCGTATCGACTCGAATCGAAAAGAATCCAATTGCATCATCGAATGGAAACTAATCGAATTGAATAGAATCGAAAAGAATCGAATCGAATCAAATCGAAATCAATCAAACTGAATTGATCGAAAAGAATCGAATTGAATCAAATCGAATCGAAATGAAAAGAATCGAATCGATTCAAATAGAAAAGAATCGAATCGAAAAGAATCAAATCGACACGAAAAGAATCGAATCGAATCAAAAAGTATCGAATTGATTCGAAAACATTCGCATCGAAAAGAATCGAATTGAAATGAATCCGATCGAAATGAAAAGAATCTACTCGATTCGAATCCAAAAGAATCGAATCCAAAAGAATCGAATCGAATCCAAAAGAATCGAATTGATTTGAATGAAAAGAAATGAATTGAATTGAATCCAAAAGGAACTAATCGCATCAAATCGAAAAAACTCGAATAGAATCAAATCGAATCAAAAAGAATCGAATAGATTCGACTAAAAAAGAATCGAATTGAGGGATCCCTGGGTGGCGCAGCGGTTTAGCGCCTGCCTTTGGCCCAGGGCGCGATCCTGGAGACCCGGGATCGAATCCCACATCGGGCTCCTGGTGCATGGAGCCTGCTTCTCCCTCTGCCTGTGTCTCTGCCTCTCTGTCTCTCTCTGTGACTATCATAAAAAAAAGAATCGAATTGAATCGTGTTGAAAAAAATCATAAAGAATCAAATCGAAAAGAATCGAATTCCATGTAACGAAAAGATTCGAATTGAAAAGAATCGAATCGAAACAAAAGAATCGAATCGAATCGACATGAATCAAAAAGAATCGAATCAAAACGAATCGAAAAGAAACAAATCAAGTAGAATCTAAAAGAATCGAATCGAATCCAATCGAAAAAATTCGAATAGAATTGAATCGAAAAGAATCAAAACGAATCGAACCGAAGAGAATCGATTCGAATCAAAATAAAAAGTATCGTATCAAATCGAATCGAAAAGAATCATATCAAATAGAATCGAAAGAATGGAATCAAATCTAAAACAATCGAATGGAATCGAAAAGAATCGCATTGAATGGAATAGAATCGAAAAGAATAGAATAGAATCGAAAGAAATCGAATAGAATCAAATCAAATCAAAAAGAATCGAATTGAATTGATCCTAACCAAAATAAGCGAAATGAATCGACTCGAACCGAAAAAAACAAATCGAAAAGAATCTAATCTCGACGAAAATCATCGAAATGAATAGAATCGAAAAGAATCGAATTGAATCAAATCGAAAAGAATCGAATGGAATCCAATCGAAAAGAATCAAATTGATTCGAATCGAAACAAATTGAATCCAATCGAAAAGAATCTAATTGAATCGAATCGAAAAGAATCGAATTCAATCAAAACGAATCGATTCGAATGGAATAGAAAAGAATAGAATAGAATCGAATCGAAAAGAATCAAATCGAATCGAAAAGAATCGAATCAAAAAGAATTGAATCGAATCGAAAAGAAACGAATAGAACCGAATCAAAAAGAAAACAATCGAATCGAATCAAATGCAAAAGAATCGCTTTGAATAGCATAGAATTGAAAAGAATCGAATCAATCGAATTGAAAACAATCGAATCGAAAAGAATCGAATCAAAAAAAGTCGAATCGAAACGAAAACAATCGAATCGAATCGAATCTAAAAGAATCGTATTGAATTGAATCGAGTCGAAAAGACTCGAATCAAAAAGACTCGAATCGAATTGAATCAAATCGAAAAGAATCTAATAGAAACCACTCGAACAGAATCAAATCGAAATGATTCAAAATGAATCGAATAGAATAGAATCGAAAAAAATCGAAACGAATCGAAACGAACCGAAACGAAATGAATCGAAGAGAATCGATTAGAATCGAAATGAAAAGAATCGTATTGAATCGAATCGAAAAGAATCGAATTCAATCAAAACGAATCGATTCGAATGGAATAGAAAAGAATAGAATAGAATCGAATCGAAAAGAATCGAATCGAATCGAAAAGAATCGAATTGTATCTAATCAAAAAGAATCGAATCGTATCGACTCGAATCGAAAAGAATCCAATTGCATCATCGAATGGAAACTAATCGAATTGAATAGAATCGAAAAGAATCGAATCGAATCAAATTGAAATCAATCAAACTGAATTGATCGAAAAGAATCGAATTGAATCAAATCGAATCGAAATGAAAAGAATCGAATCGATTCAAATAGAAAAGAATCGAATCGAAAAGAATCAACTCGACACGAAAAGAATCGAATCGAATCAAAAAGTATCGAATTGATTCGAAAACATTCGCATTGAAAAGAATCGAATTGAAATGAATCCGATCGAAATGAAAAGAATCTACTCGATTCGAATCCAAAAGAATCGAATCCAAAAGAATCGAATCGAATCCAAAAGAATCGAATTGATTTGAATCAAAAGAAATGAATTGAATTGAATCCAAAAGGAACTAATCGCATCAAATCGAAAAAACTCGAATAGAATCAAATCGAATCAAAAAGAATCGAATAGATTCGACTAAAAAAGAATCGAATTGAGGGATCCCTGGGTGGCGCAGCGGTTTAGCGCCTGCCTTTGGCCCAGGGCGCGATCCTGGAGACCCGGGATCGAATCCCACATCGGGCTCCTGGTGCATGGAGCCTGCTTCTCCCTCTGCCTGTGTCTCTGCCTCTCTGTCTCTCTCTGTGACTATCATAAAAAAAAGAATCGAATTGAATCGTGTTGAAAAAAATCATAAAGAATCAAATCGAAAAGAATCGAATTCCATGTAACGAAAAGATTCGAATTGAAAAGAATCGAATCGAAACAAAAGAATCGAATCGAATCGACATGAATCAAAAAGAATCGAATCAAAACGAATCGAAAAGAAACAAATCAAGTAGAATCTAAAAGAATCGAATCGAATCCAATCGAAAAAATTCGAATAGAATTGAATCGAAAAGAATCAAAACGAATCGAACCGAAGAGAATCGATTCGAATCAAAATAAAAAGTATCGTATCAAATCGAATCGAAAAGAATCATATCAAATAGAATCGAAAGAATGGAATCAAATCTAAAACAGTCGAATCGAATCGAAAAGAATCGCATTGAATGGAATAGAATCGAAAAGAATAGAATAGAATCGAAAGAAATCGAATAGAATCAAATCAAATCAAAAAGAATCGAATTGAATTGATCCTAACCAAAAGAAGCGAAATGAATCGACTCGAACCGAAAAAAACAAATCGAAAAGAATCTAATCTCAACGAAAATCATCGAAATGAATAGAATCGAAAAGAATCGAATTGAATCAAATCGAAAAGAATCGAATGGAATCCAATCGAAAAGAATCAAATTGATTCGAATCGAAACAAATTGAATCCAATCGAAAAGAATCTAATTGAATCGAATCGAAAAGAATCGAATTCAATCAAAACGAATCGATTCGAATGGAATAGAAAAGAATAGAATAGAATCGAATCGAAAAGAATCGAATCGAATCGAAAAGAATCGAATTGTATCTAATCAAAAAGAATCGAATCGTATCGACTCGAATCGAAAAGAATCCAATTGCATCATCGAATGGAAACTAATCGAATTGAATAGAATCGAAAAGAATCGAATCGAATCAAATTGAAATCAATCAAACTGAATTGATCGAAAAGAATCGAATTGAATCAAATCGAATCGAAATGAAAAGAATCGAATCGATTCAAATAGAAAAGAATCGAATCGAAAAGAATCAACTCGACACGAAAAGAATCGAATCGAATCAAAAAGTATCGAATTGATTCGAAAACATTCGCATCGAAAAGAATCGAATTGAAATGAATCCGATCGAAATGAAAAGAATCTACTCGATTCGAATCCAAAAGAATCGAATCCAAAAGAATCGAATCGAATCCAAAAGAATCGAATTGATTTGAATCAAAAGAAATGAATTGAATTGAATCCAAAAGGAACTAATCGCATCAAATCGAAAAAACTCGAATAGAATCAAATCGAATCAAAAAGAATCGAATAGATTCGACTAAAAAAGAATCGAATTGAGGGATCCCTGGGTGGCGCAGCGGTTTAGCGCCTGCCTTTGGCCCAGGGCGCGATCCTGGAGACCCGGGATCGAATCCCACATCGGGCTCCTGGTGCATGGAGCCTGCTTCTCCCTCTGCCTGTGTCTCTGCCTCTCTGTCTCTCTCTGTGACTATCATAAAAAAAAGAATCGAATTGAATCGTGTTGAAAAAAATCATAAAGAATCAAATCGAAAAGAATCGAATTCCATGTAACGAAAAGATTCGAATTGAAAAGAATCGAATCGAAACAAAAGAATCGAATCGAATCGACATGAATCAAAAAGAATCGAATCAAAACGAATCGAAAAGAAACAAATCAAGTAGAATCTAAAAGAATCGAATCGAATCCAATCGAAAAAATTCGAATAGAATTGAATCGAAAAGAATCAAAACGAATCGAACCGAAGAGAATCGATTCGAATCAAAATAAAAAGTATCGTATCAAATCGAATCGAAAAGAATCATATCAAATAGAATCGAAAGAATGGAATCAAATCTAAAACAATCGAATCGAATCGAAAAGAATCGCATTGAATGGAATAGAATCGAAAAGAATAGAATAGAATCGAAAGAAATCGAATAGAATCAAATCAAATCAAAAAGAATCGAATTGAATTGATCCTAACCAAAAGAAGCGAAATGAAATGACTCGAACCGAAAAAAATCAAATCGAAAAGAATCTAATCTCAACGAAAATCATCGAAATGAATAGAATCGAAAAGAATCGAATTGAATCAAATTGAAAAGAATCGAATGGAATCCAATCGAAAAGAATCAAATTGAGTCGAATCGAAACAAATTGAATCCAATCGAAAAGAATCTAATTGAATCGAATCGAAAAGAATCGAATTCAATCAAAACGAATCGATTCGAATGGAATAGAAAAGAATAGAATACAATCGAAAAGAATCAAATCGAATCGAAAAGAATCGAATCAAAACGAATTGAATCGAATCGAAAAGAAACGAATCGAACCGAATCAAAAAGAAAACAATCGAATCGAATCAAATACAAAAGAATCGCTTTGAATAGCATAGAATTGAAAAGAATCGAATCAATCGAATTGAAAACAATCGAATCGAAAAGAATCGAATCAAAAAAAGTCGAATCGAAACGAAAACAATCGAATCGAATCGAATCTAAAAGAATCGTATTGAATTGAATCGAGTCGAAAAGACTCGAATCAAAAAGACTCGAATCGAATTGAATCAAATCGAAAAGAATCTAATAGAAACCACTCGAACAGAATCAAATCGAAATGATTCAAAATGAATCGAATAGAATAGAATCGAAAAAAATCGAAACGAATCGAAACGAACCGAAACGAAATGAATCGAAGAGAATCGATTAGAATCGAAATGAAAAGAATCGTATTGAATCGAATCGAAAAGAATCAAATCAAATCGAATCGAAAGAATTGAATCAAATCGAAAAGAATCCAATCGAATCGAAAAGAATCGAACTGAATGGAATCAAATCGAAAAGAATCGAATCAAATCGAAAAGAATGGAATCAAATTTAATGGAATCGAAAAGAATCGAATTGAATCGAAAAGAATCGAAATGAAACAAATCAGATCAAATGGAAAAGCATCAAATCGAATTGAAAAGAATCGAATCGAATCGAAATGAATCGAATCAAAAAGACTCGAATCGAAAAGAATCGAATCGAATCGAAAAGAATGGAATCAAATTTAATGGAATCGAAAAGAATCGAATTGAATCGAAAAGAATCGAAATGAAACAAATCAGATCAAATGGAAAGCATCAAATCGAATTGAAAAGAATCGAATCGAATCGAAATGAATCGAATCAAAAAGACTCGAATCGAAAAGAATCGAATCGAATCGAAAAGACTCGAATCGAATTAAAAATATCAAATCGAATCGAATCGAAAAGAATCGAATTGAAAAGACTCGAATTAAAACGAATCGATTTGAAACGAAAAGAATCGAATCGAATCGAATCGAATTGAAAGAATCGAATTGAATAGAAAAAAATCGAATAGAAAAGAATCGAACCGAAAAGAAAAGAATCAAATTGAATCAGTCGATTAAATTCTAGTCGAATCGAATCAAAAAGCATGAAATCGAGTCGAATCGAATCGAAAAGAATCGAATCGAATCGAAAAGATTCGAATTGTATCTAATCAAAAAGAATCGAATCGTATCGACTCGAATCGAAAAGAATCCAATTGCATCATCGAATGGAAACTAATCGAATTGAATAGAATCGAAAAGAATCGAATCGAATCAAATCGAAATCAATCAAACTGAATTGATCGAAAAGAATCGAATTGAATCAAATCGAATCGAAATGAAAAGAATCGAATCGATTCAAATACAAAAGAATCGAATCGAAAAGAATCAACTCGACACGAAAAGAATCGAATCGAATCAAAAAGTATCGAATTGATTCGAAAACATTCGCATCGAAAAGAATCGAATTGAAATGAATCCGATCGAAATGAAAAGAATCTACTCGATTCGAATCCAAAAGAATCGAATCCAAAAGAATCGAATCGAATCCAAAAGAATCGAATTGATTTGAATCAAAAGAAATGAATTGAATTGAATCCAAAAGGAACTAATCGCATCAAATCGAAAAAACTCGAATAGAATCAAATCGAATCAAAAAGAATCGAATAGATTCGACTAAAAAAGAATCGAATTGAGGGATCCCTGGGTGGCGCAGCGGTTTAGCGCCTGCCTTTGGCCCAGGGCGCGATCCTGGAGACCCGGGATCGAATCCCACATCGGGTTCCTGGTGCATGGAGCCTGCTTCTCCCTCTGCCTGTGTCTCTGCCTCTCTGTCTCTCTCTGTGACTATCATAAAAAAAAAGAATCGAATTGAATCGTGTTGAAAAAAATCATAAAGAATCAAATCGAAAAGAATCGAATTCCATGTAACGAAAAGATTCGAATTGAAAAGAATCGAATCGAAACAAAAGAATCGAATCGAATCGACATGAATCAAAAAGAATCGAATCAAAACGAATCGAAAAGAAACAAATCAAGTAGAATCTAAAAGAATCGAATCGAATCCAATCGAAAAAATTCGAATAGAATTGAATCGAAAAGAATCAAAACGAATCGAACCGAAGAGAATCGATTCGAATCAAAATAAAAAGTATCGTATCAAATCGAATCGAAAAGAATCATATCAAATAGAATCGAAAGAATGGAATCAAATCTAAAACAGTCGAATCGAATCGAAAAGAATCGCATTGAATGGAATAGAATCGAAAAGAATAGAATAGAATCGAAAGAAATCGAATAGAATCAAATCAAATCAAAAAGAATCGAATTGAATTGATCCTAACCAAAAGAAGCGAAATGAATCGACTCGAACCGAAAAAAACAAATCGAAAAGAATCTAATCTCAACGAAAATCATCGAAATGAATAGAATCGAAAAGAATCGAATTGAATCAAATCGAAAAGAATCGAATGGAATCCAATCGAAAAGAATCAAATTGATTCGAATCGAAACAAATTGAATCCAATCGAAAAGAATCTAATTGAATCGAATCGAAAAGAATCGAATTCAATCAAAACGAATCGATTCGAATGGAATAGAAAAGAATAGAATACAATCGAAAAGAATCAAATCGAATCGAAAAGAATCGAATCAAAAAGAATTGAATCGAATCGAAAAGAAACGAATAGAACCGAATCAAAAAGAAAACAATCGAATCGAATCAAATGCAAAAGAATCGCTTTGAATAGCATAGAATTGAAAAGAATCGAATCAATCGAATTGAAAACAATCGAATCGAAAAGAATCGAATCAAAAAAAGTCGAATCGAAACGAAAACAATCGAATCGAATCGAATCTAAAAGAATCGTATTGAATTGAATCGAGTCGAAAAGACTCGAATCAAAAAGACTCGAATCGAATTGAATCAAATCGAAAAGAATCTAATAGAAACCACTCGAACAGAATCAAATCGAAATGATTCAAAATGAATCGAATAGAATAGAATCGAAAAAAATCGAAACGAATCGAAACGAACCGAAACGAAATGAATCGAAGAGAATCGATTAGAATCGAAATGAAAAGAATCGTATTGAATCGAATCGAAAAGAATCAAATCAAATCGAATCGAAAGAATTGAATCAAATCGAAAAGAATCCAATCGAATCGAAAAGAATCGAACTGAATGGAATCAAATCGAAAAGAATCGAATCGAATCGAAAAGAATGGAATCAAATTTAATGGAATCGAAAAGAATCGAATTGAATCGAAAAGAATCGAAATGAAACAAATCAGATCAAATGGAAAAGCATCAAATCGAATTGAAAAGAATCGAATCGAATCGAAATGAATCGAATCAAAAAGACTCGAATCGAAAAGAATCGAATCGAATCGAAAAGACTCGAATCGAATTAAAAATATCAAATCGAATCGAATCGAAAAGAATCGAATTGAAAAGACTCGAATTAAAACGAATCGATTTGAAACGAAAAGAATCGAATCGAATCGAATCGAATTGAAAGAATCGAATTGAATAGAAAAAAATCGAATAGAAAAGAATCGAACCGAAAAGAAAAGAATCAAATTGAATCAGTCGATTAAATTCTAGTCGAATCGAATCAAAAAGCATGAAATCGAGTCGAATCGAATCGAAAAGAATCGAATCGAATCGAAAAGATTCGAATTGTATCTAATCAAAAAGAATCGAATCGTATCGACTCGAATCGAAAAGAATCCAATTGCATCATCGAATGGAAACTAATCCAATTGAATAGAATCGAAAAGAATCGAATCGAATCAAATCGAAATCAATCAAATTGAATTGATCGAAAAGAATCGAATTGAATCAAATCGAATCGAAATGAAAAGAATCGAATCGATTCAAATAGAAAAGAATAGAATCGAAAAGAATCAAATCGACACGAAAAGAATCGAATCGAATCAAAAAGTATCGAATTGATTCGAAAACATTCGCATCGAAAAGAATCGAATTGAAATGAATCCGATCGAAATGAAAAGAATCTACTCGATTCGAATCTAAAAGAATCGAATCCAAAAGAATCGAATCCAAAAGAATCGAATTGAATTGAATCAAAAGAAATGAATTGAATTGAATCCAAAAGGAACTAATCGCATCAAATCGAAAAAATTCGAATAGAATCAAATCGAATCAAAAAGAATCGAATAGATTCGACTAAAAAAGAATCGAATTGAGGGATCCCTGGGTGGCGCAGCGGTTTAGCGCCTGCCTTTGGCCCAGGGCGCGATCCTGGAGACCCGGGATCGAATCCCACATCGGGCTCCTGGTGCATGGAGCCTGCTTCTCCCTCTGCCTGTGTCTCTGCCTCTCTGTCTCTCTCTGTGACTATCATAAAAAAAAGAATCGAATTGAATCGTGTTGAAAAAAATCATAAAGAATCAAATCGAAAAGAATCGAACTCCATGTAACGAAAAGATTCGAATTGAAAAGAATCGAATCGAAACAAAAGAATCGAATCGAATCGACATGAATCAAAAAGAATCGAATCAAAACGAATCGAAAAGAAACAAATCAAGTAGAATCTAAAAGAATCGAATCGAATCCAATCGAAAAAATTCGAATAGAATTGAATCGAAAAGAATCAAAACGAATCGAACCGAAGAGAATCGATTCGAATCAAAATAAAAAGTATCGTATCAAATCGAATCGAAAAGAATCATATCAAATAGAATCGAAAGAATGGAATCAAATCTAAAACAATCGAATCGAATCGAAAAGAATCGCATTGAATGGAATAGAATCGAAAAGAATAGAATAGAATCGAAAGAAATCGAATAGAATCAAATCAAATCAAAAAGAATCGAATTGAATTGATCCTAACCAAAAGAAGCGAAATGAATCGACTCGAACCGAAAAAAACAAATCGAAAAGAATCTAATCTCAACGAAAATCATCGAAATGAATAGAATCGAAAAGAATCGAATTGAATCAAATCGAAAAGAATCGAATGGAATCCAATCGAAAAGAATCAAATTGATTCGAATCGAAACAAATTGAATCCAATCGAAAAGAATCTAATTGAATCGAATCGAAAAGAATCGAATTCAATCAAAACGAATCGATTCGAATGGAATAGAAAAGAATAGAATAGAATCGAATCGAAAAGAATCAAATCGAATCGAAAAGAATCGAATCAAAACGAATTTAATCGAATCGAAAAGAAACGAATCGAACCGAATCAAAAAGAAAACAATCGAATCGAATCAAATACAAAAGAATCGCTTTGAATAGCATAGAATTGAAAAGAATCGAATCAATCGAATTGAAAACAATCGAATCGAAAAGAATCGAATCAAAAAAAGTCGAATCGAAACGAAAACAATCGAATCGAATCGAATCTAAAAGAATCGTATTGAATTGAATCGAGTCGAAAAGACTCGAATCAAAAAGACTCGAATCGAATTGAATCAAATCGAAAAGAATCTAATAGAAACCACTCGAACAGAATCAAATCGAAATGATTCAAAATGAATCGAATAGAATAGAATCGAAAAAAATCGAAACGAATCGAAACGAACCGAAACGAAATGAATCGAAGAGAATCGATTAGAATCGAAATGAAAAGAATCGTATTGAATCGAATCGAAAAGAATCAAATCAAATCGAATCGAAAGAATTGAATCAAATCGAAAAGAATCCAATCGAATCGAAAAGAATCGAACTGAATGGAATCAAATCGAAAAGAATCGAATCGAATCGAAAAGAATCGAATCAAATTTAATGGAATCGAAAAGAATCGAATGGAATCGAAAAGAATCGAAATGAAACAAATCAGATCAAATGGAAAAGCATCAAATCGAATTGAAAAGAATCGAATCGAATCGAAATGAATCGAATCAAAAAGACTCGAATCGAAAAGAATCGAATCGAATCGAAAAGACTCGAATCGAATTAAAAATATCAAATCGAATCGAATCGAAAAGAATCGAATTGAAGACTCGAATTAAAACGAATCGATTTGAAACGAAAAGAATCGAATCGAATCGAATCGAATTGAAAGAATCGAATTGAATAGAAAAAAATCGAATAGAAAAGAATCGAACCGAAAAGAAAAGAATCAAATTGAATCAGTCGATTAAATTCTAGTCGAATCGAATCAAAAAGCATGAAATCGAGTCGAATCGAATCGAAAAGAATCGAATCGAATCGAAAAGATTCGAATTGTATCTAATCAAAAAGAATCGAATCGTATCGACTCGAATCGAAAAGAATCCAATTGCATCATCGAATGGAAACTAATCCAATTGAATAGAATCGAAAAGAATCGAATCGAATCAAATCGAAATCAATCAAATTGAATTGATCGAAAAGAATCGAATTGAATCAAATCGAATCGAAATGAAAAGAATCGAATCGATTCAAATAGAAAAGAATCGAATCGAAAAGAATCAAATCGACACGAAAAGAATCGAATCGAATCAAAAAGTATCGAATTGATTCGAAAACATTCGCATCGAAAAGAATCGAATTGAAATGAATCCGATCGAAATGAAAAGAATCTACTCGATTCGAATCTAAAAGAATCGAATCCAAAAGAATCGAATCCAAAAGAATCGAATTGAATTGAATCAAAAGAAATGAATTGAATTGAATCCAAAAGGAACTAATCAAATCAAATCGAAAAAACTCGAATAGAATCAAATCGAATCAAAAAGAATCGAATAGATTCGACTAAAAAAGAATCGAATTGAGGGATCCCTGGGTGGCGCAGCGGTTTAGCGCCTGCCTTTGGCCCAGGGCGCGATCCTGGAGACCCGGGATCGAATCCCACATCGGGCTCCTGGTGCATGGAGCCTGCTTCTCCCTCTGCCTGTGTCTCTGCCTCTCTGTCTCTCTCTGTGACTATCATAAAAAAAAGAATCGAATTGAATCGTGTTGAAAAAAATCATAAAGAATCAAATCGAAAAGAATCGAACTCCATGTAACGAAAAGATTCGAATTGAAAAGAATCGAATCGAAACAAAAGAATCGAATCGAATCGACATGAATCAAAAAGAATCGAATCAAAACGAATCGAAAAGAAACAAATCAAGTAGAATCTAAAAGAATCGAATCGAATCCAATCGAAAAAATTCGAATAGAATTGAATCGAAAAGAATCAAAACGAATCGAACCGAAGAGAATCGATTCGAATCAAAATAAAAAGTATCGTATCAAATCGAATCGAAAAGAATCATATCAAATAGAATCGAAAGAATGGAATCAAATCTAAAACAATCGAATGGAATCGAAAAGAATCGCATTGAATGGAATAGAATCGAAAAGAATAGAATAGAATCGAAAGAAATCGAATAGAATCAAATCAAATCAAAAAGAATCGAATTGAATTGATCCTAACCAAAAGAAGCGAAATGAATCGACTCGAACCGAAAAAAACAAATCGAAAAGAATCTAATCTCAACGAAAATCATCGAAATGAATAGAATCGAAAAGAATCGAATTGAATCAAATCGAAAAGAATCGAATGGAATCCAATCGAAAAGAATCAAATTGATTCGAATCGAAACAAATTGAATCCAATCGAAAAGAATCTAATTGAATCGAATCGAAAAGAATCGAATTCAATCAAAACGAATCGATTCGAATGGAATAGAAAAGAATAGAATAGAATCGAATCGAAAAGAATCAAATCGAATCGAAAAGAATCGAATCAAAACGAATTTAATCGAATCGAAAAGAAACGAATCGAACCGAATCAAAAAGAAAACAATCGAATCGAATCAAATACAAAAGAATCGCTTTGAATAGCATAGAATTGAAAAGAATCGAATCAATCGAATTGAAAACAATCGAATCGAAAAGAATCGAATCAAAAAAAGTCGAATCGAAACGAAAACAATCGAATCGAATCGAATCTAAAAGAATCGTATTGAATTGAATCGAGTCGAAAAGACTCGAATCAAAAAGACTCGAATCGAATTGAATCAAATCGAAAAGAATCTAATAGAAAACACTCGAACAGAATCAAATCGAAATGATTCAAAATGAATCGAATAGAATAGAATCGAAAAAAATCGAAACGGGATCCCTGGGTGGCGCAGAGGTTTGGCGCCTGCCTTTGGCCCAGGGCGTGATCCTGGAGACCCGGGATCGAATCCCACATCGGGCTCCCGGTGCATGGAGCCTGCTTCTCCCTCTGCCTGTGTCTCTGCGCCTCTCTCTCTCTCTGTGACTATCATAAATAAATAAAAATTAAAAAAAAAAAAAAAAAAAAAAAAAAAAAAAAGAAAAAAATCGAAACGAATCGAAACGAACCGAAACGAAATGAATCGAAGAGAATCGATTAGAATCGAAATGAAAAGAATCGTATTGAATCGAATCGAAAAGAATCAAATCAAATCGAATCGAAAGAATTGAATCAAATCGAAAAGAATCCAATCGAATCGAAAAGAATCGAACTGAATGGAATCAAATCGAAAAGAATCCAATCGAATCGAAAAGAATGGAATCAAATTTAATGGAATCGAAAAGAATCGAATGGAATCGAAAAGAATCGAAATGAAACAAATCAGATCAAATGGAAAAGCATCAAATCGAATTGAAAAGAATCGAATCGAATCGAAATGAATCGAATCAAAAAGACTCGAATCGAGAAGAATCGAATTGAAAAGAATCGAATCGAATCGAAAAGACTCGAATCGAATTAAAAATATCAAATCGAATCGAATCGGAAAGAATCGAATTGAGAAGACTCGAATTAAAACGAATCGATTTGAAACGAAAAGAATCCAATCGAATCGAATCGAATTGAAAGAATCGAATTGAATAGAAAAAAATCGAATAGAAAAGAATCGATCCGAAAAGAATCAAATTGAATCAGTCGATTAAATTCTAGTCGAATCGAATCAAAAACAATGAAATCGAGTCGAATCGAATCGAAAAGAATCGAATCGAATCGAAAAGAATCGAATTGTATCTAATCAAAAAGAATCGAATCGTATCGACTCGAATCGAAAAGAATCCAATTGCATCATCGAATGGAAACTAATCCAATTGAATACAATCGAAAAGAATCGAATCGAATCAAATCGAAAACAATCAAATTGAATTGATCGAAAAGAATCGAATTGAATCAAATCGAATCGAAATGAAAAGAATCGAATCGATTCAAATAGAAAAGAATCGAATCGAAAAGAATCAAATCGACACGAAAAGAATCGAATCGAATCAAAAAGTATCGAATTGATTCGAAAACATTCGCATCGAAAAGAATCGAATTGAAATGAATCCGATCGAAATGAAAAGAATCTACTCGATTCGAATCCAAAAGAATCGAATCCAAAAGAATCGAATCGAATCCAAAAGAATCGAATTGATTTGAATCAAAAGAAATGAATTGAATTGAATCAAAAAGGAACTAATCGCATCAAATCGAAAAAACTCGAATAGAATCAAATCGAATCAAAAAGAATCGAATAGATTCGACTAAAAAAGAATCGAATTGAGGGATCCCTGGGTGGCGCAGCGGTTTAGCGCCTGCCTTTGGCCCAGGGCGCGATTCTGGAGACACGGGATCGAATCCCACATCGGGCTCCTGGTGCATGGAGCCTGCTTCTCCCTCTGCCTGTGTCTCTGCCTCTCTGTCTCTCTCTGTGACTATCATAAAAAAAAGAATCGAATTGAATCGTGTTGAAAAAAATCATAAAGAATCAAATCGAAAAGAATCGAATTCCATGTAACGAAAAGATTCGAATTGAAAAGAATCGAATCGAAACAAAAGAATCGAATCGAATCGACATGAATCAAAAAGAATCGAATCAAAACGAATCGAAAAGAAACAAATCAAGTAGAATCTAAAAGAATCGAATCGAATCCAATCGAAAATATTCGAATAGAATTGAATCGAAAAGAATCAAAACGAATCGAACCGAAGAGAATCGATTCGAATCAAAATAAAAAGTATCGTATCAAATCGAATCGAAAAGAATCATATCAAATCGAATCGAAAGAATGGAATCAAATCTAAAACAATCGAATCGAATCGAAAAGAATCGCATTGAATGGAATAGAATCGAAAAGAATAGAATAGAATCGAAAGAAATCGAATAGAATCAAATCAAATCAAAAAGAATCGAATTGAATTGATCCTAACCAAAAGAAGCGAAATGAATCGACTCGAACCGAAAAAAACAAATCGAAAAGAATCTAATCTCAACGAAAATCATCGAAATGAATAGAATCGAAAAGAATCGAATTGAATCAAATCGAAAAGAATCGAATGGAATCCAATCGAAAAGAATCAAATTGAGTCGAATCGAAACAAATTGAATCCAATCGAAAAGAATCTAATTGAATCGAATCGAAAAGAATCGAATTCAATCAAAACGAATCGATTCGAATGGAATAGAAAAGAATAGAATAGAATCGAATCGAAAAGAATCAAATCGAATCGAAAAGAATCGAATCAAAACGAATTGAATCGAATCGAAAAGAAACGAATCGAACCGAATCAAAAAGAAAACAATCGAATCGAATCAAATACAAAAGAATCGCTTTGAATAGCATAGAATTGAAAAGAATCGAATCAATCGAATTGAAAACAATCGAATCGAAAAGAATCGAATCAAAAAAAGTCGAATCGAAACGAAAACAATCGAATCGAATCGAATCTAAAAGAATCGTATTGAATTGAATCGAGTCGAAAAGACTCGAATCAAAAAGACTCGAATCGAATTGAATCAAATCGAAAAGAATCTAATAGAAACCACTCGAACAGAATCAAATCGAAATGATTCAAAATGAATCGAATAGAATAGAATCGAAAAAAATCGAAACGAATCGAAACGAACCGAAACGAAATGAATCGAAGAGAATCGATTAGAATCGAAATGAAAAGAATCGTATTGAATCGAATCGAAAAGAATCAAATCAAATCGAATCGAAAGAATTGAATCAAATCGAAAAGAATCCAATCGAATCGAAAAGAATCGAACTGAATGGAATCAAATCGAAAAGAATCAAATCGAATCGAAAAGAATCGAATCAAATTTAATGGAATCGAAAAGAATCGAATTGAATCGAAAAGAATCGAAATGAAACAAATCACATCAAATGGAAAAGCATCAAATCGAATTGAAAAGAATCGAATCGAATCGAAATGAATCGAATCAAAAAGACTCGAATCGAAAAGAATCGAATTGAAAAGAATCGAATCGAATAGAAAAGACTCGAATCGAATAAATATATCAAATCGAATCGAATCGGAAAGAATCGAATTGAAAAGACTCGAATTGAAACGAATCGATTTGAAACGAAAAGAATAGAATCTAATCGAATCGAATTGAAAGAATCGAATTGAATAGAAAAAAATCGAATAGAAAAGAATCGAACCGAAAAGTAAAGAATCAAATTGAATCAGTCGATTAAATTCTAGTCGAATCGAATCAAAAAGCATGAAATCGAGTCGAATCGAATCGAAAAGAATCGAATCGAATCGAAAAGATTCGAATTGTATCTAATCAAAAAGAATCGAATCGTATCGACTCGAATCGAAAAGAATCCAATTGCATCATCGAATGGAAAGTAATCGAATTGAATGGAATAGAAAAGAATCGAATCGAATCAAATCGAAAACAATCAAATTGAATTGATCGAAAAGAATCGAATTGAATCAAATCGAATCGAAATGAAAAGAATCGAATCGATTCAAATGGAAAAGAATCGAATCGAAAAGAATCAAATCGACACGAAAAGAATCGAATCGAATCAAAAAGTATCGAATTGATTCGAAAACATTCGAATCGAAAAGAATCGAATTGAAATGAATCCGATCGAAATGAAAAGAATCTACTCGATTCGAATCCAAAAGAATCGAATCCAAAAGAATCGAATCGAATCCAAAAGAATCGAATTGATTTGAATCAAAAGAAGTGAATTGAATTGAATCCAAAAGGAACTAATCGAATCAAATCGAAAAAACTCGAATAGAATCAAATCGAATCAAAAAGAATCGAATAGATTCGAATCAAAAAGAATCGAATTGAGGGATCCCTGGGTGGCGCAGCAGTTTAGCGCCTGCCTTTGGCCCAGGGCGCGATCCTGGAGACCCGGGATCGAATCCCACATCGGGCTCCTGGTGCATGGAGCCTGCTTCTCCCTCTGCCTGTGTCTCTGCCTCTCTGTCTCTCTCTGTGACTATCATAAAAAAAAGAATCGAATTGAATCGTGTTGAAAAAAATCATAAAGAATCAAATCGAAAAGAATCGAATTCCATGTAACGAAAAGATTCGAATTGAAAAGAATCGAATCGAAACAAAAGAATCGAATCGAATCGACATGAATCAAAAAGAATCGAATCAAAACGAATCGAAAAGAAACAAATCAAGTAGAATCTAAAAGAATCGAATCGAATCCAATCGAAAACATTCGAATAGAATTGAATCGAAAAGAATCAAAACGAATCGAACCGAAGAGAATCGATTCGAATCAAAATAAAAAGTATCGTATCAAATCGAATCGAAAAGAATCATATCAAATAGAATCGAAAGAATGGAATCAAATCTAAAACAATCGAATGGAATCGAAAAGAATCGCATTGAATGGAATAGAATCGAAAAGAATAGAATAGAATCGAAAGAAATCGAATAGAATCAAATCAAATCAAAAAGAATCGAATTGAATTGATCCTAACCAAAATAAGCGAAATGAATCGACTCGAACCGAAAAAAACAAATCGAAAAGAATCTAATCTCAACGAAAATCATCGAAATGAATAGAATCGAAAAGAATCGAATTGAATCAAATCGAAAAGAATCGAATGGAATCCAATCGAAAAGAATCAAATTGAGTCGAATCGAAACAAATTGAATCCAATCGAAAAGAATCTAATTGAATCGAATCGAAAAGAATCGAATTCAATCAAAACGAATCGATTCGAATGGAATAGAAAAGAATAGAATAGAATCGAATCGAAAAGAATCAAATCGAATCGAAAAGAATCGAATCAAAACGAATTGAATCGAATCGAAAAGAAACGAATCGAACCGAATCAAAAAGAAAACAATCGAATCGAATCAAATACAAAAGAATCGCTTTGAATAGCATAGAATTGAAAAGAATCGAATCAATCGAATTGAAAACAATCGAATCGAAAAGAATCGAATCAAAAAAAGTCGAATCGAAACGAAAACAATCGAATCGAATCGAATCTAAAAGAATCGTATTGAATTGAATCGAGTCGAAAAGACGCGAATCAAAAAGACTCGAATCGAATTGAAACAAATCGAAAAGAATCTAATAGAAACCACTCGAACAGAATCAAATCGAAATGATTCAAAATGAATCGAATAGAATAGAATCGAAAAAAATCGAAACGAATCGAAACGAAATGAATCGAAGAGAATCGATTAGAATCGAAATGAAAAGAATCGTATTGAATCGAATCGAAAGAATCAAATCAAATTGAATCGAAAGAATTGAATCAAATCGAAAAGAATCCAATCGAATCGAAAAGAATCGAACTGAATGGAATCAAATCGAAAAGAATCGAATCGAATCGAAAAGAATGGAATCAAATTTAATGGAATCGAAAAGAATCGAATGGAATCGAAAAGAATCGAAATGAAACAAATCAGATCATATGGAAAAGCATCAAATCGAATTGAAAAGAATCGAATCGAATCGAAATGAATCGAATCAAAAAGACTCGAATCGAAAAGAATCGTATTGAAAAGAATCGAATCGAATCGAAAAGACTCGAATCGAATTAAAAATATCAAATCGAATCGAATCGAAAAGAATCGAATTGAAAAGACTCGAATTGAAACGAATCGATTTGAAACGAAAAGAATCGAATCGAATCGAATCGAATTGAAAGAATCGAATTGAATAGAAAAAAATCGAATAGAAAAGAATCGAACCGAAAAGAAAAGAATCAAATTGAATCAGTCGATTAAATTCTAGTCGAATCGAATCAAAAAGAATGAAATCGAGTCGAATCGAATCGAAAAGAATCGAATCGAATCGAAAAGAATCGAATTGTATCTAATCAAAAAGAATCGAATCGTATCGACTCGAATCGAAAAGAATCCAATTGCATCATCGAATGGAAACTAATCCAATTGAATACAATCGAAAAGAATCGAATCGAATCAAATCGAAATCAATCAAATTGAATTGATCGAAAAGAATCGAATTGAATCAAATCGAATCGAAATGAAAAGAATCGAATCGATTCAAATAGAAAAGAATCGAATCGAAACGAATCAAATCGACACGAAAAGAATCGAATCGAATCAAAAAGTATCGAATTGATTCGAAAACATTCGCATCGAAAAGAATCGAATTGAAATGAATCCGATCGAAATGAAAAGAATCTACTCGATTCGAATCCAAAAGAATCGAATCCAAAAGAATCGAATTGAATTGAATCAAAAGAAATGAATTGAATTGAATCAAAAAGGAACTAATCGCATCAAATCGAAAAAACTCGAATAGAATCAAATCGAATCAAAAAGAATCGAATAGATTCGAATAAAAAAGAATCGAATTGAGGGATCCCTGGGTGGCGCAGCGGTTTAGCGCCTGCCTTTGGCCCAGGGCGCGATCCTGGAGACACGGGATCGAATCCCACATCGGGCTCCTGGTGCATGGAGCCTGCTTCTCCCTCTGCCTGTGTCTCTGCCTATCTGTCTCTCTCTGTGACTATCATAAAAAAAAAGAATCGAATTGAATCGTGTTGAAAAAAATCATAAAGAATCAAATCGAAAAGAATCGAATTCCATGTAACGAAAAGATTCGAATTGAAAAGAATCGAATCGAAACAAAAGAATCGAATCGACATGAATCAAAAAGAATCGAAACAAAACGAATCGAAAAGAAACAAATCAAGTAGAATCTAAAAGAATCGAATCGAATCAAGTCGAAAAAATTCAAATAGAATTGAATCGAAAAGAATCAAAACGAATCGAACCGAAGAGAATCGATTCGAATCAAAATAAAAAGTATCGTAACAAATCGAATCGAAAAGAATCATATCAAATAGAATCGAAAGAATGGAATCAAATCTAAAACAATCGAATCGAATCGAAAAGAATCGAATTGAACGGAATGGAATCGAAAAGAATACAATGGAATAGAATCGAAAGAAATCGAATAGAATCAAATCAAACCAAAAAGAATCGAATTGAATTGATCCTAACCAAAATAAGCGAAATGAATCGACTCGAACCGAAAAAAACAAATCGAAAAGAATCTAATCTCAACGAAAATCATCGAAATGAATAGAATCGAAAAGAATCGAATTGAATCAAATCGAAAAGAATCGAATGGAATCCAATCGAAAAGAATCAAATTGAGTCGAATCGATACAAATTGAATCCAATCGAAAAGAATCTAATTGAATCGAATCGAAAAGAATCGAATTCAATCAAAACGAATCAATTCGAATGGAATAGAAAAGAATAGAATCGAATCGAATCGAAAAGAATCAAATCGAATCGAAAAGAATCGAATCAAAACGAATTGAATCGAATCGAAAAGAAACGAATCGAACCGAATCAAAAAGAAAACAATCGAATCGAATCAAATACAAAAGAATCGCTTTGAATAGCATAGAATTGAAAAGAATCGAATCAATCGAATTGGAAACAATCGAATCGAAAAGAATCGAATCAAAAAAAGTCGAATCGAAACGAAAACAATCGAATCGAATCGAATCTAAAAGAATCGTATTGAATTGAATCGAGTCGAAAAGACGCGAATCAAAAAGACTCGAATCGAATTGAAACAAATCGAAAAGAATCTAATAGAAACCACTCGAACAGAATCAAATCGAAATGATTCAAAATGAATCGAATAGAATAGAATCGAAAAAAATCGAAACGAATCGAAACGAAATGAATCGAAGAGAATCGATTAGAATCGAAATGAAAAGAATCGTATTGAATCGAATCGAAAGAATCAAATCAAATTGAATCGAAAGAATTGAATCAAATCGAAAAGAATCCAATCGAATCGAAAAGAATCGAACTGAATGGAATCAAATCGAAAAGAATCGAATCGAATCGAAAAGAATCGAATCAAATTTAATGGAATCGAAAAGAATCGAATGGAATCGAAAAGAATCGAAATGAAACAAATCAGATCATATGGAAAAGCATCAAATCGAATTGAAAAGAATCGAATCGAATCGAAATGAATCGAATCAAAAAGACTCGAATCGAAAAGAATCGTATTGAAAAGAATCGAATCGAATCGAAAAGACTCGAATCGAATTAAAAATATCAAATCGAATCGAATCGAAAAGAATCGAATTGAAAAGACTCGAATTGAAACGAATCGATTTGAAACGAAAAGAATCGAATCGAATCGAATCGAATTGAAAGAATCGAATTGAATAGAAAAAAATCGAATAGAAAAGAATCGAACCGAAAAGAAAAGAATCAAATTGAATCAGTCGATTAAATTCTAGTCGAATCGAATCAAAAAGAATGAAATCGAGTCGAATCGAATCGAAAAGAATCGAATCGAATCGAAAAGAATCGAATTGTATCTAATCAAAAAGAATCGAATCGTATCGACTCGAATCGAAAAGAATCCAATTGCATCATCGAATGGAAACTAATCCAATTGAATATAATCGAAAAGAATCGAATCGAATCAAATTGAAATCAATCAAATTGAATTGATCGAAAAGAATCGAATTGAATCAAATCGAATCGAAATGAAAAGAATCGAATCGATTCAAATGGAAAAGAATCGAATCGAAAAGAATCAAATCGACACGAAAAGAATCGAATCGAATCAAAAAGTATCGAATTGATTCGAAAAATTTTGCATCGAAAAGAATCGAATTGAAATGAATCCGATCGAAATGAAAAGAATCTACTCGATTCGAATCCAAAAGAATCGAATCCCAAAGAATCGAATCGAATCCAAAAGAATCGAATTGATTTGAATCAAAAGAAGTGAATTGAATTGAATCCAAAAGGAACTAATCGAATCAAATCGAAGAAACTCGAATAGAATCAAATCGAATCAAAAAGAATCGAATAGATTCGAATCAAAAAGAATCGAATTGAGGGATCCCTGGGTGGCGCAGCGGTTTAGCGCCTGCCTTTGGCCCAGGGCGCGATCCTGGAGACCCGGGATCGAATCCCACATCGGGCTCCTGGTGCATGGAGCCTGCTTCTCCCTCTGCCTGTGTCTCTGCCTCTCTGTCTCTCTCTGTGACTATCATTAAAAAAAGAATCGAATTGAATCGCGTTGAAAAAAATCATAAAGAATCAAATCGAAAAGAATCGAATTCCATGTAACGAAAAGATTCGAATTGAAAAGAATCGAATCGAAACAAAAGAATCGAATCGAATCGACATGAATCAAAAAGAATCGAATCAAAACGAATCGAAAAGAAACAAATCAAGTAGAATCTAAAAGAATCGAATCGAATCCAATCGAAAAAATTCGAATAGAATTGAATCGAAAATAATCAAAATGAATCGAACCGAAGAGAATCGATTCGAATCAAAATAAAAAGTATCGTATCAAATCGAATCGAAAAGAATCATATCAAATAGAATCGAAAGAATGGAATCAAATCTAAAACAATCGAATCGAATCGAAAAGAATCGCATTGAATGGAATAGAATCGAAAAGAATAGAATAGAATCGAAAGAAATCGAATAGAATCAAATCAAATCAAAAAGAATCGAATTGAATTGATCCTAACCAAAAGAAGCGAAATGAATCGACTCGAACCGAAAAAAACAAATCGAAAAGAATCTAATCTCAACGAAAATCATCGAAATGAATAGAATCGAAAAGAATCGAATTGAATCAAATCGAAAAGATCGAATGGAATCCAATCGAAAAGAATCAAATTGAGTCGAATCGAAACAAATTGAATCCAATCGAAAAGAATCTAATTGAATCGAATCGAAAAGAATCGAATTCAATCAAAACGAATCGATTCGAATGGAATAGAAAAGAATAGAATAGAATCGAATCGAAAAGAATCAAATCGAATCGAAAAGAATCGAATCAAAACGAATTGAATCGAATCGAAAAGAAACGAATCGAACCGAATCTAAAAGAAAACAATCGAATCGAATCAAATACAAAAGAATCGCTTTGAATAGCATAGAATTGAAAAGAATCGAATCAATCGAATTGAAAACAATCGAATCGAAAAGAATCGAATCAAAAAAAGTCGAATCGAAACGAAAACAATCGAATCGAATCGAATCTAAAAGAATCGTATTGAATTGAATCGAGTCGAAAAGACGCGAATCAAAAAGACTCGAATCGAATTGAAACAAATCGAAAAGAATCTAATAGAAACCACTCGAACAGAATCAAATCGAAATGATTCAAAATGAATCGAATAGAATAGAATCGAAAAAAATCGAAACGAATCGAAACGAAATGAATCGAAGAGAATCGATTAGAATCGAAATGAAAAGAATCGTATTGAATCGAATCGAAAGAATCAAATCAAATTGAATCGAAAGAATTGAATCAAATCGAAAAGAATCCAATCGAATCGAAAAGAATCGAACTGAATGGAATCAAATCGAAAAGAATCGAATCGAATCGAAAAGAATCGAATCAAATTTAATGGAATCGAAAAGAATCGAATGGAATCGAAAAGAATCGAAATGAAACAAATCAGATCATATGGAAAAGCATCAAATCGAATTGAAAAGAATCGAATCGAATCGAAATGAATCGAATCAAAAAGACTCGAATCGAAAAGAATCGTATTGAAAAGAATCGAATCGAATCGAAAAGACTCGAATCGAATTAAAAATATCAAATCGAATCGAATCGAAAAGAATCGAATTGAAAAGACTCGAATTGAAACGAATCGATTTGAAACGAAAAGAATCGAATCGAATCGAATCGAATTGAAAGAATCGAATTGAATAGAAAAAAATCGAATAGAAAAGAATCGAACCGAAAAGAAAAGAATCAAATTGAATCAGTCGATTAAATTCTAGTCGAATCGAATCAAAAAGAATGAAATCGAGTCGAATCGAATCGAAAAGAATCGAATCGAATCGAAAAGAATCGAATTGTATCTAATCAAAAAGAATCGAATCGTATCGACTCGAATCGAAAAGAATCCAATTGCATCATCGAATGGAAACTAATCCAATTGAATACAATCGAAAAGAATCGAATCGAATCAAATCGAAATCAATCAAATTGAATTGATCGAAAAGAATCGAATTGAATCAAATCGAATCGAAATGAAAAGAATCGAATCGATTCAAATAGAAAAGAATCGAATCGAAACGAATCAAATCGACACGAAAAGAATCGAATCGAATCAAAAAGTATCGAATTGATTCGAAAACATTCGCATCGAAAAGAATCGAATTGAAATGAATCCGATCGAAATGAAAAGAATCTACTCGATTCGAATCCAAAAGAATCGAATCCCAAAGAATCGAATCCAAAAGAATCGAATTGATTTGAATCAAAAGAAGTGAATTGAATTGAATCCAAAAGGAACTAATCGAATCAAATCGAAGAAACTCGAATAGAATCAAATCGAATCAAAAAGAATCGAATAGATTCGAATCAAAAAGAATCGAATTGAGGGATCCCTGGGTGGCGCAGCGGTTTAGCGCCTGCCTTTGGCCCAGGGCGCGATCCTGGAGACCCGGGATCGAATCCCACATCGGGCTCCTGGTGCATGGAGCCTGCTTCTCCCTCTGCCTGTGTCTCTGCCTCTCTGTCTCTCTCTGTGACTATCATTAAAAAAAGAATCGAATTGAATCGCGTTGAAAAAAATCATAAAGAATCAAATCGAAAAGAATCGAATTCCATGTAACGAAAAGATTCGAATTGAAAAGAATCGAATCGAAACAAAAGAATCGAATCGAATCGACATGAATCAAAAAGAATCGAATCAAAACGAATCGAAAAGAAACAAATCAAGTAGAATCTAAAAGAATCGAATCGAATCCAATCGAAAAAATTCGAATAGAATTGAATCGAAAAGAATCAAAACGAATCGAACCGAAGAGAATCGATTCGAATCAAAATAAAAAGTATCGTATCAAATCGAATCGAAAAGAATCATATCAAATAGAATCGAAAGAATGGAATCAAATCTAAAACAATCGAATCGAATCGAAAAGAATCGCATTGAATGGAATAGAATCGAAAAGAATAGAATAGAATCGAAAGAAATCGAATAGAATCAAATCAAATCAAAAAGAATCGAATTGAATTGATCCTAACCAAAAGAAGCGAAATGAATCGACTCGAACCGAAAAAAACAAATCGAAAAGAATCTAATCTCAACGAAAATCATCGAAATGAATAGAATCGAAAAGAATCGAATTGAATCAAATCGAAAAGAATCGAATGGAATCCAATTGAAAAGAATCAAATTGAGTCGAATCGAAACAAATTGAATCCAATCGAAAAGAATCTAATTGAATCGAATCGAAAAGAATCGAATTCAATCAAAACGAATCGATTCGAATGGAATAGAAAAGAATAGAATAGAATCGAATCGAAAAGAATCAAATCGAATCGAAAAGAATCGAATCAAAACGAATTGAATCGAATCGAAAAGAAATGAATCGAACCGAATCAAAAAGAAAACAATCGAATCGAATCAAATACAAAAGAATCGCTTTGAATAGCATAGAATGGAAAAGAATCGAATCAATCGAATTGGAAACAATCGAATCGAAAAGAATCGAATCAAAAAAAGTCGAATCGAAACGAAAACAATCGAATCGAATCGAATCTAAAAGAATCGTATTGAATTGAATCGAGTCGAAAAGACGCGAATCAAAAAGACTCGAATCGAATTGAAACAAATCGAAAAGAATCTAATAGAAACCACTCGAACAGAATCAAATCAAATGATTCAAAATGAATCGAATAGAATAGAATCGAAAAAAATCGAAACGAATCGAAACGAAATGAATCGAAGAGAATCGATTAGAATCGAAATGAAAAGAATCGTATTGAATCGAATCGAAAGAATCAAATCAAATTGAATCGAAAGAATTGAATCAAATCGAAAAGAATCCAATCGAATCGAAAAGAATCGAACTGAATGGAATCAAATCGAAAAGAATCGAATCGAATCGAAAAGAATCGAAACAAATTTAATGGAATCGAAAAGAATCGAATGGAATCGAAAAGAATCGAAATGAAACAAATCAGATCATATGGAAAAGCATCAAATCGAATTGAAAAGAATCGAATCGAATCGAAATGAATCGAATCAAAAAGACTCGAATCGAAAAGAATCGTATTGAAAAGAATCGAATCGAATCGAAAAGACTCGAATCGAATTAAAAATATCAAATCGAATCGAATCGAAAAGAATCGAATTGAAAAGACTCGAATTGAAACGAATCGATTTGAAACGAAAAGAATCGAATCGAATCGAATCGAATTGAAAGAATCGAATTGAATAGAAAAAAATCGAATAGAAAAGAATCGAACCGAAAAGAAAAGAATCAAATTGAATCAGTCGATTAAATTCTAGTCGAATCGAATCAAAAAGAATGAAATCGAGTCGAATCGAATCGAAAAGAATCGAATCGAAAAGAATCGAATTGTATCTAATCAAAAAGAATCGAATCGTATCGACTCGAATCGAAAAGAATCCAATTGCATCATCGAATGGAAACTAATCCAATTGAATACAATCGAAAAGAATCGAATCGAATCAAATTGAAATCAATCAAATTGAATTGATCGAAAAGAATCGAATTGAATCAAATCGAATCGAAATGAAAAGAATCGAATCGATTCAAATAGAAAAGAATCGAATCGAAAAGAATCAAATCGACACGAAAAGAATCGAATCGAATCAAAAAGTATCGAATTGATTCGAAAACATTTGCATCGAAAAGAATCGAATTGAAATGAATCCGATCGAAATGAAAAGAATCTACTCGATTCGAATCCAAAAGAATCGAATCCAAAAGAATCGAATCGAATCCAAAAGAATCGAATTGATTTGAATCAAAAGAAGTGAATTGAATTGAATCCAAAAGGAACTAATCGAATCAAATCGAAAAAACTCGAATAGAATCAAATCGAATCAAAAAGAATCGAATAGATTCGAATCAAAAAGAATCGGATTGAGGGATCCCTGGGTGGCGCAGCGGTTTAGCGCCTGCCTTTGGCCCAGGGCGCGATCCTGGAGACCCGGGATCGAATCCCACATCGGGCTCCTGGTGCATGGAGCCTGCTTCTCCCTCTGCCTGTGTCTCTGCCTCTCTGTCTCTCTCTGTGACTATCATAAAAAAAGAATCGAATTGAATCGCGTTGAAAAAAATCATAAAGAATCAAATCGAAAAGAATCGAATTCCATGTAACGAAAAGATTCGAATTGAAAAGAATCGAATCGAAACAAAAGAATCGAATCGAATCGACATGAATCAAAAAGAATCGAATCAAAACGAATCGAAAAGAAACAAATCAAGTAGAATCTAAAAGAATCGAATCGAATCCAATCGAAAAAATTCGAATAGAATTGAATCGAAAAGAATCAAAACGAATCGAACCGAAGAGAATCGATTCGAATCAAAATAAAAAGTATCGTATCAAATCGAATCGAAAAGAATCATATCAAATAGAATCGAAAGAATGGAATCAAATCTAAAACAATCGAATCGAATTGAAAAGAATCGCATTGAATGGAATAGAATCGAAAAGAATAGAATAGAATCGAAAGAAATCGAATAGAATCAAATCAAATCAAAAAGAATCGAATTGAATTGATCCTAACCAAAAGAAGCGAAATGAATCGACTCGAACCGAAAAAAACAAATCGAAAAGAATCTAATCTCAACGAAAATCATCGAAATGAATAGAATCGAAAAGAATCGAATTGAATCAAATCGAAAAGATCGAATGGAATCCAATCGAAAAGAATCAAATTGAGTCGAATCGAAACAAATTGAATCCAATCGGAAAGAATCTAATTGAATTGAATCGAAAAGAATCGAATTCAGTCAAAACGAATCGATTCGAATGGAATAGAAAAGAATAGAATAGAATCGAATCGAAAAGAATGAAATCGAATCGAAAAGAATCGAATCAAAACGAATTTAATCGAATCGAAAAGAAACGAATCGAACCGAATCAAAAAGAAAACAATTGAATCGAATCAAATACAAAAGAATCGCTTTGAATAGCATAGAATTGAAAAGAATCGAATCAATCGAATTGAAAACAATCGAATCGAAAAGAATCGAATCAAAAAAAGTCGAATCGAAACGAAAACAATCTAATCGAATCGAATCTAAAAGAATCGTATTGAATTGCATCGAGTCGAAAAGACTCGAATCAAAAAGACTCGAATCGAAGTGAATCAAATCGAAAAGAATCTAATAGAAACCACTCGAACAGAATCAAATCGAAATGATTCAAATGAATCGAATAGAATAGAATCGAAAAAAATCGAAACGAATCGAAACGAACCGAAACGAAATGAATCGAAGAGAATCGATTAGAATCGAAATGAAAAGAATCGTATTGAATCGAATCGAAAAGAATCAAATCAAATCGAATCGAAAGAATTGAATCAAATCGAAAAGAATCCAATCGAATCGAAAAGAATCGAACTGAATGGAATCAAATCGAAAAGAATCGAAACGAATCGAAAAGAATCGAATCAAATTTAATGGAATCGAAAAGAATCGATTTGAATCGAAAGGAATCGAAATGAAACAAATCAGATCAAATGGAAAAGCATCAAATCGAATTGAAAAGAATCGAATCGAATCGAAATGAATCGAATCAAAAAGACTCGAATCGAAAAGAATCGAATCGAATCGCAAAGACTCGAATCGAATTAAAAATATCAAATCGAATCGAATCGAAAAGAATCGAATTGAAAAGACTCGAATTAAAACGAATCGATTTGAAACGAAAAGAATCGAATCTAATCGAATCGAATTGAAAGAATCGAATTGAATAGAAAAAAATCGAATAGAAAAGAATCGAACCGAAAAGAAAAGAATCAAATTGAATCAGTCGATTAAATTCTAGTCGAATCGAATCAAAAAGCATGAAATCGAGTCGAATCGAATAGAGAAGAATCGAATCGAATCGAAAAGATTCGAATTGTATCTAATCAAAAAGAATCGAATCGTATCGACTCGAATCGAAAAGAATCCAATTGCATCATCGAATGGAAAGTAATCGAATTGAATAGAATCGAAAAGAATCGAATCGTATCAAATCGAAAACAATCAAATTGAATTGATCGAAAAGAATCGAATTGAATCAAATCGAATCGAAATGAAAAGAATCGAATCGATTCAAATAGAAAAGAATCGAATCGAAAAAAATCAAATCGACACGAAAAGAACCGAATCGAATCAAAAAGTATCGAATTGATTCGAAAACATTCGCATCGAAAAGAATCGAATTGAAATGAATCCGATCGAAATGAAAAGAATCTACTCGATTCGAATCCAAAAGAATCGAATCCAAAAGAATCGAATTGAATTGAATCAAAAGAAATGAATTGAATTGAATCAAAAAGGAACTAATCGCATCAAATCGAAAAAACTCGAAGAGAATCAAATCGAATCAAAAAGAATCGAATAGATTCGAATAAAAAAGAATCGAATTGAGGGATCCCTGGGTGGCGCAGCGGTTTAGCGCCTGCCTTTGGCCCAGGGCGCGATCCTGGAGACACGGGATCGAATCCCACATCGGGCTCCTGGTGCATGGAGCCTGCTTCTCCCTCTGCCTGTGTCTCTGCCTCTCTGTCTCTCTCTGTGACTATCATAAAAAAAAGAATCGAATTGAATCGTGTTGAAAAAAATCATAAAGAATCAAATCGAAAAGAATCGAATTCCATGTAACGAAAAGATTCGAATTGAAAAGAATCGAATCGAAACAAAAGAATCGAATCGACATGAATCAAAAAGAATCGAAACAAAACGAATCGAAAAGAAACAAATCAAGTAGAATCTAAAAGAATCGAATCGAATCAAATCGAAAAAATTCAAACAGAATTGAATCGAAAAGAATCAAAACGAATCGAACCGAAGAGAATCGATTCGAATCAAAATAAAAAGTATCGTAACAAATCGAATCGAAAAGAATCATATCAAATAGAATCGAAAGAATGGAATCAAATCTAAAACAATCGAATCGAATCGAAAAGAATCTCATTGAATGGAATGGAATCGAAAAGAATACAATGGAATAGAATCGAAAGAAATCGAATAGAATCAAATCAAACCAAAAAGAATCGAATTGAATTGATCCTAACCAAAATAAGCGAAATGAATCGACTCGAACCGAAAAAAACAAATCGAAAAGAATCTAATCTCAACGAAAATCATCGAAATGAATAGAATCGAAAAGAATCGAATTGAATCAAATCGAAAAGAATCGAATGGAATCCAATCGAAAAGAATCAAATTGAGTCGAATCGAAACAAATTGAATCCAATCGAAAAGAATCTAATTGAATCGAATCGAAAAGAATCGAATTCAATCAAAACGAATCGATTCGAATGGAATAGAAAAGAATAGAATAGAATCGAATCGAAAAGAATCAAATCGAATCGAAAAGAATCGAATCAAAACGAATTGAATCGAATCGAAAAGAAACGAATCGAACCGAATCAAAAAGAAAACAATCGAATCGAATCAAATACAAAAGAATCGCTTTGAAATGCATAGAATTGAAAAGAATCGAATCAATCAAATTGAAAACAATCGAATCGAAAAGAATCGAATCAAAAAAAGTCGAATCGAAACGAAAACAATCGAATCGAATCGAATCTAAAAGAATCGTATTGAATTGAATCGAGTCGAAAAGACTCGAATCAAAAAGACTCGAATCGAATTGAATCAAATCGGAAAGAATCTAATAGAAACCACTCGAACAGAATCAAATCGAAATGATTCAAAATGAATCGAATAGAATAGAATCGAAAAAAATCGAAACGAATCGAAAAAAACCGAAACGAAATGAATCGAAGAGAATCGATTAGAATCGAAATGAAAAGAATCGTATTGAATCGAATCGAAAAGAATCAAATCAAATCGAATCGAAAGAATTGAATCAAATCGAAAAGAATCCAATCGAATCGAAAAGAATCGAACTGAATGGAATCAAATCGAAAAGAATCGAATCGAATCGAAAAGAATCGAATCAAATTTAATGGAATCGAAAAGAATCGAATTGAATCGAAAAGAATCGAAATGAAACAAATCAGATCAAATGGAAAAGCATCAAATCGAATTGACAAGAATCGAATCGAATCGAAATGAATCGAATCAAAAAGACTCGAATCGAAAAGAATCGAATCGAATCGAAAAGACTCGAATCGAATTAAAAATATCAAATCGAATTGAATCGAAAAGAATCGAATTGAAAAGACTCGAATTGAAACGAATCGATTTGAAACGAAAAGAATCGAATCTAATCGAATCGAATTGAAAGAATCGAATTGAATAGAAAAAAATCGAATAGAAAAGAATCGAACCGAAAAGAAAAGAATCAAATTGAATCAGTCGATTAAATTCTAGTCGAATCGAATCAAAAAGCATGAAATCGAGTCGAATCGAATCGAAAAGAATCGAATCGAATCCAAAAGAATCGAATCGAATCCAAAAGAATCGAATTGATTTGAATCAAAAGAGGTGAGTTGAATTGAATCCAAAAGGAACTAATCGAATCAAATCGAAAAAACTCGAATAGAATCAAATCGAATCAAAAAGAATCGAATAGATTCGAATAAAAAAGAATCGAATTGAGGGATCCCTGGGTGGCGCAGCGGTTTAGCGCCTGCCTTTGGCCCAGGGCGCGATCCTGGAGACCCGGGATCGAATCCCACATCGGGCTCCTGGTGCATGGAGCCTGCTTCTCCCTCTGCCTGTGTCTCTGCCTCTCTGTCTCTCTCTGTGACTATCATTAAAAAAAGAATCGAATTGAATCGCGTTGAAAAAATCATAAAGAATCAAATCGAAAAGAATCGAATTCCATGTAACGAAAAGATTCGAATTGAAAAGAATCGAATCGAAACAAAAGAATCGAATCGAATCGACATGAATCAAAAAGAATCGAATCAAAACAAATCGAAAAGAAACAAATCAAGTAGAATCTAAAAGAATCGAATCGAATCCAATCGAAAAAATTCGAATAGAATTGAATCGAAAAGAATCAAAACGAATCGAACCGAAGAGAATCGATTCGAATCAAAATAAAAAGTATCGTATCAAATCGAATCGAAAAGAATCATATCAAATAGAATCGAAAGAATGGAATCAAATCTAAAACAATCGAATCGAATCGAAAAGAATCGCATTGAATGGAATAGAATCGAAAAGAATAGAATAGAATCGAAAGAAATCGAATAGAATCAAATCAAATCAAAAAGAATCGAATTGAATTGATCCTAACCAAAAGAAGCGAAATGAATCGACTCGAACCGAAAAAAACAAATCGAAAAGAATCTAATCTCAACGAAAATCATCGAAATGAATAGAATCGACAAGAATCGAATTGAATCAAATCGAAAAGAATCGAATGGAATCCAATCGAAAAGAATCAAATTGAGTCGAATCGAAACAAATTGAATCCAATCGAAAAGAATCTAATTGAATCGAATCGAAAAGAATCGAATTCAATCAAAACGAATCGATTCGAATGGAATAGAAAAGAATAGAATAGAATCGAATCGAAAAGAATCAAATCGAATCGAAAAGAATCGAATCAAAACGAATTGAATCGAATCGAAAAGAAACGAATCGAAC
Organism: Canis aureus; assembly: GCF_053574225.1. NCBI lineage: Eukaryota > Metazoa > Chordata > Mammalia > Carnivora > Canidae > Canis > Canis aureus. The sequence continues at coordinate 24,939,071 of NC_135648.1, forward strand.
CGAATCAAAAAGAAAACAATCGAATCGAATCAAATACAAAAGAATCGCTTTGAATAGCATAGAATTGAAAAGAATCGAATCAATCGAATTGGAAACAATCGAATCGAAAAGAATCGAATCAAAAAAAGTCGAATCGAAACGAAAACAATCGAATCGAATCGAATCTAAAAGAATCGTATTGAATTGAATCGAGTCGAAAAGACGCGAATCAAAAAGACTCGAATCGAATTGAAACAAATCGAAAAGAATCTAATAGAAACCACTCGAACAGAATCAAATCGAAATGATTCAAAATGAATCGAATAGAATAGAATCGAAAAAAATCGAAACGAATCGAAACGAAATGAATCGAAGAGAATCGATTAGAATCGAAATGAAAAGAATCGTATTGAATCGAATCGAAAGAATCAAATCAAATTGAATCGAAAGAATTGAATCAAATCGAAAAGAATCCAATCGAATCGAAAAGAATCGAACTGAATGGAATCAAATCGAAAAGAATCGAATCGAATCGAAAAGAATCGAATCAAATTTAATGGAATCGAAAAGAATCGAATGGAATCGAAAAGAATCGAAATGAAACAAATCAGATCATATGGAAAAGCATCAAATCGAATTGAAAAGAATCGAATCGAATCGAAATGAATCGAATCAAAAAGACTCGAATCGAAAAGAATCGTATTGAAAAGAATCGAATCGAATCGAAAAGACTCGAATCGAATTAAAAATATCAAATCGAATCGAATCGAAAAGAATCGAATTGAAAAGACTCGAATTGAAACGAATCGATTTGAAACGAAAAGAATCGAATCGAATCGAATCGAATTGAAAGAATCGAATTGAATAGAAAAAAATCGAATAGAAAAGAATCGAACCGAAAAGAAAAGAATCAAATTGAATCAGTCGATTAAATTCTAGTCGAATCGAATCAAAAAGAATGAAATCGAGTCGAATCGAATCGAAAAGAATCGAATCGAATCGAAAAGAATCGAATTGTATCTAATCAAAAAGAATCGAATCGTATCGACTCGAATCGAAAAGAATCCAATTGCATCATCGAATGGAAACTAATCCAATTGAATACAATCGAAAAGAATCGAATGGAATCAAATCGAAATCAATCAAATTGAATTGATCGAAAAGAATCGAATTGAATCAAATCGAATCGAAAAGAATCGAATCGATTCAAATAGAAAAGAATCGAATCGAAACGAATCAAATCGACACGAAAAGAATCGAATTGAATCAAAAAGTATCGAATTGATTCGAAAACATTCGCATCGAAAAGAATCGAATTGAAATGAATCCGATCGAAATGAAAAGAATCTACTCGATTCGAATCCAAAAGAATCGAATCCAAAAGAATCGAATTGAATTGAATCAAAAGAAATGAATTGAATTGAATCAAAAAGGAACTAATCGCATCAAATCGAAAAAACTCGAATAGAATCAAATCGAATCAAAAAGAATCGAATAGATTCGAATCAAAAAGAATCGAATTGAGGGATCCCTGGGTGGCGCAGCGGTTTAGCGCCTGCCTTTGGCCCATGGCGCGATCCTGGAGACACGGGATCGAATCCCACATCGGGCTCCTGGTGCATGGAGCCTGCTTCTCCCTCTGCCTGTGTCTCTGCCTCTCTGTCTCTCTCTGTGACTATCATAAAAAAAAGAATCGAATTGAATCGTGTTGAAAAAAATCATAAAGAATCAAATCGAAAAGAATCGAATTCCATGTAACGAAAAGATTCGAATTGAAAAGAATCGAATCGAAACAAAAGAATCGAATCGACATGAATCAAAAAGAATCGAAACAAAACGAATCGAAAAGAAACAAATCAAGTAGAATCTAAAAGAATCGAATCGAATCAAATCGAAAAAATTCAAACAGAATTGAATCGAAAAGAATCAAAACGAATCGAACCGAAGAGAATCGATTCGAATCAAAATAAAAAGTATCGTAACAAATCGAATCGAAAAGAATCATATCAAATAGAATCGAAAGAATGGAATCAAATCTAAAACAATCGAATCGAATCGAAAAGAATCTCATTGAATGGAATGGAATCGAAAAGAATACAATGGAATAGAATCGAAAGAAATCGAATAGAATCAAATCAAACCAAAAAGAATCGAATTGAATTGATCCTAACCAAAATAAGCGAAATGAATCGACTCGAACCGAAAAAAACAAATCGAAAAGAATCTAATCTCAACGAAAATCATCGAAATGAATAGAATCGAAAAGAATCGAATTGAATCAAATCGAAAAGAATCGAATGGAATCCAATCGAAAAGAATCAAATTGAGTCGAATCGAAACAAATTGAATCCAATCGAAAAGAATCTAATTGAATCGAATCGAAAAGAATCGAATTCAATCAAAACGAATCGATTCGAATGGAATAGAAAAGAATAGAATAGAATCGAATCGAAAAGAATCAAATCGAATCGAAAAGAATCGAATCAAAACGAATTGAATCGAATCGAAAAGAAACGAATCGAACCGAATCAAAAAGAAAACAATCGAATCGAATCAAATACAAAAGAATCGCTTTGAAATGCATAGAATTGAAAAGAATCGAATCAATCAAATTGAAAACAATCGAATCGAAAAGAATCGAATCAAAAAAAGTCGAATCGAAAAGAAAACAATCGAATCGAATCGAATCTAAAAGAATCGTATTGAATTGAATCGAGTCGAAAAGACTCGAATCAAAAAGACTCGAATCGAATTGAATCAAATCGAAAAGAATCTAATAGAAACCACTCGAACAGAATCAAATCGAAATGATTCAAAATGAATCGAATAGAATAGAATCGAAAAAAATCGAAACGAATCGAAAAAAACCGAAACGAAATGAATCGAAGAGAATCGATTAGAATCGAAATGAAAAGAATCGTATTGAATCGAATCGAAAAGAATCAAATCAAATCGAATCGAAAGAATTGAATCAAATCGAAAAGAATCCAATCGAATCGAAAAGAATCGAACTGAATGGAATCAAATCGAAAAGAATCGAATCGAATCGAAAAGAATCGAATCAAATTTAATGGAATCGAAAAGAATCGAATGGAATCGAAAAGAATCGAAATGAAACAAATCAGATGAAATGGAAAAGCATCAAATCGAATTGAAAAGAATCGAACCGAATCGAAATGAATCGAATCAAAAAGACTCGAATCGAAAAGAATCGAATCGAATCGAAAAGACTCGAATCGAATTAAAAATATCAAATCGAATCGAATCGAAAAGAATCGAATTGAAAAGACTCGAATTGAAACGAATCGATTTGAAACGAAAAGAATCGAATCGAATCGAATCGAATTGAAAGAATCGAATTGAATAGAAAAAAATCGAATAGAAAAGAATCGAACCGAAAAGAAAAGAATCAAATTGAATCAGTCGATTAAATTCTAGTCGAATCGAATCAAAAAGCATGAAATCGAGTCGAATCGAATCGAAAAGAATCGAATCGAATCCAAAAGAATCGAATCGAATCCAAAAGAATCGAATTGATTTGAATCAAAAGAGGTGAGTTGAATTGAATCCAAAAGGAACTAATCGAATCAAATCGAAAAAACTCGAATAGAATCAAATCGAATCAAAAAGAATCGAATAGATTCGAATCAAAAAGAATCGAATTGAGGGATCCCTGGGTGGCGCAGCGGTTTAGCGCCTGCCTTTGGCCCAGGGCGCGATCCTGGAGACCCGGGATCGAATCCCACATCGGGCTCCTGGTGCATGGAGCCTGCTTCTCCCTCTGCCTGTGTCTCTGCCTCTCTGTCTCTCTCTGTGACTATCATTAAAAAAAGAATCGAATTGAATCGCGTTGAAAAAATCATAAAGAATCAAATCGAAAAGAATCGAATTCCATGTAACGAAAAGATTCGAATTGAAAAGAATCGAATCGAAACAAAAGAATCGAATCGAATCGACATGAATCAAAAAGAATCGAATCAAAACGAATCGAAAAGAAACAAATCAAGTAGAATCTAAAAGAATCGAATCGAATCCAATCGAAAAAATTCGAATAGAATTGAATCGAAAAGAATCAAAACGAATCGAACCGAAGAGAATCGATTCGAATCAAAATAAAAAGTATCGTATCAAATCGAATCGAAAAGAATCATATCAAAGAGAATCGAAAGAATGGAATCAAATCTAAAACAATCGAATCGAATCGAAAAGAATCGCATTGAATGGAATAGAATCGAAAAGAATAGAATAGAATCGAAAGAAATCGAATAGAATCAAATCAAATCAAAAAGAATCGAATTGAATTGATCCTAACCAAAAGAAGCGAAATGAATCGACTCGAACCGAAAAAAACAAATCGAAAAGAATCTAATCTCAACGAAAATCATCGAAATGAATAGAATCGACAAGAATCGAATTGAATCAAATCGAAAAGAATCGAATGGAATCCAATCGAAAAGAATCAAATTGAGTCGAATCGAAACAAATTGAATCCAATCGAAAAGAATCTAATTGAATCGAATCGAAAAGAATCGAATTCAATCAAAACGAATCGATTCGAATGGAATAGAAAAGCATAGAATCGAATCGAATCGAAAAGAATCAAATCGAATCGAAAAGAATCGAATCAAAACGAATTGAATCGAATCGAAAAGAAACGAATCGAACCGAATCAAAAAGAAAACAATCGAATCGAATCAAATACAAAAGAATCGCTTTGAATAGCATAGAATTGAAAAGAATCGAATCAATCGAATTGAAAACAATCGAATCGAAAAGAATCGAATCAAAAAAAGTCGAATCGAAACGAAAACAATCGAATCGAATCGAATCTAAAAGAATCGTATTGAATTGAATCGAGTCGAAAAGACGCGAATCAAAAAGACTCGAATCGAATTGAAACAAATCGAAAAGAATCTAATAGAAACCACTCGAACAGAATCAAATCGAAATGATTCAAAATGAATCGAATAGAATAGAATCGAAAAAAATCGAAACGAATCGAAACGAAATGAATCGAAGAGAATCGATTAGAATCGAAATGAAAAGAATCGTATTGAATCGAATCGAAAGAATCAAATCAAATTGAATCGAAAGAATTGAATCAAATCGAAAAGAATCCAATCGAATCGAAAAGAATCGAACTGAATGGAATCAAATCGAAAAGAATCGAATCGAATCGAAAAGAATCGAATCAAATTTAATGGAATCGAAAAGAATCGAATGGAATCGAAAAGAATCGAAATGAAACAAATCAGATCATATGGAAAAGCATCAAATCGAATTGAAAAGAATCGAATCGAATCGAAATGAATCGAATCAAAAAGACTCGAATCGAAAAGAATCGTATTGAAAAGAATCGAATCGAATCGAAAAGACTCGAATCGAATTAAAAATATCAAATCGAATCGAATCGAAAAGAATCGAATTGAAAAGACTCGAATTGAAACGAATCGATTTGAAACGAAAAGAATCGAATCGAATCGAATCGAATTGAAAGAATCGAATTGAATAGAAAAAAATCGAATAGAAAAGAATCGAACCGAAAAGAAAAGAATCAAATTGAATCAGTCGATTAAATTCTAGTCGAATCGAATCAAAAAGCATGAAATCGAGTCGAATCGAATCGAAAAGAATCGAATCGAATCGAAAAGAATCGAATTGTATCTAATCAAAAAGAATCGAATCGTATCGACTCGAATCGAAAAGAATCCAATTGCATCATCGAATGGAAACTAATCCAATTGAATACAATCGAAAAGAATCGAATCGAATCAAATCGAAAACAATCAAATTGAATTGATCGAAAAGAATCGAATTGAATCAAATCGAATCGAAATGAAAAGAATCGAATCGATTCAAATAGAAAAGAATCGAATCGAAACGAATCAAATCGACACGAAAAGAATCGAATCGAATCAAAAAGTATCGAATTGATTCGAAAACATTCGCATCGAAAAGAATCGAATTGAAATGAATCCGATCGAAATGAAAAGAATCTACTCGATTCGAATCCAAAAGAATCGAATCCAAAAGAATCGAATTGAATTGAATCAAAAGAAATGAATTGAATTGAATCAAAAAGGAACTAATCGCATCAAATCGAAAAAACTCGAATAGAATCAAATCGAATCAAAAAGAATCGAATAGATTCGAATAAAAAAGAATTGAATTGAGGGATCCCTGGGTGGCGCAGCGGTTTAGCGCCTGCCTTTGGCCCAGGGCGCGATCCTGGAGACACGGGATCGAATCCCACATCGGGCTCCTGGTGCATGGAGCCTGCTTCTCCCTCTGCCTGTGTCTCTGCCTATCTGTCTCTCTCTGTGACTATCATAAAAAAAAGAATCGAATTGAATCGTGTTGAAAAAAATCATAAAGAATCAAATCGAAAAGAATCGAATTCCATGTAACGAAAAGATTCGAATTGAAAAGAATCGAATCGAAACAAAAGAATCGAATCGACATGAATCAAAAAGAATCGAAACAAAACGAATCGAAAAGAAACAAATCAAGTAGAATCTAAAAGAATCGAATCGAATCAAATCGAAAAAATTCAAACAGAATTGAATCGAAAAGAATCAAAACGAATCGAACCGAAGAGAATCGATTCGAATCAAAATAAAAAGTATCGTAACAAATCGAATCGAAAAGAATCATATCAAATAGAATCGAAAGAATGGAATCAAATCTAAAACAATCGAATCGAATCGAAAAGAATCTCATTGAATGGAATGGAATCGAAAAGAATACAATGGAATAGAATCGAAAGAAATCGAATAGAATCAAATCAAACCAAAAAGAATCGAATTGAATTGATCCTAACCAAAAGAAGCGAAATGAATCGACTCGAACCGAAAAAAACAAATCGAAAAGAATCTAATCTCAACGAAAATCATCGAAATGAATAGAATCGAAAAGAATCGAATTGAATCAAATCAAAAAGAATCGAATGGAATCCAATCGAAAAGAATCAAATTGAGTCGAATCGAAACAAATTGAATCCAATCGAAAAGAATCTAATTGAATTGAATCGAAGAGAATCGAATTCAATCAAAACGAATCGATTCGAATGGAATAGAAAAGAATAGAATAGAATCGAATCGAAAAGAATCAAATCGAATCGAAAAGAATCGAATCAAAACGAATTGAATCGAATCGAAAAGAAACGAATCGAACCGAATCAAAAAGAAAACAATCGAATCGAATCAAATACAAAAGAATCGCTTTGAAATGCATAGAATTGAAAAGAATCGAATCAATCGAATTGAAAACAATCGAATCGAAAAGAATCGAATCAAAAAAAGTCGAATCGAAACGAAAACAATCGAATCGAATCGAATCTAAAAGAATCGTATTGAATTGAATCGAGTCGAAAAGACTCGAATCAAAAAGACTCGAATCGAATTGAATCAAATCGAAAAGAATCTAATAGAAACCACTCGAACAGAATCAAATCGAAATGATTCAAAATGAATCGAATAGAATAGAATCGAAAAAAATCGAAACGAATCGAAAAAAACCGAAACGAAATGAATCGAAGAGAATCGATTAGAATCGAAATGAAAAGAATCGTATTGAATCGAATCGAAAAGAATCAAATCAAATCGAATCGAAAGAATTGAATCAAATCGAAAAGAATCCAATCGAATCGAAAAGAATCGAACTGAATGGAATCAAATCGAAAAGAATCGAATCGAATCGAAAAGAATCGAATCAAATTTAATGGAATCGAAAAGAATCGAATTGAATCGAAAAGAATCGAAATGAAACAAATCAGATCAAATGGAAAAGCATCAAATCGAATTGAAAAGAATCGAATCGAATCGAAATGAATCGAATCAAAAAGACTCGAATCGAAAAGAATCGAATCGAATCGAAAAGACTCGAATCGAATTAAAAATATCAAATCGAATCGAATCGAAAAGAATCGAATTGAAAAGACTCGAATTGAAACGAATCGATTTGAAACGAAAAGAATCGAATCGAATCGAATCGAATTGAAAGAATCGAATTGAATAGAAAAAAATCGAATAGAAAAGAATCGAACCGAAAAGAAAAGAATCAAATTGAATCAGTCGATTAAATTCTAGTCGAATCGAATCAAAAAGCATGAAATCGAGTCGAATAGAATCGAAAAGAATCGAATCGAATCCAAAAGAATCGAATCGAATCCAAAAGAATCGAATTGATTTGAATCAAAAGAGGTGAGTTGAATTGAATCCAAAAGGAACTAATCGAATCAAATCGAAAAAACTCGAATAGAATCAAATCGAATCAAAAAGAATCGAATAGATTCGAATCAAAAAGAATCGAATTGAGGGATCCCTGGGTGGCGCAGCGGTTTAGCGCCTGCCTTTGGCCCAGGGCGCGATCCTGGAGACCCGGGATCGAATCCCACATCGGGCTCCTGGTGCATGGAGCCTGCTTCTCCCTCTGCCTGTGTCTCTGCCTCTCTGTCTCTCTCTGTGACTATCATTAAAAAAAGAATCGAATTGAATCGCGTTGAAAAAATCATAAAGAATCAAATCGAAAAGAATCGAATTCCATGTAACGAAAAGATTCGAATTGAAAAGAATCGAATCGAAACAAAAGAATCGAATCGAATCGACATGAATCAAAAAGAATCGAATCAAAACGAATCGAAAAGAAACAAATCAAGTAGAATCTAAAAGAATCGAATCGAATCCAATCGAAAACATTCGAATAGAATTGAATCGAAAAGAATCAAAACGAATCGAACCGAAGAGAATCGATTCGAATCAAAATAAAAAGTATCGTATCAAATCGAATCGAAAAGAATCATATCAAATAGAATCGAAAGAATGGAATCAAATCTAAAACAATCGAATCGAATCGAAAAGAATCGCATTGAATGGAATAGAATCGAAAAGAATAGAATAGAATCGAAAGAAATCGAATAGAATCAAATCAAATCAAAAAGAATCGAATTGAATTGATCCTAACCAAAAGAAGCGAAATGAATCGACTCGAACCGAAAAAAACAAATCGAAAAGAATCTAATCTCAACGAAAATCATCGAAATGAATAGAATCGACAAGAATCGAATTGAATCAAATCGAAAAGAATCGAATGGAATCCAATCGAAAAGAATCAAATTGAGTCGAATCGAAACAAATTGAATCCAATCGAAAAGAATCTAATTGAATCGAATCGAAAAGAATCGAATTCAATCAAAACGAATCGATTCGAATGGAATAGAAAAGAATAGAATCGAATCGAATCGAAAAGAATCAAATCGAATCGAAAAGAATCGAATCAAAACGAATTGAATCGAATCGAAAAGAAACGAATCGAACCGAATCAAAAAGAAAACAATCGAATCGAATCAAATACAAAAGAATCGCTTTGAATAGCATATAATTGAAAAGAATCGAATCAATCGAATTGGAAACAATCGAATCGAAAAGAATCGAATCAAAAAATGTCGAATCGAAACGAAAACAATCGAATCGAATCGAATCTAAAAGAATCGTATTGAATTGAATCCAGTCGAAAAGACGCGAATCAAAAAGACTCGAATCGAATTGAAACAAATCGAAAAGAATCTAATAGAAACCACTCGAACAGAATCAAATCGAAATGATTCAAAATGAATCGAATAGAATAGAATCGAAAAAAATCGAAACGAATCGAAACGAAATGAATCGAAGAGAATCGATTAGAATCGAAATGAAAAGAATCGTATTGAATCGAATCGAAAGAATCAAATCAAATTGAATCGAAAGAATTGAATCAAATCGAAAAGAATCCAATCGAATCGAAAAGAATCGAACTGAATGGAATCAAATCGAAAAGAATTGAATCGAATCGAAAAGAATCGAATCAAATTTAATGGAATCGAAAAGAATCGAATGGAATCGAAAAGAATCGAAATGAAACAAATCAGATCATATGGAAAAGCATCAAATCGAATTGAAAAGAATCGAATCGAATCGAAATGAATCGAATCAAAAAGACTCGAATCGAAAAGAATCGTATTGAAAAGAATCGAATCGAATCGAAAAGACTCGAATCGAATTAAAAATATCAAATCGAATCGAATCGAAAAGAATCGAATTGAAAAGACTCGAATTGAAACGAATCGATTTGAAACGAAAAGAATCGAATCGAATCGAATCGAATTGAAAGAATCGAATTGAATAGAAAAAAATCGAATAGAAAAGAATCGAACCGAAGAGAAAAGAATCAAATTGAATCAGTCGATTAAATTCTAGTCGAATCGAATCAAAAAGAATGAAATCGAGTCGAATCGAATCGAAAAGAATCGAATCGAATCGAAAAGAATCGAATTGTATCTAATCAAAAAGAATCGAATCGTATCGACTCGAATCGAAAAGAATCCAATTGCATCATCGAATGGAAACTAATCCAATTGAATACAATCGAAAAGAATCGAATCGAATCAAATCGAAATCAATCAAATTGAATTGATCGAAAAGAATCGAATTGAATCAAATCGAATCGAAATGAAAAGAATCGAATCGATTCAAATAGAAAAGAATCGAATCGAAACGAATCAAATCGACACGAAAAGAATCGAATCGAATCAAAAAGTATCGAATTGATTCGAAAACATTCGCATCGAAAAGAATCGAATTGAAATGAATCCGATCGAAATGAAAAGAATTTACTCGATTCGAATCCAAAAGAATCGAATCCAAAAGAATCGAATTGAATTGAATCAAAAGAAATGAATTGAATTGAATCAAAAAGGAACTAATCGAATCAAATCGAAAAAACTCGAATAGAATCAAATCGAATCAAAAAGAATCGAATAGATTCGAATAAAAAAGAATCGAATTGAGGGATCCCTGGGTGGCGCAGCGGTTTAGCGCCTGCCTTTGGCCCAGGGCGCGATCCTGGAGACACGGGATCGAATCCCACATCGGGCTCCTGGTGCATGGAGCCTGCTTCTCCCTCTGCCTGTGTCTCTGCCTCTCTGTCTCTCTCTGTGACTATCATAAAAAAAAGAATCGAATTGAATCGTGTTGAAAAAAATCATAAAGAATCAAATCGAAAAGAATCGAATTCCATGTAACGAAAAGATTCGAATTGAAAAGAATCGAATCGAAACAAAAGAATCGAATCGACATGAATCAAAAAGAATCGAAACAAAACGAATCGAAAAGAAACAAATCAAGTAGAATCTAAAAGAATCGAATCGAATCAAATCGAAAAAATTCAAACAGAATTGAATCGAAAAGAATCAAAACGAATCGAACCGAAGAGAATCGATTCGAATCAAAATAAAAAGTATCGTAACAAATCGAATCGAAAAGAATCATATCAAATAGAATCGAAAGAATGGAATCAAATCTAAAACAATCGAATCGAATCGAAAAGAATCTCATTGAATGGAATGGAATCGAAAAGAATACAATGGAATAGAATCGAAAGAAATCGAATAGAATCAAATCAAACCAAAAAGAATCGAATTGAATTGATCCTAACCAAATAAGCGAAATGAATCGACTCGAACCAAAAAAAACAAATCGAAAAGAATCTAATCTCAACGAAAATCATCGAAATGAATAGAATCGAAAAGAATCGAATTGAATCAAATCGAAAAGAATCGAATGGAATCCAATCGAAAAGAATCAAATTGAGTCGAATCGAAACAAATTGAATCCAATCGAAAAGAATCTAATTGAATCGAATCGAAAAGAATCGAATTCAATCAAAACGAATCGATTCGAATGGAATAGAAAAGAATAGAATAGAATCGAATCGAAAAGAATCAAATCGAATCGAAAAGAATCGAATCAAAACGAATTGAATCGAATCGAAAAGAAACGAATCGAACCGAATCAAAAAGAAAACAATCGAATCGAATCAAATACAAAAGAATCGCTTTGAAATGCATAGAAATGAAAAGAATCGAATCAATCGAATTGAAAACAATCGAATCGAAAAGAATCGAATCAAAAAAAGTCGAATCGAAACGAAAACAATCGAATCGAATCGAATCTAAAAGAATCGTATTGAATTGAATCGAGTCGAAAAGACTCGAATCAAAAAGACTCGAATCGAATTGAATCAAATCGAAAAGAATCTAATAGAAACCACTCGAACAGAATCAAATCGAAATGATTCAAAATGAATCGAATAGAATAGAATCGAAAAAAATCGAAACGAATCGAAAAAAACCGAAACGAAATGAATCGAAGAGAATCGATTAGAATCGAAATGAAAAGAATCGTATTGAATCGAATCGAAAAGAATCAAATCAAATCGAATCGAAAGAATTGAATCAAATCGAAAAGAATCCAATCGAATCGAAAAGAATCGAACTGAATGGAATCAAATCGAAAAGAATCGAATCGAATCGAAAAGAATCGAATCAAATTTAATGGAATCGAAAAGAATCGAATGGAATCGAAAAGAATCGAAATGAAACAAATCAGATCAAATGGAAAAGCATCAAATCGAATTGAAAAGAATCGAATCGAATCGAAATGAATCGAATCAAAAAGACTCGAATCGAAAAGAATCGAATCGAATCGAAAAGACTCGAATCGAATTAAAAATATCAAATCGAATCGAATCGAAAAGAATCGAATTGAAAAGACTCGAATTGAAACGAATCGATTTGAAACGAAAAGAATCGAATCGAATCGAATCGAATTGAAAGAATCGAATTGAATAGAAAAAAATCGAATAGAAAAGAATCGAACCGAAAAGAAAAGAATCAAATTGAATCAGTCGATTAAATTCTAGTCGAATCGAATCAAAAAGCATGAAATCGAGTCGAATAGAATCGAAAAGAATCGAATCGAATCCAAAAGAATCGAATCGAATCCAAAAGAATCGAATTGATTTGAATCAAAAGAGGTGAGTTGAATTGAATCCAAAAGGAACTAATCGAATCAAATCGAAAAAACTCGAATAGAATCAAATCGAATCAAAAACAATCGAATAGATTCGAATAAAAAAGAATCGAATTGAGGGATCCCTGGGTGGCGCAGCGGTTTAGCGCCTGCCTTTGGCCCAGGGCGCGATCCTGGAGACCCGGGATCGAATCCCACATCGGGCTCCTGGTGCATGGAGCCTGCTTCTCCCTCTGCCTGTGTCTCTGCCTCTCTGTCTCTCTCTGTGACTATCATTAAAAAAAGAATCGAATTGAATCGCGTTGAAAAAATCATAAAGAATCAAATCGAAAAGAATCGAATTCCATGTAACGAAAAGATTCGAATTGAAAAGAATCGAATCGAAACAAAAGAATCGAATCGAATCGACATGAATCAAAAAGAATCGAATCAAAACAAATCGAAAAGAAACAAATCAAGTAGAATCTAAAAGAATCGAATCGAATCCAATCGAAAAAATTCGAATAGAATTGAATCGAAAAGAATCAAAACGAATCGAACCGAAGAGAATCGATTCGAATCAAAATAAAAAGTATCGTATCAAATCGAATCGAAAAGAATCATATCAAATAGAATCGAAAGAATGGAATCAAATCTAAAACAATCGAATCGAATCGAAAAGAATCGCATTGAATGGAATAGAATCGAAAAGAATAGAATAGAATCGAAAGAAATCGAATAGAATCAAATCAAATCAAAAAGAATCGAATTGAATTGATCCTAACCAAAAGAAGCGAAATGAATCGACTCGAACCGAAAAAAACAAATCGAAAAGAATCTAATCTCAACGAAAATCATCGAAATGAATAGAATCGACAAGAATCGAATTGAATCAAATCGAAAAGAATCGAATGGAATCCAATCGAAAAGAATCAAATTGAGTCGAATCGAAACAAATTGAATCCAATCGAAAAGAATCTAATTGAATCGAATCGAAAAGAATCGAATTCAATCAAAACGAATCGATTCGAATGGAATAGAAAAGAATAGAATAGAATCGAATCGAAAAGAATCAAATCGAATCGAAAAGAATCGAATCAAAACGAATTGAATCGAATCGAAAAGAAACGAATCGAACCGAATCAAAAAGAAAACAATCGAATCGAATCAAATACAAAAGAATCGCTTTGAATAGCATAGAATTGAAAAGAATCGAATCAATCGAATTGGAAACAATCGAATCGAAAAGAATCGAATCAAAAAAAGTCGAATCGAAACGAAAACAATCGAATCGAATCGAATCTAAAAGAATCGTATTGAATTGAATCGAGTCGAAAAGACGCGAATCAAAAAGACTCGAATCGAATTGAAACAAATCGAAAAGAATCTAATAGAAACCACTCGAACAGAATCAAATCGAAATGAATCAATATGAATCGAATAGAATAGAATCGAAAAAAATCGAAACGAATCGAAACGAAATGAATCGAAGAGAATCGATTAGAATCGAAATGAAAAGAATCGTATTGAATCGAATCGAAAGAATCAAATCAAATTGAATCGAAAGAATTGAATCAAATCGAAAAGAATCCAATCGAATCGAAAAGAATCGAACTGAATGGAATCAAATCGAAAAGAATCGAATCGAATCGAAAAGAATCGAATCAAATTTAATGGAATCGAAAAGAATCGAATGGAATCGAAAAGAATCGAAATGAAACAAATCAGATCATATGGAAAAGCATCAAATCGAATTGAAAAGAATCGAATCGAATCGAAATGAATCGAATCAAAAAGACTCGAATCGAAAAGAATCGTATTGAAAAGAATCGAATCGAATCGAAAAGACTCGAATCGAATTAAAAATATCAAATCGAATCGAATCGAAAAGAATCGAATTGAAAAGACTCGAATTGAAACGAATCGATTTGAAACGAAAAGAATCGAATCGAATCGAATCGAATTGAAAGAATCGAATTGAATAGAAAAAAATCGAATAGAAAAGAATCGAACCGAAAAGAAAAGAATCAAATTGAATCAGTCGATTAAATTCTAGTCGAATCGAATCAAAAAGCATGAAATCGAGTCGAATCGAATCGAAAAGAATCGAATCGAATCGAAAAGAATCGAATTGTATCTAATCAAAAAGAATCGAATCGTATCGACTCGAATCGAAAAGAATCCAATTGCATCATCGAATGGAAACTAATCCAATTGAATACAATCGAAAAGAATCGAATCGAATCAAATCGAAAACAATCAAATTGAATTGATCGAAAAGAATCGAATTGAATCAAATCGAATCGAAATGAAAAGAATCGAATCGATTCAAATAGAAAAGAATCGAATCGAAACGAATCAAATCGACACGAAAAGAATCGAATCGAATCAAAAAGTATCGAATTGATTCGAAAACATTCGCATCGAAAAGAATCGAATTGAAATGAATCCGATCGAAATGAAAAGAATCTACTCGATTCGAATCCAAAAGAATCGAATCCAAAAGAATCGAATTGAATTGAATCAAAAGAAATGAATTGAATTGAATCAAAAAGGAACTAATCGCATCAAATCGAAAAAACTCGAATAGAATCAAATCGAATCAAAAAGAATCGAATAGATTCGAATAAAAAAGAATCGAATTGAGGGATCCCTGGGTGGCGCAGCGGTTTAGCGCCTGCCTTTGGCCCAGGGCGCGATCCTGGAGACACGGGATCGAATCCCACATCGGGCTCCTGGTGCATGGAGCCTGCTTCTCCCTCTGCCTGTGTCTCTGCCTATCTGTCTCTCTCTGTGACTATCATAAAAAAAAGAATCGAATTGAATCGTGTTGAAAAAAATCATAAAGAATCAAATCGAAAAGAATCGAATTCCATGTAACGAAAAGATTCGAATTGAAAAGAATAGAATCGAAACAAAAGAATCGAATCGACATGAATCAAAAAGAATCGAAACAAAACGAATCGAAAAGAAACAAATCAAGTAGAATCTAAAAGAACCGAATCGAATCAAATCGAAAAAATTCAAACAGAATTGAATCGAAAAGAATCAAAACGAATCGAACCGAAGAGAATCGATTCGATTCAAAATAAAAAGTATCGTAACAAATCGAATCGAAAAGAATCATATCAAATAGAATCGAAAGAATGGAATCAAATCTAAAACAATCGAATCGAATCGAAAAGAATCTCATTGAATGGAATGGAATCGAAAAGAATACAATGGAATAGAATCGAAAGAAATCGAATAGAATCAAATCAAACCAAAAGAATCGAATTGAATTGATCCTAACCAAAATAAGCGAAATGAATCGACTCGAACCGAAAAAAACAAATCGAAAAGAATCTAATCTCAACGAAAATCATCGAAATGAATAGAATCGAAAAGAATCGAATTGAATCAAATCGAAAAGAATCGAATGGAATCCAATCGAAAAGAATCAAATTGAGTCGAATCGAAACAAATTGAATCCAATCGAAAAGAATCTAATTGAATCGAATCGAAGAGAATCGAATTCAATCAAAACGAATCGATTCGAATGGAATAGAAAAGAATAGAATAGAATCGAATCGAAAAGAATCAAATCGAATCGAAAAGAATCGAATCAAAACGAATTGAATCGAATCGAAAAGAAACGAATCGAACCGAATCAAAAAGAAAACAATCGAATCGAATCAAATACAAAAGAATCGCTTTGAAATGCATAGAATTGAAAAGAATCGAATCAATCAAATTGAAAACAATCGAATCGAAAAGAATCGAATCAAAAAAAGTCGAATCGAAACGAAAACAATCGAATCGAATCGAATCTAAAAGAATCGTATTGAATTGAATCGAGTCGAAAAGACTCGAATCAAAAAGACTCGAATCGAATTGAATCAAATCGAAAAGAATCTAATAGAAACCACTCGAACAGAATCAAATCGAAATGATTCAAAATGAATCGAATAGAATAGAATCGAAAAAAATCGAAACGAATCGAAAAAAACCGAAACGAAATGAATCGAAGAGAATCGATTAGAATCGAAATGAAAAGAATCGTATTGAATCGAATCGAAAAGAATCAAATCAAATCGAATCGAAAGAATTGAATCAAATCGAAAAGAATCCAATCGAATCGAAAAGAATCGAACTGAATGGAATCAAATCGAAAAGAATCGAATCGAATCGAAAAGAATCGAATCAAATTTAATGGAATCGAAAAGAATCGAATGGAATCGAAAAGAATCGAAATGAAACAAATCAGATGAAATGGAAAAGCATCAAATCGAATTGAAAAGAATCGAACCGAATCGAAATGAATCGAATCAAAAAGACTCGAATCGAAAAGAATCGAATCGAATCGAAAAGACTCGAATCGAATTAAAAATATCAAATCGAATCGAATCGAAAAGAATCGAATTGAAAAGACTCGAATTGAAACGAATCGATTTGAAACGAAAAGAATCGAATCGAATCGAATCGAATTGAAAGAATCGAATTGAATAGAAAAAAATCGAATAGAAAAGAATCGAACCGAAAAGAAAAGAATCAAATTGAATCAGTCGATTAAATTCTAGTCGAATCGAATCAAAAAGCATGAAATCGAGTCGAATCGAATCGAAAAGAATCGAATCGAATCCAAAAGAATCGAATCGAATCCAAAAGAATCGAATTGATTTGAATCAAAAGAGGTGAGTTGAATTGAATCCAAAAGGAACTAATCGAATCAAATCGAAAAAACTCGAATAGAATCAAATCGAATCAAAAACAATCGAATAGATTCGAATCAAAAAGAATCGAATTGAGGGATCCCTGGGTGGCGCAGCGGTTTAGCGCCTGCCTTTGGCCCAGGGCGCGATCCTGGAGACCCGGGATCGAATCCCACATCGGGCTCCTGGTGCATGGAGCCTGCTTCTCCCTCTGCCTGTGTCTCTGCCTCTCTGTCTCTCTCTGTGACTATCATTAAAAAAAGAATCGAATTGAATCGCGTTGAAAAAATCATAAAGAATCAAATCGAAAAGAATCGAATTCCATGTAACGAAAAGATTCGAATTGAAAAGAATCGAATCGAAACAAAAGAATCGAATCGAATCGACATGAATCAAAAAGAATCGAATCAAAACGAATCGAAAAGAAACAAATCAAGTAGAATCTAAAAGAATCGAATCGAATCCAATCGAAAACATTCGAATAGAATTGAATCGAAAAGAATCAAAACGAATCGAACCGAAGAGAATCGATTCGAATCAAAATAAAAAGTATCGTATCAAATCGAATCGAAAAGAATCATATCAAAGAGAATCGAAAGAATGGAATCAAATCTAAAACAATCGAATCGAATCGAAAAGAATCGCATTGAATGGAATAGAATCGAAAAGAATAGAATAGAATCGAAAGAAATCGAATAGAATCAAATCAAATCAAAAAGAATCGAATTGAATTGATCCTAACCAAAAGAAGCGAAATGAATCGACTCGAACCGAAAAAAACAAATCGAAAAGAATCTAATCTCAACGAAAATCATCGAAATGAATAGAATCGACAAGAATCGAATTGAATCAAATCGAAAAGAATCGAATGGAATCCAATCGAAAAGAATCAAATTGAGTCGAATCGAAACAAATTGAATCCAATCGAAAAGAATCTAATTGAATCGAATCGAAAAGAATCGAATTCAATCAAAACGAATCGATTCGAATGGAATAGAAAAGAATAGAATCGAATCGAATCGAAAAGAATCAAATCGAATCGAAAAGAATCGAATCAAAACGAATTGAATCGAATCGAAAAGAAACGAATCGAACCGAATCAAAAAGAAAACAATCGAATCGAATCAAATACAAAAGAATCGCTTTGAATAGCATAGAATTGAAAAGAATCGAATCAATCGAATTGAAAACAATCGAATCGAAAAGAATCGAATCAAAAAAAGTCGAATCGAAACGAAAACAATCGAATCGAATCGAATCTAAAAGAATCGTATTGAATTGAATCGAGTCGAAAAGACGCGAATCAAAAAGACTCGAATCGAATTGAAACAAATCGAAAAGAATCTAATAGAAACCACTCGAACAGAATCAAATCGAAATGATTCAAAATGAATCGAATAGAATAGAATCGAAAAAAATCGAAACGAATCGAAACGAAATGAATCGAAGAGAATCGATTAGAATCGAAATGAAAAGAATCGTATTGAATCGAATCGAAAGAATCAAATCAAATTGAATCGAAAGAATTGAATCAAATCGAAAAGAATCCAATCGAATCGAAAAGAATCGAACTGAATGGAATCAAATCGAAAAGAATCGAATCGAATCGAAAAGAATCGAATCAAATTTAATGGAATCGAAAAGAATCGAATGGAATCGAAAAGAATCGAAATGAAACAAATCAGATCATATGGAAAAGCATCAAATCGAATTGAAAAGAATCGAATCGAATCGAAATGAATCGAATCAAAAAGACTCGAATCGAAAAGAATCGTATTGAAAAGAATCGAATCGAATCGAAAAGACTCGAATCGAATTAAAAATATCAAATCGAATCGAATCGAAAAGAATCGAATTGAAAAGACTCGAATTGAAACGAATCGATTTGAAACGAAAAGAATCGAATCGAATCGAATCGAATTGAAAGAATCGAATTGAATAGAAAAAAATCGAATAGAAAAGAATCGAACCGAAAAGAAAAGAATCAAATTGAATCAGTCGATTAAATTCTAGTCGAATCGAATCAAAAAGCATGAAATCGAGTCGAATCGAATCGAAAAGAATCGAATCGAATCGAAAAGAATCGAATTGTATCTAATCAAAAAGAATCGAATCGTATCGACTCGAATCGAAAAGAATCCAATTGCATCATCGAATGGAAACTAATCCAATTGAATACAATCGAAAAGAATCGAATCGAATCAAATCGAAAACAATCAAATTGAATTGATCGAAAAGAATCGAATTGAATCAAATCGAATCGAAATGAAAAGAATCGAATCGATTCAAATAGAAAAGAATCGAATCGAAACGAATCAAATCGACACGAAAAGAATCGAATCGAATCAAAAAGTATCGAATTGATTCGAAAACATTCGCATCGAAAAGAATCGAATTGAAATGAATCCGATCGAAATGAAAAGAATCTACTCGATTCGAATCCAAAAGAATCGAATCCAAAAGAATCGAATTGAATTGAATCAAAAGAAATGAATTGAATTGAATCAAAAAGGAACTAATCGCATCAAATCGAAAAAACTCGAATAGAATCAAATCGAATCAAAAAGAATCGAATAGATTCGAATAAAAAAGAATCGAATTGAGGGATCCCTGGGTGGCGCAGCGGTTTAGCGCCTGCCTTTGGCCCAGGGCGCGATCCTGGAGACACGGGATCGAATCCCACATCGGGCTCCTGGTGCATGGAGCCTGCTTCTCCCTCTGCCTGTGTCTCTGCCTATCTGTCTCTCTCTGTGACTATCATAAAAAAAAGAATCGAATTGAATCGTGTTGAAAAAAATCATAAAGAATCAAATCGAAAAGAATCGAATTCCATGTAACGAAAAGATTCGAATTGAAAAGAATCGAATCGAAACAAAAGAATCGAATCGACATGAATCAAAAAGAATCGAAACAAAACGAATCGAAAAGAAACAAATCAAGTAGAATCTAAAAGAATCGAATCGAATCAAATCGAAAAAATTCAAACAGAATTGAATCGAAAAGAATCAAAACGAATCGAACCGAAGAGAATCGATTCGAATCAAAATAAAAAGTATCGTAACAAATCGAATCGAAAAGAATCATATCAAATAGAATCGAAAGAATGGAATCAAATCTAAAACAATCGAATCGAATCGAAAAGAATCTCATTGAATGGAATGGAATCGAAAAGAATACAATGGAATAGAATCGAAAGAAATCGAATAGAATCAAATCAAACCAAAAAGAATCGAATTGAATTGATCCTAACCAAAAGAAGCGAAATGAATCGACTCGAACCGAAAAAAACAAATCGAAAAGAATCTAATCTCAACGAAAATCATCGAAATGAATAGAATCGAAAAGAATCGAATTGAATCAAATCAAAAAGAATCGAATGGAATCCAATCGAAAAGAATCAAATTGAGTCGAATCGAAACAAATTGAATCCAATCGAAAAGAATCTAATTGAATCGAATCGAAGAGAATCGAATTCAATCAAAACGAATCGATTCGAATGGAATAGAAAAGAATAGAATAGAATCGAATCGAAAAGAATCAAATCGAATCGAAAAGAATCGAATCAAAACGAATTGAATCGAATCGAAAAGAAACGAATCGAACCGAATCAAAAAGAAAACAATCGAATCGAATCAAATACAAAAGAATCGCTTTGAAATGCATAGAATTGAAAAGAATCGAATCAATCGAATTGGAAACAATCGAATCGAAAAGAATCGAATCAAAAAAAGTCGAATCGAAACGAAAACAATCGAATCGAATCGAATCTAAAAGAATCGTATTGAATTGAATCGAGTCGAAAAGACTCGAATCAAAAAGACTCGAATCGAATTGAATCAAATCGAAAAGAATCTAATAGAAACCACTCGAACAGAATCAAATCGAAATGATTCAAAATGAATCGAATAGAATAGAATCGAAAAAAATCGAAACGAATCGAAAAAAACCGAAACGAAATGAATCGAAGAGAATCGATTAGAATCGAAATGAAAAGAATCGTATTGAATCGAATCGAAAAGAATCAAATCAAATCGAATCGAAAGAATTGAATCAAATCGAAAAGAATCCAATCGAATCGAAAAGAATCGAACTGAATGGAATCAAATCGAAAAGAATCGAATCGAATCGAAAAGAATCGAATCAAATTTAATGGAATCGAAAAGAATCGAATTGAATCGAAAAGAATCGAAATGAAACAAATCAGATCAAATGGAAAAGCATCAAATCGAATTGAAAAGAATCGAATCGAATCGAAATGAATCGAATCAAAAAGACTCGAATCGAAAAGAATCGAATCGAATCGAAAAGACTCGAATCGAATTAAAAATATCAAATCGAATCGAATCGAAAAGAATCGAATTGAAAAGACTCGAATTGAAACGAATCGATTTGAAACGAAAAGAATCGAATCGAATCGAATCGAATTGAAAGAATCGAATTGAATAGAAAAAAATCGAATAGAAAAGAATCGAACCGAAAAGAAAAGAATCAAATTGAATCAGTCGATTAAATTCTAGTCGAATCGAATCAAAAAGCATGAAATCGAGTCGAATAGAATCGAAAAGAATCGAATCGAATCCAAAAGAATCGAATCGAATCCAAAAGAATCGAATTGATTTGAATCAAAAGAGGTGAGTTGAATTGAATCCAAAAGGAACTAATCGAATCAAATCGAAAAAACTCGAATAGAATCAAATCGAATCAAAAAGAATCGAATAGATTCGAATCAAAAAGAATCGAATTGAGGGATCCCTGGGTGGCGCAGCGGTTTAGCGCCTGCCTTTGGCCCAGGGCGCGATCCTGGAGACCCGGGATCGAATCCCACATCGGGCTCCTGGTGCATGGAGCCTGCTTCTCCCTCTGCCTGTGTCTCTGCCTCTCTGTCTCTCTCTGTGACTATCATTAAAAAAAGAATCGAATTGAATCGCGTTGAAAAAATCATAAAGAATCAAATCGAAAAGAATCGAATTCCATGTAACGAAAAGATTCGAATTGAAAAGAATCGAATCGAAACAAAAGAATCGAATCGAATCGACATGAATCAAAAAGAATCGAATCAAAACCAATCGAAAAGAAACAAATCAAGTAGAATCTAAAAGAATCGAATCGAATCCAATCGAAAACATTCGAATAGAATTGAATCGAAAAGAATCAAAACGAATCGAACCGAAGAGAATCGATTCGAATCAAAATAAAAAGTATCGTATCAAATCGAATCGAAAAGAATCATATCAAATAGAATCGAAAGAATGGAATCAAATCTAAAACAATCGAATGGAATCGAAAAGAATCGCATTGAATGGAATAGAATCGAAAAGAATAGAATAGAATCGAAAGAAATCGAATAGAATCAAATCAAATCAAAAAGAATCGAATTGAATTGATCCTAACCAAAAGAAGCGAAATGAATCGACTCGAACCGAAAAAAACAAATCGAAAAGAATCTAATCTCAACGAAAATCATCGAAATGAATAGAATCGACAAGAATCGAATTGAATCAAATCGAAAAGAATCGAATGGAATCCAATCGAAAAGAATCAAATTGAGTCGAATCGAAACAAATTGAATCCAATCGAAAAGAATCTAATTGAATCGAATCGAAAAGAATCGAATTCAATCAAAACGAATCGATTCGAATGGAATAGAAAAGAATAGAATAGAATCGAATCGAAAAGAATCAAATCGAATCGAAAAGAATCGAATCAAAACGAATTGAATCGAATCGAAAAGAAACGAATCGAACCGAATCAAAAAGAAAACAATCGAATCGAATCAAATACAAAAGAATCGCTTTGAATAGCATATAATTGAAAAGAATCGAATCAATCGAATTGGAAACAATCGAATCGAAAAGAATCGAATCAAAAAATGTCGAATCGAAACGAAAACAATCGAATCGAATCGAATCTAAAAGAATCGTATTGAATTGAATCCAGTCGAAAAGACGCGAATCAAAAAGACTCGAATCGAATTGAAACAAATCGAAAAGAATCTAATAGAAACCACTCGAACAGAATCAAATCGAAATGATTCAAAATGAATCGAATAGAATAGAATCGAAAAAAATCGAAACGAATCGAAACGAAATGAATCGAAGAGAATCGATTAGAATCGAAATGAAAAGAATCGTATTGAATCGAATCGAAAGAATCAAATCAAATTGAATCGAAAGAATTGAATCAAATCGAAAAGAATCCAATCGAATCGAAAAGAATCGAACTGAATGGAATCAAATCGAAAAGAATCGAATCGAATCGAAAAGAATCGAATCAAATTTAATGGAATCGAAAAGAATCGAATGGAATCGAAAAGAATCGAAATGAAACAAATCAGATCATATGGAAAAGCATCAAATCGAATTGAAAAGAATCGAATCGAATCGAAATGAATCGAATCAAAAAGACTCGAATCGAAAAGAATCGTATTGAAAAGAATCGAATCGAATCGAAAAGACTCGAATCGAATTAAAAATATCAAATCGAATCGAATCGAAAAGAATCGAATTGAAAAGACTCGAATTGAAACGAATCGATTTGAAACGAAAAGAATCGAATCGAATCGAATCGAATTGAAAGAATCGAATTGAATAGAAAAAAATCGAATAGAAAAGAATCGAACCGAAGAGAAAAGAATCAAATTGAATCAGTCGATTAAATTCTAGTCGAATCGAATCAAAAAGAATGAAATCGAGTCGAATCGAATCGAAAAGAATCGAATCGAATCGAAAAGAATCGAATTGTATCTAATCAAAAAGAATCGAATCGTATCGACTCGAATCGAAAAGAATCCAATTGCATCATCGAATGGAAACTAATCCAATTGAATACAATCGAAAAGAATCGAATCGAATCAAATCGAAATCAATCAAATTGAATTGATCGAAAAGAATCGAATTGAATCAAATCGAATCGAAATGAAAAGAATCGAATCGATTCAAATAGAAAAGAATCGAATCGAAACGAATCAAATCGACACGAAAAGAATCGAATCGAATCAAAAAGTATCGAATTGATTCGAAAACATTCGCATCGAAAAGAATCGAATTGAAATGAATCCGATCGAAATGAAAAGAATTTACTCGATTCGAATCCAAAAGAATCGAATCCAAAAGAATCGAATTGAATTGAATCAAAAGAAATGAATTGAATTGAATCAAAAAGGAACTAATCGAATCAAATCGAAAAAACTCGAATAGAATCAAATCGAATCAAAAAGAATCGAATAGATTCGAATAAAAAAGAATCGAATTGAGGGATCCCTGGGTGGCGCAGCAGTTTAGCGCCTGCCTTTGGCCCAGGGCGCGATCCTGGAGACACGGGATCGAATCCCACATCGGGCTCCTGGTGCATGGAGCCTGCTTCTCCCTCTGCCTGTGTCTCTGCCTATCTGTCTCTCTCTGTGACTATCATAAAAAAAAGAATCGAATTGAATCGTGTTGAAAAAAATCATAAAGAATCAAATCGAAAAGAATCGAATTCCATGTAACGAAAAGATTCGAATTGAAAAGAATCGAATCGAAACAAAAGAATCGAATCGACATGAATCAAAAAGAATCGAAACAAAACGAATCGAAAAGAAACAAATCAAGTAGAATCTAAAAGAATCGAATCGAATCAAATCGAAAAAATTCAAACAGAATTGAATCGAAAAGAATCAAAACGAATCGAACCGAAGAGAATCGATTCGAATCAAAATAAAAAGTATCGTAACAAATCGAATCGAAAAGAATCATATCAAATAGAATCGAAAGAATGGAATCAAATCTAAAACAATCGAATCGAATCGAAAAGAATCTCATTGAATGGAATGGAATCGAAAAGAATACAATGGAATAGAATCGAAAGAAATCGAATAGAA
Organism: Canis aureus; assembly: GCF_053574225.1. NCBI lineage: Eukaryota > Metazoa > Chordata > Mammalia > Carnivora > Canidae > Canis > Canis aureus. The sequence continues at coordinate 24,964,423 of NC_135648.1, forward strand.
TCAAATCAAACCAAAAAGAATCGAATTGAATTGATCCTAACCAAATAAGCGAAATGAATCGACTCGAACCAAAAAAAACAAATCGAAAAGAATCTAATCTCAACGAAAATCATCGAAATGAATAGAATCGAAAAGAATCGAATTGAATCAAATCGAAAAGAATCGAATGGAATCCAATCGAAAAGAATCAAATTGAGTCGAATCGAAACAAATTGAATCCAATCGAAAAGAATCTAATTGAATCGAATCGAAAAGAATCGAATTCAATCAAAACGAATCGATTCGAATGGAATAGAAAAGAATAGAATAGAATCGAATCGAAAAGAATCAAATCGAATCGAAAAGAATCGAATCAAAACGAATTGAATCGAATCGAAAAGAAACGAATCGAACCGAATCAAAAAGAAAACAATCGAATCGAATCAAATACAAAAGAATCGCTTTGAAATGCATAGAATTGAAAAGAATCGAATCAATCGAATTGAAAACAATCGAATCGAAAAGAATCGAATCAAAAAAAGTCGAATCGAAACGAAAACAATCGAATCGAATCGAATCTAAAAGAATCGTATTGAATTGAATCGAGTCGAAAAGACTCGAATCAAAAAGACTCGAATCGAATTGAATCAAATCGAAAAGAATCTAATAGAAACCACTCGAACAGAATCAAATCGAAATGATTCAAAATGAATCGAATAGAATAGAATCGAAAAAAATCGAAACGAATCGAAACGAATTGAATCGAAGAGAATCGATTAGAATCGAAATGAAAAGAATCGTATTGAATCGAATCGAAAAGAATCAAATCAAATCGAATCGAAAGAATTGAATCAAATCGAAAAGAATCCAATCGAATCGAAAAGAATCGAACTGAATGGAATCAAATCGAAAAGAATCGAATCGAATCGAAAAGAAACGAATCAAATTTAATGGAATCGAAAAGAATCGAATTGAATCGAAAAGAATCGAAATGAAACAAATCAGATCAAATGGAAAAGCATCAAATCGAATTGAAAAGAATCGAATCGAATCGAAATGAATCGAATCAAAAAGACTCGAATCGAAAAGAATCGAATCGAATCGAAAAGACTCGAATCGAATTAAAAATATCAAATCGAATCGAATCGAAAAGAATCGAATTGAAAAGACTCGAATTGAAACGAATCGATTTGAAACGAAAAGAATCGAATCGAATCGAATTGAAAGAATCGTATTGAATAGAAAAAAATCGAATAGAAAAGAATCGAACCGAAAAGAAAAGAATCAAATTGAATCAGTCGATTAAATTCTAGTCGAATCGAATCAAAAAGCATGAAATCGAGTCGAATCGAATCGAAAAGAATCGAATCGAATCCAAAAGAATCGAATCGAATCCAAAAGAATCGAATTGATTTGAATCAAAAGAGGTGAGTTGAATTGAATCCAAAAGGAACTAATCGAATCAAATCGAAAAAACTCGAATAGAATCAAATCGAATCAAAAACAATCGAATAGATTCGAATAAAAAAGAATCGAATTGAGGGATCCCTGGGTGGCGCAGCGGTTTAGCGCCTGCCTTTGGCCCAGGGCGCGATCCTGGAGACCCGGGATCGAATCCCACATCGGGCTCCTGGTGCATGGAGCCTGCTTCTCCCTCTGCCTCTGTCTCTGCCTCTCTGTCTCTCTCTGTGACTATCATTAAAAAAAGAATCGAATTGAATCGCGTTGAAAAAATCATAAAGAATCAAATCGAAAAGAATCGAATTCCATGTAACGAAAAGATTCGAATTGAAAAGAATCGAATCGAAACAAAAGAATCGAATCGAATCGAAATGAATCAAAAAGAATCGAATCAAAACAAATCGAAAAGAAACAAATCAAGTAGAATCTAAAAGAATCGAATCGAATCCAATCGAAAAAATTCGAATAGAATTGAATCGAAAAGAATCAAAACGAATCGAACCGAAGAGAATCGATTCGAATCAAAATAAAAAGTATCGTATCAAATCGAATCGAAAAGAATCATATCAAATAGAATCGAAAGAATGGAATCAAATCTAAAACAATCGAATCGAATCGAAAAGAATCGCATTGAATGGAATAGAATCGAAAAGAATAGAATAGAATCGAAAGAAATCGAATAGAATCAAATCAAATCAAAAAGAATCGAATTGAATTGATCCTAACCAAAAGAAGCGAAATGAATCGACTCGAACCGAAAAAAACAAATCGAAAAGAATCTAATCTCAACGAAAATCATCGAAATGAATAGAATCGAAAAGAATCGAATTGAATCAAATCGAAAAGAATCGAATGGAATCCAATCGAAAAGAATCAAATTGAGTCGAATCGAAACAAATTGAATCCAATCGAAAAGAATCTAATTGAATCGAATCGAAAAGAATCGAATTCAATCAAAACGAATCGATTCGAATGGAATAGAAAAGAATAGAATCGAATCGAATCGAAAAGAATCAAATCGAATCGAAAGAATCGAATCAAAACGAATTGAATCGAATCGAAAAGAAACGAATCGAACCGAATCAAAAAGAAAACAATCGAATCGAATCAAATACAAAAGAATCGCTTTGAATAGCATAGAATTGAAAAGAATCGAATCAATCGAATTGAAAACAATCGAATCGAAAAGAATCGAATCAAAAAAAGTCGAATCGAAACGAAAACAATCGAATCGAATCGAATCTAAAAGAATCGTATTGAATTGAATCGAGTCGAAAAGACGCGAATCAAAAAGACTCGAATCGAATTGAAACAAATCGAAAAGAATCTAATAGAAACCACTCGAACAGAATCAAATCGAAATGATTCAAAATGAATCGAATAGAATAGAATCGAAAAAAATCGAAACGAATCGAAACGAAATGAATCGAAGAGAATCGATTAGAATCGAAATGAAAAGAATCGTATTGAATCGAATCGAAAGAATCAAATCAAATTGAATCGAAAGAATTGAATCAAATCGAAAAGAATCCAATCGAATCGAAAAGAATCGAACTGAATGGAATCAAATCGAAAAGAATCGAATCGAATCGAAAAGAATCGAATCAAATTTAATGGAATCGAAAAGAATCGAATGGAATCGAAAAGAATCGAAATGAAACAAATCAGATCATATGGAAAAGCATCAAATCGAATTGAAAAGAATCGAATCGAATCGAAATGAATCGAATCAAAAAGACTCGAATCGAAAAGAATCGTATTGAAAAGAATCGAATCGAATCGAAAAGACTCGAATTGAATTAAAAATATCAAATCGAATCGAATCGAAAAGAATCGAATTGAAAAGACTCGAATTGAAACGAATCGATTTGAAACGAAAAGAATCGAATCGAATCGAATCGAATTGAAAGAATCGAATTGAATAGAAAAAAATCGAATAGAAAAGAATCGAACCGAAGAGAAAAGAATCAAATTGAATCAGTCGATTAAATTCTAGTCGAATCGAATCAAAAAGAATGAAATCGAGTCGAATCGAATCGAAAAGAATCGAATCGAATCGAAAAGAATCGAATTGTATCTAATCAAAAAGAATCGAATCGTATCGACTCGAATCGAAAAGAATCCAATAGCATCATCGAATGGAAACTAATCCAATTGAATAGAATCGAAAAGAATCGAATCGAATCAAATCGAAATCAATCAAATTGAATTGATCGAAAAGAATCGAATTGAATCAAATCGAATCGAAATGAAAAGAATCGAATCGATTCAAATAGAAAAGAATCGAATCGAAAAGAATCAAATCGACACGAAAAGAATCGAATCGAATCAAAAAGTATCGAATTGATTCGAAAACATTCGCATCGAAAAGAATCGAATTGAAATGAATCCGATCGAAATGAAAAGAATCTACTCGATTCGAATCCAAAAGAATCGAATCCAAAAGAATCGAATCGAATCCAAAAGAATCGAATTGATTTGAATCAAAAGAAGTGAATTGAATTGAATCCAAAAGGAACTAATCGAATCAAATCGAAAAAACTCGAATAGAATCAAATCGAATCAAAAAGAATCGAATAGATTCGAATCAAAAAGAATCGAATTGAGGGATCCCTGGGTGGCGCAGCGGTTTAGCGCCTGCCTTTGGCCCAGGGCGCGATCCTGGAGACCCGGGATCGAATCCCACATCGGGCTCCTGGTGCATGGAGCCTGCTTCTCCCTCTGCCTGTGTCTCTGCCTCTCTGTCTCTCTCTGTGACTATCATTAAAAAAAGAATCGAATTGAATCGCGTTGAAAAAAATCATAAAGAATCAAATCGAAAAGAATCGAATTCCATGTAACGAAAAGATTCGAATTGAAAAGAATCGAATCGAAACAAAAGAATCGAATCGAATCGACATGAATCAAAAAGAATCGAATCAAAACGAATCGAAAAGAAACAAATCAAGTAGAATCTAAAAGAATCGAATCGAATCCAATCGAAAACATTCGAATAGAATTGAATCGAAAAGAATCAAAACGAATCGAACCGAAGAGAATCGATTCGAATCAAAATAAAAAGTATCGTATCAAATCGAATCGAAAAGAATCATATCAAATAGAATCGAAAGAATGGAATCAAATCTAAAACAATCGAATCGAATCGAAAAGAATCGCATTGAATGGAATAGAATCGAAAAGAATAGAATAGAATCGAAAGAAATCGAATAGAATCAAATCAAATCAAAAAGAATCGAATTGAATTGATCCTAACCAAAAGAAGCGAAATGAATCGACTCGAACCGAAAAAAACAAATCGAAAAGAATCTAATCTCAACGAAAATCATCGAAATGAATAGAATCGAAAAGAATCGAATTGAATCAAATCGAAAAGAATCGAATGGAATCCAATCGAAAAGAATCAAATTGAGTCGAATCGAAACAAATTGAATCCAATCGAAAAGAATCTAATTGAATCGAATCGAAAAGAATCGAATTCAATCAAAACGAATCGATTCGAATGGAATAGAAAAGAATAGAATCGAATCGAATCGAAAAGAATCAAATCGAATCGAAAGAATCGAATCAAAACGAATTGAATCGAATCGAAAAGAAACGAATCGAACCGAATCAAAAAGAAAACAATCGAATCGAATCAAATACAAAAGAATCGCTTTGAATAGCATAGAATTGAAAAGAATCGAATCAATCGAATTGAAAACAATCGAATCGAAAAGAATCGAATCAAAAAAAGTCGAATCGAAACGAAAACAATCGAATCGAATCGAATCTAAAAGAATCGTATTGAATTGAATCGAGTCGAAAAGACGCGAATCAAAAAGACTCGAATCGAATTGAAACAAATCGAAAAGAATCTAATAGAAACCACTCGAACAGAATCAAATCGAAATGATTCAAAATGAATCGAATAGAATAGAATCGAAAAAAATCGAAACGAATCGAAACGAAATGAATCGAAGAGAATCGATTAGAATCGAAATGAAAAGAATCGTATTGAATCGAATCGAAAGAATCAAATCAAATTGAATCGAAAGAATTGAATCAAATCGAAAAGAATCCAATCGAATCGAAAAGAATCGAACTGAATGGAATCAAATCGAAAAGAATCGAATCGAATCGAAAAGAATCGAATCAAATTTAATGGAATCGAAAAGAATCGAATGGAATCGAAAAGAATCGAAATGAAACAAATCAGATCATATGGAAAAGCATCAAATCGAATTGAAAAGAATCGAATCGAATCGAAATGAATCGAATCAAAAAGACTCGAATCGAAAAGAATCGTATTGAAAAGAATCGAATCGAATCGAAAAGACTCGAATTGAATTAAAAATATCAAATCGAATCGAATCGAAAAGAATCGAATTGAAAAGACTCGAATTGAAACGAATCGATTTGAAACGAAAAGAATCGAATCGAATCGAATCGAATTGAAAGAATCGAATTGAATAGAAAAAAATCGAATAGAAAAGAATCGAACCGAAGAGAAAAGAATCAAATTGAATCAGTCGATTAAATTCTAGTCGAATCGAATCAAAAAGAATGAAATCGAGTCGAATCGAATCGAAAAGAATCGAATCGAATCGAAAAGAATCGAATTGTATCTAATCAAAAAGAATCGAATCGTATCGACTCGAATCGAAAAGAATCCAATAGCATCATCGAATGGAAACTAATCCAATTGAATAGAATCGAAAAGAATCGAATCGAATCAAATCGAAATCAATCAAATTGAATTGATCGAAAAGAATCGAATTGAATCAAATCGAATCGAAATGAAAAGAATCGAATCGATTCAAATAGAAAAGAATCGAATCGAAAAGAATCAAATCGACACGAAAAGAATCGAATCGAATCAAAAAGTATCGAATTGATTCGAAAACATTCGCATCGAAAAGAATCGAATTGAAATGAATCCGATCGAAATGAAAAGAATCTACTCGATTCGAATCCAAAAGAATCGAATCCAAAAGAATCGAATCGAATCCAAAAGAATCGAATTGATTTGAATCAAAAGAAGTGAATTGAATTGAATCCAAAAGGAACTAATCGAATCAAATCGAAGAAACTCGAATAGAATCAAATCGAATCAAAAAGAATCGAATAGATTCGAATCAAAAAGAATCGAATTGAGGGATCCCTGGGTGGCGCAGCGGTTTAGCGCCTGCCTTTGGCCCAGGGCGCGATCCTGGAGACCCGGGATCGAATCCCACATCGGGCTCCTGGTGCATGGAGCCTGCTTCTCCCTCTGCCTGTGTCTCTGCCTCTGTGTCTCTCTCTGTGACTATCATTAAAAAAAGAATCGAATTGAATCGCGTTGAAAAAAATCATAAAGAATCAAATCGAAAAGAATCGAATTCCATGTAACGAAAAGATTCGAATTGAAAAGAATCGAATCGAAACAAAAGAATCGAATCGAATCGACATGAATCAAAAAGAATCGAATCAAAACGAATCGAAAAGAAACAAATCAAGTAGAATCTAAAAGAATCGAATCGAATCCAATCGAAAAAATTCGAATAGAATTGAATCGAAAAGAATCAAAACGAATCGAACCGAAGAGAATCGATTCGAATCAAATTAAAAAGTATCGTATCAAATCGAATCGAAAAGAATCATATCAAATAGAATCGAAAGAATGGAATCAAATCTAAAACAATCGAATCGAATCGAAAACAATCGCATTGAATGGAATAGAATCGAAAAGAATAGAATAGAATCGAAAGAAATCGAATAGAATCAAATCAAATCAAAAAGAATCGAATTGAATTGATCCTAACCAAAAGAAGCGAAATGAATCGACTCGAACCGAAAAAAACAAATCGAAAAGAATCTAATCTCAACGAAAATCATCGAAATGAATAGAATCGACAAGAATCGAATTGAATCAAATCGAAAAGAATCGAATGGAATCCAATCGAAAAGAATCAAATTGAGTCGAATCGAAACAAATTGAATCCAATCGAAAAGAATCTAATTGAATCGAATCGAAAAGAATCGAATTCAATCAAAACGAATCGATTCGAATGGAATAGAAAAGAATAGAATAGAATCGAATCGAAAAGAATCAAATCGAATCGAAAAGAATCGAATCAAAACGAATTGAATCGAATCGAAAAGAAACGAATCGAACCGAATCAAAAAGAAAACAATCGAATCGAATCAAATACAAAAGAATCGCTTTGAATAGCATAGAATTGAAAAGAATCGAATCAATCGAATTGGAAACAATCGAATCGAAAAGAATCGAATCAAAAAAAGTCGAATCGAAACGAAAACAATCGAATCGAATCGAATCTAAAAGAATCGTATTGAATTGAATCGAGTCGAAAAGACGCGAATCAAAAAGACTCGAATCGAATTGAAACAAATCGAAAAGAATCTAATAGAAACCACTCGAACAGAATCAAATCGAAATGATTCAAAATGAATCGAATAGAATAGAATCGAAAAAAATCGAAACGAATCGAAACGAAATGAATCGAAGAGAATCGATTAGAATCGAAATGAAAAGAATCGTATTGAATCGAATCGAAAGAATCAAATCAAATTGAATCGAAAGAATTGAATCAAATCGAAAAGAATCCAATCGAATCGAAAAGAATCGAACTGAATGGAATCAAATCGAAAAGAATCGAATCGAATCGAAAAGAATCGAATCAAATTTAATGGAATCGAAAAGAATCGAATGGAATCGAAAAGAATCGAAATGAAACAAATCAGATCATATGGAAAAGCATCAAATCGAATTGAAAAGAATCGAATCGAATCGAAATGAATCGAATCAAAAAGACTCGAATCGAAAAGAATCGTATTGAAAAGAATCGAATCGAATCGAAAAGACTCGAATCGAATTAAAAATATCAAATCGAATCGAATCGAAAAGAATCGAATTGAAAAGACTCGAATTGAAACGAATCGATTTGAAACGAAAAGAATCGAATCGAATCGAATTGAAAGAATCGAATTGAATAGAAAAAAATCGAATAGAAAAGAATCGAACCGAAAAGAAAAGAATCAAATTGAATCAGTCGATTAAATTCTAGTCGAATCGAATCAAAAAGCATGAAATCGAGTCGAATCGAATCGAAAAGAATCGAATCGAAAAGAATCGAATTGTATCTAATCAAAAAGAATCGAATCGTATCGACTCGAATCGAAAAGAATCCAATTGCATCATCGAATGGAAACTAATCCAATTGAATACAATCGAAAAGAATCGAATCGAATCAAATCGAAATCAATCAAATTGAATTGATCGAAAAGAATCGAATTGAATCAAATCGAATCGAAATGAAAAGAATCGAATCGATTCAAATGGAAAAGAATCGAATCGAAAAGAATCAAATCGACACGAAAAGAATCGAATCGAATCAAAAAGTATCGAATTGATTCGAAAACATTCGCATCGAAAAGAATCGAATTGAAATGAATCCGATCGAAATGAAAAGAATCTACTCGATTCGAATCCAAAAGAATCGAATCCAAAAGAATCGAATCGAATCCAAAAGAATCGAATTGATTTGAATCAAAAGAAGTGAATTGAATTGAATCCAAAAGGAACTAATCGAATCAAATCGAAGAAACTCGAATAGAATCAAATCGAATCAAAAAGAATCGAATAGATTCGAATCAAAAAGAATCGAATTGAGGGATCCCTGGGTGGCGCAGCGGTTTAGCGCCTGCCTTTGGCCCAGGGCGCGATCCTGGAGACCCGGGATCGAATCCCACATCGGGCTCCTGGTGCATGGAGCCTGCTTCTCCCTCTGCCTGTGTCTCTGCCTCTCTGTCTCTCTCTGTGACTATCATTAAAAAAAGAATCGAATTGAATCGCGTTGAAAAAAATCATAAAGAATCAAATCGAAAAGAATCGAATTCCATGTAACGAAAAGATTCGAATTGAAAAGAATCGAATCGAAACAAAAGAATCGAATCGAATCGACATGAATCAAAAAGAATCGAATCAAAACGAATCGAAAAGAAACAAATCAAGTAGAATCTAAAAGAATCGAATCGAATCCAATCGAAAAAATTCGAATAGAATTGAATCGAAAAGAATCAAAACGAATCGAACCGAAGAGAATCGATTCGAATCAAAATAAAAAGTATCGTATCAAATCGAATCGAAAAGAATCATATCAAATAGAATCGAAAGAATGGAATCAAATCTAAAACAATCGAATCGAATCGAAAAGAATCGCATTGAATGGAATAGAATCGAAAAGAATAGAATAGAATCGAAAGAAATCGAATAGAATCAAATCAAATCAAAAAGAATCGAATTGAATTGATCCTAACCAAAAGAAGCGAAATGAATCGACTCGAACCGAAAAAAACAAATCGAAAAGAATCTAATCTCAACGAAAATCATCGAAATGAATAGAATCGAAAAGAATCGAATTGAATCAAATCGAAAAGAATCGAATGGAATCCAATCGAAAAGAATCAAATTGAGTCGAATCGAAACAAATTGAATCCAATCGAAAAGAATCTAATTGAATCGAATCGAAAAGAATCGAATTCAATCAAAACGAATCGATTCGAATGGAATAGAAAAGAATAGAATAGAATCGAATCGAAAAGAATCAAATCGAATCGAAAAGAATCGAATCAAAACGAATTGAATCGAATCGAAAAGAAACGAATCGAACCGAATCAAAAAGAAAACAATCGAATCGAATCAAATACAAAAGAATCGCTTTGAATAGCATAGAATTGAAAAGAATCGAATCAATCGAATTGGAAACAATCGAATCGAAAAGAATCGAATCAAAAAAAGTCGAATCGAAACGAAAACAATCGAATCGAATCGAATCTAAAAGAATCGTATTGAATTGAATCGAGTCGAAAAGACGCGAATCAAAAAGACTCGAATCGAATTGAAACAAATCGAAAAGAATCTAATAGAAACCACTCGAACAGAATCAAATCGAAATGATTCAAAATGAATCGAATAGAATAGAATCGAAAAAAATCGAAACGAATCGAAACGAAATGAATCGAAGAGAATCGATTAGAATCGAAATGAAAAGAATCGTATTGAATCGAATCGAAAGAATCAAATCAAATTGAATCGAAAGAATTGAATCAAATCGAAAAGAATCCAATCGAATCGAAAAGAATCGAACTGAATGGAATCAAATCGAAAAGAATCGAATCGAATCGAAAAGAATCGAATCAAATTTAATGGAATCGAAAAGAATCGAATGGAATCGAAAAGAATCGAAATGAAACAAATCAGATCATATGGAAAAGCATCAAATCGAATTGAAAAGAATCGAATCGAATCGAAATGAATCGAATCAAAAAGACTCGAATCGAAAAGAATCGTATTGAAAAGAATCGAATCGAATCGAAAAGACTCGAATCGAATTAAAAATATCAAATCGAATCGAATCGAAAAGAATCGAATTGAAAAGACTCGAATTGAAACGAATCGATTTGAAACGAAAAGAATCGAATCGAATCGAATTGAAAGAATCGAATTGAATAGAAAAAAATCGAATAGAAAAGAATCGAACCGAAAAGAAAAGAATCAAATTGAATCAGTCGATTAAATTCTAGTCGAATCGAATCAAAAAGAATGAAATCGAGTCGAATCGAATCGAAAAGAATCGAATCGAATCGAAAAGAATCGAATTGTATCTAATCAAAAAGAATCGAATCGTATCGACTCGAATCGAAAAGAATCCAATTGCATCATCGAATGGAAACTAATCCAATTGAATACAATCGAAAAGAATCGAATCGAATCAAATCGAAATCAATCAAATTGAATTGATCGAAAAGAATCGAATTGAATCAAATCGAATCGAAATGAAAAGAATCGAATCGATTCAAATGGAAAAGAATCGAATCGAAAAGAATCAAATCGACACGAAAAGAATCGAATCGAATCAAAAAGTATCGAATTGATTCGAAAACATTCGCATCGAAAAGAATCGAATTGAAATGAATCCGATCGAAATGAAAAGAATCTACTCGATTCGAATCCAAAAGAATCGAATCCAAAAGAATCGAATCGAATCCAAAAGAATCGAATTGATTTGAATCAAAAGAAGTGAATTGAATTGAATCCAAAAGGAACTAATCGAATCAAATCGAAGAAACTCGAATAGAATCAAATCGAATCAAAAAGAATCGAATAGATTCGAATCAAAAAGAATCGAATTGAGGGATCCCTGGGTGGCGCAGCGGTTTAGCGCCTGCCTTTGGCCCAGGGCGCGATCCTGGAGACCCGGGATCGAATCCCACATCGGGCTCCTGGTGCATGGAGCCTGCTTCTCCCTCTGCCTGTGTCTCTGCCTCTCTGTCTCTTTCTGTGACTATCATTAAAAAAAGAATCGAATTGAATCGCGTTGAAAAAAATCATAAAGAATCAAATCGAAAAGAATCGAATTCCATGTAACGAAAAGATTCGAATTGAAAAGAATCGAATCGAAACAAAAGAATCGAATCGAATCGACATGAATCAAAAAGAATCGAATCAAAACGAATCGAAAAGAAACAAATCAAGTAGAATCTAAAAGAATCGAATCGAATCCAATCGAAAAAATTCGAATAGAATTGAATCGAAAAGAATCAAAACGAATCGAACCGAAGAGAATCGATTCGAATCAAAATAAAAAGTATCGTATCAAATCGAATCGAAAAGAATCATATCAAATAGAATCGAAAGAATGGAATCAAATCTAAAACAATCGAATCGAATCGAAAAGAATCGCATTGAATGGAATAGAATCGAAAAGAATAGAATAGAATCGAAAGAAATCGAATAGAATCAAATCAAATCAAAAAGAATCGAATTGAATTGATCCTAACCAAAAGAAGATAAATGAATCGACTCGAACCGAAAAAAACAAATCGAAAAGAATCTAATCTCAACGAAAATCATCGAAATGAATAGAATCGAAAAGAATCGAATTGAATCAAATCGAAAAGAATCGAATGGAATCCAATCGAAAAGAATCAAATTGAGTCGAATCGAAACAAATTGAATCCAATCGAAAAGAATCTAATTGAATCGAATCGAAAAGAATCGAATTCAATCAAAACGAATCGATTCGAATGGAATAGAAAAGAATAGAATAGAATAGAATCGAAAAGAATCAAATCAAATCGAAAAGAATCGAATCAAAACGAATTGAATCGAATCGAAAAGAAACGAATCGAACCGAATCAAAAAGAAAACAATCGAATCGAATCAAATACAAAAGAATCGCTTTGAATAGCATAGAATTGAAAAGAATCGAATCAATCGAATTGGAAACAATCGAATCGAAAAGAATCGAATCAAAAAAAGTCGAATCGAAACGAAAACAATCGAATCGAATCGAATCTAAAAGAATCGTATTGAATTGAATCGAGTCGAAAAGACGCGAATCAAAAAGACTCGAATCGAATTGAAACAAATCGAAAAGAATCTAATAGAAACCACTCGAACTGATTCAAATCGAAATGATTCAAAATGAATCGAATAGAATAGAATCGAAAAAAATCGAAACGAATCGAAACGAAATGAATCGAAGAGAATCGATTAGAATCGAAATGAAAAGAATCGTATTGAATCGAATCGAAAGAATCAAATCAAATTGAATCGAAAGAATTGAATCAAATCGAAAAGAATCCAATCGAATCGAAAAGAATCGAACTGAATGGAATCAAATCGAAAAGAATCGAATCGAATCGAAAAGAATCGAATCAAATTTAATGGAATCGAAAAGAATCGAATGGAATCGAAAAGAATCGAAATGAAACAAATCAGATCATATGGAAAAGCATCAAATCGAATTGAAAAGAATCGAATCGAATCGAAATGAATCGAATCAAAAAGACTCGAATCGAAAAGAATCGTATTGAAAAGAATCGAATCGAATCGAAAAGACTCGAATCGAATTAAAAATATCAAATCGAATCGAATCGAAAAGAATCGAATTGAAAAGACTCGAATTGAAACGAATCGATTTGAAACGAAAAGAATCGAATCGAATCGAATTGAAAGAATCGAATTGAATAGAAAAAAATCGAATAGAAAAGAATCGAACCGAAAAGAAAAGAATCAAATTGAATCAGTCGATTAAATTCTAGTCGAATCGAATCAAAAAGAATGAAATCGAGTCGAATCGAATCGAAAAGAATCGAATCGAAAAGAATCGAATTGTATCTAATCAAAAAGAATCGAATCGTATCGACTCGAATCGAAAAGAATCCAATTGCATCATCGAATGGAAACTAATCCAATTGAATACAATCGAAAAGAATCGAATCGAATCAAATCGAAATCAATCAAATTGAATTGATCGAAAAGAATCGAATTGAATCAAATCGAATCGAAATGAAAAGAATCGAATCGATTCAAATGGAAAAGAATCGAATCGAAAAGAATCAAATCGACACGAAAAGAATCGAATCGAATCAAAAAGTATCGAATTGATTCGAAAACATTCGCATCGAAAAGAATCGAATTGAAATGAATCCGATCGAAATGAAAAGAATCTACTCGATTCGAATCCAAAAGAATCGAATCCAAAAGAATCGAATCGAATCCAAAAGAATCGAATTGATTTGAATCAAAAGAAGTGAATTGAATTGAATCCAAAAGGAACTAATCGAATCAAATCGAAGAAACTCGAATAGAATCAAATCGAATCAAAAAGAATCGAATAGATTCGAATCAAAAAGAATCGAATTGAGGGATCCCTGGGTGGCGCAGCGGTTTAGCGCCTGCCTTTGGCCCAGGGCGCGATCCTGGAGACCCGGGATCGAATCCCACATCGGGCTCCTGGTGCATGGAGCCTGCTTCTCCCTCTGCCTGTGTCTCTGCCTCTCTGTCTCTCTCTGTGACTATCATTAAAAAAAGAATCGAATTGAATCGCGTTGAAAAAAATCATAAAGAATCAAATCGAAAAGAATCGAATTCCATGTAACGAAAAGATTCGAATTGAAAAGAATCGAATCGAAACAAAAGAATCGAATCGAATCGACATGAATCAAAAAGAATCGAATCAAAACGAATCGAAAAGAAACAAATCAAGTAGAATCTAAAAGAATCGAATCGAATCCAATCGAAAAAATTCGAATAGAATTGAATCGAAAAGAATCAAAACGAATCGAACCGAAGAGAATCGATTCGAATCAAAATAAAAAGTATCGTATCAAATCGAATCGAAAAGAATCATATCAAATAGAATCGAAAGAATGGAATCAAATCTAAAACAATCGAATCGAATCGAAAAGAATCGCATTGAATGGAATAGAATCGAAAAGAATAGAATAGAATCGAAAGAAATCGAATAGAATCAAATCAAATCAAAAAGAATCGAATTGAATTGATCCTAACCAAAAGAAGCGAAATGAATCGACTCGAACCGAAAAAAACAAATCGATAAGAATCTAATCTCAACGGAAATCATCGAAATGAATAGAATCGACAAGAATCGAATTGAATCAAATCGAAAAGAATCGAATGGAATCCAATCGAAAAGAATCAAATTGAGTCGAATCGAAACAAATTGAATCCAATCGAAAAGAATCTAATTGAATCGAATCGAAAAGAATCGAATTCAATCAAAACGAATCGATTCGAATGGAATAGAAAAGAATAGAATAGAATCGAATCGAAAAGAATCAAATCGAATCGAAAAGAATCGAATCAAAACGAATTGAATCGAATCGAAAAGAAACGAATCGAACCGAATCAAAAAGAAAACAATCGAATCGAATCAAATACAAAAGAATCGCTTTGAATAGCATAGAATTGAAAAGAATCGAATCAATCGAATTGGAAACAATCGAATCGAAAAGAATCGAATCAAAAAAAGTCGAATCGAAACGAAAACAATCGAATCGAATCGAATCTAAAAGAATCGTATTGAATTGAATCGAGTCGAAAAGACGCGAATCAAAAAGACTCGAATCGAATTGAAACAAATCGAAAAGAATCTAATAGAAACCACTCGAACAGAATCAAATCGAAATGATTCAAAATGAATCGAATAGAATAGAATCGAAAAAAATCGAAACGAATCGAAACGAAATGAATCGAAGAGAATCGATTAGAATCGAAATGAAAAGAATCGTATTGAATCGAATCGAAAGAATCAAATCAAATTGAATCGAAAGAATTGAATCAAATCGAAAAGAATCCAATCGAATCGAAAAGAATCGAACTGAATGGAATCAAATCGAAAAGAATCGAATCGAATCGAAAAGAATCGAATCAAATTTAATGGAATCGAAAAGAATCGAATGGAATCGAAAAGAATCGAAATGAAACAAATCAGAACATATGGAAAAGCATCAAATCGAATTGAAAAGAATCGAATCGAAATGAATCGAATCAAAAAGACTCGAATCGAAAAGAATCGTATTGAAAAGAATCGAATCGAATCGAAAAGACTCGAATCGAATTAAAAATATCAAATCGAATCGAATCGAAAAGAATCGAATTGAAAAGACTCGAATTGAAACGAATCGATTTGAAACGAAAAGAATCGAATCGAATCGAATCGAATTGAAGAATCGAATTGAATAGAAAAAAATCGAATAGAAAAGAATCGAACCGAAAAGAAAAGAATCAAATTGAATCAGTCGATTAAATTCTAGTCGAATCGAATCAAAAAGAATGAAATCGAGTCGAATCGAATCGAAAAGAATCGAATCGAATCGAAAAGAATCGAATTGTATCTAATCAAAAAGAATCGAATCGTATCGACTCGAATCGAAAAGAATCCAATTGCATCATCGAATGGAAACTAATCCAATTGAATACAATCGAAAAGAATCGAATCGAATCAAATCGAAATCAATCAAATTGAATTGATCGAAAAGAATCGAATTGAATCAAATCGAATCGAAATGAAAAGAATCGAATCGATTCAAATAGAAAAGAATCGAATCGAAACGAATCAAATCGACACGAAAAGAATCGAATCGAATCAAAAAGTATCGAATTGATTCGAAAACATTCGCATCGAAAAGAATCGAATTGAAATGAATCCGATCGAAATGAAAAGAATCTACTCGATTCGAATCCAAAAGAATCGAATCCAAAAGAATCGAATTGAATTGAATCAAAAGAAATGAATTGAATTGAATCAAAAAGGAACTAATCGCATCAAATCGAAAAAACTCGAATAGAATCAAATCGAATCAAAAAGAATCGAATAGATTCGAATAAAAAAGAATCGAATTGAGGGATCCCAGGGTGGCACAGCGGTTTAGCGCCTGCCTTTGGCCCAGGGCGCGATCCTGGAGACACGGGATCGAATCCCACATCGGGCTCCTGGTGCATGGAGCCTGCTTCTCCCTCTGCCTGTGTCTCTGCCTATCTGTCTCTCTCTGTGACTATCATAAAAAAAAGAATCGAATTGAATCGTGTTGAAAAAAATCATAAAGAATCAAATCGAAAAGAATCGAATTCCATGTAACGAAAAGATTCGAATTGAAAAGAATCGAATCGAAACAAAAGAATCGAATCGACATGAATCAAAAAGAATCGAAACAAAACGAATCGAAAAGAAACAAATCAAGTAGAATCTAAAAGAACCGAATCGAATCAAATCGAAAAAATTCAAACAGAATTGAATCGAAAAGAATCAAAACGAATCGAACCGAAGAGAATCGATTCGAATCAAAATAAAAAGTATCGTAACAAATCGAATCGAAAAGAATCATATCAAATAGAATCGAAAGAATGGAATCAAATCTAAAACAATCGAATCGAATCGAAAAGAATCTCATTGAATGGAATGGAATCGAAAAGAATACAATGGAATAGAATCGAAAGAAATCGAATAGAATCACATCAAACCAAAAAGAATCGAATTGAATTGATCCTAACCAAAATAAGCGAAATGAATCGACTCGAACCGAAAAAAACAAATCGAAAAGAATCTAATCTCAACGAAAATCATCGAAATGAATAGAATCGAAAAGAATCGAATTGAATCAAATCGAAAAGAATCGAATGGAATCCAATCGAAAAGAATCAAACTGAGTCGAATCGAAACAAATTGAATCCAATCGAAAAGAATCTAATTGAATCGAATCGAAAAGAATCGAATTCAATCAAAACGAATCGATTCGAATGGAATAGAAAAGAATAGAATAGAATCGAATCGAAAAGAATCAAATCGAATCGAAAAGAATCGAATCAAAACGAATTGAATCGAATCGAAAAGAAACGAATCGAACCGAATCAAAAAGAAAACAATCGAATCGAATCAAATACAAAAGAATCGCTTTGAAATGCATAGAATTGAAAAGAATCGAATCAATCGAATTGAAAACAATCGAATCGAAAAGAATCGAATCAAAAAAAGTCGAATCGAAACGAAAACAATCGAATCGAATCGAATCTAAAAGAATCGTATTGAATTGAATCGAGTCGAAAAGACTCGAATCAAAAAGACTCGAATCGAATTGAATCAAATCGAAAAGAATCTAATAGAAACCACTCGAACAGAATCAAATCGAAATGATTCAAAATGAATCGAATAGAATAGAATCGAAAAAAATCGAAACGAATCGAAAAAAACCGAAACGAAATGAATCGAAGAGAATCGATTAGAATCGAAATGAAAAGAATCGTATTGAATCGAATCGAAAAGAATCAAATCAAATCGAATCGAAAGAATTGAATCAAATCGAAAAGAATCCAATCGAATCGAAAAGAATCGAACTGAATGGAATCAAATCGAAAAGAATCGAATCGAATCGAAAAGAATCGAATCAAATTTAATGGAATCGAAAAGAATCGAATGGAATCGAAAAGAATCGAAATGAAACAAATCAGATCAAATGGAAAAGCATCAAATCGAATTGAAAAGAATCGAACCGAATCGAAATGAATCGAATCAAAAAGACTCGAATCGAAAAGAATCGAATCGAATCGAAAAGACTCGAATCGAATTAAAAATATCAAATCGAATCGAATCGAAAAGAATCGAATTGAAAAGACTCGAATGGAAACGAATCGATTTGAAACGAAAAGAATCGAATCGAATCGAATCGAATTGAAAGAATCGAATTGAATAGAAAAAAATCGAATAGAAAAGAATCGAACCGAAAAGAAAAGAATCAAATTGAATCAGTCGATTAAATTCTAGTCGAATCGAATCAAAAAGCATGAAATCGAGTCGAATCGAATCGAAAAGAAACGAATCGAATCCAAAAGAATCGAATCGAATCCAAAAGAATCGAATTGATTTGAATCAAAAGAGGTGAGTTGAATTGAATCCAAAAGGAACCTATCGAATCAAATCGAAAAAACTCGAATAGAATCAAATCGAATCAAAAACAATCGAATAGATTCGAATAAAAAAGAATCGAATTGAGGGATCCCTGGGTGGCGCAGCGGTTTAGCGCCTGCCTTTGGCCCAGGGCGCGATCCTGGAGACCCGGGATCGAATCCCACATCGGGCTCCTGGTGCATGGAGCCTGCTTCTCCCTCTGCCTGTGTCTCTGCCTCTCTGTCTCTCTCTGTGACTATCATTAAAAAAAGAATCGAATTGAATCGCGTTGAAAAAATCATAAAGAATCAAATCGAAAAGAATCGAATTCCATGTAACGAAAAGATTCGAATTGAAAAGAATCGAATCGAAACAAAAGAATCGAATCGAATCGACATGAATCAAAAAGAATCGAATCAAAACAAATCGAAAAGAAACAAATCAAGTAGAATCTAAAAGAATCGAATCGAATCCAATCGAAAAAATTCGAATAGAATTGAATCGAAAAGAATCAAAACGAATCGAACCGAAGAGAATCGATTCGAATCAAAATAAAAAGTATCGTATCAAATCGAATCGAAAAGAATCATATCAAAGAGAATCGAAAGAATGGAATCAAATCTAAAACAATCGAATCGAATCGAAAAGAATCGCATTGAATGGAATAGAATCGAAAAGAATAGAATAGAATCGAAAGAAATCGAATAGAATCAAATCAAATCAAAAAGAATCGAATTGAATTGATCCTAACCAAAAGAAGCGAAATGAATCGACTCGAACCGAAAAAAACAAATCGAAAAGAATCTAATCTCAACGAAAATCATCGAAATGAATAGAATCGACAAGAATCGAATTGAATCAAATCGAAAAGAATCGAATGGAATCCAATCGAAAAGAATCAAATTGAGTCGAATCGAAACAAATTGAATCCAATCGAAAAGAATCTAATTGAATCGAATCGAAAAGAATCGAATTCAATCAAAACGAATCGATTCGAATGGAATAGAAAAGAATAGAATCGAATCGAATCGAAAAGAATCAAATCGAATCGAAAAGAATCGAATCAAAACGAATTGAATCGAATCGAAAAGAAACGAATCGAACCGAATCAAAAAGAAAACAATCGAATCGAATCAAATACAAAAGAATCGCTTTGAATAGCATAGAATTGAAAAGAATCGAATCAATCGAATTGGAAACAATCGAATCGAAAAGAATCGAATCAAAAAAAGTCGAATCGAAACGAAAACAATCGAATCGAATCGAATCTAAAAGAATCGTATTGAATTGAATCGAGTCGAAAAGACGCGAATCAAAAAGACTCGAATCGAATTGAAACAAATCGAAAAGAATCTAATAGAAACCACTCGAACAGAATCAAATCGAAATGATTCAAAATGAATCGAATAGAATAGAATCGAAAAAAATCGAAACGAATCGAAACGAAATGAATCGAAGAGAATCGATTAGAATCGAAATGAAAAGAATCGTATTGAATCGAATCGAAAGAATCAAATCAAATTGAATCGAAAGAATTGAATCAAATCGAAAAGAATCCAATCGAATCGAAAAGAATCGAACTGAATGGAATCAAATCGAAAAGAATCGAATCGAATCGAAAAGAATCGAATCAAATTTAATGGAATCGAAAAGAATCGAATGGAATCGAAAAGAATCGAAATGAAACAAATCAGATCATATGGAAAAGCATCAAATCGAATTGAAAAGAATCGAATCGAATCGAAATGAATCGAATCAAAAAGACTCGAATCGAAAAGAATCGTATTGAAAAGAATCGAATCGAATCGAAAAGACTCGAATCGAATTAAAAATATCAAATCGAATCGAATCGAAAAGAATCGAATTGAAAAGACTCGAATTGAAACGAATCGATTTGAAACGAAAAGAATCGAATCGAATCGAATTGAAAGAATCGAATTGAATAGAAAAAAATCGAATAGAAAAGAATCGAACCGAAAAGAAAAGAATCAAATTGAATCAGTCGATTAAATTCTAGTCGAATCGAATCAAAAAGAATGAAATCGAGTCGAATCGAATCGAAAAGAATCGAATCGAATCGAAAAGAATCGAATTGTATCTAATCAAAAAGAATCGAATCGTATCGACTCGAATCGAAAAGAATCCAATTGCATCATCGAATGGAAACTAATCCAATTGAATACAATCGAAAAGAATCGAATCGAATCAAATCGAAATCAATCAAATTGAATTGATCGAAAAGAATCGAATTGAATCAAATCGAATCGAAATGAAAAGAATCGAATCGATTCAAATGGAAAAGAATCGAATCGAAAAGAATCAAATCGACACGAAAAGAATCGAATCGAATCAAAAAGTATCGAATTGATTCGAAAACATTCGCATCGAAAAGAATCGAATTGAAATGAATCCGATCGAAATGAAAAGAATCTACTCGATTCGAATCCAAAAGAATCGAATCCAAAAGAATCGAATCGAATCCAAAAGAATCGAATTGATTTGAATCAAAAGAAGTGAATTGAATTGAATCCAAAAGGAACTAATCGAATCAAATCGAAGAAACTCGAATAGAATCAAATCGAATCAAAAAGAATCGAATAGATTCGAATCAAAAAGAATCGAATTGAGGGATCCCTGGGTGGCGCAGCGGTTTAGCGCCTGCCTTTGGCCCAGGGCGCGATCCTGGAGACCCGGGATCGAATCCCACATCGGGCTCCTGGTGCATGGAGCCTGCTTCTCCCTCTGCCTGTGTCTCTGCCTCTCTGTCTCTTTCTGTGACTATCATTAAAAAAAGAATCGAATTGAATCGCGTTGAAAAAAATCATAAAGAATCAAATCGAAAAGAATCGAATTCCATGTAACGAAAAGATTCGAATTGAAAAGAATCGAATCGAAACAAAAGAATCGAATCGAATCGACATGAATCAAAAAGAATCGAATCAAAACGAATCGAAAAGAAACAAATCAAGTAGAATCTAAAAGAATCGAATCGAATCCAATCGAAAACATTCGAATAGAATTGAATCGAAAAGAATCAAAACGAATCGAACCGAAGAGAATCGATTCGAATCAAAATAAAAAGTATCGTATCAAATCGAATCGAAAAGAATCATATCAAATAGAATCGAAAGAATGGAATCAAATCTAAAACAATCGAATCGAATCGAAAAGAATCGCATTGAATGGAATAGAATCGAAAAGAATAGAATAGAATCGAAAGAAATCGAATAGAATCAAATCAAATCAAAAAGAATCGAATTGAATTGATCCTAACCAAAAGAAGATAAATGAATCGACTCGAACCGAAAAAAACAAATCGAAAAGAATCTAATCTCAACGAAAATCATCGAAATGAATAGAATCGAAAAGAATCGAATTGAATCAAATCGAAAAGAATCGAATGGAATCCAATCGAAAAGAATCAAATTGAGTCGAATCGAAACAAATTGAATCCAATCGAAAAGAATCTAATTGAATCGAATCGAAAAGAATCGAATTCAATCAAAACGAATCGATTCGAATGGAATAGAAAAGAATAGAATAGAATAGAATCGAAAAGAATCAAATCAAATCGAAAAGAATCGAATCAAAACGAATTGAATCGAATCGAAAAGAAACGAATCGAACCGAATCAAAAAGAAAACAATCGAATCGAATCAAATACAAAAGAATCGCTTTGAATAGCATAGAATTGAAAAGAATCGAATCAATCGAATTGGAAACAATCGAATCGAAAAGAATCGAATCAAAAAAAGTCGAATCGAAACGAAAACAATCGAATCGAATCGAATCTAAAAGAATCGTATTGAATTGAATCGAGTCGAAAAGACGCGAATCAAAAAGACTCGAATCGAATTGAAACAAATCGAAAAGAATCTAATAGAAACCACTCGAACTGATTCAAATCGAAATGATTCAAAATGAATCGAATAGAATAGAATCGAAAAAAATCGAAACGAATCGAAACGAAATGAATCGAAGAGAATCGATTAGAATCGAAATGAAAAGAATCGTATTGAATCGAATCGAAAGAATCAAATCAAATTGAATCGAAAGAATTGAATCAAATCGAAAAGAATCCAATCGAATCGAAAAGAATCGAACTGAATGGAATCAAATCGAAAAGAATCGAATCGAATCGAAAAGAATCGAATCAAATTTAATGGAATCGAAAAGAATCGAATGGAATCGAAAAGAATCGAAATGAAACAAATCAGATCATATGGAAAAGCATCAAATCGAATTGAAAAGAATCGAATCGAATCGAAATGAATCGAATCAAAAAGACTCGAATCGAAAAGAATCGTATTGAAAAGAATCGAATCGAATCGAAAAGACTCGAATCGAATTAAAAATATCAAATCGAATCGAATCGAAAAGAATCGAATTGAAAAGACTCGAATTGAAACGAATCGATTTGAAACGAAAAGAATCGAATCGAATCGAATTGAAAGAATCGAATTGAATAGAAAAAAATCGAATAGAAAAGAATCGAACCGAAAAGAAAAGAATCAAATTGAATCAGTCGATTAAATTCTAGTCGAATCGAATCAAAAAGAATGAAATCGAGTCGAATCGAATCGAAAAGAATCGAATCGAAAAGAATCGAATTGTATCTAATCAAAAAGAATCGAATCGTATCGACTCGAATCGAAAAGAATCCAATTGCATCATCGAATGGAAACTAATCCAATTGAATACAATCGAAAAGAATCGAATCGAATCAAATCGAAATCAATCAAATTGAATTGATCGAAAAGAATCGAATTGAATCAAATCGAATCGAAATGAAAAGAATCGAATCGATTCAAATGGAAAAGAATCGAATCGAAAAGAATCAAATCGACACGAAAAGAATCGAATCGAATCAAAAAGTATCGAATTGATTCGAAAACATTCGCATCGAAAAGAATCGAATTGAAATGAATCCGATCGAAATGAAAAGAATCTACTCGATTCGAATCCAAAAGAATCGAATCCAAAAGAATCGAATCGAATCCAAAAGAATCGAATTGATTTGAATCAAAAGAAGTGAATTGAATTGAATCCAAAAGGAACTAATCGAATCAAATCGAAGAAACTCGAATAGAATCAAATCGAATCAAAAAGAATCGAATAGATTCGAATCAAAAAGAATCGAATTGAGGGATCCCTGGGTGGCGCAGCGGTTTAGCGCCTGCCTTTGGCCCAGGGCGCGATCCTGGAGACCCGGGATCGAATCCCACATCGGGCTCCTGGTGCATGGAGCCTGCTTCTCCCTCTGCCTGTGTCTCTGCCTCTCTGTCTCTCTCTGTGACTATCATTAAAAAAAGAATCGAATTGAATCGCGTTGAAAAAAATCATAAAGAATCAAATCGAAAAGAATCGAATTCCATGTAACGAAAAGATTCGAATTGAAAAGAATCGAATCGAAACAAAAGAATCGAATCGAATCGACATGAATCAAAAAGAATCGAATCAAAACGAATCGAAAAGAAACAAATCAAGTAGAATCTAAAAGAATCGAATCGAATCCAATCGAAAAAATTCGAATAGAATTGAATCGAAAAGAATCAAAACGAATCGAACCGAAGAGAATCGATTCGAATCAAAATAAAAAGTATCGTATCAAATCGAATCGAAAAGAATCATATCAAATAGAATCGAAAGAATGGAATCAAATCTAAAACAATCGAATCGAATCGAAAAGAATCGCATTGAATGGAATAGAATCGAAAAGAATAGAATAGAATCGAAAGAAATCGAATAGAATCAAATCAAATCAAAAAGAATCGAATTGAATTGATCCTAACCAAAAGAAGCGAAATGAATCGACTCGAACCGAAAAAAACAAATCGATAAGAATCTAATCTCAACGGAAATCATCGAAATGAATAGAATCGACAAGAATCGAATTGAATCAAATCGAAAAGAATCGAATGGAATCCAATCGAAAAGAATCAAATTGAGTCGAATCGAAACAAATTGAATCCAATCGAAAAGAATCTAATTGAATCGAATCGAAAAGAATCGAATTCAATCAAAACGAATCGATTCGAATGGAATAGAAAAGAATAGAATAGAATCGAATCGAAAAGAATCAAATCGAATCGAAAAGAATCGAATCAAAACGAATTGAATCGAATCGAAAAGAAACGAATCGAACCGAATCAAAAAGAAAACAATCGAATCGAATCAAATACAAAAGAATCGCTTTGAATAGCATAGAATTGAAAAGAATCGAATCAATCGAATTGGAAACAATCGAATCGAAAAGAATCGAATCAAAAAAAGTCGAATCGAAACGAAAACAATCGAATCGAATCGAATCTAAAAGAATCGTATTGAATTGAATCGAGTCGAAAAGACGCGAATCAAAAAGACTCGAATCGAATTGAAACAAATCGAAAAGAATCTAATAGAAACCACTCGAACAGAATCAAATCGAAATGATTCAAAATGAATCGAATAGAATAGAATCGAAAAAAATCGAAACGAATCGAAACGAAATGAATCGAAGAGAATCGATTAGAATCGAAATGAAAAGAATCGTATTGAATCGAATCGAAAGAATCAAATCAAATTGAATCGAAAGAATTGAATCAAATCGAAAAGAATCCAATCGAATCGAAAAGAATCGAACTGAATGGAATCAAATCGAAAAGAATCGAATCGAATCGAAAAGAATCGAATCAAATTTAATGGAATCGAAAAGAATCGAATGGAATCGAAAAGAATCGAAATGAAACAAATCAGAACATATGGAAAAGCATCAAATCGAATTGAAAAGAATCGAATCGAAATGAATCGAATCAAAAAGACTCGAATCGAAAAGAATCGTATTGAAAAGAATCGAATCGAATCGAAAAGACTCGAATCGAATTAAAAATATCAAATCGAATCGAATCGAAAAGAATCGAATTGAAAAGACTCGAATTGAAACGAATCGATTTGAAACGAAAAGAATCGAATCGAATCGAATCGAATTGAAAGAATCGAATTGAATAGAAAAAAATCGAATAGAAAAGAATCGAACCGAAAAGAAAAGAATCAAATTGAATCAGTCGATTAAATTCTAGTCGAATCGAATCAAAAAGAATGAAATCGAGTCGAATCGAATCGAAAAGAATCGAATCGAATCGAAAAGAATCGAATTGTATCTAATCAAAAAGAATCGAATCGTATCGACTCGAATCGAAAAGAATCCAATTGCATCATCGAATGGAAACTAATCCAATTGAATACAATCGAAAAGAATCGAATCGAATCAAATCGAAATCAATCAAATTGAATTGATCGAAAAGAATCGAATTGAATCAAATCGAATCGAAATGAAAAGAATCGAATCGATTCAAATAGAAAAGAATCGAATCGAAACGAATCAAATCGACACGAAAAGAATCGAATCGAATCAAAAAGTATCGAATTGATTCGAAAACATTCGCATCGAAAAGAATCGAATTGAAATGAATCCGATCGAAATGAAAAGAATCTACTCGATTCGAATCCAAAAGAATCGAATCCAAAAGAATCGAATTGAATTGAATCAAAAGAAATGAATTGAATTGAATCAAAAAGGAACTAATCGCATCAAATCGAAAAAACTCGAATAGAATCAAATCGAATCAAAAAGAATCGAATAGATTCGAATAAAAAAGAATCGAATTGAGGGATCCCAGGGTGGCGCAGCGGTTTAGCGCCTGCCTTTGGCCCAGGGCGCGATCCTGGAGACACGGGATCGAATCCCACATCGGGCTCCTGGTGCATGGAGCCTGCTTCTCCCTCTGCCTGTGTCTCTGCCTATCTGTCTCTCTCTGTGACTATCATAAAAAAAAGAATCGAATTGAATCGTGTTGAAAAAAATCATAAAGAATCAAATCGAAAAGAATCGAATTCCATGTAACGAAAAGATTCGAATTGAAAAGAATCGAATCGAAACAAAAGAATCGAATCGACATGAATCAAAAAGAATCGAAACAAAACGAATCGAAAAGAAACAAATCAAGTAGAATCTAAAAGAACCGAATCGAATCAAATCGAAAAAATTCAAACAGAATTGAATCGAAAAGAATCAAAACGAATCGAACCGAAGAGAATCGATTCGAATCAAAATAAAAAGTATCGTAACAAATCGAATCGAAAAGAATCATATCAAATAGAATCGAAAGAATGGAATCAAATCTAAAACAATCGAATCGAATCGAAAAGAATCTCATTGAATGGAATGGAATCGAAAAGAATACAATGGAATAGAATCGAAAGAAATCGAATAGAATCACATCAAACCAAAAAGAATCGAATTGAATTGATCCTAACCAAAATAAGCGAAATGAATCGACTCGAACCGAAAAAAACAAATCGAAAAGAATCTAATCTCAACGAAAATCATCGAAATGAATAGAATCGAAAAGAATCGAATTGAATCAAATCGAAAAGAATCGAATGGAATCCAATCGAAAAGAATCAAACTGAGTCGAATCGAAACAAATTGAATCCAATCGAAAAGAATCTAATTGAATCGAATCGAAAAGAATCGAATTCAATCAAAACGAATCGATTCGAATGGAATAGAAAAGAATAGAATAGAATCGAATCGAAAAGAATCAAATCGAATCGAAAAGAATCGAATCAAAACGAATTGAATCGAATCGAAAAGAAACGAATCGAACCGAATCAAAAAGAAAACAATCGAATCGAATCAAATACAAAAGAATCGCTTTGAAATGCATAGAATTGAAAAGAATCGAATCAATCGAATTGAAAACAATCGAATCGAAAAGAATCGAATCAAAAAAAGTCGAATCGAAACGAAAACAATCGAATCGAATCGAATCTAAAAGAATCGTATTGAATTGAATCGAGTCGAAAAGACTCGAATCAAAAAGACTCGAATCGAATTGAATCAAATCGAAAAGAATCTAATAGAAACCACTCGAACAGAATCAAATCGAAATGATTCAAAATGAATCGAATAGAATAGAATCGAAAAAAATCGAAACGAATCGAAAAAAACCGAAACGAAATGAATCGAAGAGAATCGATTAGAATCGAAATGAAAAGAATCGTATTGAATCGAATCGAAAAGAATCAAATCAAATCGAATCGAAAGAATTGAATCAAATCGAAAAGAATCCAATCGAATCGAAAAGAATCGAACTGAATGGAATCAAATCGAAAAGAATCGAATCGAATCGAAAAGAATCGAATCAAATTTAATGGAATCGAAAAGAATCGAATGGAATCGAAAAGAATCGAAATGAAACAAATCAGATCAAATGGAAAAGCATCAAATCGAATTGAAAAGAATCGAACCGAATCGAAATGAATCGAATCAAAAAGACTCGAATCGAAAAGAATCGAATCGAATCGAAAAGACTCGAATCGAATTAAAAATATCAAATCGAATCGAATCGAAAAGAATCGAATTGAAAAGACTCGAATGGAAACGAATCGATTTGAAACGAAAAGAATCGAATCGAATCGAATCGAATTGAAAGAATCGAATTGAATAGAAAAAAATCGAATAGAAAAGAATCGAACCGAAAAGAAAAGAATCAAATTGAATCAGTCGATTAAATTCTAGTCGAATCGAATCAAAAAGCATGAAATCGAGTCGAATCGAATCGAAAAGAAACGAATCGAATCCAAAAGAATCGAATCGAATCCAAAAGAATCGAATTGATTTGAATCAAAAGAGGTGAGTTGAATTGAATCCAAAAGGAACCTATCGAATCAAATCGAAAAAACTCGAATAGAATCAAATCGAATCAAAAACAATCGAATAGATTCGAATAAAAAAGAATCGAATTGAGGGATCCCTGGGTGGCGCAGCGGTTTAGCGCCTGCCTTTGGCCCAGGGCGCGATCCTGGAGACCCGGGATCGAATCCCACATCGGGCTCCTGGTGCATGGAGCCTGCTTCTCCCTCTGCCTGTGTCTCTGCCTCTCTGTCTCTCTCTGTGACTATCATTAAAAAAAGAATCGAATTGAATCGCGTTGAAAAAATCATAAAGAATCAAATCGAAAAGAATCGAATTCCATGTAACGAAAAGATTCGAATTGAAAAGAATCGAATCGAAACAAAAGAATCGAATCGAATCGACATGAATCAAAAAGAATCGAATCAAAACAAATCGAAAAGAAACAAATCAAGTAGAATCTAAAAGAATCGAATCGAATCCAATCGAAAAAATTCGAATAGAATTGAATCGAAAAGAATCAAAACGAATCGAACCGAAGAGAATCGATTCGAATCAAAATAAAAAGTATCGTATCAAATCGAATCGAAAAGAATCATATCAAAGAGAATCGAAAGAATGGAATCAAATCTAAAACAATCGAATCGAATCGAAAAGAATCGCATTGAATGGAATAGAATCGAAAAGAATAGAATAGAATCGAAAGAAATCGAATAGAATCAAATCAAATCAAAAAGAATCGAATTGAATTGATCCTAACCAAAAGAAGCGAAATGAATCGACTCGAACCGAAAAAAACAAATCGAAAAGAATCTAATCTCAACGAAAATCATCGAAATGAATAGAATCGACAAGAATCGAATTGAATCAAATCGAAAAGAATCGAATGGAATCCAATCGAAAAGAATCAAATTGAGTCGAATCGAAACAAATTGAATCCAATCGAAAAGAATCTAATTGAATCGAATCGAAAAGAATCGAATTCAATCAAAACGAATCGATTCGAATGGAATAGAAAAGAATAGAATCGAATCGAATCGAAAAGAATCAAATCGAATCGAAAAGAATCGAATCAAAACGAATTGAATCGAATCGAAAAGAAACGAATCGAACCGAATCAAAAAGAAAACAATCGAATCGAATCAAATACAAAAGAATCGCTTTGAATAGCATAGAATTGAAAAGAATCGAATCAATCGAATTGAAAACAATCGAATCGAAAAGAATCGAATCAAAAAAAGTCGAATCGAAACGAAAACAATCGAATCGAATCGAATCTAAAAGAATCGTATTGAATTGAATCGAGTCGAAAAGACGCGAATCAAAAAGACTCGAATCGAATTGAAACAAATCGAAAAGAATCTAATAGAAACCACTCGAACAGAATCAAATCGAAATGATTCAAAATGAATCGAATAGAATAGAATCGAAAAAAATCGAAACGAATCGAAACGAAATGAATCGAAGAGAATCGATTAGAATCGAAATGAAAAGAATCGTATTGAATCGAATCGAAAGAATCAAATCAAATTGAATCGAAAGAATTGAATCAAATCGAAAAGAATCCAATCGAATCGAAAAGAATCGAACTGAATGGAATCAAATCGAAAAGAATCGAATCGAATCGAAAAGAATCGAATCAAATTTAATGGAATCGAAAAGAATCGAATGGAATCGAAAAGAATCGAAATGAAACAAATCAGATCATATGGAAAAGCATCAAATCGAATTGAAAAGAATCGAATCGAATCGAAATGAATCGAATCAAAAAGACTCGAATCGAAAAGAATCGTATTGAAAAGAATCGAATCGAATCGAAAAGACTCGAATCGAATTAAAAATATCAAATCGAATCGAATCGAAAAGAATCGAATTGAAAAGACTCGAATTGAAACGAATCGATTTGAAACGAAAAGAATCGAATCGAATCGAATCGAATTGAAAGAATCGAATTGAATAGAAAAAAATCGAATAGAAAAGAATCGAACCGAAAAGAAAAGAATCAAATTGAATCAGTCGATTAAATTCTAGTCGAATCGAATCAAAAAGAATGAAATTGAGTCGAATCGAATCGAAAAGAATCGAATCGAATCGAAAAGAATCGAATTGTATCTAATCAAAAAGAATCGAATCGTATCGACTCGAATCGAAAAGAATCCAATTGCATCATCGAATGGAAACTAATCCAATTGAATACAATCGAAAAGAATCGAATCGAATCAAATCGAAATCAATCAAATTGAATTGATCGAAAAGAATCGAATTGAATCAAATCGAATCGAAATGAAAAGAATCGAATCGATTCAAATAGAAAAGAATCGAATCGAAACGAATCAAATCGACACGAAAAGAATCGAATCGAATCAAAAAGTATCGAATTGATTCGAAAACATTCGCATCGAAAAGAATCGAATTGAAATGAATCCGATCGAAATGAAAAGAATCTACTCGATTCGAATCCAAAAGAATCGAATCCAAAAGAATCGAATTGAATTGAATCAAAAGAAATGAATTGAATTGAATCAAAAAGGAACTAATCGCATCAAATCGAAAAAACTCGAATAGAATCAAATCGAATCAAAAAGAATCGAATAGATTCGAATAAAAAAGAATTGAATTGAGGGATCCCTGGGTGGCGCAGCGGTTTAGCGCCTGCCTTTGGCCCAGGGCGCGATCCTGGAGACACGGGATCGAATCCCACATCGGGCTCCTGGTGCATGGAGCCTGCTTCTCCCTCTGCCTGTGTCTCTGCCTATCTGTCTCTCTCTGTGACTATCATAAAAAAAAGAATCGAATTGAATCGTGTTGAAAAAAATCATAAAGAATCAAATCGAAAAGAATCGAATTCCATGTAACGAAAAGATTCGAATTGAAAAGAATCGAATCGAAACAAAAGAATCGAATCGACATGAATCAAAAAGAATCGAAACAAAACGAATCGAAAAGAAACAAATCAAGTAGAATCTAAAAGAATCGAATCGAATCAAATCGAAAAAATTCAAACAGAATTGAATCGAAAAGAATCAAAACGAATCGAACCGAAGAGAATCGATTCGAATCAAAATAAAAAGTATCGTAACAAATCGAATCGAAAAGAATCATATCAAATAGAATCGAAAGAATGGAATCAAATCTAAAACAATCGAATCGAATCGAAAAGAATCTCATTGAATGGAATGGAATCGAAAAGAATACAATGGAATAGAATCGAAAGAAATCGAATAGAATCAAATCAAACCAAAAAGAATCGAATTGAATTGATCCTAACCAAAATAAGCGAAATGAATCGACTCGAACCGAAAAAAACAAATCGAAAAGAATCTAATCTCAACGAAAATCATCGAAATGAATAGAATCGAAAAGAATCGAATTGAATCAAATCAAAAAGAATCGAATGGAATCCAATCGAAAAGAATCAAATTGAGTCGAATCGAAACAAATTGAATCCAATCGAAAAGAATCTAATTGAATCGAATCGAAAAGAATCGAATTCAATCAAAACGAATCGATTCGAATGGAATAGAAAAGAATAGAATAGAATCGAATCGAAAAGAATCAAATCGAATCGAAAAGAATCGAATCAAAACGAATTGAATCGAATCGAAAAGAAACGAATCGAACCGAATCAAAAAGAAAACAATCGAATCGAATCAAATACAAAAATCGCTTTGAAATGCATAGAATTGAAAAGAATCGAATCAATCGAATTGAAAACAATCGAATCGAAAAGAATCGAATCAAAAAAAGTCGAATCGAAACGAAAACAATCGAATCGAATCGAATCTAAAAGAATCGTATTGAATTGAATCGAGTCGAAAAGACTCGAATCAAAAAGACTCGAATCGAATTGAATCAAATCGAAAAGAATCTAATAGAAACCACTTGAACAGAATCAAATTGAAATGATTCAAAATGAATCGAATAGAATAGAATCGAAAAAAATCGAAACGAATCGAAACGAAATGAATCGAAGAGAATCGATTAGAATCGAAATGAAAAGAATCGTATTGAATCGAATCGAAAGAATCAAATCAAATTGAATCGAAAGAATTGAATCAAATCGAAAAGAATCCAATCGAATCGAAAAGAATCGAACTGAATGGAATCAAATCGAAAAGAATCGAATCGAATCGAAAAGAATCGAATCAAATTTAATGGAATCGAAAAGAATCGAATGGAATCGAAAAGAATCGAAATGAAACAAATCAGATCATATGGAAAAGCATCAAATCGAATTGAAAAGAATCGAATCGAATCGAAATGAATCGAATCAAAAAGACTCGAATCGAAAAGAATCGCATTGAAAAGAATCGAATCGAATCGAAAAGACTCGAATCGAATTAAAAATATCAAATCGAATCGAATCGAAAAGAATCGAATTGAAAAGACTCGAATTGAAACGAATCGATTTGAAACGAAAAGAATCGAATCGAATCGAATCGAATTGAAAGAATCGAATTGAATAGAAAAAAATCGAATAGAAAAGAATCGAACCGAAAAGAAAAGAATCAAATTGAATCAGTCGATTAAATTCTAGTCGAATCGAATCAAAAAGCATGAAATCGAGTCGAATCGAATCCAAAAGAATCGAATCGAATCCAAAAGAATCGAATCGAATCCAAAAGAATCGAATTGATTTGAATCAAAAGAGGTGAGTTGAATTGAATCCAAAAGGAACTAATCGAATCAAATCGAAAAAACTCGAATAGAATCAAATCGAATCAAAAAGAATCGAATAGATTCGAATCAAAAAGAATCGAATTGAGGGATCCCTGGGTGGCGCAGCGGTTTAGCGCCTGCCTTTGGCCCAGGGCGCGATCCTGGAGACCCGGGATCGAATCCCACATCGGGCTCCTGGTGCATGGAGCCTGCTTCTCCCTCTGCCTGTGTCTCTGCCTCTCTGTCTCTCTCTGTGACTATCATAAAAAAAAGAATCGAATTGAATCGTGTTGAAAAAAATCATAAAGAATCAAATCGAAAAGAATCGAATTCCATGTAACGAAAAGATTCGAATTGAAAAGAATCGAATCGAAACAAAAGAATCGAATCGAATCGACATGAATCAAAAAGAATCGAATCAAAACGAATCGAAAAGAAACAAATCAAGTAGAATCTAAAAGAATCGAATCGAATCCAATCGAAAAAATTCGAATAGAATTGAATCGAAAAGAATCAAAACGAATCGAACCGAAGAGAATCGATTCGAATCAAAATAAAAAGTATCGTATCAAATCGAATCGAAAAGAATCATATCAAATAGAATCGAAAGAATGGAATCAAATCTAAAACAATCGAATGGAATCGAAAAGAATCGCATTGAATGGAATAGAATCGAAAAGAATAGAATAGAATCGAAAGAAATCGAATAGAATCAAATCAAATCAAAAAGAATCGAATTGAATTGATCCTAACCAAAAGAAGCGAAATGAATCGACTCGAACCGAAAAAAACAAATCGAAAAGAATCTAATCTCAACGAAAATCATCGAGATGAATAGAATCGAAAAGAATCGAATTGAATCAAATCGAAAAGAATCGAATGGAATCCAATCGAAAAGAATCAAATTGAGTCGAATCGAAACAAATTGAATCCAATCGAAAAGAATCTAATTGAATCGAATCGAAAAGAATCGAATTCAATCAAAACGAATCGATTCGAATGGAATAGAAAAGAATAGAATAGAATAGAATCGAAAAGAATCAAATCGAATCGAAAAGAATCGAATCAAAACGAATTGAATCGAATCGAAAAGAAACGAATCGAACCGAATCAAAAAGAAAACAATCGAATCGAATCAAATACAAAAGAATCGCTTTGAATAGCATAGAATTGAAAAGAATCGAATCAATCGAATTGAAAACAATTGAATCGAAAAGAATCGAATCAAAAAAAGTCGAATCGAAACGAAAACAATCGAATCGAATCGAATCTAAAAGAATCGTATTGAATTGAATCGAGTCGAAAAGACTCGAATCAAAAAGACTCGAATCGAATTGAATCAAATCGAAAAGAATCTAATAGAAACCACTCGAACAGAATCAAATCGAAATGATTCAAATGAATCGAATAGAATAGAATCGAAAAAAATCGAAACGAATCGAAAAAAACCGAAACGAAATGAATCGAAGAGAATCGATTAGAATCGAAATGAAAAGAATCGTATTGAATCGAATCGAAAAGAATCAAATCAAATCGAATCGAAAGAATTGAATCAAATCGAAAAGAATCCAATCGAATCGAAAAGAATCGAACTGAATGGAATCAAATCGAAAAGAATCGAATCGAATCGAAAAGAATCGAATGAAATTTAATGGAATCGAAAAGAATCGAATTGAATCGAAAAGAATCAAAATGAAACAAATCACATCAAATGGAAAAGCATCAAATCGAATTGAAAAGAATCGAATCGAATCGAAATGAATCGAATCAAAAAGACTCGAATCGAAAAAAATCGAATCGAATCGAAAAGACTCGAATCGAATTAAAAATATCAAATCGAATCGAATCGAAAAGAATCGAATTGAAAAGACTCGAATTGAAACGAATCGATTTGAAACGAAAAGAAACGAATCGAATCGAATCGAATTGAAAGAATCGAATTGAATAGAAAATAATCGAATAGAAAAGAATCGAACCGAAAAGTAAAGAATCAAATTGAATCAGTCGATTAAATTCTAGTCGAATCGAATCAAAAAGCATGAAATCGAGTCGAATCGAATCGAAAAGAATCGAATCGAATCGAAAAGATTCGAATTGTATCTAATCAAAAAGAATCGAATCGTATCGACTCGAATCGAAAAGAATCCAATTGCATCATCGAATGGAAAGTAATCGAATTGAATAGAATAGAAAAGAATCGAATCGAATCAAATCGAAAACAATCAAATTGAATTGATCGAAAAGAATCGAATTGAATCAAATCGAATCGAAATGAAAAGAATCGAATCGATTCAAGTGGAAAAGAATCGAATCGAAAAGAATCAAATCGACACGAAAAGAATCGAATCGAATCAAAAAGTATCGAATTGATTCGAAAACATTCGCATCGAAAAGAATCGAATTGAAATGAATCCGATCGAAATGAAAAGAATCTACTCGATTCGAATCCAGTAGAATCGAATCCAAAAGAATCGAATCGAATCCAAAAGAATCGAATTGATTTGAATCAAAAGAAGTGAATTGAATTGAATCCAAAAGGAACTAATCGAATCAAATCGAAAAAACTCGAATAGAATCAAATCGAATCAAAAAGAATCGAATAGATTCGAATCAAAAAGAATCGAATTGAGGGATCCCTGGGTGGCGCAGCGGTTTAGCGCCTGCCTTTGGCCCAGGGCGCGATCCTGGAGACCCGGGATCGAATCCCACATCGGGCTCCTGGTGCATGGAGCCTGCTTCTCCCTCTGCCTGTGTCTCTGCCTCTCTGTCTCTCTCTGTGACTATCATTAAAAAAAGAATCGAATTGAATCGCGTTGAAAAAAATCATTAAGAATCAAATCGAAAAGAATCGAATTCCATGTAACGAAAAGATTCGAATTGAAAAGAATCGAATCGAAACAAAAGAATCGAATCGAATCGACATGAATCAAAAAGAATCGAATCAAAACGAATCGAAAAGAAACAAATCAAGTAGAATCTAAGAATCGAATCGAATCCAATCGAAAAAATTCGAATAGAATTGAATCGAAAAGAATCAAAACGAATCGAACCGAAGAGAATCGATTCGAATCAAAATAAAAAGTATCGTATCAAATCGAATCGAAAAGAATCATATCAAATAGAATCGAAAGAATGGAATCAAATCTAAAACAATCGAATCGAATCGAAAAGAATCGCATTGAATGGAATAGAATCGAAAAGAATAGAATAGAATCGAAAGAAATCGAATAGAATCAAATCAAATCAAAAAGAATCGAATTGAATTGATCCTAACCAAAAGAAGCGAAATGAATCGACTCGAACCGAAAAAAACAAACCGAAAAGAATCTAATCTCAACGAAAATCATCGAAATGAATAGAATCGAAAAGAATCGAATTGAATCAAATCGAAAAGAATCGAATGGAATCCAATCGAAAAGAATCAAATTGAGTCGAATCGAAACAAATTGAATCCAATCGAAAAGAATCTAATTGAATCGAATCGAAAAGAATCGAATTCAATCAAAACGAATCGATTCGAATGGAATAGAAAAGAATAGAATAGAATCGAATCGAAAAGAATCAAATCGAATCGAAAAGAATCGAATCAAAACGAATTTATTCGAATCGAAAAGAAACGAATCGAACCGAATCAAAAAGAAAACAATCGAATCGAATCAAATACAAAAGAATCGCTTTGAATAGCATAGAATTGAAAAGAATCGAATCAATCGAATTGAAAACAATCGAATCGAAAAGAATCGAATCAAAAAAAGTCGAATCAAAACGAAAACAATCGAATCGAATCGAATCTAAAAGAATCGTATTGAATTGAATCGAGTCGAAAAGACTCGAATCAAAAAGACTCGAATCGAATTGAATCAAATCGAAAAGAATCTAATAGAAACCACTCGAACAGAATCAAATCGAAATGATTCAAAATGAATCGAATAGAATAGAATCGAAAAAAATCGAAACGAATCGAAACGAACCGAAACGAACTGAATCAATTAGAATCGAAATGAAAAGAATCGTATTGAATCGAATCGAAAAGAATCAAATCAAATCGAATCGAAAGAATTGAATCAAATCGAAAAGAATCCAATCGAATCGAAAAGAATCGAACTGAATGGAATCAAATCGAAAAGAATCGAATCGACTCGAAAAGAATCGAATCAAATTTAATGGAATCGAAAAGAATCGAATTGAATCGAAAAGTATCGAAATGAAAACAATCAGATCAAATGTAAAAGCATTAAATCGAATTGAAAAGAATCGAACCGAATCGAAATGAATCGAATCAAAAAGACTAGAATCGAAAAGAATCGAATCGAATCGAAAAGACTCGAATCGAATTAAAAATATCAAATCGAATCGAATCGAAAAGAATCGAATTGAAAAGACTCGAATTGAAACGAATCGATTTGAAACGAAAAGAATCGAATCGAATCGAATCGAATTGAAAGAATCGAATTGAATAGAAAAAAATCGAATAGAAAAGAATCGAACCGAAAAGAAAAGAATCAAATTGAATCAGTCGATTAAATTCTAGTCGAATCGAATCAAAAAGCATGAAATCGAGTCGAATCGAATCGAAAAGAATCGAATCGAATCCAAAAGAATCGAATCGAATCCAAAAGAATCGAATTGATTTGAATCAAAAGAGGTGAGTTGAATTGAATCCAAAAGGAACTAATCGCATCAAATCGAAAAAACTCGAATAGAATCAAATCGAATCAAAAAGAATCGCATAGATTCGACTAAAAAAGAATCGAATTGAGGGATCCCTGGGTGGCGCAGCGGTTTAGCGCCTGCCTTTGGCCCAGGGCGCGATCCTGGAGACCCGGGATCGAATCCCACATCGGGCTCCTGGTGCATGGAGCCTGCTTCTCCCTCTGCCTGTGTCTCTGCCTCTCTGTCTCTCTCTGTGACTATCATTAAAAAAAGAATCGAATTGAATCGCGTTGAAAAAATCATAAAGAATCAAATCGAAAAGAATCGAATTCCATGTAACGAAAAGATTCGAATTGAAAAGAATCGAATCGAAACAAAAGAATCGAATCGAATCGACATGAATCAAAAAGAATCGAATCAAAACAAATCGAAAAGAAACAAATCAAGTAGAATCTAAAAGAATCGAATCGAATCCAATCGAAAAAATTCGAATAGAGTTGAATCGAAAAGAATCAAAACGAATCGAACCGAAGAGAATCGATTCGAATCAAAATAAAAAGTATCGTATCAAATCGAATCGAAAAGAATCATATCAAATAGAATCGAAAGAATGGAATCAAATCTAAAACAATCGAATCGAATCGAAAAGAATCGCATTGAATGGAATAGAATCGAAAAGAATAGAATAGAATCGAAAGAAATCGAATAGAATCAAATCAAATCAAAAAGAATCGAATTGAATTGATCCTAACCAAAAGAAGCGAAATGAATCGACTCGAACCGAAAAAAACAAATCGAAAAGAATCTAATCTCAACGAAAATCATCGAAATGAATAGAATCGAAAAGAATCGAATTGAATCAAATCGAAAAGAATCGAATGGAATCCAATCGAAAAGAATCAAATTGAGTCGAATCGAAACAAATTGAATCCAATCGAAAAGAATCTAATTGAATCGAATCGAAAAGAATCGAATTCAATCAAAACGAATCGATTCGAATGGAATAGAAAAGAATAGAATAGAATCGAATCGAAAAGAATCAAATCGAATCGAAAAGAATCGAATCAAAACGAATTTAATCGAATCGAAAAGAAACGAATCGAACCGAATCAAAAAGAAAACAATCGAATCGAATCAAATACAAAAGAATCGCTTTGAATAGCATAGAATTGAAAAGAATCGAATCAATCGAATTGAAAACAATCGAATCGAAAAGAATCGAATCAAAAAAAGTCGAATCGAAACGAAAACAATCGAATCGAATCGAATCTAAAAGAATCGTATTGAATTGAATCGAGTCGAAAAGACGCGAATCAAAAAGACTCGAATCGAATTGAAACAAATCGAAAAGAATCTAATAGAAACCACTCGAACAGAATCAAATCGAAATGATTCAAAATGAATCGAATAGAATAGAATCGAAAAAAATCGAAACGAATCGAAACGAAATGAATCGAAGAGAATCGATTAGAATCGAAATGAAAAGAATCGTATTGAATCGAATCGAAAGAATCAAATCAAATTGAATCGAAAGAATTGAATCAAATCGAAAAGAATCCAATCGAATCGAAAAGAATCGAACTGAATGGAATCAAATCGAAAAGAATCGAATCGAATCGAAAAGAATCGAATCAAATTTAATGGAATCGAAAAGAATCGAATGGAATCGAAAAGAATCGAAATGAAACAAATCAGATCATATGGAAAAGCATCAAATCGAATTGAAAAGAATCGAATCGAATCGAAATGAATCGAATCAAAAAGACTCGAATCGAAAAGAATCGCATTGAAAAGAATCGAATCGAATCGAAAAGACTCGAATCGAATTAAAAATATCAAATCGAATCGAATCGAAAAGAATCGAATTGAAAAGACTCGAATTGAAACGAATCGATTTGAAACGAAAAGAATCGAATCGAATCGAATCGAATTGAAAGAATCGAATTGAATAGAAAAAAATCGAATAGAAAAGAATCGAACCGAAAAGAAAAGAATCAAATTGAATCAGTCGATTAAATTCTAGTCGAATCGAATCAAAAAGAATGAAATCGAGTCGAATCGAATCGAAAAGAATCGAATCGAATCGAAAAGAATCGAATTGTATCTAATCAAAAAGAATCGAATCGTATCGACTCGAATCGAAAAGAATCCAATTGCATCATCGAATGGAAACTAATCCAATTGAATACAATCGAAAAGAATCGAATCGAATCAAATCGAAATCAATCAAATTGAATTGATCGAAAAGAATCGAATTGAATCAAATCGAATCGAAATGAAAAGAATCGAATCGATTCAAATAGAAAAGAATCGAATCGAAACGAATCAAATCGACACGAAAAGAATCGAATCGAATCAAAAAGTATCGAATTGATTCGAAAACATTCGCATCGAAAAGAATCGAATTGAAATGAATCCGATCGAAATGAAAAGAATCTACTCGATTCGAATCCAAAAGAATCGAATCCAAAAGAATCGAATTGAATTGAATCAAAAGAAATGAATTGAATTGAATCAAAAAGGAACTAATCGCATCAAATCGAAAAAACTCGAATAGAATCAAATCGAATCAAAAAGAATCGAATAGATTCGAATAAAAAAGAATTGAATTGAGGGATCCCTGGGTGGCGCAGCGGTTTAGCGCCTGCCTTTGGCCCAGGGCGCGATCCTGGAGACACGGGATCGAAT
This sequence comes from Canis aureus, assembly GCF_053574225.1. NCBI lineage: Eukaryota > Metazoa > Chordata > Mammalia > Carnivora > Canidae > Canis > Canis aureus. The sequence goes on from NC_135648.1 coordinate 25,004,770, forward strand.
CCCACATCGGGCTCCTGGTGCATGGAGCCTGCTTCTCCCTCTGCCTGTGTCTCTGCCTATCTGTCTCTCTCTGTGACTATCATAAAAAAAAGAATCGAATTGAATCGTGTTGAAAAAAATCATAAAGAATCAAATCGAAAAGAATCGAATTCCATGTAACGAAAAGATTCGAATTGAAAAGAATCGAATCGAAACAAAAGAATCGAATCGACATGAATCAAAAAGAATCGAAACAAAACGAATCGAAAAGAAACAAATCAAGTAGAATCTAAAAGAATCGAATCGAATCAAATCGAAAAAATTCAAACAGAATTGAATCGAAAAGAATCAAAACGAATCGAACCGAAGAGAATCGATTCGAATCAAAATAAAAAGTATCGTAACAAATCGAATCGAAAAGAATCATATCAAATAGAATCGAAAGAATGGAATCAAATCTAAAACAATCGAATCGAATCGAAAAGAATCTCATTGAATGGAATGGAATCGAAAAGAATACAATGGAATAGAATCGAAAGAAATCGAATAGAATCAAATCAAACCAAAAAGAATCGAATTGAATTCATCCTAACCAAAAGAAGCGAAATGAATCGACTCGAACCGAAAAAAACAAATCGAAAAGAATCTAATCTCAACGAAAATCATCGAAATGAATAGAATCGAAAAGAATCGAATTGAATCAAATCGAAAAGAATCGAATGGAATCCAATCGAAAAGAATCAAATTGAGTCGAATCGAAACAAATTGAATCCAATCGAAAAGAATCTAATTGAATCGAATCGAAAAGAATCGAATTCAATCAAAACGAATCGATTCGAATGGAATAGAAAAGAATAGAATAGAATCGAATCGAAAAGAATCAAATCGAATCGAAAAGAATCGAATCAAAACGAATTTAATCGAATCGAAAAGAAACGAATCGAACCGAATCAAAAAGAAAACAATCGAATCGAATCAAATACAAAAGAATCGCTTTGAATAGCATAGAATTGAAAAGAATCGAATCAATCGAATTGAAAACAATCGAATCGAAAAGAATCGAATCAAAAAAAGTCGAATCGAAACGAAAACAATCGAATCGAATCGAATCTAAAAGAATCGTATTGAATTGAATCGAGTCGAAAAGACGCGAATCAAAAAGACTCGAATCGAATTGAAACAAATCGAAAAGAATCTAATAGAAACCACTCGAACAGAATCAAATCGAAATGATTCAAAATGAATCGAATAGAATAGAATCGAAAAAAATCGAAACGAATCGAAACGAAATGAATCGAAGAGAATCGATTAGAATCGAAATGAAAAGAATCGTATTGAATCGAATCGAAAGAATCAAATCAAATTGAATCGAAAGAATTGAATCAAATCGAAAAGAATCCAATCGAATCGAAAAGAATCGAACTGAATGGAATCAAATCGAAAAGAATCGAATCGAATCGAAAAGAATCGAATCAAATTTAATGGAATCGAAAAGAATCGAATGGAATCGAAAAGAATCGAAATGAAACAAATCAGATCATATGGAAAAGCATCAAATCGAATTGAAAAGAATCGAATCGAATCGAAATGAATCGAATCAAAAAGACTCGAATCGAAAAGAATCGCATTGAAAAGAATCGAATCGAATCGAAAAGACTCGAATCGAATTAAAAATATCAAATCGAATCGAATCGAAAAGAATCGAATTGAAAAGACTCGAATTGAAACGAATCGATTTGAAACGAAAAGAATCGAATCGAATCGAATCGAATTGAAAGAATCGAATTGAATAGAAAAAAATCGAATAGAAAAGAATCGAACCGAAAAGAAAAGAATCAAATTGAATCAGTCGATTAAATTCTAGTCGAATCGAATCAAAAAGAATGAAATCGAGTCGAATCGAATCGAAAAGAATCGAATCGAATCGAAAAGAATCGAATTGTATCTAATCAAAAAGAATCGAATCGTATCGACTCGAATCGAAAAGAATCCAATTGCATCATCGAATGGAAACTAATCCAATTGAATACAATCGAAAAGAATCGAATCGAATCAAATCGAAATCAATCAAATTGAATTGATCGAAAAGAATCGAATTGAATCAAATCGAATCGAAATGAAAAGAATCGAATCGATTCAAATAGAAAAGAATCGAATCGAAACGAATCAAATCGACACGAAAAGAATCGAATCGAATCAAAAAGTATCGAATTGATTCGAAAACATTCGCATCGAAAAGAATCGAATTGAAATGAATCCGATCGAAATGAAAAGAATCTACTCGATTCGAATCCAAAAGAATCGAATCCAAAAGAATCGAATTGAATTGAATCAAAAGAAATGAATTGAATTGAATCAAAAAGGAACTAATCGCATCAAATCGAAAAAACTCGAATAGAATCAAATCGAATCAAAAAGAATCGAATAGATTCGAATAAAAAAGAATTGAATTGAGGGATCCCTGGGTGGCGCAGCGGTTTAGCGCCTGCCTTTGGCCCAGGGCGCGATCCTGGAGACACGGGATCGAATCCCACATCGGGCTCCTGGTGCATGGAGCCTGCTTCTCCCTCTGCCTGTGTCTCTGCCTATCTGTCTCTCTCTGTGACTATCATAAAAAAAAGAATCGAATTGAATCGTGTTGAAAAAAATCATAAAGAATCAAATCGAAAAGAATCGAATTCCATGTAACGAAAAGATTCGAATTGAAAAGAATCGAATCGAAACAAAAGAATCGAATCGACATGAATCAAAAAGAATCGAAACAAAACGAATCGAAAAGAAACAAATCAAGTAGAATCTAAAAGAATCGAATCGAATCAAATCGAAAAAATTCAAACAGAATTGAATCGAAAAGAATCAAAACGAATCGAACCGAAGAGAATCGATTCGAATCAAAATAAAAAGTATCGTAACAAATCGAATCGAAAAGAATCATATCAAATAGAATCGAAAGAATGGAATCAAATCTAAAACAATCGAATCGAATCGAAAAGAATCTCATTGAATGGAATGGAATCGAAAAGAATACAATGGAATAGAATCGAAAGAAATCGAATAGAATCAAATCAAACCAAAAAGAATCGAATTGAATTCATCCTAACCAAAATAAGCGAAATGAATCGACTCGAACCGAAAAAAACAAATCGAAAAGAATCTAATCTCAACGAAAATCATCGAAATGAATAGAATCGAAAAGAATCGAATTGAATCAAATCGAAAAGAATCGAATGGAATCCAATCGAAAAGAATCAAATTGAGTCGAATCGAAACAAATTGAATCCAATCGAAAAGAATCTAATTGAATCGAATCGAAAAGAATCGAATTCAATCAAAACGAATCGATTCGAATGGAATAGAAAAGAATAGAATAGAATCGAATCGAAAAGAATCAAATCGAATCGAAAAGAATCGAATCAAAACGAATTTAATCGAATCGAAAAGAAACGAATCGAACCGAATCAAAAAGAAAACAATCGAATCGAATCAAATACAAAAGAATCGCTTTGAAATGCATAGAATTGAAAAGAATCGAATCAATCGAATTGAAAACAATCGAATCGAAAAGAATCGAATCAAAAAAAGTCGAATCGAAACGAAAACAATCGAATCGAATCGAATCTAAAAGAATCGTATTGAATTGAATCGAGTCGAAAAGACTCGAATCAAAAAGACTCGAATCGAATTGAATCAAATCGAAAAGAATCTAATAGAAACCACTCGAACAGAATCAAATTGAAATGATTCAAAATGAATCGAATAGAATAGAATCGAAAAAAATCGAAACGAATCGAAAAAAACCGAAACGAAATGAATCGAAGAGAATCGATTAGAATCGAAATGAAAAGAATCGTATTGAATCGAATCGAAAAGAATCAAATCAAATCGAATCGAAAGAATTGAATCAAATCGAAAAGAATCCAATCGAATCGAAAAGAATCGAACTGAATGGAATCAAATCGAAAAGAATCGAATCGAATCGAAAAGAATCGAATCAAATTTAATGGAATCGAAAAGAATCGAATTGAATCGAAAAGAATCGAAATGAAACAAATCAGATCAAATGGAAAAGCATCAAATCGAATTGAAAAGAATCGAATCGAATCGAAATGAATCGAATCAAAAAGACTCGAATCGAAAAGAATCGAATCGAATCGAAAAGACTCGAATCGAATTAAAAATATCAAATCGAATCGAATCGAAAAGAATCGAATTGAAAAGACTCGAATTGAAACGAATCGATTTGAAACGAAAAGAATCGAATCGAATCGAATCGAATTGAAAGAATCGAATTGAATAGAAAAAAATCGAATAGAAAAGAATCGAACCGAAAAGAAAAGAATCAAATTGAATCAGTCGATTAAATTCTAGTCGAATCGAATCAAAAAGCATGAAATCGAGTCGAATCGAATCCAAAAGAATCGAATCGAATCCAAAAGAATCGAATCGAATCCAAAAGAATCGAATTGATTTGAATCAAAAGAGGTGAGTTGAATTGAATCCAAAAGGAACTAATCGAATCAAATCGAAAAAACTCGAATAGAATCAAATCGAATCAAAAAGAATCGAATAGATTCGAATCAAAAAGAATCGAATTGAGGGATCCCTGGGTGGCGCAGCGGTTTAGCGCCTGCCTTTGGCCCAGGGCGCGATCCTGGAGACCCGGGATCGAATCCCACATCGGGCTCCTGGTGCATGGAGCCTGCTTCTCCCTCTGCCTGTGTCTCTGCCTCTCTGTCTCTCTCTGTGACTATCATAAAAAAAAGAATCGAATTGAATCGTGTTGAAAAAAATCATAAAGAATCAAATCGAAAAGAATCGAATTCCATGTAACGAAAAGATTCGAATTGAAAAGAATCGAATCGAAACAAAAGAATCGAATCGAATCGACATGAATCAAAAAGAATCGAATCAAAACGAATCGAAAAGAAACAAATCAAGTAGAATCTAAAAGAATCGAATCGAATCCAATCGAAAAAATTCGAATAGAATTGAATCGAAAAGAATCAAAACGAATCGAACCGAAGAGAATCGATTCGAATCAAAATAAAAAGTATCGTATCAAATCGAATCGAAAAGAATCATATCAAATAGAATCGAAAGAATGGAATCAAATCTAAAACAATCGAATCGAATCGAAAAGAATCTCATTGAATGGAATGGAATCGAAAAGAATACAATGGAATAGAATCGAAAGAAATCGAATAGAATCAAATCAAACCAAAAACAATCGAATTGAATTGATCCTAACCAAAATAAGCGAAATGAATCGACTCGAACCGAAAAAAACAAATCGAAAAGAATCTAATCTCAACGAAAATCATCGAAATGAATAGAATCGAAAAGAATCGAATTGAATCAAATCGAAAAGAATCGAATGGAATCCAATCGAAAAGAATCAAACTGAGTCGAATCGAAACAAATTGAATCCAATCGAAAAGAATCTAATTGAATCGAATCGAAAAGAATCGAATTCAATCAAAACGAATCGATTCGAATGGAATAGAAAAGAATAGAATAGAATCGAATCGAAAAGAATCAAATCGAATCGAAAAGAATCGAATCAAAACGAATTGAATCGAATCGAAAAGAAACGAATCGAACCGAATCAAAAAGAAAACAATCGAATCGAATCAAATACAAAAGAATCGCTTTGAAATGCATAGAATTGAAAAGAATCGAATCAATCGAATTGAAAACAATCGAATCGAAAAGAATCGAATCAAAAAAAGTCGAATCGAAACGAAAACAATCGAATCGAATCGAATCTAAAAGAATCGTATTGAATTGAATCGAGTCGAAAAGACTCGAATCAAAAAGACTCGAATCGAATTGAATCAAATCGAAAAGAATCTAATAGAAACCACTCGAACAGAATCAAATCGAAATGATTCAAAATGAATCGAATAGAATAGAATCGAAAAAAATCGAAACGAATCGAAAAAAACCGAAACGAAATGAATCGAAGAGAATCGATTAGAATCGAAATGAAAAGAATCGTATTGAATCGAATCGAAAAGAATCAAATCAAATCGAATCGAAAGAATTGAATCAAATCGAAAAGAATCCAATCGAATCGAAAAGAATCGAACTGAATGGAATCAAATCGAAAAGAATCGAATCGAATCGAAAAGAATCGAATCAAATTTAATGGAATCGAAAAGAATCGAATTGAATCGAAAAGAATCGAAATGAAACAAATCAGATCAAATGGAAAAGCATCAAATCGAATTGAAAAGAATCGAACCGAATCGAAATGAATCGAATCAAAAAGACTCGAATCGAAAAGAATCGAATCGAATCGAAAAGACTCGAATCGAATTAAAAATATCAAATCGAATCGAATCGAAAAGAATCGAATTGAAAAGACTCGAATTGAAACGAATCGATTTGAAACGAAAAGAATCGAATCGAATCGAATCGAATTGAAAGAATCGAATTGAATAGAAAAAAATCGAATAGAAAAGAATCGAACCGAAAAGAAAAGAATCAAATTGAATCAGTCGATTAAATTCTAGTCGAATCGAATCAAAAAGCATGAAATCGAGTCGAATCGAATCGAAAAGAATCGAATCGAATCCAAAAGAATCGAATCGAATCCAAAAGAATCGAATTGATTTGAATCAAAAGAGGTGAGTTGAATTGAATCCAAAAGGAACTAATCGAATCAAATCGAAAAAACTCGAATAGAATCAAATCGAATCAAAAACAATCGAATAGATTCGAATAAAAAAGAATCGAATTGAGGGATCCCTGGGTGGCGCAGCGGTTTAGCGCCTGCCTTTGGCCCAGGGCGCGATCCTGGAGACCCGGGATCGAATCCCACATCGGGCTCCTGGTGCATGGAGCCTGCTTCTCCCTCTGCCTGTGTCTCTGCCTCTCTGTCTCTCTCTGTGACTATCATTAAAAAAAGAATCGAATTGAATCGCGTTGAAAAAATCATAAAGAATCAAATCGAAAAGAATCGAATTCCATGTAACGAAAAGATTCGAATTGAAAAGAATCGAATCGAAACAAAAGAATCGAATCGAATCGACATGAATCAAAAAGAATCGAATCAAAACAAATCGAAAAGAAACAAATCAAGTAGAATCTAAAAGAATCGAATCGAATCCAATCGAAAAAATTCGAATAGAATTGAATCGAAAAGAATCAAAACGAATCGAACCGAAGAGAATCGATTCGAATCAAAATAAAAAGTATCGTATCAAATCGAATCGAAAAGAATCATATCAAAGAGAATCGAAAGAATGGAATCAAATCTAAAACAATCGAATCGAATCGAAAAGAATCTCATTGAATGGAATGGAATCGAAAAGAATAGAATAGAATCGAAAGAAATCGAATAGAATCAAATCAAACCAAAAAGAATCGAATTGAATTGATCCTAACCAAAATAAGCGAAATGAATCGACTCGAACCGAAAAAAACAAATCGAAAAGAATCTAATCTCAACGAAAATCATCGAAATGAATAGAATCGAAAAGAATCGAATTGAATCAAATCGAAAAGAATCGAATGGAATCCAATCGAAAAGAATCAAATTGAGTCGAATCGAAACAAATTGAATCCAATCGAAAAGAATCTAATTGAATCGAATCGAAAAGAATCGAATTCAATCAAAACGAATCGATTCGAATGGAATAGAAAAGAATAGAATCGAATCGAATCGAAAAGAATCAAATCGAATCGAAAAGAATCGAATCAAAACGAATTGAATCGAATCGAAAAGAAACGAATCGAACCGAATCAAAAAGAAAACAATCGAATCGAATCAAATACAAAAGAATCGCTTTGAAATGCATAGAATTGAAAAGAATCGAATCAATCGAATTGAAAACAATCGAATCGAAAAGAATCGAATCAAAAAAAGTCGAATCGAAACGAAAACAATCGAATCGAATCGAATCTAAAAGAATCGTATTTAATTGAATCGAGTCGAAAAGACTCGAATCAAAAAGACTCGAATCGAATTGAATCAAATCGAAAAGAATCTAATAGAAACCACTCGAACAGAATCAAATCGAAATGATTCAAAATGAATCGAATAGAATAGAATCGAAAAAAATCGAAACGAATCGAAAAAAACCGAAACGAAATGAATCGAAGAGAATCGATTAGAATCGAAATGAAAAGAATCGTATTGAATCGAATCGAAAAGAATCAAATCAAATCGAATCGAAAGAATTGAATCAAATCGAAAAGAATCCAATCGAATCGAAAAGAATCGAACTGAATGGAATCAAATCGAAAAGAATCGAATCGAATCGAAAAGAATCGAATCAAATTTAATGGAATCGAAAAGAATCGAATTGAATCGAAAAGAATCGAAATGAAACAAATCAGATCAAATGGAAAAGCATCAAATCGAATTGAAAAGAATCGAACCGAATCGAAATGAATCGAATCAAAAAGACTCGAATCGAAAAGAATCGAATCGAATCGAAAAGACTCGAATCGAATTAAAAATATCAAATCGAATCGAATCGAAAAGAATCGAATTGAAAAGACTCGAATTGAAACGAATCGATTTGAAACGAAAAGAATCGAATCGAATCGAATCGAATTGAAAGAATCGAATTGAATAGAAAAAAATCGAATAGAAAAGAATCGAACCGAAAAGAAAAGAATCAAATTGAATCAGTCGATTAAATTCTAGTCGAATCGAATCAAAAAGCATGAAATCGAGTCGAATCGAATCGAAAAGAATCGAATCGAATCCAAAAGAATCGAATCGAATCCAAAAGAATCGAATTGATTTGAATCAAAAGAGGTGAGTTGAATTGAATCCAAAAGGAACTAATCGAATCAAATCGAAAAAACTCGAATAGAATCAAATCGAATCAAAAACAATCGAATAGATTCGAATAAAAAAGAATCGAATTGAGGGATCCCTGGGTGGCGCAGCGGTTTAGCGCCTGCCTTTGGCCCAGGGCGCGATCCTGGAGACCCGGGATCGAATCCCACATCGGGCTCCTGGTGCATGGAGCCTGCTTCTCCCTCTGCCTGTGTCTCTGCCTCTCTGTCTCTCTCTGTGACTATCATTAAAAAAAGAATCGAATTGAATCGCGTTGAAAAAATCATAAAGAATCAAATCGAAAAGAATCGAATTCCATGTAACGAAAAGATTCGAATTGAAAAGAATCGAATCGAAACAAAAGAATCGAATCGAATCGACATGAATCAAAAAGAATCGAATCAAAACAAATCGAAAAGAAACAAATCAAGTAGAATCTAAAAGAATCGAATCGAATCCAATCGAAAAAATTCGAATAGAATTGAATCGAAAAGAATCAAAACGAATCGAACCGAAGAGAATCGATTCGAATCAAAATAAAAAGTATCGTATCAAATCGAATCGAAAAGAATCATATCAAAGAGAATCGAAAGAATGGAATCAAATCTAAAACAATCGAATCGAATCGAAAAGAATCGCATTGAATGGAATAGAATCGAAAAGAATAGAATAGAATCGAAAGAAATCGAATAGAATCAAATCAAATCAAAAAGAATCGAATTGAATTGATCCTAACCAAAAGAAGCGAAATGAATCGACTCGAACCGAAAAAAACAAATCGAAAAGAATCTAATCTCAACGAAAATCATCGAAATGAATAGAATCGACAAGAATCGAATTGAATCAAATCGAAAAGAATCGAATGGAATCCAATCGAAAAGAATCAAATTGAGTCGAATCGAAACAAATTGAATCCAATCGAAAAGAATCTAATTGAATCGAATCGAAAAGAATCGAATTCAATCAAAACGAATCGATTCGAATGGAATAGAAAAGAATAGAATCGAATCGAATCGAAAAGAATCAAATCGAATCGAAAAGAATCGAATCAAAACGAATTGAATCGAATCGAAAAGAAACGAATCGAACCGAATCAAAAAGAAAACAATCGAATCGAATCAAATACAAAAGAATCGCTTTGAATAGCATAGAATTGAAAAGAATCGAATCAATCGAATTGAAAACAATCGAATCGAAAAGAATCGAATCAAAAAAAGTCGAATCGAAACGAAAACAATCGAATCGAATCGAATCTAAAAGAATCGTATTGAATTGAATCGAGTCGAAAAGACGCGAATCAAAAAGACTCGAATCGAATTGAAACAAATCGAAAAGAATCTAATAGAAACCACTCGAACAGAATCAAATCGAAATGATTCAAAATGAATCGAATAGAATAGAATCGAAAAAAATCGAAACGAATCGAAACGAAATGAATCGAAGAGAATCGATTAGAATCGAAATGAAAAGAATCGTATTGAATCGAATCGAAAGAATCAAATCAAATTGAATCGAAAGAATTGAATCAAATCGAAAAGAATCCAATCGAATCGAAAAGAATCGAACTGAATGGAATCAAATCGAAAAGAATCGAATCGAATCGAAAAGAATCGAATCAAATTTAATGGAATCGAAAAGAATCGAATTGAATCGAAAAGAATCGAAATGAAACAAATCAGATCAAATGGAAAAGCATCAAATCGAATTGAAAAGAATCGAACCGAATCGAAATGAATCGAATCAAAAAGACTCGAATCGAAAAGAATCGAATCGAATCGAAAAGACTCGAATCGAATTAAAAATATCAAATCGAATCGAATCGAAAAGAATCGAATTGAAAAGACTCGAATTGAAACGAATCGATTTGAAACGAAAAGAATCGAATCGAATCGAATCGAATTGAAAGAATCGAATTGAATAGAAAAAAATCGAATAGAAAAGAATCGAACCGAAAAGAAAAGAATCAAATTGAATCAGTCGATTAAATTCTAGTCGAATCGAATCAAAAAGCATGAAATCGAGTCGAATCGAATCGAAAAGAATCGAATCGAATCCAAAAGAATCGAATCGAATCCAAAAGAATCGAATTGATTTGAATCAAAAGAGGTGAGTTGAATTGAATCCAAAAGGAACTAATCGAATCAAATCGAAAAAACTCGAATAGAATCAAATCGAATCAAAAACAATCGAATAGATTCGAATAAAAAAGAATCGAATTGAGGGATCCCTGGGTGGCGCAGCGGTTTAGCGCCTGCCTTTGGCCCAGGGCGCGATCCTGGAGACCCGGGATCGAATCCCACATCGGGCTCCTGGTGCATGGAGCCTGCTTCTCCCTCTGCCTGTGTCTCTGCCTCTCTGTCTCTCTCTGTGACTATCATTAAAAAAAGAATCGAATTGAATCGCGTTGAAAAAATCATAAAGAATCAAATCGAAAAGAATCGAATTCCATGTAACGAAAAGATTCGAATTGAAAAGAATCGAATCGAAACAAAAGAATCGAATCGAATCGACATGAATCAAAAAGAATCGAATCAAAACAAATCGAAAAGAAACAAATCAAGTAGAATCTAAAAGAATCGAATCGAATCCAATCGAAAAAATTCGAATAGAATTGAATCGAAAAGAATCAAAACGAATCGAACCGAAGAGAATCGATTCGAATCAAAATAAAAAGTATCGTATCAAATCGAATCGAAAAGAATCATATCAAAGAGAATCGAAAGAATGGAATCAAATCTAAAACAATCGAATCGAATCGAAAAGAATCGCATTGAATGGAATAGAATCGAAAAGAATAGAATAGAATCGAAAGAAATCGAATAGAATCAAATCAAATCAAAAAGAATCGAATTGAATTGATCCTAACCAAAAGAAGCGAAATGAATCGACTCGAACCGAAAAAAACAAATCGAAAAGAATCTAATCTCAACGAAAATCATCGAAATGAATAGAATCGACAAGAATCGAATTGAATCAAATCGAAAAGAATCGAATGGAATCCAATCGAAAAGAATCAAATTGAGTCGAATCGAAACAAATTGAATCCAATCGAAAAGAATCTAATTGAATCGAATCGAAAAGAATCGAATTCAATCAAAACGAATCGATTCGAATGGAATAGAAAAGAATAGAATAGAATAGAATCGAAAAGAATCAAATCGAATCGAAAAGAATCGAATCAAAACGAATTGAATCGAATCGAAAAGAAACGAATCGAACCGAATCAAAAAGAAAACAATCGAATCGAATCAAATACAAAAGAATCGCTTTGAATAGCATAGAATTGAAAAGAATCGAATCAATCGAATTGAAAACAATCGAATCGAAAAGAATCGAATCAAAAAAAGTCGAATCGAAACGAAAACAATCGAATCGAATCGAATCTAAAAGAATCGTATTGAATTGAATCGAGTCGAAAAGACGCGAATCAAAAAGACTCGAATCGAATTGAAACAAATCGAAAAGAATCTAATAGAAACCACTCGAACAGAATCAAATCGAAATGATTCAAAATGAATCGAATAGAATAGAATCGAAAAAAATCGAAACGAATCGAAACGAAATGAATCGAAGAGAATCGATTAGAATCGAAATGAAAAGAATCGTATTGAATCGAATCGAAAGAATCAAATCAAATTGAATCGAAAGAATTGAATCAAATCGAAAAGAATCCAATCGAATCGAAAAGAATCGAACTGAATGGAATCAAATCGAAAAGAATCGAATCGAATCGAAAAGAATCGAATCAAATTTAATGGAATCGAAAAGAATCGAATGGAATCGAAAAGAATCGAAATGAAACAAATCAGATCATATGGAAAAGCATCAAATCGAATTGAAAAGAATCGAATCGAATCGAAATGAATCGAATCAAAAAGACTCGAATCGAAAAGAATCGTATTGAAAAGAATCGAATCGAATCGAAAAGACTCGAATCGAATTAAAAATATCAAATCGAATCGAATCGAAAAGAATCGAATTGAAAAGACTCGAATTGAAACGAATCGATTTGAAACGAAAAGAATCGAATCGAATCGAATCGAATTGAAAGAATCGAATTGAATAGAAAAAAATCGAATAGAAAAGAATCGAACCGAAAAGAAAAGAATCAAATTGAATCAGTCGATTAAATTCTAGTCGAATCGAATCAAAAAGAATGAAATCGAGTCGAATCGAATCGAAAAGAATCGAATCGAATCGAAAAGAATCGAATTGTATCTAATCAAAAAGAATCGAATCGTATCGACTCGAATCGAAAAGAATCCAATTGCATCATCGAATGGAAACTAATCCAATTGAATACAATCGAAAAGAATCGAATCGAATCAAATCGAAATCAATCAAATTGAATTGATCGAAAAGAATCGAATTGAATCAAATCGAATCGAAATGAAAAGAATCGAATCGATTCAAATAGAAAAGAATCGAATCGAAACGAATCAAATCGACATGAAAAGAATCGAATCGAATCAAAAAGTATCGAATTGATTCGAAAACATTCGCATCGAAAAGAATCGAATTGAAATGAATCCGATCGAAATGAAAAGAATCTACTCGATTCGAATCCAAAAGAATCGAATCCAAAAGAATCGAATTGAATTGAATCAAAAGAAATGAATTGAATTGAATCAAAAAGGAACTAATCGCATCAAATCGAAAAAACTCGAATAGAATCAAATCGAATCAAAAAGAATCGAATAGATTCGAATAAAAAAGAATTGAATTGAGGGATCCCTGGGTGGCGCAGCGGTTTAGCGCCTGCCTTTGGCCCAGGGCGCGATCCTGGAGACACGGGATCGAATCCCACATCGGGCTCCTGGTGCATGGAGCCTGCTTCTCCCTCTGCCTGTGTCTCTGCCTATCTGTCTCTCTCTGTGACTATCATAAAAAAAAGAATCGAATTGAATCGTGTTGAAAAAAATCATAAAGAATCAAATCGAAAAGAATCGAATTCCATGTAACGAAAAGATTCGAATTGAAAAGAATCGAATCGAAACAAAAGAATCGAATCGACATGAATCAAAAAGAATCGAAACAAAACGAATCGAAAAGAAACAAATCAAGTAGAATCTAAAAGAATCGAATCGAATCAAATCGAAAAAATTCAAACAGAATTGAATCGAAAAGAATCAAAACGAATCGAACCGAAGAGAATCGATTCGAATCAAAATAAAAAGTATCGTAACAAATCGAATCGAAAAGAATCATATCAAATAGAATCGAAAGAATGGAATCAAATCTAAAACAATCGAATCGAATCGAAAAGAATCTCATTGAATGGAATGGAATCGAAAAGAATACAATGGAATAGAATCGAAAGAAATCGAATAGAATCAAATCAAACCAAAAAGAATCGAATTGAATTGATCCTAACCAAAATAAGCGAAATGAATCGACTCGAACCGAAAAAAACAAATCGAAAAGAATCTAATCTCAACGAAAATCATCGAAATGAATAGAATCGAAAAGAATCGAATTGAATCAAATCAAAAAGAATCGAATGGAATCCAATCGAAAAGAATCAAATTGAGTCGAATCGAAACAAATTGAATCCAATCGAAAAGAATCTAATTGAATCGAATCGAAAAGAATCGAATTCAATCAAAACGAATCGATTCGAATGGAATAGAAAAGAATAGAATAGAATCGAATCGAAAAGAATCAAATCGAATCGAAAAGAATCGAATCAAAACGAATTGAATCGAATCGAAAAGAAACGAATCGAACCGAATCAAAAAGAAAACAATCGAATCGAATCAAATACAAAAGAATCGCTTTGAAATGCATAGAATTGAAAAGAATCGAATCAATCGAATTGAAAACAATCGAATCGAAAAGAATCGAATCAAAAAAAGTCGAATCGAAACGAAAACAATCGAATCGAATCGAATCTAAAAGAATCGTATTGAATTGAATCGAGTCGAAAAGACTCGAATCAAAAAGACTCGAATCGAATTGAATCAAATCGAAAAGAATCTAATAGAAACCACTCGAACAGAATCAAATTGAAATGATTCAAAATGAATCGAATAGAATAGAATCGAAAAAAATCGAAACGAATCGAAAAAAACCGAAACGAAATGAATCGAAGAGAATCGATTAGAATCGAAATGAAAAGAATCGTATTGAATCGAATCGAAAAGAATCAAATCAAATCGAATCGAAAGAATTGAATCAAATCGAAAAGAATCCAATCGAATCGAAAAGAATCGAACTGAATGGAATCAAATCGAAAAGAATCGAATCGAATCGAAAAGAATCGAATCAAATTTAATGGA
The DNA here is from genome assembly GCF_053574225.1 of Canis aureus. NCBI lineage: Eukaryota > Metazoa > Chordata > Mammalia > Carnivora > Canidae > Canis > Canis aureus. Next base: position 25,019,821 of record NC_135648.1, read on the forward strand.
ATCGAAAAGAATCGAATTGAATCGAAAAGAATCGAAATGAAACAAATCAGATCAAATGGAAAAGCATCAAATCGAATTGAAAAGAATCGAATCGAATCGAAATGAATCGAATCAAAAAGACTCGAATCGAAAAGAATCGAATCGAATCGAAAAGACTCGAATCGAATTAAAAATATCAAATCGAATCGAATCGAAAAGAATCGAATTGAAAAGACTCGAATTGAAACGAATCGATTTGAAACGAAAAGAATCGAATCGAATCGAATCGAATTGAAAGAATCGAATTGAATAGAAAAAAATCGAATAGAAAAGAATCGAACCGAAAAGAAAAGAATCAAATTGAATCAGTCGATTAAATTCTAGTCGAATCGAATCAAAAAGCATGAAATCGAGTCGAATCGAATCCAAAAGAATCGAATCGAATCCAAAAGAATCGAATCGAATCCAAAAGAATCGAATTGATTTGAATCAAAAGAGGTGAGTTGAATTGAATCCAAAAGGAACTAATCGAATCAAATCGAAAAAACTCGAATAGAATCAAATCGAATCAAAAAGAATCGAATAGATTCGAATCAAAAAGAATCGAATTGAGGGATCCCTGGGTGGCGCAGCGGTTTAGCGCCTGCCTTTGGCCCAGGGCGCGATCCTGGAGACCCGGGATCGAATCCCACATCGGGCTCCTGGTGCATGGAGCCTGCTTCTCCCTCTGCCTGTGTCTCTGCCTCTCTGTCTCTCTCTGTGACTATCATAAAAAAAAGAATCGAATTGAATCGTGTTGAAAAAAATCATAAAGAATCAAATCGAAAAGAATCGAATTCCATGTAACGAAAAGATTCGAATTGAAAAGAATCGAATCGAAACAAAAGAATCGAATCGAATCGACATGAATCAAAAAGAATCGAATCAAAACGAATCGAAAAGAAACAAATCAAGTAGAATCTAAAAGAATCGAATCGAATCCAATCGAAAAAATTCGAATAGAATTGAATCGAAAAGAATCAAAACGAATCGAACCGAAGAGAATCGATTCGAATCAAAATAAAAAGTATCGTATCAAATCGAATCGAAAAGAATCATATCAAATAGAATCGAAAGAATGGAATCAAATCTAAAACAATCGAATGGAATCGAAAAGAATCGCATTGAATGGAATAGAATCGAAAAGAATAGAATAGAATCGAAAGAAATCGAATAGAATCAAATCAAATCAAAAAGAATCGAATTGAATTGATCCTAACCAAAAAAAGCGAAATGAATCGACTCGAACCGAAAAAAACAAATCGAAAAGAATCTAATCTCAACGAAAATCATCGAGATGAATAGAATCGAAAAGAATCGAATTGAATCAAATCGAAAAGAATCGAATGGAATCCAATCGAAAAGAATCAAATTGAGTCGAATCGAAACAAATTGAATCCAATCGAAAAGAATCTAATTGAATCGAATCGAAAAGAATCGAATTCAATCAAAACGAATCGATTCGAATGGAATAGAAAAGAATAGAATAGAATAGAATCGAAAAGAATCAAATCGAATCGAAAAGAATCGAATCAAAACGAATTGAATCGAATCGAAAAGAAACGAATCGAACCGAATCAAAAAGAAAACAATCGAATCGAATCAAATACAAAAGAATCGCTTTGAATAGCATAGAATTGAAAAGAATCGAATCAATCGAATTGAAAACAATCGAATCGAAAAGAATCGAATCAAAAAAAGTCGAATCGAAACGAAAACAATCGAATCGAATCGAATCTAAAAGAATCGTATTGAATTGAATCGAGTCGAAAAGACTCGAATCAAAAAGACTCGAATCGAATTGAATCAAATCGAAAAGAATCTAATAGAAACCACTCGAACAGAATCAAATCGAAATGATTCAAATGAATCGAATAGAATAGAATCGAAAAAAATCGAAACGAATCGAAAAAAACCGAAACGAAATGAATCGAAGAGAATCGATTAGAATCGAAATGAAAAGAATCGTATTGAATCGAATCGAAAAGAATCAAATCAAATCGAATCGAAAGAATTGAATCAAATCGAAAAGAATCCAATCGAATCGAAAAGAATCGAACTGAATGGAATCAAATCGAAAAGAATCGAATCGAATCGAAAAGAATCGAATGAAATTTAATGGAATCGAAAAGAATCGAATTGAATCGAAAAGAATCAAAATGAAACAAATCACATCAAATGGAAAAGCATCAAATCGAATTGAAAAGAATCGAATCGAATCGAAATGAATCGAATCAAAAAGACTCGAATCGAAAAAAATCGAATCGAATCGAAAAGACTCGAATCGAATTAAAAATATCAAATCGAATCGAATCGAAAAGAATCGAATTGAAAAGACTCGAATTGAAACGAATCGATTTGAAACGAAAAGAAACGAATCGAATCGAATCGAATTGAAAGAATCGAATTGAATAGAAAATAATCGAATAGAAAAGAATCGAACCGAAAAGTAAAGAATCAAATTGAATCAGTCGATTAAATTCTAGTCGAATCGAATCAAAAAGCATGAAATCGAGTCGAATCGAATCGAAAAGAATCGAATCGAATCGAAAAGATTCGAATTGTATCTAATCAAAAAGAATCGAATCGTATCGACTCGAATCGAAAAGAATCCAATTGCATCATCGAATGGAAAGTAATCGAATTGAATAGAATAGAAAAGAATCGAATCGAATCAAATCGAAAACAATCAAATTGAATTGATCGAAAAGAATCGAATTGAATCAAATCGAATCGAAATGAAAAGAATCGAATCGATTCAAGTGGAAAAGAATCGAATCGAAAAGAATCAAACCGACACGAAAAGAATCGAATCGAATCAAAAAGTATCGAATTGATTCGAAAACATTCGCATCGAAAAGAATCGAATTGAAATGAATCCGATCGAAATGAAAAGAATCTACTCGATTCGAAACCAGTAGAATCGAATCCAAAAGAATCGAATCGAATCCAAAAGAATCGAATTGATTTGAATCAAAAGAAGTGAATTGAATTGAATCCAAAAGGAACTAATCGAATCAAATCGAAAAAACTCGAATAGAATCAAATCGAATCAAAAAGAATCGAATAGATTCGAATCAAAAAGAATCGAATTGAGGGATCCCTGGGTGGCGCAGCGGTTTAGCGCCTGCCTTTGGCCCAGGGCGCGATCCTGGAGACCCGGGATCGAATCCCACATCGGGCTCCTGGTGCATGGAGCCTGCTTCTCCCTCTGCCTGTGTCTCTGCCTCTCTGTCTCTCTCTGTGACTATCATTAAAAAAAGAATCGAATTGAATCGCGTTGAAAAAAATCATTAAGAATCAAATCGAAAAGAATCGAATTCCATGTAACGAAAAGATTCGAATTGAAAAGAATCGAATCGAAACAAAAGAATCGAATCGAATCGACATGAATCAAAAAGAATCGAATCAAAACGAATCGAAAAGAAACAAATCAAGTAGAATCTAAGAATCGAATCGAATCCAATCGAAAAAATTCGAATAGAATTGAATCGAAAAGAATCAAAACGAATCGAACCGAAGAGAATCGATTCGAATCAAAATAAAAAGTATCGTATCAAATCGAATCGAAAAGAATCATATCAAATAGAATCGAAAGAATGGAATCAAATCTAAAACAATCGAATCGAATCGAAAAGAATCGCATTGAATGGAATAGAATCGAAAAGAATAGAATAGAATCGAAAGAAATCGAATAGAATCAAATCAAATCAAAAAGAATCGAATTGAATTGATCCTAACCAAAAGAAGCGAAATGAATCGACTCGAACCGAAAAAAACAAACCGAAAAGAATCTAATCTCAACGAAAATCATCGAAATGAATAGAATCGAAAAGAATCGAATTGAATCAAATCGAAAAGAATCGAATGGAATCCAATCGAAAAGAATCAAATTGAGTCGAATCGAAACAAATTGAATCCAATCGAAAAGAATCTAATTGAATCGAATCGAAAAGAATCGAATTCAATCAAAACGAATCGATTCGAATGGAATAGAAAAGAATAGAATAGAATCGAATCGAAAAGAATCAAATCGAATCGAAAAGAATCGAATCAAAACGAATTTATTCGAATCGAAAAGAAACGAATCGAACCGAATCAAAAAGAAAACAATCGAATCGAATCAAATACAAAAGAATCGCTTTGAATAGCATAGAATTGAAAAGAATCGAATCAATCGAATTGAAAACAATCGAATCGAAAAGAATCGAATCAAAAAAAGTCGAATCAAAACGAAAACAATCGAATCGAATCGAATCTAAAAGAATCGTATTGAATTGAATCGAGTCGAAAAGACTCGAATCAAAAAGACTCGAATCGAATTGAATCAAATCGAAAAGAATCTAATAGAAACCACTCGAACAGAATCAAATCGAAATGATTCAAAATGAATCGAATAGAATAGAATCGAAAAAAATCGAAACGAATCGAAACGAACCGAAACGAACTGAATCGATTAGAATCGAAATGAAAAGAATCGTATTGAATCGAATCGAAAAGAATCAAATCAAATCGAATCGAAAGAATTGAATCAAATCGAAAAGAATCCAATCGAATCGAAAAGAATCGAACTGAATGGAATCAAATCGAAAAGAATCGAATCGACTCGAAAAGAATCGAATCAAATTTAATGGAATCGAAAAGAATCGAATTGAATCGAAAAGTATCGAAATGAAAACAATCAGATCAAATGTAAAAGCATTAAATCGAATTGAAAAGAATCGAATCGAATCGAAATGAATCGAATCAAAAAGACTAGAATCGAAAAGAATCGAATCGAATCGAAAAGACTCGAATCGAATTAAAAATATCAAATCGAATCGAATCGAAAAGAATCGAATTGAAAAGACTCGAATTGAAACGAATCGATTTGAAACGAAAAGAATCGAATCGAATCGAATCGAATTGAAAGAATCGAATTGAATAGAAAAAAATCGAATAGAAAAGAATCGAACCGAAAAGAAAAGAATCAAATTGAATCAGTCGATTAAATTCTAGTCGAATCGAATCAAAAAGCATGAAATCGAGTCGAATCGAATCGAAAAGAATCGAATCGAATCCAAAAGAATCGAATCGAATCCAAAAGAATCGAATTGATTTGAATCAAAAGAGGTGAGTTGAATTGAATCCAAAAGGAACTAATCGCATCAAATCGAAAAAACTCGAATAGAATCAAATCGAATCAAAAAGAATCGCATAGATTCGACTAAAAAAGAATCGAATTGAGGGATCCCTGGGTGGCGCAGCGGTTTAGCGCCTGCCTTTGGCCCAGGGCGCGATCCTGGAGACCCGGGATCGAATCCCACATCGGGCTCCTGGTGCATGGAGCCTGCTTCTCCCTCTGCCTGTGTCTCTGCCTCTCTGTCTCTCTCTGTGACTATCATTAAAAAAAGAATCGAATTGAATCGCGTTGAAAAAATCATAAAGAATCAAATCGAAAAGAATCGAATTCCATGTAACGAAAAGATTCGAATTGAAAAGAATCGAATCGAAACAAAAGAATCGAATCGAATCGACATGAATCAAAAAGAATCGAATCAAAACAAATCGAAAAGAAACAAATCAAGTAGAATCTAAAAGAATCGAATCGAATCCAATCGAAAAAATTCGAATAGAGTTGAATCGAAAAGAATCAAAACGAATCGAACCGAAGAGAATCGATTCGAATCAAAATAAAAAGTATCGTATCAAATCGAATCGAAAAGAATCATATCAAATAGAATCGAAAGAATGGAATCAAATCTAAAACAATCGAATCGAATCGAAAAGAATCGCATTGAATGGAATAGAATCGAAAAGAATAGAATAGAATCGAAAGAAATCGAATAGAATCAAATCAAATCAAAAAGAATCGAATTGAATTGATCCTAACCAAAAGAAGCGAAATGAATCGACTCGAACCGAAAAAAACAAATCGAAAAGAATCTAATCTCAACGAAAATCATCGAAATGAATAGAATCGACAAGAATCGAATTGAATCAAATCGAAAAGAATCGAATGGAATCCAATCGAAAAGAATCAAATTGAGTCGAATCGAAACAAATTGAATCCAATCGAAAAGAATCTAATTGAATCGAATCGAAAAGAATCGAATTCAATCAAAACGAATCGATTCGAATGGAATAGAAAAGAATAGAATAGAATCGAATCGAAAAGAATCAAATCGAATCGAAAAGAATCGAATCAAAACGAATTGAATCGAATCGAAAAGAAACGAATCGAACCGAATCAAAAAGAAAACAATCGAATCGAATCAAATACAAAAGAATCGCTTTGAATAGCATAGAATTGAAAAGAATCGAATCAATCGAATTGAAAACAATCGAATCGAAAAGAATCGAATCAAAAAAAGTCGAATCGAAACGAAAACAATCGAATCGAATCGAATCTAAAAGAATCGTATTGAATTGAATCGAGTCGAAAAGACGCGAATCAAAAAGACTCGAATCGAATTGAAACAAATCGAAAAGAATCTAATAGAAACCACTCGAACAGAATCAAATCGAAATGATTCAAAATGAATCGAATAGAATAGAATCGAAAAAAATCGAAACGAATCGAAACGAAATGAATCGAAGAGAATCGATTAGAATCGAAATGAAAAGAATCGTATTGAATCGAATCGAAAGAATCAAATCAAATTGAATCGAAAGAATTGAATCAAATCGAAAAGAATCCAATCGAATCGAAAAGAATCGAACTGAATGGAATCAAATCGAAAAGAATCGAATCGAATCGAAAAGAATCGAATCAAATTTAATGGAATCGAAAAGAATCGAATGGAATCGAAAAGAATCGAAATGAAACAAATCAGATGAAATGGAAAAGCATCAAATCGAATTGAAAAGAATCGAATCGAATCGAAATGAATCGAATCAAAAAGACTCGAATCGAAAAGAATCGTATTGAAAAGAATCGAATCGAATCGAAAAGACTCGAATCGAATTAAAAATATCAAATCGAATCGAATCGAAAAGAATCGAATTGAAAAGACTCGAATTGAAACGAATCGATTTGAAACGAAAAGAATCGAATCGAATCGAATCGAATTGAAAGAATCGAATTGAATAGAAAAAAATCGAATAGAAAAGAATCGAACCGAAAAGAAAAGAATCAAATTGAATCAGTCGATTAAATTCTAGTCGAATCGAATCAAAAAGAATGAAATCGAGTCGAATCGAATCGAAAAGAATCGAATCGAATCGAAAAGAATCGAATTGTATCTAATCAAAAAGAATCGAATCGTATCGACTCGAATCGAAAAGAATCCAATTGCATCATCGAATGGAAACTAATCCAATTGAATACAATCGAAAAGAATCGAATCGAATCAAATCGAAATCAATCAAATTGAATTGATCGAAAAGAATCGAATTGAATCAAATCGAATCGAAATGAAAAGAATCAAATCGATTCAAATAGAAAAGAATCGAATCGAAACGAATCAAATCGACACGAAAAGAATCGAATCGAATCAAAAAGTATCGAATTGATTCGAAAACATTCGCATCGAAAAGAATCGAATTGAAATGAATCCGATCGAAATGAAAAGAATCTACTCGATTCGAATCCAAAAGAATCGAATCCAAAAGAATCGAATTGAATTGAATCAAAAGAAATGAATTGAATTGAATCAAAAAGGAACTAATCGCATCAAATCGAAAAAACTCGAATAGAATCAAATCGAATCAAAAAGAATCGAATAGATTCGAATCAAAAAGAATCGAATTGAGGGATCCCTGGGTGGCGCAGCGGTTTAGCGCCTGCCTTTGGCCCAGGGCGCGATCCTGGAGACACGGAATCGAATCCCACATCGGGCTCCTGGTGCATGGAGCCTGCTTCTCCCTCTGCCTGTGTCTCTGCCTATCTGTCTCTCTCTGTGACTATCATAAAAAAAGAATCGAATTGAATCGTGTTGAAAAAAATCATAAAGAATCAAATCGAAAAGAATCGAATTCCATGTAACGAAAAGATTCGAATTGAAAAGAATCGAATCGAAACAAAAGAATCGAATCGACATGAATGAAAAAGAATCGAAACAAAACGAATCGAAAAGAAACAAATCAAGTAGAATCTAAAAGAATCGAATCGAATCAAATCGAAAAAATTCAAACAGAATTGAATCGAAAAGAATCAAAACGAATCGAACCGAAGAGAATCGATTCGAATCAAAATAAAAAGTATCGTAACAAATCGAATCGAAAAGAATCATATCAAATAGAATCGAAAGAATGGAATCAAATCTAAAACAATCGAATCGAATCGAAAAGAATCTCATTGAATGGAATGGAATCGAAAAGAATACAATGGAATAGAATCGAAAGAAATCGAATAGAATCAAATCAAACCAAAAAGAATCGAATTGAATTGATCCTAACCAAAAGAAGCGAAATGAATCGACTCGAACCGAAAAAAACAAATCGAAAAGAATCTAATCTCAACGAAAATCATCGAAATGAATAGAATCGAAAAGAATCGAATTGAATCAAATCGAAAAGAATCGAATGGAATCCAATCGAAAAGAATCAAATTGAGTCGAATCGAAACAAATTGAATCCAATCGAAAAGAATCTAATTGAATCGAATCGAAAAGAATCGAATTCAATCAAAACGAATCGATTCGAATGGAATAGAAAAGAATAGAATAGAATCGAATCGAAAAGAATCAAATCGAATCGAAAAGAATCGAATCAAAACGAATTGAATCGAATCGAAAAGAAACGAATCGAACCGAATCAAAAAGAAAACAATCGAATCGAATCAAATACAAAAGAATCGCTTTGAAATGCATAGAATTGAAAGGAATCGAATCAATCGAATTGAAAACAATCGAATCGAAAAGAATCGAATCAAAAAAAGTCGAATCGAAACGAAAACAATCGAATCGAATCGAATCTAAAAGAATCGTATTGAATTGAATCGAGTCGAAAAGACGCGAATCAAAAAGACTCGAATCGAATTGAATCAAATCGAAAAGAATCTAATAGAAACCACTCGAACAGAATCAAATCGAAATGATTCAAAATGAATCGAATAGAATAGAATCGAAAAAAATCGAAACGAATCGAAAAAAACCGAAACGAAATGAATCGAAGAGAATCGATTAGAATCGAAATGAAAAGAATCGTATTGAATCGAATCGAAAAGAATCAAATCAAATCGAATCGAAAGAATTGAATCAAATCGAAAAGAATCCAATCGAATCGAAAAGAATCGAACTGAATGGAATCAAATCGAAAAGAATCGAATCGAATCGAAAAGAATGGAATCAAATTTAATGGAATCGAAAAGAATCGAATTGAATCGAAAAGAATCGAAATGAAACAAATCAGATGAAATGGAAAAGCATCAAATCGAATTGAAAAGAATCGAATCGAATCGAAATGAATCGAATCAAAAAGACTCGAATCGAAAAGAATCGAATCGAATCGAAAAGACTCGAATCGAATTAAAAATATCAAATCGAATCGAATCGAAAAGAATCGAATTGAAAAGACTCGAATTGAAACGAATCGATTTGAAACGAAAAGAATCGAATCGAATCGAATCGAATTGAAAGAATCGAATTGAATAGAAAAAAATCGAATAGAAAAGAATCGAACCGAAAAGAAAAGAATCAAATTGAATCAGTCGATTAAATTCTAGTCGAATCGAATCAAAAAGCATGAAATCGAGTCGAATCGAATCGAAAAGAATCGAATCGAATCCAAAAGAATCGAATCGAATCCAAAAGAATCGAATTGATTTGAATCAAAAGAGGTGAGTTGAATTGAATCCAAAAGGAACTAATCGCATCAAATAGAAAAAACTCGAATAGAATCAAATCGAATCAAAAAGAATCGCATAGATTCGACTAAAAAAGAATCGAATTGAGGGATCCCTGTGTGGCGCAGCGGTTTAGCGCCTGCCTTTGGCCCAGGGCGCGATCCTGGAGACCCGGGATCGAATCCCACATCGGGCTCCTGGTGCATGGAGCCTGCTTCTCCCTCTGCCTGTGTCTCTGCCTCTCTGTCTCTCTCTGTGACTATCATTAAAAAAAGAATCGAATTGAATCGCGTTGAAAAAATCATAAAGAATCAAATCGAAAAGAATCGAATTCCATGTAACGAAAAGATTCGAATTGAAAAGAATCGAATCGAAACAAAAGAATCGAATCGAATCGACATGAATCAAAAAGAATCGAATCAAAACAAATCGAAAAGAAACAAATCAAGTAGAATCTAAAAGAATCGAATCGAATCCAATCGAAAAAATTCGAATAGAATTGAATCGAAAAGAATCAAAACGAATCGAACCGAAGAGAATCGATTCGAATCAAAATAAAAAGTATCGTATCAAATCGAATCGAAAAGAATCATATCAAATAGAATCGAAAGAATGGAATCAAATCTAAAACAATCGAATCGAATCGAAAAGAATCGCATTGAATGGAATAGAATCGAAAAGAATAGAATAGAATCGAAAGAAATCGAATAGAATCAAATCAAATCAAAAAGAATCGAATTGAATTGATCCTAACCAAAAGAAGCGAAATGAATCGACTCGAACCGAAAAAAACAAATCGAAAAGAATCTAATCTCAACGAAAATCATCGAAATGAATAGAATCGACAAGAATCGAATTGAATCAAATCGAAAAGAATCGAATGGAATCCAATCGAAAAGAATCAAATTGAGTCGAATCGAAACAAATTGAATCCAATCGAAAAGAATCTAATTGAATCGAATCGAAAAGAATCGAATTCAATCAAAACGAATCGATTCGAATGGAATAGAAAAGAATAGAATAGAATCGAATCGAAAAGAATCAAATCGAATCGAAAAGAATCGAATCAAAACGAATTGAATCGAATCGAAAAGAAACGAATCGAACCGAATCAAAAAGAAAACAATCGAATCGAATCAAATACAAAAGAATCGCTTTGAATAGCATAGAATTGAAAAGAATCGAATCAATCGAATTGAAAACAATCGAATCGAAAAGAATCGAATCAAAAAAAGTCGAATCGAAACGAAAACAATCGAATCGAATCGAATCTAAAAGAATCGTATTGAATTGAATCGAGTCGAAAAGACGCGAATCAAAAAGACTCGAATCGAATTGAAACAAATCGAAAAGAATCTAATAGAAACCACTCGAACAGAATCAAATCGAAATGATTCAAAATGAATCGAATAGAATAGAATCGAAAAAAATCGAAACGAATCGAAACGAAATGAATCGAAGAGAATCGATTAGAATCGAAATGAAAAGAATCGTATTGAATCGAATCGAAAGAATCAAATCAAATTGAATCGAAAGAATTGAATCAAATCGAAAAGAATCCAATCGAATCGAAAAGAATCGAACTGAATGGAATCAAATCGAAAAGAATCGAATCGAATCGAAAAGAATCGAATCAAATTTAATGGAATCGAAAAGAATCGAATGGAATCGAAAAGAATCGAAATGAAACAAATCAGATCATATGGAAAAGCATCAAATCGAATTGAAAAGAATCGAATCGAATCGAAATGAATCGAATCAAAAAGACTCGAATCGAAAAGAATCGTATTGAAAAGAATCGAATCGAATCAAAAAGACTCGAATCGAATTAAAAATATCAAATCGAATCGAATCGAAAAGAATCGAATTGAAAAGACTCGAATTGAAACGAATCGATTTGAAACGAAAAGAATCGAATCGAATCGAATCGAATTGAAAGAATCGAATTGAATAGAAAAAAATCGAATAGAAAAGAATCGAACCGAAAAGAAAAGAATCAAATTGAATCAGTCGATTAAATTCTAGTCGAATCGAATCAAAAAGCATGAAATCGAGTCGAATCGAATCGAAAAGAATCGAATCGAATCGAAAAGAATCGAATTGTATCTAATCAAAAAGAATCGAATCGTATCGACTCGAATCGAAAAGAATCCAATTGCATCATCGAATGGAAACTAATCCAATTGAATACAATCGAAAAGAATCGAATCGAATCAAATCGAAATCAATCAAATTGAATTGATCGAAAAGAATCGAATTGAATCAAATCGAATCGAAATGAAAAGAATCGAATCGATTCAAATAGAAAAGAATCGAATCGAAACGAATCAAATCGACACGAAAAGAATCGAATCGAATCAAAAAGTATCGAATTGATTCGAAAACATTCGCATCGAAAAGAATCGAATTGAAATGAATCCGATCGAAATGAAAAGAATCTACTCGATTCGAATCCAAAAGAATCGAATCCAAAAGAATCGAATTGAATTGAATCAAAAGAAATGAATTGAATTGAATCAAAAAGGAACTAATCGCATCAAATCGAAAAAACTCGAATAGAATCAAATCGAATCAAAAAGAATCGAATAGATTCGAATAAAAAAGAATCGAATTGAGGGATCCCTGGGTGGCGCAGCGGTTTAGCGCCTGCCTTTGGCCCAGGGCGCGATCCTGGAGACCCGGGATCGAATCCCACATCGGGCTCCTGGTGCATGGAGCCTGCTTCTCCCTCTGCCTGTGTCTCTGCCTATCTGTCTCTCTCTGTGACTATCATAAAAAAAGAATCGAATTGAATCGTGTTGAAAAAAATCATAAAGAATCAAATCGAAAAGAATCGAATTCCATGTAACGAAAAGATTCGAATTGAAAAGAATCGAATCGAAACAAAAGAATCGAATCGACATGAATCAAAAAGAATCGAAACAAAACGAATCGAAAAGAAACAAATCAAGTAGAATCTAAAAGAATCGAATCGAATCAAATCGAAAAAATTCAAACAGAATTGAATCGAAAAGAATCAAAACGAATCGAACCGAAGAGAATCGATTCGAATCAAAATAAAAAGTATCGTAACAAATCGAATCGAAAAGAATCATATCAAATAGAATCGAAAGAATGGAATCAAATCTAAAACAATCGAATCGAATCGAAAAGAATCTCATTGAATGGAATGGAATCGAAAAGAATACAATGGAATAGAATCGAAAGAAATCGAATAGAATCAAATCAAACCAAAAAGAATCGAATTGAATTCATCCTAACCAAAATAAGCGAAATGAATCGACTCGAACCGAAAAAAACAAATCGAAAAGAATCTAATCTCAACGAAAATCATCGAAATGAATAGAATCGAAAAGAATCGAATTGAATCAAATCGAAAAGAATCGAATGGAATCCAATCGAAAAGAATCAAATTGAGTCGAATCGAAACAAATTGAATCCAATCGAAAAGAATCTAATTGAATCGAATCGAAAAGAATCGAATTCAATCAAAACGAATCGATTCGAATGGAATAGAAAAGAATAGAATAGAATCGAATCGAAAAGAATCAAATCGAATCGAAAAGAATCGAATCAAAACGAATTGAATCGAATCGAAAAGAAACGAATCGACCCGAATCAAAAAGAAAACAATCGAATCGAATCAAATACAAAAGAATCGCTTTGAAATGCATAGAATTGAAAAGAATCGAATCAATCGAATTGAAAACAATCGAATCGAAAAGAATCGAATCAAAAAAAGTCGAATCGAAACGAAAACAATCGAATCGAATCGAATCTAAAAGAATCGTATTGAATTGAATCGAGTCGAAAAGACTCGAATCAAAAAGACTCGAATCGAATTGAATCAAATCGAAAAGAATCTAATAGAAACCACTCTAACAGAATCAAATCGAAATGATTCAAAATGAATCGAATAGAATAGAATCGAAAAAAATCGAAACGAATCGAAAAAAACCGAAACGAAATGAATCGAAGAGAATCGATTAGAATCGAAATGAAAAGAATCGTATTGAATCGAATCGAAAAGAATCAAATCAAATCGAATCGAAAGAATTGAATCAAATCGAAAAGAATCCAATCGAATCGAAAAGAATCGAACTGAATGGAATCAAATCGAAAAGAATCGAATCGAATCGAAAAGAATGGAATCAAATTTAATGGAATCGAAAAGAATCGAATTGAATCGAAAAGAATCGAAATGAAACAAATCAGATGAAATGGAAAAGCATCAAATCGAATTGAAAAGAATCGAATCGAATCGAAATGAATCGAATCAAAAAGACTCGAATCGAAAAGAATCGAATCGAATCGAAAAGACTCAAATCGAATTAAAAATATCAAATCGAATCGAATCGAAAAGAATCGAATTGAAAAGACTCGAATTGAAACGAATCGATTTGAAACGAAAAGAATCGAATCGAATCGAATCGAATTGAAAGAATCGAATTGAATAGAAAAAAATCGAATAGAAAAGAATCGAACCGAAAAGAAAAGAATCAAATTGAATCAGTCGATTAAATTCTAGTCGAATCGAATCAAAAAGCATGAAATCGAGTCGAATCGAATCGAAAAGAATCGAATCGAATCCAAAAGAATCGAATCGAATCCAAAAGAATCGAATTGATTTGAATCAAAAGAGGTGAGTTGAATTGAATCCAAAAGGAACTAATCGCATCAAATAGAAAAAACTCGAATAGAATCAAATCGAATCAAAAAGAATCGCATAGATTCGACTAAAAAAGAATCGAATTGAGGGATCCCTGTGTGGCGCAGCGGTTTAGCGCCTGCCTTTGGCCCAGGGCGCGATCCTGGAGACCCGGGATCGAATCCCACATCGGGCTCCTGGTGCATGGAGCCTGCTTCTCCCTCTGCCTGTGTCTCTGCCTCTCTGTCTCTCTCTGTGACTATCATTAAAAAAAGAATCGAATTGAATCGCGTTGAAAAAATCATAAAGAATCAAATCGAAAAGAATCGAATTCCATGTAACGAAAAGATTCGAATTGAAAAGAATCGAATCGAAACAAAAGAATCGAATCGAATCGACATGAATCAAAAAGAATCGAATCAAAACAAATCGAAAAGAAACAAATCAAGTAGAATCTAAAAGAATCGAATCGAATCCAATCGAAAAAATTCGAATAGAATTGAATCGAAAAGAATCAAAACGAATCGAACCGAAGAGAATCGATTCGAATCAAAATAAAAAGTATCGTATCAAATCGAATCGAAAAGAATCATATCAAAGAGAATCGAAAGAATGGAATCAAATCTAAAACAATCGAATCGAATCGAAAAGAATCGCATTGAATGGAATAGAATCGAAAAGAATAGAATAGAATCGAAAGAAATCGAATAGAATCAAATCAAATCAAAAAGAATCGAATTGAATTGATCCTAACCAAAAGAAGCGAAATGAATCGACTCGAACCGAAAAAAACAAATCGAAAAGAATCTAATCTCAACGAAAATCATCGAAATGAATAGAATCGACAAGAATCGAATTGAATCAAATCGAAAAGAATCGAATGGAATCCAATCGAAAAGAATCAAATTGAGTCGAATCGAAACAAATTGAATCCAATCGGAAAGAATCTAATTGAATCGAATCGAAAAGAATCGAATTCAATCAAAACGAATCGATTCGAATGGAATAGAAAAGAATAGAATAGAATCGAATCGAAAAGAATCAAATCGAATCGAAAAGAATCGAATCAAAACGAATTGAATCGAATCGAAAAGAAACGAATCGAACCGAATCAAAAAGAAAACAATCGAATCGAATCAAATACAAAAGAATCGCTTTGAATAGCATAGAATTGAAAAGAATCGAATCAATCGAATTGAAAACAATCGAATCGAAAAGAATCGAATCAAAAAAAGTCGAATCGAAACGAAAACAATCGAATCGAATCGAATCTAAAAGAATCGTATTGAATTGAATCGAGTCGAAAAGACGCGAATCAAAAAGACTCGAATCGAATTGAAACAAATCGAAAAGAATCTAATAGAAACCACTCGAACAGAATCAAATCGAAATGATTCAAAATGAATCGAATAGAATAGAATCGAAAAAAATCGAAACGAATCGAAACGAAATGAATCGAAGAGAATCGATTAGAATCGAAATGAAAAGAATCGTATTGAATCGAATCGAAAGAATCAAATCAAATTGAATCGAAAGAATTGAATCAAATCGAAAAGAATCCAATCGAATCGAAAAGAATCGAACTGAATGGAATCAAATCGAAAAGAATCGAATCGAATCGAAAAGAATCGAATCAAATTTAATGGAATCGAAAAGAATCGAATGGAATCGAAAAGAATCGAAATGAAACAAATCAGATCATATGGAAAAGCATCAAATCGAATTGAAAAGAATCGAATCGAATCGAAATGAATCGAATCAAAAAGACTCGAATCGAAAAGAATCGTATTGAAAAGAATCGAATCGAATCGAAAAGACTCGAATCGAATTAAAAATATCAAATCGAATCGAATCGAAAAGAATCGAATTGAAAAGACTCGAATTGAAACGAATCGATTTGAAACGAAAAGAATCGAATCGAATCGAATCGAATTGAAAGAATCGAATTGAATAGAAAAAAATCGAATAGAAAAGAATCGAACCGAAAAGAAAAGAATCAAATTGAATCAGTCGATTAAATTCTAGTCGAATCGAATCAAAAAGAATGAAATCGAGTCGAATCGAATCGAAAAGAATCGAATCGAATCGAAAAGAATCGAATTGTATCTAATCAAAAAGAATCGAATCGTATCGACTCGAATCGAAAAGAATCCAATTGCATCATCGAATGGAAACTAATCCAATTGAATACAATCGAAAAGAATCGAATCGAATCAAATCGAAATCAATCAAATTGAATTGATCGAAAAGAATCGAATTGAATCAAATCGAATCGAAATGAAAAGAATCGAATCGATTCAAATAGAAAAGAATCGAATCGAAACGAATCAAATCGACACGAAAAGAATCGAATCGAATCAAAAAGTATCGAATTGATTCCAAAACATTCGCATCGAAAAGAATCGAATTGAAATGAATCCGATCGAAATGAAAAGAATCTACTCGATTCGAATCTAAAAGAATCGAATCCAAAAGAATCGAATTGAATTGAATCAAAAGAAATGAATTGAATTGAATCAAAAAGGAACTAATCGCATCAAATCGAAAAAACTCGAATAGAATCAAATCGAATCAAAAAGAATCGAATAGATTCGAATAAAAAAGAACCGAATTGAGGGATCCCTGGGTGGCGCAGCGGTTTAGCGCCTGCCTTTGGCCCAGGGCGCGATCCTGGAGACACGGGATCGAATCCCACATCGGGCTCCTGGTGCATGGAGCCTGCTTCTCCCTCTGCCTGTGTCTCTGCCTATCTGTCTCTCTCTGTGACTATCATAAAAAAAGAATCGAATTGAATCGTGTTGAAAAAAATCATAAAGAATCAAATCGAAAAGAATCGAATTCCATGTAACGAAAAGATTCGAATTGAAAAGAATCGAATCGAAACAGAAGAATCGAATCGACATGAATCAAAAAGAATCGAAACAAAACGAATCGAAAAGAAACAAATCAAGTAGAATCTAAAAGAATCGAATCGAATCAAATCGAAAAAATTCAAACAGAATTGAATCGAAAAGAATCAAAACGAATCGAACCGAAGAGAATCGATTCGAATCAAAATAAAAAGTATCGTAACAAATCGAATCGAAAAGAATCATATCAAATAGAATCGAAAGAATGGAATCAAATCTAAAACAATCGAATCGAATCGAAAAGAATCTCATTGAATGGAATGGAATCGAAAAGAATACAATGGAATAGAATCGAAAGAAATCGAATAGAATCAAATCAAACCAAAAAGAATCGAATTGAATTGATCCTAACCAAAAGAAGCGAAATGAATCGACTCGAACCGAAAAAAACAAATCGAAAAGAATCTAATCTCAACGAAAATCATCGAAATGAATAGAATCGAAAAGAATCGAATTGAATCAAATCGAAAAGAATCGAATGGAATCCAATCGAAAAGAATCAAATTGAGTCGAATCGAAACAAATTGAATCCAATCGAAAAGAATCTAATTGAATCGAATCGAAAAGAATCGAATTCAATCAAAACGAATCGATTCGAATGGAATAGAAAAGAATAGAATAGAATCGAATCGAAAAGAATCAAATCGAATCGAAAAGAATCGAATCAAAACGAATTGAATCGAATCGAAAAGAAACGAATCGAACCGAATCAAAAAGAAAACAATCGAATCGAATCAAATACAAAAGAATCGCTTTGAAATGCATAGAATTGAAAAGAATCGAATCAATCGAATTGAAAACAATAGAATCGAAAAGAATCGAATCAAAAAAAGTCGAATCGAAACGAAAACAATCGAATCGAATCGAATCTAAAAGAATCGTATTGAATTGAATCGAGTCGAAAAGACTCGAATCAAAAAGACTCGAATCGAATTGAATCAAATCGAAAAGAATCTAATAGAAACCACTCGAACAGAATCAAATCGAAATGATTCAAAATGAATCGAATAGAATAGAATCGAAAAAAAATCGAAACGAATCGAAAAAAACCGAAACGAAATGAATCGAAGAGAATCGATTAGAATCGAAATGAAAAGAATCGTATTGAATCGAATCGAAAAGAATCAAATCAAATCGAATCGAAAGAATTGAATCAAATCGAAAAGAATCCAATCGAATCGAAAAGAATCGAACTGAATGGAATCAAATCGAAAAGAATCGAATCGAATCGAAAAGAATGGAATCAAATTTAATGGAATCGAAAAGAATCGAATTGAATCGAAAAGAATCGAAATGAAACAAATCAGATGAAATGGAAAAGCATCAAATCGAATTGAAAAGAATCGAATCGAATCGAAATGAATCGAATCAAAAAGACTCGAATCGAAAAGAATCGAATCGAATGGAAAAGACTCGAATCGAATTAAAAATATCAAATCGAATCGAATCGAAAAGAATCGAATTGAAAAGACTCGAATTAAAACGAATCGATTTGAAACGAAAAGAATCGAATCGAATCGAATCGAATTGAAAGAATCGAATTGAATAGAAAAAAATCGAATAGAAAAGAATCGAACCGAAAAGAAAAGAATCAAATTGAATCAGTCGATTAAATTCTAGTCGAATCGAATCAAAAAGCATGAAATCGAGTCGAATCGAATCGAAAAGAATCGAATCGAATCGAAAAGATTCGAATTGTATCTAATCAAAAAGAATCGAATCGTATCGACTCGAATCGAAAAGAATCCAATTCCATCATCGAATGGAAACTAATCCAATTGAATAGAATCGAAAAGAATCGAATCGAATCAAATCGAAATCAATCAAATTGAATTGATCGAAAAGAATCGAATTGAATCAAATCGAATCGAAATGAAAAGAATCGAATCGATTCAAATAGAAAAGAATCGAATCGAAAAGAATCAAATCGACACGAAAAGAATCGAATCGAATCAAAAAGTATCGAATTGATTCGAAAACATTCGAATCGAAAAGAATCGAATTGAAATGAATCCGATCGAAATGAAAAGAATCTACTCGATTCGAATCTAAAAGAATCGAATCCAAAAGAATCGAATCCAAAAGAATCGAATTGAATTGGATCAAAAGAAATGAATTGAATTGAATCCAAAAGGAACTAATCGCATCAAATCGAAAAAACTCGAATAGAATCAAATCGAATCAAAAAGAATCGAATAGATTCGAATAAAAAAGAATCGAATTGAGGGATCCCTGGGTGGCGCAGCGGTTTAGCGCCTGCCTTTGGCCCAGGGCGCGATCCTGGAGACCCGGGATCGAATCCCACATCGGGCTCCTGGTGCATGGAGCCTGCTTCTCCCTCTGCCTGTGTCTCTGCCTCTCTGTCTCTCTCTGTGACTATCATAAAAAAAAGAATCGAATTGAATCGTGTTGAAAAAAATCATAAAGAATCAAATCGAAAAGAATCGAATTCCATGTAACGAAAAGATTCGAATTGAAAAGAATCGAATCGAAACAAAAGAATCGAATCGAATCGACATGAATCAAAAAGAATCGAATCAAAACGAATCGAAAAGAAACAAATCAAGTAGAATCTAAAAGAATCGAATCGAATCCAATCGAAAAAATTCGAATAGAATTGAATCGAAAAGAATCAAAACGAATCGAACCGAAGAGAATCGATTCGAATCAAAATAAAAAGTATCGTATCAAATCGAATCGAAAAGAATCATATCAAATAGAATCGAAAGAATGGAATCAAATCTAAAACAATCGAATCGAATCGAAAAGAATCGCATTGAATGGAATAGAATCGAAAAGAATAGAATAGAATCGAAAGAAATCGAATAGAATCAAATCAAATCAAAAAGAATCGAATTGAATTGATCCTAACCAAAAGAAGCGAAATGAATCGACTCGAACCGAAAAAAACAAATCGAAAAGAATCTAATCTCAACGAAAATCATCGAAATGAATAGAATCGAAAAGAATCGAATTGAATCAAATCGAAAAGAATCGAATGGAATCCAATCGAAAAGAATCAAATTGAGTCGAATCGAAACAAATTGAATCCAATCGAAAAGAATCTAATTGAATCGAATCGAAAAGAATCGAATTCAATGAAAACGAATCGATTCGAATGGAATAGAAAAGAATAGAATAGAATCGAAAAGAATCAAATCGAATCGAAAAGAATCGAATCAAAAAGAATTGAATCGAATCGAAAAGAAACGAATAGAACCGAATCAAAAAGAAAACAATCGAATAAAATCAAATGCAAAAGAATCGCTTTGAATAGCATAGAATTGAAAAGAATCGAATCAATCGAATTGAAAACAATCGAATCGAAAAGAATCGAATCAAAAAAAGTCGAATCGAAACGAAAACAATCGAATCGAATCGAATCTAAAAGAATCGTATTGAATTGAATCGAGTCGAAAAGACTCGAATCAAAAAGACTCGAATCGAATTGAATCAAATCGAAAAGAATCTAATAGAAACCACTCTAACAGAATCAAATCGAAATGATTCAAAATGAATCGAATAGAATAGAATCGAAAAAAATCGAAACGAATCGAAACGAACCAAAACGAAATGAATCGAAGAGAATCGATTAGAATCGAAATGAAAAGAATCGTATTGAATCGAATCGAAAGAATCAAATCAAATCGAATCGAAAGAATTGAATCAAATCGAAAAGAATCCAATCGAATCGAAAAGAATCGAACTGAATGGAATCAAATCGAAAAGAATCGAATCGAATCGAAAAGAATGGAATCAAATTTAATGGAATCGAAAAGAATCGAATTGAATCGAAAAGAATCGAAATGAAACAAATCAGATCAAATGGAAAAGCATCAAATCGAATTGAAAAGAATCGAATCGAATCGAAATGAATCGAATCAAAAAGACTCGAATCGAAAAGAATCGAATCGAATCGAAAAGACTCGAATCGAATTAAAAATATCAAATCGAATCGAATCGAAAAAAATCGAATTGAAAAGACTCGAATTGAAACGAATCGATTTGAAACGAAAAGAATCGAATCTAATCGAATCGAATGAAAGAATCGAATTGAATAGAAAAAAATCGAATAGAAAAGAATCGAACCGAAAAGTAAAGAATCAAATTGAATCAGTCGATTAAATTCTAGTCGAATCGAATCAAAAAGCATGAAATCGAGTCGAATCGAATCGAAAAGAATCGAATCGAATCGAAAAGATTCGAATTGTATCTAATCAAAAAGAATCGAATCGTATCGACTCGAATCGAAAAGAATCCAATTGCATCATCGAATGGAAACTAATCGAATTGAATAGAATAGAAAAGAATCGAATCGAATCAAATCGAAAACAATCAAATTGAATTGATCGAAAAGAATCGAATTGAATCAAATCGAATCGAAATGAAAAGAATCGAATCGATTCAAATAGAAAAGAATCGAATCGAAAAGAATCAAATCGACACGAAAAGAATCGAATCCAATCAAAAAGTATCGAATTGATTCGAAAACATTCGAATCGAAAAGAATCGAATTGAAATGAATCCGATCGAAATGAAAAGAATCTACTCGATTCGAATCCAAAAGAATCGAATCCAAAAGAATTGAATCGAATCCAAAAGAATCGAATTGATTTGAATCAAAAGAAGTGAATTGAATTGAATCCAAAAGGAACTAATCGAATCAAATCGAAAAAACTCGAATAGAATCAAATCGAATCAAAAAGAATCGAATAGATTCGAATCAAAAAGAATCGAATTGAGGGATCCCTGGGTGGCGCAGCTGTTTAGCGCCTGCCTTTGGCCCAGGGCGCGATCCTGGAGACCCGGGATCGAATCCCACATCGGGCTCCTGGTGCATGGAGCCTGCTTCTCCCTCTGCCTGTGTCTCTGCCTCTCTGTCTCTCTCTGTGACTATCATTAAAAAAAGAATCGAATTGAATCGCGTTGAAAAAAATCATAAAGAATCAAATCGAAAAGAATCGAATTCCATGTAACGAAAAGATTCGAATTGAAAAGAATCGAATCGAAACAAAAGAATCGAATCGAATCGACATGAATCAAAAAGAATCGAATCAAAACGAATCGAAAAGAAACAAATCAAGTAGAATCTAAAAGAATCGAATCGAATCCAATCGAAAAAATTCGAATAGAATTGAATCGAAAAGAATCAAAACGAATCGAACCGAAGAGAATCGATTCGAATCAAAATAAAAAGTATCGTATCAAATCGAATCGAAAAGAATCATATCAAATAGAATCGAAAGAATGGAATCAAATCTAAAACAATCGAATCGAATCGAAAAGAATCGCATTGAATGGAATAGAATCGAAAAGAATAGAATAGAATCGAAAGAAATCGAATAGAATCAAATCAAATCAAAAAGAATCGAATTGAATTGATCCTAACCAAAAGAAGCGAAATGAATCGACTCGAACCGAAAAAAACAAATCGAAAAGAATCTAATCTCAACGAAAATCATCGAAATGAATAGAATCGAAAAGAATCGAATTGAATCAAATCGAAAAGAATCGAATGGAATCCAATCGAAAAGAATCAAATTGAGTCGAATCGAAACAAATTGAATCCAATCGAAAAGAATCTAATTGAATCGAATCGAAAAGAATCGAATTCAATCAAAACGAATCGATTCGAATGGAATAGAAAAGAATAGAATAGAATCGAAAAGAATCAAATCGAATCGAAAAGAATCGAATCAAAACGAATTGAATCGAATCGAAAAGAAACGAATCGACCCGAATCAAAAAGAAAACAATCGAATAAAATCAAATACAAAAGAATCGCTTTGAATAGCATAGAATTGAAAAGAATCGAATCAATCGAATTGAAAACAATCGAATCGAAAAGAATCGAATCAAAAAAAGTCGAATCGAAACGAAAACAATCGAATCGAATCGAATCTAAAAGAATCGTATTGAATTGAATCGAGTCGAAAAGACTCGAATCAAAAAGACTCGAATCGAATTGAATCAAATCGAAAAGAATCTAATAGAAACCACTCTAACAGAATCAAATCGAAATGATTCAAAATGAATCGAATAGAATAGAATCGAAAAAAATCGAAACGAATCGAAACGAACCGAAACGAAATGAATCGAAGAGAATCGATTAGAATCGAAATGAAAAGAATCGTATTGAATCGAATCGAAAAGAATCAAATCAAATCGAATCGAAAGAATTGAATCAAATCGAAAAGAATCCAATCGAATCGAAAAGAATCGAACTGAATGGAATCAAATCGAAAAGAATCGAATCGAATCGAAAAGAATGGAATCAAATTTAATGGAATCGAAAAGAATCGAATTGAATCGAAAAGAATCGAAATGAAACAAATCAGATGAAATGGAAAAGCATCAAATCGAATTGAAAAGAATCGAATCGAATCGAAATGAATCGAATCAAAAAGACTCGAATCGAAAAGAATCGAATCGAATCGAAAAGACTCGAATCGAATTAAAAATATCAAATCGAATCGAATCGAAAAGAATCGAATTGAAAAGACTCGAATTAAAACGAATCGATTTGAAACGAAAAGAATCGAATCGAATCGAATCGAATTGAAAGAATCGAATTGAATAGAAAAAAATCGAATAGAAAAGAATCGAACCGAAAAGAAAAGAATCAAATTGAATCAGTCGATTAAATTCTAGTCGAATCGAATCAAAAAGCATGAAATCGAGTCGAATCGAATCGAAAAGAATCGAATCGAATCGAAAAGATTCGAATTGTATCTAATCAAAAAGAATCGAATCGTATCGACTCGAATCGAAAAGAATCCAATTGCATCATCGAATGGAAACTAATCCAATTGAATAGAATCGAAAAGAATCGAATCGAATCAAATCGAAATCAATCAAATTGAATTGATCGAAAAGAATCGAATTGAATCAAATCGAATCGAAATGAAAAGAATCGAATCGATTCAAATAGAAAAGAATCGAATCGAAAAGAATGAAATCGACACGAAAAGAATCGAATCGAATCAAAAAGTATAGAATTGATTCGAAAACATTTGCATCGAAAAGAATCGAATTGAAATGAATCCGATCGAAATGAAAAGAATCTACTCGATTCGAATCCAAAAGAATCGAATCCAAAAGAATCGAATCGAATCCAAAAGAATCGAATTGATTTGAATCAAAAGAAGTGAATTGAATTGAATCCAAAAGGAACTAATCGAATCAAATCGTAGAAACTCGAATAGAATCAAATCTAATCAAAAACAATCGGATAGATTCGAATCAAAAAGAATCGAATTGAGGGATCCCTGGGTGGCGCAGCGGTTTAGCGCCTGCCTTTGGCCCAGGGTGCGATCCTGGAGACCCGGGATCGAATCCCACATCGGGCTCCTGGTGCATGGAGCCTGCTTCTCCCTCTGCCTGTGTCTCTGCCTCTCTGTCTCTCTCTGTGACTATCATAAAAAAAGAATCGAATTGAATCGCGTTGAAAAAAATCATAAAGAATCAAATCGAAAAGAATCGAATTCCATGTAACGAAAAGATTCGAATTGAAAAGAATCGAATCGAAACAAAAGAATCGAATCGAATCGACATGAATCAAAAAGAATCGAATCAAAACGAATCGAAAAGAAACAAATCAAGTAGAATCTAAAAGAATCGAATCGAATCCAATCGAAAAAATTCGAATAGAATTGAATCGAAAAGAATCAAAACGAATCGAACCGAAGAGAATCGATTCGAATCAAAATAAAAAGTATCGTATCAAATCGAATCGAAAAGAATCATATCAAATAGAATCGAAAGAATGGAATCAAATCTAAAACAATCGAATCGAATCGAAAAGAATCGCATTGAATGGAATAGAATCGAAAAGAATAGAATAGAATCGAAAGAAATCGAATAGAATCAAATCAAATCAAAAAGAATCGAATTGAATTGATCCTAACCAAAAGAAGCGAAATGAATCGACTCGAACCGAAAAAAACAAATCGAAAAGAATCTAATCTCAACGAAAATCATCGAAATGAATAGAATCGACAAGAATCGAATTGAATCAAATCGAAAAGAATCGAATGGAATCCAATCGAAAAGAATCAAATTGAGTCGAATCGAAACAAATTGAATCCAATCGAAAAGAATCTAATTGAATTGAATCGAAAAGAATCGAATTCAATCAAAACGAATCGATTCAAATGGAATAGAAAAGAATAGAATAGAATCGAATCGAAAAGAATCAAATCGATTCGAATAGAATCGAATCAAAACGAATTGAATCGAATCGAAAAGAAACGAATCGAACCGAATCAAAAAGAAAACAATCGAATCGAATCAAATACAAAAGAATCGCTTTGAATAGCATAGAATTGAAAAGAATCGAATCAATCGAATTGAAAACAATCGAATCGAAAAGAATCGAATCAAAAAAAGTCGAATCGAAACGAAAACAATCGAATCGAATCGAATCTAAAAGAATCGTATTGAATTGAATCGAGTCGAAAAGACGCGAATCAAA
Organism: Canis aureus; assembly: GCF_053574225.1. Lineage (NCBI taxonomy): Eukaryota > Metazoa > Chordata > Mammalia > Carnivora > Canidae > Canis > Canis aureus. Next base: position 25,045,635 of record NC_135648.1, read on the forward strand.
AAGACTCGAATCGAATTGAAACAAATCGAAAAGAATCTAATAGAAGCCACTCGAACAGAATCAAATCGAAATGATTCAAAATGAATCGAATAGAATAGAATCGAAAAAAATCGAAACGAATCGAAACGAAATGAATCGAAGAGAATCGATTAGAATCGAAATGAAAAGAATCGTATTGAATCGAATCAAAAAGAATCAAATCAAATCGAATCGAAAGAATTGAATCAAATCGAAAAGAATCCAATCGAATCGAAAAGAATTGAACTGAATGGAATCAAATCGAAAAGAATCGAAACGAATCGAAAAGAATCGAATCAAATTTAATGGAATCGAAAAGAATCGAATTGAATCGAAAAGAATCGAAATGAAACAAATCAGATCAAATGGAAAAGCATCAAATCGAATTGAAAAGAATCGAATCGAATCGAAATGAATCGAATCAAAAAGACTCGAATCGAAAAGAATCGAATCGAATCGAAAAGACTCGAATCGAATTAAAAATATCAAATCGAATCGAATCGAAAAAAATCGAATTGAAAAGACTCGAATTGAAACGAATCGATTTGAAACGAAAAGAATAGAATCTAATCGAATCGAATGAAAGAATCGAATTGAATAGAAAAAAATCGAATAGAAAAGAATCGAACCGAAAAGTAAAGAATCAAATTGAATCAGTCGATTAAATTCTAGTCGAATCGAATCAAAAAGCATGAAATCGAGTCGAATCGAATCGAAAAGAATCGAATCGAATCGAAAAGATTCGAATTGTATCTAATCAAAAAGAATCGAATCGTATCGACTCGAATCGAAAAGAATCCAATTGCATCATCGAATGGAAACTAATCGAATTGAATAGAATAGAAAAGAATCGAATCGAATCAAATCGAAAACAATCAAATTGAATTGATCGAAAAGAATCGAATTGAATCAAATCGAATCGAAATGAAAAGAATCGAATCGATTCAAATAGAAAAGAATCGAATTGAAAAGAATCAAATCGACACGAAAAGAATCGAATCCAATCAAAAAGTATCGAATTGATTCGAAAACATTCGAATCGAAAAGAATCGAATTGAAATGAATCCGATCGAAATGAAAAGAATCTACTCGATTCGAATCCAAAAGAATCGAATCCAAAAGAATCGAATCGAATTGAATCAAAAGAAATGAATTGAATTGAATCAAAAAGGAACTAATCGCATCAAATCGAAAAAACTCGAATAGAATCAAATCGAATCAAAAAGAATCGAATAGATTCGAATCAAAAAGAATCGAATTGAGGGATCCCTGGGTGGCGCAGCGGTTTAGCGCCTGCCTTTGGCCCAGGGCGCGATCCTGGAGACCCGGGATCGAATCCCACATCGGGCTCCTGGTGCATATAGCCTGCTTCTCCCTCTGCCTGTGTCTCTGCCTATCTGTCTCTCTCTGTGACTATCATTAAAAAAAGAATCGAATTGAATCGCGTTGAAAAAAATCATAAAGAATCAAATCGAAAAGAATCGAATTCCATGTAACGAAAAGATTCGAATTGAAAAGAATCGAATCGAAACAAAAGAATCGAATCGAATCGACATGAATCAAAAAGAATCGAATCAAAACGAATCGAAAAGAAACAAATCAAGTAGAATCTAAAAGAATCGAATCGAATCCAATCGAAAAAATTCGAATAGAATTGAATCGAAAAGAATCAAAACGAATCGAACCGAAGAGAATCGATTCGAATCAAAATAAAAAGTATCGTATCAAATCGAATCGAAAAGAATCATATCAAATAGAATCGAAAGAATGGAATCAAATCTAAAACAATCGAATCGAATCGAAAAGAATCTCATTGAATGGAATAGAATCGAAAAGAATAGAATAGAATCGAAAGAAATCGAATAGAATCAAATCAAATCAAAAAGAATCGAATTGAATTGATCCTAACCAAAATAAGCGAAATGAATCGACTCGAACCGAAAAAAAAAAATCGAAAAGAATCTAATCTCAACGAAAATCATCGAAATGAATAGAATCGACAAGAATCGAATTGAATCAAATCGAAAAGAATCGAATGGAATCCAATCGAAAAGAATCAAATTGAGTCGAATCGAAACAAATTGAATCCAATCGAAAAGAATCTAATTGAATCGAATCGAAAAGAATCGAATTCAATCAAAACGAATCGATTCAAATGGAATAGAAAAGAATAGAATAGAATCGAATCGAAAAGAATCAAATCGAGTCGAAAAGAATCGAATCGAAAAGAATTTAATCGAATCGAAAAGAAACGAATCGAACCGAATCAAAAAGAAAACAATCGAATCGAATCAAATACAAAAGAATCGCTTTGAATAGCATAGAATTGAAAAGAATCGAATCAATCGAATTGAAAACAATCGAATCGAAAAGAATCGAATCAAAAAAAGTCGAATCGAAACGAAAACAATCGAATCGAATCGAATCTAAAAGAATCGTATTGAATTGAATCGAGTCGAAAAGACTCGAATCAAAAAGACTCGAATCGAATTGAATCAAATCGAAAAGAATCTAATAGAAACCACTCTAACAGAATCAAATCGAAATGATTCAAAATGAATCGAATAGAATAGAATCGAAAAAAATCGAAACGAATCGAAACGAACCGAAACGAAATGAATCGAAGAGAATCGATTAGAATCGAAATGAAAAGAATCGTATTGAATCGAATCGAAAGAATCAAATCAAATTGAATCGAAAGAATTGAATCAAATCGAAAAGAATCCAATCGAATCGAAAAGAATCGAACTGAATGGAATCAAATCGAAAAGAATCGAATCGAATCGAAAAGAATCGAATCAAATTTAATGGAATCGAAAAGAATCGAATGGAATCGAAAAGAATCGAAATGAAACAAATCAGAACATATGGAAAAGCATCAAATCGAATTGAAAAGAATCGAATCAAATCGAAATTAATCGAATCAAAAAGACTCGAATCGAAAAGAATCGTATTGAAAAGAATCGAATCGAATCGAAAAGACTCGAATCGAATTAAAAATATCAAATCGAATCGAATCGAAAAGAATCGAATTGAAAAGACTCGAATTGAAACGAATCGATTTGAAACGAAAAGAATCGAATCGAATCGAATCGAATTGAATAGAAAAAAATCGAATAGAAAAGAATCGAACCGAAAAGAAAAGAATCAAATTGAATCAGTCGATTAAATTCTAGTCGAATCGAATCAAAAAGAATGAAATCGAGTCGAATCGAATAGAAAAGAATCGAATCGAATCGAAAAGAATCGAATTGTATCTAATCAAAAAGAATCGAATCGTATCGACTCGAATCGAAAAGAATCCAATTGCATCATCGAATGGAAACTAATCCAATTGAATACAATCGAAAAGAATCGAATCGAATCAAATCGAAATCAATCAAATTGAATTGATCGAAAAGAATCGAATTGAATCAAATCGAATCGAAATGAAAAGAATCGAATCGATTCAAATAGAAAAGAATCGAATCGAAAAGAATCAAATCGACACGAAAAGAATCGAATCGAATCAAAAAGTATCGAATTGATTCGAAAACATTTGCATCGAAAAGAATCGAATTGAAATGAATCCGATCGAAATGAAAAGAATCTACTCGATTCGAATCCAAAAGAATCGAATCCAAAAGAATCGAATCCAATTGAATCAAAAGAAATGAATTGAATTGAATCAAAAAGGAACTAATCGCATCAAATCGAAAAAACTCGAATAGAATCAAATCGAATCAAAAAGAATCGAATAGATTCGAATCAAAAAGAATCGAATTGAGCGATCCCTGGGTGGCGCAGCGGTTTAGCGCCTGCCTTTGGCCCAGGGCGCGATCCTGGAGACCCGGGATCGAATCCCACATCGGGCTCCTGGTGCATATAGCCTGCTTCTCCCTCTGCCTGTGTCTCTGCCTCTCTGTCTCTCTCTGTGACTATCATTAAAAAAAGAATCGAATTGAATCGCGTTGAAAAAAATCATAAAGAATCAAATCGAAAAGAATCGAATTCCATGTAACGAAAAGATTCGAATTGAAAAGAATCGAATCGAAACAAAAGAATCGAATCGAATCGACATGAATCAAAAAGAATCGAATCAAAACGAATCGAAAAGAAACAAATCAAGTAGAATCTAAAAGAATCGAATCGAATCCAATCGAAAAAATTCGAATAGAATTGAATCGAAAAGAATCAAAACGAATCGAACCGAAGAGAATCGATTCGAATCAAAATAAAAAGTATCGTATCAAATCGAATCGAAAAGAATCATATCAAATAGAATCGAAAGAATGGAATCAAATCTAAAACAATCGAATCGAATCGAAAAGAATCGCATTGAATGGAATAGAATCGAAAAGAATAGAATAGAATCGAAAGAAATCGAATAGAATCAAATCAAATCAAAAAGAATCGAATTGAATTGATCCTAACCAAAATAAGCGAAATGAATCGACTTGAACCGAAAAAAACAAATCGAAAAGAATCTAATCTCAACGAAAATCATCGAAATGAATAGAATCGAAAAGAATCGAATTGAATCAAATCGAAAAGAATCGAATGGAATCCAATCGAAAAGAATCAAATTGAGTCGAATCGAAACAAATTGAATCCAATCGAAAAGAATCTAATTGAATCGAATCGAAAAGAATCGAATTCAATCAAAACGAATCGATTCGAATGGAATAGAAAAGAATAGAATAGAATCGAATCGAAAAGAATCAAATCGAGTCGAAAAGAATCGAATCGAAAAGAATTTAATCGAATCGAAAAGAAACGAATCGAACCGAATCAAAAAGAAAACAATCGAATCGAATCAAATACAAAAGAATCGCTTTGAATAGCATAGAATTGAAAAGAATCGAATCAATCGAATTGAAAACAATCGAATCGAAAAGAATCGAATCAAAAAAAGTCGAATCGAAACGAAAACAATCGAATCGAATCGAATCTAAAAGAATCGTATTGAATTGAATCGAGTCGAAAAGACTCGAATCAAAAAGACTCGAATCGAATTGAATCAAATCGAAAAGAATCTAATAGAAACCACTCTAACAGAATCAAATCGAAATGATTCAAAATGAATCGAATAGAATAGAATCGAAAAAAATCGAAACGAATCGAAACGAAATGAATCGAAGACAATCGATTAGAATCGAAATGAAAAGAATCGTATTGAATCGAATCGAAAGAATCAAATCAAATTGAATCGAAAGAATTGAATCAAATCGAAAAGAATCCAATCGAATCGAAAAGAATCGAACTGAATGGAATCAAATCGAAAAGAATCGAATCGAATCGAAAAGAATCGAATCAAATTTAATGGAATCGAAAAGAATCGAATGGAATCGAAAAGAATCGAAATGAAACAAATCAGATCATATGGAAAAGCATCAAATCGAATTGAAAAGAATAGAATCGAATCGAAATGAATCGAATCAAAAAGACTCGAATCGAAAAGAATCGTATTGAAAAGAATCGAATCGAATCGAAAAGACTCGAATCGAATTAAAAATATCAAATCGAATCGAATCGAAAAGAATCGAATTGAAAAGACTCGAATTGAAACGAATCGATTTGAAACGAAAAGAATCGAATCGAATCGAATCGAATTGAAAGAATCGAATTGAATAGAAAAAAATCGAATAGAAAAGAATCGAACCGAAAAGTAAAGAATCAAATTGAATCAGTCGATTAAATTCTAGTCGAATCGAATCAAAAAGCATGAAATCGAGTCGAATCGAATCGAAAAGAATCGAAACGAATCGAAAAGATTCGAATTGTATCTAATCAAAAAGAATCGAATCGTATCGACTCGAATCGAAAAGAATCCAATTGCATCATCGAATGGAAAGTAATCGAATTGAATAGAATAGAAAAGAATCGAATCGAATCAAATCGAAAACAATCAAATTGAATTGATCGAAAAGAATCGAATTGAATCAAATCGAATCGAAATGAAAAGAATCGAATCGATTCAAATGGAAAAGAATCGAATCGAAAAGAATCAAATCGACACGAAAAGAATCGAATCGAATCAAAAAGTATCGAATTGATTCGAAAACATTCGAATCGAAAAGAATCGAATTGAAATGAATCCGATCGAAATGAAAAGAATCTACTCAATTCGAATCCAAAAGAATCGAATCCAAAAGAATCGAATCCAATTGAATCAAAAGAAATGAATTGAATTGAATCAAAAAGGAACTAATCGCATCAAATCGAAAAAACTCGAATAGAATCAAATCGAATCAAAAAGAATCGAATAGATTCGAATCAAAAAGAATCGAATTGAGCGATCCCTGGGTGGCGCAGCGGTTTAGCGCCTGCCTTTGGCCCAGGGCGCGATCCTGGAGACCCGGGATCGAATCCCACATCGGGCTCCTGGTGCATATAGCCTGCTTCTCCCTCTGCCTGTGTCTCTGCCTCTCTGTCTCTCTCTGTGACTATCATTAAAAAAAGAATCGAATTGAATCGCATTGAAAAAAATCATAAAGAATCAAATCGAAAAGAATCGAATTCCATGTAACGAAAAGATTCGAATTGAAAAGAATCGAATCGAAACAAAAGAATCGAATCGAATCGACATGAATCAAAAAGAATCGAATCAAAACGAATCGAAAAGAAACAAATCAAGTAGAATCTAAAAGAATCGAATCGAATCCAATCGAAAAAATTCGAATAGAATTGAATCGAAAAGAATCAAAACGAATCGAACCGAAGAGAATCGATTCGAATCAAAATAAAAAGTATCGTATCAAATCGAATCGAAAAGAATCATATCAAATAGAATCGAAAGAATGGAATCAAATCTAAAACAATCGAATCGAATCGAAAAGAATCGCATTGAATGGAATAGAATCGAAAAGAATAGAATAGAATCGAAAGAAATCGAATAGAATCAAATCAAATCAAAAAGAATCGAATTGAATTGATCCTAACCAAAATAAGCGAAATGAATCGACTTGAACCGAAAAAAACAAATCGAAAAGAATCTAATCTCAACGAAAATCATCGAAATGAATAGAATCGAAAAGAATCGAATTGAATCAAATCGAAAAGAATCGAATGGAATCCAATCGAAAAGAATCAAATTGAGTCGAATCGAAACAAATTGAATCCAATCGAAAAGAATCTAATTGAATCGAATCGAAAAGAATCGAATTCAATCAAAACGAATCGATTCGAATGGAATAGAAAAGAATAGAATAGAATCGAATCGAAAAGAATCAAATCGAGTCGAAAAGAATCGAATCGAAAAGAATTTAATCGAATCGAAAAGAAACGAATCGAACCGAATCAAAAAGAAAACAATCGAATCGAATCAAATACAAAAGAATCGCTTTGAATAGCATAGAATTGAAAAGAATCGAATCAATCGAATTGAAAACAATCGAATCGAAAAGAATCGAATCAAAAAAAGTCGAATCGAAACGAAAACAATCGAATCGAATCGAATCTAAAAGAATCGTATTGAATTGAATCGAGTCGAAAAGACTCGAATCAAAAAGACTCGAATCGAATTGAATCAAATCGAAAAGAATCTAATAGAAACCACTCGAACAGAATCAAATCGAAATGATTCAAAATGAATCGAATAGAATAGAATCGAAAAAAATCGAAACGAATCGAAACGAAATGAATCGAAGACAATCGATTAGAATCGAAATGAAAAGAATCGTATTGAATCGAATCGAAAGAATCAAATCAAATTGAATCGAAAGAATTGAATCAAATCGAAAAGAATCCAATCGAATCGAAAAGAATCGAACTGAATGGAATCAAATCGAAAAGAATCGAATCGAATCGAAAAGAATCGAATCAAATTTAATGGAATCGAAAAGAATCGAATGGAATCGAAAAGAATCGAAATGAAACAAATCAGAACATATGGAAAAGCATCAAATCGAATTGAAAAGAATCGAATCGAATCGAAATGAATCGAATCAAAAAGACTCGAATCGAAAAGAATCGTATTGAAAAGAATCGAATCGAATCGAAAAGACTCGAATCGAATTAAAAATATCAAATCGAATCGAATCGAAAAGAATCGAATTGAAAAGACTCGAATTGAAACGAATCGATTTGAAACGAAAAGAATCGAATCGAATCGAATCGAATTGAAAGAATCGAATTGAATAGAAAAAAATCGAATAGAAAAGAATCGAACCGAAAAGAAAAGAATCAAATTGAATCAGTCGATTAAATTCTAGTCGAATTGAATCAAAAAGAATGAAATCGAGTCGAATCGAATCGAAAAGAATCGAATCGAATCGAAAAGAATCGAATTGTATCTAATCAAAAAGAATCGAATCGTATCGACTCGAATCGAAAAGAATCCAATTGCATCATCGAATGGAAACTAATCCAATTGAATACAATCGAAAAGAATCGAATCGAATCAAATTGAAATCAATCGAATTGAATTGATCGAAAAGAATCGAATTGAATCAAATCGAATCGAAATGAAAAGAATCGAATCGATTCAAATAGAAAAGAATCGAATCGAAAAGAATCAAATCGACACGAAAAGAATCGAATCGAATCAAAAAGTATCGAATTGATTCGAAAACATTTGCATCGAAAAGAATCGAATTGAAATGAATCCGATCGAAATGAAAAGAATCTACTCGATTCGAATCCAAAAGAATCGAATCCAAAAGAATCGAATCGAATCCAAAAGAATCGAATTGATTTGAATCAAAAGAAGTGAATTGAATTGAATCCAAAAGGAACTAATCGAATCAAATCGTAGAAACTCGAATAGAATCAAATCGAATCAAAAAGAATCGAATAGATTCGAATCAAAAAGAATCGAATTGAGGGATCCCTGGGTGGCGCAGCGGTTTAGCGCCTGCCTTTGGCCCAGGGCGCGATCCTGGAGACCCGGGATCGAATCCCACATCGGGCTCCTGGTGCATGGAGCCTGCTTCTCCCTCTGCCTGTGTCTCTGCCTCTCTGTCTCTCTCTGTGACTATCATAAAAAAAGAATCGAATTGAATCGCGTTGAAAAAAATCATAAAGAATCAAATCGAAAAGAATCGAATTCCATGTAACGAAAAGATTCGAATTGAAAAGAATCGAATCGAAACAAAAGAATCGAATCGAATCGACATGAATCAAAAAGAATCGAATCAAAACGAATCGAAAAGAAACAAATCAAGTAGAATCTAAAAGAATCGAATCGAATCCAATCGAAAAAATTCGAATAGAATTGAATCGAAAAGAATCAAAACGAATCGAACCGAAGAGAATCGATTCGAATCAAAATAAAAAGTATCGTATCAAATCGAATCGAAAAGAATCATATCAAATAGAATCGAAAGAATGGAATCAAATCTAAAACAATCGAATCGAATCGAAAAGAATCGCATTGAATGGAATAGAATCGAAAAGAATAGAATAGAATCGAAAGAAATCGAATAGAATCAAATCAAATCAAAAAGAATCGAATTGAATTGATCCTAACCAAAATAAGCGAAATGAATCGACTCGAACCGAAAAAAACAAATCGAAAAGAATCTAATCTCAACGAAAATCATCGAAATGAATAGAATCGAAAAGAATCGAATTGAATCAAATCGAAAAGAATCGAATGGAATCCAATCGAAAAGAATCAAATTGAGTCGAATCGAAACAAATTGAATCCAATCGAAAAGAATCTAATTGAATCGAATCGAAAAGAATCGAATTCAATCAAAACGAATCGATTCGAATGGAATAGAAAAGAATAGAATAGAATCGAATCGAAAAGAATCAAATCGAATCGAAAAGAATCGAATCAAAACGAATTGAATCGAATCGAAAAGAAACGAATCGAACCGAATCAAAAAGAAAACAATCGAATCGAATCAAATACAAAAGAATCGCTTTGAATAGCATAGAATTGAAAAGAATCGAATCAATCGAATTGAAAACAATCGAATCGAAAAGAATCGAATCAAAAAAAGTCGAATCGAAACGAAAACAATCGAATCGAATCGAATCTAAAAGAATCGTATTGAATTGAATCGAGTCGAAAAGACGCGAATCAAAAAGACTCGAATCGAATTGAAACAAATCGAAAACAATCTAATAGAAACCACTCGAACAGAATCAAATCGAAATGATTCAAAATGAATCGAATGGAATAGAATCGAAAAAAATCGAAACGAATCGAAACGAAATGAATCGAAGAGAATCGATTAGAATCGAAATGAAAAGAATCGTATTGAATCGAATCGAAAGAATCAAATCAAATCGAATCGAAAGAATTGAATCAAATCGAAAAGAATCCAATCGAATCGAAAAGAATCGAACTGAATGGAATCAAATCGAAAAGAATCGAATCGAATCGAAAAGAATCGAATCAAATTTAATGGAATCGAAAAGAATCGAATGGAATCGAAAAGAATCGAAATGAAACAAATCAGATCATATGGAAAAGCATCAAATCGAATTGAAAAGAATCGAATCGAATCGAAATGAATCGAATCAAAAAGACTCGAATCGAAAAGAATCGTATTGAAAAGAATCGAATCGAATCGAAAAGACTCGAATCGAATTAAAAATATCAAATCGAATCGAATCGAAAAGAATCGAATTGAAAAGACTCGAATTGAAACGAATCGATTTGAAACGAAAAGAATCGAATCGAATCGAATCGAATTGAAAGAATCGAATTGAATAGAAAAAAATCGAATAGAAAAGAATCGAACCGAAAAGTAAAGAATCAAATTGAATCAGTCGATTAAATTCTAGTCGAATCGAATCAAAAAGCATGAAATCGAGTCGAATCGAATCGAAAAGAATCGAATCGAATCGAAAAGATTCGAATTGTATCTAATCAAAAAGAATCGAATCGTATCGACTCGAATCGAAAAGAATCCAATTGCATCATCGAATGGAAAGTAATCGAATTGAATAGAATAGAAAAGAATCGAATCGAATCAAATCGAAAACAATCAAATTGAATTGATCGAAAAGAATCGAATTGAATCAAATCGAATCGAAATGAAAAGAATCGAATCGATTCAAATGGAAAAGAATCGAATCGAAAAGAATCAAATCGACACGAAAAGAATCGAATCGAATCAAAAAGTATCGAATTGATTCGAAAACATTCGAATCGAAAAGAATCGAATTGAAATGAATCCGATCGAAATGAAAAGAATCTACTCGATTCGAATCCAAAAGAATCGAATCCAAAAGAATCGAATCGAATTGAATCAAAAGAAATGAATTGAATTGAATCAAAAAGGAACTAATCGCATCAAATCGAAAAAACTCGAATAGAATCAAATCGAATCAAAAAGAATCGAATAGATTCGAATCAAAAAGAATCGAATTGAGGGATCCCTGGGTGGCGCAGCGGTTTAGCGCCTGCCTTTGGCCCAGGGCGCGATCCTGGAGACCCGGGATCGAATCCCACATCGGGCTCCTGGTGCATATAGCCTGCTTCTCCCTCTGCCTGTGTCTCTGCCTATCTGTCTCTCTCTGTGACTATCATTAAAAAAAGAATCGAATTGAATCGCGTTGAAAAAAATCATAAAGAATCAAATCGAAAAGAATCGAATTCCATGTAACGAAAAGATTCGAATTGAAAAGAATCGAATCGAAACAAAAGAATCGAATCGAATCGACATGAATCAAAAAGAATCGAATCAAAACGAATCGAAAAGAAACAAATCAAGTAGAATCTAAAAGAATCGAATCGAATCCAATCGAAAAAATTCGAATAGAATTGAATCGAAAAGAATCAAAACGAATCGAACCGAAGAGAATCGATTCGAATCAAAATAAAAAGTATCGTATCAAATCGAATCGAAAAGAATCATATCAAATAGAATCGAAAGAATGGAATCAAATCTAAAACAATCGAATGGAATCGAAAAGAATCGCATTGAATGGAATAGAATCGAATAGAATAGAATAGAATCGAAAGAAATCGAATAGAATCAAATCAAATCAAAAAGAATCGAATTGAATTGATCCTAACCAAAAGAAGCGAAATGAATCGACTCGAACCGAAAAAAACAAATCGAAAAGAATCTAATCTCAACGAAAATCATCGAAATGAATAGAATCGAAAAGAATCGAATTGAATCAAATCGAAAAGAATCGAATGGAATCCAATCGAAAAGAATCAAATTGAGTCGAATCGAAACAAATTGAATCCAATCGAAAAGAATCTAATTGAATCGAATCGAAAAGAATCGAATTCAATCAAAACGAATCGATTCGAATGGAATAGAAAAGAATAGAATAGAATCGAATCGAAAAGAATCAAATCGAATCGAAAAGAATCGAATCGAAAAGAATTGAATCGAATCGAAAAGAAACGAATCGAACCGAATCAAAAAGAAAACAATCGAATCGAATCAAATACAAAAGAATCGCTTTGAATAGCATAGAATTGAAAAGAATCGAATCAATCGAATTGAAAACAATCGAATCGAAAAGAATCGAATCAAAAAAAGTCGAATCGAAACGAAAACAATCGAATCGAATCGAATCTAAAAGAATCGTATTGAATTGAATCGAGTCGAAAAGACGCGAATCAAAAAGACTCGAATCGAATTGAAACAAATCGAAAACAATCTAATAGAAACCACTCGAACAGAATCAAATCGAAATGATTCAAAATGAATCGAATGGAATAGAATCGAAAAAAATCGAAACGAATCGAAACGAAATGAATCGAAGAGAATCGATTAGAATCGAAATGAAAAGAATCGTATTGAATCGAATCGAAAGAATCAAATCAAATCGAATCGAAAGAATTGAATCAAATCGAAAAGAATCCAATCGAATCGAAAAGAATCGAACTGAATGGAATCAAATCGAAAAGAATCGAATCGAATCGAAAAGAATCGAATCAAATTTAATGGAATCGAAAAGAATCGAATGGAATCGAAAAGAATCGAAATGAAACAAATCAGATCATATGGAAAAGCATCAAATCGAATTGAAAAGAATCGAATCGAATCGAAATGAATCGAATCAAAAAGACTCGAATCGAAAAGAATCGTATTGAAAAGAATCGAATCGAATCGAAAAGACTCGAATCGAATTAAAAATATCAAATCGAATCGAATCGAAAAGAATCGAATTGAAAAGACTCGAATTGAAACGAATCCATTTGAAACGAAAAGAATCGAATCGAATCGAATCGAATTGAAAGAATCGAATTGAATAGAAAAAAATCGAATAGAGAAGAATCGAACCGAAAAGAAAAGAATCAAATTGAATCAGTCGATTAAATTCTAGTCGAATCGAATCAAAAAGAATGAAATCGAGTCGAATCGAATCGAAAAGAATCGAATCGAATCGAAAAGAATCGAATTGTATCTAATCAAAAAGAATCGAATCGTATCGACTCGAATCGAAAAGAATCCAATTGCATCATCGAATGGAAACTAATCCAATTGAATACAATCGAAAAGTATCGAATCGAATCAAATTGAAATCAATCAAATTGAATTGATCGAAAAGAATCGAATTGAATCAAATCGAATCGAAATGAAAAGAATCGAATCGATTCAAATAGAAAAGAATCGAATCGAAAAGAATCAAATCGACACGAAAAGAATCGAATCGAATCAAAAAGTATCGAATTGATTTGAAAACATTTGCATCGAAAAGAATCGAATTGAAATGAATCCGATCGAAATGAAAAGAATCTACTCGATTCGAATCCAAAAGAATCGAATCCAAAAGAATCGAATCGAATCCAAAAGAATCGAATTGATTTGAATCAAAAGAAGTGAATTGAATTGAATCCAAAAGGAACTAATCGCATCAAATCGTAGAAACTCGAATAGAATCAAATCGAATCAAAAACAATCGAATAGATTCGAATCAAAAAGAATCGAATTGAGGGATCCCTGGGTGGCGCAGCGGTTTAGCGCCTGCCTTTGGCCCAGGGCGCGATCCTGGAGACCCGGGATCGAATCCCACATCGGGCTCCTGGTGCATGGAGCCTGCTTCTCCCTCTGCCTGTGTCTCTGCCTCTCTGTCTCTCTCTGTGACTATCATAAAAAAAGAATCGAATTGAATCGCGTTGAAAAAAATCATAAAGAATCAAATCGAAAAGAATCGAATTCCATGTAACGAAAAGATTCGAATTGAAAAGAATCGAATCGAAACAAAAGAATCGAATCGAATCGACATGAATCAAAAAGAATCGAATCAAAACGAATCGAAAAGAAACAAATCAAGTAGAATCTAAAAGAATCGAATCGAATCCAATCGAAAAAATTCGAATAGAATTGAATCGAAAAGAATCAAAACGAATCGAACCGAAGAGAATCGATTCGAATCAAAATAAAAAGTATCGTATCAAATCGAATCGAAAAGAATCATATCAAAGAGAATCGAAAGAATGGAATCAAATCTAAAACAATCGAATCGAATCGAAAAGAATCGCATTGAATGGAATAGAATCGAAAAGAATAGAATAGAATCGAAAGAAATCGAATAGAATCAAATCAAATCAAAAAGAATCGAATTGAATTGATCCTAACCAAAAGAAGCGAAATGAATCGACTCGAACCGAAAAAAACAAATCGAAAAGAATCTAATCTCAACGAAAATCATCGAAATGAATAGAATCGACAAGAATCGAATTGAATCAAATCGAAAAGAATCGAATGGAATCCAATCGAAAAGAATCAAATTGAGTCGAATCGAAACAAATTGAATCCAATCGAAAAGAATCTAATTGAATCGAATCGAAAAGAATCGAATTCAATCAAAACGAATCGATTCGAATGGAATAGAAAAGAATAGAATAGAATCGAATCGAAAAGAATCAAATCGAATCGAAAAGAATCGAATCAAAACGAATTGAATCGAATCGAAAAGAAACGAATCGAACCGAATCAAAAAGAAAACAATCGAATCGAATCAAATACAAAAGAATCGCTTTGAAATGCATAGAATTGAAAAGAATCGAATCAATCGAATTGAAAACAATCGAATCGAAAAGAATCGAATCAAAAAAAGTCGAATCGAAACGAAAACAATCGAATCGAATCGAATCTAAAAGAATCGTATTGAATTGAATCGAGTCGAAAAGACGCGAATCAAAAAGACTCGAATCGAATTGAAACAAATCGAAAAGAATCTAATAGAAACCACTCGAACAGAATCAAATCGAAATGATTCAAAATGAATCGAATAGAATAGAATCGAAAAAAATCGAAACGAATCGAAACGAAATGAATCGAAGAGAATCGATTAGAATCGAAATGAAAAGAATCGTATTGAATCGAATCGAAAGAATCAAATCAAATCGAATCGAAAGAATTGAATCAAATCGAAAAGAATCCAATCGAATCGAAAAGAATCGAACTGAATGGAATCAAATCGAAAAGAATCGAATCGAATCGAAAAGAATCGAATCAAATTTAATGGAATCGAAAAGAATCGAATGGAATCGAAAAGAATCGAAATGAAACAAATCAGAACATATGGAAAAGCATCAAATCGAATTGAAAAGAATCGAATCGAATCGAAATGAATCGAATCAAAAAGACTCGAATCGAAAAGAATCGTATTGAAAAGAATCGAATCGAATCGAAAAGACTCGAATCGAATTAAAAATATCAAATCGAATCGAATCGAAAAGAATCGAATTGAAAAGACTCGAATTGAAACGAATCGATTTGAAACGAAAAGAATCGAATCGAATCGAATCGAATTGAAAGAATCGAATTGAATAGAAAAAAATCGAATAGAAAAGAATCGAACCGAAAAGAAAAGAATCAAATTGAATCAGTCGATTAAATTCTAGTCGAATCGAATCAAAAAGAATGAAATCGAGTCGAATCGAATCGAAAAGAATCGAATCGAATCGAAAAGAATCGAATTGTATCTAATCAAAAAGAATCGAATCGTATCGACTCGAATCGAAAAGAATCCAATTGCATCATCGAATGGAAACTAATCCAATTGAATACAATCGAAAAGAATCGAATCGAATCAAATTGAAATCAATCAAATTGAATTGATCGAAAAGAATCGAATTGAATCAAATCGAATCGAAATGAAAAGAATCGAATCGATTCAAATAGAAAAGAATCGAATCGAAAAGAATCAAATCGACACGAAAAGAATCGAATCGAATCAAAAAGTATCGAATTGATTAGAAAACATTCGAATCGAAAAGAATCGAATTGAAATGAATCCGATCGAAATGAAAAGAATCTACTCGATTCGAATCCAAAAGAATCGAATCCAAAAGAATCGAATCGAATCCAAAAGAATCGAATTGATTTGAATCAAAAGAAGTGAATTGAATTAAATCCAAAAGGAACTAATCGAATCAAATCGTAGAAACTCGAATAGAATCAAATCGAATCAAAAACAATCGAATAGATTCGAATCAAAAAGAATCGAATTGAGGGATCCCTGGGTGGCGCAGCGGTTTAGCGCCTGCCTTTGGCCCAGGGCGCGATCCTGGAGACCCGGGATCGAATCCCACATCGGGCTCCCGGTGCATGGAGCCTGCTTCTCCCTCTGCCTGTGTCTCTGCCTCTCTGTCTCTCTCTGTGACTATCATAAAAAAAGAATCGAATTGAATCGCGTTGAAAAAAATCATAAAGAATCAAATCGAAAAGAATCGAATTCCATGTAACGAAAAGATTCGAATTGAAAAGAATCGAATCGAAACAAAAGAATCGAATCGAATCGACATGAATCAAAAAGAATCGAATCAAAACGAATCGAAAAGAAACAAATCAAGTAGAATCTAAAAGAATCGAATCGAATCCAATCGAAAAAATTCGAATAGAATTGAATCGAAAAGAATCAAAACGAATCGAACCGAAGAGAATCGATTCGAATCAAAATAAAAAGTATCGTATCAAATCGAATCGAAAAGAATCATATCAAATAGAATCGAAAGAATGGAATCAAATCTAAAACAATCGAATCGAATCGAAAAGAATCGCATTGAATGGAATAGAATCGAAAAGAATAGAATAGAATCGAAAGAAATCGAATAGAATCAAATCAAATCAAAAAGAATCGAATTGAATTGATCCTAACCAAAAGAAGCGAAATGAATCGACTCGAACCGAAAAAAACAAATCGAAAAGAATCTAATCTCAACGAAAATCATCGAAATGAATAGAATCGAAAAGAATCGAATTGAATCAAATCGAAAAGAATCGAATGGAATCCAATCGAAAAGAATCAAATTGAGTCGAATCGAAACAAATTGAATCCAATCGAAAAGAATCTAATTGAATCGAATCGAAAAGAATCGAATTCAATCAAAACGAATCGATTCGAATGGAATAGAAAAGAATAGAATAGAATCGAATCGAAAAGAATCAAATCGAATCGAAAAGAATCGAATCAAAACGAATTGAATCGAATCGAAAAGAAACGAATCGAACCGAATCAAAAAGAAAACAATCGAATCGAATCAAATACAAAAGAATCGCTTTGAAATGCATAGAATTGAAAAGAATCGAATCAATCGAATTGAAAACAATCGAATCGAAAAGAATCGAATCAAAAAAAGTCGAATCGAAACGAAAACAATCGAATCGAATCGAATCTAAAAGAATCGTATTGAATTGAATCGAGTCGAAAAGACGCGAATCAAAAAGACTCGAATCGAATTGAAACAAATCGAAAAGAATCTAATAGAAACCACTCGAACAGAATCAAATCGAAATGATTCAAAATGAATCGAATAGAATAGAATCGAAAAAAATCGAAACGAATCGAAACGAAATGAATCGAAGAGAATCGATTAGAATCGAAATGAAAAGAATCGTATTGAATCGAATCGAAAGAATCAAATCAAATCGAATCGAAAGAATTGAATCAAATCGAAAAGAATCCAATCGAATCGAAAAGAATCGAACTGAATGGAATCAAATCGAAAAGAATCGAATCGAATCGAAAAGAATCGAATCAAATTTAATGGAATCGAAAAGAATCGAATGGAATCGAAAAGAATCGAAATGAAACAAATCAGAACATATGGAAAAGCATCAAATCGAATTGAAAAGAATCGAATCGAATCGAAATGAATCGAATCAAAAAGACTCGAATCGAAAAGAATCGTATTGAAAAGAATCGAATCGAATCGAAAAGACTCGAATCGAATTAAAAATATCAAATCGAATCGAATCGAAAAGAATCGAATTGAAAAGACTCGAATTGAAACGAATCGATTTGAAACGAAAAGAATCGAATCGAATCGAATCGAATTGAAAGAATCGAATTGAATAGAAAAAAATCGAATAGAAAAGAATCGAACCGAAAAGAAAAGAATCAAATTGAATCAGTCGATTAAATTCTAGTCGAATCGAATCAAAAAGAATGAAATCGAGTCGAATCGAATCGAAAAGAATCGAATCGAATCGAAAAGAATCGAATTGTATCTAATCAAAAAGAATCGAATCGTATCGACTCGAATCGAAAAGAATCCAATTGCATCATCGAATGGAAACTAATCCAATTGAATACAATCGAAAAGAATCGAATCGAATCAAATTGAAATCAATCAAATTGAATTGATCGAAAAGAATCTAATTGAATCAAATCGAATCGAAATGAAAAGAATCGAATCGATTCAAATAGCAAAGAATCGAATCGAAAAGAATCAAATCGACACGAAAAGAATCGAATCGAATCAAAAAGTATCGAATTGATTAGAAAACATTCGAATCGAAAAGAATCGAATTGAAATGAATCCGATCGAAATGAAAAGAATCTACTCGATTCGAATCCAAAAGAATCGAATCCAAAAGAATCGAATCGAATCCAAAAGAATCGAATTGATTTGAATCAAAAGAAGTGAATTGAATTAAATCCAAAAGGAACTAATCGAATCAAATCGTAGAAACTCGAATAGAATCAAATCGAATCAAAAACAATCGAATAGATTCGAATCAAAAAGAATCGAATTGAGGGATCCCTGGGTGGCGCAGCGGTTTAGCGCCTGCCTTTGGCCCAGGGCGCGATCCTGGAGACCCGGGATCGAATCCCACATCGGGCTCCCGGTGCATGGAGCCTGCTTCTCCCTCTGCCTGTGTCTCTGCCTCTCTGTCTCTCTCTGTGACTATCATAAAAAAAGAATCGAATTGAATCGCGTTGAAAAAAATCATAAAGAATCAAATCGAAAAGAATCGAATTCCATGTAACGAAAAGATTCGAATTGAAAAGAATCGAATCGAAACAAAAGAATCGAATCGAATCGACATGAATCAAAAAGAATCGAATCAAAACGAATCGAAAAGAAACAAATCAAGTAGAATCTAAAAGAATCGAATCGAATCCAATCGAAAAAATTCGAATAGAATTGAATCGAAAAGAATCAAAACGAATCGAACCGAAGAGAATCGATTCGAATCAAAATAAAAAGTATCGTATCAAATCGAATCGAAAAGAATCATATCAAATAGAATCGAAAGAATGGAATCAAATCTAAAACAATCGAATCGAATCGAAAAGAATCGCATTGAATGGAATAGAATCGAAAAGAATAGAATAGAATCGAAAGAAATCGAATAGAATCAAATCAAATCAAAAAGAATCGAATTGAATTGATCCTAACCAAAAGAAGCGAAATGAATCGACTCGAACCGAAAAAAACAAATCGAAAAGAATCTAATCTCAACGAAAATCATCGAAATGAATAGAATCGAAAAGAATCGAATTGAATCAAATCGAAAAGAATCGAATGGAATCCAATCGAAAAGAATCAAATTGAGTCGAATCGAAACAAATTGAATCCAATCGAAAAGAATCTAATTGAATCGAATCGAAAAGAATCGAATTCAATCAAAACGAATCGATTCGAATGGAATAGAAAAGAATAGAATAGAATCGAATCGAAAAGAATCAAATCGAATCGAAAAGAATCGAATCAAAACGAATTGAATCGAATCGAAAAGAAACGAATCGACCCGAATCAAAAAGAAAACAATCGAATCGAATCAAATACAAAAGAATCGCTTTGAATAGCATAGAATTGAAAAGAATCGAATCAATCGAATTGAAAACAATCGAATCGAAACGAATCGAATCAAAAAAAGTCGAATCGAAATGAAAACAATCGAATCGAATCGAATCTAAAAGAATCGTATTGAATTGAATCGAGTCGAAAAGACGCGAATCAAAAAGACTCGAATCGAATTGAAACAAATCGAAAAGAATCTAATAGAAACCACTCGAACAGAATCAAATCGAAATGATTCAAAATGAATCGAATAGAATAGAATCGAAAAAAATCGAAACGAATCGAAACGAAATGAATCGAAGAGAATCGATTAGAATCGAAATGAAAAGAATCGTATTGAATCGAATCGAAAGAATCAAATCAAATCGAATCGAAAGAATTGAATCAAATCGAAAAGAATCCAATCGAATCGAAAAGAATCGAACTGAATGGAATCAAATCGAAAAGAATCGAATCGAATCGAAAAGAATCGAATCAAATTTAATGGAATCGAAAAGAATCGAATGGAATCGAAAAGAATCGAAATGAAACAAATCAGATCATATGGAAAAGCATCAAATCGAATTGAAAAGAATCGAATCGAATCGAAATGAATCGAATCAAAAAGACTCGAATCGAAAAGAATCGTATTGAAAAGAATCGAATCGAATCGAAAGGACTCGAATCGAATTAAAAATATCAAATCGAATCGAATCGAAAAGAATCGAATTGAAAAGACTCGAATTGAAACGAATCGATTTGAAACGAAAAGAATCGAATCGAATCGAATCGAATTGAAAGAATCGAATTGAATAGAAAAAAATCGAATAGAAAAGAATCGAACCGAAAAGAAAAGAATCAAATTGAATCAGTCGATTAAATTCTAGTCGAATCGAATCAAAAAGAATGAAATCGAGTCGAATCGAATCGAAAAGAATCGAATCGAATCGAAAAGAATCGAATTGTATCTAATCAAAAAGATTCGAATCGTATCGACTCGAATCGAAAAGAATCCAATTGCATCATCGAATGGAAACTAATCCAATTGAATACAATCGAAAAGAATCGAATCGAATCAAATTGAAATCAATCAAATTGAATTGATCGAAAAGAATCTAATTGAATCAAATCGAATCGAAATGAAAAGAATCGAATCGATTCAAATAGCAAAGAATCGAATCGAAAAGAATCAAATCGACACGAAAAGAATCGAATCGAATCAAAAAGTATCGAATTGATTTGAAAACATTTGCATCGAAAAGAATCGAATTGAAATGAATCCGATCGAAATGAAAAGAATCTACTCGATTCGAATCCAAAAGAATCGAATCCAAAAGAATCGAATCGAATCCAAAAGAATCGAATTGATTTGAATCAAAAGAAGTGAATTGAATTAAATCCAAAAGGAACTAATCGAATCAAATCGTAGAAACTCGAATAGAATCAAATCGAATCAAAAACAATCGAATAGATTCGAATCAAAAAGAATCGAATTGAGGGATCCCTGGGTGGCGCAGCGGTTTAGCGCCTGCCTTTGGCCCAGGGCGCGATCCTGGAGACCCGGGATCGAATCCCACATCGGGCTCCCGGTGCATGGAGCCTGCTTCTCCCTCTGCCTGTGTCTCTGCCTCTCTGTCTCTCTCTGTGACTATCATAAAAAAAGAATCGAATTGAATCGCGTTGAAAAAAATCATAAAGAATCAAATCGAAAAGAATCGAATTCCATGTAACGAAAAGATTCGAATTGAAAAGAATCGAATCGAAACAAAAGAATCGAATCGAATCGACATGAATCAAAAAGAATCGAATCAAAACGAATCGAAAAGAAACAAATCAAGTAGAATCTAAAAGAATCGAATCGAATCCAATCGAAAAAATTCGAATAGAATTGAATCGAAAAGAATCAAAACGAATCGAACCGAAGAGAATCGATTCGAATCAAAATAAAAAGTATCGTATCAAATCGAATCGAAAAGAATCATATCAAATAGAATCGAAAGAATGGAATCAAATCTAAAACAATCGAATCGAATCGAAAAGAATCGCATTGAATGGAATAGAATCGAAAAGAATAGAATAGAATCGAAAGAAATCGAATAGAATCAAATCAAATCAAAAAGAATCGAATTGAATTGATCCTAACCAAAAGAAGCGAAATGAATCGACTCGAACCGAAAAAAACAAATCGAAAAGAATCTAATCTCAACGAAAATCATCGAAATGAATAGAATCGAAAAGAATCGAATTGAATCAAATCGAAAAGAATCGAATGGAATCCAATCGAAAAGAATCAAATTGAGTCGAATCGAAACAAATTGAATCCAATCGAAAAGAATCTAATTGAATCGAATCGAAAAGAATCGAATTCAATCAAAACGAATCGATTCGAATGGAATAGAAAAGAATAGAATAGAATCGAATCGAAAAGAATCAAATCGAATCGAAAAGAATCGAATCAAAACGAATTGAATCGAATCGAAAAGAAACGAATCGACCCGAATCAAAAAGAAAACAATCGAATCGAATCAAATACAAAAGAATCGCTTTGAATAGCATAGAATTGAAAAGAATCGAATCAATCGAATTGAAAACAATCGAATCGAAACGAATCGAATCAAAAAAAGTCGAATCGAAATGAAAACAATCGAATCGAATCGAATCTAAAAGAATCGTATTGAATTGAATCGAGTCGAAAAGACGCGAATCAAAAAGACTCGAATCGAATTGAAACAAATCGAAAAGAATCTAATAGAAACCACTCGAACAGAATCAAATCGAAATGATTCAAAATGAATCGAATAGAATAGAATCGAAAAAAATCGAAACGAATCGAAATGAAATGAATCGAAGAGAATCGATTAGAATCGAAATGAAAAGAATCGTATTGAATCGAATCGAAAGAATCAAATCAAATCGAATCGAAAGAATTGAATCAAATCGAAAAGAATCCAATCGAATCGAAAAGAATCGAACTGAATGGAATCAAATCGAAAAGAATCGAATCGAATCGAAAAGAATCGAATCAAATTTAATGGAATCGAAAAGAATCGAATGGAATCGAAAAGAATCGAAATGAAACAAATCAGATCATATGGAAAAGCATCAAATCGAATTGAAAAGAATCGAATCGAATCGAAATGAATCGAATCAAAAAGACTCGAATCGAAAAGAATCGTATTGAAAAGAATCGAATCGAATCGAAAAGACTCGAATCGAATTAAAAATATCAAATCGAATCGAATCGAAAAGAATCGAATTGAAAAGACTCGAATTGAAACGAATCGATTTGAAACGAAAAGAATCGAATCGAATCGAATCGAATTGAAAGAATCGAATTGAATAGAAAAAAATCGAATAGAAAAGAATCGAAACGAAAAGAAAAGAATCAAATTGAATCAGTCGATTAAATTCTAGTCGAATCGAATCAAAAAGAATGAAATCGAGTCGAATCGAATCGAAAAGAATCGAATCGAATCGAAAAGAATCGAATTGTATCTAATCAAAAAGAATCGAATCGTATCGACTCGAATCGAAAAGAATCCAATTGCATCATCGAATGGAAACTAATCCAATTGAATACAATCGAAAAGAATCGAATCGAATCAAATCGAAATCAATCAAATTGAATTGATCGAAAAGAATCGAATTGAATCAAATCGAATCGAAATGAAAAGAATCGAATCGATTCAAATAGCAAAGAATCGAATCGAAAAGAATCAAATCGACACGAAAAGAATCGAATCGAATCAAAAAGTATCGAATTGATTCGAAAACATTCGCATCGAAAAGAATCGAATTGAAATGAATCCGATCGAAATGAAAAGAATCTACTCGATTCGAATCCAAAAGAATCGAATCCAAAAGAATCGAATTGAATTGAATCAAAAGAAATGAATTGAATTGAATCAAAAAGGAACTAATCGCATCAAATCAAAAAAACTCGAATAGAATCAAATCGAATCAAAAAGAATCGAATAGATTCGAATCAAAAAGAATCGAATTGAGGGATCCCTGGGTGGAGCAGCGGTTTAGCGCCAGCCTTTGGCCCAGGGCGCGATCCTGGAGACACGGGATCGAATCCCACATCGGGCTCCTGGTGCATGGAGCCTGCTTCTCCCTCTGCCTGTGTCTCTGCCTATCTGTCTCTCTCTGTGACTATCATAAAAAAAAGAATCGAATTGAATCGTGTTGAAAAAAATCATAAAGAATCAAATCGAAAAGAATCGAATAGAATTGAATCGAAAAGAATCAAAACGAATCGAACCGAAGAGAATCGATTCGAATCAAAATAAAAAGTATCGTATCAAATCGAATCGAAAAGAATCATATCAAATAGAATCGAAAGAATGGAATCAAATCTAAAACAATCGAATCGAATCGAAAAGAATCGCATTGAATGGAATAGAATCGAAAAGAATAGAATAGAATCGAAAGAAATCGAATAGAATCAAATCAAATCAAAAAGAATCGAATTGAATTGATCCTAACCTTAATAAGAGAAATGAATCGACTCGAACCGAAAAAAACAAATCAAAAAGAATCTAATCTCAACGAAAATCATCGAAATGAATAGAATCGAAAAGAATCGAATTGAATCAAATCGAAAAGAATCGAATGGAATCCAATCGAAAAGAATCAAATTGAGTCGAATCGAAACAAATTGAATCCAATCGAAAAGAATCTAATTGAATCGAATCGAAAAGAATCGAATTCAATCAAAACGAATCGATTCGAATGGAATAGAAAAGAATAGAATAGAATCGAATCGAAAAGAATCAAATCGAATCGAAAAGAATCGAATCAAAAAGAATTGAATCGAATCGAAAAGAAACGAATCGAACCGAATCAAAAAGAAAACAATCGAATCGAATCAAATACAAAAGAATCGCTTTGAATAGCATAGAATTGAAAAGAATCGAATCAATCGAATTGGAAACAATCGAATCGAAAAGAATCGAATCAAAAAAAGTCGAATCGAAACGAAAACAATCGAATCGAATCGAATCTAAAAGAATCGTATTGAATTGAATCGAGTCGAAAAGACGCGAATCAAAAAGACTCGAATCGAATTGAAACAAATCGAAAAGAATCTAATAGAAACCACTCGAACAGAATCAAATCGAAATGATTCAAAATGAATCGAATAGAATAGAATCGAAAAAAATCGAAACGAATCGAAACGAAATGAATCGAAGAGAATCGATTAGAATCGAAATGAAAAGAATCGTATTGAATCGAATCGAAAGAATCAAATCAAATTGAATCGAAAGAATTGAATCAAATCGAAAAGAATCCAATCGAATCGAAAAGAATCGAACTGAATGGAATCAAATCGAAAAGAATCTAATCGAATCGAAAAGAATCGAATCAAATTTAATGGAATCGAAAAGAATCGAATGGAATCGAAAAGAATCGAAATGAAACAAATCAGAACATATGGAAAAGCATCAAATCGAATTGAAAAGAATCGAATCGAATCGAAATGAATCGAATCAAAAAGACTCGAATCGAAAAGAATCGAATTGAAAAGAATCGAATCGAATCAAAAAGACTCGAATCGAATTAAAAATATCAAATCGAATCGAATCGAAAAGAATCGAATTGAAAAGACTCGAATTGAAACGAATCGATTTGAAACGAAAAGAATCGAATCGAATCGAATCGAATTGAAAGAATCGAATTGAATAGAAAAAAATCGAATAGAAAAGAATCGAACCGAAAAGAAAAGAATCAAATTGAATCAGTCGATTAAATTCTAGTCGAATCGAATCAAAAAGCATGAAATCGAGTCGAATCGAATCGAAAAGAATCGAATCGAATCGAAAAGATTCGAATTGTATCTAATCAAAAAGAATCGAATCGTATCGACTCGAATCGAAAAGAATCCAATTGCATCATCGAATGGAAAGTAATCGAATTGAATAGAATAGAAAAGAATCGAATCGAATCAAATCGAAAACAATCAAATTGAATTGATCGAAAAGAATCGAATTGAATCAAATCGAATCGAAATGAAAAGAATCGAATCGATTCAAATAGAAAAGAATCGAATCGAAAAGAATCAAATCGACACGAAAAGAATCGAATCGAATCAAAAAGTATCGAATTGATTCGAAAACATTCGAATCGAAAAGAATCGAATTGAAATGAATCCGATCGAAATGAAAAGAATCTACTCGATTCGAATCCAGAAGAATCGAATCCAAAAGAATCGAATCGAATCCAAAAGAATCGAATTGATTTGAATCAAAAGAAGTGAATTGAATTGAATCCAAAAGGAACTAATCGAATCAAATGGAAAAAACTCGAATAGAATCAAATCGAATCAAAAACAATCGAATAGATTCGAATCAAAAAGAATCGAATTGAGGGATCCCTGGGTGGCGCAGCGGTTTAGCGCCTGCCTTTGGCCCAGGGCGCGATCCTGGAGACCCGGGATCGAATCCCACATCGGGCTCCTGGTGCATGGAGCCTGCTTCTCCCTCTGCCTGTTTCTCTGCCTCTCTGTCTCTCTCTGTGACTATCATAAAAAAAAGAATCGAATTGAATCGTGTTGAAAAAAATCATAAAGAATCAAATCGAAAAGAATCGAATTCCATGTAACGAAAAGATTCGAATTGAAAAGAATCGAATCGAAACAAAAGAATCGAATCGAATCGACATGAATCAAAAAGAATCGAATCAAAACGAATCGAAAAGAAACAAATCAAGTAGAATCTAAAAGAATCGAATCGAATCCAATCGAAAAAATTCGAATAGAATTGAATCGAAAAGAATCAAAACGAATCGAACCGAAGAGAATCGATTCGAATCAAAATAAAAAGTATCGTATCAAATCGAATCGAAAAGAATCATATCAAATAGAATCGAAAGAATGGAATCAAATCTAAAACAATCGAATCGAATCGAAAAGAATCGCATTGAATGGAATAGAATCGAAAAGAATAGAATAGAATCGAAAGAAATCGAATAGAATCAAATCAAATCAAAAAGAATCGAATTGAATTGATCCTAACCAAAAGAAGCGAAATGAATCGACTCGAACCGAAAAAAACAAATCGAAAAGAATCTAATCTCAACGAAAATCATCGAAATGAATAGAATCGAAAAGAATCGAATTGAATCAAATCGAAAAGAATCGAATGGAATCCAATCGAAAAGAATCAAATTGAGTCGAATTGAAACAAATTGAATCCAATCGAAAAGAATCTAATTGAATCGAATCGAAAAGAATCGAATTCAATCAAAACGAATCGATTCGAATGGAATAGAAAAGAATAGAATCGAATCGAAAAGAATCAAATCGAATCGAAAAGAATCGAATGGAAAAGAATTGAATCGAATCGAAAAGAAACGAATCGACCCGAATCAAAAAGAAAACAATCGAATCGAATCAAATACAAAAGAATCGCTTTGAATAGCATAGAATTGAAAAGAATCGAATCAATCGAATTGAAAACAATCGAATCGAAACGAATCGAATCAAAAAAAGTCGAATCGAAACGAAAACAATCGAATCGAATTGAATCTAAAAGAATCGTATTGAATTGACTCGAATCGAAAAGACTCGAATCGAATTGAATCAAATCGAAAAGAATCTAATAGAAACCACTCGAACAGAATCAAATCGAAATGATTCAAAATGAATCGAATAGAATAGAATCGAAAAAAATCGAAACGAATCGAAATGAAATGAATCGAAGAGAATCGATTAGAATCGAAATGAAAAGAATCGTATTGAATCAAATCGAAAGAATCAAATCAAATCGAATGAAAGAATTGAATCAAATCGAAAAGAATCCAATCGAATCGAAAAGAATCGAACTGAATGGAATCAAATCGAAAAGAATCGAATCGAATCGAAAAGAATCGAATCAAATTTAATGGAATCGAATGGAATCGAAAAGAATCGAAATGAAACAGATCAAATGGAAAAGCATCAAATCGAATTGAAAAGAATCGAATCGAATCGAAATGAATCGAATCAAAAAGACTCGAATCGAAAAGAATCGAATTGAAAAGAATCGAATCGAATCGAAAAGACTCGAATCGAATTAAAAATATCAAATCGAATCGAATCGGAAAGAATCGAATTGAAAAGACTCGAATTGAAACGAATCGATTTGAAACGAAAAGAATCGAATCGAATCGAATCGAATTGAAAGAATCGAATTGAATAGAAAAAAATCGAATAGAAAAGAATCGAACCGAAAAGAAAAGAATCAAATTGAATCAGTCGATTAAATTCTAGTCGAATCGAATCAAAAAGAATGAAATCGAGTCGAATCGAATCGAAAAGAATCGAATCGAATCGAAAAGATTCGAATTGTATCTAATCAAAAAGAATCGAATCGTATCGACTCGAATCGAAAAGAATCCAATTGCATCATCGAATGGAAAGTAATCGAATTGAATAGAATAGAAAAGAATCGAATCGAATCAAATCGAAAACAATCAAATTGAATTGATCGGAAAGAATCTAATTGAATCAAATCGAATCGAAATGAAAAGAATCGAATCGATTCAAATAGAAAAGAATCGAATCGAAAAGAATCAAATCGACACGAAAAGAATCGAATCGAATCAAAAAGTATCGAATTGATTCGAAAACATTCGCATCGAAAAGAATCGAATTGAAATGAATCCGATCGAAATGAAAAGAATCTACTCGATTCGAATCCAAAAGAATCGAATCCAAAAGAATCGAATCCAATCCAAAAGAATCGAATTGAATTGAATCAAAAGAAATGAATTGAATTGAATCCAAAAGGAACTAATCGAATCAAATCGAAAAAACTCGAATAGAATCAAATCGAATCAAAAACAATCGAATAGATTCGAATCAAAAAGAATCGAATTGAGGGATCCCTGGGTGGCGCAGCGGTTTAGCGCCTGCCTTTGGCCCAGGGCGCGATCCTGGAGACCCGGGATCGAATCCCACATCGGGCTCCTGGTGCATGGAGCCTGCTTCTCCCTCTGCCTGTGTCTCTGCCTCTCTGTCTCTCTCTGTGACTATCATAAAAAAAAGAATCGAATTGAATCGTGTTGAAAAAAATCATAAAGAATCAAATCGAAAAGAATCGAATTCCATGTAACGAAAAGATTCGAATTGAAAAGAATCGAATCGAAACAAAAGAATCGAATCGAATCGACATGAATCAAAAAGAATCGAATCAAAACGAATCGAAAAGAAACAAATCAAGTAGAATCTAAAAGAATCGAATCGAATCCAATCGAAAAAATTCGAATAGAATTGAATCGAAAAGAATCAAAACGAATCGAACCGAAGAGAATCGATTCGAATCAAAATAAAAAGTATCGTATCAAATCGAATCGAAAAGAATCATATCAAATAGAATCGAAAGAATGGAATCAAATCTAAAACAATCGAATCGAATCGAAAAGAATCGCATTGAATGGAATAGAATCGAAAAGAATAGAATAGAATCGAAAGAAATCGAATAGAATCAAATCAAATCAAAAAGAATCGAATTGAATTGATCCTAACCAAAAGAAGCGAAATGAATCGACTCGAACCGAAAAAAACAAATCGAAAAGAATCTAATCTCAACCTAAATCATCGAAATGAATAGAATCGAAAAGAATCGAATTGAATCAAATCGAAAAGAATCGAATGGAATCCAATCGAAAAGAATCAAATTGAGTCGAATCGAAACAAATTGAATCCAATCGAAAAGAATCTAATTGAATCGAATCGAAAAGAATCGAATTCAATCCAAACGAATCGATTCGAATGGAATAGAAAAGAATAGAATAGAATCGAATCGAAAAGAATCAAATCGAATCGAAAAGAATCGAATCAAAAAGAATTGAATCGAATCGAAAAGAAAGGAATCGAACCGAATCAAAAAGAAAACAATCGAATCGAAACAAATACAAAAGAATCGCTTTGAATAGCATAGAATTGAAAAGAATCGAATCAATCGAATTGAAAACAATCGAATCGAAAAGAATCGAATCAAAAAAAGTCGAATCGAAACGAAAACAATCGAATCGAATCGAATCTAAAAGAATCGTATTGAATTGAATCGAGTCGAAAAGACTCGAATCAAAAAGACTCGAATCGAATTGAATCAAATCGAAAAGAATCTAATAGAAACCACTCGAACAGAATCAAATCGAAATGATTCAAATGAATCGAATAGAATAGAATCGAAAAAAATCGAATAGAATCGAAACGAACCGAAACGAAATGAATCGAAGAGAATCGATTAGAATCGAAATGAAAAGAATCGTATTGAATCGAATCGAAAAGAATCAAATCAAATCGAATCGAAAGAATTGAATCAAATCGAAAAGAATCCAATCGAATCGAAAAGAATCGAACTGAATGGAATCAAATCGAAAAGAATCGAATCGAATCGAAAAGAATCGAATCAAATTTAATGGAATCGAAAAGAATCGAATGGAATCGAAAAGAATCAAAATGAAACAAATCACATCAAATGGAAAAGCATCAAATCGAATTGAAAAGAATCGAATCGAATCGAAATGAATCGAATCAAAAAGACTCGAATCGAAAAGAATCGAATCGAATCGAAAAGACTCGAATCGAATTAAAAATATCAAATCGAATCGAATCGAAAGAATCGAATTGAAAAGACTCGAATTGAAACGAATCGATTTGAAACGAAAAGAAACGAATCTAATCGAATCGAATTGAAAGAATCGAATTGAATAGAAAATAATCGAATAGAAAAGAATCGAACCGAAAAGTAAAGAATCAAATTGAATCAGTCGATTAAATTCTAGTCGAATCGAATCAAAAAGCATGAAATCGAGTCGAATCGAATCGAAAAGAATCGAATCGAATCGAAAAGATTCGAATTGTATCTAATCAAAAAGAATCGAATCGTATCGACTCGAATCGAAAAGAATCCAATTGCATCATCGAATGGAAAGTAATCGAATTGAATAGAATAGAAAAGAATCGAATCGAATCAAATCGAAAACAATCAAATTGAATTGATCGAAAAGAATCGAATTGAATCAAATCGAATCGAAATGAAAAGAATCGAATCGATTCAAATAGAAAAGAATCGAATCGAAAAGAATCAAATCGACACGAAAAGAATCGAATCGAATCAAAAAGTATCGAATTGATTCGAAAACATTCGAATCGAAAAGAATCGAATTGAAATGAATCCGATCGAAATGAAAAGAATCTACTCGATTCGAATCCAGAAGAATCGAATCCAAAAGAATCGAATCGAATCCAAAAGAATCGAATTGATTTGAATCAAAAGAAGTGAATTGAATTGAATCCAAAAGGAACTAATCAAATCAAATCGAAAAAACTCGAATAGAATCAAATCGAATCAAAAAGAATCGAATAGATTCGACTAAAAAAGAATCGAATTGAGGGATCCCTGGGTGGCGCAGCGGTTTAGCGCCTGCCTTTGGCCCAGGGCGCGATCCTGGAGACCCGGGATCGAATCCCACATCGGGCTCCTGGTGCATGGAGCCTGCTTCTCCCTCTGCCTGTGTCTCTGCCTCTCTGTCTCTCTCTGTGACTATCATAAAAAAAAGAATCGAATTGAATCGTGTTGAAAAAAATCATAAAGAATCAAATCGAAAAGAATCGAATTCCATGTAACGAAAAGATTCGAATTGAAAAGAATCGAATCGAAACAAAAGAATCGAATCGAATCGACATGAATCAAAAAGAATCGAATCAAAACGAATCGAAAAGAAACAAATCAAGTAGAATCTAAAAGAATCGAATCGAATCCAATCGAAAAAATTCGAATAGAATTGAATCGAAAAGAATCAAAACGAATCGAACCGAAGAGAATCGATTCGAATCAAAATAAAAAGTATCGTATCAAATCGAATCGAAAAGAATCATATCAAATAGAATCGAAAGAATGGAATCAAATCTAAAACAATCGAATGGAATCGAAAAGAATCGCATTGAATGGAATAGAATCGAAAAGAATAGAATAGAATCGAAAGAAATCGAATAGAATCAAATCAAATCAAAAAGAATCGAATTGAATTGATCCTAACCAAAATAAGCGAAATGAATCGACTCGAACCGAAAAAAACAAATCGAAAAGAATCTAATCTCAACGAAAATCATCGAAATGAATAGAATCGAAAAGAATCGAATTGAATCAAATCGAAAAGAATCGAATGGAATCTAATCGAAAAGAATCAAATTGAGTCGAATCGAAACAAATTGAATCCAATCGAAAAGAATCTAATTGAATCGAATCGAAAAGAATCGAATTCAATCAAAACGAATCGATTCGAATGTAATAGAAAAGAATAGAATAGAATCGAATCGAAAAGAATCAAATCGAATCGAAAAGAATCGAATCAAAACGAATTGAATCGAATCGAAAAGAAACGAATCGAACCGAATCAAAAAGAAAACAATCGAATCGAATCAAATACAAAAGAATCGCTTTGAATAGCATAGAATTGAAAAGAATCGAATCAATCGAATTGAAAACAATCGAATCGAAAAGAATCGAATCAAAAAAAGTCGAATCGAAACGAAAACAATCGAATCGAATCTAAAAGAATCGTATTGAATTGAATCGAGTCGAAAAGACGCGAATCAAAAAGACTCGAATCGAATTGAAACAAATCGAAAAGAATCTAATAGAAACCACTCGAACAGAATCAAATCGAAATGATTCAAAATGAATCGAATAGAATAGAATCGAAAAAAATCGAAACGAATCGAAACGAAATGAATCGAAGAGAATCGATTAGAATCGAAATGAAAAGAATCGTATTGAATCGAATCGAAAGAATCAAATCAAATCGAATCGAAAGAATTGAATCAAATCGAAAAGAATCCAATCGAATCGAAAAGAATCGAACTGAATGGAATCAAATCGAAAAGAATCTAATCGAATCGAAAAGAATCGAATCAAATTTAATGGAATCGAAAAGAATCGAATGGAATCGAAAAGAATCGAAATGAAACAAATCAGAACATATGGAAAAGCATCAAATCGAATTGAAAAGAATCGAATCGAATCGAAATGAATCGAATCAAAAAGACTCGAATCGAAAAGAATCGAATTGAAAAGAATCGAATCGAATCAAAAAGACTCGAATCGAATTAAAAATATCAAATCGAATCGAATCGAAAAGAATCGAATTGAAAAGACTCGAATTGAAACGAATCGATTTGAAACGAAAAGAATCGAATCGAATCGAATCGAATTGAAAGAATCGAATTGAATAGAAAAAAATCGAATAGAAAAGAATCGAACCGAAAAGAAAAGAATCAAATTGAATCAGTCGATTAAATTCTAGTCGAATCGAATCAAAAAGCATGAAATCGAGTCGAATCGAATCGAAAAGAATCGAATCGAATCGAAAAGATTCGAATTGTATCTAATCAAAAAGAATCGAATCGTATCGACTCGAATCGAAAAGAATCCAATTGCATCATCGAATGGAAAGTAATCGAATTGAATAGAATAGAAAAGAATCGAATCGAATCAAATCGAAAACAATCAAATTGAATTGATAGAAAAGAATCTAATTGAATCAAATCGAATCGAAATGAAAAGAATCGAATCGATTCAAATAGAAAAGAATCGAATCGAAAAGAATCAAATCGACACGAAAAGAATCGAATCGAATCAAAAAGTATCGAATTGATTCGAAAACATTCGAATCGAAAAGAATCGAATTGAAATGAATCCGATCGAAATGAAAAGAATCTACTCGATTCGAATCCAGAAGAATCGAATCCAAAAGAATCGAATCGAATCCAAAAGAATCGAATTGATTTGAATCAAAAGAAGTGAATTGAATTGAATCCAAAAGGAACTAATCGAATCAAATCGAAAAAACTCGAATAGAATCAAATCGAATCAAAAACAATCGAATAGATTCGAATCAAAAAGAATCGAATTGAGGGATCCCTGGGTGGCGCAGCGGTTTAGCGCCTGCCTTTGGCCCAGGGCGCGATCCTGGAGACCCGGGATCGAATCCCACATCGGGCTCCTGGTGCATGGAGCCTGCTTCTCCCTCTGCCTGTTTCTCTGCCTCTCTGTCTCTCTCTGTGACTATCATAAAAAAAAGAATCGAATTGAATCGTGTTGAAAAAAATCATAAAGAATCAAATCGAAAAGAATCGAATTCCATGTAACGAAAAGATTCGAATTGAAAAGAATCGAATCGAAACAAAAGAATCGAATCGAATCGACATGAATCAAAAAGAATCGAATCAAAACGAATCGAAAAGAAACAAATCAAGTAGAATCTAAAAGAATCGAATCGAATCCAATCGAAAAAATTCGAATAGAATTGAATCGAAAAGAATCAAAACGAATCGAACCGAAGAGAATCGATTCGAATCAAAATAAAAAGTATCGTATCAAATCGAATCGAAAAGAATCATATCAAATAGAATCGAAAGAATGGAATCAAATCTAAAACAATCGAATCGAATCGAAAAGAATCGCATTGAATGGAATAGAATCGAAAAGAATAGAATAGAATCGAAAGAAATCGAATAGAATCAAATCAAATCAAAAAGAATCGAATTGAATTGATCCTAACCAAAAGAAGCGAAATGAATCGACTCGAACCGAAAAAAACAAATCGAAAAGAATCTAATCTCAACGAAAATCATCGAAATGAATAGAATCGAAAAGAATCGAATTGAATCAAATCGAAAAGAATCAAATGGAATCCAATCGAAAAGAATCAAATTGAGTCGAATTGAAACAAATTGAATCCAATCGAAAAGAATCTAATTGAATCGAATCGAAAAGAATCGAATTCAATCAAAACGAATCGATTCGAATGGAATAGAAAAGAATAGAATCGAATCGAAAAGAATCAAATCGAGTCGAAAAGAATCGAATGGAAAAGAATTGAATCGAATCGAAAAGAAACGAATCGACCCGAATCAAAAAGAAAACAATCGAATCGAATCAAATACAAAAGAATCGCTTTGAATAGCATAGAATTGAAAAGAATCGAATCAATCGAATTGAAAACAATCGAATCGAAACGAATCGAATCAAAAAAGTCGAATCGAAACGAAAACAATCGAATCGACTCGAATCTAAAAGAATCGTATTGAATTGAATCGAGTCGAAAAGACGCGAATCAAAAAGACTCGAATCGAATTGAAACAAATCGAAAAGAATCTAATAGAAACCACTCGAACAGAATCAAATCGAAATGATTCAAAATGAATCGAATAGAATAGAATCGAAAAAAATCGAAACGAATCGAAACGAAATGAATCGAAGAGAATCGATTAGAATCGAAATGAAAAGAATCGTATTGAATCGAATCGAAAGAATCAAATCAAATTGAATCGAAAGAATTGAATCAAATCGAAAGAATCCAATCGAATCGAAAAGAATCGAACTGAATGGAATCAAATCGAAAAGAATCGAATCGAATCGAAAAGAATCGAATCAAATTTAATGGAATCGAAAAGAATCGAATGGAATCGAAAAGAATCGAAATGAAACAAATCAGAACATATGGAAAAGCATCAAATCGAATTGAAAAGAATCGAATCGAATCGAAATGAATCGAATCAAAAAGACTCGAATCGAAAAGAATCGTATTGAAAAGAATCGAATCGAATCGAAAAGACTCGAATCGAATTAAAAATATCAAATCGAATCGAATCGAAAAGAATCGAATTGAAAAGACTCGAATTGAAACGAATCGATTTGAAACGAAAAGAATCGAATCGAATCGAATCGAATTGAAAGAATCGAATTGAATAGAAAAAAATCGAATAGAAAAGAATCGAAACGAAAAGAAAAGAATCAAATTGAATCAGTCGATTAAATTCTAGTCGAATCGAATCAAAAAGAATGAAATCGAGTCGAATCGAATCGAAAAGAATCGAATCGAATCGAAAAGAATCGAATTGTATCTAATCAAAAAGAATCGAATCGTATCGACTCGAATCGAAAAGAATCCAATTGCATCATCGAATGGAAACTAATCCAATTGAATACAATCGAAAAGAATCGAATCGAATCAAATCGAAATCAATCAAATTGAATTGATCGAAAAGAATCGAATTGAATCAAATCGAATCGAAATGAAAAGAATCGAATCGATTCAAATAGAAAAGAATCGAATCGAAAAGAATCAAATCGACACGAAAAGAATCGAATCGAATCAAAAAGTATCGAATTGATTTGAAAACATTCGCATCGAAAAGAATCGAATTGAAATGAATCCGATCGAAACGAAAATAGTCTACTCGATTCGAATCCAAAAGAATCGAATCCAAAAGAATCGAATTGAATTGAATCAAAAGAAATGAATTGAATTGAATCCAAAAGGAACTAATCGCATCAAATCGAAAAAACTCGAATAGAATCAAATCGAATCAAAAAGAATCGAATAGATTCGAATCAAAAAGAATCGAATTGAGGGATCCCTGGGTGGCGCAGCGGTTTAGCGCCTGCCTTTGGCCCAGGGCGCGATCCTGGAGACCCGGGATCGAATCCCACATCGGGCTCCTGGTGCATGGAGCCTGCTTCTCCCTCTGCCTGTGTCTCTGCCTATCTGTCTCTCTCTGTGACTATCATAAAAAAA
Source organism: Canis aureus (assembly GCF_053574225.1). NCBI lineage: Eukaryota > Metazoa > Chordata > Mammalia > Carnivora > Canidae > Canis > Canis aureus. The sequence continues at coordinate 25,082,146 of NC_135648.1, forward strand.
AGAATCGAATTGAATCGTGTTGAAAAAAATCATAAAGAATCAAATCGAAAAGAATCGAATTCCATGTAACGAAAAGATTCGAATTGAAAAGAATCGAATCGAAAGAAAAGAATCGAATCGACATGAATCAAAAAGAATCGAAACAAAATGAATCGAAAAGAAACAAATCAAGTAGAATCTAAAAGAATCGAATCGAATCAAATCGAAAAAATTCAAATAGAATTGAATCGAAAAGAATCAAAACGAATCGAACCGAAGAGAATCGATTCGAATCAAAATAAAAAGTATCGTAACAAATCGAATCGAAAAGAATCATATCAAATAGAATCGAAAGAATGGAATCAAATCTAAAACAATCGAATCGAATCGAAAAGAATCGAATTGAACGGAATGGAATCGAAAAGAATCCAATGGAATAGAATCGAAAGAAATCGAATAGAATCAAATCAAACCAAAAAGAATCGAATTGAATTGATCCTAACCAAAAGAAGCGAAATGAATCGACTCGAACCGAAAAAAACAAATCGAAAAGAATCTAATCTCAACGAAAATCATCGAAATGAATAGAATCGAAAAGAATCGAATTGAATCAAATCGAAAAGAATCGAATGGAATCCAATCGAAAAGAATCAAATTGAGTCGAATCGAAACAAATTGAATCCAATCGAAAAGAATCTAATTGAATCGAATCGAAAAGAATCGAATTCAATCAAAACGAATCGATTCGAATGGAATAGAAAAGAATAGAATAGAATCGAATCGAAAAGAATCAAATCGAATCGAAAAGAATCGAATCAAAACGAATTGAATCGAATCGAAAAGAAACGAATCGAACCGAATCAAAAAGAAAACAATCGAATCGAATCAAATACAAAAGAATCGCTTTGAATAGCATAGAATTGAAAAGAATCGAATCAATCGAATTGAAAACAATCGAATCGAAAAGAATCGAATCAAAAAAAGTCGAATCGAAACGAAAACAATCGAATCGAATCGAATCTAAAAGAATCGTATTGAATTGAATCGAGTTGAAAAGACGCGAATCAAAAAGACTCGAATCGAATTGAAACAAATCGAAAAGAATCTAATAGAAACCACTCGAACAGAATCAAATCGAAATGATTCAAAATGAATCGAATAGAATAGAATCGAAAAAAATCGAAACGAATCGAAACGAAATGAATCGAAGAGAATCGATTAGAATCGAAATGAAAAGAATCGTATTGAATCGAATCGAAAGAATCAAATCAAATTGAATCGAAAGAATTGAATCAAATCGAAAAGAATCCAATCGAATCGAAAAGAATCGAACTGAATGGAATCAAATCGAAAAGAATCGAATCGAATCGAAAAGAATCGAATCAAATTTAATGGAATCGAAAAGAATCGAATGGAATCGAAAAGAATCGAAATGAAACAAATCAGATCATATGGAAAAGCATCAAATCGAATTGAAAAGAATCGAATCGAATCGAAATGAATCGAATCAAAAAGACTCGAATCGAAAAGAATCGTATTGAAAAGAATCGAATCGAATCGAAAAGACTCGAATCGAATTAAAAATATCAAATCGAATCGAATCGAAAAGAATCGAATTGAAAAGACTCGAATTGAAACGAATCGATTTGAAACGAAAAGAATCGAATCGAATCGAATCGAATTGAAAGAATCGAATTGAATAGAAAAAAATCGAATAGAAAAGAATCGAACCGAAAAGAAAAGAATCAAATTGAATCAGTCGATTAAATTCTAGTCGAATCGAATCAAAAAGAATGAAATCGAGTCGAATCGAATCGAAAAGAATCGAATCGAATCGAAAAGAATCGAATTGTATCTAATCAAAAAGAATCGAATCGTATCGACTCGAATCGAAAAGAATCCAATTGCATCATCGAATGGAAACTAATCCAATTGAATGCAATCGAAAAGAATCGAATCGAATCAAATCGAAATCAATCAAATTGAATTGATCGAAAAGAATCGAATTGAATCAAATCGAATCGAAATGAAAAGAATCGAATCGATTCAAATAAAAAAGAATCGAATCGAAAAGAATCAAATCGACACGAAAAGAATCGAATCGAATCAAAAAGTATCGAATTGATTCGAAAACATTCGCATCGAAAAGAATCGAATTGAAATGAATCCGATCGAAATGAAAAGAATCTACTCGATTCGAATCCAAAAGAATCGAATCCAAAAGAATCGAATTGAATTGAATCAAAAGAAATGAATTGAATTGAATCAAAAAGGAACTAATCGCATCAAATCAAAAAAACTCGAATAGAATCAAATCGAATCAAAAAGAATCGAATAGATTCGAATCAAAAAGAATCGAATTGAGGGATCCCTGGTTGGAGCAGCGGTTTAGCGCCTGCCTTTGGCCCAGGGCGCGATCCTGGAGACACGGGATCGAATCCCACATCGGGCTCCTGGTGCATGGAGCCTGCTTCTCCCTCTGCCTGTGTCTCTGCCTATCTGTCCCTCTCTGTGACTATCATAAAAAAAAGAATCGAATTGAATCACGTTGAAAAAAATCATAAAGAATCAAATCGAAAAGAATCGAATAGAATTGAATCGAAAAGAATCAAAACGAATCGAACCGAAGAGAATCGATTCGAATCAAAATAAAAAGTATCGTATCAAATCGAATCGAAAAGAATCATATCAAATAGCATCGAAAGAATGGAATCAAATCTAAAACAATCGAATCGAATCGAAAAGAATCGCATTGAATGGAATAGAATCGAAAAGAATAGAATAGAATCGAAAGAAATCGAATAGAATCAAATCAAATCAAAAAGAATCGAATTGAATTGATCCTAACCAAAAGAAGCGAAATGAATCGACTCGAACCGAAAAAAACAAATCGAAAAGAATCTAATCTCAACGAAAATCATCGAAATGAATAGAATCGAAAAGAATCGAATTGAATCAAATCGAAAAGAATCGAATGGAATCCAATCGAAAAGAATCAAATTGAGTCGAATCGAAACAAATTGAATCCAATCGAAAAGAATCTAATTGAATCGAATCGAAAAGAATCGAATTCAATCAAAACGAATCGATTCGAATGGAATAGTAAAGAATAGAATAGAATCGAATCGAAAAGAATCAAATCGAATCGAAAAGAATCGAATCAAAAAGAATTGAATCGAATCGAAAAGAAACGAATCGAACCGAATCAAAAAGAAAACAATCGAATCGAATCAAATACAAAAGAATCGCTTTGAATAGCATAGAATTGAAAAGAATCGAATCAATCGAATTGGAAACAATCGAATCGAAAAGAATCGAATCAAAAAAAGTCGAATCGAAACGAAAACAATCGAATCGAATCGAATCTAAAAGAATCGTATTGAATTGAATCGAGTCGAAAAGACGCGAATCAAAAAGACTCGAATCGAATTGAAACAAATCGAAAAGAATCTAATAGAAACCACTCGAACAGAATCAAATCGAAATGATTCAAAATGAATCGAATAGAATAGAATCGAAAAAAATCGAAACGAATCGAAACGAAATGAATCGAAGAGAATCGATTAGAATCGAAATGAAAAGAATCGTATTGAATCGAATCGAAAGAATCAAATCAAATTGAATCGAAAGAATTGAATCAAATCGAAAAGAATCCAATCGAATCGAAAAGAATCGAACTGAATGGAATCAAATCGAAAAGAATCTAATCGAATCGAAAAGAATCGAATCAAATTTAATGGAATCGAAAAGAATCGAATGGAATCGAAAAGAATCGAAATGAAACAAATCAGAACATATGGAAAAGCATCAAATCGAATTGAAAAGAATCGAATCGAATCGAAATGAATCGAATCAAAAAGACTCGAATCGAAAAGAATCGAATTGAAAAGAATCGAATCGAATCGAAAAGACTCGAATCGAATTAAAAATATCAAATCGAATCGAATCGAAAAGAATCGAATTGAAAAGACTCGAATTGAAACGAATCGATTTGAAACGAAAAGAATCGAATCGAATCGAATCGAATTGAAAGAATCGAATTGAATAGAAAAAAATCGAATAGAAAAGAATCGAACCGAAAAGAAAAGAATCAAATTGAATCAGTCGATTAAATTCTAGTCGAATCGAATCAAAAAGCATGAAATCGAGTCGAATCGAATCGAAAAGAATCGAATCGAATCGAAAAGATTCGAATTGTATCTAATCAAAAAGAATCGAATCGTATCGACTCGAATCGAAAAGAATCCAATTGCATCATCGAATGGAAAGTAATCGAATTGAATAGAATAGAAAAGAATCGAATCGAATCAAATCGAAAACAATCAAATTGAATTGATCGAAAAGAATCGAATTGAATCAAATCGAATCGAAATGAAAAGAATCGAATCGATTCAAATAGAAAAGAATCGAATCGAAAAGAATCAAATCGACACGAAAAGAATCGAATCGAATCAAAAAGTATCGAATTGATTCGAAAACATTCGAATCGAAAAGAATCGAATTGAAATGAATCCGATCGAAATGAAAAGAATCTACTCGATTCGAATCCAGAAGAATCGAATCAAAAGAATCGAATCGAATCCAAAAGAATCGAATTGATTTGAATCAAAAGAAGTGAATTGAATTGAATCCAAAAGGAACTAATCGAATCAAATCGAAAAAACTCGAATAGAATCAAATCGAATCAAAAACAATCGAATAGATTCGAATCAAAAAGAATCGAATTGAGGGATCCCTGGGTGGCGCAGCGGTTTAGCGCCTGCCTTTGGCCCAGGGCGCGATCCTGGAGACACGGGATCGAATCCCACATCGGGCTCCTGGTGCATGGAGCCTGCTTCTCCCTCTGCCTGTGTCTCTGCCTCTCTGTCTCTCTCTGTGACTATCATAAAAAAAAGAATCGAATTGAATCGTGTTGAAAAAAATCATAAAGAATCAAATCGAAAAGAATCGAATTCCATGTAACGAAAAGATTCGAATTGAAAAGAATCGAATCGAAACAAAAGAATCGAATCGAATCGACATGAATCAAAAAGAATCGAATCAAAACGAATCGAAAAGAAACAAATCAAGTAGAATCTAAAAGAATCGAATCGAATCCAATCGAAAAAATTCGAATAGAATTGAATCGAAAAGAATCAAAACGAATCGAACCGAAGAGAATCGATTCGAATCAAAATAAAAAGTATCGTATCAAATCGAATCGAAAAGAATCATATCAAATAGAATCGAAAGAATGGAATCAAATCTAAAACAATCGAATCGAATCGAAAAGAATCGCATTGAATGGAATAGAATCGAAAAGAATAGAATAGAATCGAAAGAAATCGAATAGAATCAAATCAAATCAAAAAGAATCGAATTGAATTGATCCTAACCAAAAGAAGCGAAATGAATCGACTCGAACCGAAAAAAACAAATCGAAAAGAATCTAATCTCAACGAAAATCATCGAAATGAATAGAATCGACAAGAATCGAATTGAATCAAATCGAAAAGAATCGAATGGAATCCAATCGAAAAGAATCAAATTGAGTCGAATCGAAACAAATTGAATCCAATCGAAAAGAATCTAATTGAATCGAATCGAAAAGAATCGAATTCAATCAAAACGAATCGATTCGAATGGAATAGAAAAGAATAGAATCGAATCGAAAAGAATCAAATCGAATCGAAAAGAATCGAATGGAAAAGAATTGAATCGAATCGAAAAGAAACGAATCGACCCGAATCAAAAAGAAAACAATCGAATCGAATCAAATACAAAAGAATCGCTTTGAATAGCATAGAATTGAAAAGAATCGAATCAATCGAATTGAAAACAATCGAATCGAAACGAATCGAATCAAAAAAGTCGAATCGAAACGAAAACAATCGAATCGAATCGAATCTAAAAGAATCGTATTGAATTGACTCGAATCGAAAAGACTCGAATCGAATTGAATCAAATCGAAAAGAATCTAATAGAAACCACTCGAACAGAATCAAATCGAAATGATTCAAAATGAATCGAATAGAATAGAATCGAAAAAAATCGAAACGAATCGAAATGAAATGAATCGAAGAGAATCGATTAGAATCGAAATGAAAAGAATCGTATTGAATCAAATCGAAAGAATCAAATCAAATCGAATGAAAGAATTGAATCAAATCGAAAAGAATCCAATCGAATCGAAAAGAATCGAACTGAATGGAATCAAATCGAAAAGAATCGAATCGAATCGAAAAGAATCGAATCAAATTTAATGGAATCGAATGGAATCGAAAAGAATCGAAATGAAACAAATCAGATCAAATGGAAAAGCATCAAATCGAATTGAAAAGAATCGAATCGAATCGAAATGAATCGAATCAAAAAGACTCGAATCGAAAAGAATCGAATTGAAAAGAATCGAATCGAATCGAAAAGACTCGAATCGAATTAAAAATATCAAATCGAATCGAATCGAAAGAATCGAATTGAAAAGACTCGAATTGAAACGAATCGATTTGAAACGAAAAGAAACGAATCTAATCGAATCGAATTGAAAGAATCGAATTGAATAGAAAATAATCGAATAGAAAAGAATCGAACCGAAAAGTAAAGAATCAAATTGAATCAGTCGATTAAATTCTAGTCGAATCGAATCAAAAAGCATGAAATCGAGTCGAATCGAATCGAAAAGAATCGAATCGAATCGAAAAGATTCGAATTGTATCTAATCAAAAAGAATCAAATCGTATCGACTAGAATCGAAAAGAATCCAATTGTATCATCGAATGGAAAGTAATCGAATTGAATAGAATAGAAAAGAATCGAATCGAATCAAATCGAAAACAATCAAATTGAATTGATCGAAAAGAATCGAATTGAATCAAATCGAATCGAAATGAAAAGAATCGAATCGATTCAAATAGAAAAGAATCGAATCGAAAAGAATCAAATCGACACGAAAAGAATCGAATCGAATCAAAAAGTATCGAATTGATTCGAAAACATTCGAATCGAAAAGAATCGAATTGAAATGAATCCGATCGAAATGAAAAGAATCTACTCGATTCGAATCCAGAAGAATCGAATCCAAAAGAATCGAATCGAATCCAAAAGAATCGAATTGATTTGAATCAAAAGAAGTGAATTGAATTGAATCCAAAAGGAACTAATCAAATCAAATCGAAAAAACTCGAATAGAATCAAATCGAATCAAAAAGAATCGAATAGATTCGACTAAAAAAGAATCGAATTGAGGGATCCCTGGGTGGCGCAGCGGTTTAGCGCCTGCCTTTGGCCCAGGGCGCGATCCTGGAGACCCGGGATCGAATCCCACATCGGGCTCCTGGTGCATGGAGCCTGCTTCTCCCTCTGCCTGTGTCTCTGCCTCTCTGTCTCTCTCTGTGACTATCATAAAAAAAAGAATCGAATTGAATCGTGTTGAAAAAAATCATAAAGAATCAAATCGAAAAGAATCGAATTCCATGTAACGAAAAGATTCGAATTGAAAAGAATCGAATCGAAACAAAAGAATCGAATCGAATCGACATGAATCAAAAAGAATCGAATCAAAACGAATCGAAAAGAAACAAATCAAGTAGAATCTAAAAGAATCGAATCGAATCCAATCGAAAAAATTCGAATAGAATTGAATCGAAAAGAATCAAAACGAATCGAACCGAAGAGAATCGATTCGAATCAAAATAAAAAGTATCGTATCAAATCGAATCGAAAAGAATCATATCAAATAGAATCGAAAGAATGGAATCAAATCTAAAACAATCGAATCGAATCGAAAAGAATCGCATTGAATGGAATAGAATCGAAAAGAATAGAATAGAATCGAAAGAAATCGAATAGAATCAAATCAAATCAAAAAGAATCGAATTGAATTGATCCTAACCAAAAGAAGCGAAATGAATCGACTCGAACCGAAAAAAACAAATCGAAAAGAATCTAATCTCAACGAAAATCATCGAAATGAATAGAATCGAAAAGAATCGAATTGAATCAAATCGAAAAGAATCGAATGGAATCCAATCGAAAAGAATCAAATTGAGTCGAATCGAAACAAATTGAATCCAATCGAAAAGAATCTAATTGAATCGAATCGAAAAGAATCGAATTCAATCAAAACGAATCGATTCGAATGGAATAGAAAAGAATAGAATCGAATCGAAAAGAATCAAATCGAATCGAAAAGAATCGAATGGAAAAGAATTGAATCGAATCGAAAAGAAACGAATCGACCCGAATCAAAAAGAAAACAATCGAATCGAATCAAATACAAAAGAATCGCTTTGAATAGCATAGAATTGAAAAGAATCGAATCAATCGAATTGAAAACAATCGAATCGAAACGAATCGAATCAAAAAAGTCGAATCGAAACGAAAACAATCGAATCGAATCGAATCTAAAAGAATCGTATTGAATTGACTCGAATCGAAAAGACTCGAATCGAATTGAATCAAATCGAAAAGAATCTAATAGAAACCACTCGAACAGAATCAAATCGAAATGATTCAAAATGAATCGAATAGAATAGAATCGAAAAAAATCGAAACGAATCGAAATGAAATGAATCGAAGAGAATCGATTAGAATCGAAATGAAAAGAATCGTATTGAATCAAATCGAAAGAATCAAATCAAATTGAATCGAAAGAATTGAATCAAATCGAAAAGAATCCAATCGAATCGAAAAGAATCGAACTGAATGGAATCAAATCGAAAAGAATCGAATCGAATCGAAAAGAATCGAATCAAATTTAATGGAATCGAATGGAATCGAAAAGAATCGAAATGAAACAAATCAGATCAAATGGAAAAGCATCAAATCGAATTGAAAAGAATCGAATCGAATCGAAATGAATCGAATCAAAAAGACTCGAATCGAAAAGAATCGAATTGAAAAGAATCGAATCGAATCGAAAAGACTCGAATCGAATTAAAAATATCAAATCGAATCGAATCGAAAGAATCGAATTGAAAAGACTCGAATTGAAACGAATCGATTTGAAACGAAAAGAAACGAATCTAATCGAATCGAATTGAAAGAATCGAATTGAATAGAAAATAATCGAATAGAAAAGAATCGAACCGAAAAGTAAAGAATCAAATTGAATCAGTCGATTAAATTCTAGTCGAATCGAATCAAAAAGCATGAAATCGAGTCGAATCGAATCGAAAAGAATCGAATCGAATCGAAAAGATTCGAATTGTATCTAATCAAAAAGAATCAAATCGTATCGACTCGAATCGAAAAGAATCCAATTGCATCATCGAATGGAAAGTAATCGAATTGAATAGAATAGAAAAGAATCGAATCGAATCAAATCGAAAACAATCAAATTGAATTGATCGAAAAGAATCTAATTGAATCAAATCGAATCGAAATGAAAAGAATCGAATCGATTCAAATAGAAAAGAATCGAATCGAAAAGAATCAAATCGACACGAAAAGAATCGAATCGAATCAAAAAGTATCGAATTGATTCGAAAACATTCGAATCGAAAAGAATCGAATTGAAATGAATCCGATCGAAATGAAAAGAATCTACTCGATTCGAATCCAGAAGAATCGAATCCAAAAGAATCGAATCGAATCCAAAAGAATCGAATTGATTTGAATCAAAAGAAGTGAATTGAATTGAATCCAAAAGGAACTAATCAAATCAAATCGAAAAAACTCGAATAGAATCAAATCGAATCAAAAAGAATCTAATAGATTCGACTAAAAAAGAATCGAATTGAGGGATCCCTGGGTGGCGCAGCGGTTTAGCGCCTGCCTTTGGCCCAGGGCGCGATCCTGGAGACCCGGGATCGAATCCCACATCGGGCTCCTGGTGCATGGAGCCTGCTTCTCCCTCTGCCTGTGTCTCTGCCTCTCTGTCTCTCTCTGTGACTATCATAAAAAAAAGAATCGAATTGAATCGTGTTGAAAAAAATCATAAAGAATCAAATCGAAAAGAATCGAATTCCATGTAACGAAAAGATTCGAATTGAAAAGAATCGAATCGAAACAAAAGAATCGAATCGAATCGACATGAATCAAAAAGAATCGAATCAAAACGAATCGAAAAGAAACAAATCAAGTAGAATCTAAAAGAATCGAATCGAATCCAATCGAAAAAATTCGAATAGAATTGAATCGAAAAGAATCAAAACGAATCGAACCGAAGAGAATCGATTCGAATCAAAATAAAAAGTATCGTATCAAATCGAATCGAAAAGAATCATATCAAATAGAATCGAAAGAATGGAATCAAATCTAAAACAATCGAATCGAATCGAAAAGAATCGCATTGAATGGAATAGAATCGAAAAGAATAGAATAGAATCGAAAGAAATCGAATAGAATCAAATCAAATCAAAAAGAATCGAATTGAATTGATCCTAACCAAAAGAAGCGAAATGAATCGACTCGAACCGAAAAAAACAAATCGAAAAGAATCTAATCTCAACGAAAATCATCGAAATGAATAGAATCGAAAAGAATCGAATTGAATCAAATCGAAAAGAATCGAATGGAATCCAATCGAAAAGAATCAAATTGAGTCGAATCGAAACAAATTGAATCCAATCGAAAAGAATCTAATTGAATCGAATCGAAAAGAATCGAATTCAATCAAAACGAATCGATTCGAATGGAATAGAGAAGAATAGAATAGAATCGAATCGAAAAGAATCAAATCGAATCGAAAAGAATCGAATCAAAACGAATTGAATCGAATCGAAAAGAAACGAATCGAACCGAATCAAAAAGAAAACAATCGAATCGAATCAAATACAAAAGAATCGCTTTGAATAGCATAGAATTGAAAAGAATCGAATCAATCGAATTGAAAACAATCGAATCGAAAAGAATCGAATCAAAAAAAGTCGAATCGAAACGAAAACAATCGAATCGAATCGAATCTAAAAGAATCGTATTGAATTGAATCGAGTTGAAAAGACGCGAATCAAAAAGACTCGAATCGAATTGAAACAAATCGAAAAGAATCTAATAGAAACCACTCGAACAGAATCAAATCGAAATGATTCAAAATGAATCGAATAGAATAGAATCGAAAAAAATCGAAACGAATCGAAACGAACCGAAACGAAATGAATCGAAGAGAATCGATTAGAATCGAAATGAAAAGAATCGTATTGAATCGAATCGAAAGAATCAAATCAAATTGAATCGAAAGAATTGAATCAAATCGAAAAGAATCCAATCGAATCGAAAAGAATCGAACTGAATGGAATCAAATCGAAAAGAATCGAATCGAATCGAAAAGAATCGAATCAAATTTAATGGAATCGAAAAGAATCGAATGGAATCGAAAAGAATCGAAATGAAACAAATCAGAACATATGGAAAAGCATCAAATCGAATTGAAAAGAATCGAATCGAATCGAAATGAATCGAATCAAAAAGACTCGAATCGAAAAGAATCGTATTGAAAAGAATCGAATCGAATCGAAAAGACTCGAATCGAATTAAAAATATCAAATCGAATCGAATCGAAAAGAATCGAATTGAAAAGACTCGAATTGAAACGAATCGATTTGAAACGAAAAGAATCGAATCGAATCGAATCGAATTGAAAGAATCGAATTGAATAGAAAAAAATCGAATAGAAAAGAATCGAACCGAAAAGAAAAGAATCAAATTGAATCAGTCGATTAAATTCTAGTCGAATCGAATCAAAAAGAATGAAATCGAGTCGAATCGAATCGAAAAGAATCGAATCGAATCGAAAAGATTCGAATTGTATCTAATCAAAAAGAATCGAATCGTATCGACTCGAATCGAAAAGAATCCAATAGCATCATCGAATGGAAAGTAATCGAATTGAATAGAATAGAAAAGAATCGAATCGAATCAAATCGAAAACAATCAAATTGAATTGATCGAAAAGAATCGAATTGAATCAAATCGAATCGAAATGAAAAGAATCGAATCGATTCAAATGGAAAAGAATCGAATCGAAAAGAATCAAATCGACACGAAAAGAATCGAATCGAATCAAAAAGTATCGAATTGATTCGAAAACATTCGAATCGAAAAGAATCGAATTGAAATGAATCCGATCGAAATGAAAAGAATCTACTCGATTCGAATCCAAAAGAATCGAATCCAAAAGAATCGAATCCAATCCAAAAGAATCGAATTGAATTGAATCAAAAGAAATGAATTGAATTGAATCCAAAAGGAACTAATCGAATCAAATCGAAAAAACTCGAATAGAATCAAATCGAATCAAAAAGAATCGAATAGATTCGAATAAAAAAGAATCGAATTGAGGGATCCCTGGGTGGCGCAGCGGTTTAGCGCCTGCCTTTGGCCCAGGGCGCGATCCTGGAGACCCGGGATCGAATCCCACATCGGGCTCCTGGTGCATGGAGCCTGCTTCTCCCTCTGCCTGTGTCTCTGCCTCTCTGTCTCTCTCTGTGACTATCATAAAAAAAAGAATCGAATTGAATCGTGTTGAAAAAAATCATAAAGAATCAAATCGAAAAGAATCGAATTCCATGTAACGAAAAGATTCGAATTGAAAAGAATCGAATCGAAACAAAAGAATCGAATCGAATCGACATGAATCAAAAAGAATCGAATCAAAACGAATCGAAAAGAAACAAATCAAGTAGAATGTAAAAGAATCGAATCGAATCCAATCGAAAAAATTCGAATAGAATTGATTCGAAAAGAATCAAAACGAATCGAACCGAAGAGAATCGATTCGAATCAAAATAAAAAGTATCGTATCAAATCGAATCGAAAAGAATCATATCAAATAGAATCGAAAGAATGGAATCAAATCTAAAACAATCGAATCGAATCGAAAAGAATCGCATTGAATGGAATAGAATCGAAAAGAATAGAATAGAATCGAAAGAAATCGAATAGAATCAAATCAAATCAAAAAGAATCGAATTGAATTGATCCTAACCAAAAGAAGCGAAATGAATCGACTCGAACCGAAAAAAACAAATCGAAAAGAATCTAATCTCAACGAAAATCATCGAAATGAATAGAATCGAAAAGAATCGAATTGAATCAAATCGAAAAGAATCGAATGGAATCCAATCGAAAAGAATCAAATTGAGTCGAATCGAAACAAATTGAATCCAATCGAAAAGAATCTAATTGAATCGAATCGAAAAGATTCGAATTCAATCAAAACGAATCGATTCGAATGGAATAGAAAAGAATAGAATAGAATCGAATCGAAAAGAATCAAATCGAATCGAAAAGAATCGAATCAAAAAGAATTGAATCGAATCGAAAAGAAAGGAATCGAACCGAATCAAAAAGAAAACAATCGAATCGAAACAAATACAAAAGAATCGCTTTGAATAGCATAGAATTGAAAAGAATCGAATCAATCGAATTGAAAACAATCGAATCGAAAAGAATCGAATCAAAAAAAGTCGAATCGAAACGAAAACAATCGAATCGAATCGAATCTAAAAGAATCGTATTGAATTGAATCGAGTCGAAAAGACTCGAATCAAAAAGACTCGAATCGAATTGAATCAAATCGAAAAGAATCTAATAGAAACCACTCGAACAGAATCAAATCGAAATGATTCAAATGAATCGAATAGAATAGAATCGAAAAAAATCGAATAGAATCGAAACGAACCGAAACGAAATGAATCGAAGAGAATCGATTAGAATCGAAATGAAAAGAATCGTATTGAATCGAATCGAAAAGAATCAAATCAAATCGAATCGAAAGAATTGAATCAAATCGAAAAGAATCCAATCGAATCGAAAAGAATCGAACTGAATGGAATCAAATCGAAAAGAATCAAATCGAATCGAAAAGAATCGAATCAAATTTAATGGAATCGAAAAGAATCGAATGGAATCGTAAAGAATCAAAATGAAACAAATCACATCAAATGGAAAAGCATCAAATCGAATTGAAAAGAATCGAATCGAATCGAAATGAATCGAATCAAAAAGACTCGAATCGAAAAGAATCGAATCGAATCGAAAAGACTCGAATCGAATTAAAAATATCAAATCGAATCGAATCGAAAGAATCGAATTGAAAAGACTCGAATTGAAACGAATCGATTTGAAACGAAAAGAAACGAATCTAATCGAATCGAATTGAAAGAATCGAATTGAATAGAAAATAATCGAATAGAAAAGAATCGAACCGAAAAGTAAAGAATCAAATTGAATCAGTCGATTAAATTCTAGTCGAATCGAATCAAAAAGCATGAAATCGAGTCGAATCGAATCGAAAAGAATCGAATCGAATCGAAAAGATTCGAATTGTATCTAATCAAAAAGAATCGAATCGTATCGACTCGAATCGAAAAGAATCCAATTGCATCATCGAATGGAAAGTAATCGAATTGAATAGAATAGAAAAGAATCGAATCGAATGAAATCGAAAACAATCAAATTGAATTGATCGAAAAGAATCGAATTGAATCAAATCGAATCGAAATGAAAAGAATCGAATCGATTCAAATAGAAAAGAATCGAATCGAAAAGAATCAAATCGACACGAAAAGAATCGAATCGAATCAAAAAGTATCGAATTGATTCGAAAACATTCGAATCGAAAAGAATCGAATTGAAATGAATCCGATCGAAATGAAAAGAATCTACTCGATTCGAATCCAGAAGAATCGAATCCAAAAGAATCGAATCGAATCCAAAAGAATCGAATTGATTTGAATCAAAAGAAGTGAATTGAATTGAATCCAAAAGGAACTAATCGAATCAAATCGAAAAAACTCGAATAGAATCAAATCGAATCAAAAAGAATCGAATAGATTCGAATCAAAAAGAATCGAATTGAGGGATCCCTGGGTGGCTCAGCGGTTTAGCGCCTGCCTTTGGCCCAGGGCGCGATCCTGGAGACCCGGGATCGAATCCCACATCGGGCTCCTGGTGCATGGAGCCTGCTTCTCCCTCTGCCTGTGTCTCTGCCTCTCTGTCTCTCTCTGTGACTATCATAAAAAAAAGAATCGAATTGAATCGTGTTGAAAAAAATCATAAAGAATCAAATCGAAAAGAATCGAATTCCATGTAACGAAAAGATTCGAATTGAAAAGAATCGAATCGAAACAAAAGAATCGAATCGAATCGACATGAATCAAAAAGAATCGAATCAAAACGAATCGAAAAGAAACAAATCAAGTAGAATCTAAAAGAATCGAATCGAATCCAATCGAAAAAATTCGAATAGAATTGATTCGAAAAGAATCAAAACGAATCGAACCGAAGAGAATCGATTCGAATCAAAATAAAAAGTATCGTATCAAATCGAATCGAAAAGAATCATATCAAATAGAATCGAAAGAATGGAATCAAATCTAAAACAATCGAATGGAATCGAAAAGAATCGCATTGAATGGAATAGAATCGAAAAGAATAGAATAGAATCGAAAGAAATCGAATAGAATCAAATCAAATCAAAAAGAATCGAATTGAATTGATCCTAACCAAAAGAAGCGAAATGAATCGACTCGAACCGAAAAAAACAAATCGAAAAGAATCTAATCTCAACGAAAATCATCGAAATGAATAGAATCGAAAAGAATCGAATTGAATCAAATCGAAAAGAATCGAATGGAATCCAATCGAAAAGAATCAAATTGAGTCGAATCGAAACAAATTGAATCCAATCGAAAAGAATCTAATTGAATCGAATCGAAAAGAATCGAATTCAATCAAAACGAATCGATTCGAATGGAATAGAAAAGAATAGAATAGAATCGAATCGAAAAGAATCAAATCGAATCGAAAAGAATCGAATCAAAACGAATTGAATCGAATCGAAAAGAAACGAATCGAACCGAATCAAAAAGAAAACAATCGAATCGAATCAAATACAAAAGAATCGCTTTGAATAGCATAGAATTGAAAAGAATCGAATCAATCGAATTGAAAACAATCGAATCGAAAAGAATCGAATCAAAAAAAGTCGAATCGAAACGAAAACAATCGAATCGAATCGAATCTAAAAGAATCGTATTGAATTGAATCGAGTCGAAAAGACGCGAATCAAAAAGACTCGAATCGAATTGAAACAAATCGAAAAGAATCTAATAGAAACCACTCGAACAGAATCAAATCGAAATGATTCAAAATGAATCGAATAGAATAGAATCGAAAAAAATCGAAACGAATCGAAACGAAATGAATCGAAGAGAATCGATTAGAATCGAAATGAAAAGAATCGTATTGAATCGAATCGAAAGAATCAAATCAAATCGAATCGAAAGAATTGAATCAAGTCGAAAAGAATCCAATCGAATCGAAAAGAATCGAACTGAATGGAATCAAATCGAAAAGAATCGAATCGAATCGAAAAGAATCGAATCAAATTTAATGGAATCGAAAAGAATCGAATGGAATCGAAAAGAATCGAAATGAAACAAATCAGATCATATGGAAAAGCATCAAATCGAATTGAAAAGAATCGAATCGAATCGAAATGAATCGAATCAAAAAGACTCGAATCGAAAAGAATCGTATTGAAAAGAATCGAATCGAATCGAAAAGACTCGAATCGAATTAAAAATATCAAATCGAATCGAATCGAAAAGAATCGAATTGAAAAGACTCGAATTGAAACGAATCGATTTGAAACGAAAAGAATCGAATCGAATCGAATCGAATTGAAAGAATCGAATTGAATAGAAAAAAATCGAATAGAAAAGAATCGAACCGAAAAGAAAAGAATCAAATTGAATCAGTCGATTAAATTCTAGTCGAATCGAATCAAAAAGAATGAAATCGAGTCGAATCGAATCGAAAAGAATCGAATCGAATCGAAAAGAATCGAATTGTATCTAATCAAAAAGAATCGAATCGTATCGACTCGAATCGAAAAGAATCCAATTGCATCATCGAATGGAAACTAATCCAATTGAATACAATCGAAAAGAATCGAATCGAATCAAATCGAAATCAATCAAATTGAATTGATCGAAAAGAATCGAATTGAATCAAATCGAATCGAAATGAAAAGAATCGAATCGATTCAAATAGAAAAGAATCGAATCGAAAAGAATCAAATCGACAGGAAAAGAATCGAATCGAACCAAAAAGTATCGAATTGATTCGAAAACATTCGCATCGAAAAGAATCGAATTGAAATGAATCCGATCGAAATGAAAAGAATCTACTCGATTCGAATCCAAAAGAATCGAATCCAAAAGAATCGAATTGAATTGAATCAAAAGAAATGAATTGAATTGAATCCAAAAGGAACTAATCGCATCAAATCGAAAAAACTCGAATAGAATCAAATCGAATCAAAAAGAATCGAATAGATTCGAATCAAAAAGAATCGAATTGAGGGATCCCTGGGTGGCGCAGCGGTTTAGCGCCTGCCTTTGGCCCAGGGCGCGATCCTGGAGACACGGGATCGAATCCCACATCGGGCTCCTGGTGCATGGAGCCTGCTTCTCCCTCTGCCTGTGTCTCTGCCTCTCTGTCTCTCTCTGTGACTATCATAAAAAAAAGAATCGAATTGAATCGTGTTGAAAAAAATCATAAAGAATCAAATCGAAAAGAATCGAATTCCATGTAACGAAAAGATTCGAATTGAAAAGAATCGAATCGAAAGAAAAGAATCGAATCGACATGAATCAAAAAGAATCGAAACAAAATGAATCGAAAAGAAACAAATCAAGTAGAATCTAAAAGAATCGAATCGAATCAAATCGAAAAAATTCAAATAGAATTGAATCGAAAAGAATCAAAACGAATCGAACCGAAGAGAATCGATTCGAATCAAAATAAAAAGTATCGTAACAAATCGAATCGAAAAGAATCATATCAAATAGAATCGAAAGAATGGAATCAAATCTAAAACAATCGAATCGAATCGAAAAGAATCGAATTGAACGGAATGGAATCGAAAAGAATCCAATGGAATAGAATCGAAAGAAATCGAATAGAATCAAATCAAACCAAAAAGAATCGAATTGAATTGATCCTAACCAAAAGAAGCGAAATGAATCGACTCGAACCGAAAAAAACAAATCGAAAAGAATCTAATCTCAACGAAAATCATCGAAATGAAAAGAATCGAAAAGAATCGAATTGAATCAAATCGAAAAGAATCGAATGGAATCCAATCGAAAAGAATCAAATTGAGTCGAATCGAAACAAATTGAATCCAATCGAAAAGAATCTAATTGAATCGAATCGAAAAGAATCGAATTCAATCAAAACGAATCGATTCGAATGGAATAGAAAAGAATAGAATAGAATCGAATCGAAAAGAATCAAATCGAATCGAAAAGAATCGAATCAAAACGAATTGAATCGAATCGAAAAGAAACGAATCGAACCGAATCAAAAAGAAAACAATCGAATCGAATCAAATACAAAAGAATCGCTTTGAATAGCATAGAATTGAAAAGAATCGAATCAATCGAATTGAAAACAATCGAATCGAAAAGAATCGAATCAAAAAAAGTCGAATCGAAACGAAAACAATCGAATCGAATCGAATCTAAAAGAATCGTATTGAATTGAATCGAGTCGAAAAGACGCGAATCAAAAAGACTCGAATCGAATTGAAACAAATCGAAAAGAATCTAATAGAAACCACTCGAACAGAATCAAATCGAAATGATTCAAAATGAATCGAATAGAATAGAATCGAAAAAAATCGAAACGAATCGAAACGAAATGAATCGAAGAGAATCGATTAGAATCGAAATGAAAAGAATCGTATTGAATCGAATCGAAAGAATCAAATCAAATTGAATCGAAAGAATTGAATCAAATCGAAAAGAATCCAATCGAATCGAAAAGAATCGAACTGAATGGAATCAAATCGAAAAGAATCGAATCGAATCGAAAAGAATCGAATCAAATTTAATGGAATCGAAAAGAATCGAATGGAATCGAAAAGAATCGAAAAGAAACAAATCAGAACATATGGAAAAGCATCAAATCGAATTGAAAAGTATCGAATCGAATCGAATCGAATTGAAAGAATCGAATTGAATAGAAAAAAATCGAATAGAAAAGAATCGAACCGAAAAGAAAAGAATCAAATTGAATCAGTCGATTAAATTCTAGTCGAATCGAATCAAAAAGAATGAAATCGAGTCGAATCGAATCGAAAAGAATCGAATCGAATCGAAAAGAATCGAATTGTATCTAATCAAAAAGAATCGAATCGTATCGACTCGAATCGAAAAGAATCCAATTGCATCATCGAATGGAAACTAATCCAATTGAATACAATCGAAAAGAATCGAATCGAATCAAATCGAAATCAATCAAATTGAATTGATCGAAAAGAATCGAATTGAATCAAATCGAATCGAAATGAAAAGAATCGAATCGATTCAAATAGAAAAGAATCGAATCGAAAAGAATCAAATCGACACGAAAAGAATCGAATCGAATCAAAAAGTATCGAATTGATTCGAAAACATTCGCATCGAAAAGAATCGAATTGAAATGAATCCGATCGAAATGAAAAGAATCTACTCGATTCGAATCCAAAAGAATCGAATCCAAAAGAATCGAATTGAATTGAATCAAAAGAAATGAATTGAATTGAATCAAAAAGGAACTAATCGCATCAAATCGAAAAAACTCGAATAGAATCAAATCGAATCAAAAAGAATCGAATAGATTCGAATCAAAAAGAATCGAATTGAGGGATCCCTGGGTGGCGCAGCGGTTTAGCGCCTGCCTTTGGCCCAGGGCGCGATCCTGGAGACACGGGATCGAATCCCACATCGGGCTCCTGGTGCATGGAGCCTGCTTCTCCCTCTGCCTGTGTCTCTGCCTATCTGTCTCTCTCTGTGACTATCATAAAAAAAAGAATCGAATTGAATCGTGTTGAAAAAAATCATAAAGAATCAAATCGAAAAGAATCGAATTCCATGTAACGAAAAGATTCGAATTGAAAAGAATCGAATCGAAAGAAAAGAATCGAATCGACATGAATCAAAAAGAATCGAAACAAAATGAATCGAAAAGAAACAAATCAAGTAGAATCTAAAAGAATCGAATCGAATCAAATCGAAAAAATTCAAATAGAATTGAATCGAAAAGAATCAAAACGAATCGAACCGAAGAGAATCGATTCGAATCAAAATAAAAAGTATCGTAACAAATCGAATCGAAAAGAATCATATCAAATAGAATCGAAAGAATGGAATCAAATCTAAAACAATCGAATCGAATCGAAAAGAATCGAATTGAACGGAATGGAATCGAAAAGAATCCAATGGAATAGAATCGAAAGAAATCGAATAGAATCAAATCAAACCAAAAAGAATCGAATTGAATTGATCCTAACCAAAAGAAGCGAAATGAATCGACTCGAACCGAAAAAAACAAATCGAAAAGAATCTAATCTCAACGAAAATCATCGAAATGAATAGAATCGAAAAGAATCGAATTGAATCAAATCGAAAAGAATCGAATGGAATCCAATCGAAAAGAATCAAATTGAGTCGAATCGAAACAAATTGAATCCAATCGAAAAGAATCTAATTGAATCGAATCGAAAAGAATCGAATTCAATCAAAACGAATCGATTCGAATGGAATAGAAAAGAATAGAATAGAATCGAAAAGAATCAAATCGAATCGAAAAGAATCGAATCGAAAAGTATTGAATCGAATCGAAAAGAAACGAATCGACCCGAATCAAAAAGAAAACAATCGAATCGAATCAAATACAAAAGAATTGCTTTGAATAGCATAGAATTGAAAAGAATCGAATCAATCGAATTGAAAACAATCGAATCGAAACGAATCGAATCAAAAAAAGTCGAATCGAAACGAACACAATCGAATCGAATCGAATCTAAAAGAATCGTATTGAATTGAATCGAGTCGAAAAGACTCGAATCAAAAAGACTCGAATCGAATTGAATCAAATCGAAAAGAATCTAATAGAAACCACTCTAACAGAATCAAATCGAAATGATTCAAAATGAATCGAATAGAATAGAATCGAAAAAAATCGAAACGAATCGAAACGAACCGAAACGAAATGAATCGAAGAGAATCGATTAGAATCGAAATGAAAAGAATCGTATTGAATCGAATCGAAAGAATCAAATCAAATTGAATCGAAAGAATTGAATCAAATCGAAAAGAATCCAATCGAATCGAAAAGAATCGAACTGAATGGAATCAAATCGAAAAGAATCGAATCGAATCGAAAAGAATCGAATCAAATTTAATGGAATCGAAAAGAATCGAATGGAATCGAAAAGAATCGAAATGAAACAAATCAGAACATATGGAAAAGCATCAAATCGAATTGAAAAGAATCGAATCGAATCGAAATGAATCGAATCAAAAAGACTCGAATCGAAAAGAATCGTATTGAAAAGAATCGAATCGAATCGAAAAGACTCGAATCGAATTAAAAATATCAAATCGAATCGAATCGAAAAGAATCGAATTGAAAAGACTCGAATTGAAACGAATCGATTTGAAACGAAAAGAATCGAATCGAATCGAATCGAATTGAAAGAATCGAATTGAATAGAAAAAAATCGAATAGAAAAGAATCGAACCGAAAAGAAAAGAATCAAATTGAATCAGTCGATTAAATTCTAGTCGAATCGAATCAAAAAGAATGAAATCGAGTCGAATCGAATCGAAAAGAATCGAATCGAATCGAAAAGATTCGAATTGTATCTAATCAAAAAGAATCGAATCGTATCGACTCGAATCGAAAAGAATCCAATAGCATCATCGAATGGAAAGTAATCGAATTGAATAGAATAGAAAAGAATCGAATCGAATCAAATCGAAAACAATCAAATTGAATTGATCGAAAAGAATCGAATTGAATCAAATCGAATCGAAATGAAAAGAATCGAATCGATTCAAATGGAAAAGAATCGAATCGAAAAGAATCAAATCGACACGAAAAGAATCGAATCGAATCAAAAAGTATCGAATTGATTCGAAAACATTCGAATCGAAAAGAATCGAATTGAAATGAATCCGATCGAAATGAAAAGAATCTACTCGATTCGAATCCAAAAGAATCGAATCCAAAAGAATCGAATCCAATCCAAAAGAATCGAATTGAATTGAATCAAAAGAAATGAATTGAATTGAATCCAAAAGGAACTAATCGAATCAAATCGAAAAAACTCGAATAGAATCAAATCGAATCAAAAAGAATCGAATAGATTCGAATAAAAAAGAATCGAATTGAGGGATCCCTGGGTGGCGCAGCGGTTTAGCGCCTGCCTTTGGCCCAGGGCGCGATCCTGGAGACACGGGATCGAATCCCACATCGGGCTCCTGGTGCATGGAGCCTGCTTCTCCCTCTGCCTGTGTCTCTGCCTCTCTGTCTCTCTCTGTGACTATCATAAAAAAAAGAATCGAATTGAATCGTGTTGAAAAAAATCATAAAGAATCAAATCGAAAAGAATCGAATTCCATGTAACGAAAAGATTCGAATTGAAAAGAATCGAATCGAAACAAAAGAATCGAATCGAATCGACATGAATCAAAAAGAATCGAATCAAAACGAATCGAAAAGAAACAAATCAAGTAGAATCTAAAAGAATCGAATCGAATCCAATCGAAAAAATTCGAATAGAATTGATTCGAAAAGAATCAAAACGAATCGAACCGAAGAGAATCGATTCGAATCAAAATAAAAAGTATCGTATCAAATCGAATCGAAAAGAATCATATCAAATAGAATCGAAAGAATGGAATCAAATCTAAAACAATCGAATCGAATCGAAAAGAATCGCATTGAATGGAATAGAATCGAAAAGAATAGAATAGAATCGAAAGAAATCGAATAGAATCAAATCAAATCAAAAAGAATCGAATTGAATTGATCCTAACCAAAAGAAGCGAAATGAATCGACTCGAACCGAAAAAAACAAATCGAAAAGAATCTAATCTCAACGAAAATCATCGAAATGAATAGAATCGAAAAGAATCGAATTGAATCAAATCGAAAAGAATCGAATGGAATCCAATCGAAAAGAATCAAATTGAGTCGAATCGAAACAAATTGAATCCAATCGAAAAGAATCTAATTGAATCGAATCGAAAAGATTCGAATTCAATCAAAACGAATCGATTCGAATGGAATAGAAAAGAATAGAATAGAATCGAATCGAAAAGAATCAAATCGAATCGAAAAGAATCGAATCAAAAAGAATTGAATCGAATCGAAAAGAAAGGAATCGAACCGAATCAAAAAGAAAACAATCGAATCGAAACAAATACAAAAGAATCGCTTTGAATAGCATAGAATTGAAAAGAATCGAATCAATCGAATTGAAAACAATCGAATCGAAAAGAATCGAATCAAAAAAAGTCGAATCGAAACGAAAACAATCGAATCGAATCGAATCTAAAAGAATCGTATTGAATTGAATCGAGTCGAAAAGACTCGAATCAAAAAGACTCGAATCGAATTGAATCAAATCGAAAAGAATCTAATAGAAACCACTCGAACAGAATCAAATCGAAATGATTCAAATGAATCGAATAGAATAGAATCGAAAAAAATCGAATAGAATCGAAACGAACCGAAACGAAATGAATCGAAGAGAATCGATTAGAATCGAAATGAAAAGAATCGTATTGAATCGAATCGAAAAGAATCAAATCAAATCGAATCGAAAGAATTGAATCAAATCGAAAAGAATCCAATCGAATCGAAAAGAATCGAACTGAATGGAATCAAATCGAAAAGAATCAAATCGAATCGAAAAGAATCGAATCAAATTTAATGGAATCGAAAAGAATCGAATGGAATCGTAAAGAATCAAAATGAAACAAATCACATCAAATGGAAAAGCATCAAATCGAATTGAAAAGAATCGAATCGAATCGAAATGAATCGAATCAAAAAGACTCGAATCGAAAAGAATCGAATCGAATCGAAAAGACTCGAATCGAATTAAAAATATCAAATCGAATCGAATCGAAAGAATCGAATTGAAAAGACTCGAATTGAAACGAATCGATTTGAAACGAAAAGAAACGAATCTAATCGAATCGAATTGAAAGAATCGAATTGAATAGAAAATAATCGAATAGAAAAGAATCGAACCGAAAAGTAAAGAATCAAATTGAATCAGTCGATTAAATTCTAGTCGAATCGAATCAAAAAGCATGAAATCGAGTCGAATCGAATCGAAAAGAATCGAATCGAATCGAAAAGATTCGAATTGTATCTAATCAAAAAGAATCGAATCGTATCGACTCGAATCGAAAAGAATCCAATTGCATCATCGAATGGAAAGTAATCGAATTGAATAGAATAGAAAAGAATCGAATCGAATGAAATCGAAAACAATCAAATTGAATTGATCGAAAAGAATCGAATTGAATCAAATCGAATCGAAATGAAAAGAATCGAATCGATTCAAATAGAAAAGAATCGAATCGAAAAGAATCAAATCGACACGAAAAGAATCGAATCGAATCAAAAAGTATCGAATTGATTCGAAAACATTCGAATCGAAAAGAATCGAATTGAAATGAATCCGATCGAAATGAAAAGAATCTACTCGATTCGAATCCAGAAGAATCGAATCCAAAAGAATCGAATCGAATCCAAAAGAATCGAATTGATTTGAATCAAAAGAAGTGAATTGAATTGAATCCAAAAGGAACTAATCGAATCAAATCGAAAAAACTCGAATAGAATCAAATCGAATCAAAAAGAATCGAATAGATTCGAATCAAAAAGAATCGAATTGAGGGATCCCTGGGTGGCGCAGCGGTTTAGCGCCTGCCTTTGGCCCAGGGCGCGATCCTGGAGACCCGGGATCGAATCCCACATCGGGCTCCTGGTGCATGGAGCCTGCTTCTCCCTCTGCCTGTGTCTCTGCCTCTCTGTCTCTCTCTGTGACTATCATAAAAAAAAGAATCGAATTGAATCGTGTTGAAAAAAATCATAAAGAATCAAATCGAAAAGAATCGAATTCCATGTAACGAAAAGATTCGAATTGAAAAGAATCGAATCGAAACAAAAGAATCGAATCGAATCGACATGAATCAAAAAGAATCGAATCAAAACGAATCGAAAAGAAACAAATCAAGTAGAATCTAAAAGAATCGAATCGAATCCAATCGAAAAAATTCGAATAGAATTGAATCGAAAAGAATCAAAACGAATCGAACCGAAGAGAATCGATTCGAATCAAAATAAAAAGTATCGTATCAAATCGAATCGAAAAGAATCATATCAAATAGAATCGAAAGAATGGAATCAAATCTAAAACAATCGAATGGAATCGAAAAGAATCGCATTGAATGGAATAGAATCGAAAAGAATAGAATAGAATCGAAAGAAATCGAATAGAATCAAATCAAATCAAAAAGAATCGAATTGAATTGATCCTAACCAAAAGAAGCGAAATGAATCGACTCGAACCGAAAAAAACAAATCGAAAAGAATCTAATCTCAACGAAAATCATCGAAATGAATAGAATCGAAAAGAATCGAATTGAATCAAATCGAAAAGAATCGAATGGAATCCAATCGAAAAGAATCAAATTGAGTCGAATCGAAACAAATTGAATCCAATCGAAAAGAATCTAATTGAATCGAATCGAAAAGAATCGAATTCAATCAAAACGAATCGATTCGAATGGAATAGAAAAGAATAGAATAGAATCGAATCGAAAAGAATCAAATCGAATCGAAAAGAATCGAATCAAAACGAATTGAATCGAATCGAAAAGAAACGAATCGAACCGAATCAAAAAGAAAACAATCGAATCGAATCAAATACAAAAGAATCGCTTTGAATAGCATAGAATTGAAAAGAATCGAATCAATCGAATTGAAAACAATCGAATCGAAAAGAATCGAATCAAAAAAAGTCGAATCGAAACGAAAACAATCGAATCGAATCGAATCTAAAAGAATCGTATTGAATTGAATCGAGTCGAAAAGACGCGAATCAAAAAGACTCGAATCGAATTGAAACAAATCGAAAAGAATCTAATAGAAACCACTCGAACAGAATCAAATCGAAATGATTCAAAATGAATCGAATAGAATAGAATCGAAAAAAATCGAAACGAATCGAAACGAAATGAATCGAAGAGAATCGATTAGAATCGAAATGAAAAGAATCGTATTGAATCGAATCGAAAGAATCAAATCAAATCGAATCGAAAGAATTGAATCAAGTCGAAAAGAATCCAATCGAATCGAAAAGAATCGAACTGAATGGAATCAAATCGAAAAGAATCGAATCGAATCGAAAAGAATCGAATCAAATTTAATGGAATCGAAAAGAATCGAATGGAATCGAAAAGAATCGAAATGAAACAAATCAGATCATATGGAAAAGCATCAAATCGAATTGAAAAGAATCGAATCGAATCGAAATGAATCGAATCAAAAAGACTCGAATCGAAAAGAATCGTATTGAAAAGAATCGAATCGAATCGAAAAGACTCGAATCGAATTAAAAATATCAAATCGAATCGAATCGAAAAGAATCGAATTGAAAAGACTCGAATTGAAACGAATCGATTTGAAACGAAAAGAATCGAATCGAATCGAATCGAATTGAAAGAATCGAATTGAATAGAAAAAAATCGAATAGAAAAGAATCGAACCGAAAAGAAAAGAATCAAATTGAATCAGTCGATTAAATTCTAGTCGAATCGAATCAAAAAGAATGAAATCGAGTCGAATCGAATCGAAAAGAATCGAATCGAATCGAAAAGAATCGAATTGTATCTAATCAAAAAGAATCGAATCGTATCGACTCGAATCGAAAAGAATCCAATTGCATCATCGAATGGAAACTAATCCAATTGAATACAATCGAAAAGAATCGAATCGAATCAAATCGAAATCAATCAAATTGAATTGATCGAAAAGAATCGAATTGAATCAAATCGAATCGAAATGAAAAGAATCGAATCGATTCAAATAGAAAAGAATCGAATCGAAAAGAATCAAATCGACACGAAAAGAATCGAATCGAATCAAAAAGTATCGAATTGATTCGAAAACATTCGCATCGAAAAGAATCGAATTGAAATGAATCCGATCGAAATGAAAAGAATCTACTCGATTCGAATCCAAAAGAATCGAATCCAAAAGAATCGAATTGAATTGAATCAAAAGAAATGAATTGAATTGAATCAAAAAGGAACTAATCGCATCAAATCGAAAAAACTCGAATAGAATCAAATCGAATCAAAAAGAATCGAATAGATTCGAATAAAAAAGAATCGAATTGAGGGATCCCTGGGTGGCGCAGCGGTTTAGCGCCTGCCTTTGGCCCAGGGCGCGATCCTGGAGACACGGGATCGAATCCCACATCGGGCTCCTGGTGCATGGAGCCTGCTTCTCCCTCTGCCTGTGTCTCTGCCTATCTGTCTCTCTCTGTGACTATCATAAAAAAAAGAATCGAATTGAATCGTGTTGAAAAAAATCATAAAGAATCAAATCGAAAAGAATCGAATTCCATGTAACGAAAAGATTCGAATTGAAAAGAATCGAATCGAAAGAAAAGAATCGAATCGACATGAATCAAAAAGAATCGAAACAAAATGAATCGAAAAGAAACAAATCAAGTAGAATCTAAAAGAATCGAATCGAATCAAATCGAAAAAATTCAAATAGAATTGAATCGAAAAGAATCAAAACGAATCGAACCGAAGAGAATCGATTCGAATCAAAATAAAAAGTATCGTAACAAATCGAATCGAAAAGAATCATATCAAATAGAATCGAAAGAATGGAATCAAATCTAAAACAATCGAATCGAAAAGAATCGAATTGAACGGAATGGAATCGAAAAGAATCCAATGGAATAGAATCGAAAGAAATCGAATAGAATCAAATCAAACCAAAAAGAATCGAATTGAATTGATCCTAACCAAAAGAAGCGAAATGAATCGACTCGAACCGAAAAAAACAAATCGAAAAGAATCTAATCTCAACGAAAATCATCGAAATGAATAGAATCGAAAAGAATCGAATTGAATCAAATCGAAAAGAATCGAATGGAATCCAATCGAAAAGAATCAAATTGAGTCGAATCGAAACAAATTGAATCCAATCGAAAAGAATCTAATTGAATCGAATCGAAAAGAATCGAATTCAATCAAAACGAATCGATTCGAATGGAATAGAAAAGAATAGAATAGAATCGAAAAGAATCAAATCGAATCGAAAAGAATCGAATCGAAAAGTATTGAATCGAATCGAAAAGAAACGAATCGACCCGAATCAAAAAGAAAACAATCGAATCGAATCAAATACAAAAGAATTGCTTTGAATAGCATAGAATTGAAAAGAATCGAATCAATCGAATTGAAAACAATCGAATCGAAACGAATCGAATCAAAAAAAGTCGAATCGAAACGAAAACAATCGAATCGAATCGAATCTAAAAGAATCGTATTGAATTGAATCGAGTCGAAAAGACTCGAATCAAAAAGACTCGAATCGAATTGAATCAAATCGAAAAGAATCTAATAGAAACCACTCTAACAGAATCAAATCGAAATGATTCAAAATGAATCGAATAGAATAGAATCGAAAAAAATCGAAACGAATCGAAACGAACCGAAACGAAATGAATCGAAGAGAATCGATTAGAATCGAAATGAAAAGAATCGTATTGAATCGAATCGAAAGAATCAAATCAAATTGAATCGAAAGAATTGAATCAAATCGAAAAGAATCCAATCGAATCGAAAAGAATCGAACTGAATGGAATCAAATCGAAAAGAATCGAATCGAATCGAAAAGAATCGAATCAAATTTAATGGAATCGAAAAGAATCGAATGGAATCGAAAAGAATCGAAATGAAACAAATCAGAACATATGGAAAAGCATCAAATCGAATTGAAAAGAATCGAATCGAATCGAAATGAATCGAATCAAAAAGACTCGAATCGAAAAGAATCGTATTGAAAAGAATCGAATCGAATCGAAAAGACTCGAATCGAATTAAAAATATCAAATCGAATCGAATCGAAAAGAATCGAATTGAAAAGACTCGAATTGAAACGAATCGATTTGAAACGAAAAGAATCGAATCGAATCGAATCGAATTGAAAGAATCGAATTGAATAGAAAAAAATCGAATAGAAAAGAATCGAACCGAAAAGAAAAGAATCAAATTGAATCAGTCGATTAAATTCTAGTCGAATCGAATCAAAAAGAATGAAATCGAGTCGAATCGAATCGAAAAGAATCGAATCGAATCGAAAAGATTCGAATTGTATCTAATCAAAAAGAATCGAATCGTATCGACTCGAATCGAAAAGAATCCAATTGCATCATCGAATGGAAAGTAATCGAATTGAATAGAATAGAAAAGAATCGAATCGAATCAAATCGAAAACAATCAAATTGAATTGATCGAAAAGAATCGAATTGAATCAAATCGAATCGAAATGAAAAGAATCGAATCGATTCAAATGGAAAAGAATCGAATCGAAAAGAATCAAATCGACACGAAAAGAATCGAATCGAATCAAAAAGTATCGAATTGATTCGAAAACATTCGAATCGAAAAGAATCGAATTGAAATGAATCCGATCGAAATGAAAAGAATCTACTCGATTCGAATCCAAAAGAATCGAATCCAAAAGAATCGAATCCAATCCAAAAGAATCGAATTGAATTGAATCAAAAGAAATGAATTGAATTGAATCCAAAAGGAACTAATCGAATCAAATCGAAAAAACTCGAATAGAATCAAATCGAATCAAAAAGAATCGAATAGATTCGAATAAAAAAGAATCGAATTGAGGGATCCCTGGGTGGCGCAGCGGTTTAGCGCCTGCCTTTGGCCCAGGGCGCGATCCTGGAGACACGGGATCGAATCCCACATCGGGCTCCTGGTGCATGGAGCCTGCTTCTCCCTCTGCCTGTGTCTCTGCCTCTCTGTCTCTCTCTGTGACTATCATAAAAAAAAGAATCGAATTGAATCGTGTTGAAAAAAATCATAAAGAATCAAATCGAAAAGAATCGAATTCCATGTAACGAAAAGATTCGAATTGAAAAGAATCGAATCGAAACAAAAGAATCGAATCGAATCGACATGAATCAAAAAGAATCGAATCAAAACGAATCGAAAAGAAACAAATCAAGTAGAATCTAAAAGAATCGAATCGAATCCAATCGAAAAAATTCGAATAGAATTGATTCGAAAAGAATCAAAACGAATCGAACCGAAGAGAATCGATTCGAATCAAAATAAAAAGTATCGTATCAAATCGAATCGAAAAGAATCATATCAAATAGAATCGAAAGAATGGAATCAAATCTAAAACAATCGAATCGAATCGAAAAGAATCGCATTGAATGGAATAGAATCGAAAAGAATAGAATAGAATCGAAAGAAATCGAATAGAATCAAATCAAATCAAAAAGAATCGAATTGAATTGATCCTAACCAAAAGAAGCGAAATGAATCGACTCGAACCGAAAAAAACAAATCGAAAAGAATCTAATCTCAACGAAAATCATCGAAATGAATAGAATCGAAAAGAATCGAATTGAATCAAATCGAAAAGAATCGAATGGAATCCAATCGAAAAGAATCAAATTGAGTCGAATCGAAACAAATTGAATCCAATCGAAAAGAATCTAATTGAATCGAATCGAAAAGATTCGAATTCAATCAAAACGAATCGATTCGAATGGAATAGAAAAGAATAGAATAGAATCGAATCGAAAAGAATCAAATCGAATCGAAAAGAATCGAATCAAAAAGAATTGAATCGAATCGAAAAGAAAGGAATCGAACCGAATCAAAAAGAAAACAATCGAATCGAAACAAATACAAAAGAATCGCTTTGAATAGCATAGAATTGAAAAGAATCGAATCAATCGAATTGAAAACAATCGAATCGAAAAGAATCGAATCAAAAAAAGTCGAATCGAAACGAAAACAATCGAATCGAATCGAATCTAAAAGAATCGTATTGAATTGAATCGAGTCGAAAAGACTCGAATCAAAAAGACTCGAATCGAATTGAATCAAATCGAAAAGAATCTAATAGAAACCACTCGAACAGAATCAAATCGAAATGATTCAAAATGAATCGAATAGAATAGAATCGAAAAAAATCGAAACGAATCGAAACGAAATGAATCGAAGAGAATCGATTAGAATCGAAATGAAAAGAATCGTATTGAATCGAATCGAAAGAATCAAATCAAATCGAATCGAAAGAATTGAATCAAGTCGAAAAGAATCCAATCGAATCGAAAAGAATCGAACTGAATGGAATCAAATCGAAAAGAATCGAATCGAATCGAAAAGAATCGAATCAAATTTAATGGAATCGAAAAGAATCGAATGGAATCGAAAAGAATCGAAATGAAACAAATCAGATCATATGGAAAAGCATCAAATCGAATTGAAAAGAATCGAATCGAATCGAAATGAATCGAATCAAAAAGACTCGAATCGAAAAGAATCGTATTGAAAAGAATCGAATCGAATCGAAAAGACTCGAATCGAATTAAAAATATCAAATCGAATCGAATCGAAAAGAATCGAATTGAAAAGACTCGAATTGAAACGAATCGATTTGAAACGAAAAGAATCGAATCGAATCGAATCGAATTGAAAGAATCGAATTGAATAGAAAAAAATCGAATAGAAAAGAATCGAACCGAAAAGAAAAGAATCAAATTGAATCAGTCGATTAAATTCTAGTCGAATCGAATCAAAAAGAATGAAATCGAGTCGAATCGAATCGAAAAGAATCGAATCGAATCGAAAAGAATCGAATTGTATCTAATCAAAAAGAATCGAATCGTATCGACTCGAATCGAAAAGAATCCAATTGCATCATCGAATGGAAACTAATCCAATTGAATACAATCGAAAAGAATCGAATCGAATCAAATCGAAATCAATCAAATTGAATTGATCGAAAAGAATCGAATTGAATCAAATCGAATCGAAATGAAAAGAATCGAATCGATTCAAATAGAAAAGAATCGAATCGAAAAGAATCAAATCGACACGAAAAGAATCGAATCGAATCAAAAAGTATCGAATTGATTCGAAAACATTCGCATCGAAAAGAATCGAATTGAAATGAATCCGATCGAAATGAAAAGAATCTACTCGATTCGAATCCAAAAGAATCGAATCCAAAAGAATCGAATTGAATTGAATCAAAAGAAATGAATTGAATTGAATCAAAAAGGAACTAATCGCATCAAATCGAAAAAACTCGAATAGAATCAAATCGAATCAAAAAGAATCGAATAGATTCGAATCAAAAAGAATCGAATTGAGGGATCCCTGGGTGGCGCAGCGGTTTAGCGCCTGCCTTTGGCCCAGGGCGCGATCCTGGAGACACGGGATCGAATCCCACATCGGGCTCCTGGTGCATGGAGCCTGCTTCTCCCTCTGCCTGTGTCTCTGCCTATCTGTCTCTCTCTGTGACTATCATAAAAAAAAGAATCGAATTGAATCGTGTTGAAAAAAATCATAAAGAATCAAATCGAAAAGAATCGAATTCCATGTAACGAAAAGATTCGAATTGAAAAGAATCGAATCGAAAGAAAAGAATCGAATCGACATGAATCAAAAAGAATCGAAACAAAATGAATCGAAAAGAAACAAATCAAGTAGAATCTAAAAGAATCGAATCGAATCAAATCGAAAAAATTCAAATAGAATTGAATCGAAAAGAATCAAAACGAATCGAACCGAAGAGAATCGATTCGAATCAAAATAAAAAGTATCGTAACAAATCGAATCGAAAAGAATCATATCAAATAGAATCGAAAGAATGGAATCAAATCTAAAACAATCGAATCGAAAAGAATCGAATTGAACGGAATGGAATCGAAAAGAATCCAATGGAATAGAATCGAAAGAAATCGAATAGAATCAAATCAAACCAAAAAGAATCGAATTGAATTGATCCTAACCAAAAGAAGCGAAATGAATCGACTCGAACCGAAAAAAACAAATCGAAAAGAATCTAATCTCAACGAAAATCATCGAAATGAATAGAATCGAAAAGAATCGAATTGAATCAAATCGAAAAGAATCGAATGGAATCCAATCGAAAAGAATCAAATTGAGTCGAATCGAAACAAATTGAATCCAATCGAAAAGAATCTAATTGAATCGAATCGAAAAGAATCGAATTCAATCAAAACGAATCGATTCGAATGGAATAGAAAAGAATAGAATAGAATCGAAAAGAATCAAATCGAATCGAAAAGAATCGAATCGAAAAGTATTGAATCGAATCGAAAAGAAACGAATCGACCCGAATCAAAAAGAAAACAATCGAATCGAATCAAATACAAAAGAATTGCTTTGAATAGCATAGAATTGAAAAGAATCGAATCAATCGAATTGAAAACAATCGAATCGAAACGAATCGAATCAAAAAAAGTCGAATCGAAACGAAAACAATCGAATCGAATCGAATCTAAAAGAATCGTATTGAATTGAATCGAGTCGAAAAGACTCGAATCAAAAAGACTCGAATCGAATTGAATCAAATCGAAAAGAATCTAATAGAAACCACTCGAACAGAATCAAATCGAAATGATTCAAAATGAATCGAATAGAATAGAATCGAAAAAAATCGAAACGAATCGAAACGAACCGAAACGAAATGAATCGAAGAGAATCGATTAGAATCGAAATGAAAAGAATCGTATTGAATCGAATCGAAAGAATCAAATCAAATTGAATCGAAAGAATTGAATCAAATCGAAAAGAATCCAATCGAATCGAAAAGAATCGAACTGAATGGAATCAAATCGAAAAGAATCGAATCGAATCGAAAAGAATCGAATCAAATTTAATGGAATCGAAAAGAATCGAATGGAATCGAAAAGAATCGAAATGAAACAAATCAGAACATATGGAAAAGCATCAAATCGAATTGAAAAGAATCGAATCGAATCGAAATGAATCGAATCAAAAAGACTCGAATCGAAAAGAATCGTATTGAAAAGAATCGAATCGAATCGAAAAGACTCGAATCGAATTAAAAATATCAAATCGAATCGAATCGGAAAGAATCGAATTGAAAAGACTCGAATTGAAACGAATCGATTTGAAACGAAAAGAATCCAATCCAATCGAATCGAATTGAAAGAATCGAATTGAATAGAAAAAAATCGAATAGAAAAGAATCGAACCGAAAAGAAAAGAATCAAATTGAATCAGTCGATTAAATTCTAGTCGAATCGAATCAAAAAGAATGAAATCGAGTCGAATCGAATCGAAAAGAATCGAATCGAATCGAAAAGATTCGAATTGTATCTAATCAAAAAGAATCGAATCGTATCGACTCGAATCGAAAAGAATCCAATTGCATCATCGAATGGAAAGTAATCGAATTGAATAGAATAGAAAAGAATCGAATCGAATCAAATCGAAAACAATCAAATTGAATTGATCGGAAAGAATCTAATTGAATCAAATCGAATCGAAATGAAAAGAATCGAATCGATTCAAATAGAAAAGAATCGAATCGAAAAGAATCAAATCGACACGAAAAGAATCGAATCGAATCAAAAAGTATCGAATTGATTCGAAAACATTCGCATCGAAAAGAATCGAATTGAAATGAATCCGATCGAAATGAAAAGAATCTACTCGATTCGAATCCAAAAGAATCGAATCCAAAAGAATCGAATCCAATCCAAAAGAATCGAATTGAATTGAATCAAAAGAAATGAATTGAATTGAATCCAAAAGGAACTAATCGAATCAAATCGAAAAAACTCGAATAGAATCAAATCGAATCAAAAACAATCGAATAGATTCGAATCAAAAAGAATCGAATTGAGGGATCCCTGGGTGGCGCAGCGGTTTAGCGCCTGCCTTTGGCCCAGGGCGCGATCCTGGAGACCCGGGATCGAATCCCACATCGGGCTCCTGGTGCATGGAGCCTGCTTCTCCCTCTGCCTGTGTCTCTGCCTCTCTGTCTCTCTCTGTGACTATCATAAAAAAAAGAATCGAATTGAATCGTGTTGAAAAAAATCATAAAGAATCAAATCGAAAAGAATCGAATTCCATGTAACGAAAAGATTCGAATTGAAAAGAATCGAATCGAAACAAAAGAATCGAATCGAATCGACATGAATCAAAAAGAATCGAATCAAAACGAATCGAAAAGAAACAAATCAAGTAGAATGTAAAAGAATCGAATCGAATCCAATCGAAAAAATTCGAATAGAATTGATTCGAAAAGAATCAAAACGAATCGAACCGAAGAGAATCGATTCGAATCAAAATAAAAAGTATCGTATCAAATCGAATCGAAAAGAATCATATCAAATAGAATCGAAAGAATGGAATCAAATCTAAAACAATCGAATCGAATCGAAAAGAATCGCATTGAATGGAATAGAATCGAAAAGAATAGAATAGAATCGAAAGAAATCGAATAGAATCAAATCAAATCAAAAAGAATCGAATTGAATTGATCCTAACCAAAAGAAGCGAAATGAATCGACTCGAACCGAAAAAAACAAATCGAAAGAATCTAATCTCAACGAAAATCATCGAAATGAATAGAATCGAAAAGAATCGAATTGAATCAAATCGAAAAGAATCGAATGGAATCCAATCGAAAAGAATCAAATTGAGTCAAATCGAAACAAATTGAATCCAATCGAAAAGAATCTAATTGAATCGAATCGAAAAGAATCGAATTCAATCAAAACGAATCGATTCGAATGGAATAGAAAAGAATAGAATAGAATCGAATCGAAAAGAATCAAATCGAATCGAAAAGAATCGAATCAAAAAGAATTGAATCGAATCGAAAAGAAAGGAATCGAACCGAATCAAAAAGAAAACAATCGAATCGAAACAAATACAAAAGAATCGCTTTGAATAGCATAGAATTGAAAAGAATCGAATCAATCGAATTGAAAACAATCGAATCGAAAAGAATCGAATCAAAAAAAGTCGAATCGAAACGAAAACAATCGAATCGAATCGAATCTAAAAGAATCGTATTGAATTGAATCGAGTCGAAAAGACTCGAATCAAAAAGACTCGAATCGAATTGAATCAAATCGAAAAGAATCTAATAGAAACCACTCGAACAGAATCAAATCGAAATGATTCAAATGAATCGAATAGAATAGAATCGAAAAAAATCGAATAGAATCGAAACGAACCGAAACGAAATGAATCGAAGAGAATCGATTAGAATCGAAATGAAAAGAATCGTATTGAATCGAATCGAAAAGAATCAAATCAAATCGAATCGAAAGAATTGAATCAAATCGAAAAGAATCCAATCGAATCGAAAAGAATCGAACTGAATGGAATCAAATCGAAAAGAATCGAATCGAATCGAAAAGAATCGAATCAAATTTAATGGAATCGAAAAGAATCGAATGGAATCGAAAAGAATCAAAATGAAACAAATCACATCAAATGGAAAAGCATCAAATCGAATTGAAAAGAATCGAATCGAATCGAAATGAATCGAATCAAAAAGACTCGAATCGAAAAGAATCGAATCGAATCGAAAAGACTCGAATCGAATTAAAAATATCAAATCGAATCGAATCGAAAGAATCGAATTGAAAAGACTCGAATTGAAACGAATCGATTTGAAACGAAAAGAAACGAATCTAATCGAATCGAATTGAAAGAATCGAATTGAATAGAAAATAATCGAATAGAAAAGAATCGAACCGAAAAGTAAAGAATCAAATTGAATCAGTCGATTAAATTCTAGTCGAATCGAATCAAAAAGCATGAAATCGAGTCGAATCGAATCGAAAAGAATCGAATCGAATCGAAAAGATTCGAATTGTATCTAATCAAAAAGAATCGAATCGTATCGACTCGAATCGAAAAGAATCCAATTGCATCATCGAATGGAAAGTAATCGAATTGAATAGAATAGAAAAGAATCGAATCGAATCAAATCGAAAACAATCAAATTGAATTGATCGGAAAGAATCTAATTGAATCAAATCGAATCGAAATGAAAAGAATCGAATCGATTCAAATAGAAAAGAATCGAATCGAAAAGAATCAAATCGACACGAAAAGAATCGAATCGAATCAAAAAGTATCAAATTGATTCGAAAACATTCGCATCGAAAAGAATCGAATTGAAATGAATCCGATCGAAATGAAAAGAATCTACTCGATTCGAATCCAAAAGAATCGAATCCAAAAGAATCGAATCCAATCCAAAAGAATCGAATTGAATTGAATCAAAAGAAATGAATTGAATTGAATCCAAAAGGAACTAATCGAATCAAATCGAAAAAACTCGAATAGAATCAAATCGAATCAAAAACAATCGAATAGATTCGAATCAAAAAGAATCGAATTGAGGGATCCCTGGGTGGCGCAGCGGTTTAGCGCCTGCCTTTGGCCCAGGGCGCGATCCTGGAGACCCGGGATCGAATCCCACATCGGGCTCCTGGT
Source organism: Canis aureus (assembly GCF_053574225.1). NCBI lineage: Eukaryota > Metazoa > Chordata > Mammalia > Carnivora > Canidae > Canis > Canis aureus. The sequence continues at coordinate 25,119,483 of NC_135648.1, forward strand.
GCATGGAGCCTGCTTCTCCCTCTGCCTGTGTCTCTGCCTCTCTGTCTCTCTCTGTGACTATCATAAAAAAAAGAATCGAATTGAATCGTGTTGAAAAAAATCATAAAGAATCAAATCGAAAAGAATCGAATTCCATGTAACGAAAAGATTCGAATTGAAAAGAATCGAATCGAAACAAAAGAATCGAATCGAATCGACATGAATCAAAAAGAATCGAATCAAAACGAATCGAAAAGAAACAAATCAAGTAGAATGTAAAAGAATCGAATCGAATCCAATCGAAAAAATTCGAATAGAATTGATTCGAAAAGAATCAAAACGAATCGAACCGAAGAGAATCGATTCGAATCAAAATAAAAAGTATCGTATCAAATCGAATCGAAAAGAATCATATCAAATAGAATCGAAAGAATGGAATCAAATCTAAAACAATCGAATCGAATCGAAAAGAATCGCATTGAATGGAATAGAATCGAAAAGAATAGAATAGAATCGAAAGAAATCGAATAGAATCAAATCAAATCAAAAAGAATCGAATTGAATTGATCCTAACCAAAAGAAGCGAAATGAATCGACTCGAACCGAAAAAAACAAATCGAAAAGAATCTAATCTCAACGAAAATCATCGAAATGAATAGAATCGAAAAGAATCGAATTGAATCAAATCGAAAAGAATCGAATGGAATCCAATCGAAAAGAATCAAATTGAGTCGAATCGAAACAAATTGAATCCAATCGAAAAGAATCTAATTGAATCGAATCGAAAAGAATCGAATTCAATCAAAACGAATCGATTCGAATGGAATAGAAAAGAATAGAATAGAATCGAATCGAAAAGAATCAAATCGAATCGAAAAGAATCGAATCAAAACGAATTGAATCGAATCGAAAAGAAACGAATCGAACCGAATCAAAAAGAAAACAATCGAATCGAATCAAATACAAAAGAATCGCTTTGAATAGCATAGAATTGAAAAGAATCGAATCAATCGAATTGAAAACAATCGAATCGAAAAGAATCGAATCAAAAAAAGTCGAATCGAAACGAAAACAATCGAATCGAATCGAATCTAAAAGAATCGTATTGAATTGAATCGAGTCGAAAAGACGCGAATCAAAAAGACTCGAATCGAATTGAAACAAATCGAAAAGAATCTAATAGAAACCACTCGAACAGAATCAAATCGAAATGATTCAAAATGAATCGAATAGAATAGAATCGAAAAAAATCGAAACGAATCGAAACGAAATGAATCGAAGAGAATCGATTAGAATCGAAATGAAAAGAATCGTATTGAATCGAATCGAAAGAATCAAATCAAATCGAATCGAAAGAATTGAATCAAGTCGAAAAGAATCCAATCGAATCGAAAAGAATCGAACTGAATGGAATCAAATCGAAAAGAATCGAATCGAATCGAAAAGAATCGAATCAAATTTAATGGAATCGAAAAGAATCGAATGGAATCGAAAAGAATCGAAATGAAACAAATCAGATCATATGGAAAAGCATCAAATCGAATTGAAAAGAATCGAATCGAATCGAAATGAATCGAATCAAAAAGACTCGAATCGAAAAGAATCGTATTGAAAAGAATCGAATCGAATCGAAAAGACTCGAATCGAATTAAAAATATCAAATCGAATCGAATCGAAAAGAATCGAATTGAAAAGACTCGAATTGAAACGAATCGATTTGAAACGAAAAGAATCGAATCGAATCGAATCGAATTGAAAGAATCGAATTGAATAGAAAAAAATCGAATAGAAAAGAATCGAACCGAAAAGAAAAGAATCAAATTGAATCAGTCGATTAAATTCTAGTCGAATCGAATCAAAAAGAATGAAATCGAGTCGAATCGAATCGAAAAGAATCGAATCGAATCGAAAAGAATCGAATTGTATCTAATCAAAAAGAATCGAATCGTATCGACTCGAATCGAAAAGAATCCAATTGCATCATCGAATGGAAACTAATCCAATTGAATACAATCGAAAAGAATCGAATCGAATCAAATCGAAATCAATCAAATTGAATTGATCGAAAAGAATCGAATTGAATCAAATCGAATCGAAATGAAAAGAATCGAATCGATTCAAATAGAAAAGAATCGAATCGAAAAGAATCAAATCGACACGAAAAGAATCGAATCGAATCAAAAAGTATCGAATTGATTCGAAAACATTCGCATCGAAAAGAATCGAATTGAAATGAATCCGATCGAAATGAAAAGAATCTACTCGATTCGAATCCAAAAGAATCGAATCCAAAAGAATCGAATTGAATTGAATCAAAAGAAATGAATTGAATTGAATCAAAAAGGAACTAATCGCATCAAATCGAAAAAACTCGAATAGAATCAAATCGAATCAAAAAGAATCGAATAGATTCGAATAAAAAAGAATCAAATTGAGGGATCCCTGGGTGGCGCAGCAGTTTAGCGCCTGCCTTTGGCCCAGGGCGCGATCCTGGAGACACGGGATCGAATCCCACATCGGGCTCCTGGTGCATGGAGCCTGCTTCTCCCTCTGCCTGTGTCTCTGCCTATCTGTCTCTCTCTGTGACTATCATAAAAAAAAGAATCGAATTGAATCGTGTTGAAAAAAATCATAAAGAATCAAATCGAAAAGAATCGAATTCCATGTAACGAAAAGATTCGAATTGAAAAGAATCGAATCGAAAGAAAAGAATCGAATCGACATGAATCAAAAAGAATCGAAACAAAATGAATCGAAAAGAAACAAATCAAGTAGAATCTAAAAGAATCGAATCGAATCAAATCGAAAAAATTCAAATAGAATTGAATCGAAAAGAATCAAAACGAATCGAACCGAAGAGAATCGATTCGAATCAAAATAAAAAGTATCGTAACAAATCGAATCGAAAAGAATCATATCAAATAGAATCGAAAGAATGGAATCAAATCTAAAACAATCGAATCGAAAAGAATCGAATTGAACGGAATGGAATCGAAAAGAATCCAATGGAATAGAATCGAAAGAAATCGAATAGAATCAAATCAAACCAAAAAGAATCGAATTGAATTGATCCTAACCAAAAGAAGCGAAATGAATCGACTCGAACCGAAAAAAACAAATCGAAAAGAATCTAATCTCAACGAAAATCATCGAAATGAATAGAATCGAAAAGAATCGAATTGAATCAAATCGAAAAGAATCGAATGGAATCCAATCGAAAAGAATCAAATTGAGTCGAATCGAAACAAATTGAATCCAATCGAAAAGAATCTAATTGAATCGAATCGAAAAGAATCGAATTCAATCAAAACGAATCGATTCGAATGGAATAGAAAAGAATAGAATAGAATCGAATCGAAAAGAATCAAATCGAATCGAAAAGAATCGAATCAAAACGAATTGAATCGAATCGAAAAGAAACGAATCGAACCGAATCAAAAAGAAAACAATCGAATCGAATCAAATACAAAAGAATCGCTTTGAATAGCATAGAATTGAAAAGAATCGAATCAATCGAATTGAAAACAATCGAATCGAAAAGAATCGAATCAAAAAAAGTCGAATCGAAACGAAAACAATCGAATCGAATCGAATCTAAAAGAATCGTATTGAATTGAATCGAGTCGAAAAGACGCGAATCAAAAAGACTCGAATCGAATTGAAACAAATCGAAAAGAATCTAATAGAAACCACTCGAACAGAATCAAATCGAAATGATTCAAAATGAATCGAATAGAATAGAATCGAAAAAAATCGAAACGAATCGAAACGAAATGAATCGAAGAGAATCGATTAGAATCGAAATGAAAAGAATCGTATTGAATCGAATCGAAAGAATCAAATCAAATCGAATCGAAAGAATTGAATCAAGTCGAAAAGAATCCAATCGAATCGAAAAGAATCGAACTGAATGGAATCAAATCGAAAAGAATCGAATCGAATCGAAAAGAATCGAATCAAATTTAATGGAATCGAAAAGAATCGAATGGAATCGAAAAGAATCGAAATGAAACAAATCAGATCATATGGAAAAGCATCAAATCGAATTGAAAAGAATCGAATCGAATCGAAATGAATCGAATCAAAAAGACTCGAATCGAAAAGAATCGTATTGAAAAGAATCGAATCGAATCGAAAAGACTCGAATCGAATTAAAAATATCAAATCGAATCGAATCGAAAAGAATCGAATTGAAAAGACTCGAATTGAAACGAATCGATTTGAAACGAAAAGAATCGAATCGAATCGAATCGAATTGAAAGAATCGAATTGAATAGAAAAAAATCGAATAGAAAAGAATCGAACCGAAAAGAAAAGAATCAAATTGAATCAGTCGATTAAATTCTAGTCGAATCGAATCAAAAAGAATGAAATCGAGTCGAATCGAATCGAAAAGAATCGAATCGAATCGAAAAGAATCGAATTGTATCTAATCAAAAAGAATCGAATCGTATCGACTCGAATCGAAAAGAATCCAATTGCATCATCGAATGGAAACTAATCCAATTGAATACAATCGAAAAGAATCGAATCGAATCAAATCGAAATCAATCAAATTGAATTGATCGAAAAGAATCGAATTGAATCAAATCGAATCGAAATGAAAAGAATCGAATCGATTCAAATAGAAAAGAATCGAATCGAAAAGAATCAAATCGACACGAAAAGAATCGAATCGAATCAAAAAGTATCGAATTGATTCGAAAACATTCGCATCGAAAAGAATCGAATTGAAATGAATCCGATCGAAATGAAAAGAATCTACTCGATTCGAATCCAAAAGAATCGAATCCAAAAGAATCGAATTGAATTGAATCAAAAGAAATGAATTGAATTGAATCAAAAAGGAACTAATCGCATCAAATCGAAAAAACTCGAATAGAATCAAATCGAATCAAAAAGAATCGAATAGATTCGAATAAAAAAGAATCGAATTGAGGGATCCCTGGGTGGCGCAGCGGTTTAGCGCCTGCCTTTGGCCCAGGGCGCGATCCTGGAGACACGGGATCGAATCCCACATCGGGCTCCTGGTGCATGGAGCCTGCTTCTCCCTCTGCCTGTGTCTCTGCCTATCTGTCTCTCTCTGTGACTATCATAAAAAAAAGAATCGAATTGAATCGTGTTGAAAAAAATCATAAAGAATCAAATCGAAAAGAATCGAATTCCATGTAACGAAAAGATTCGAATTGAAAAGAATCGAATCGAAAGAAAAGAATCGAATCGACATGAATCAAAAAGAATCGAAACAAAATGAATCGAAAAGAAACAAATCAAGTAGAATCTAAAAGAATCGAATCGAATCAAATCGAAAAAATTCAAATAGAATTGAATCGAAAAGAATCAAAACGAATCGAACCGAAGAGAATCGATTCGAATCAAAATAAAAAGTATCGTAACAAATCGAATCGAAAAGAATCATATCAAATAGAATCGAAAGAATGGAATCAAATCTAAAACAATCGAATCGAAAAGAATCGAATTGAACGGAATGGAATCGAAAAGAATCCAATGGAATAGAATCGAAAGAAATCGAATAGAATCAAATCAAACCAAAAAGAATCGAATTGAATTGATCCTAACCAAAAGAAGCGAAATGAATCGACTCGAACCGAAAAAAACAAATCGAAAAGAATCTAATCTCAACGAAAATCATCGAAATGAATAGAATCGAAAAGAATCGAATTGAATCAAATCGAAAAGAATCGAATGGAATCCAATCGAAAAGAATCAAATTGAGTCGAATCGAAACAAATTGAATCCAATCGAAAAGAATCTAATTGAATCGAATCGAAAAGAATCGAATTCAATCAAAACGAATCGATTCGAATGGAATAGAAAAGAATAGAATAGAATCGAATCGAAAAGAATCAAATCGAATCGAAAAGAATCGAATCAAAACGAATTGAATCGAATCGAAAAGAAACGAATCGAACCGAATCAAAAAGAAAACAATCGAATCGAATCAAATACAAAAGAATCGCTTTGAATAGCATAGAATTGAAAAGAATCGAATCAATCGAATTGAAAACAATCGAATCGAAAAGAATCGAATCAAAAAAAGTCGAATCGAAACGAAAACAATCGAATCGAATCGAATCTAAAAGAATCGTATTGAATTGAATCGAGTCGAAAAGACGCGAATCAAAAAGACTCGAATCGAATTGAAACAAATCGAAAAGAATCTAATAGAAACCACTCGAACAGAATCAAATCGAAATGATTCAAAATGAATCGAATAGAATAGAATCGAAAAAAATCGAAACGAATCGAAACGAAATGAATCGAAGAGAATCGATTAGAATCGAAATGAAAAGAATCGTATTGAATCGAATCGAAAGAATCAAATCAAATCGAATCGAAAGAATTGAATCAAGTCGAAAAGAATCCAATCGAATCGAAAAGAATCGAACTGAATGGAATCAAATCGAAAAGAATCGAATCGAATCGAAAAGAATCGAATCAAATTTAATGGAATCGAAAAGAATCGAATGGAATCGAAAAGAATCGAAATGAAACAAATCAGATCATATGGAAAAGCATCAAATCGAATTGAAAAGAATCGAATCGAATCGAAATGAATCGAATCAAAAAGACTCGAATCGAAAAGAATCGTATTGAAAAGAATCGAATCGAATCGAAAAGACTCGAATCGAATTAAAAATATCAAATCGAATCGAATCGAAAAGAATCGAATTGAAAAGACTCGAATTGAAACGAATCGATTTGAAACGAAAAGAATCGAATCGAATCGAATCGAATTGAAAGAATCGAATTGAATAGAAAAAAATCGAATAGAAAAGAATCGAACCGAAAAGAAAAGAATCAAATTGAATCAGTCGATTAAATTCTAGTCGAATCGAATCAAAAAGAATGAAATCGAGTCGAATCGAATCGAAAAGAATCGAATCGAATCGAAAAGAATCGAATTGTATCTAATCAAAAAGAATCGAATCGTATCGACTCGAATCGAAAAGAATCCAATTGCATCATCGAATGGAAACTAATCCAATTGAATACAATCGAAAAGAATCGAATCGAATCAAATCGAAATCAATCAAATTGAATTGATCGAAAAGAATCGAATTGAATCAAATCGAATCGAAATGAAAAGAATCGAATCGATTCAAATAGAAAAGAATCGAATCGAAAAGAATCAAATCGACACGAAAAGAATCGAATCGAATCAAAAAGTATCGAATTGATTCGAAAACATTCGCATCGAAAAGAATCGAATTGAAATGAATCCGATCGAAATGAAAAGAATCTACTCGATTCGAATCCAAAAGAATCGAATCCAAAAGAATCGAATTGAATTGAATCAAAAGAAATGAATTGAATTGAATCAAAAAGGAACTAATCGCATCAAATCGAAAAAACTCGAATAGAATCAAATCGAATCAAAAAGAATCGAATAGATTCGAATAAAAAAGAATCGAATTGAGGGATCCCTGGGTGGCGCAGCGGTTTAGCGCCTGCCTTTGGCCCAGGGCGCGATCCTGGAGACACGGGATCGAATCCCACATCGGGCTCCTGGTGCATGGAGCCTGCTTCTCCCTCTGCCTGTGTCTCTGCCTATCTGTCTCTCTCTGTGACTATCATAAAAAAAAGAATCGAATTGAATCGTGTTGAAAAAAATCATAAAGAATCAAATCGAAAAGAATCGAATTCCATGTAACGAAAAGATTCGAATTGAAAAGAATCGAATCGAAAGAAAAGAATCGAATCGACATGAATCAAAAAGAATCGAAACAAAATGAATCGAAAAGAAACAAATCAAGTAGAATCTAAAAGAATCGAATCGAATCAAATCGAAAAAATTCAAATAGAATTGAATCGAAAAGAATCAAAACGAATCGAACCGAAGAGAATCGATTCGAATCAAAATAAAAAGTATCGTAACAAATCGAATCGAAAAGAATCATATCAAATAGAATCGAAAGAATGGAATCAAATCTAAAACAATCGAATCGAAAAGAATCGAATTGAACGGAATGGAATCGAAAAGAATCCAATGGAATAGAATCGAAAGAAATCGAATAGAATCAAATCAAACCAAAAAGAATCGAATTGAATTGATCCTAACCAAAAGAAGCGAAATGAATCGACTCGAACCGAAAAAAACAAATCGAAAAGAATCTAATCTCAACGAAAATCATCGAAATGAATAGAATCGAAAAGAATCGAATTGAATCAAATCGAAAAGAATCGAATGGAATCCAATCGAAAAGAATCAAATTGAGTCGAATCGAAACAAATTGAATCCAATCGAAAAGAATCTAATTGAATCGAATCGAAAAGAATCGAATTCAATCAAAACGAATCGATTCGAATGGAATAGAAAAGAATAGAATAGAATCGAAAAGAATCAAATCGAATCGAAAAGAATCGAATCGAAAAGTATTGAATCGAATCGAAAAGAAACGAATCGACCCGAATCAAAAAGAAAACAATCGAATCGAATCAAATACAAAAGAATTGCTTTGAATAGCATAGAATTGAAAAGAATCGAATCAATCGAATTGAAAACAATCGAATCGAAACGAATCGAATCAAAAAAAGTCGAATCGAAACGAAAACAATCGAATCGAATCGAATCTAAAAGAATCGTATTGAATTGAATCGAGTCGAAAAGACTCGAATCAAAAAGACTCGAATCGAATTGAATCAAATCGAAAAGAATCTAATAGAAACCACTCGAACAGAATCAAATCGAAATGATTCAAAATGAATCGAATAGAATAGAATCGAAAAAAATCGAAACGAATCGAAACGAACCGAAACGAAATGAATCGAAGAGAATCGATTAGAATCGAAATGAAAAGAATCGTATTGAATCGAATCGAAAGAATCAAATCAAATTGAATCGAAAGAATTGAATCAAATCGAAAAGAATCCAATCGAATCGAAAAGAATCGAACTGAATGGAATCAAATCGAAAAGAATCGAATCGAATCGAAAAGAATCGAATCAAATTTAATGGAATCGAAAAGAATCGAATGGAATCGAAAAGAATCGAAATGAAACAAATCAGAACATATGGAAAAGCATCAAATCGAATTGAAAAGAATCGAATCGAATCGAAATGAATCGAATCAAAAAGACTCGAATCGAAAAGAATCGTATTGAAAAGAATCGAATCGAATCGAAAAGACTCGAATCGAATTAAAAATATCAAATCGAATCGAATCGAAAAGAATCGAATTGAAAAGACTCGAATTGAAACGAATCGATTTGAAACGAAAAGAATCGAATCGAATCGAATCGAATTGAAAGAATCGAATTGAATAGAAAAAAATCGAATAGAAAAGAATCGAACCGAAAAGAAAAGAATCAAATTGAATCAGTCGATTAAATTCTAGTCGAATCGAATCAAAAAGAATGAAATCGAGTCGAATCGAATCGAAAAGAATCGAATCGAATCGAAAAGATTCGAATTGTATCTAATCAAAAAGAATCGAATCGTATCGACTCGAATCGAAAAGAATCCAATTGCATCATCGAATGGAAAGTAATCGAATTGAATAGAATAGAAAAGAATCGAATCGAATCAAATCGAAAACAATCAAATTGAATTGATCGAAAAGAATCGAATTGAATCAAATCGAATCGAAATGAAAAGAATCGAATCGATTCAAATGGAAAAGAATCGAATCGAAAAGAATCAAATCGACACGAAAAGAATCGAATCGAATCAAAAAGTATCGAATTGATTCGAAAACATTCGAATCGAAAAGAATCGAATTGAAATGAATCCGATCGAAATGAAAAGAATCTACTCGATTCGAATCCAAAAGAATCGAATCCAAAAGAATCGAATCCAATCCAAAAGAATCGAATTGAATTGAATCAAAAGAAATGAATTGAATTGAATCCAAAAGGAACTAATCGAATCAAATCGAAAAAACTCGAATAGAATCAAATCGAATCAAAAAGAATCGAATAGATTCGAATAAAAAAGAATCGAATTGAGGGATCCCTGGGTGGCGCAGCGGTTTAGCGCCTGCCTTTGGCCCAGGGCGCGATCCTGGAGACACGGGATCGAATCCCACATCGGGCTCCTGGTGCATGGAGCCTGCTTCTCCCTCTGCCTGTGTCTCTGCCTCTCTGTCTCTCTCTGTGACTATCATAAAAAAAAGAATCGAATTGAATCGTGTTGAAAAAAATCATAAAGAATCAAATCGAAAAGAATCGAATTCCATGTAACGAAAAGATTCGAATTGAAAAGAATCGAATCGAAACAAAAGAATCGAATCGAATCGACATGAATCAAAAAGAATCGAATCAAAACGAATCGAAAAGAAACAAATCAAGTAGAATCTAAAAGAATCGAATCGAATCCAATCGAAAAAATTCGAATAGAATTGATTCGAAAAGAATCAAAACGAATCGAACCGAAGAGAATCGATTCGAATCAAAATAAAAAGTATCGTATCAAATCGAATCGAAAAGAATCATATCAAATAGAATCGAAAGAATGGAATCAAATCTAAAACAATCGAATCGAATCGAAAAGAATCGCATTGAATGGAATAGAATCGAAAAGAATAGAATAGAATCGAAAGAAATCGAATAGAATCAAATCAAATCAAAAAGAATCGAATTGAATTGATCCTAACCAAAAGAAGCGAAATGAATCGACTCGAACCGAAAAAAAACAAATCGAAAAGAATCTAATCTCAACGAAAATCATCGAAATGAATAGAATCGAAAAGAATCGAATTGAATCAAATCGAAAAGAATCGAATGGAATCCAATCGAAAAGAATCAAATTGAGTCGAATCGAAACAAATTGAATCCAATCGAAAAGAATCTAATTGAATCGAATCGAAAAGATTCGAATTCAATCAAAACGAATCGATTCGAATGGAATAGAAAAGAATAGAATAGAATCGAATCGAAAAGAATCAAATCGAATCGAAAAGAATCGAATCAAAAAGAATTGAATCGAATCGAAAAGAAAGGAATCGAACCGAATCAAAAAGAAAACAATCGAATCGAAACAAATACAAAAGAATCGCTTTGAATAGCATAGAATTGAAAAGAATCGAATCAATCGAATTGAAAACAATCGAATCGAAAAGAATCGAATCAAAAAAAGTCGAATCGAAACGAAAACAATCGAATCGAATCGAATCTAAAAGAATCGTATTGAATTGAATCGAGTCGAAAAGACTCGAATCAAAAAGACTCGAATCGAATTGAATCAAATCGAAAAGAATCTAATAGAAACCACTCGAACAGAATCAAATCGAAATGATTCAAATGAATCGAATAGAATAGAATCGAAAAAAATCGAATAGAATCGAAACGAACCGAAACGAAATGAATCGAAGAGAATCGATTAGAATCGAAATGAAAAGAATCGTATTGAATCGAATCGAAAAGAATCAAATCAAATCGAATCGAAAGAATTGAATCAAATCGAAAAGAATCCAATCGAATCGAAAAGAATCGAACTGAATGGAATCAAATCGAAAAGAATCAAATCGAATCGAAAAGAATCGAATCAAATTTAATGGAATCGAAAAGAATCGAATGGAATCGTAAAGAATCAAAATGAAACAAATCACATCAAATGGAAAAGCATCAAATCGAATTGAAAAGAATCGAATCGAATCGAAATGAATCGAATCAAAAAGACTCGAATCGAAAAGAATCGAATCGAATCGAAAAGACTCGAATCGAATTAAAAATATCAAATCGAATCGAATCGAAAGAATCGAATTGAAAAGACTCGAATTGAAACGAATCGATTTGAAACGAAAAGAAACGAATCTAATCGAATCGAATTGAAAGAATCGAATTGAATAGAAAATAATCGAATAGAAAAGAATCGAACCGAAAAGTAAAGAATCAAATTGAATCAGTCGATTAAATTCTAGTCGAATCGAATCAAAAAGCATGAAATCGAGTCGAATCGAATCGAAAAGAATCGAATCGAATCGAAAAGATTCGAATTGTATCTAATCAAAAAGAATCGAATCGTATCGACTCGAATCGAAAAGAATCCAATTGCATCATCGAATGGAAAGTAATCGAATTGAATAGAATAGAAAAGAATCGAATCGAATCAAATCGAAAACAATCAAATTGAATTGATCGAAAAGAATCTAATTGAATCAAATCGAATCGAAATGAAAAGAATCGAATCGATTCAAATAGAAAAGAATCGAATCGAAAAGAATCAAATCGACACGAAAAGAATCGAATCGAATCAAAAAGTATCGAATTGATTCGAAAACATTCGAATCGAAAAGAATCGAATTGAAATGAATCCGATCGAAATGAAAAGAATCTACTCGATTCGAATCCAGAAGAATCGAATCCAAAAGAATCGAATCGAATCCAAAAGAATCGAATTGATTTGAATCAAAAGAAGTGAATTGAATTGAATCCAAAAGGAACTAATCGAATCAAATCGAAAAAACTCGAATAGAATCAAATCGAATCAAAAAGAATCGAATAGATTCGAATCAAAAAGAATCGAATTGAGGGATCCCTGGGTGGCGCAGCGGTTTAGCGCCTGCCTTTGGCCCAGGGCGCGATCCTGGAGACCCGGGATCGAATCCCACATCGGGCTCCTGGTGCATGGAGCCTGCTTCTCCCTCTGCCTGTGTCTCTGCCTCTCTGTCTCTCTCTGTGACTATCATAAAAAAAAGAATCGAATTGAATCGTGTTGAAAAAAATCATAAAGAATCAAATCGAAAAGAATCGAATTCCATGTAACGAAAAGATTCGAATTGAAAAGAATCGAATCGAAACAAAAGAATCGAATCGAATCGACATGAATCAAAAAGAATCGAATCAAAACGAATCGAAAAGAAACAAATCAAGTAGAATGTAAAAGAATCGAATCGAATCCAATCGAAAAAATTCGAATAGAATTGAATCGAAAAGAATCAAAACGAATCGAACCGAAGAGAATCGATTCGAATCAAAATAAAAAGTATCGTATCAAATCGAATCGAAAAGAATCATATCAAATAGAATCGAAAGAATGGAATCAAATCTAAAACAATCGAATGGAATCGAAAAGAATCGCATTGAATGGAATAGAATCGAAAAGAATAGAATAGAATCGAAAGAAATCGAATAGAATCAAATCAAATCAAAAAGAATCGAATTGAATTGATCCTAACCAAAAGAAGCGAAATGAATCGACTCGAACCGAAAAAAACAAATCGAAAAGAATCTAATCTCAACGAAAATCATCGAAATGAATAGAATCGAAAAGAATCGAATTGAATCAAATCGAAAAGAATCGAATGGAATCCAATCGAAAAGAATCAAATTGAGTCGAATCGAAACAAATTGAATCCAATCGAAAAGAATCTAATTGAATCGAATCGAAAAGAATCGAATTCAATCAAAACGAATCGATTCGAATGGAATAGAAAAGAATAGAATAGAATCGAATCGAAAAGAATCAAATCGAATCGAAAAGAATCGAATCAAAACTAATTGAATCGAATCGAAAAGAAACGAATCGAACCGAATCAAAAAGAAAACAATCGAATCGAATCAAATACAAAAGAATCGCTTTGAATAGCATAGAATTGAAAAGAATCGAATCAATCGAATTGAAAACAATCGAATCGAAAAGAATCGAATCAAAAAAAGTCGAATCGAAACGAAAACAATCGAATCGAATCGAATCTAAAAGAATCGTATTGAATTGAATCGAGTCGAAAAGACGCGAATCAAAAAGACTCGAATCGAATTGAAACAAATCGAAAAGAATCTAATAGAAACCACTCGAACAGAATCAAATCGAAATGATTCAAAATGAATCGAATAGAATAGAATCGAAAAAAATCGAAACGAATCGAAACGAAATGAATCGAAGAGAATCGATTAGAATCGAAATGAAAAGAATCGTATTGAATCGAATCGAAAGAATCAAATCAAATCGAATCGAAAGAATTGAATCAAGTCGAAAAGAATCCAATCGAATCGAAAAGAATCGAACTGAATGGAATCAAATCGAAAAGAATCGAATCGAATCGAAAAGAATCGAATCAAATTTAATGGAATCGAAAAGAATCGAATGGAATCGAAAAGAATCGAAATGAAACAAATCAGATCATATGGAAAAGCATCAAATCGAATTGAAAAGAATCGAATCGAATCGAAATGAATCGAATCAAAAAGACTCGAATCGAAAAGAATCGTATTGAAAAGAATCGAATCGAATCGAAAAGACTCGAATCGAATTAAAAATATCAAATCGAATCGAATCGAAAAGAATCGAATTGAAAAGACTCGAATTGAAACGAATCGATTTGAAACGAAAAGAATCGAATCGAATCGAATCGAATTGAAAGAATCGAATTGAATAGAAAAAAATCGAATAGAAAAGAATCGAACCGAAAAGAAAAGAATCAAATTGAATCAGTCGATTAAATTCTAGTCGAATCGAATCAAAAAGAATGAAATCGAGTCGAATCGAATCGAAAAGAATCGAATCGAATCGAAAAGAATCGAATTGTATCTAATCAAAAAGAATCGAATCGTATCGACTCGAATCGAAAAGAATCCAATTGCATCATCGAATGGAAACTAATCCAATTGAATACAATCGAAAAGAATCGAATCGAATCAAATCGAAATCAATCAAATTGAATTGATCGAAAAGAATCGAATTGAATCAAATCGAATCGAAATGAAAAGAATCGAATCGATTCAAATAGAAAAGAATCGAATCGAAAAGAATCAAATCGACACGAAAAGAATCGAATCGAATCAAAAAGTATCGAATTGATTCGAAAACATTCGCATCGAAAAGAATCGAATTGAAATGAATCCGATCGAAATGAAAAGAATCTACTCGATTCGAATCCAAAAGAATCGAATCCAAAAGAATCGAATTGAATTGAATCAAAAGAAATGAATTGAATTGAATCAAAAAGGAACTAATCGCATCAAATCGAAAAAACTCGAATAGAATCAAATCGAATCAAAAAGAATCGAATAGATTCGAATAAAAAAGAATCGAATTGAGGGATCCCTGGGTGGCGCAGCGGTTTAGCGCCTGCCTTTGGCCCAGGGCGCGATCCTGGAGACACGGGATCGAATCCCACATCGGGCTCCTGGTGCATGGAGCCTGCTTCTCCCTCTGCCTGTGTCTCTGCCTATCTGTCTCTCTCTGTGACTATCATAAAAAAAAGAATCGAATTGAATCGTGTTGAAAAAAATCATAAAGAATCAAATCGAAAAGAATCGAATTCCATGTAACGAAAAGATTCGAATTGAAAAGAATCGAATCGAAAGAAAAGAATCGAATCGACATGAATCAAAAAGAATCGAAACAAAATGAATCGAAAAGAAACAAATCAAGTAGAATCTAAAAGAATCGAATCGAATCAAATCGAAAAAATTCAAATAGAATTGAATCGAAAAGAATCAAAACGAATCGAACCGAAGAGAATCGATTCGAATCAAAATAAAAAGTATCGTAACAAATCGAATCGAAAAGAATCATATCAAATAGAATCGAAAGAATGGAATCAAATCTAAAACAATCGAATCGAAAAGAATCGAATTGAACGGAATGGAATCGAAAAGAATCCAATGGAATAGAATCGAAAGAAATCGAATAGAATCAAATCAAACCAAAAAGAATCGAATTGAATTGATCCTAACCAAAAGAAGCGAAATGAATCGACTCGAACCGAAAAAAACAAATCGAAAAGAATCTAATCTCAACGAAAATCATCGAAATGAATAGAATCGAAAAGAATCGAATTGAATCAAATCGAAAAGAATCGAATGGAATCCAATCGAAAAGAATCAAATTGAGTCGAATCGAAACAAATTGAATCCAATCGAAAAGAATCTAATTGAATCGAATCGAAAAGAATCGAATTCAATCAAAACGAATCGATTCGAATGGAATAGAAAAGAATAGAATAGAATCGAAAAGAATCAAATCGAATCGAAAAGAATCGAATCGAAAAGTATTGAATCGAATCGAAAAGAAACGAATCGACCCGAATCAAAAAGAAAACAATCGAATCGAATCAAATACAAAAGAATTGCTTTGAATAGCATAGAATTGAAAAGAATCGAATCAATCGAATTGAAAACAATCGAATCGAAACGAATCGAATCAAAAAAAGTCGAATCGAAACGAAAACAATCGAATCGAATCGAATCTAAAAGAATCGTATTGAATTGAATCGAGTCGAAAAGACTCGAATCAAAAAGACTCGAATCGAATTGAATCAAATCGAAAAGAATCTAATAGAAACCACTCTAACAGAATCAAATCGAAATGATTCAAAATGAATCGAATAGAATAGAATCGAAAAAAATCGAAACGAATCGAAACGAACCGAAACGAAATGAATCGAAGAGAATCGATTAGAATCGAAATGAAAAGAATCGTATTGAATCGAATCGAAAGAATCAAATCAAATTGAATCGAAAGAATTGAATCAAATCGAAAAGAATCCAATCGAATCGAAAAGAATCGAACTGAATGGAATCAAATCGAAAAGAATCGAATCGAATCGAAAAGAATCGAATCAAATTTAATGGAATCGAAAAGAATCGAATGGAATCGAAAAGAATCGAAATGAAACAAATCAGAACATATGGAAAAGCATCAAATCGAATTGAAAAGAATCGAATCGAATCGAAATGAATCGAATCAAAAAGACTCGAATCGAAAAGAATCGTATTGAAAAGAATCGAATCGAATCGAAAAGACTCGAATCGAATTAAAAATATCAAATCGAATCGAATCGGAAAGAATCGAATTGAAAAGACTCGAATTGAAACGAATCGATTTGAAACGAAAAGAATCCAATCCAATCGAATCGAATTGAAAGAATCGAATTGAATAGAAAAAAATCGAATAGAAAAGAATCGAACCGAAAAGAAAAGAATCAAATTGAATCAGTCGATTAAATTCTAGTCGAATCGAATCAAAAAGAATGAAATCGAGTCGAATCGAATCGAAAAGAATCGAATCGAATCGAAAAGATTCGAATTGTATCTAATCAAAAAGAATCGAATCGTATCGACTCGAATCGAAAAGAATCCAATTGCATCATCGAATGGAAAGTAATCGAATTGAATAGAATAGAAAAGAATCGAATCGAATCAAATCGAAAACAATCAAATTGAATTGATCGGAAAGAATCTAATTGAATCAAATCGAATCGAAATGAAAAGAATCGAATCGATTCAAATAGAAAAGAATCGAATCGAAAAGAATCAAATCGACACGAAAAGAATCGAATCGAATCAAAAAGTATCGAATTGATTCGAAAACATTCGCATCGAAAAGAATCGAATTGAAATGAATCCGATCGAAATGAAAAGAATCTACTCGATTCGAATCCAAAAGAATCGAATCCAAAAGAATCGAATCCAATCCAAAAGAATCGAATTGAATTGAATCAAAAGAAATGAATTGAATTGAATCCAAAAGGAACTAATCGAATCAAATCGAAAAAACTCGAATAGAATCAAATCGAATCAAAAACAATCGAATAGATTCGAATCAAAAAGAATCGAATTGAGGGATCCCTGGGTGGCGCAGCGGTTTAGCGCCTGCCTTTGGCCCAGGGCGCGATCCTGGAGACCCGGGATCGAATCCCACATCGGGCTCCTGGTGCATGGAGCCTGCTTCTCCCTCTGCCTGTGTCTCTGCCTCTCTGTCTCTCTCTGTGACTATCATAAAAAAAAGAATCGAATTGAATCGTGTTGAAAAAAATCATAAAGAATCAAATCGAAAAGAATCGAATTCCATGTAACGAAAAGATTCGAATTGAAAAGAATCGAATCGAAACAAAAGAATCGAATCGAATCGACATGAATCAAAAAGAATCGAATCAAAACGAATCGAAAAGAAACAAATCAAGTAGAATGTAAAAGAATCGAATCGAATCCAATCGAAAAAATTCGAATAGAATTGATTCGAAAAGAATCAAAACGAATCGAACCGAAGAGAATCGATTCGAATCAAAATAAAAAGTATCGTATCAAATCGAATCGAAAAGAATCATATCAAATAGAATCGAAAGAATGGAATCAAATCTAAAACAATCGAATCGAATCGAAAAGAATCGCATTGAATGGAATAGAATCGAAAAGAATAGAATAGAATCGAAAGAAATCGAATAGAATCAAATCAAATCAAAAAGAATCGAATTGAATTGATCCTAACCAAAAGAAGCGAAATGAATCGACTCGAACCGAAAAAAACAAATCGAAAAGAATCTAATCTCAACGAAAATCATCGAAATGAATAGAATCGAAAAGAATCGAATTGAATCAAATCGAAAAGAATCGAATGGAATCCAATCGAAAAGAATCAAATTGAGTCGAATCGAAACAAATTGAATCCAATCGAAAAGAATCTAATTGAATCGAATCGAAAAGAATCGAATTCAATCAAAACGAATCGATTCGAATGGAATAGAAAAGAATAGAATAGAATCGAATCGAAAAGAATCAAATCGAATCGAAAAGAATCGAATCAAAACTAATTGAATCGAATCGAAAAGAAACGAATCGAACCGAATCAAAAAGAAAACAATCGAATCGAATCAAATACAAAAGAATCGCTTTGAATAGCATAGAATTGAAAAGAATCGAATCAATCGAATTGAAAACAATCGAATCGAAAAGAATCGAATCAAAAAAAGTCGAATCGAAACGAAAACAATCGAATCGAATCGAATCTAAAAGAATCGTATTGAATTGAATCGAGTCGAAAAGACGCGAATCAAAAAGACTCGAATCGAATTGAAACAAATCGAAAAGAATCTAATAGAAACCACTCGAACAGAATCAAATCGAAATGATTCAAAATGAATCGAATAGAATAGAATCGAAAAAAATCGAAACGAATCGAAACGAAATGAATCGAAGAGAATCGATTAGAATCGAAATGAAAAGAATCGTATTGAATCGAATCGAAAGAATCAAATCAAATCGAATCGAAAGAATTGAATCAAGTCGAAAAGAATCCAATCGAATCGAAAAGAATCGAACTGAATGGAATCAAATCGAAAAGAATCGAATCGAATCGAAAAGAATCGAATCAAATTTAATGGAATCGAAAAGAATCGAATGGAATCGAAAAGAATCGAAATGAAACAAATCAGATCATATGGAAAAGCATCAAATCGAATTGAAAAGAATCGAATCGAATCGAAATGAATCGAATCAAAAAGACTCGAATCGAAAAGAATCGTATTGAAAAGAATCGAATCGAATCGAAAAGACTCGAATCGAATTAAAAATATCAAATCGAATCGAATCGAAAAGAATCGAATTGAAAAGACTCGAATTGAAACGAATCGATTTGAAACGAAAAGAATCGAATCGAATCGAATCGAATTGAAAGAATCGAATTGAATAGAAAAAAATCGAATAGAAAAGAATCGAACCGAAAAGAAAAGAATCAAATTGAATCAGTCGATTAAATTCTAGTCGAATCGAATCAAAAAGAATGAAATCGAGTCGAATCGAATCGAAAAGAATCGAATCGAATCGAAAAGAATCGAATTGTATCTAATCAAAAAGAATCGAATCGTATCGACTCGAATCGAAAAGAATCCAATTGCATCATCGAATGGAAACTAATCCAATTGAATACAATCGAAAAGAATCGAATCGAATCAAATCGAAATCAATCAAATTGAATTGATCGAAAAGAATCGAATTGAATCAAATCGAATCGAAATGAAAAGAATCGAATCGATTCAAATAGAAAAGAATCGAATCGAAAAGAATCAAATCGACACGAAAAGAATCGAATCGAATCAAAAAGTATCGAATTGATTCGAAAACATTCGCATCGAAAAGAATCGAATTGAAATGAATCCGATCGAAATGAAAAGAATCTACTCGATTCGAATCCAAAAGAATCGAATCCAAAAGAATCGAATTGAATTGAATCAAAAGAAATGAATTGAATTGAATCAAAAAGGAACTAATCGCATCAAATCGAAAAAACTCGAATAGAATCAAATCGAATCAAAAAGAATCGAATAGATTCGAATCAAAAAGAATCGAATTGAGGGATCCCTGGGTGGCGCAGCGGTTTAGCGCCTGCCTTTGGCCCAGGGCGCGATCCTGGAGACACGGGATCGAATCCCACATCGGGCTCCTGGTGCATGGAGCCTGCTTCTCCCTCTGCCTGTGTCTCTGCCTATCTGTCTCTCTCTGTGACTATCATAAAAAAAAGAATCGAATTGAATCGTGTTGAAAAAAATCATAAAGAATCAAATCGAAAAGAATCGAATTCCATGTAACGAAAAGATTCGAATTGAAAAGAATCGAATCGAAAGAAAAGAATCGAATCGACATGAATCAAAAAGAATCGAAACAAAATGAATCGAAAAGAAACAAATCAAGTAGAATCTAAAAGAATCGAATCGAATCAAATCGAAAAAATTCAAATAGAATTGAATCGAAAAGAATCAAAACGAATCGAACCGAAGAGAATCGATTCGAATCAAAATAAAAAGTATCGTAACAAATCGAATCGAAAAGAATCATATCAAATAGAATCGAAAGAATGGAATCAAATCTAAAACAATCGAATCGAAAAGAATCGAATTGAACGGAATGGAATCGAAAAGAATCCAATGGAATAGAATCGAAAGAAATCGAATAGAATCAAATCAAACCAAAAAGAATCGAATTGAATTGATCCTAACCAAAAGAAGCGAAATGAATCGACTCGAACCGAAAAAAACAAATCGAAAAGAATCTAATCTCAACGAAAATCATCGAAATGAATAGAATCGAAAAGAATCGAATTGAATCAAATCGAAAAGAATCGAATGGAATCCAATCGAAAAGAATCAAATTGAGTCGAATCGAAACAAATTGAATCCAATCGAAAAGAATCTAATTGAATCGAATCGAAAAGAATCGAATTCAATCAAAACGAATCGATTCGAATGGAATAGAAAAGAATAGAATAGAATCGAAAAGAATCAAATCGAATCGAAAAGAATCGAATCGAAAAGTATTGAATCGAATCGAAAAGAAACGAATCGACCCGAATCAAAAAGAAAACAATCGAATCGAATCAAATACAAAAGAATTGCTTTGAATAGCATAGAATTGAAAAGAATCGAATCAATCGAATTGAAAACAATCGAATCGAAACGAATCGAATCAAAAAAAGTCGAATCGAAACGAAAACAATCGAATCGAATCGAATCTAAAAGAATCGTATTGAATTGAATCGAGTCGAAAAGACTCGAATCAAAAAGACTCGAAACGAATTGAATCAAATCGAAAAGAATCTAATAGAAACCACTCTAACAGAATCAAATCGAAATGATTCAAAATGAATCGAATAGAATAGAATCGAAAAAAATCGAAACGAATCGAAACGAACCGAAACGAAATGAATCGAAGAGAATCGATTAGAATCGAAATGAAAAGAATCGTATTGAATCGAATCGAAAGAATCAAATCAAATTGAATCGAAAGAATTGAATCAAATCGAAAAGAATCCAATCGAATCGAAAAGAATCGAACTGAATGGAATCAAATCGAAAAGAATCGAATCGAATCGAAAAGAATCGAATCAAATTTAATGGAATCGAAAAGAATCGAATGGAATCGAAAAGAATCGAAATGAAACAAATCAGAACATATGGAAAAGCATCAAATCGAATTGAAAAGAATCGAATCGAATCGAAATGAATCGAATCAAAAAGACTCGAATCGAAAAGAATCGTATTGAAAAGAATCGAATCGAATCGAAAAGACTCGAATCGAATTAAAAATATCAAATCGAATCGAATCGGAAAGAATCGAATTGAAAAGACTCGAATTGAAACGAATCGATTTGAAACGAAAAGAATCCAATCCAATCGAATCGAATTGAAAGAATCGAATTGAATAGAAAAAAATCGAATAGAAAAGAATCGAACCGAAAAGAAAAGAATCAAATTGAATCAGTCGATTAAATTCTAGTCGAATCGAATCAAAAAGAATGAAATCGAGTCGAATCGAATCGAAAAGAATCGAATCGAATCGAAAAGATTCGAATTGTATCTAATCAAAAAGAATCGAATCGTATCGACTCGAATCGAAAAGAATCCAATTGCATCATCGAATGGAAAGTAATCGAATTGAATAGAATAGAAAAGAATCGAATCGAATCAAATCGAAAACAATCAAATTGAATTGATCGGAAAGAATCTAATTGAATCAAATCGAATCGAAATGAAAAGAATCGAATCGATTCAAATAGAAAAGAATCGAATCGAAAAGAATCAAATCGACACGAAAAGAATCGAATCGAATCAAAAAGTATCGAATTGATTCGAAAACATTCGCATCGAAAAGAATCGAATTGAAATGAATCCGATCGAAATGAAAAGAATCTACTCGATTCGAATCCAAAAGAATCGAATCCAAAAGAATCGAATCCAATCCAAAAGAATCGAATTGAATTGAATCAAAAGAAATGAATTGAATTGAATCCAAAAGGAACTAATCGAATCAAATCGAAAAAACTCGAATAGAATCAAATCGAATCAAAAACAATCGAATAGATTCGAATCAAAAAGAATCGAATTGAGGGATCCCTGGGTGGCGCAGCGGTTTAGCGCCTGCCTTTGGCCCAGGGCGCGATCCTGGAGACCCGGGATCGAATCCCACATCGGGCTCCTGGTGCATGGAGCCTGCTTCTCCCTCTGCCTGTGTCTCTGCCTCTCTGTCTCTCTCTGTGACTATCATAAAAAAAAGAATCGAATTGAATCGTGTTGAAAAAAATCATAAAGAATCAAATCGAAAAGAATCGAATTCCATGTAACGAAAAGATTCGAATTGAAAAGAATCGAATCGAAACAAAAGAATCGAATCGAATCGACATGAATCAAAAAGAATCGAATCAAAACGAATCGAAAAGAAACAAATCAAGTAGAATGTAAAAGAATCGAATCGAATCCAATCGAAAAAATTCGAATAGAATTGATTCGAAAAGAATCAAAACGAATCGAACCGAAGAGAATCGATTCGAATCAAAATAAAAAGTATCGTATCAAATCGAATCGAAAAGAATCATATCAAATAGAATCGAAAGAATGGAATCAAATCTAAAACAATCGAATCGAATCGAAAAGAATCGCATTGAATGGAATAGAATCGAAAAGAATAGAATAGAATCGAAAGAAATCGAATAGAATCAAATCAAATCAAAAAGAATCGAATTGAATTGATCCTAACCAAAAGAAGCGAAATGAATCGACTCGAACCGAAAAAAACAAATCGAAAGAATCTAATCTCAACGAAAATCATCGAAATGAATAGAATCGAAAAGAATCGAATTGAATCAAATCGAAAAGAATCGAATGGAATCCAATCGAAAAGAATCAAATTGAGTCAAATCGAAACAAATTGAATCCAATCGAAAAGAATCTAATTGAATCGAATCGAAAAGAATCGAATTCAATCAAAACGAATCGATTCGAATGGAATAGAAAAGAATAGAATAGAATCGAATCGAAAAGAATCAAATCGAATCGAAAAGAATCGAATCAAAAAGAATTGAATCGAATCGAAAAGAAAGGAATCGAACCGAATCAAAAAGAAAACAATCGAATCGAAACAAATACAAAAGAATCGCTTTGAATAGCATAGAATTGAAAAGAATCGAATCAATCGAATTGAAAACAATCGAATCGAAAAGAATCGAATCAAAAAAAGTCGAATCGAAACGAAAACAATCGAATCGAATCGAATCTAAAAGAATCGTATTGAATTGAATCGAGTCGAAAAGACTCGAATCAAAAAGACTCGAATCGAATTGAATCAAATCGAAAAGAATCTAATAGAAACCACTCGAACAGAATCAAATCGAAATGATTCAAATGAATCGAATAGAATAGAATCGAAAAAAATCGAATAGAATCGAAACGAACCGAAACGAAATGAATCGAAGAGAATCGATTAGAATCGAAATGAAAAGAATCGTATTGAATCGAATCGAAAAGAATCAAATCAAATCGAATCGAAAGAATTGAATCAAATCGAAAAGAATCCAATCGAATCGAAAAGAATCGAACTGAATGGAATCAAATCGAAAAGAATCGAATCGAATCGAAAAGAATCGAATCAAATTTAATGGAATCGAAAAGAATCGAATGGAATCGAAAAGAATCAAAATGAAACAAATCACATCAAATGGAAAAGCATCAAATCGAATTGAAAAGAATCGAATCGAATCGAAATGAATCGAATCAAAAAGACTCGAATCGAAAAGAATCGAATCGAATCGAAAAGACTCGAATCGAATTAAAAATATCAAATCGAATCGAATCGAAAGAATCGAATTGAAAAGACTCGAATTGAAACGAATCGATTTGAAACGAAAAGAAACGAATCTAATCGAATCGAATTGAAAGAATCGAATTGAATAGAAAATAATCGAATAGAAAAGAATCGAACCGAAAAGTAAAGAATCAAATTGAATCAGTCGATTAAATTCTAGTCGAATCGAATCAAAAAGCATGAAATCGAGTCGAATCGAATCGAAAAGAATCGAATCGAATCGAAAAGATTCGAATTGTATCTAATCAAAAAGAATCGAATCGTATCGACTCGAATCGAAAAGAATCCAATTGCATCATCGAATGGAAAGTAATCGAATTGAATAGAATAGAAAAGAATCGAATCGAATCAAATCGAAAACAATCAAATTGAATTGATCGGAAAGAATCTAATTGAATCAAATCGAATCGAAATGAAAAGAATCGAATCGATTCAAATAGAAAAGAATCGAATCGAAAAGAATCAAATCGACACGAAAAGAATCGAATCGAATCAAAAAGTATCAAATTGATTCGAAAACATTCGCATCGAAAAGAATCGAATTGAAATGAATCCGATCGAAATGAAAAGAATCTACTCGATTCGAATCCAAAAGAATCGAATCCAAAAGAATCGAATCCAATCCAAAAGAATCGAATTGAATTGAATCAAAAGAAATGAATTGAATTGAATCCAAAAGGAACTAATCGAATCAAATCGAAAAAACTCGAATAGAATCAAATCGAATCAAAAACAATCGAATAGATTCGAATCAAAAAGAATCGAATTGAGGGATCCCTGGGTGGCGCAGCGGTTTAGCGCCTGCCTTTGGCCCAGGGCGCGATCCTGGAGACCCGGGATCGAATCCCACATCGGGCTCCTGGTGCATGGAGCCTGCTTCTCCCTCTGCCTGTGTCTCTGCCTCTCTGTCTCTCTCTGTGACTATCATAAAAAAAAGAATCGAATTGAATCGTGTTGAAAAAAATCATAAAGAATCAAATCGAAAAGAATCGAATTCCATGTAACGAAAAGATTCGAATTGAAAAGAATCGAATCGAAACAAAAGAATCGAATCGAATCGACATGAATCAAAAAGAATCGAATCAAAACGAATCGAAAAGAAACAAATCAAGTAGAATGTAAAAGAATCGAATCGAATCCAATCGAAAAAATTCGAATAGAATTGATTCGAAAAGAATCAAAACGAATCGAACCGAAGAGAATCGATTCGAATCAAAATAAAAAGTATCGTATCAAATCGAATCGAAAAGAATCATATCAAATAGAATCGAAAGAATGGAATCAAATCTAAAACAATCGAATGGAATCGAAAAGAATCGCATTGAATGGAATAGAATCGAAAAGAATAGAATAGAATCGAAAGAAATCGAATAGAATCAAATCAAATCAAAAAGAATCGAATTGAATTGATCCTAACCAAAAGAAGCGAAATGAATCGACTCGAACCGAAAAAAACAAATCGAAAAGAATCTAATCTCAACGAAAATCATCGAAATGAATAGAATCGAAAAGAATCGAATTGAATCAAATCGAAAAGAATCGAATGGAATCCAATCGAAAAGAATCAAATTGAGTCGAATCGAAACAAATTGAATCCAATCGAAAAGAATCTAATTGAATCGAATCGAAAAGAATCGAATTCAATCAAAACGAATCGATTCGAATGGAATAGAAAAGAATAGAATAGAATCGAATCGAAAAGAATCAAATCGAATCGAAAAGAATCGAATCAAAACGAATTGAATCGAATCGAAAAGAAACGAATCGAACCGAATCAAAAAGAAAACAATCGAATCGAATCAAATACAAAAGAATCGCTTTGAATAGCATAGAATTGAAAAGAATCGAATCAATCGAATTGAAAACAATCGAATCGAAAAGAATCGAATCAAAAAAAGTCGAATCGAAACGAAAACAATCGAATCGAATCGAATCTAAAAGAATCGTATTGAATTGAATCGAGTCGAAAAGACGCGAATCAAAAAGACTCGAATCGAATTGAAACAAATCGAAAAGAATCTAATAGAAACCACTCGAACAGAATCAAATCGAAATGATTCAAAATGAATCGAATAGAATAGAATCGAAAAAAATCGAAACGAATCGAAACGAAATGAATCGAAGAGAATCGATTAGAATCGAAATGAAAAGAATCGTATTGAATCGAATCGAAAGAATCAAATCAAATCGAATCGAAAGAATTGAATCAAGTCGAAAAGAATCCAATCGAATCGAAAAGAATCGAACTGAATGGAATCAAATCGAAAAGAATCGAATCGAATCGAAAAGAATCGAATCAAATTTAATGGAATCGAAAAGAATCGAATGGAATCGAAAAGAATCGAAATGAAACAAATCAGATCATATGGAAAAGCATCAAATCGAATTGAAAAGAATCGAATCGAATCGAAATGAATCGAATCAAAAAGACTCGAATCGAAAAGAATCGTATTGAAAAGAATCGAATCGAATCGAAAAGACTCGAATCGAATTAAAAATATCAAATCGAATCGAATCGAAAAGAATCGAATTGAAAAGACTCGAATTGAAACGAATCGATTTGAAACGAAAAGAATCGAATCGAATCGAATCGAATTGAAAGAATCGAATTGAATAGAAAAAAATCGAATAGAAAAGAATCGAACCGAAAAGAAAAGAATCAAATTGAATCAGTCGATTAAATTCTAGTCGAATCGAATCAAAAAGAATGAAATCGAGTCGAATCGAATCGAAAAGAATCGAATCGAATCGAAAAGAATCGAATTGTATCTAATCAAAAAGAATCGAATCGTATCGACTCGAATCGAAAAGAATCCAATTGCATCATCGAATGGAAACTAATCCAATTGAATACAATCGAAAAGAATCGAATCGAATCAAATCGAAATCAATCAAATTGAATTGATCGAAAAGAATCGAATTGAATCAAATCGAATCGAAATGAAAAGAATCGAATCGATTCAAATAGAAAAGAATCGAATCGAAAAGAATCAAATCGACACGAAAAGAATCGAATCGAATCAAAAAGTATCGAATTGATTCGAAAACATTCGCATCGAAAAGAATCGAATTGAAATGAATCCGATCGAAATGAAAAGAATCTACTCGATTCGAATCCAAAAGAATCGAATCCAAAAGAATCGAATTGAATTGAATCAAAAGAAATGAATTGAATTGAATCAAAAAGGAACTAATCGCATCAAATCGAAAAAACTCGAATAGAATCAAATCGAATCAAAAAGAATCGAATAGATTCGAATAAAAAAGAATCAAATTGAGGGATCCCTGGGTGGCGCAGCAGTTTAGCGCCTGCCTTTGGCCCAGGGCGCGATCCTGGAGACACGGGATCGAATCCCACATCGGGCTCCTGGTGCATGGAGCCTGCTTCTCCCTCTGCCTGTGTCTCTGCCTATCTGTCTCTCTCTGTGACTATCATAAAAAAAAGAATCGAATTGAATCGTGTTGAAAAAAATCATAAAGAATCAAATCGAAAAGAATCGAATTCCATGTAACGAAAAGATTCGAATTGAAAAGAATCGAATCGAAAGAAAAGAATCGAATCGACATGAATCAAAAAGAATCGAAACAAAATGAATCGAAAAGAAACAAATCAAGTAGAATCTAAAAGAATCGAATCGAATCAAATCGAAAAAATTCAAATAGAATTGAATCGAAAAGAATCAAAACGAATCGAACCGAAGAGAATCGATTCGAATCAAAATAAAAAGTATCGTAACAAATCGAATCGAAAAGAATCATATCAAATAGAATCGAAAGAATGGAATCAAATCTAAAACAATCGAATCGAAAAGAATCGAATTGAACGGAATGGAATCGAAAAGAATCCAATGGAATAGAATCGAAAGAAATCGAATAGAATCAAATCAAACCAAAAAGAATCGAATTGAATTGATCCTAACCAAAAGAAGCGAAATGAATCGACTCGAACCGAAAAAAACAAATCGAAAAGAATCTAATCTCAACGAAAATCATCGAAATGAATAGAATCGAAAAGAATCGAATTGAATCAAATCGAAAAGAATCGAATGGAATCCAATCGAAAAGAATCAAATTGAGTCGAATCGAAACAAATTGAATCCAATCGAAAAGAATCTAATTGAATCGAATCGAAAAGAATCGAATTCAATCAAAACGAATCGATTCGAATGGAATAGAAAAGAATAGAATAGAATCGAATCGAAAAGAATCAAATCGAATCGAAAAGAATCGAATCAAAACGAATTGAATCGAATCGAAAAGAAACGAATCGAACCGAATCAAAAAGAAAACAATCGAATCGAATCAAATACAAAAGAATCGCTTTGAATAGCATAGAATTGAAAAGAATCGAATCAATCGAATTGAAAACAATCGAATCGAAAAGAATCGAATCAAAAAAAGTCGAATCGAAACGAAAACAATCGAATCGAATCGAATCTAAAAGAATCGTATTGAATTGAATCGAGTCGAAAAGACGCGAATCAAAAAGACTCGAATCGAATTGAAACAAATCGAAAAGAATCTAATAGAAACCACTCGAACAGAATCAAATCGAAATGATTCAAAATGAATCGAATAGAATAGAATCGAAAAAAATCGAAACGAATCGAAACGAAATGAATCGAAGAGAATCGATTAGAATCGAAATGAAAAGAATCGTATTGAATCGAATCGAAAGAATCAAATCAAATCGAATCGAAAGAATTGAATCAAGTCGAAAAGAATCCAATCGAATCGAAAAGAATCGAACTGAATGGAATCAAATCGAAAAGAATCGAATCGAATCGAAAAGAATCGAATCAAATTTAATGGAATCGAAAAGAATCGAATGGAATCGAAAAGAATCGAAATGAAACAAATCAGATCATATGGAAAAGCATCAAATCGAATTGAAAAGAATCGAATCGAATCGAAATGAATCGAATCAAAAAGACTCGAATCGAAAAGAATCGTATTGAAAAGAATCGAATCGAATCGAAAAGACTCGAATCGAATTAAAAATATCAAATCGAATCGAATCGAAAAGAATCGAATTGAAAAGACTCGAATTGAAACGAATCGATTTGAAACGAAAAGAATCGAATCGAATCGAATCGAATTGAAAGAATCGAATTGAATAGAAAAAAATCGAATAGAAAAGAATCGAACCGAAAAGAAAAGAATCAAATTGAATCAGTCGATTAAATTCTAGTCGAATCGAATCAAAAAGAATGAAATCGAGTCGAATCGAATCGAAAAGAATCGAATCGAATCGAAAAGAATCGAATTGTATCTAATCAAAAAGAATCGAATCGTATCGACTCGAATCGAAAAGAATCCAATTGCATCATCGAATGGAAACTAATCCAATTGAATACAATCGAAAAGAATCGAATCGAATCAAATCGAAATCAATCAAATTGAATTGATCGAAAAGAATCGAATTGAATCAAATCGAATCGAAATGAAAAGAATCGAATCGATTCAAATAGAAAAGAATCGAATCGAAAAGAATCAAATCGACACGAAAAGAATCGAATCGAATCAAAAAGTATCGAATTGATTCGAAAACATTCGCATCGAAAAGAATCGAATTGAAATGAATCCGATCGAAATGAAAAGAATCTACTCGATTCGAATCCAAAAGAATCGAATCCAAAAGAATCGAATTGAATTGAATCAAAAGAAATGAATTGAATTGAATCAAAAAGGAACTAATCGCATCAAATCGAAAAAACTCGAATAGAATCAAATCGAATCAAAAAGAATCGAATAGATTCGAATAAAAAAGAATCGAATTGAGGGATCCCTGGGTGGCGCAGCAGTTTAGCGCCTGCCTTTGGCCCAGGGCGCGATCCTGGAGACACGGGATCGAATCCCACATCGGGCTCCTGGTGCATGGAGCCTGCTTCTCCCTCTGCCTGTGTCTCTGCCTATCTGTCTCTCTCTGTGACTATCATAAAAAAAAGAATCGAATTGAATCGTGTTGAAAAAAATCATAAAGAATCAAATCGAAAAGAATCGAATTCCATGTAACGAAAAGATTCGAATTGAAAAGAATCGAATCGAAAGAAAAGAATCGAATCGACATGAATCAAAAAGAATCGAAACAAAATGAATCGAAAAGAAACAAATCAAGTAGAATCTAAAAGAATCGAATCGAATCAAATCGAAAAAATTCAAATAGAATTGAATCGAAAAGAATCAAAACGAATCGAACCGAAGAGAATCGATTCGAATCAAAATAAAAAGTATCGTAACAAATCGAATCGAAAAGAATCATATCAAATAGAATCGAAAGAATGGAATCAAATCTAAAACAATCGAATCGAAAAGAATCGAATTGAACGGAATGGAATCGAAAAGAATCCAATGGAATAGAATCGAAAGAAATCGAATAGAATCAAATCAAACCAAAAAGAATCGAATTGAATTGATCCTAACCAAAAGAAGCGAAATGAATCGACTCGAACCGAAAAAAACAAATCGAAAAGAATCTAATCTCAACGAAAATCATCGAAATGAATAGAATCGAAAAGAATCGAATTGAATCAAATCGAAAAGAATCGAATGGAATCCAATCGAAAAGAATCAAATTGAGTCGAATCGAAACAAATTGAATCCAATCGAAAAGAATCTAATTGAATCGAATCGAAAAGAATCGAATTCAATCAAAACGAATCGATTCGAATGGAATAGAAAAGAATAGAATAGAATCGAAAAGAATCAAATCGAATCGAAAAGAATCGAATCGAAAAGTATTGAATCGAATCGAAAAGAAACGAATCGACCCGAATCAAAAAGAAAACAATCGAATCGAATCAAATACAAAAGAATTGCTTTGAATAGCATAGAATTGAAAAGAATCGAATCAATCGAATTGAAAACAATCGAATCGAAACGAATCGAATCAAAAAAAGTCGAATCGAAACGAAAACAATCGAATCGAATCGAATCTAAAAGAATCGTATTGAATTGAATCGAGTCGAAAAGACTCGAATCAAAAAGACTCGAATCGAATTGAATCAAATCGAAAAGAATCTAATAGAAACCACTCTAACAGAATCAAATCGAAATGATTCAAAATGAATCGAATAGAATAGAATCGAAAAAAATCGAAACGAATCGAAACGAACCGAAACGAAATGAATCGAAGAGAATCGATTAGAATCGAAATGAAAAGAATCGTATTGAATCGAATCGAAAGAATCAAATCAAATTGAATCGAAAGAATTGAATCAAATCGAAAAGAATCCAATCGAATCGAAAAGAATCGAACTGAATGGAATCAAATCGAAAAGAATCGAATCGAATCGAAAAGAATCGAATCAAATTTAATGGAATCGAAAAGAATCGAATGGAATCGAAAAGAATCGAAATGAAACAAATCAGAACATATGGAAAAGCATCAAATCGAATTGAAAAGAATCGAATCGAATCGAAATGAATCGAATCAAAAAGACTCGAATCGAAAAGAATCGTATTGAAAAGAATCGAATCGAATCGAAAAGACTCGAATCGAATTAAAAATATCAAATCGAATCGAATCGGAAAGAATCGAATTGAAAAGACTCGAATTGAAACGAATCGATTTGAAACGAAAAGAATCCAATCCAATCGAATCGAATTGAAAGAATCGAATTGAATAGAAAAAAATCGAATAGAAAAGAATCGAACCGAAAAGAAAAGAATCAAATTGAATCAGTCGATTAAATTCTAGTCGAATCGAATCAAAAAGAATGAAATCGAGTCGAATCGAATCGAAAAGAATCGAATCGAATCGAAAAGATTCGAATTGTATCTAATCAAAAAGAATCGAATCGTATCGACTCGAATCGAAAAGAATCCAATTGCATCATCGAATGGAAAGTAATCGAATTGAATAGAATAGAAAAGAATCGAATCGAATCAAATCGAAAACAATCAAATTGAATTGATCGGAAAGAATCTAATTGAATCAAATCGAATCGAAATGAAAAGAATCGAATCGATTCAAATAGAAAAGAATCGAATCGAAAAGAATCAAATCGACACGAAAAGAATCGAATCGAATCAAAAAGTATCGAATTGATTCGAAAACATTCGCATCGAAAAGAATCGAATTGAAATGAATCCGATCGAAATGAAAAGAATCTACTCGATTCGAATCCAAAAGAATCGAATCCAAAAGAATCGAATCCAATCCAAAAGAATCGAATTGAATTGAATCAAAAGAAATGAATTGAATTGAATCCAAAAGGAACTAATCGAATCAAATCGAAAAAACTCGAATAGAATCAAATCGAATCAAAAACAATCGAATAGATTCGAATCAAAAAGAATCGAATTGAGGGATCCCTGGGTGGCGCAGCGGTTTAGCGCCTGCCTTTGGCCCAGGGCGCGATCCTGGAGACCCGGGATCGAATCCCACATCGGGCTCCTGGTGCATGGAGCCTGCTTCTCCCTCTGCCTGTGTCTCTGCCTCTCTGTCTCTCTCTGTGACTATCATAAAAAAAAGAATCGAATTGAATCGTGTTGAAAAAAATCATAAAGAATCAAATCGAAAAGAATCGAATTCCATGTAACGAAAAGATTCGAATTGAAAAGAATCGAATCGAAACAAAAGAATCGAATCGAATCGACATGAATCAAAAAGAATCGAATCAAAACGAATCGAAAAGAAACAAATCAAGTAGAATGTAAAAGAATCGAATCGAATCCAATCGAAAAAATTCGAATAGAATTGATTCGAAAAGAATCAAAACGAATCGAACCGAAGAGAATCGATTCGAATCAAAATAAAAAGTATCGTATCAAATCGAATCGAAAAGAATCATATCAAATAGAATCGAAAGAATGGAATCAAATCTAAAACAATCGAATCGAATCGAAAAGAATCGCATTGAATGGAATAGAATCGAAAAGAATAGAATAGAATCGAAAGAAATCGAATAGAACCAAATCAAATCAAAAAGAATCGAATTGAATTGATCCTAACCAAAAGAAGCGAAATGAATCGACTCGAACCGAAAAAAACAAATCGAAAGAATCTAATCTCAACGAAAATCATCGAAATGAATAGAATCGAAAAGAATCGAATTGAATCAAATCGAAAAGAATCGAATGGAATCCAATCGAAAAGAATCAAATTGAGTCAAATCGAAACAAATTGAATCCAATCGAAAAGAATCTAATTGAATCGAATCGAAAAGAATCGAATTCAATCAAAACGAATCGATTCGAATGGAATAGAAAAGAATAGAATAGAATCGAATCGAAAAGAATCAAATCGAATCGAAAAGAATCGAATCAAAAAGAATTGAATCGAATCGAAAAGAAAGGAATCGAACCGAATCAAAAAGAAAACAATCGAATCGAAACAAATACAAAAGAATCGCTTTGAATAGCATAGAATTGAAAAGAATCGAATCAATCGAATTGAAAACAATCGAATCGAAAAGAATCGAATCAAAAAAAGTCGAATCGAAACGAAAACAATCGAATCGAATCGAATCTAAAAGAATCGTATTGAATTGAATCGAGTCGAAAAGACTCGAATCAAAAAGACTCGAATCGAATTGAATCAAATCGAAAAGAATCTAATAGAAACCACTCGAACAGAATCAAATCGAAATGAATCAAATGAATCGAATAGAATAGAATCGAAAAAAATCGAATAGAATCGAAACGAACCGAAACGAAATGAATCGAAGAGAATCGATTAGAATCGAAATGAAAAGAATCGTATTGAATCGAATCGAAAAGAATCAAATCAAATCGAATCGAAAGAATTGAATCAAATCGAAAAGAATCCAATCGAATCGAAAAGAATCGAACTGAATGGAATCAAATCGAAAAGAATCGAATCGAATCGAAAAGAATCGAATCAAATTTAATGGAATCGAAAAGAATCGAATGGAATCGAAAAGAATCAAAATGAAACAAATCACATCAAATGGAAAAGCATCAAATCGAATTGAAAAGAATCGAATCGAATCGAAATGAATCGAATCAAAAAGACTCGAATCGAAAAGAATCGAATCGAATCGAAAAGACTCGAATCGAATTAAAAATATCAAATCGAATCGAATCGAAAGAATCGAATTGAAAAGACTCGAATTGAAACGAATCGATTTGAAACGAAAAGAAACGAATCTAATCGAATCGAATTGAAAGAATCGAATTGAATAGAAAATAATCGAATAGAAAAGAATCGAACCGAAAAGTAAAGAATCAAATTGAATCAGTCGATTAAATTCTAGTCGAATCGAATCAAAAAGCATGAAATCGAGTCGAATCGAATCGAAAAGAATCGAATCAAATCGAAAAGATTCGAATTGTATCTAATCAAAAAGAATCGAATCGTATCGACTCGAATCGAAAAGAATCCAATTGCATCATCGAATGGAAAGTAATCGAATTGAATAGAATAGAAAAGAATCGAATCGAATCAAATCGAAAACAATCAAATTGAATTGATCGGAAAGAATCTAATTGAATCAAATCGAATCGAAATGAAAAGAATCGAATCGATTCAAATAGAAAAGAATCGAATCGAAAAGAATCAAATCGACACGAAAAGAATCGAATCGAATCAAAAAGTATCGAATTGATTCGAAAACATTCGCATCGAAAAGAATCGAATTGAAATGAATCCGATCGAAATGAAAAGAATCTACTCGATTCGAATCCAAAAGAATCGAATCCAAAAGAATCGAATCCAATCCAAAAGAATCGAATTGAATTGAATCAAAAGAAATGAATTGAATTGAATCCAAAAGGAACTAATCGAATCAAATCGAAAAAACTCGAATAGAATCAAATCGAATCAAAAACAATCGAATAGATTCGAATCAAAAAGAATCGAATTGAGGGATCCCTGGGTGGCGCAGCGGTTTAGCGCCTGCCTTTGGCCCAGGGCGCGATCCTGGAGACCCGGGATCGAATCCCACATCGGGCTCCTGGTGCATGGAGCCTGCTTCTCCCTCTGCCTGTGTCTCTGCCTCTCTGTCTCTCTCTGTGACTATCATAAAAAAAAGAATCGAATTGAATCGTGTTGAAAAAAATCATAAAGAATCAAATCGAAAAGAATCGAATTCCATGTAACGAAAAGATTCGAATTGAAAAGAATCGAATCGAAACAAAAGAATCGAATCGAATCGACATGAATCAAAAAGAATCGAATCAAAACGAATCGAAAAGAAACAAATCAAGTAGAATCTAAAAGAATCGAATCGAATCCAATCGAAAAAATTCGAATAGAATTGAATCGAAAAGAATCAAAACGTATCGAACCGAAGAGAATCGATTCGAATCAAAATAAAAAGTATCGTATCAAATCGAATCGAAAAGAATCATATCAAATAGAATCGAAAGAATGGAATCAAATCTAAAACAATCGAATCGAATCGAAAAGAATCGCATTGAATGGAATAGAATCGAAAAGAATAGAATAGAATCGAAAGAAATCGAATAGAATCAAATCAAATCAAAAAGAATCGAATTGAATTGATCCTAACCAAAAGAAGCGAAATGAATCGACTCGAACCGAAAAAAACAAATCGAAAAGAATCTAATCTCAACGAAAATCATCGAAATGAATAGAATCGAAAAGAATCGAATTGAATCAAATCGAAAAGAATCGAATGGAATCCAATCGAAAAGAATCAAATTGAGTCGAATCGAAACAAATTGAATCCAATCGAAAAGAATCTAATTGAATCGAATCGAAAAGAATCGAATTCAATCAAAACGAATCGATTCGAATGGAATAGAAAAGAATAGAATAGAATCGAATCGAAAAGAATCAAATCGAATCGAAAAGAATCGAATCAAAACGAATTGAATCGAATCGAAAAGAAACGAATCGAACCGAATCAAAAAGAAAACAATCGAATCGAATCAAATACAAAAGAATCGCTTTGAATAGCATAGAATTGAAAAGAATCGAATCAATCGAATTGAAAACAATCGAATCGAAAAGAATCGAATCAAAAAAAGTCGAATCGAAACGAAAACAATCGAATCGAATCGAATCTAAAAGAATCGTATTGAATTGAATCGAGTCGAAAAGACGCGAATCAAAAAGACTCGAATCGAATTGAAACAAATCGAAAAGAATCTAATAGAAACCACTCGAACAGAATCAAATCGAAATGATTCAAAATGAATCGAATAGAATAGAATCGAAAAAAATCGAAACGAATCGAAACGAAATGAATCGAAGAGAATCGATTAGAATCGAAATGAAAAGAATCGTATTGAATCGAATCGAAAGAATCAAATCAAATCGAATCGAAAGAATTGAATCAAGTCGAAAAGAATCCAATCGAATCGAAAAGAATCGAACTGAATGGAATCAAATCGAAAAGAATCGAATCGAATCGAAAAGAATCGAATCAAATTTAATGGAATCGAAAAGAATCGAATGGAATCGAAAAGAATCGAAATGAAACAAATCAGATCATATGGAAAAGCATCAAATCGAATTGAAAAGAATCGAATCGAATCGAAATGAATCGAATCAAAAAGACTCGAATCGAAAAGAATCGTATTGAAAAGAATCGAATCGAATCGAAAAGACTCGAATCGAATTAAAAATATCAAATCGAATCGAATCGAAAAGAATCGAATTGAAAAGACTCGAATTGAAACGAATCGATTTGAAACGAAAAGAATCGAATCGAATCGAATCGAATTGAAAGAATCGAATTGAATAGAAAAAAATCGAATAGAAAAGAATCGAACCGAAAAGAAAAGAATCAAATTGAATCAGTCGATTAAATTCTAGTCGAATCGAATCAAAAAGAATGAAATCGAGTCGAATCGAATCGAAAAGAATCGAATCGAATCGAAAAGAATCGAATTGTATCTAATCAAAAAGAATCGAATCGTATCGACTCGAATCGAAAAGAATCCAATTGCATCATCGAATGGAAACTAATCCAATTGAATACAATCGAAAAGAATCGAATCGAATCAAATCGAAATCAATCAAATTGAATTGATCGAAAAGAATCGAATTGAATCAAATCGAATCGAAATGAAAAGAATCGAATCGATTCAAATAGAAAAGAATCGAATCGAAAAGAATCAAATCGACACGAAAAGAATCGAATCGAATCAAAAAGTATCGAATTGATTCGAAAACATTCGCATCGAAAAGAATCGAATTGAAATGAATCCGATCGAAATGAAAAGAATCTACTCGATTCGAATCCAAAAGAATCGAATCCAAAAGAATCGAATTGAATTGAATCAAAAGAAATGAATTGAATTGAATCAAAAAGGAACTAATCGCATCAAATCGAAAAAACTCGAATAGAATCAAATCGAATCAAAAAGAATCGAATAGATTCGAATAAAAAAGAATCGAATTGAGGGATCCCTGGGTGGCGCAGCGGTTTAGCGCCTGCCTTTGGCCCAGGGCACGATCCTGGAGACACGGGATCGAATCCCACATCGGGCTCCTGGTGCATGGAGCCTGCTTCTCCCTCTGCCTGTGTCTCTGCCTATCTGTCTCTCTCTGTGACTATCATAAAAAAAAGAATCGAATTGAATCGTGTTGAAAAAAATCATAAAGAATCAAATCGAAAAGAATCGAATTCCATGTAACGAAAAGATTCGAATTGAAAAGAATCGAATCGAAAGAAAAGAATCGAATCGACATGAATCAAAAAGAATCGAAACAAAATGAATCGAAAAGAAACAAATCAAGTAGAATCTAAAAGAATCGAATCGAATCAAATCGAAAAAATTCAAATAGAATTGAATCGAAAAGAATCAAAAC
The DNA here is from genome assembly GCF_053574225.1 of Canis aureus. NCBI lineage: Eukaryota > Metazoa > Chordata > Mammalia > Carnivora > Canidae > Canis > Canis aureus. The sequence continues at coordinate 25,157,524 of NC_135648.1, forward strand.
GAATCGAACCGAAGAGAATCGATTCGAATCAAAATAAAAAGTATCGTAACAAATCGAATCGAAAAGAATCATATCAAATAGAATCGAAAGAATGGAATCAAATCTAAAACAATCGACTCGAAAAGAATCGAATTGAACGGAATGGAATCGAAAAGAATCCAATGGAATAGAATCGAAAGAAATCGAATAGAATCAAATCAAACCAAAAAGAATCGAATTGAATTGATCCTAACCAAAAGAAGCGAAATGAATCGACTCGAACCGAAAAAAACAAATCGAAAAGAATCTAATCTCAACGAAAATCATCGAAATGAATAGAATCGAAAAGAATCGAATTGAATCAAATCGAAAAGAATCGAATGGAATCCAATCGAAAAGAATCAAATTGAGTCGAATCGAAACAAATTGAATCCAATCGAAAAGAATCTAATTGAATCGAATCGAAAAGAATCGAATTCAATCAAAACGAATCGATTCGAATGGAATAGAAAAGAATAGAATAGAATCGAAAAGAATCAAATCGAATCGAAAAGAATCGAATCGAAAAGTATTGAATCGAATCGAAAAGAAACGAATCGACCCGAATCAAAAAGAAAACAATCGAATCGAATCAAATACAAAAGAATTGCTTTGAATAGCATAGAATTGAAAAGAATCGAATCAATCGAATTGAAAACAATCGAATCGAAAAGAATCGAATCAAAAAAAGTCGAATCGAAACGAAAACAATCGAATCGAATCGAATCTAAAAGAATCGTATTGAATTGAATCGAGTCGAAAAGACTCGAATCAAAAAGACTCGAATCGAATTGAATCAAATCGAAAAGAATCTAATAGAAACCACTCTAACAGAATCAAATCGAAATGATTCAAAATGAATCGAATAGAATAGAATCGAAAAAAATCGAAACGAATCGAAACGAACCGAAACGAAATGAATCGAAGAGAATCGATTAGAATCGAAATGAAAAGAATCGTATTGAATCGAATCGAAAGAATCAAATCAAATCGAATCGAAAGAATTGAATCAAATCGAAAAGAATCCAATCGAATCGAAAAGAATCGAACTGAATGGAATCAAATCGAAAAGAATCGAATCGAATCGAAAAGAATCGAATCAAATTTAATGGAATCGAAAAGAATCGAATGGAATCGAAAAGAATCGAAATGAAACAAATCAGAACATATGGAAAAGCATCAAATCGAATTGAAAAGAATCGAATCGAATCGAAATGAATCGAATCAAAAAGACTCGAATCGAAAAGAATCGTATTGAAAAGAATCGAATCGAATCGAAAAGACTCGAATCGAATTAAAAATATCAAATCGAATCGAATCGGAAAGAATCGAATTGAAAAGACTCGAATTGAAACGAATCGATTTGAAACGAAAAGAATCCAATCCAATCGAATCGAATTGAAAGAATCGAATTGAATAGAAAAAAATCGAATAGAAAAGAATCGAACCGAAAAGAAAAGAATCAAATCGAATCAGTCGATTAAATTCTAGTCGAATCGAATCAAAAAGAATGAAATCGAGTCGAATCGAATCGAAAAGAATCGAATCGAATCGAAAAGATTCGAATTGTATCTAATCAAAAAGAATCGAATCGTATCGACTCGAATCGAAAAGAATCCAATTGCATCATCGAATGGAAAGTAATCGAATTGAATAGAATAGAAAAGAATCGAATCGAATCAAATCGAAAACAATCAAATTGAATTGATCGGAAAGAATCTAATTGAATCAAATCGAATCGAAATGAAAAGAATCGAATCGATTCAAATAGAAAAGAATCGAATCGAAAAGAATCAAATCGACACGAAAAGAATCGAATCGAATCAAAAAGTATCGAATTGATTCGAAAACATTCGCATCGAAAAGAATCGAATTGAAATGAATCCGATCGAAATGAAAAGAATCTACTCGATTCGAATCCAAAAGAATCGAATCCAAAAGAATCGAATCCAATCCAAAAGAATCGAATTGAATTGAATCAAAAGAAATGAATTGAATTGAATCCAAAAGGAACTAATCGAATCAAATCGAAAAAACTCGAATAGAATCAAATCGAATCAAAAACAATCGAATAGATTCGAATCAAAAAGAATCGAATTGAGGGATCCCTGGGTGGCGCAGCGGTTTAGCGCCTGCCTTTGGCCCAGGGCGCGATCCTGGAGACCCGGGATCGAATCCCACATCGGGCTCCTGGTGCATGGAGCCTGCTTCTCCCTCTGCCTGTGTCTCTGCCTCTCTGTCTCTCTCTGTGACTATCATAAAAAAAAGAATCGAATTGAATCGTGTTGAAAAAAATCATAAAGAATCAAATCGAAAAGAATCGAATTCCATGTAACGAAAAGATTCGAATTGAAAAGAATCGAATCGAAACAAAAGAATCGAATCGAATCGACATGAATCAAAAAGAATCGAATCAAAACGAATCGAAAAGAAACAAATCAAGTAGAATGTAAAAGAATCGAATCGAATCCAATCAAAAAAATTCGAATAGAATTGATTCGAAAAGAATCAAAACGAATCGAACCGAAGAGAATCGATTCGAATCAAAATAAAAAGTATCGTATCAAATCGAATCGAAAAGAATCATATCAAATAGAATCGAAAGAATGGAATCAAATCTAAAACAATCGAATCGAATCGAAAAGAATCGCATTGAATGGAATAGAATCGAAAAGAATAGAATAGAATCGAAAGAAATCGAATAGAATCAAATCAAATCAAAAAGAATCGAATTGAATTGATCCTAACCAAAAGAAGCGAAATGAATCGACTCGAACCGAAAAAAACAAATCGAAAAGAATCTAATCTCAACGAAAATCATCGAAATGAATAGAATCGAAAAGAATCGAATTGAATCAAATCGAAAAGAATCGAATGGAATCCAATCGAAAAGAATCAAATTGAGTCGAATCGAAACAAATTGAATCCAATCGAAAAGAATCTAATTGAATCGAATCGAAAAGAATCGAATTCAATCAAAACGAATCGATTCGAATGGAATAGAAAAGAATAGAATAGAATCGAATCGAAAAGAATCAAATCGAATCGAAAAGAATCGAATCAAAACGAATTGAATCGAATCGAAAAGAAACGAATCGAACCGAATCAAAAAGAAAACAATCGAATCGAATCAAATACAAAAGAATCGCTTTGAATAGCATAGAATTGAAAAGAATCGAATCAATCGAATTGAAAACAATCGAATCGAAAAGAATCGAATCAAAAAAAGTCGAATCGAAACGAAAACAATCGAATCGAATCGAATCTAAAAGAATCGTATTGAATTGAATCGAGTCGAAAAGACGCGAATCAAAAAGACTCGAATCGAATTGAAACAAATCGAAAAGAATCTAATAGAAACCACTCGAACAGAATCAAATCGAAATGATTCAAAATGAATCGAATAGAATAGAATCGAAAAAAATCGAAACGAATCGAAACGAAATGAATCGAAGAGAATCGATTAGAATCGAAATGAAAAGAATCGTATTGAATCGAATCGAAAGAATCAAATCAAATCGAATCGAAAGAATTGAATCAAGTCGAAAAGAATCCAATCGAATCGAAAAGAATCGAACTGAATGGAATCAAATCGAAAAGAATCGAATCGAATCGAAAAGAATCGAATCAAATTTAATGGAATCGAAAAGAATCGAATGGAATCGAAAAGAATCGAAATGAAACAAATCAGATCATATGGAAAAGCATCAAATCGAATTGAAAAGAATCGAATCGAATCGAAATGAATCGAATCAAAAAGACTCGAATCGAAAAGAATCGTATTGAAAAGAATCGAATCGAATCGAAAAGACTCGAATCGAATTAAAAATATCAAATCGAATCGAATCGAAAAGAATCGAATTGAAAAGACTCGAATTGAAACGAATCGATTTGAAACGAAAAGAATCGAATCGAATCGAATCGAATTGAAAGAATCGAATTGAATAGAAAAAAATCGAATAGAAAAGAATCGAACCGAAAAGAAAAGAATCAAATTGAATCAGTCGATTAAATTCTAGTCGAATCGAATCAAAAAGAATGAAATCGAGTCGAATCGAATCGAAAAGAATCGAATCGAATCGAAAAGAATCGAATTGTATCTAATCAAAAAGAATCGAATCGTATCGACTCGAATCGAAAAGAATCCAATTGCATCATCGAATGGAAACTAATCCAATTGAATACAATCGAAAAGAATCGAATCGAATCAAATCGAAATCAATCAAATTGAATTGATCGAAAAGAATCGAATTGAATCAAATCGAATCGAAATGAAAAGAATCGAATCGATTCAAATAGAAAAGAATCGAATCGAAAAGAATCAAATCGACACGAAAAGAATCGAATCGAATCAAAAAGTATCGAATTGATTCGAAAACATTCGCATCGAAAAGAATCGAATTGAAATGAATCCGATCGAAATGAAAAGAATCTACTCGATTCGAATCCAAAAGAATCGAATCCAAAAGAATCGAATTGAATTGAATCAAAAGAAATGAATTGAATTGAATCAAAAAGGAACTAATCGCATCAAATCGAAAAAACTCGAATAGAATCAAATCGAATCAAAAAGAATCGAATAGATTCGAATCAAAAAGAATCGAATTGAGGGATCCCTGGGTGGCGCAGCGGTTTAGCGCCTGCCTTTGGCCCAGGGCACGATCCTGGAGACACGGGATCGAATCCCACATCGGGCTCCTGGTGCATGGAGCCTGCTTCTCCCTCTGCCTGTGTCTCTGCCTCTCTGTCTCTCTCTGTGACTATCATAAAAAAAAGAATCGAATTGAATCGTGTTGAAAAAAATCATAAAGAATCAAATCGAAAAGAATCGAATTCCATGTAACGAAAAGATTCGAATTGAAAAGAATCGAATCGAAACAAAAGAATCGAATCGAATCGACATGAATCAAAAAGAATCGAATCAAAACGAATCGAAAAGAAACAAATCAAGTAGAATCTAAAAGAATCGAATCGAATCCAATCGAAAAAATTCGAATAGAATTGATTCGAAAAGAATCAAAACGAATCGAACCGAAGAGAATCGATTCGAATCAAAATAAAAAGTATCGTATCAAATCGAATCGAAAAGAATCATATCAAATAGAATCGAAAGAATGGAATCAAATCTAAAACAATCGAATCGAATCGAAAAGAATCGCATTGAATGGAATAGAATCGAAAAGAATAGAATAGAATCGAAAGAAATCGAATAGAATCAAATCAAATCAAAAAGAATCGAATTGAATTGATCCTAACCAAAAGAAGCGAAATGAATCGACTCGAACCGAAAAAAACAAATCGAAAAGAATCTAATCTCAACGAAAATCATCGAAATGAATAGAATCGAAAAGAATCGAATTGAATCAAATCGAAAAGAATCGAATGGAATCCAATCGAAAAGAATCAAATTGAGTCGAATCGAAACAAATTGAATCCAATCGAAAAGAATCTAATTGAATCGAATCGAAAAGATTCGAATTCAATCAAAACGAATCGATTCGAATGGAATAGAAAAGAATAGAATAGAATCGAATCGAAAAGAATCAAATCGAATCGAAAAGAATCGAATCAAAAAGAATTGAATCGAATCGAAAAGAAAGGAATCGAACCGAATCAAAAAGAAAACAATCGAATCGAAACAAATACAAAAGAATCGCTTTGAATAGCATAGAATTGAAAAGAATCGAATCAATCGAATTGAAAACAATCGAATCGAAAAGAATCGAATCAAAAAAAGTCGAATCGAAACGAAAACAATCGAATCGAATCGAATCTAAAAGAATCGTATTGAATTGAATCGAGTCGAAAAGACTCGAATCAAAAAGACTCGAATCGAATTGAATCAAATCGAAAAGAATCTAATAGAAACCACTCGAACAGAATCAAATCGAAATGATTCAAATGAATCGAAGAGAATAGAATCGAAAAAAATCGAATAGAATCGAAACGAACCGAAACGAAATGAATCGAAGAGAATCGATTAGAATCGAAATGAAAAGAATCGTATTGAATCGAATCGAAAAGAATCAAATCAAATCGAATCGAAAGAATTGAATCAAATCGAAAAGAATCCAATCGAATCGAAAAGAATCGAACTGAATGGAATCAAATCGAAAAGAATCAAATCGAATCGAAAAGAATCGAATCAAATTTAATGGAATCGAAAAGAATCGAATGGAATCGTAAAGAATCAAAATGAAACAAATCACATCAAATGGAAAAGCATCAAATCGAATTGAAAAGAATCGAATCGAATCGAAATGAATCGAATCAAAAAGACTCGAATCGAAAAGAATCGAATCGAATCGAAAAGACTCGAATCGAATTAAAAATATCAAATCGAATCGAATCGAAAGAATCGAATTGAAAAGACTCGAATTGAAACGAATCGATTTGAAACGAAAAGAAACGAATCTAATCGAATCGAATTGAAAGAATCGAATTGAATAGAAAATAATCGAATAGAAAAGAATCGAACCGAAAAGTAAAGAATCAAATTGAATCAGTCGATTAAATTCTAGTCGAATCGAATCAAAAAGCATGAAATCGAGTCGAATCGAATCGAAAAGAATCGAATCGAATCGAAAAGATTCGAATTGTATCTAATCAAAAAGAATCGAATCGTATCGACTCGAATCGAAAAGAATCCAATTGCATCATCGAATGGAAAGTAATCGAATTGAATAGAATAGAAAAGAATCGAATCGAATCAAATCGAAAACAATCAAATTGAATTGATCGAAAAGAATCTAATTGAATCAAATCGAATCGAAATGAAAAGAATCGAATCGATTCAAATAGAAAAGAATCGAATCGAAAAGAATCAAATCGACACGAAAAGAATCGAATCGAATCAAAAAGTATCGAATTGATTCGAAAACATTCGAATCGAAAAGAATCGAATTGAAATGAATCCGATCGAAATGAAAAGAATCTACTCGATTCGAATCCAGAAGAATCGAATCCAAAAGAATCGAATCGAATCCAAAAGAATCGAATTGATTTGAATCAAAAGAAGTGAATTGAATTGAATCCAAAAGGAACCAATCGAATCAAATCGAAAAAACTCGAATAGAATCAAATCGAATCAAAAAGAATCGAATAGATTCGAATCAAAAAGAATCGAATTGAGGGATCCCTGGGTGGCGCAGCGGTTTAGCGCCTGCCTTTGGCCCAGGGCGCGATCCTGGAGACCCGGGATCGAATCCCACATCGGGCTCCTGGTGCATGGAGCCTGCTTCTCCCTCTGCCTGTGTCTCTGCCTCTCTGTCTCTCTCTGTGACTATCATAAAAAAAAGAATCGAATTGAATCGTGTTGAAAAAAATCATAAAGAATCAAATCGAAAAGAATCGAATTCCATGTAACGAAAAGATTCGAATTGAAAAGAATCGAATCGAAACAAAAGAATCGAATCGAATCGACATGAATCAAAAAGAATCGAATCAAAACGAATCGAAAAGAAACAAATCAAGTAGAATGTAAAAGAATCGAATCGAATCCAATCGAAAAAATTCGAATAGAATTGAATCGAAAAGAATCAAAACGAATCGAACCGAAGAGAATCGATTCGAATCAAAATAAAAAGTATCGTATCAAATCGAATCGAAAAGAATCATATCAAATAGAATCGAAAGAATGGAATCAAATCTAAAACAATCGAATGGAATCGAAAAGAATCGCATTGAATGGAATAGAATCGAAAAGAATAGAATAGAATCGAAAGAAATCGAATAGAATCAAATCAAATCAAAAAGAATCGAATTGAATTGATCCTAACCAAAAGAAGCGAAATGAATCGACTCGAACCGAAAAAAACAAATCGAAAAGAATCTAATCTCAACGAAAATCATCGAAATGAATAGAATCGAAAAGAATCGAATTGAATCAAATCGAAAAGAATCGAATGGAATCCAATCGAAAAGAATCAAATTGAGTCGAATCGAAACAAATTGAATCCAATCGAAAAGAATCTAATTGAATCGAATCGAAAAGAATCGAATTCAATCAAAACGAATCGATTCGAATGGAATAGAAAAGAATAGAATAGAATCGAATCGAAAAGAATCAAATCGAATCGAAAAGAATCGAATCAAAACTAATTGAATCGAATCGAAAAGAAACGAATCGAACCGAATCAAAAAGAAAACAATCGAATCGAATCAAATACAAAAGAATCGCTTTGAATAGCATAGAATTGAAAAGAATCGAATCAATCGAATTGAAAACAATCGAATCGAAAAGAATCGAATCAAAAAAAGTCGAATCGAAACGAAAACAATCGAATCGAATCGAATCTAAAAGAATCGTATTGAATTGAATCGAGTCGAAAAGACGCGAATCAAAAAGACTCGAATCGAATTGAAACAAATCGAAAAGAATCTAATAGAAACCACTCGAACAGAATCAAATCGAAATGATTCAAAATGAATCGAATAGAATAGAATCGAAAAAAATCGAAACGAATCGAAACGAAATGAATCGAAGAGAATCGATTAGAATCGAAATGAAAAGAATCGTATTGAATCGAATCGAAAGAATCAAATCAAATCGAATCGAAAGAATTGAATCAAGTCGAAAAGAATCCAATCGAATCGAAAAGAATCGAACTGAATGGAATCAAATCGAAAAGAATCGAATCGAATCGAAAAGAATCGAATCAAATTTAATGGAATCGAAAAGAATCGAATGGAATCGAAAAGAATCGAAATGAAACAAATCAGATCATATGGAAAAGCATCAAATCGAATTGAAAAGAATCGAATCGAATCGAAATGAATCGAATCAAAAAGACTCGAATCGAAAAGAATCGTATTGAAAAGAATCGAATCGAATCGAAAAGACTCGAATCGAATTAAAAATATCAAATCGAATCGAATCGAAAAGAATCGAATTGAAAAGACTCGAATTGAAACGAATCGATTTGAAACGAAAAGAATCGAATCGAATCGAATCGAATTGAAAGAATCGAATTGAATAGAAAAAAATCGAATAGAAAAGAATCGAACCGAAAAGAAAAGAATCAAATTGAATCAGTCGATTAAATTCTAGTCGAATCGAATCAAAAAGAATGAAATCGAGTCGAATCGAATCGAAAAGAATCGAATCGAATCGAAAAGAATCGAATTGTATCTAATCAAAAAGAATCGAATCGTATCGACTCGAATCGAAAAGAATCCAATTGCATCATCGAATGGAAACTAATCCAATTGAATACAATCGAAAAGAATCGAATCGAATCAAATCGAAATCAATCAAATTGAATTGATCGAAAAGAATCGAATTGAATCAAATCGAATCGAAATGAAAAGAATCGAATCGATTCAAATAGAAAAGAATCGAATCGAAAAGAATCAAATCGACACGAAAAGAATCGAATCGAATCAAAAAGTATCGAATTGATTCGAAAACATTCGCATCGAAAAGAATCGAATTGAAATGAATCCGATCGAAATGAAAAGAATCTACTCGATTCGAATCCAAAAGAATCGAATCCAAAAGAATCGAATTGAATTGAATCAAAAGAAATGAATTGAATTGAATCAAAAAGGAACTAATCGCATCAAATCGAAAAAACTCGAATAGAATCAAATCGAATCAAAAAGAATCGAATAGATTCGAATCAAAAAGAATCGAATTGAGGGATCCCTGGGTGGCGCAGCGGTTTAGCGCCTGCCTTTGGCCCAGGGCGCGATCCTGGAGACACGGGATCGAATCCCACATCGGGCTCCTGGTGCATGGAGCCTGCTTCTCCCTCTGCCTGTGTCTCTGCCTATCTGTCTCTCTCTGTGACTATCATAAAAAAAAGAATCGAATTGAATCGTGTTGAAAAAAATCATAAAGAATCAAATCGAAAAGAATCGAATTCCATGTAACGAAAAGATTCGAATTGAAAAGAATCGAATCGAAAGAAAAGAATCGAATCGACATGAATCAAAAAGAATCGAAACAAAATGAATCGAAAAGAAACAAATCAAGTAGAATCTAAAAGAATCGAATCGAATCAAATCGAAAAAATTCAAATAGAATTGAATCGAAAAGAATCAAAACGAATCGAACCGAAGAGAATCGATTCGAATCAAAATAAAAAGTATCGTAACAAATCGAATCGAAAAGAATCATATCAAATAGAATCGAAAGAATGGAATCAAATCTAAAACAATCGAATCGAAAAGAATCGAATTGAACGGAATGGAATCGAAAAGAATCCAATGGAATAGAATCGAAAGAAATCGAATAGAATCAAATCAAACCAAAAAGAATCGAATTGAATTGATCCTAACCAAAAGAAGCGAAATGAATCGACTCGAACCGAAAAAAACAAATCGAAAAGAATCTAATCTCAACGAAAATCATCGAAATGAATAGAATCGAAAAGAATCGAATTGAATCAAATCGAAAAGAATCGAATGGAATCCAATCGAAAAGAATCAAATTGAGTCGAATCGAAACAAATTGAATCCAATCGAAAAGAATCTAATTGAATCGAATCGAAAAGAATCGAATTCAATCAAAACGAATCGATTCGAATGGAATAGAAAAGAATAGAATAGAATCGAAAAGAATCAAATCGAATCGAAAAGAATCGAATCGAAAAGTATTGAATCGAATCGAAAAGAAACGAATCGACCCGAATCAAAAAGAAAACAATCGAATCGAATCAAATACAAAAGAATTGCTTTGAATAGCATAGAATTGAAAAGAATCGAATCAATCGAATTGAAAACAATCGAATCGAAACGAATCGAATCAAAAAAAGTCGAATCGAAACGAAAACAATCGAATCGAATCGAATCTAAAAGAATCGTATTGAATTGAATCGAGTCGAAAAGACTCGAATCAAAAAGACTCGAATCGAATTGAATCAAATCGAAAAGAATCTAATAGAAACCACTCTAACAGAATCAAATCGAAATGATTCAAAATGAATCGAATAGAATAGAATCGAAAAAAATCGAAACGAATCGAAACGAACCGAAACGAAATGAATCGAAGAGAATCGATTAGAATCGAAATGAAAAGAATCGTATTGAATCGAATCGAAAGAATCAAATCAAATTGAATCGAAAGAATTGAATCAAATCGAAAAGAATCCAATCGAATCGAAAAGAATCGAACTGAATGGAATCAAATCGAAAAGAATCGAATCGAATCGAAAAGAATCGAATCAAATTTAATGGAATCGAAAAGAATCGAATGGAATCGAAAAGAATCGAAATGAAACAAATCAGAACATATGGAAAAGCATCAAATCGAATTGAAAAGAATCGAATCGAATCGAAATGAATCGAATCAAAAAGACTCGAATCGAAAAGAATCGTATTGAAAAGAATCGAATCGAATCGAAAAGACTCGAATCGAATTAAAAATATCAAATCGAATCGAATCGGAAAGAATCGAATTGAAAAGACTCGAATTGAAACGAATCGATTTGAAACGAAAAGAATCCAATCCAATCGAATCGAATTGAAAGAATCGAATTGAATAGAAAAAAATCGAATAGAAAAGAATCGAACCGAAAAGAAAAGAATCAAATTGAATCAGTCGATTAAATTCTAGTCGAATCGAATCAAAAAGAATGAAATCGAGTCGAATCGAATCGAAAAGAATCGAATCGAATCGAAAAGATTCGAATTGTATCTAATCAAAAAGAATCGAATCGTATCGACTCGAATCGAAAAGAATCCAATTGCATCATCGAATGGAAAGTAATCGAATTGAATAGAATAGAAAAGAATCGAATCGAATCAAATCGAAAACAATCAAATTGAATTGATCGGAAAGAATCTAATTGAATCAAATCGAATCGAAATGAAAAGAATCGAATCGATTCAAATAGAAAAGAATCGAATCGAAAAGAATCAAATCGACACGAAAAGAATCGAATCGAATCAAAAAGTATCGAATTGATTCGAAAACATTCGCATCGAAAAGAATCGAATTGAAATGAATCCGATCGAAATGAAAAGAATCTACTCGATTCGAATCCAAAAGAATCGAATCCAAAAGAATCGAATCCAATCCAAAAGAATCGAATTGAATTGAATCAAAAGAAATGAATTGAATTGAATCCAAAAGGAACTAATCGAATCAAATCGAAAAAACTCGAATAGAATCAAATCGAATCAAAAACAATCGAATAGATTCGAATCAAAAAGAATCGAATTGAGGGATCCCTGGGTGGCGCAGCGGTTTAGCGCCTGCCTTTGGCCCAGGGCGCGATCCTGGAGACCCGGGATCGAATCCCACATCGGGCTCCTGGTGCATGGAGCCTGCTTCTCCCTCTGCCTGTGTCTCTGCCTCTCTGTCTCTCTCTGTGACTATCATAAAAAAAAGAATCGAATTGAATCGTGTTGAAAAAAATCATAAAGAATCAAATCGAAAAGAATCGAATTCCATGTAACGAAAAGATTCGAATTGAAAAGAATCGAATCGAAACAAAAGAATCGAATCGAATCGACATGAATCAAAAAGAATCGAATCAAAACGAATCGAAAAGAAACAAATCAAGTAGAATGTAAAAGAATCGAATCGAATCCAATCGAAAAAATTCGAATAGAATTGATTCGAAAAGAATCAAAACGAATCGAACCGAAGAGAATCGATTCGAATCAAAATAAAAAGTATCGTATCAAATCGAATCGAAAAGAATCATATCAAATAGAATCGAAAGAATGGAATCAAATCTAAAACAATCGAATCGAATCGAAAAGAATCGCATTGAATGGAATAGAATCGAAAAGAATAGAATAGAATCGAAAGAAATCGAATAGAATCAAATCAAATCAAAAAGAATCGAATTGAATTGATCCTAACCAAAAGAAGCGAAATGAATCGACTCGAACCGAAAAAAACAAATCGAAAGAATCTAATCTCAACGAAAATCATCGAAATGAATAGAATCGAAAAGAATCGAATTGAATCAAATCGAAAAGAATCGAATGGAATCCAATCGAAAAGAATCAAATTGAGTCAAATCGAAACAAATTGAATCCAATCGAAAAGAATCTAATTGAATCGAATCGAAAAGAATCGAATTCAATCAAAACGAATCGATTCGAATGGAATAGAAAAGAATAGAATAGAATCGAATCGAAAAGAATCAAATCGAATCGAAAAGAATCGAATCAAAAAGAATTGAATCGAATCGAAAAGAAAGGAATCGAACCGAATCAAAAAGAAAACAATCGAATCGAAACAAATACAAAAGAATCGCTTTGAATAGCATAGAATTGAAAAGAATCGAATCAATCGAATTGAAAACAATCGAATCGAAAAGAATCGAATCAAAAAAAGTCGAATCGAAACGAAAACAATCGAATCGAATCGAATCTAAAAGAATCGTATTGAATTGAATCGAGTCGAAAAGACTCGAATCAAAAAGACTCGAATCGAATTGAATCAAATCGAAAAGAATCTAATAGAAACCACTCGAACAGAATCAAATCGAAATGATTCAAATGAATCGAATAGAATAGAATCGAAAAAAATCGAATAGAATCGAAACGAACCGAAACGAAATGAATCGAAGAGAATCGATTAGAATCGAAATGAAAAGAATCGTATTGAATCGAATCGAAAAGAATCAAATCAAATCGAATCGAAAGAATTGAATCAAATCGAAAAGAATCCAATCGAATCGAAAAGAATCGAACTGAATGGAATCAAATCGAAAAGAATCGAATCGAATCGAAAAGAATCGAATCAAATTTAATGGAATCGAAAAGAATCGAATGGAATCGAAAAGAATCAAAATGAAACAAATCACATCAAATGGAAAAGCATCAAATCGAATTGAAAAGAATCGAATCGAATCGAAATGAATCGAATCAAAAAGACTCGAATCGAAAAGAATCGAATCGAATCGAAAAGACTCGAATCGAATTAAAAATATCAAATCGAATCGAATCGAAAGAATCGAATTGAAAAGACTCGAATTGAAACGAATCGATTTGAAACGAAAAGAAACGAATCTAATCGAATCGAATTGAAAGAATCGAATTGAATAGAAAATAATCGAATAGAAAAGAATCGAACCGAAAAGTAAAGAATCAAATTGAATCAGTCGATTAAATTCTAGTCGAATCGAATCAAAAAGCATGAAATCGAGTCGAATCGAATCGAAAAGAATCGAATCGAATCGAAAAGATTCGAAATGTATCTAATCAAAAAGAATCGAATCGTATCGACTCGAATCGAAAAGAATCCAATTGCATCATCGAATGGAAAGTAATCGAATTGAATAGAATAGAAAAGAATCGAATCGAATCAAATCGAAAACAATCAAATTGAATTGATCGGAAAGAATCTAATTGAATCAAATCGAATCGAAATGAAAAGAATCGAATCGATTCAAATAGAAAAGAATCGAATCGAAAAGAATCAAATCGACACGAAAAGAATCGAATCGAATCAAAAAGTATCAAATTGATTCGAAAACATTCGCATCGAAAAGAATCGAATTGAAATGAATCCGATCGAAATGAAAAGAATCTACTCGATTCGAATCCAAAAGAATCGAATCCAAAAGAATCGAATCCAATCCAAAAGAATCGAATTGAATTGAATCAAAAGAAATGAATTGAATTGAATCCAAAAGGAACTAATCGAATCAAATCGAAAAAACTCGAATAGAATCAAATCGAATCAAAAACAATCGAATAGATTCGAATCAAAAAGAATCGAATTGAGGGATCCCTGGGTGGCGCAGCGGTTTAGCGCCTGCCTTTGGCCCAGGGCGCGATCCTGGAGACCCGGGATCGAATCCCACATCGGGCTCCTGGTGCATGGAGCCTGCTTCTCCCTCTGCCTGTGTCTCTGCCTCTCTGTCTCTCTCTGTGACTATCATAAAAAAAAGAATCGAATTGAATCGTGTTGAAAAAAATCATAAAGAATCAAATCGAAAAGAATCGAATTCCATGTAACGAAAAGATTCGAATTGAAAAGAATCGAATCGAAACAAAAGAATCGAATCGAATCGACATGAATCAAAAAGAATCGAATCAAAACGAATCGAAAAGAAACAAATCAAGTAGAATGTAAAAGAATCGAATCGAATCCAATCGAAAAAATTCGAATAGAATTGATTCGAAAAGAATCAAAACGAATCGAACCGAAGAGAATCGATTCGAATCAAAATAAAAAGTATCGTATCAAATCGAATCGAAAAGAATCATATCAAATAGAATCGAAAGAATGGAATCAAATCTAAAACAATCGAATCGAATCGAAAAGAATCGCATTGAATGGAATAGAATCGAAAAGAATAGAATAGAATCGAAAGAAATCGAATAGAATCAAATCAAATCAAAAAGAATCGAATTGAATTGATCCTAACCAAAAGAAGCGAAATGAATCGACTCGAACCGAAAAAAACAAATCGAAAAGAATCTAATCTCAACGAAAATCATCGAAATGAATAGAATCGAAAAGAATCGAATTGAATCAAATCGAAAAGAATCGAATGGAATCCAATCGAAAAGAATCAAATTGAGTCGAATCGAAACAAATTGAATCCAATCGAAAAGAATCTAATTGAATCGAATCGAAAAGAATCGAATTCAATCAAAACGAATCGATTCGAATGGAATAGAAAAGAATAGAATAGAATCGAATCGAAAAGAATCAAATCGAATCGAAAAGAATCGAATCAAAACGAATTGAATCGAATCGAAAAGAAACGAATCGAACCGAATCAAAAAGAAAACAATCGAATCGAATCAAATACAAAAGAATCGCTTTGAATAGCATAGAATTGAAAAGAATCGAATCAATCGAATTGAAAACAATCGAATCGAAAAGAATCGAATCAAAAAAAGTCGAATCGAAACGAAAACAATCGAATCGAATCGAATCTAAAAGAATCGTATTGAATTGAATCGAGTCGAAAAGACGCGAATCAAAAAGACTCGAATCGAATTGAAACAAATCGAAAAGAATCTAATAGAAACCACTCGAACAGAATCAAATCGAAATGATTCAAAATGAATCGAATAGAATAGAATCGAAAAAAATCGAAACGAATCGAAACGAAATGAATCGAAGAGAATCGATTAGAATCGAAATGAAAAGAATCGTATTGAATCGAATCGAAAGAATCAAATCAAATCGAATCGAAAGAATTGAATCAAGTCGAAAAGAATCCAATCGAATCGAAAAGAATCGAACTGAATGGAATCAAATCGAAAAGAATCGAATCGAATCGAAAAGAATCGAATCAAATTTAATGGAATCGAAAAGAATCGAATGGAATCGAAAAGAATCGAAATGAAACAAATCAGATCATATGGAAAAGCATCAAATCGAATTGAAAAGAATCGAATCGAATCGAAATGAATCGAATCAAAAAGACTCGAATCGAAAAGAATCGTATTGAAAAGAATCGAATCGAATCAAAAAGACTCGAATCGAATTAAAAATATCAAATCGAATCGAATCGAAAAGAATCGAATTGAAAAGACTCGAATTGAAACGAATCGATTTGAAACGAAAAGAATCGAATCGAATCGAATCGAATTGAAAGAATCGAATTGAATAGAAAAAAATCGAATAGAAAAGAATCGAACCGAAAAGAAAAGAATCAAATTGAATCAGTCGATTAAATTCTAGTCGAATCGAATCAAAAAGAATGAAATCGAGTCGAATCGAATCGAAAAGAATCGAATCGAATCGAAAAGAATCGAATTGTATCTAATCAAAAAGAATCGAATCGTATCGACTCGAATCGAAAAGAATCCAATTGCATCATCGAATGGAAACTAATCCAATTGAATACAATCGAAAAGAATCGAATCGAATCAAATCGAAATCAATCAAATTGAATTGATCGAAAAGAATCGAATTGAATCAAATCGAATCGAAATGAAAAGAATCGAATCGATTCAAATAGAAAAGAATCGAATCGAAAAGAATCAAATCGACACGAAAAGAATCGAATCGAATCAAAAAGTATCGAATTGATTCGAAAACATTCGCATCGAAAAGAATCGAATTGAAATGAATCCGATCGAAATGAAAAGAATCTACTCGATTCGAATCCAAAAGAATCGAATCCAAAAGAATCGAATTGAATTGAATCAAAAGAAATGAATTGAATTGAATCAAAAAGGAACTAATCGCATCAAATCGAAAAAACTCGAATAGAATCAAATCGAATCAAAAAGAATCGAATAGATTCGAATAAAAAAGAATCGAATTGAGGGATCCCTGGGTGGCGCAGCAGTTTAGCGCCTGCCTTTGGCCCAGGGCGCGATCCTGGAGACACGGGATCGAATCCCACATCGGGCTCCTGGTGCATGGAGCCTGCTTCTCCCTCTGCCTGTGTCTCTGCCTATCTGTCTCTCTCTGTGACTATCATAAAAAAAAGAATCGAATTGAATCGTGTTGAAAAAAATCATAAAGAATCAAATCGAAAAGAATCGAATTCCATGTAACGAAAAGATTCGAATTGAAAAGAATCGAATCGAAAGAAAAGAATCGAATCGACATGAATCAAAAAGAATCGAAACAAAATGAATCGAAAAGAAACAAATCAAGTAGAATCTAAAAGAATCGAATCGAATCAAATCGAAAAAATTCAAATAGAATTGAATCGAAAAGAATCAAAACGAATCGAACCGAAGAGAATCGATTCGAATCAAAATAAAAAGTATCGTAACAAATCGAATCGAAAAGAATCATATCAAATAGAATCGAAAGAATGGAATCAAATCTAAAACAATCGAATCGAAAAGAATCGAATTGAACGGAATGGAATCGAAAAGAATCCAATGGAATAGAATCGAAAGAAATCGAATAGAATCAAATCAAACCAAAAAGAATCGAATTGAATTGATCCTAACCAAAAGAAGCGAAATGAATCGACTCGAACCGAAAAAAACAAATCGAAAAGAATCTAATCTCAACGAAAATCATCGAAATGAATAGAATCGAAAAGAATCGAATTGAATCAAATCGAAAAGAATCGAATGGAATCCAATCGAAAAGAATCAAATTGAGTCGAATCGAAACAAATTGAATCCAATCGAAAAGAATCTAATTGAATCGAATCGAAAAGAATCGAATTCAATCAAAACGAATCGATTCGAATGGAATAGAAAAGAATAGAATAGAATCGAAAAGAATCAAATCGAATCGAAAAGAATCGAATCGAAAAGTATTGAATCGAATCGAAAAGAAACGAATCGACCCGAATCAAAAAGAAAACAATCGAATCGAATCAAATACAAAAGAATTGCTTTGAATAGCATAGAATTGAAAAGAATCGAATCAATCGAATTGAAAACAATCGAATCGAAACGAATCGAATCAAAAAAAGTCGAATCGAAACGAAAACAATCGAATCGAATCGAATCTAAAAGAATCGTATTGAATTGAATCGAGTCGAAAAGACTCGAATCAAAAAGACTCGAATCGAATTGAATCAAATCGAAAAGAATCTAATAGAAACCACTCTAACAGAATCAAATCGAAATGATTCAAAATGAATCGAATAGAATAGAATCGAAAAAAATCGAAACGAATCGAAACGAACCGAAACGAAATGAATCGAAGAGAATCGATTAGAATCGAAATGAAAAGAATCGTATTGAATCGAATCGAAAGAATCAAATCAAATTGAATCGAAAGAATTGAATCAAATCGAAAAGAATCCAATCGAATCGAAAAGAATCGAACTGAATGGAATCAAATCGAAAAGAATCGAATCGAATCGAAAAGAATCGAATCAAATTTAATGGAATCGAAAAGAATCGAATGGAATCGAAAAGAATCGAAATGAAACAAATCAGAACATATGGAAAAGCATCAAATCGAATTGAAAAGAATCGAATCGAATCGAAATGAATCGAATCAAAAAGACTCGAATCGAAAAGAATCGTATTGAAAAGAATCGAATCGAATCGAAAAGACTCGAATCGAATTAAAAATATCAAATCGAATCGAATCGGAAAGAATCGAATTGAAAAGACTCGAATTGAAACGAATCGATTTGAAACGAAAAGAATCCAATCCAATCGAATCGAATTGAAAGAATCGAATTGAATAGAAAAAAATCGAATAGAAAAGAATCGAACCGAAAAGAAAAGAATCAAATTGAATCAGTCGATTAAATTCTAGTCGAATCGAATCAAAAAGAATGAAATCGAGTCGAATCGAATCGAAAAGAATCGAATCGAATCGAAAAGATTCGAATTGTATCTAATCAAAAAGAATCGAATCGTATCGACTCGAATCGAAAAGAATCCAATTGCATCATCGAATGGAAAGTAATCGAATTGAATAGAATAGAAAAGAATCGAATCGAATCAAATCGAAAACAATCAAATTGAATTGATCGGAAAGAATCTAATTGAATCAAATCGAATCGAAATGAAAAGAATCGAATCGATTCAAATAGAAAAGAATCGAATCGAAAAGAATCAAATCGACACGAAAAGAATCGAATCGAATCAAAAAGTATCGAATTGATTCGAAAACATTCGCATCGAAAAGAATCGAATTGAAATGAATCCGATCGAAATGAAAAGAATCTACTCGATTCGAATCCAAAAGAATCGAATCCAAAAGAATCGAATCCAATCCAAAAGAATCGAATTGAATTGAATCAAAAGAAATGAATTGAATTGAATCCAAAAGGAACTAATCGAATCAAATCGAAAAAACTCGAATAGAATCAAATCGAATCAAAAACAATCGAATAGATTCGAATCAAAAAGAATCGAATTGAGGGATCCCTGGGTGGCGCAGCGGTTTAGCGCCTGCCTTTGGCCCAGGGCGCGATCCTGGAGACACGGGATCGAATCCCACATCGGGCTCCTGGTGCATGGAGCCTGCTTCTCCCTCTGCCTGTGTCTCTGCCTCTCTGTCTCTCTCTGTGACTATCATAAAAAAAAGAATCGAATTGAATCGTGTTGAAAAAAATCATAAAGAATCAAATCGAAAAGAATCGAATTCCATGTAACGAAAAGATTCGAATTGAAAAGAATCGAATCGAAACAAAAGAATCGAATCGAATCGACATGAATCAAAAAGAATCGAATCAAAACGAATCGAAAAGAAACAAATCAAGTAGAATGTAAAAGAATCGAATCGAATCCAATCGAAAAAATTCGAATAGAATTGATTCGAAAAGAATCAAAACGAATCGAACCGAAGAGAATCGATTCGAATCAAAATAAAAAGTATCGTATCAAATCGAATCGAAAAGAATCATATCAAATAGAATCGAAAGAATGGAATCAAATCTAAAACAATCGAATCGAATCGAAAAGAATCGCTTTGAATGGAATAGAATCGAAAAGAATAGAATAGAATCGAAAGAAATCGAATAGAACCAAATCAAATCAAAAAGAATCGAATTGAATTGATCCTAACCAAAAGAAGCGAAATGAATCGACTCGAACCGAAAAAAACAAATCGAAAGAATCTAATCTCAACGAAAATCATCGAAATGAATAGAATCGAAAAGAATCGAATTGAATCAAATCGAAAAGAATCGAATGGAATCCAATCGAAAAGAATCAAATTGAGTCAAATCGAAACAAATTGAATCCAATCGAAAAGAATCTAATTGAATCGAATCGAAAAGAATCGAATTCAATCAAAACGAATCGATTCGAATGGAATAGAAAAGAATAGAATAGAATCGAATCGAAAAGAATCAAATCGAATCGAAAAGAATCGAATCAAAAAGAATTGAATCGAATCGAAAAGAAAGGAATCGAACCGAATCAAAAAGAAAACAATCGAATCGAAACAAATACAAAAGAATCGCTTTGAATAGCATAGAATTGAAAAGAATCGAATCAATCGAATTGAAAACAATCGAATCGAAAAGAATCGAATCAAAAAAAGTCGAATCGAAACGAAAACAATCGAATCGAATCGAATCGAATCTAAAAGAATCGTATTGAATTGAATCGAGTCGAAAAGACTCGAATCAAAAAGACTCGAATCGAATTGAATCAAATCGAAAAGAATCTAATAGAAACCACTCGAACAGAATCAAATCGAAATGATTCAAATGAATCGAATAGAATAGAATCGAAAAAAATCGAATAGAATCGAAACGAACCGAAACGAAATGAATCGAAGAGAATCGATTAGAATCGAAATGAAAAGAATCGTATTGAATCGAATCGAAAAGAATCAAATCAAATCGAATCGAAAGAATTGAATCAAATCGAAAAGAATCCAATCGAATCGAAAAGAATCGAACTGAATGGAATCAAATCGAAAAGAATCGAATCGAATCGAAAAGAATCGAATCAAATTTAATGGAATCGAAAAGAATCGAATGGAATCGAAAAGAATCAAAATGAAACAAATCACATCAAATGGAAAAGCATCAAATCGAATTGAAAAGAATCGAATCGAATCGAAATGAATCGAATCAAAAAGACTCGAATCGAAAAGAATCGAATCGAATCGAAAAGACTCGAATCGAATTAAAAATATCAAATCGAATCGAATCGGAAAGAATCGAATTGAAAAGACTCGAATTGAAACGAATCGATTTGAAACGAAAAGAATCCAATCCAATCGAATCGAATTGAAAGAATCGAATTGAATAGAAAAAAATCGAATAGAAAAGAATCGAACCGAAAAGAAAAGAATCAAATTGAATCAGTCGATTAAATTCTAGTCGAATCGAATCAAAAAGAATGAAATCGAGTCGAATCGAATCGAAAAGAATCGAATCGAATCGAAAAGATTCGAATTGTATCTAATCAAAAAGAATCGAATCGTATCGACTCGAATCGAAAAGAATCCAATTGCATCATCGAATGGAAAGTAATCGAATTGAATAGAATAGAAAAGAATCGAATCGAATCAAATCGAAAACAATCAAATTGAATTGATCGGAAAGAATCTAATTGAATCAAATCGAATCGAAATGAAAAGAATCGAATCGATTCAAATAGAAAAGAATCGAATCGAAAAGAATCAAATCGACACGAAAAGAATCGAATCGAATCAAAAAGTATCGAATTGATTCGAAAACATTCGCATCGAAAAGAATCGAATTGAAATGAATCCGATCGAAATGAAAAGAATCTACTCGATTCGAATCCAAAAGAATCGAATCCAAAAGAATCGAATCCAATCCAAAAGAATCGAATTGAATTGAATCAAAAGAAATGAATTGAATTGAATCCAAAAGGAACTAATCGAATCAAATCGAAAAAACTCGAATAGAATCAAATCGAATCAAAAACAATCGAATAGATTCGAATCAAAAAGAATCGAATTGAGGGATCCCTGGGTGGCGCAGCGGTTTAGCGCCTGCCTTTGGCCCAGGGCGCGATCCTGGAGACACGGGATCGAATCCCACATCGGGCTCCTGGTGCATGGAGCCTGCTTCTCCCTCTGCCTGTGTCTCTGCCTCTCTGTCTCTCTCTGTGACTATCATAAAAAAAAGAATCGAATTGAATCGTGTTGAAAAAAATCATAAAGAATCAAATCGAAAAGAATCGAATTCCATGTAACGAAAAGATTCGAATTGAAAAGAATCGAATCGAAACAAAAGAATCGAATCGAATCGACATGAATCAAAAAGAATCGAATCAAAACGAATCGAAAAGAAACAAATCAAGTAGAATGTAAAAGAATCGAATCGAATCCAATCAAAAAAATTCGAATAGAATTGATTCGAAAAGAATCAAAACGAATCGAACCGAAGAGAATCGATTCGAATCAAAATAAAAAGTATCGTATCAAATCGAATCGAAAAGAATCATATCAAATAGAATCGAAAGAATGGAATCAAATCTAAAACAATCGAATCGAATCGAAAAGAATCGCATTGAATGGAATAGAATCGAAAAGAATAGAATAGAATCGAAAGAAATCGAATAGAATCAAATCAAATCAAAAAGAATCGAATTGAATTGATCCTAACCAAAAGAAGCGAAATGAATCGACTCGAACCGAAAAAAACAAATCGAAAAGAATCTAATCTCAACGAAAATCATCGAAATGAATAGAATCGAAAAGAATCGAATTGAATCAAATCGAAAAGAATCGAATGGAATCCAATCGAAAAGAATCAAATTGAGTCGAATCGAAACAAATTGAATCCAATCGAAAAGAATCTAATTGAATCGAATCGAAAAGAATCGAATTCAATCAAAACGAATCGATTCGAATGGAATAGAAAAGAATAGAATAGAATCGAATCGAAAAGAATCAAATCGAATCGAAAAGAATCGAATCAAAACGAATTGAATCGAATCGAAAAGAAACGAATCGAACCGAATCAAAAAGAAAACAATCGAATCGAATCAAATACAAAAGAATCGCTTTGAATAGCATAGAATTGAAAAGAATCGAATCAATCGAATTGAAAACAATCGAATCGAAAAGAATCGAATCAAAAAAAGTCGAATCGAAACGAAAACAATCGAATCGAATCGAATCTAAAAGAATCGTATTGAATTGAATCGAGTCGAAAAGACGCGAATCAAAAAGACTCGAATCGAATTGAAACAAATCGAAAAGAATCTAATAGAAACCACTCGAACAGAATCAAATCGAAATGATTCAAAATGAATCGAATAGAATAGAATCGAAAAAAATCGAAACGAATCGAAACGAAATGAATCGAAGAGAATCGATTAGAATCGAAATGAAAAGAATCGTATTGAATCGAATCGAAAGAATCAAATCAAATCGAATCGAAAGAATTGAATCAAGTCGAAAAGAATCCAATCGAATCGAAAAGAATCGAACTGAATGGAATCAAATCGAAAAGAATCGAATCGAATCGAAAAGAATCGAATCAAATTTAATGGAATCGAAAAGAATCGAATGGAATCGAAAAGAATCGAAATGAAACAAATCAGATCATATGGAAAAGCATCAAATCGAATTGAAAAGAATCGAATCGAATCGAAATGAATCGAATCAAAAAGACTCGAATCGAAAAGAATCGTATTGAAAAGAATCGAATCGAATCGAAAAGACTCGAATCGAATTAAAAATATCAAATCGAATCGAATCGAAAAGAATCGAATTGAAAAGACTCGAATTGAAACGAATCGATTTGAAACGAAAAGAATCGAATCGAATCGAATCGAATTGAAAGAATCGAATTGAATAGAAAAAAATCGAATAGAAAAGAATCGAACCGAAAAGAAAAGAATCAAATTGAATCAGTGGATTAAATTCTAGTCGAATCGAATCAAAAAGAATGAAATCGAGTCGAATCGAATCGAAAAGAATCGAATCGAATCGAAAAGAATCGAATTGTATCTAATCAAAAAGAATCGAATCGTATCGACTCGAATCGAAAAGAATCCAATTGCATCATCGAATGGAAACTAATCCAATTGAATACAATCGAAAAGAATCGAATCGAATCAAATCGAAATCAATCAAATTGAATTGATCGGAAAGAATCGAATTGAATCAAATCGAATCGAAATGAAAAGAATCGAATCGATTCAAATAGAAAAGAATCGAATCGAAAAGAATCAAATCGACACGAAAAGAATCGAATCGAATCAAAAAGTATCGAATTGATTCGAAAACATTCGCATCGAAAAGAATCGAATTGAAATGAATCCGATCGAAATGAAAAGAATCTACTCGATTCGAATCCAAAAGAATCGAATCCAAAAGAATCGAATTGAATTGAATCAAAAGAAATGAATTGAATTGAATCAAAAAGGAACTAATCGCATCAAATCGAAAAAACTCGAATAGAATCAAATCGAATCAAAAAGAATCGAATAGATTCGAATCAAAAAGAATCGAATTGAGGGATCCCTGGGTGGCGCAGCGGTTTAGCGCCTGCCTTTGGCCCAGGGCGCGATCCTGGAGACCCGGGATCGAATCCCACATCGGGCTCCTGGTGCATGGAGCCTGCTTCTCCCTCTGCCTGTGTCTCTGCCTCTCTGTCTCTCTCTGTGACTATCATAAAAAAAAGAATCGAATTGAATCGTGTTGAAAAAAATCATAAAGAATCAAATCGAAAAGAATCGAATTCCATGTAACGAAAAGATTCGAATTGAAAAGAATCGAATCGAAACAAAAGAATCGAATCGAATCCAATCAAAAAAATTCGAATAGAATTGATTCGAAAAGAATCAAAACGAATCGAACCGAAGAGAATCGATTCGAATCAAAATAAAAAGTATCGTATCAAATCGAATCGAAAAGAATCATATCAAATAGAATCGAAAGAATGGAATCAAATCTAAAACAATCGAATCGAATCGAAAAGAATCGCATTGAATGGAATAGAATCGAAAAGAATAGAATAGAATCGAAAGAAATCGAATAGAATCAAATCAAATCAAAAAGAATCGAATTGAATTGATCCTAACCAAAAGAAGCGAAATGAATCGACTCGAACCGAAAAAAACAAATCGAAAAGAATCTAATCTCAACGAAAATCATCGAAATGAATAGAATCGAAAAGAATCGAATTGAATCAAATCGAAAAGAATCGAATGGAATCCAATCGAAAAGAATCAAATTGAGTCGAATCGAAACAAATTGAATCCAATCGAAAAGAATCTAATTGAATCGAATCGAAAAGAATCGAATTCAATCAAAACGAATCGATTCGAATGGAATAGAAAAGAATAGAATAGAATCGAATCGAAAAGAATCAAATCGAATCGAAAAGAATCGAATCAAAACGAATTGAATCGAATCGAAAAGAAACGAATCGAACCGAATCAAAAAGAAAACAATCGAATCGAATCAAATACAAAAGAATCGCTTTGAATAGCATAGAATTGAAAAGAATCGAATCAATCGAATTGAAAACAATCGAATCGAAAAGAATCGAATCAAAAAAAGTCGAATCGAAACGAAAACAATCGAATCGAATCGAATCTAAAAGAATCGTATTGAATTGAATCGAGTCGAAAAGACGCGAATCAAAAAGACTCGAATCGAATTGAAACAAATCGAAAAGAATCTAATAGAAACCACTCGAACAGAATCAAATCGAAATGATTCAAAATGAATCGAATAGAATAGAATCGAAAAAAATCGAAACGAATCGAAACGAAATGAATCGAAGAGAATCGATTAGAATCGAAATGAAAAGAATCGTATTGAATCGAATCGAAAGAATCAAATCAAATCGAATCGAAAGAATTGAATCAAGTCGAAAAGAATCCAATCGAATCGAAAAGAATCGAACTGAATGGAATCAAATCGAAAAGAATCGAATCGAATCGAAAAGAATCGAATCAAATTTAATGGAATCGAAAAGAATCGAATGGAATCGAAAAGAATCGAAATGAAACAAATCAGATCATATGGAAAAGCATCAAATCGAATTGAAAAGAATCGAATCGAATCGAAATGAATCGAATCAAAAAGACTCGAATCGAAAAGAATCGTATTGAAAAGAATCGAATCGAATCGAAAAGACTCGAATCGAATTAAAAATATCAAATCGAATCGAATCGAAAAGAATCGAATTGAAAAGACTCGAATTGAAACGAATCGATTTGAAACGAAAAGAATCGAATCGAATCGAATCGAATTGAAAGAATCGAATTGAACAGAAAAAAATCGAATAGAAAAGAATCGAACCGAAAAGAAAAGAATCAAATTGAATCAGTCGATTAAATTCTAGTCGAATCGAATCAAAAAGAATGAAATCGAGTCGAATCGAATCGAAAAGAATCGAATCGAATCGAAAAGAATCGAATTGTATCTAATCAAAAAGAATCGAATCGTATCGACTCGAATCGAAAAGAATCCAATTGCATCATCGAATGGAAACTAATCCAATTGAATACAATCGAAAAGAATCGAATCGAATCAAATCGAAATCAATCAAATTGAATTGATCGGAAAGAATCGAATTGAATCAAATCGAATCGAAATGAAAAGAATCGAATCGATTCAAATAGAAAAGAATCGAATCGAAAAGAATCAAATCGACACGAAAAGAATCGAATCGAATCAAAAAGTATCGAATTGATTCGAAAACATTCGCATCGAAAAGAATCGAATTGAAATGAATCCGATCGAAATGAAAAGAATCTACTCGATTCGAATCCAAAAGAATCGAATCCAAAAGAATCGAATTGAATTGAATCAAAAGAAATGAATTGAATTGAATCAAAAAGGAACTAATCGCATCAAATCGAAAAAACTCGAATAGAATCAAATCGAATCAAAAAGATTCGAATAGATTCGAATCAAAAAGAATCGAATTGAGGGATCCCTGGGTGGCGCAGCGGTTTAGCGCCTGCCTTTGGCCCAGGGCGCGATCCTGGAGACCCGGGATCGAATCCCACATCGGGCTCCTGGTGCATGGAGCCTGCTTCTCCCTCTGCCTGTGTCTCTGCCTCTCTGTCTCTCTCTGTGACTATCATAAAAAAAAGAATCGAATTGAATCGTGTTGAAAAAAATCATAAAGAATCAAATCGAAAAGAATCGAATTCCATGTAACGAAAAGATTCGAATTGAAAAGAATCGAATCGAAACAAAAGAATCGAATCGAATCGACATGAATCAAAAAGAATCGAATCAAAACGAATCGAAAAGAAACAAATCAAGTAGAATGTAAAAGAATCGAATCGAATCCAATCGAAAAAATTCGAATAGAATTGAATCGAAAAGAATCAAAACGAATCGAACCGAAGAGAATCGATTCGAATCAAAATAAAAAGTATCGTATCAAATCGAATCGAAAAGAATCATATCAAATAGAATCGAAAGAATGGAATCAAATCTAAAACAATCGAATCGAATCGAAAAGAATCGCATTGAATGGAACAGAATCGAAAAGAATAGAATAGAATCGAAAGAAATCGAATAGAATCAAATCAAATCAAAAAGAATCGAATTGAATTGATCCTAACCAAAAGAAGCGAAATGAATCGACTCGAACCGAAAAAAACAAATCGAAAGAATCTAATCTCAACGAAAATCATCGAAATGAATAGAATCGAAAAGAATCGAATTGAATCAAATCGAAAAGAATCGAATGGAATCCAATCGAAAAGAATCAAATTGAGTCAAATCGAAACAAATTGAATCCAATCGAAAAGAATCTAATTGAATCGAATCGAAAAGAATCGAATTCAATCAAAACGAATCGATTCGAATGGAATAGAAAAGAATAGAATAGAATAGAATCGAAAAGAATCAAATCGAATCGAAAAGAATCGAATCAAAAAGAATTGAATCGAATCGAAAAGAAAGGAATCGAACCGAATCAAAAAGAAAACAATCGAATCGAAACAAATACAAAAGAATCGCTTTGAATAGCATAGAATTGAAAAGAATCGAATCAATCGAATTGAAAACAATCGAATCGAAAAGAATCGAATCAAAAAAAGTCGAATCGAAACGAAAACAATCGAATCGAATCGAATCTAAAAGAATCGTATTGAATTGAATCGAGTCGAAAAGACTCGAATCAAAAAGACTCGAATCGAATTGAATCAAATCGAAAAGAATCTAATAGAAACCACTCGAACAGAATCAAATCGAAATGATTCAAATGAATCGAATAGAATAGAATCGAAAAAAATCGAATAGAATCGAAACGAACCGAAACGAAATGAATCGAAGAGAATCGATTAGAATCGAAATGAAAAGAATCGTATTGAATCGAATCGAAAAGAATCAAATCAAATCGAATCGAAAGAATTGAATCAAATCGAAAAGAATCCAATCGAATCGAAAAGAATCGAACTGAATGGAATCAAATCGAAAAGAATCGAATCGAATCGAAAAGAATCGAATCAAATTTAATGGAATCGAAAAGAATCGAATGGAATCGAAAAGAATCAAAATGAAACAAATCACATCAAATGGAAAAGCATCAAATCGAATTGAAAAGAATCGAATCGAATCGAAATGAATCGAATCAAAAAGACTCGAATCGAAAAGAATCGAATCGAATCGAAAAGACTCGAATCGAATTAAAAATATCAAATCGAATCGAATCGAAAGAATCGAATTGAAAAGACTCGAATTGAAACGAATCGATTTGAAACGAAAAGAAACGAATCTAATCGAATCGAATTGAAAGAATCGAATTGAATAGAAAATAATCGAATAGAAAAGAATCGAACCGAAAAGTAAAGAATCAAATTGAATCAGTCGATTAAATTCTAGTCGAATCGAATCAAAAAGCATGAAATCGAGTCGAATCGAATCGAAAAGAATCGAATCGAATCGAAAAGATTCGAATTGTATCTAATCAAAAAGAATCGAATCGTATCGACTCGAATCGAAAAGAATCCAATTGCATCATCGAATGGAAAGTAATCGAATTGAATAGAATAGAAAAGAATCGAATCGAATCAAATCGAAAACAATCAAATTGAATTGATCGAAAAGAATCGAATTGAATCAAATCGAATCGAAATGAAAAGAATCGAATCGATTCAAATAGAAAAGAATCGAATCGAAAAGAATCAAATCGACACGAAAAGAATCGAATCGAATCAAAAAGTATCGAATTGATTCGAAAACATTCGAATCGAAAAGAATCGAATTGAAATGAATCCGATCGAAATGAAAAGAATCTACTCGATTCGAATCCAGAAGAATCGAATCCAAAAGAATCGAATCGAATCCAAAAGAATCGAATTGATTTGAATCAAAAGAAGTGAATTGAATTGAATCCAAAAGGAACTAATCGAATCAAATCGAAAAAACTCGAATAGAATCAAATCGAATCAAAAAGAATCGAATAGATTCGACTAAAAAAGAATCGAATTGAGGGATCCCTGGGTGGCGCAGCGGTTTAGCGCCTGCCTTTGGCCCAGGGCGCGATCCTGGAGACCCGGGATCGAATCCCACATCGGGCTCCTGGTGCATGGAGCCTGCTTCTCCCTCTGCCTGTGTCTCTGCCTCTCTGTCTCTCTCTGTGACTATCATAAAAAAAAGAATCGAATTGAATCGTGTTGAAAAAAATCATAAAGAATCAAATCGAAAAGAATCGAATTCCATGTAACGAAAAGATTCGAATTGAAAAGAATCGAATCGAAACAAAAGAATCGAATCGAATCGACATGAATCAAAAAGAATCGAATCAAAACGAATCGAAAAGAAACAAATCAAGTAGAATGTAAAAGAATCGAATCGAATCCAATCGAAAAAATTCGAATAGAATTGAATCGAAAAGAATCAAAACGAATCGAACCGAAGAGAATCGATTCGAATCAAAATAAAAAGTATCGTATCAAATCGAATCGAAAAGAATCATATCAAATAGAATCGAAAGAATGGAATCAAATCTAAAACAATCGAATCGAATCGAAAAGAATCGCATTGAATGGAATAGAATCGAAAAGAATAGAATAGAATCGAAAGAAATCGAATAGAATCAAATCAAATCAAAAAGAATCGAATTGAATTGATCCTAACCAAAAGAAGCGAAATGAATCGACTCGAACCGAAAAAAACAAATCGAAAAGAATCTAATCTCAACGAAAATCATCGAAATGAATAGAATCGAAAAGAATCGAATTGAATCAAATCGAAAAGAATCGAATGGAATCCAATCGAAAAGAATCAAATTGAGTCGAATCGAAACAAATTGAATCCAATCGAAAAGAATCTAATTGAATCGAATCGAAACGAATCGAATTCAATCAAAACGAATCGATTCGAATGGAATAGAAAAGAATAGAATAGAATCGAATCGAAAAGAATCAAATCGAATCGAAAAGAATCGAATCAAAACGAATTGAATCGAATCGAAAAGAAACGAATCGAACCGAATCAAAAAGAAAACAATCGAATCGAATCAAATACAAAAGAATCGCTTTGAATAGCATAGAATTGAAAAGAATCGAATCAATCGAATTGAAAACAATCGAATCGAAAAGAATCGAATCAAAAAAAGTCGAATCGAAACGAAAACAATCGAATCGAATCGAATCTAAAAGAATCGTATTGAATTGAATCGAGTTGAAAAGACGCGAATCAAAAAGACTCGAATCGAATTGAAACAAATCGAAAAGAATCTAATAGAAACCACTCGAACAGAATCAAATCGAAATGATTCAAAATGAATCGAATAGAATAGAATCGAAAAAAATCGAAACGAATCGAAATGAAATGAATCGAAGAGAATCGATTAGAATCGAAATGAAAAGAATCGTATTGAATCAAATCGAAAGAATCAAATCAAATCGAATGAAAGAATTGAATCAAATCGAAAAGAATCCAATCGAATCGAAAAGAATCGAACTGGATGGAATCAAATCGAAAAGAATCGAATCGAATCGAAAAGAATCGAATCAAATTTAATGGAATCGAATGGAATCGAAATGAATCGAAATGAAACAAATCAGATCAAATGGAAAAGCATCAAATCGAATTGAAAAGAATCGAATCGAATCGAAATGAATAAAATCAAAAAGACTCGAATCGAAAAGAATCGAATTGAAAAGAATCGAATCGAATCGAAAAGACTCGAATCGAATTAAAAATATCAAATCGAATCGAATCGAAAGAATCGAATTGAAAAGACTCGAATTGAAACGAATCGATTTGAAACGAAAAGAAACGAATCTAATCGAATCGAATTGAAAGAATCGAATTGAATAGAAAAAAATCGAATAGAAAAGAATCGAACCGAAAAGTAAAGAATCAAATTGAATCAGTCGATTAAATTCTAGTCGAATCGAATCAAAAAGCATGAAATCGAGTCGAATCGAATCGAAAAGAATCGAATCGAATCGAAAAGATTCGAATTGTATCTAATCAAAAAGAATCGAATCGTATCGACTCGAATCGAAAAGAATCCAATTGCATCATCGAATGGAAAGTAATCGAATTGAATAGAATAGAAAAGAATCGAATCGAATCAAATCGAAAACAATCAAATTGAATTGATCGAAAAGAATCGAATTGAATCAAATCGAATCGAAATGAAAAGAATCGAATCGATTCAAATAGAAAAGAATCGAATCGAAAAGAATCAAATCGACACGAAAAGAATCGAATCGAATCAAAAAGTATCGAATTGATTCGAAAACATTCGAATCGAAAAGAATCGAATTGAAATGAATCCGATCGAAATGAAAAGAATCTACTCGATTCGAATCCAGAAGAATCGAATCCAAAAGAATCGAATCGAATCCAAAAGAATCGAATTGATTTGAATCAAAAGAAGTGAATTGAATTGAATCCAAAAGGAACTAATCATATCAAATCGAAAAAACTCGAATAGAATCAAATCGAATCAAAAAGAATCGAATAGATTCGAATCAAAAAGAATCGAATTGAGGGATCCCTGGGTGGCGCAGCGGTTTAGCGCCTGCCTTTGGCCCAGGGCGCGATCCTGGAGACCCGGGATCGAATCCCACATCGGGCTCCTGGTGCATGGAGCCTGCTTCTCCCTCTGCCTGTGTCTCTGCCTCTCTGTCTCTCTCTGTGACTATCATAAAAAAAAGAATCGAATTGAATCGTGTTGAAAAAAATCATAAAGAATCAAATCGAAAAGAATCGAATTCCATGTAACGAAAAGATTCGAATTGAAAAGAATCGAATCGAAAGAAAAGAATCGAATCGACATGAATCAAAAAGAATCGAAACAAAATGAATCGAAAAGAAACAAATCAAGTAGAATCTAAAAGAATCGAATCGAATCAAATCGAAAAAATTCAAATAGAATTGAATCGAAAAGAATCAAAACGAATCGAACCGAAGAGAATCGATTCGAATCAAAATAAAAAGTATCGTAACAAATCGAATCGAAAAGAATCATATCAAATAGAATCGAAAGAATGGAATCAAATCTAAAACAATCGAATCGAATCGAAAAGAATCGAATTGAACGGAATGGAATCGAAAAGAATCCAATGGAATAGAATCGAAAGAAATCGAATAGAATCAAATCAAACCAAAAAGAATCGAATTGAATTGATCCTAACCAAAAGAAGCGAAATGAATCGACTCGAACCGAAAAAAACAAATCGAAAAGAATCTAATCTCAACGAAAATCATCGAAATGAATAGAATCGAAAAGAATCGAATTGAATCAAATCGAAAAGAATCGAATGGAATCCAATCGAAAAGAATCAAATTGAGTCGAATCGAAACAAATTGAATCCAATCGAAAAGAATCTAATTGAATCGAATCGAAAAGAATCGAATTCAATCAAAACGAATCGATTCGAATGGAATA
Source organism: Canis aureus (assembly GCF_053574225.1). Classification (NCBI taxonomy): domain Eukaryota; kingdom Metazoa; phylum Chordata; class Mammalia; order Carnivora; family Canidae; genus Canis; species Canis aureus. The sequence continues at coordinate 25,190,667 of NC_135648.1, forward strand.
GAAAAGAATAGAATAGAATCGAATCGAAAAGAATCAAATCGAATCGAAAAGAATCGAATCAAAACGAATTGAATCGAATCGAAAAGAAACGAATCGAACCGAATCAAAAAGAAAACAATCGAATCGAATCAAATACAAAAGAATCGCTTTGAATAGCATAGAATTGAAAAGAATCGAATCAATCGAATTGAAAACAATCGAATCGAAAAGAATTGAATCAAAAAAAGTCGAATCGAAACGAAAACAATCGAATCGAATCGAATCTAAAAGAATCGTATTGAATTGAATCGAGTTGAAAAGACGCGAATCAAAAAGACTCGAATCGAATTGAAACAAATCGAAAAGAATCTAATAGAAACCACTCGAACAGAATCAAATCGAAATGATTCAAAATGAATCGAATAGAATAGAATCGAAAAAAATCGAAACGAATCGAAACGAAATGAATCGAAGAGAATCGATTAGAATCGAAATGAAAAGAATCGTATTGAATCGAATCGAAAGAATCAAATCAAATCGAATCGAAAGAATTGAATCAAGTCGAAAAGAATCCAATCGAATCGAAAAGAATCGAACTGAATGGAATCAAATCGAAAAGAATCGAATCGAATCGAAAAGAATCGAATCAAATTTAATGGAATCGAAAAGAATCGAATGGAATCGAAAAGAATCGAAATGAAACAAATCAGATCATATGGAAAAGCATCAAATCGAATTGAAAAGAATCGAATCGAATCGAAATGAATCGAATCAAAAAGACTCGAATCGAAAAGAATCGTATTGAAAAGAATCGAATCGAATCGAAAAGACTCGAATCGAATTAAAAATATCAAATCGAATCGAATCGAAAAGAATCGAATTGAAAAGACTCGAATTGAAACGAATCGATTTGAAACGAAAAGAATCGAATCGAATCGAATCGAATTGAAAGAATCGAATTGAATAGAAAAAAATCGAATAGAAAAGAATCGAACCGAAAAGAAAAGAATCAAATTGAATCAGTCGATTAAATTCTAGTCGAATCGAATCAAAAAGAATGAAATCGAGTCGAATCGAATCGAAAAGAATCGAATCGAATCGAAAAGAATCGAATTGTATCTAATCAAAAAGAATCGAATCGTATCGACTCGAATCGAAAAGAATCCAATTGCATCATCGAATGGAAACTAATCCAATTGAATACAATCGAAAAGAATCGAATCGAATCAAATCGAAATCAATCAAATTGAATTGATCGAAAAGAATCGAATTGAATCAAATCGAATCGAAATGAAAAGAATCGAATCGATTCAAATAGAAAAGAATCGAATCGAAACGAATCAAATCGACACGAAAAGAATCGAATCGAATCAAAAAGTATCGAATTGATTCGAAAACATTTGCATCGAAAAGAATCGAATTGAAATGAATCCGATCGAAATGAAAAGAATCTACTCGATTCGAATCCAAAAGAATCGAATCCAAAAGAATCGAATTGAATTGAATCAAAAGAAATGAATTGAATTGAATCCAAAAGGAACTAATCGCATCAAATCGAAAAAACTCGAATAGAATCAAATCGAATTAAAAAGAATCGAATAGATTCGAATCAAAAAGAATCGAATTGAGGGATCCCTGGGTGGCGCAGCGGTTTAGCGCCTGCCTTTGGCCCAGGGCGCGATCCTGGAGACCCGGGATCGAATCCCACATCGGGCTCCTGGTGCATGAAGCCTGCTTCTCCCTCTGCCTGTGTCTCTGCCTATCTGTCTCTCTCTGTGACTATCATAAAAAAAGAATCGAATTGAATCGCGTTGAAAAAAATCATAAAGAATCAAATCGAAAAGAATCGAATTCCATGTAACGAAAAGATTCGAATTGAAAAGAATCGAATCTAAACAAAAGAATCGAATCGACATGAATCAAAAAGAATCGAAACAAAACGAATCGAAAAGAAACAAATCATGTAGAATCTAAAAGAATCGAATCGAATCAAATCGAAAAAATTCAAATAGAATTGAATCGAAAAGAATCAAAACGAATCGAACCGAAGAGAATCGATTCGAATCAAAATAAAAAGTATCGTAACAAATCGAATCGAAAAGAATCATATCAAATAGAATCGAAAGAATGGAATCAAATCTAAAACAATTGAATCGAATCGAAAAGAATCGAATTGAACGGAATGGAATCGAAAAGAATACAATGGAATAGAATCGAAAGAAATCGAATAGAATCAAATCAAACCAAAAAGAATCGAATTGAATTGATCCTAACCAAAAGAAGCGAAATGAATCGACTCGAACCGAAAAAAACAAATCGAAAAGAATCTAATCTCAACGAAAATCATCGAAATGAATAGAATCGAAAAGAATCGAATTGAATCAAATCGAAAAGAATCGAATGGAATCCAATCGAAAAGAATCAAATTGAGTCGAATCGAAACAAATTGAATCCAATCGAAAAGAATCTAATTGAATCGAATCGAAAAGAATCGAATTCAATCAAAACGAATCGATTCGAATGGAATAGAAAAGAATAGAATAGAATCGAAAAGAATCAAATCGAATCGAAAAGAATCGAATCGAAAAGTATTGAATCGAATCGAAAAGAAACGAATCGACCCGAATCAAAAAGAAAACAATCGAATCGAATCAAATACAAAAGAATTGCTTTGAATAGCATAGAATTGAAAAGAATCGAATCAATCGAATTGAAAACAATCGAATCGAAACGAATCGAATCAAAAAAAGTCGAATCGAAACGAAAACAATCGAATCGAATCGAATCTAAAAGAATCGTATTGAATTGAATCGAGTCGAAAAGACTCGAATCAAAAAGACTCGAATCGAATTGAATCAAATCGAAAAGAATCTAATAGAAACCACTCTAACAGAATCAAATCGAAATGATTCAAAATGAATCGAATAGAATAGAATCGAAAAAAATCGAAACGAATCGAAACGAACCGAAACGAAATGAATCGAAGAGAATCGATTAGAATCGAAATGAAAAGAATCGTATTGAATCGAATCGAAAGAATCAAATCAAATTGAATCGAAAGAATTGAATCAAATCGAAAAGAATCCAATCGAATCGAAAAGAATCGAACTGAATGGAATCAAATCGAAAAGAATCGAATCGAATCGAAAAGAATCGAATCAAATTTAATGGAATCGAAAAGAATCGAATGGAATCGAAAAGAATCGAAATGAAACAAATCAGAACATATGGAAAAGCATCAAATCGAATTGAAAAGAATCGAATCGAATCGAAATGAATCGAATCAAAAAGACTCGAATCGAAAAGAATCGTATTGAAAAGAATCGAATCGAATCGAAAAGACTCGAATCGAATTAAAAATATCAAATCGAATCGAATCGAAAAGAATCGAATTGAAAAGACTCGAATTGAAACGAATCGATTTGAAACGAAAAGAATCGAATCGAATCGAATCGAATTGAAAGAATCGAATTGAATAGAAAAAAATCGAATAGAAAAGAATCGAACCGAAAAGAAAAGAATCAAATTGAATCAGTCGATTAAATTCTAGTCGAATCGAATCAAAAAGAATGAAATCGAGTCGAATCGAATCGAAAAGAATCGAATCGAATCGAAAAGATTCGAATTGTATCTAATCAAAAAGAATCGAATCGTATCGACTCGAATCGAAAAGAATCCAATTGCATCATCGAATGGAAAGTAATCGAATTGAATAGAATAGAAAAGAATCGAATCGAATCAAATCGAAAACAATCAAATTGAATTGATCGAAAAGAATCGAATTGAATCAAATCGAATCGAAATGAAAAGAATCGAATCGATTCAAATGGAAAAGAATCGAATCGAAAAGAATCAAATCGACACGAAAAGAATCGAATCGAATCAAAAAGTATCGAATTGATTCGAAAACATTCGAATCGAAAAGAATCGAATTGAAATGAATCCGATCGAAATGAAAAGAATCTACTCGATTCGAATCCAAAAGAATCGAATCCAAAAGAATCGAATCCAATCCAAAAGAATCGAATTGAATTGAATCAAAAGAAATGAATTGAATTGAATCCAAAAGGAACTAATCGAATCAAATCGAAAAAACTCGAATAGAATCAAATCGAATCAAAAAGAATCGAATAGATTCGAATAAAAAAGAATCGAATTGAGGGATCCCTGGGTGGCGCAGCGGTTTAGCGCCTGCCTTTGGCCCAGGGCGCGATCCTGGAGACCCGGGATCGAATCCCACATCGGGCTCCTGGTGCATGGAGCCTGCTTCTCCCTCTGCCTGTGTCTCTGCCTCTCTGTCTCTCTCTGTGACTATCATAAAAAAAAGAATCGAATTGAATCGCGTTGAAAAAAATCATAAAGAATCAAATCGAAAAGAATCGAATTCCATGTAACGAAAAGATTCGAATTGAAAAGAATCGAATCGAAACAAAAGAATCGAATCGAATCGACATGAATCAAAAAGAATCGAATCAAAACGAATCGAAAAGAAACAAATCAAGTAGAATGTAAAAGAATCGAATCGAATCCAATCGAAAAAATTCGAATAGAATTGATTCGAAAAGAATCAAAACGAATCGAACCGAAGAGAATCGATTCGAATCAAAATAAAAAGTATCGTATCAAATCGAATCGAAAAGAATCATATCAAATAGAATCGAAAGAATGGAATCAAATCTAAAACAATCGAATGGAATCGAAAAGAATCGCATTGAATGGAATAGAATCGAAAAGAATAGAATAGAATCGAAAGAAATCGAATAGAATCAAATCAAATCAAAAAGAATCGAATTGAATTGATCCTAACCAAAAGAAGCGAAATGAATCGACTCGAACCGAAAAAAACAAATCGAAAAGAATCTAATCTCAACGAAAATCATCGAAATGAATAGAATCGAAAAGAATCGAATTGAATCAAATCGAAAAGAATCGAATGGAATCCAATCGAAAAGAATCAAATTGAGTCGATCGAAACAAATTGAATCCAATCGAAAAGAATCTAATTGAATCGAATCGAAAAGAATCGAATTCAATCAAAACGAATCGATTCGAATGGAATAGAAAAGAATAGAATAGAATCGAAAAGAATCAAATCGAATCGAAAAGAATCGAATCGAAAAGTATTGAATCGAATCGAAAAGAAACGAATCGACCCGAATCAAAAAGAAAACAATCGAATCGAATCAAATACAAAAGAATTGCTTTGAATAGCATAGAATTGAAAAGAATCGAATCAATCGAATTGAAAACAATCGAATCGAAACGAATCGAATCAAAAAAAGTCGAATCGAAACGAAAACAATCGAATCGAATCGAATCTAAAAGAATCGTATTGAATTGAATCGAGTCGAAAAGACTCGAATCAAAAAGACTCGAATCGAATTGAATCAAATCGAAAAGAATCTAATAGAAACCACTCTAACAGAATCAAATCGAAATGATTCAAAATGAATCGAATAGAATAGAATCGAAAAAAATCGAAACGAATCGAAACGAACCGAAACGAAATGAATCGAAGAGAATCGATTAGAATCGAAATGAAAAGAATCGTATTGAATCGAATCGAAAGAATCAAATCAAATTGAATCGAAAGAATTGAATCAAATCGAAAAGAATCCAATCGAATCGAAAAGAATCGAACTGAATGGAATCAAATCGAAAAGAATCGAATCGAATCGAAAAGAATCGAATCAAATTTAATGGAATCGAAAAGAATCGAATGGAATCGAAAAGAATCGAAATGAAACAAATCAGAACATATGGAAAAGCATCAAATCGAATTGAAAAGAATCGAATCGAATCGAAATGAATCGAATCAAAAAGACTCGAATCGAAAAGAATCGTATTGAAAAGAATCGAATCGAATCGAAAAGACTCGAATCGAATTAAAAATATCAAATCGAATCGAATCGAAAAGAATCGAATTGAAAAGACTCGAATTGAAACGAATCGATTTGAAACGAAAAGAATCGAATCGAATCGAATCGAATTGAAAGAATCGAATTGAATAGAAAAAAATCGAATAGAAAAGAATCGAACCGAAAAGAAAAGAATCAAATTGAATCAGTCGATTAAATTCTAGTCGAATCGAATCAAAAAGAATGAAATCGAGTCGAATCGAATCGAAAAGAATCGAATCGAATCGAAAAGATTCGAATTGTATCTAATCAAAAAGAATCGAATCGTATCGACTCGAATCGAAAAGAATCCAATTGCATCATCGAATGGAAAGTAATCGAATTGAATAGAATAGAAAAGAATCGAATCGAATCAAATCGAAAACAATCAAATTGAATTGATCGAAAAGAATCGAATTGAATCAAATCGAATCGAAATGAAAAGAATCGAATCGATTCAAATGGAAAAGAATCGAATCGAAAAGAATCAAATCGACACGAAAAGAATCGAATCGAATCAAAAAGTATCGAATTGATTCGAAAACATTCGAATCGAAAAGAATCGAATTGAAATGAATCCGATCGAAATGAAAAGAATCTACTCGATTCGAATCCAAAAGAATCGAATCCAAAAGAATCGAATCCAATCCAAAAGAATCGAATTGAATTGAATCAAAAGAAATGAATTGAATTGAATCCAAAAGGAACTAATCGAATCAAATCGAAAAAACTCGAATAGAATCAAATCGAATCAAAAAGAATCGAATAGATTCGAATAAAAAAGAATCGAATTGAGGGATCCCTGGGTGGCGCAGCGGTTTAGCGCCTGCCTTTGGCCCAGGGCGCGATCCTGGAGACCCGGGATCGAATCCCACATCGGGCTCCTGGTGCATGGAGCCTGCTTCTCCCTCTGCCTGTGTCTCTGCCTCTCTGTCTCTCTCTGTGACTATCATAAAAAAAAGAATCGAATTGAATCGCGTTGAAAAAAATCATAAAGAATCAAATCGAAAAGAATCGAATTCCATGTAACGAAAAGATTCGAATTGAAAAGAATCGAATCGAAACAAAAGAATCGAATCGAATCGACATGAATCAAAAAGAATCGAATCAAAACGAATCGAAAAGAAACAAATCAAGTAGAATGTAAAAGAATCGAATCGAATCCAATCGAAAAAATTCGAATAGAATTGATTCGAAAAGAATCAAAACGAATCGAACCGAAGAGAATCGATTCGAATCAAAATAAAAAGTATCGTATCAAATCGAATCGAAAAGAATCATATCAAATAGAATCGAAAGAATGGAATCAAATCTAAAACAATCGAATGGAATCGAAAAGAATCGCATTGAATGGAATAGAATCGAAAAGAATAGAATAGAATCGAAAGAAATCGAATAGAATCAAATCAAATCAAAAAGAATCGAATTGAATTGATCCTAACCAAAAGAAGCGAAATGAATCGACTCGAACCGAAAAAAACAAATCGAAAAGAATCTAATCTCAACGAAAATCATCGAAATGAATAGAATCGAAAAGAATCGAATTGAATCAAATCGAAAAGAATCGAATGGAATCCAATCGAAAAGAATCAAATTGAGTCGATCGAAACAAATTGAATCCAATCGAAAAGAATCTAATTGAATCGAATCGAAAAGAATCGAATTCAATCAAAACGAATCGATTCGAATGGAATAGAAAAGAATAGAATAGAATCGAAAAGAATCAAATCGAATCGAAAAGAATCGAATCGAAAAGTATTGAATCGAATCGAAAAGAAACGAATCGACCCGAATCAAAAAGAAAACAATCGAATCGAATCAAATACAAAAGAATTGCTTTGAATAGCATAGAATTGAAAAGAATCGAATCAATCGAATTGAAAACAATCGAATCGAAACGAATCGAATCAAAAAAAGTCGAATCGAAACGAAAACAATCGAATCGAATCGAATCTAAAAGAATCGTATTGAATTGAATCGAGTCGAAAAGACTCGAATCAAAAAGACTCGAATCGAATTGAATCAAATCGAAAAGAATCTAATAGAAACCACTCTAACAGAATCAAATCGAAATGATTCAAAATGAATCGAATAGAATAGAATCGAAAAAAATCGAAACGAATCGAAACGAACCGAAACGAAATGAATCGAAGAGAATCGATTAGAATCGAAATGAAAAGAATCGTATTGAATCGAATCGAAAGAATCAAATCAAATTGAATCGAAAGAATTGAATCAAATCGAAAAGAATCCAATCGAATCGAAAAGAATCGAACTGAATGGAATCAAATCGAAAAGAATCGAATCGAATCGAAAAGAATCGAATCAAATTTAATGGAATCGAAAAGAATCGAATGGAATCGAAAAGAATCGAAATGAAACAAATCAGAACATATGGAAAAGCATCAAATCGAATTGAAAAGAATCGAATCGAATCGAAATGAATCGAATCAAAAAGACTCGAATCGAAAAGAATCGTATTGAAAAGAATCGAATCGAATCGAAAAGACTCGAATCGAATTAAAAATATCAAATCGAATCGAATCGAAAAGAATCGAATTGAAAAGACTCGAATTGAAACGAATCGATTTGAAACGAAAAGAATCGAATCGAATCGAATCGAATTGAAAGAATCGAATTGAATAGAAAAAAATCGAATAGAAAAGAATCGAACCGAAAAGAAAAGAATCAAATTGAATCAGTCGATTAAATTCTAGTCGAATCGAATCAAAAAGAATGAAATCGAGTCGAATCGAATCGAAAAGAATCGAATCGAATCGAAAAGATTCGAATTGTATCTAATCAAAAAGAATCGAATCGTATCGACTCGAATCGAAAAGAATCCAATTGCATCATCGAATGGAAAGTAATCGAATTGAATAGAATAGAAAAGAATCGAATCGAATCAAATCGAAAACAATCAAATTGAATTGATCGAAAAGAATCGAATTGAATCAAATCGAATCGAAATGAAAAGAATCGAATCGATTCAAATGGAAAAGAATCGAATCGAAAAGAATCAAATCGACACGAAAAGAATCGAATCGAATCAAAAAGTATCGAATTGATTCGAAAACATTCGAATCGAAAAGAATCGAATTGAAATGAATCCGATCGAAATGAAAAGAATCTACTCGATTCGAATCCAAAAGAATCGAATCCAAAAGAATCGAATCCAATCCAAAAGAATCGAATTGAATTGAATCAAAAGAAATGAATTGAATTGAATCCAAAAGGAACTAATCGAATCAAATCGAAAAAACTCGAATAGAATCAAATCGAATCAAAAAGAATCGAATAGATTCGAATAAAAAAGAATCGAATTGAGGGATCCCTGGGTGGCGCAGCGGTTTAGCGCCTGCCTTTGGCCCAGGGCGCGATCCTGGAGACCCGGGATCGAATCCCACATCGGGCTCCTGGTGCATGGAGCCTGCTTCTCCCTCTGCCTGTGTCTCTGCCTCTCTGTCTCTCTCTGTGACTATCATAAAAAAAAGAATCGAATTGAATCGCGTTGAAAAAAATCATAAAGAATCAAATCGAAAAGAATCGAATTCCATGTAACGAAAAGATTCGAATTGAAAAGAATCGAATCGAAACAAAAGAATCGAATCGAATCGACATGAATCAAAAAGAATCGAATCAAAACGAATCGAAAAGAAACAAATCAAGTAGAATGTAAAAGAATCGAATCGAATCCAATCGAAAAAATTCGAATAGAATTGATTCGAAAAGAATCAAAACGAATCGAACCGAAGAGAATCGATTCGAATCAAAATAAAAAGTATCGTATCAAATCGAATCGAAAAGAATCATATCAAATAGAATCGAAAGAATGGAATCAAATCTAAAACAATCGAATGGAATCGAAAAGAATCGCATTGAATGGAATAGAATCGAAAAGAATAGAATAGAATCGAAAGAAATCGAATAGAATCAAATCAAATCAAAAAGAATCGAATTGAATTGATCCTAACCAAAAGAAGCGAAATGAATCGACTCGAACCGAAAAAAACAAATCGAAAAGAATCTAATCTCAACGAAAATCATCGAAATGAATAGAATCGAAAAGAATCGAATTGAATCAAATCGAAAAGAATCGAATGGAATCCAATCGAAAAGAATCAAATTGAGTCGAATCGAAACAAATTGAATCCAATCGAAAAGAATCTAATTGAATCGAATCGAAAAGAATCGAATTCAATCAAAACGAATCGATTCGAATGGAATAGAAAAGAATAGAATAGAATCGAATCGAAAAGAATCAAATCAAATCGAAAAGAATCGAATCAAAACGAATTGAATCGAATCGAAAAGAAACGAATCGAACCGAATCAAAAAGAAAACAATCGAATCGAATCAAATACAAAAGAATCGCTTTGAAATGCATAGAATTGAAAAGAATCGAATCAATCGAATTGAAAACAATCGAATCGAAAAGAATCGAATCAAAAAAAGTCGAATCGAAACGAAAACAATCGAATCGAATCGAATCTAAAAGAATCGTATTGAATTGAATCGAGTCGAAAAGACGCGAATCAAAAAGACTCGAATCGAATTGAAACAAATCGAAAAGAATCTAATAGAAACCACTCGAACAGAATCAAATCGAAATGATTCAAAATGAATCGAATAGAATAGAATCGAAAAAAATCGAAACGAATCGAAACGAAATGAATCGAAGAGAATCGATTAGAATCGAAATGAAAAGAATCGTATTGAATCGAATCGAAAGAATCAAATCAAATCGAATCGAAAGAATTGAATCAAGTCGAAAAGAATCCAATCGAATCGAAAAGAATCGAATCAAATTTAATGGAATCGAAAAGAATCGAATGGAATCGAAAAGAATCGAAATGAAACAAATCAGATCATATGGAAAAGCATCAAATCGAATTGAAAAGAATCGAATCGAATCGAAATGAATCGAATCAAAAAGACTCGAATCGAAAAGAATCGTATTGAAAAGAATCGAATCGAATCGAAAAGACTCGAATCGAATTAAAAATATCAAATCGAATCGAATCGAAAAGAATCGAATTGAAAAGACTCGAATTGAAACGAATCGATTTGAAACGAAAAGAATCGAATCGAATCGAATCGAATTGAAAGAATCGAATTGAATAGAAAAAAATCGAATAGAAAAGAATCGAACCGAAAAGAAAAGAATCAAATTGAATCAGTCGATTAAATTCTAGTCGAATCGAATCAAAAAGAATGAAATCGAGTCGAATCGAATCGAAAAGAATCGAATCGAATCGAAAAGAATCGAATTGTATCTAATCAAAAAGAATCGAATCGTATCGACTCGAAAAGAATCCAATTGCATCATCGAATGGAAACTAATCCAATTGAATACAATCGAAAAGAATCGAATCGAATCAAATCGAAATCAATCAAATTGAATTGATCGAAAAGAATCGAATTGAATCAAATCGAATCGAAATGAAAAGAATCGAATCGATTCAAATGGAAAAGAATCGAATCGAAAAGAATCAAATCGACACGAAAAGAATCGAATCGACTCAAAAAGTATCGAATTGATTCGAAAACATTTGCATCGAAAAGAATCGAATTGAAATGAATCCGATCGAAATGAAAAGAATCTACTCGATTCGAATCCAAAAGAATCGAATCCAAAAGAATCGAATTGAATTGAATCAAAAGAAATGAATTGAATTGAATCAAAAAGGAACTAATCGCATCAAATCGAAAAAACTCGAATAGAATCAAATCGAATCAAAAAGAATCGGATAGATTCGAATAAAAAAGAATCGAATTGAGGGATCCCTGGGTGGCGCAGCGGTTTAGCGCCTGCCTTTGGCCCAGGGCGCGATCCTGGAGACCCGGGATCGAATCCCACATCGGGCTCCTGGTGCATGAAGCCTGCTTCTCCCTCTGCCTGTGTCTCTGCCTATCTGTCTCTCTCTGTGACTATCATAAAAAAAGAATCGAATTGAATCGCGTTGAAAAAAATCATAAAGAATCAAATCGAAAAGAATCGAATTCCATGTAACGAAAAGATTCGAATTGAAAAGAATCGAATCGAAACAAAAGAATCGAATCGACATGAATCAAAAAGAATCGAAACAAAACGAATCGAAAAGAAACAAATCATGTAGAATCTAAAAGAATCGAATCGAATCAAATCGAAAAAATTCAAATAGAATTGAATCGAAAAGAATCAAAACGAATCGAACCGAAGAGAATCGATTCGAATCAAAATAAAAAGTATCGTAACAAATCGAATCGAAAAGAATCATATCAAATAGAATCGAAAGAATGGAATCAAATCTAAAACAATCGAATCGAATCGAAAAGAATCGAATTGAACGGAATGGAATCGAAAAGAATACAATGGAATAGAATCGAAAGAAATCGAATAGAATCAAATCAAACCAAAAAGAATCGAATTGAATTGATCCTAACCAAAAGAAGCGAAATGAATCGACTCGAACCGAAAAAAACAAATCGAAAAGAATCTAATCTCAACGAAAATCATCGAAATGAATAGAATCGAAAAGAATCGAATTGAATCAAATCGAAAAGAATCGAATGGAATCCAATCGAAAAGAATCAAATTGAGTCGAATCGAAACAAATTGAATCCAATCGAAAAGAATCTAATTGAATCGAATCGAAAAGAATCGAATTCAATCAAAACGAATCGATTCGAATGGAATAGAAAAGAATAGAATAGAATCGAAAAGAATCAAATTGAATCGAAAAGAATCGAATCGAAAAGTATTGAATCGAATCGAAAAGAAACGAATCGACCCGAATCAAAAAGAAAACAATCGAATCGAATCAAATACAAAAGAATTGCTTTGAATAGCATAGAATTGAAAAGAATCGAATCAATCGAATTGAAAACAATCGAATCGAAACGAGTCGAATCAAAAAAAGTCGAATCGAAACGAAAACAATCGAATCGAATCGAATCTAAAAGAATCGTATTGAATTGAATCGAGTCGAAAAGACTCGAATCAAAAAGACTCGAATCGAATTGAATCAAATCGAAAAGAATCTAATAGAAACCACTCTAACAGAATCAAATCGAAATGATTCAAAATGAATCGAATAGAATAGAATCGAAAAAAATCGAAACGAATCGAAACGAACCGAAACGAAATGAATCGAAGAGAATCGATTAGAATCGAAATGAAAAGAATCGTATTGAATCGAATCGAAAGAATCAAATCAAATTGAATCGAAAGAATTGAATCAAATCGAAAAGAATCCAATCGAATCGAAAAGAATCGAACTGAATGGAATCAAATCGAAAAGAATCGAATCGAATCGAAAAGAATCGAATCAAATTTAATGGAATCGAAAAGAATCGAATGGAATCGAAAAGAATCGAAATGAAACAAATCAGAACATATGGAAAAGCATCAAATCGAATTGAAAAGAATCGAATCGAATCGAAATGAATCGAATCAAAAAGACTCGAATCGAAAAGAATCGTATTGAAAAGAATCGAATCGAATCGAAAAGACTCGAATCGAATTAAAAATATCAAATCGAATCGAATCGAAAAGAATCGAATTGAAAAGACTCGAATTGAAACGAATCGATTTGAAACGAAAAGAATCGAATCGAATCGAATCGAATTGAAAGAATCGAATTGAATAGAAAAAAATCGAATAGAAAAGAATCGAACCGAAAAGAAAAGAATCAAATTGAATCAGTCGATTAAATTCTAGTCGAATCGAATCAAAAAGAATGAAATCGAGTCGAATCGAATCGAAAAGAATCGAATCGAATCGAAAAGATTCGAATTGTATCTAATCAAAAAGAATCGAATCGTATCGACTCGAATCGAAAAGAATCCAATTGCATCATCGAATGGAAAGTAATCGAATTGAATAGAATAGAAAAGAATCGAATCGAATCAAATCGAAAACAATCAAATTGAATTGATCGAAAAGAATCGAATTGAATCAAATCGAATCGAAATGAAAAGAATCGAATCGATTCAAATGGAAAAGAATCGAATCGAAAAGAATCAAATCGACACGAAAAGAATCGAATCGAATCAAAAAGTATCGAATTGATTCGAAAACATTCGAATCAAAAAGAATCGAATTGAAATGAATCCGATCGAAATGAAAAGAATCTACTCGATTCGAATCCAAAAGAATCGAATCCAAAAGAATCGAATCCAATCCAAAAGAATCGAATTGAATTGAATCAAAAGAAATGAATTGAATTGAATCCAAAAGGAACTAATCGAATCAAATCGAAAAAACTCGAATAGAATCAAATCGAATCAAAAAGAATCGAATAGATTCGAATAAAAAAGAATCGAATTGAGGGATCCCTGGGTGGCGCAGCGGTTTAGCGCCTGCCTTTGGCCCAGGGCGCGATCCTGGAGACACGGGATCGAATCCCACATCGGGCTCCTGGTGCATGGAGCCTGCTTCTCCCTCTGCCTGTGTCTCTGCCTATCTGTCTCTCTCTGTGACTATCATAAAAAAAAGAATCGAATTGAATCGTGTTGAAAAAAATCATAAAGAATCAAATCGAAAAGAATCGAATTCCATGTAACGAAAAGATTCGAATTGAAAAGAATCGAATCGAAACAAAAGAATCGAATCGAATCGACATGAATCAAAAAGAATCGAATCAAAACGAATCGAAAAGAAACAAATCAAGTAGAATGTAAAAGAATCGAATCGAATCCAATCGAAAAAATTCGAATAGAATTGATTCGAAAAGAATCAAAACGAATCGAACCGAAGAGAATCGATTCGAATCAAAATAAAAAGTATCGTATCAAATCGAATCGAAAAGAATCATATCAAATAGAATCGAAAGAATGGAATCAAATCTAAAACAATCGAATCGAATCGAAAAGAATCGCATTGAATGGAATAGAATCGAAAAGAATAGAATAGAATCGAAAGAAATCGAATAGAATCAAATCAAATCAAAAAGAATCGAATTGAATTGATCCTAACCAAAAGAAGCGAAATGAATCGACTCGAACCGAAAAAAACAAATCGAAAAGAATCTAATCTCAACGAAAATCATCGAAATGAATAGAATCGAAAAGAATCGAATTGAATCAAATCGAAAAGAATCGAATGGAATCCAATCGAAAAGAATCAAATTGAGTCGAATCGAAACAAATTGAATCCAATCGAAAAGAATCTAATTGAATCGAATCGAAAAGATTCGAATTCAATCAAAACGAATCGATTCGAATGGAATAGAAAAGAATAGAATAGAATCGAATCGAAAAGAATCAAATCGAATCGAAAAGAATCGAATCAAAAAGAATTGAATCGAATCGAAAAGAAAGGAATCGAACCGAATCAAAAAGAAAACAATCGAATCGAAACAAATACAAAAGAATCGCTTTGAATAGCATAGAATTGAAAAGAATCGAATCAATCGAATTGAAAACAATCGAATCGAAAAGAATCGAATCAAAAAAAGTCGAATCGAAACGAAAACAATCGAATCGAATCGAATCTAAAAGAATCGTATTGAATTGAATCGAGTCGAAAAGACTCGAATCAAAAAGACTCGAATCGAATTGAATCAAATCGAAAAGAATCTAATAGAAACCACTCGAACAGAATCAAATCGAAATGATTCAAATGAATCGAATAGAATAGAATCGAAAAAAATCGAATAGAATCGAAACGAACCGAAACGAAATGAATCGAAGAGAATCGATTAGAATCGAAATGAAAAGAATCGTATTGAATCGAATCGAAAAGAATCAAATCAAATCGAATCGAAAGAATTGAATCAAATCGAAAAGAATCCAATCGAATCGAAAAGAATCGAACTGAATGGAATCAAATCGAAAAGAATCGAATCGAATCGAAAAGAATCGAATCAAATTTAATGGAATCGAAAAGAATCGAATGGAATCGTAAAGAATCAAAATGAAACAAATCACATCAAATGGAAAAGCATCAAATCGAATTGAAAAGAATCGAATCGAATCGAAATGAATCGAATCAAAAAGACTCGAATCGAAAAGAATCGAATCGAATCGAAAAGACTCGAATCGAATTAAAAATATCAAATCGAATCGAAACGAAAGAATCGAATTGAAAAGACTCGAATTGAAACGAATCGATTTGAAACGAAAAGAAACGAATCTAATCGAATCGAATTGAAAGAATCGAATTGAATAGAAAATAATCGAATAGAAAAGAATCGAACCGAAAAGTAAAGAATCAAATTGAATCAGTCGATTAAATTCTAGTCGAATCGAATCAAAAAGCATGAAATCGAGTCGAATCGAATCGAAAAGAATCGAATCGAATCGAAAAGATTCGAATTGTATCTAATCAAAAAGAATCGAATCGTATCGACTCGAATCGAAAAGAATCCAATTGCATCATCGAATGGAAAGTAATCGAATTGAATAGAATAGAAAAGAATCGAATCGAATCAAATCGAAAACAATCAAATTGAATTGATCGAAAAGAATCTAATTGAATCAAATCGAATCGAAATGAAAAGAATCGAATCGATTCAAATAGAAAAGAATCGAATCGAAAAGAATCAAATCGACACGAAAAGAATCGAATCGAATCAAAAAGTATCGAATTGATTCGAAAACATTCGAATCGAAAAGAATCGAATTGAAATGAATCCGATCGAAATGAAAAGAATCTACTCGATTCGAATCCAGAAGAATCGAATCCAAAAGAATCGAATCCAATCCAAAAGAATCGAATTGAATTGAATCAAAAGAAGTGAATTGAATTGAATCCAAAAGGAACTAATCGAATCAAATCGAAAAAACTCGAATAGAATCAAATCGAATCAAAAAGAATCGAATAGATTCGAATAAAAAAGAATCGAATTGAGGGATCCCTGGGTGGCGCAGCGGTTTAGCGCCTGCCTTTGGCCCAGGGCGCGATCCTGGAGACCCGGGATCGAATCCCACATCGGGCTCCTGGTGCATGGAGCCTGCTTCTCCCTCTGCCTGTGTCTCTGCCTCTCTGTCTCTCTCTGTGACTATCATAAAAAAAAGAATCGAATTGAATCGTGTTGAAAAAAATCATAAAGAATCAAATCGAAAAGAATCGAATTCCATGTAACGAAAAGATTCGAATTGAAAAGAATCGAATCGAAACAAAAGAATCGAATCGAATCGACATGAATCAAAAAGAATCGAATCAAAACGAATCGAAAAGAAACAAATCAAGTAGAATCTAAAAGAATCGAATCGAATCCAATCGAAAAAATTCGAATAGAATTGATTCGAAAAGAATCAAAACGAATCGAACCGAAGAGAATCGATTCGAATCAAAATAAAAAGTATCGTATCAAATCGAATCGAAAAGAATCATATCAAATAGAATCGAAAGAATGGAATCAAATCTAAAACAATCGAATCGAATCGAAAAGAATCGCATTGAATGGAATAGAATCGAAAAGAATAGAATAGAATCGAAAGAAATCGAATAGAATCAAATCAAATCAAAAAGAATCGAATTGAATTGATCCTAACCAAAAGAAGCGAAATGAATCGACTCGAACCGAAAAAAACAAATCGAAAAGAATCTAATCTCAACGAAAATCATCGAAATGAATAGAATCGAAAAGAATCGAATTGAATCAAATCGAAAAGAATCGAATGGAATCCAATCGAAAAGAATCAAATTGAGTCGAATCGAAACAAATTGAATCCAATCGAAAAGAATCTAATTGAATCGAATCGAAAAGATTCGAATTCAATCAAAACGAATCGATTCGAATGGAATAGAAAAGAATAGAATAGAATCGAATCGAAAAGAATCAAATCGAATCGAAAAGAATCGAATCAAAAAGAATTGAATCGAATCGAAAAGAAAGGAATCGAACCGAATCAAAAAGAAAACAATCGAATCGAAACAAATACAAAAGAATCGCTTTGAATAGCATAGAATTGAAAAGAATCGAATCAATCGAATTGAAAACAATCGAATCGAAAAGAATCGAATCAAAAAAAGTCGAATCGAAACGAAAACAATCGAATCGAATCGAATCTAAAAGAATCGTATTGAATTGAATCGAGTCGAAAAGACTCGAATCAAAAAGACTCGAATCGAATTGAATCAAATCGAAAAGAATCTAATAGAAACCACTCGAACAGAATCAAATCGAAATGATTCAAATGAATCGAATAGAATAGAATCGAAAAAAATCGAATAGAATCGAAACGAACCGAAACGAAATGAATCGAAGAGAATCGATTAGAATCGAAATGAAAAGAATCGTATTGAATCGAATCGAAAAGAATCAAATCAAATCGAATCGAAAGAATTGAATCAAATCGAAAAGAATCCAATCGAATCGAAAAGAATCGAACTGAATGGAATCAAATCGAAAAGAATCAAATCGAATCGAAAAGAATCGAATCAAATTTAATGGAATCGAAAAGAATCGAATGGAATCGTAAAGAATCAAAATGAAACAAATCACATCAAATGGAAAAGCATCAAATCGAATTGAAAAGAATCGAATCGAATCGAAATGAATCGAATCAAAAAGACTCGAATCGAAAAGAATCGAATCGAATCGAAAAGACTCGAATCGAATTAAAAATATCAAATCGAATCGAATCGAAAGAATCGAATTGAAAAGACTCGAATTGAAACGAATCGATTTGAAACGAAAAGAAACGAATCTAATCGAATCGAATTGAAAGAATCGAATTGAATAGAAAATAATCGAATAGAAAAGAATCGAACCGAAAAGTAAAGAATCAAATTGAATCAGTCGATTAAATTCTAGTCGAATCGAATCAAAAAGCATGAAATCGAGTCGAATCGAATCGAAAAGAATCGAATCGAATCGAAAAGATTCGAATTGTATCTAATCAAAAAGAATCGAATCGTATCGACTCGAATCGAAAAGAATCCAATTGCATCATCGAATGGAAAGTAATCGAATTGAATAGAATAGAAAAGAATCGAATCGAATCAAATCGAAAACAATCAAATTGAATTGATCGAAAAGAATCTAATTGAATCAAATCGAATCGAAATGAAAAGAATCGAATCGATTCAAATAGAAAAGAATCGAATCGAAAAGAATCAAATCGACACGAAAAGAATCGAATCGAATCAAAAAGTATCGAATTGATTCGAAAACATTCGAATCGAAAAGAATCGAATTGAAATGAATCCGATCGAAATGAAAAGAATCTACTCGATTCGAATCCAGAAGAATCGAATCCAAAAGAATCGAATCCAATCCAAAAGAATCGAATTGAATTGAATCAAAAGAAGTGAATTGAATTGAATCCAAAAGGAACTAATCGAATCAAATCGAAAAAACTCGAATAGAATCAAATCGAATCAAAAACAATCGAATAGATTCGAATCAAAAAGAATCGAATTGAGGGATCCCTGGGTGGCGCAGCGGTTTAGCGCCTGCCTTTGGCCCAGGGCGCGATCCTGGAGACCCGGGATCGAATCCCACATCGGGCTCCTGGTGCATGGAGCCTGCTTCTCCCTCTGCCTGTGTCTCTGCCTCTCTGTCTCTCTCTGTGACTATCATAAAAAAAAGAATCGAATTGAATCGTGTTGAAAAAAATCATAAAGAATCAAATCGAAAAGAATCGAATTCCATGTAACGAAAAGATTCGAATTGAAAAGAATCGAATCGAAACAAAAGAATCGAATCGAATCGACATGAATCAAAAAGAATCGAATCAAAACGAATCGAAAAGAAACAAATCAAGTAGAATGTAAAAGAATCGAATCGAATCCAATCGAAAAAATTCGAATAGAATTGATTCGAAAAGAATCAAAACGAATCGAACCGAAGAGAATCGATTCGAATCAAAATAAAAAGTATCGTATCAAATCGAATCGAAAAGAATCATATCAAATAGAATCGAAAGAATGGAATCAAATCTAAAACAATCGAATCGAATCGAAAAGAATCGCATTGAATGGAATAGAATCGAAAAGAATAGAATAGAATCGAAAGAAATCGAATAGAATCAAATCAAATCAAAAAGAATCGAATTGAATTGATCCTAACCAAAAGAAGCGAAATGAATCGACTCGAACCGAAAAAAACAAATCGAAAAGAATCTAATCTCAACGAAAATCATCGAAATGAATAGAATCGAAAAGAATCGAATTGAATCAAATCGAAAAGAATCGAATGGAATCCAATCGAAAAGAATCAAATTGAGTCGAATCGAAACA
This sequence comes from Canis aureus, assembly GCF_053574225.1. NCBI lineage: Eukaryota > Metazoa > Chordata > Mammalia > Carnivora > Canidae > Canis > Canis aureus. Next base: position 25,210,716 of record NC_135648.1, read on the forward strand.
AATTGAATCCAATCGAAAAGAATCTAATTGAATCGAATCGAAAAGAATCGAATTCAATCAAAACGAATCGATTCGAATGGAATAGAAAAGAATAGAATAGAATAGAATCGAAAAGAATCAAATCGAATCGAAAAGAATCGAATCAAAACGAATTGAATCGAATCGAAAAGAAACGAATCGAACCGAATCAAAAAGAAAACAATCGAATCGAATCAAATACAAAAGAATCGCTTTGAATAGCATAGAATTGAAAAGAATCGAATCAATCGAATTGAAAACAATCGAATCGAAAAGAATCGAATCAAAAAAAGTCGAATCGAAACGAAAACAATCGAATCGAATCGAATCTAAAAGAATCGTATTGAATTGAATCGAGTCGAAAAGACGCGAATCAAAAAGACTCGAATCGAATTGAAACAAATCGAAAAGAATCTAATAGAAACCACTCGAACAGAATCAAATCGAAATGATTCAAAATGAATCGAATAGAATAGAATCGAAAAAAATCGAAACGAATCGAAACGAAATGAATCGAAGAGAATCGATTAGAATCGAAATGAAAAGAATCGTATTGAATCGAATCGAAAGAATCAAATCAAATCGAATCGAAAGAATTGAATCAAGTCGAAAAGAATCCAATCGAATCGAAAAGAATCGAACTGAATGGAATCAAATCGAAAAGAATCGAATCGAATCGAAAAGAATCGAATCAAATTTAATGGAATCGAAAAGAATCGAATGGAATCGAAAAGAATCGAAATGAAACAAATCAGATCATATGGAAAAGCATCAAATCGAATTGAAAAGAATCGAATCGAATCGAAATGAATCGAATCAAAAAGACTCGAATCGAAAAGAATCGTATTGAAAAGAATCGAATCGAATCGAAAAGACTCGAATCGAATTAAAAATATCAAATCGAATCGAATCGAAAAGAATCGAATTGAAAAGACTCGAATTGAAACGAATCGATTTGAAACGAAAAGAATCGAATCGAATCGAATCGAATTGAAAGAATCGAATTGAATAGAAAAAAATAGAATAGAAAAGAATCGAACCGAAAAGAAAAGAATCAAATTGAATCAGTCGATTAAATTCTAGTCGAATCGAATCAAAAAGAATGAAATCGAGTCGAATCGAATCGAAAAGAATCGAATCGAATCGAAAAGAATCGAATTGTATCTAATCAAAAAGAATCGAATCGTATCGACTCGAATCGAAAAGAATCCAATTGCATCATCGAATGGAAACTAATCCAATTGAATACAATCGAAAAGAATCGAATCGAATCAAATCGAAATCAATCAAATTGAATTGATCGAAAAGAATCGAATTGAATCAAATCGAATCGAAATGAAAAGAATCGAATCGATTCAAATAGAAAAGAATCGAATCGAAAAGAATCAAATCGACACGAAAAGAATCGAATCGAATCAAAAAGTATCGAATTGATTCGAAAACATTCGCATCGAAAAGAATCGAATTGAAATGAATCCGATCGAAATGAAAAGAATCTACTCGATTCGAATCCAAAAGAATCGAATCCAAAAGAATCGAATTGAATTGAATCAAAAGAAATGAATTGAATTGAATCAAAAAGGAACTAATCGCATCAAATCGAAAAAACTCGAATAGAATCAAATCGAATCAAAAAGAATCGAATAGATTCGAATCAAAAAGAATCGAATTGAGGGATCCCTGGGTGGCGCAGCGGTTTAGCGCCTGCCTTTGGCCCAGGGCGCGATCCTGGAGACACGGGATCGAATCCCACATCGGGCTCCTGGTGCATGGAGCCTGCTTCTCCCTCTGCCTGTGTCTCTGCCTCTCTGTCTCTCTCTGTGACTATCATAAAAAAAAGAATCGAATTGAATCGTGTTGAAAAAAATCATAAAGAATCAAATCGAAAAGAATCGAATTCCATGTAACGAAAAGATTCGAATTGAAAAGAATCGAATCGAAAGAAAAGAATCGAATCGACATGAATCAAAAAGAATCGAAACAAAATGAATCGAAAAGAAACAAATCAAGTAGAATCTAAAAGAATCGAATCGAATCAAATCGAAAAAATTCAAAGAGAATTGAATCGAAAAGAATCAAAACGAATCGAACCGAAGAGAATCGATTCGAATCAAAATAAAAAGTATCGTAACAAATCGAATCGAAAAGAATCATATCAAATAGAATCGAAAGAATGGAATCAAATCTAAAACAATCGAATCGAAAAGAATCGAATTGAACGGAATGGAATCGAAAAGAATCCAATGGAATAGAATCGAAAGAAATCGAATAGAATCAAATCAAACCAAAAAGAATCGAATTGAATTGATCCTAACCAAAAGAAGCGAAATGAATCGACTCGAACCGAAAAAAACAAATCGAAAAGAATCTAATCTCAACGAAAATCATCGAAATGAATAGAATCGAAAAGAATCGAATTGAATCAAATCGAAAAGAATCGAATGGAATCCAATCGAAAAGAATCAAATTGAGTCGAATCGAAACAAATTGAATCCAATCGAAAAGAATCTAATTGAATCGAATCGAAAAGAATCGAATTCAATCAAAACGAATCGATTCGAATGGAATAGAAAAGAATAGAATAGAATTGAAAAGAATCAAATCGAATCGAAAAGAATCGAATCGAAAAGTATTGAATCGAATCGAAAAGAAACGAATCGACCCGAATCAAAAAGAAAACAATCGAATCGAATCAAATACAAAAGAATTGCTTTGAATAGCATAGAATTGAAAAGAATCGAATCAATCGAATTGAAAACAATCGAATCGAAACGAATCGAATCAAAAAAAGTCGAATCGAAACGAAAACAATCGAATCGAATCGAATCTAAAAGAATCGTATTGAATTGAATCGAGTCGAAAAGACTCGAATCAAAAAGACTCGAATCGAATTGAATCAAATCGAAAAGAATCTAATAGAAACCACTCTAACAGAATCAAATCGAAATGATTCAAAATGAATCGAATAGAATAGAATCGAAAAAAATCGAAACGAATCGAAACGAACCGAAACGAAATGAATCGAAGAGAATCGATTAGAATCGAAATGAAAAGAATCGTATTGAATCGAATCGAAAGAATCAAATCAAATTGAATCGAAAGAATTGAATCAAATCGAAAAGAATCCAATCGAATCGAAAAGAATCGAACTGAATGGAATCAAATCGAAAAGAATCGAATCGAATCGAAAAGAATCGAATCAAATTTAATGGAATCGAAAAGAATCGAATGGAATCGAAAAGAATCGAAATGAAACAAATCAGAACATATGGAAAAGCATCAAATCGAATTGAAAAGAATCGAATCGAATCGAAATGAATCGAATCAAAAAGACTCGAATCGAAAAGAATCGTATTGAAAAGAATCGAATCGAATCGAAAAGACTCGAATCGAATTAAAAATATCAAATCGAATCGAATCGAAAAGAATCGAATTGAAAAGACTCGAATTGAAACGAATCGATTTGAAACGAAAAGAATCGAATCGAATCGAATCGAATTGAAAGAATCGAATTGAATAGAAAAAAATCGAATAGAAAAGAATCGAACCGAAAAGAAAAGAATCAAATTGAATCAGTCGATTAAATTCTAGTCGAATCGAATCAAAAAGAATGAAATCGAGTCGAATCGAATCGAAAAGAATCGAATCGAATCGAAAAGATTCGAATTGTATCTAATCAAAAAGAATCGAATCGTATCGACTCGAATCGAAAAGAATCCAATTGCATCATCGAATGGAAAGTAATCGAATTGAATAGAATAGAAAAGAATCGAATCGAATCAAATCGAAAACAATCAAATTGAATTGATCGAAAAGAATCGAATTGAATCAAATCGAATCGAAATGAAAAGAATCGAATCGATTCAAATGGAAAAGAATCGAATCGAAAAGAATCAAATCGACACGAAAAGAATCGAATCGAATCAAAAAGTATCGAATTGATTCGAAAACATTCGAATCGAAAAGAAACGAATTGAAATGAATCCGATCGAAATGAAAAGAATCTACTCGATTCGAATCCAAAAGAATCGAATCCAAAAGAATCGAATCCAATCCAAAAGAATCGAATTGAATTGAATCAAAAGAAATGAATTGAATTGAATCCAAAAGGAACTAATCGAATCAAATCGAAAAAACTCGAATAGAATCAAATCGAATCAAAAACAATCGAATAGATTCGAATCAAAAAGAATCGAATTGAGGGATCCCTGGGTGGCGCAGCGGTTTAGCGCCTGCCTTTGGCCCAGGGCGCGATCCTGGAGACCCGGGATCGAATCCCACATCGGGCTCCTGGTGCATGGAGCCTGCTTCTCCCTCTGCCTGTGTCTCTGCCTCTCTGTCTCTCTCTGTGACTATCATAAAAAAAAGAATCGAATTGAATCGTGTTGAAAAAAATCATAAAGAATCAAATCGAAAAGAATCGAATTCCATGTAACGAAAAGATTCGAATTGAAAAGAATCGAATCGAAACAAAAGAATCGAATCGAATCGACATGAATCAAAAAGAATCGAATCAAAACGAATCGAAAAGAAACAAATCAAGTAGAATCTAAAAGAATCGAATCGAATCCAATCGAAAAAATTCGAATAGAATTGAATCGAAAAGAATCAAAACGAATCGAACCGAAGAGAATCGATTCGAATCAAAATAAAAAGTATCGTATCAAATCGAATCGAAAAGAATCATATCAAATAGAATCGAAAGAATGGAATCAAATCTAAAACAATCGAATGGAATCGAAAAGAATCGCATTGAATGGAATAGAATCGAAAAGAATAGAATAGAATCGAAAGAAATCGAATAGAATCAAATCAAATCAAAAAGAATCGAATTGAATTGATCCTAACCAAAAGAAGCGAAATGAATCGACTCGAACCGAAAAAAACAAATCGAAAAGAATCTAATCTCAACGAAAATCATCGAAATGAATAGAATCGAAAAGAATCGAATTGAATCAAATCGAAAAGAATCGAATGGAATCCAATCGAAAAGAATCAAATTGAGTCGAATCGAAACAAATTGAATCCAATCGAAAAGAATCTAATTGAATCGAATCGAAAAGAATCGAATTCAATCAAAACGAATCGATTCGAATGGAATAGAAAAGAATAGAATAGAATCGAATCGAAAAGAATCAAATCGAATCGAAAAGAATCGAATCAAAACGAATTGAATCGAATCGAAAAGAAACGAATCGAACCGAATCAAAAAGAAAACAATCGAATCGAATCAAATACAAAAGAATCGCTTTGAATAGCATAGAATTGAAAAGAATCGAATCAATCGAATTGAAAACAATCGAATCGAAAAGAATCGAATCAAAAAAAGTCGAATCGAAACGAAAACAATCGAATCGAATCGAATCTAAAAGAATCGTATTGAATTGAATCGAGTCGAAAAGACGCGAATCAAAAAGACTCGAATCGAATTGAAACAAATCGAAAAGAATCTAATAGAAACCACTCGAACAGAATCAAATCGAAATGATTCAAAATGAATCGAATAGAATAGAATCGAAAAAAATCGAAACGAATCGAAACGAAATGAATCGAAGAGAATCGATTAGAATCGAAATGAAAAGAATCGTATTGAATCGAATCGAAAGAATCAAATCAAATCGAATCGAAAGAATTGAATCAAGTCGAAAAGAATCCAATCGAATCGAAAAGAATCGAACTGAATGGAATCAAATCGAAAAGAATCGAATCGAATCGAAAAGAATCGAATCAAATTTAATGGAATCGAAAAGAATCGAATGGAATCGAAAAGAATCGAAATGAAACAAATCAGATCATATGGAAAAGCATCAAATCGAATTGAAAAGAATCGAATCGAATCGAAATGAATCGAATCAAAAAGACTCGAATCGAAAAGAATCGTATTGAAAAGAATCGAATCGAATCGAAAAGACTCGAATCGAATTAAAAATATCAAATCGAATCGAATCGAAAAGAATCGAATTGAAAAGACTCGAATTGAAACGAATCGATTTGAAACGAAAAGAATCGAATCGAATCGAATCGAATTGAAAGAATCGAATTGAATAGAAAAAAATCGAATAGAAAAGAATCGAACCGAAAAGAAAAGAATCAAATTGAATCAGTCGATTAAATTCTAGTCGAATCGAATCAAAAAGAATGAAATCGAGTCGAATCGAATCGAAAAGAATCGAATCGAATCGAAAAGAATCGAATTGTATCTAATCAAAAAGAATCGAATCGTATCGACTCGAATCGAAAAGAATCCAATTGCATCATCGAATGGAAACTAATCCAATTGAATACAATCGAAAAGAATCGAATCGAATCAAATCGAAATCAATCAAATTGAATTGATCGAAAAGAATCGAATTGAATCAAATCGAATCGAAATGAAAAGAATCGAATCGATTCAAATAGAAAAGAATCGAATCGAAAAGAATCAAATCGACACGAAAAGAATCGAATCGAATCAAAAAGTATCGAATTGATTCGAAAACATTCGCATCGAAAAGAATCGAATTGAAATGAATCCGATCGAAATGAAAAGAATCTACTCGATTCGAATCCAAAAGAATCGAATCCAAAAGAATCGAATTGAATTGAATCAAAAGAAATGAATTGAATTGAATCAAAAAGGAACTAATCGCATCAAATCGAAAAAACTCGAATAGAATCAAATCGAATCAAAAAGAATCGAATAGATTCGAATAAAAAAGAATCGAATTGAGGGATCCCTGGGTGGCGCAGCGGTTTAGCGCCTGCCTTTGGCCCAGGGCGCGATCCTGGAGACACGGGATCGAATCCCACATCGGGCTCCTGGTGCATGGAGCCTGCTTCTCCCTCTGCCTGTGTCTCTGCCTATCTGTCTCTCTCTGTGACTATCATAAAAAAAAGAATCGAATTGAATCGTGTTGAAAAAAATCATAAAGAATCAAATCGAAAAGAATCGAATTCCATGTAACGAAAAGATTCGAATTGAAAAGAATCGAATCGAAACAAAAGAATCGAATCGAATCGACATGAATCAAAAAGAATCGAAACAAAATGAATCGAAAAGAAACAAATCAAGTAGAATCTAAAAGAATCGAATCGAATCAAATCGAAAAAATTCAAATAGAATTGAATCGAAAAGAATCAAAACGAATCGAACCGAAGAGAATCGATTCGAATCAAAATAAAAAGTATCGTAACAAATCGAATCGAAAAGAATCATATCAAATAGAATCGAAAGAATGGAATCAAATCTAAAACAATCGAATCGAAAAGAATCGAATTGAACAGAATGGAATCGAAAAGAATCCAATGGAATAGAATCGAAAGAAATCGAATAGAATCAAATCAAACCAAAAAGAATCGAATTGAATTGATCCTAACCAAAAGAAGCGAAATGAATCGACTCGAACCGAAAAAAACAAATCGAAAAGAATCTAATCTCAACGAAAATCATCGAAATGAATAGAATCGAAAAGAATCGAATTGAATCAAATCGAAAAGAATCGAATGGAATCCAATCGAAAAGAATCAAATTGAGTCGAATCGAAACAAATTGAATCCAATCGAAAAGAATCTAATTGAATCGAATCGAAAAGAATCGAATTCAATCAAAACGAATCGATTCGAATGGAATAGAAAAGAATAGAATAGAATCGAAAAGAATCAAATCGAATCGAAAAGAATCGAATCGAAAAGTATTGAATCGAATCGAAAAGAAACGAATCGACCCGAATCAAAAAGAAAACAATCGAATCGAATCAAATACAAAAGAATTGCTTTGAATAGCATAGAATTGAAAAGAATCGAATCAATCGAATTGAAAACAATCGAATCGAAACGAATCGAATCAAAAAAAGTCGAATCGAAACGAAAACAATCGAATCGAATCGAATCTAAAAGAATCGTATTGAATTGAATCGAGTCGAAAAGACTCGAATCAAAAAGACTCGAATCGAATTGAATCAAATCGAAAAGAATCTAATAGAAACCACTCTAACAGAATCAAATCGAAATGATTCAAAATGAATCGAATAGAATAGAATCGAAAAAAATCGAAACGAATCGAAACGAACCGAAACGAAATGAATCGAAGAGAATCGATTAGAATCGAAATGAAAAGAATCGTATTGAATCGAATCGAAAGAATCAAATCAAATTGAATCGAAAGAATTGAATCAAATCGAAAAGAATCCAATCGAATCGAAAAGAATCGAACTGAATGGAATCAAATCGAAAAGAATCGAATCGAATCGAAAAGAATCGAATCAAATTTAATGGAATCGAAAAGAATCGAATGGAATCGAAAAGAATCGAAATGAAACAAATCAGAACATATGGAAAAGCATCAAATCGAATTGAAAAGAATCGAATCGAATCGAAATGAATCGAATCAAAAAGACTCGAATCGAAAAGAATCGTATTGAAAAGAATCGAATCGAATCGAAAAGACTCGAATCGAATTAAAAATATCAAATCGAATCGAATCGGAAAGAATCGAATTGAAAAGACTCGAATTGAAACGAATCGATTTGAAACGAAAAGAATCGAATCGAATCGAATCGAATTGAAAGAATCGAATTGAATAGAAAAAAATCGAATAGAAAAGAATCGAACCGAAAAGAAAAGAATCAAATTGAATCAGTCGATTAAATTCTAGTCGAATCGAATCAAAAAGAATGAAATCGAGTCGAATCGAATCGAAAAGAATCGAATCGAATCGAAAAGATTCGAATTGTATCTAATCAAAAAGAATCGAATCGTATCGACTCGAATCGAAAAGAATCCAATTGCATCATCGAATGGAAAGTAATCGAATTGAATAGAATAGAAAAGAATCGAATCGAATCAAATCGAAAACAATCAAATTGAATTGATCGGAAAGAATCTAATTGAATCAAATCGAATCGAAATGAAAAGAATCGAATCGATTCAAATAGAAAAGAATCGAATCGAAAAGAATCAAATCGACACGAAAAGAATCGAATCGAATCAAAAAGTATCGAATTGATTCGAAAACATTCGCATCGAAAAGAATCGAATTGAAATGAATCCGATCGAAATGAAAAGAATCTACTCGATTCGAATCCAAAAGAATCGAATCCAAAAGAATCGAATCCAATCCAAAAGAATCGAATTGAATTGAATCAAAAGAAATGAATTGAATTGAATCCAAAAGGAACTAATCGAATCAAATCGAAAAAACTCGAATAGAATCAAATCGAATCAAAAACAATCGAATAGATTCGAATCAAAAAGAATCGAATTGAGGGATCCCTGGGTGGCGCAGCGGTTTAGCGCCTGCCTTTGGCCCAGGGCGCGATCCTGGAGACCCGGGATCGAATCCCACATCGGGCTCCTGGTGCATGGAGCCTGCTTCTCCCTCTGCCTGTGTCTCTGCCTCTCTGTCTCTCTCTGTGACTATCATAAAAAAAAGAATCGAATTGAATCGTGTTGAAAAAAATCATAAAGAATCAAATCGAAAAGAATCGAATTCCATGTAACGAAAAGATTCGAATTGAAAAGAATCGAATCGAAACAAAAGAATCGATTCGAATCGACATGAATCAAAAAGAATCGAATCAAAACGAATCGAAAAGAAACAAATCAAGTAGAATGTAAAAGAATCGAATCGAATCCAATCGAAAAAATTCGAATAGAATTGATTCGAAAAGAATCAAAACGAATCGAACCGAAGAGAATCGATTCGAATCAAAATAAAAAGTATCGTATCAAATCGAATCGAAAAGAATCATATCAAATAGAATCGAAAGAATGGAATCAAATCTAAAACAATCGAATCGAATCGAAAAGAATCGCATTGAATGGAATAGAATCGAAAAGAATAGAATAGAATCGAAAGAAATCGAATAGAATCAAATCAAATCAAAAAGAATCGAATTGAATTGATCCTAACCAAAAGAAGCGAAATGAATCGACTCGAACCGAAAAAAACAAATCGAAAGAATCTAATCTCAACGAAAATCATCGAAATGAATAGAATCGAAAAGAATCGAATTGAATCAAATCGAAAAGAATCGAATGGAATCCAATCGAAAAGAATCAAATTGAGTCAAATCGAAACAAATTGAATCCAATCGAAAAGAATCTAATTGAATCGAATCGAAAAGAATCGAATTCAATCAAAACGAATCGATTCGAATGGAATAGAAAAGAATAGAATAGAATCGAATCGAAAAGAATCAAATCGAATCGAAAAGAATCGAATCAAAAAGAATTGAATCGAATCGAAAAGAAAGGAATCGAACCGAATCAAAAAGAAAACAATCGAATCGAAACAAATACAAAAGAATCGCTTTGAATAGCATAGAATTGAAAAGAATCGAATCAATCGAATTGAAAACAATCGAATCGAAAAGAATCGAATCAAAAAAAGTCGAATCGAAACGAAAACAATCGAATCGAATCGAATCTAAAAGAATCGTATTGAATTGAATCGAGTCGAAAAGACTCGAATCAAAAAGACTCGAATCGAATTGAATCAAATCGAAAAGAATCTAATAGAAACCACTCGAACAGAATCAAATCGAAATGATTCAAATGAATCGAATAGAATAGAATCGAAAAAAATCGAATAGAATCGAAACGAACCGAAACGAAATGAATCGAAGAGAATCGATTAGAATCGAAATGAAAAGAATCGTATTGAATCGAATCGAAAAGAATCAAATCAAATCGAATCGAAAGAATTGAATCAAATCGAAAAGAATCCAATCGAATCGAAAAGAATCGAACTGAATGGAATCAAATCGAAAAGAATCGAATCGAATCGAAAAGAATCGAATCAAATTTAATGGAATCGAAAAGAATCGAATGGAATCGAAAAGAATCAAAATGAAACAAATCACATCAAATGGAAAAGCATCAAATCGAATTGAAAAGAATCGAATCGAATCGAAATGAATCGAATCAAAAAGACTCGAATCGAAAAGAATCGAATCGAATCGAAAAGACTCGAATCGAATTAAAAATATCAAATCGAATCGAATCGAAAGAATCGAATTGAAAAGACTCGAATTGAAACGAATCGATTTGAAACGAAAAGAAACGAATCTAATCGAATCGAATTGAAAGAATCGAATTGAATAGAAAATAATCGAATAGAAAAGAATCGAACCGAAAAGTAAAGAATCAAATTGAATCAGTCGATTAAATTCTAGTCGAATCGAATCAAAAAGCATGAAATCGAGTCGAATCGAATCGAAAAGAATCGAATCGAATCGAAAAGATTCGAATTGTATCTAATCAAAAAGAATCGAATCGTATCGACTCGAATCGAAAAGAATCCAATTGCATCATCGAATGGAAAGTAATCGAATTGAATAGAATAGAAAAGAATCGAATCGAATCAAATCGAAAACAATCAAATTGAATTGATCGGAAAGAATCTAATTGAATCAAATCGAATCGAAATGAAAAGAATCGAATCGATTCAAATAGAAAAGAATCGAATCGAAAAGAATCAAATCGACACGAAAAGAATCGAATCGAATCAAAAAGTATCGAATTGATTCGAAAACATTCGCATCGAAAAGAATCGAATTGAAATGAATCCGATCGAAATGAAAAGAATCTACTCGATTCGAATCCAAAAGAATCGAATCCAAAAGAATCGAATCCAATCCAAAAGAATCGAATTGAATTGAATCAAAAGAAATGAATTGAATTGAATCCAAAAGGAACTAATCGAATCAAATCGAAAAAACTCGAATAGAATCAAATCGAATAAAAAACAATCGAATAGATTCGAATCAAAAAGAATCGAATTGAGGGATCCCTGGGTGGCGCAGCGGTTTAGCGCCTGCCTTTGGCCCAGGGCGCGATCCTGGAGACCCGGGATCGAATCCCACATCGGGCTCCTGGTGCATGGAGCCTGCTTCTCCCTCTGCCTGTGTCTCTGCCTCTCTGTCTCTCTCTGTGACTATCATAAAAAAAAGAATCGAATTGAATCGTGTTGAAAAAAATCATAAAGAATCAAATCGAAAAGAATCGAATTCCATGTAACGAAAAGATTCGAATTGAAAAGAATCGAATCGAAACAAAAGAATCGAATCGAATCGACATGAATCAAAAAGAATCGAATCAAAACGAATCGAAAAGAAACAGATCAAGTAGAATCTAAAAGAATCGAATCGAATCCAATCGAAAAAATTCGAATAGAATTGAATCGAAAAGAATCAAAACGAATCGAACCGAAGAGAATCGATTCGAATCAAAATAAAAAGTATCGTATCAAATCGAATCGAAAAGAATCATATCAAATAGAATCGAAAGAATGGAATCAAATCTAAAACAATCGAATCGAATCGAAAAGAATCGCATTGAATGGAATAGAATCGAAAAGAATAGAATAGAATCGAAAGAAATCGAATAGAATCAAATCAAATCAAAAAGAATCGAATTGAATTGATCCTAACCAAAAGAAGCGAAATGAATCGACTCGAACCGAAAAAAACAAATCGAAAAGAATCTAATCTCAACGAAAATCATCGAAATGAATAGAATCGAAAAGAATCGAATTGAATCAAATCGAAAAGAATCGAATGGAATCCAATCGAAAAGAATCAAATTGAGTCGAATCGAAACAAATTGAATCCAATCGAAAAGAATCTAATTGAATCGAATCGAAAAGAATCGAATTCAATCAAAACGAATCGATTCGAATGGAATAGAAAAGAATAGAATAGAATCGAATCGAAAAGAATAAAATCGAATCGAAAAGAATCGAATCAAAACGAATTGAATCGAATCGAAAAGAAACGAATCGAACCGAATCAAAAAGAAAACAATCGAATCGAATCAAATACAAAAGAATCGCTTTGAATAGCATAGAATTGAAAAGAATCGAATCAATCGAATTGAAAACAATCGAATCGAAAAGAATCGAATCAAAAAAAGTCGAATCGAAACGAAAACAATCGAATCGAATCGAATCTAAAAGAATCGTATTGAATTGAATCCAGTCGAAAAGACGCGAATCAAAAAGACTCGAATCGAATTGAAACAAATCGAAAAGAATCTAATAGAAACCACTCGAACAGAATCAAATCGAAATGATTCAAAATGAATCGAATAGAATAGAATCGAAAAAAATCGAAACGAATCGAAACGAAATGAATCGAAGAGAATCGATTAGAATCGAAATGAAAAGAATCGTATTGAATCGAATCGAAAGAATCAAATCAAATCGAATCGAAAGAATTGAATCAAGTCGAAAAGAATCCAATCGAATCGAAAAGAATCGAACTGAATGGAATCAAATCGAAAAGAATCGAATCGAATCGAAAAGAATCGAATCAAATTTAATGGAATCGAAAAGAATCGAATGGAATCGAAAAGAATCGAAATGAAACAAATCAGATCATATGGAAAAGCATCAAATCGAATTGAAAAGAATCGAATCGAATCGAAATGAATCGAATCAAAAAGACTCGAATCGAAAAGAATCGTATTGAAAAGAATCGAATCGAATCGAAAAGACTCGAATCGAATTAAAAATATCAAATCGAATCGAATCGAAAAGAATCGAATTGAAAAGACTCGAATTGAAACGAATCGATTTGAAACGAAAAGAATCGAATCGAATCGAATCGAATTGAAAGAATCGAATTGAATAGAAAAAAATCGAATAGAAAAGAATCGAACCGAAAAGAAAAGAATCAAATTGAATCAGTCGATTAAATTCTAGTCGAATCGAATCAAAAAGAATGAAATCGAGTCGAATCGAATCGAAAAGAATCGAATCGAATCGAAAAGAATCGAATTGTATCTAATCAAAAAGAATCGAATCGTATCGACTCGAATCGAAAAGAATCCAATTGCATCATCGAATGGAAACTAATCCAATTGAATACAATCGAAAAGAATCGAATCGAATCAAATCGAAATCAATCAAATTGAATTGATCGAAAAGAATCGAATTGAATCAAATCGAATCGAAATGAAAAGAATCGAATCGATTCAAATAGAAAAGAATCGAATCGAAAAGAATCAAATCGACACGAAAAGAATCGAATCGAATCAAAAAGTATCGAATTGATTCGAAAACATTCGCATCGAAAAGAATCGAATTGAAATGAATCCGATCGAAATGAAAAGAATCTACTCGATTCGAATCCAAAAGAATCGAATCCAAAAGAATCGAATTGAATTGAATCAAAAGAAATGAATTGAATTGAATCAAAAAGGAACTAATCGCATCAAATCGAAAAAACTCGAATAGAATCAAATCGAATCAAAAACAATCGAATAGATTCGAATCAAAAAGAATCGAATTGAGGGATCCCTGGGTGGCGCAGCGGTTTAGCGCCTGCCTTTGGCCCAGGGCGCGATCCTGGAGACACGGGATCGAATCCCACATCTGGCTCCTGGTGCATGGAGCCTGCTTCTCCCTCTGCCTGTGTCTCTGCCTATCTGTCTCTCTCTGTGACTATCATAAAAAAAAGAATCGAATTGAATCGTGTTGAAAAAAATCATAAAGAATCAAATCGAAAAGAATCGAATTCCATTTAACGAAAAGATTCGAATTGAAAAGAATCGAATCGAAAGAAAAGAATCGAATCGACATGAATCAAAAAGAATCGAAACAAAATGAATCGAAAAGAAACAAATCAAGTAGAATCTAAAAGAATCGAATCGAATCAAATCGAAAAAATTCAAATAGAATTGAATCGAAAAGAATCAAAACGAATCGAACCGAAGAGAATCGATTCGAATCAAAATAAAAAGTATCGTAACAAATCGAATCGAAAAGAATCATATCAAATAGAATCGAAAGAATGGAATCAAATCTAAAACAATCGAATCGAATCGAAAAGAATCGAATTGAACGGAATGGAATCGAAAAGAATCCAATGGAATAGAATCGAAAGAAATCGAATAGAATCAAATCAAACCAAAAAGAATCGAATTGAATTGATCCTAACCAAAAGAAGCGAAATGAATCGACTCGAACCGAAAAAAACAAATCGAAAAGAATCTAATCTCAACGAAAATCATCGAAATGAATAGAATCGAAAAGAATCGAATTGAATCAAATCGAAAAGAATCGAATGGAATCCAATCGAAAAGAATCAAATTGAGTCGAATCGAAACAAATTGAATCCAATCGAAAAGAATCTAATTGAATCGAATCGAAAAGAATCGAATTCAATCAAAACGAATCGATTCGAATGGAATAGAAAAGAATAGAATAGAATCGAAAAGAATCAAATCGAATCGAAAAGAATCGAATCGAAAAGTATTGAATCGAATCGAAAAGAAACGAATCGACCCGAATCAAAAAGAAAACAATCGAATCGAATCAAATACAAAAGAATTGCTTTGAATAGCATAGAATTGAAAAGAATCGAATCAATCGAATTGAAAACAATCGAATCGAAACGAATCGAATCAAAAAAAGTCGAATCGAAACGAAAACAATCGAATCGAATCGAATCTAAAAGAATCGTATTGAATTGAATCGAGTCGAAAAGACTCGAATCAAAAAGACTCGAATCGAATTGAATCAAATCGAAAAGAATCTAATAGAAACCACTCTAACAGAATCAAATCGAAATGATTCAAAATGAATCGAATAGAATAGAATCGAAAAAAATCGAAACGAATCGAAACGAACCGAAACGAAATGAATCGAAGAGAATCGATTAGAATCGAAATGAAAAGAATCGTATTGAATCGAATCGAAAGAATCAAATCAAATTGAATCGAAAGAATTGAATCAAATCGAAAAGAATCCAATCGAATCGAAAAGAATCGAACTGAATGGAATCAAATCGAAAAGAATCGAATCGAATCGAAAAGAATCGAATCAAATTTAATGGAATCGAAAAGAATCGAATGGAATCGAAAAGAATCGAAATGAAACAAATCAGAACATATGGAAAAGCATCAAATCGAATTGAAAAGAATCGAATCGAATCGAAATGAATCGAATCAAAAAGACTCGAATCGAAAAGAATCGTATTGAAAAGAATCGAATCGAATCGAAAAGACTCGAATCGAATTAAAAATATCAAATCGAATCGAATCGGAAAGAATCGAATTGAAAAGACTCGAATTGAAACGAATCGATTTGAAACGAAAAGAATCCAATCCAATCGAATCGAATTGAAAGAATCGAATTGAATAGAAAAAAATCGAATAGAAAAGAATCGAACCGAAAAGAAAAGAATCAAATTGAATCAGTCGATTAAATTCTAGTCGAATCGAATCAAAAAGAATGAAATCGAGTCGAATCGAATCGAAAAGAATCGAATCGAATCGAAAAGATTCGAATTGTATCTAATCAAAAAGAATCGAATCGTATCGACTCGAATCGAAAAGAATCCAATTGCATCATCGAATGGAAAGTAATCGAATTGAATAGAATAGAAAAGAATCGAATCGAATCAAATCGAAAACAATCAAATTGAATTGATCGGAAAGAATCTAATTGAATCAAATCGAATCGAAATGAAAAGAATCGAATCGATTCAAATAGAAAAGAATCGAATCGAAAAGAATCAAATCGACACGAAAAGAATCGAATCGAATCAAAAAGTATCGAATTGATTCGAAAAAATTCGCATCGAAAAGAATCGAATTGAAATGAATCCGATCGAAATGAAAAGAATCTACTCGATTCGAATCCAAAAGAATCGAATCCAAAAGAATCGAATCGAATCCAAAAGAATCGAATTGAATTGAATCAAAAGAAATGAATTGAATTGAATCCAAAAGGAACTAATCGAATCAAATCGAAAAAACTCGAATAGAATCAAATCGAATCAAAAACAATCGAATAGATTCGAATCAAAAAGAATCGAATTGAGGGATCCCTGGGTGGCGCAGCGGTTTAGCGCCTGCCTTTGGCCCAGGGCGCGATCCTGGAGACCCGGGATCGAATCCCACATCGGGCTCCTGGTGCATGGAGCCTGCTTCTCCCTCTGCCTGTGTCTCTGCCTCTCTGTCTCTCTCTGTGACTATCATAAAAAAAAGAATCGAATTGAATCGTGTTGAAAAAAATCATAAAGAATCAAATCGAAAAGAATCGAATTCCATGTAACGAAAAGATTCGAATTGAAAAGAATCGAATCGAAACAAAAGAATCGAATCGAATCGACATGAATCAAAAAGAATCGAATCAAAACGAATCGAAAAGAAACAAATCAAGTAGAATCTAAAAGAATCGAATCGAATCCAATCGAAAAAATTCGAATAGAATTGATTCGAAAAGAATCAAAACGAATCGAACCGAAGAGAATCGATTCGAATCAAAATAAAAAGTATCGTATCAAATCGAATCGAAAAGAATCATATCAAATAGAATCGAAAGAATGGAATCAAATCTAAAACAATCGAATCGAATCGAAAAGAATCGCATTGAATGGAATAGAATCGAAAAGAATAGAATAGAATCGAAAGAAATCGAATAGAATCAAATCAAATCAAAAAGAATCGAATTGAATTGATCCTAACCAAAAGAAGCGAAATGAATCGACTCGAACCGAAAAAAACAAATCGAAAGAATCTAATCTCAACGAAAATCATCGAAATGAATAGAATCGAAAAGAATCGAATTGAATCAAATCGAAAAGAATCGAATGGAATCCAATCGAAAAGAATCAAATTGAGTCAAATCGAAACAAATTGAATCCAATCGAAAAGAATCTAATTGAATCGAATCGAAAAGAATCGAATTCAATCAAAACGAATCGATTCGAATGGAATAGAAAAGAATAGAATAGAATCGAATCGAAAAGAATCAAATCGAATCGAAAAGAATCGAATCAAAAAGAATTGAATCGAATCGAAAAGAAAGGAATCGAACCGAATCAAAAAGAAAACAATCGAATCGAAACAAATACAAAAGAATCGCTTTGAATAGCATAGAATTGAAAAGAATCGAATCAATCGAATTGAAAACAATCGAATCGAAAAGAATCGAATCAAAAAAAGTCGAATCGAAACGAAAACAATCGAATCGAATCGAATCTAAAAGAATCGTATTGAATTGAATCGAGTCGAAAAGACTCGAATCAAAAAGACTCGAATCGAATTGAATCAAGTCGAAAAGAATCTAATAGAAACCACTCGAACAGAATCAAATCGAAATGATTCAAATGAATCGAATAGAATAGAATCGAAAAAAATCGAATAGAATCGAAACGAACCGAAACGAAATGAATCGAAGAGAATCGATTAGAATCGAAATGAAAAGAATCGTATTGAATCGAATCGAAAAGAATCAAATCAAATCGAATCGAAAGAATTGAATCAAATCGAAAAGAATCCAATCGAATCGAAAAGAATCGAACTGAATGGAATCAAATCGAAAAGAATCGAATCGAATCGAAAAGAATCGAATCAAATTTAATGGAATCGAAAAGAATCGAATGGAATCGAAAAGAATCGAAATGAAACAAATCAGAACATATGGAAAAGCATCAAATCGAATTGAAAAGAATCGAATCGAATCGAAATGAATCGAATCAAAAAGACTCGAATCGAAAAGAATCGAATCGAATCGAAAAGACTCGAATCGAATTAAAAATATCAAATCGAATCGAATCGAAAGAATCGAATTGAAAAGACTCGAATTGAAACGAATCGATTTGAAACGAAAAGAAACGAATCTAATCGAATCGAATTGAAAGAATCGAATTGAATAGAAAATAATCGAATAGAAAAGAATCGAACCGAAAAGTAAAGAATCAAATTGAATCAGTCGATTAAATTCTAGTCGAATCGAATCAAAAAGCATGAAATCGAGTCGAATCGAATCGAAAAGAATCGAATCGAATCGAAAAGATTCGAATTGTATCTAATCAAAAAGAATCGAATCGTATCGACTCGAATCGAAAAGAATCCAATTGCATCATCGAATGGAAAGTAATCGAATTGAATAGAATAGAAAAGAATCGAATCGAATCAAATCGAAAACAATCAAATTGAATTGATCGAAAAGAATCGAATTGAATCAAATCGAATCGAAATGAAAAGAATCGAATCGATTCAAATAGAAAAGAATCGAATCGAAAAGAATCAAATCGACACGAAAAGAATCGAATCGAATCAAAAAGTATCGAATTGATTCGAAAACATTCGAATCGAAAAGAATCGAATTGAAATGAATCCGATCGAAATGAAAAGAATCTACTCGATTCGAATCCAGAAGAATCGAATCCAAAAGAATCGAATCGAATCCAAAAGAATCGAATTGATTTGAATCAAAAGAAGTGAATTGAATTGAATCCAAAAGGAACTAATCATATCAAATCGAAAAAACTCGAATAGAATCAAATCGAATCAAAAAGAATCGAATAGATTCGAATCAAAAAGAATCGAATTGAGGGATCCCTGGGTGGCGCAGCGGTTTAGCGCCTGCCTTTGGCCCAGGGCGCGATCCTGGAGACACGGGATCGAATCCCACATCGGGCTCCTGGTGCATGGAGCCTGCTTCTCCCTCTGCCTGTGTCTCTGCCTCTCTGTCTCTCTCTGTGACTATCATAAAAAAAAGAATCGAATTGAATCGTGTTGAAAAAAATCATAAAGAATCAAATCGAAAAGAATCGAATTCCATGTAACGAAAAGATTCGAATTGAAAAGAATCGAATCGAAAGAAAAGAATCGAATCGACATGAATCAAAAAGAATCGAAACAAAATGAATCGAAAAGAAACAAATCAAGTAGAATCTAAAAGAATCGAATCGAATCAAATCGAAAAAATTCAAATAGAATTGAATCGAAAAGAATCAAAACGAATCGAACCGAAGAGAATCGATTCGAATCAAAATAAAAAGTATCGTAACAAATCGAATCGAAAAGAATCATATCAAATAGAATCGAAAGAATGGAATCAAATCTAAAACAATCGAATCGAATCGAAAAGAATCGAATTGAACGGAATGGAATCGAAAAGAATCCAATGGAATAGAATCGAAAGAAATCGAATAGAATCAAATCAAACCAAAAAGAATCGAATTGAATTGATCCTAACCAAAAGAAGCGAAATGAATCGACTCGAACCGAAAAAAACAAATCGAAAAGAATCTAATCTCAACGAAAATCATCGAAATGAATAGAATCGAAAAGAATCGAATTGAATCAAATCGAAAAGAATCGAATGGAATCCAATCGAAAAGAATCAAATTGAGTCGAATCGAAACAAATTGAATCCAATCGAAAAGAATCTAATTGAATCGAATCGAAAAGAATCGAATTCAATCAAAACGAATCGATTCGAATGGAATAGAAAAGAATAGAATAGAATCGAATCGAAAAGAATCAAATCGAATCGAAAAGAATCGAATCAAAACGAATTGAATCGAATCGAAAAGAAACGAATCGAACCGAATCAAAAAGAAAACAATCGAATCGAATCAAATACAAAAGAATCGCTTTGAATAGCATAGAATTGAAAAGAATCGAATCAATCGAATTGAAAACAATCGAATCGAAAAGAATCGAATCAAAAAAAGTCGAATCGAAACGAAAACAATCGAATCGAATCGAATCTAAAAGAATCGTATTGAATTGAATCGAGTCGAAAAGACGCGAATCAAAAAGACTCGAATCGAATTGAAACAAATCGAAAAGAATCTAATAGAAACCACTCGAACAGAATCAAATCGAAATGATTCAAAATGAATCGAATAGAATAGAATCGAAAAAAATCGAAACGAATCGAAACGAAATGAATCGAAGAGAATCGATTAGAATCGAAATGAAAAGAATCGTATTGAATCGAATCGAAAGAATCAAATCAAATCGAATCGAAAGAATTGAATCAAGTCGAAAAGAATCCAATCGAATCGAAAAGAATCGAACTGAATGGAATCAAATCGAAAAGAATCGAATCGAATCGAAAAGAATCGAATCAAATTTAATGGAATCGAAAAGAATCGAATGGAATCGAAAAGAATCGAAATGAAACAAATCAGATCATATGGAAAAGCATCAAATCGAATTGAAAAGAATCGAATCGAATCGAAATGAATCGAATCAAAAAGACTCGAATCGAAAAGAATCGTATTGAAAAGAATCGAATCGAATCGAAAAGACTCGAATCGAATTAAAAATATCAAATCGAATCGAATCGAAAAGAATCGAATTGAAAAGACTCGAATTGAAACGAATCGATTTGAAACGAAAAGAATCGAATCGAATCGAATCGAATTGAAAGAATCGAATTGAATAGAAAAAAATCGAATAGAAAAGAATCGAACCGAAAAGAAAAGAATCAAATTGAATCAGTCGATTAAATTCTAGTCGAATCGAATCAAAAAGAATGAAATCGAGTCGAATCGAATCGAAAAGAATCGAATCGAATCGAAAAGAATCGAATTGTATCTAATCAAAAAGAATCGAATCGTATCGACTCGAATCGAAAAGAATCCAATTGCATCATCGAATGGAAACTAATCCAATTGAATACAATCGAAAAGAATCGAATCGAATCAAATCGAAATCAATCAAATTGAATTGATCGAAAAGAATCGAATTGAATCAAATCGAATCGAAATGAAAAGAATCGAATCGATTCAAATAGAAAAGAATCGAATCGAAAAGAATCAAATCGACACGAAAAGAATCGAATCGAATCAAAAAGTATCGAATTGATTCGAAAACATTCGCATCGAAAAGAATCGAATTGAAATGAATCCGATCGAAATGAAAAGAATCTACTCGATTCGAATCCAAAAGAATCGAATCCAAAAGAATCGAATTGAATTGAATCAAAAGAAATGAATTGAATTGAATCAAAAAGGAACTAATCGCATCAAATCGAAAAAACTCGAATAGAATCAAATCGAATCAAAAACAATCGAATAGATTCGAATCAAAAAGAATCGAATTGAGGGATCCCTGGGTGGCGCAGCGGTTTAGCGCCTGCCTTTGGCCCAGGGCGCGATCCTGGAGACACGGGATCGAATCCCACATCGGGCTCCTGGTGCATGGAGCCTGCTTCTCCCTCTGCCTGTGTCTCTGCCTATCTGTCTCTCTCTGTGACTATCATAAAAAAAAGAATCGAATTGAATCGTGTTGAAAAAAATCATAAAGAATCAAATCGAAAAGAATCGAATTCCATGTAACGAAAAGATTCGAATTGAAAAGAATCGAATCGAAAGAAAAGAATCGAATCGACATGAATCAAAAAGAATCGAAACAAAATGAATCGAAAAGAAACAAATCAAGTAGAATCTAAAAGAATCGAATCGAATCAAATCGAAAAAATTCAAATAGAATTGAATCGAAAAGAATCAAAACGAATCGAACCGAAGAGAATCGATTCGAATCAAAATAAAAAGTATCGTAACAAATCGAATCGAAAAGAATCATATCAAATAGAATCGAAAGAATGGAATCAAATCTAAAACAATCGAATCGAATCGAAAAGAATCGAATTGAACGGAATGGAATCGAAAAGAATCCAATGGAATAGAATCGAAAGAAATCGAATAGAATCAAATCAAACCAAAAAGAATCGAATTGAATTGATCCTAACCAAAAGAAGCGAAATGAATCGACTCGAACCGAAAAAAACAAATCGAAAAGAATCTAATCTCAACGAAAATCATCGAAATGAATAGAATCGAAAAGAATCGAATTGAATCAAATCGAAAAGAATCGAATGGAATCCAATCGAAAAGAATCAAATTGAGTCGAATCGAAACAAATTGAATCCAATCGAAAAGAATCTAATTGAATCGAATCGAAAAGAATCGAATTCAATCAAAACGAATCGATTCGAATGGAATAGAAAAGAATAGAATAGAATCGAAAAGAATCAAATCGAATCGAAAAGAATCGAATCGAAAAGTATTGAATCGAATCGAAAAGAAACGAATCGACCCGAATCAAAAAGAAAACAATCGAATCGAATCAAATACAAAAGAATTGCTTTGAATAGCATAGAATTGAAAAGAATCGAATCAATCGAATTGAAAACAATCGAATCGAAACGAATCGAATCAAAAAAAGTCGAATCGAAACGAAAACAATCGAATCGAATCGAATCTAAAAGAATCGTATTGAATTGAATCGAGTCGAAAAGACTCGAATCAAAAAGACTCGAATCGAATTGAATCAAATCGAAAAGAATCTAATAGAAACCACTCTAACAGAATCAAATCGAAATGATTCAAAATGAATCGAATAGAATAGAATCGAAAAAAATCGAAACGAATCGAAACGAACCGAAACGAAATGAATCGAAGAGAATCGATTAGAATCGAAATGAAAAGAATCGTATTGAATCGAATCGAAAGAATCAAATCAAATTGAATCGAAAGAATTGAATCAAATCGAAAAGAATCCAATCGAATCGAAAAGAATCGAACTGAATGGAATCAAATCGAAAAGAATCGAATCGAATCGAAAAGAATCGAATCAAATTTAATGGAATCGAAAAGAATCGAATGGAATCGAAAAGAATCGAAATGAAACAAATCAGTACATATGGAAAAGCATCAAATCGAATTGAAAAGAATCGAATCGAATCGAAATGAATCGAATCAAAAAGACTCGAATCGAAAAGAATCGTATTGAAAAGAATCGAATCGAATCGAAAAGACTCGAATCGAATTAAAAATATCAAATCGAATCGAATCGGAAAGAATCGAATTGAAAAGACTCGAATTGAAACGAATCGATTTGAAACGAAAAGAATCCAATCCAATCGAATCGAATTGAAAGAATCGAATTGAATAGAAAAAAATCGAATAGAAAAGAATCGAACCGAAAAGAAAAGAATCAAATTGAATCAGTCGATTAAATTCTAGTCGAATCGAATCAAAAAGAATGAAATCGAGTCGAATCGAATCGAAAAGAATCGAATCGAATCGAAAAGATTCGAATTGTATCTAATCAAAAAGAATCGAATCGTATCGACTCGAATCGAAAAGAATCCAATTGCATCATCGAATGGAAAGTAATCGAATTGAATAGAATAGAAAAGAATCGAATCGAATCAAATCGAAAACAATCAAATTGAATTGATCGGAAAGAATCTAATTGAAACAAATCGAATCGAAATGAAAAGAATCGAATCGATTCAAATAGAAAAGAATCGAATCGAAAAGAATCAAATCGACACGAAAAGAATCGAATCGAATCAAAAAGTATCGAATTGATTCGAAAACATTCGCATCGAAAAGAATCGAATTGAAATGAATCCGATCGAAATGAAAAGAATCTACTCGATTCGAATCCAAAAGAATCGAATCCAAAAGAATCGAATCGAATCCAAAAGAATCGAATTGAATTGAATCAAAAGAAATGAATTGAATTGAATCCAAAAGGAACTAATCGAATCAAATCGAAAAAACTCGAATAGAATCAAATCGAATCAAAAACAATCGAATAGATTCGAATCAAAAAGAATCGAATTGAGGGATCCCTGGGTGGCGCAGCGGTTTAGCGCCTGCCTTTGGCCCAGGGCGCGATCCTGGAGACCCGGGATCGAATCCCACATCGGGCTCCCGGTGCATGGAGCCTGCTTCTCCCTCTGCCTGTGTCTCTGCCTCTCTGTCTCTCTCTGTGACTATCATAAAAAAAAGAATCGAATTGAATCGTGTTGAAAAAAATCATAAAGAATCAAATCGAAAAGAATCGAATTCCATGTAACGAAAAGATTCGAATTGAAAAGAATCGAATCGAAACAAAAGAATCGAATCGAATCGACATGAATCAAAAAGAATCGAATCAAAACGAATCGAAAAGAAACAAATCAAGTAGAATCTAAAAGAATCGAATCGAATCCAATCGAAAAAATTCGAATAGAATTGATTCGAAAAGAATCAAAACGAATCGAACCGAAGAGAATCGATTCGAATCAAAATAAAAAGTATCGTATCAAATCGAATCGAAAAGAATCATATCAAATAGAATCGAAAGAATGGAATCAAATCTAAAACAATCGAATCGAATCGAAAAGAATCGCATTGAATGGAATAGAATCGAAAAGAATAGAATAGAATCGAAAGAAATCGAATAGAATCAAATCAAATCAAAAAGAATCGAATTGAATTGATCCTAACCAAAAGAAGCGAAATGAATCGACTCGAACCGAAAAAAACAAATCGAAAGAATCTAATCTCAACGAAAATCATCGAAATGAATAGAATCGAAAAGAATCGAATTGAATCAAATCGAAAAGAATCGAATGGAATCCAATCGAAAAGAATCAAATTGAGTCAAATCGAAACAAATTGAATCCAATCGAAAAGAATCTAATTGAATCGAATCGAAAAGAATCGAATTCAATCAAAACGAATCGATTCGAATGGAATAGAAAAGAATAGAATAGAATCGAATCGAAAAGAATCAAATCGAATCGAAAAGAATCGAATCAAAAAGAATTGAATCGAATCGAAAAGAAAGGAATCGAACCGAATCAAAAAGAAAACAATCGAATCGAAACAAATACAAAAGAATCGCTTTGAATAGCATAGAATTGAAAAGAATCGAATCAATCGAATTGAAAACAATCGAATCGAAAAGAATCGAATCAAAAAAAGTCGAATCGAAACGAAAACAATCGAATCGAATCGAATCTAAAAGAATCGTATTGAATTGAATCGAGTCGAAAAGACTCGAATCAAAAAGACTCGAATCGAATTGAATCAAGTCGAAAAGAATCTAATAGAAACCACTCGAACAGAATCAAATCGAAATGATTCAAATGAATCGAATAGAATAGAATCGAAAAAAATCGAATAGAATCGAAACGAACCGAAACGAAATGAATCGAAGAGAATCGATTAGAATCGAAATGAAAAGAATCGTATTGAATCGAATCGAAAAGAATCAAATCAAATCGAATCGAAAGAATTGAATCAAATCGAAAAGAATCCAATCGAATCGAAAAGAATCGAACTGAATGGAATCAAATCGAAAAGAATCGAATCGAATCGAAAAGAATCGAATCAAATTTAATGGAATCGAAAAGAATCGAATGGAATCGAAAAGAATCGAAATGAAACAAATCAGATCAAATGGAAAAGCATCAAATCGAATTGAAAAGAATCGAATCGAATCGAAATGAATCGAATCAAAAAGACTCGAATCGAAAAGAATCGAATCGAATCGAAAAGACTCGAATCGAATTAAAAATATCAAATCGAATCGAATCGAAAGAATCGAATTGAAAAGACTCGAATTGAAACGAATCGATTTGAAACGAAAAGAAACGAATCTAATCGAATCGAATTGAAAGAATCGAATTGAATAGAAAATAATCGAATAGAAAAGAATCGAACCGAAAAGTAAAGAATCAAATTGAATCAGTCGATTAAATTCTAGTCGAATCGAATCAAAAAGCATGAAATCGAGTCGAATCGAATCGAAAAGAATCGAATCGAATCGAAAAGATTCGAATTGTATCTAATCAAAAAGAATCGAATCGTATCGACTCGAATCGAAAAGAATCCAATTGCATCATCGAATGGAAAGTAATCGAATTGAATAGAATAGAAAAGAATCGAATCGAATCAAATCGAAAACAATCAAATTGAATTGATCGAAAAGAATCGAATTGAATCAAATCGAATCGAAATGAAAAGAATCGAATCGATTCAAATAGAAAAGAATCGAATCGAAAAGAATCAAATCGACACGAAAAGAATCGAATCGAATCAAAAAGTATCGAATTGATTCGAAAACATTCGAATCGAAAAGAATCGAATTGAAATGAATCCGATCGAAATGAAAAGAATCTACTCGATTCGAATCCAGAAGAATCGAATCCAAAAGAATCGAATCGAATCCAAAAGAATCGAATTGATTTGAATCAAAAGAAGTGAATTGAATTGAATCCAAAAGGAACTAATCATATCAAATCGAAAAAACTCGAATAGAATCAAATCGAATCAAAAAGAATCGAATAGATTCGAATCAAAAAGAATCGAATTGAGGGATCCCTGGGTGGCGCAGCGGTTTAGCGCCTGCCTTTGGCCCAGGGCGCGATCCTGGAGACACGGGATCGAATCCCACATCGGGCTCCTGGTGCATGGAGCCTGCTTCTCCCTCTGCCTGTGTCTCTGCCTCTCTGTCTCTCTCTGTGACTATCATAAAAAAAAGAATCGAATTGAATCGTGTTGAAAAAAATCATAAAGAATCAAATCGAAAAGAATCGAATTCCATGTAACGAAAAGATTCGAATTGAAAAGAATCGAATCGAAAGAAAAGAATCGAATCGACATGAATCAAAAAGAATCGAAACAAAATGAATCGAAAAGAAACAAATCAAGTAGAATCTAAAAGAATCGAATCGAATCAAATCGAAAAAATTCAAATAGAATTGAATCGAAAAGAATCAAAACGAATCGAACCGAAGAGAATCGATTCGAATCAAAATAAAAAGTATCGTAACAAATCGAATCGAAAAGAATCATATCAAATAGAATCGAAAGAATGGAATCAAATCTAAAACAATCGAATCGAATCGAAAAGAATCGAATTGAACGGAATGGAATCGAAAAGAATCCAATGGAATAGAATCGAAAGAAATCGAATAGAATCAAATCAAACCAAAAAGAATCGAATTGAATTGATCCTAACCAAAAGAAGCGAAATGAATCGACTCGAACCGAAAAAAACAAATCGAAAAGAATCTAATCTCAACGAAAATCATCGAAATGAATAGAATCGAAAAGAATCGAATTGAATCAAATCGAAAAGAATCGAATGGAATCCAATCGAAAAGAATCAAATTGAGTCGAATCGAAACAAATTGAATCCAATCGAAAAGAATCTAATTGAATCGAATCGAAAAGAATCGAATTCAATCAAAACGAATCGATTCGAATGGAATAGAAAAGAATAGAATAGAATCGAATCGAAAAGAATCAAATCGAATCGAAAAGAATCGAATCAAAACGAATTGAATCGAATCGAAAAGAAACGAATCGAACCGAATCAAAAAGAAAACAATCGAATCGAATCAAATACAAAAGAATCGCTTTGAATAGCATAGAATTGAAAAGAATCGAATCAATCGAATTGAAAACAATCGAATCGAAAAGAATTGAATCAAAAAAAGTCGAATCGAAACGAAAACAATCGAATCGAATCGAATCTAAAAGAATCGTATTGAATTGAATCGAGTTGAAAAGACGCGAATCAAAAAGACTCGAATCGAATTGAAACAAATCGAAAAGAATCTAATAGAAACCACTCGAACAGAATCAAATCGAAATGATTCAAAATGAATCGAATAGAATAGAATCGAAAAAAATCGAAACGAATCGAAACGAAATGAATCGAAGAGAATCGATTAGAATCGAAATGAAAAGAATCGTATTGAATCGAATCGAAAGAATCAAATCAAATCGAATCGAAAGAATTGAATCAAGTCGAAAAGAATCCAATCGAATCGAAAAGAATCGAACTGAATGGAATCAAATCGAAAAGAATCGAATCGAATCGAAAAGAATCGAATCAAATTTAATGGAATCGAAAAGAATCGAATGGAATCGAAAAGAATCGAAATGAAACAAATCAGATCATATGGAAAAGCATCAAATCGAATTGAAAAGAATCGAATCGAATCGAAATGAATCGAATCAAAAAGACTCGAATCGAAAAGAATCGTATTGAAAAGAATCGAATCGAATCGAAAAGACTCGAATCGAATTAAAAATATCAAATCGAATCGAATCGAAAAGAATCGAATTGAAAAGACTCGAATTGAAACGAATCGATTTGAAACGAAAAGAATCGAATCGAATCGAATCGAATTGAAAGAATCGAATTGAATAGAAAAAAATCGAATAGAAAAGAATCGAACCGAAAAGAAAAGAATCAAATTGAATCAGTCGATTAAATTCTAGTCGAATCGAATCAAAAAGAATGAAATCGAGTCGAATCGAATCGAAAAGAATCGAATCGAATCGAAAAGAATCGAATTGTATCTAATCAAAAAGAATCGAATCGTATCGACTCGAATCGAAAAGAATCCAATTGCATCATCGAATGGAAACTAATCCAATTGAATACAATCGAAAAGAATCGAATCGAATCAAATCGAAATCAATCAAATTGAATTGATCGAAAAGAATCGAATTGAATCAAATCGAATCGAAATGAAAAGAATCGAATCGATTCAAATAGAAAAGAATCGAATCGAAACGAATCAAATCGACACGAAAAGAATCGAATCGAATCAAAAAGTATCGAATTGATTCGAAAACATTTGCATCGAAAAGAATCGAATTGAAATGAATCCGATCGAAATGAAAAGAATCTACTCGATTCGAATCCAAAAGAATCGAATCCAAAAGAATCGAATTGAATTGAATCAAAAGAAATGAATTGAATTGAATCCAAAAGGAACTAATCGCATCAAATCGAAAAAACTCGAATAGAATCAAATCGAATTAAAAAGAATAGAATAGATTCGAATCAAAAAGAATCGAATTGAGGGATCCCTGGGTGGCGCAGCGGTTTAGCGCCTGCCTTTGGCCCAGGGCGCGATCCTGGAGACCCGGGATCGAATCCCACATCGGGCTCCTGGTGCATGAAGCCTGCTTCTCCCTCTGCCTGTGTCTCTGCCTATCTGTCTCTCTCTGTGACTATCATAAAAAAAGAATCGAATTGAATCGCGTTGAAAAAAATCATAAAGAATCAAATCGAAAAGAATCGAATTCCATGTAACGAAAAGATTCGAATTGAAAAGAATCGAATCTAAACAAAAGAATCGAATCGACATGAATCAAAAAGAATCGAAACAAAACGAATCGAAAAGAAACAAATCATGTAGAATCTAAAAGAATCGAATCGAATCAAATCGAAAAAATTCAAATAGAATTGAATCGAAAAGAATCAAAACGAATCGAACCGAAGAGAATCGATTCGAATCAAAATAAAAAGTATCGTAACAAATCGAATCGAAAAGAATCATATCAAATAGAATCGAAAGAATGGAATCAAATCTAAAACAATCGAATCGAATCGAAAAGAATCGAATTGAACGGAATGGAATCGAAAAGAATACAATGGAATAGAATCGAAAGAAATCGAATAGAATCAAATCAAACCAAAAAGAATCGAATTGAATTGATCCTAACCAAAAGAAGCGAAATGAATCGACTCGAACCGAAAAAAACAAATCGAAAAGAATCTAATCTCAACGAAAATCATCGAAATGAATAGAATCGAAAAGAATCGAATTGAATCAAATCGAAAAGAATCGAATGGAATCCAATCGAAAAGAATCAAATTGAGTCGAATCGAAACAAATTGAATCCAATCGAAAAGAATCTAATTGAATCGAATCGAAAAGAATCGAATTCAATCAAAACGAATCGATTCGAATGGAATAGAAAAGAATAGAATAGAATCGAAAAGAATCAAATCGAATCGAAAAGAATCGAATCGAAAAGTATTGAATCGAATCGAAAAGAAACGAATCGACCCGAATCAAAAAGAAAACAATCGAATCGAATCAAATACAAAAGAATTGCTTTGAATAGCATAGAATTGAAAAGAATCGAATCAATCGAATTGAAAACAATCGAATCGAAACGAATCGAATCAAAAAAAGTCGAATCGAAACGAAAACAATCGAATCGAATCGAATCTAAAAGAATCGTATTGAATTGAATCGAGTCGAAAAGACTCGAATCAAAAAGACTCGAATCGAATTGAATCAAATCGAAAAGAATCTAATAGAAACCACTCTAACAGAATCAAATCGAAATGATTCAAAATGAATCGAATAGAATAGAATCGAAAAAAATCGAAACGAATCGAAACGAACCGAAACGAAATGAATCGAAGAGAATCGATTAGAATCGAAATGAAAAGAATCGTATTGAATCGAATCGAAAGAATCAAATCAAATTGAATCGAAAGAATTGAATCAAATCGAAAAGAATCCAATCGAATCGAAAAGAATCGAACTGAATGGAATCAAATCGAAAAGAATCGAATCGAATCGAAAAGAATCGAATCAAATTTAATGGAATCGAAAAGAATCGAATGGAATCGAAAAGAATCGAAATGAAACAAATCAGAACATATGGAAAAGCATCAAATCGAATTGAAAAGAATCGAATCGAATCGAAATGAATCGAATCAAAAAGACTCGAATCGAAAAGAATCGTATTGAAAAGAATCGAATCGAATCGAAAAGACTCGAATCGAATTAAAAATATCAAATCGAATCGAATCGAAAAGAATCGAATTGAAAAGACTCGAATTGAAACGAATCGATTTGAAACGAAAAGAATCGAATCGAATCGAATCGAATTGAAAGAATCGAATTGAATAGAAAAAAATCGAATAGAAAAGAATCGAACCGAAAAGAAAAGAATCAAATTGAATCAGTCGATTAAATTCTAGTCGAATCGAATCAAAAAGAATGAAATCGAGTCGAATCGAATCGAAAAGAATCGAATCGAATCGAAAAGATTCGAATTGTATCTAATCAAAAAGAATCGAATCGTATCGACTCGAATCGAAAAGAATCCAATTGCATCATCGAATGGAAAGTAATCGAATTGAATAGAATAGAAAAGAATCGAATCGAATCAAATCGAAAACAATCAAATTGAATTGATCGAAAAGAATCGAATTGAATCAAATCGAATCGAAATGAAAAGAATCGAATCGATTCAAATAGAAAAGAATCGAATCGAAAAGAATCAAATCGACACGAAAAGAATCGAATCGAATCAAAAAGTATCGAATTGATTCGAAAACATTCGAATCGAAAAGAATCGAATTGAAATGAATCCGATCGAAATGAAAAGAATCTACTCGATTCGAATCCAGAAGAATCGAATCCAAAAGAATCGAATCGAATCCAAAAGAATCGAATTGATTTGAATCAAAAGAAGTGAATTGAATTGAATCCAAAAGGAACTAATCGAATCAAATCGAAAAAACTCGAATAGAATCAAATCGAATCAAAAAGAATCGAATAGATTCGAATCAAAAAGAATCGAATTGAGGGATCCCTGGGTGGCGCAGCGGTTTAGCGCCTGCCTTTGGCCCAGGGCGCGATCCTGGAGACCCGGGATCGAATCCCACATCGGGCTCCTGGTGCATGGAGCCTGCTTCTCCCTCTGCCTGTGTCTCTGCCTCTCTGTCTCTCTCTGTGACTATCATAAAAAAAAGAATCGAATTGAATCGTGTTGAAAAAATCATAAAGAATCAAATCGAAAAGAATCGAATTCCATGTAACGAAAAGATTCGAATTGAAAAGAATCGAATCGAAACAAAAGAATCGAATCGAATCGACATGAATCAAAAAGAATCGAATCAAAACGAATCGAAAAGAAACAAATCAAGTAGAATCTAAAAGAATCGAATCGAATCCAATCGAAAAAATTCGAATAGAATTGAATCGAAAAGAATCAAAACGAATCGAACCGAAGAGAATCGATTCGAATCAAAATAAAAAGTATCGTATCAAATCGAATCGAAAAGAATCATATCAAATAGAATCGAAAGAATGGAATCAAATCTAAAACAATCGAATGGAATCGAAAAGAATCGCATTGAATGGAATAGAATCGAAAAGAATAGAATAGAATCGAAAGAAATCGAATAGAATCAAATCAAATCAAAAAGAATCGAATTGAATTGATCCTAACCAAAAGAAGCGAAATGAATCGACTCGAACCGAAAAAAACAAATCGAAAAGAATCTAATCTCAACGAAAATCATCGAAATGAATAGAATCGAAAAGAATCGAATTGAATCAAATCGAAAAGAATCGAATGGAATCCAATCGAAAAGAATCAAATTGAGTCGATCGAAACAAATTGAATCCAATCGAAAAGAATCTAATTGAATCGAATCGAAAAGAATCGAATTCAATCAAAACGAATCGATTCGAATGGAATAGAAAAGAATAGAATAGAATCGAAAAGAATCAAATCGAATCGAAAAGAATCGAATCGAAAAGTATTGAATCGAATCGAAAAGAAACGAATCGACCCGAATCAAAAAGAAAACAATCGAATCGAATCAAATACAAAAGAATTGCTTTGAATAGCATAGAATTGAAAAGAATCGAATCAATCGAATTGAAAACAATCGAATCGAAACGAATCGAATCAAAAAAAGTCGAATCGAAACGAAAACAATCGAATCGAATCGAATCTAAAAGAATCGTATTGAATTGAATCGAGTCGAAAAGACTCGAATCAAAAAGACTCGAATCGAATTGAATCAAATCGAAAAGAATCTAATAGAAACCACTCTAACAGAATCAAATCGAAATGATTCAAAATGAATCGAATAGAATAGAATCGAAAAAAATCGAAACGAATCGAAACGAACCGAAACGAAATGAATCGAAGAGAATCGATTAGAATCGAAATGAAAAGAATCGTATTGAATCGAATCGAAAGAATCAAATCAAATTGAATCGAAAGAATTGAATCAAATCGAAAAGAATACAATCGAATCGAAAAGAATCGAACTGAATGGAATCAAATCGAAAAGAATCGAATCGAATCGAAAAGAATCGAATCAAATTTAATGGAATCGAAAAGAATCGAATGGAATCGAAAAGAATCGAAATGAAACAAATCAGAACATATGGAAAAGCATCAAATCGAATTGAAAAGAATCGAATCGAATCGAAATGAATCGAATCAAAAAGACTCGAATCGAAAAGAATCGTATTGAAAAGAATCGAATCGAATCGAAAAGACTCGAATCGAATTAAAAATATCAAATCGAATCGAATCGAAAAGAATCGAATTGAAAAGACTCGAATTGAAACGAATCGATTTGAAACGAAAAGAATCGAATCGAATCGAATCGAATTGAAAGAATCGAATTGAATAGAAAAAAATCGAATAGAAAAGAATCGAACCGAAAAGAAAAGAATCAAATTGAATCAGTCGATTAAATTCTAGTCGAATCGAATCAAAAAGAATGAAATCGAGTCGAATCGAATCGAAAAGAATCGAATCGAATCGAAAAGATTCGAATTGTATCTAATCAAAAAGAATCGAATCGTATCGACTCGAATCGAAAAGAATCCAATTGCATCATCGAATGGAAAGTAATCGAATTGAATAGAATAGAAAAGAATCGAATCGAATCAAATCGAAAACAATCAAATTGAATTGATAGAAAAGAATCGAATTGAATCAAATCGAATCGAAATGAAAAGAATCGAATCGATTCAAATGGAAAAGAATCGAATCGAAAAGAATCAAATCGACACGAAAAGAATCGAATCGAATCAAAAAGTATCGAATTGATTCGAAAACATTCGAATCGAAAAGAATCGAATTGAAATGAATCCGATCGAAATGAAAAGAATCTACTCGATTCGAATCCAAAAGAATCGAATCCAAAAGAATCGAATCCAATCCAAAAGAATCGAATTGAATTGAATCAAAAGAAATGAATTGAATTGAATCCAAAAGGAACTAATCGAATCAAATCGAAAAAACTCGAATAGAATCAAATCGAATCAAAAAGAATCGAATAGATTCGAATAAAAAAGAATCGAATTGAGGGATCCCTGGGTGGCGCAGCGGTTTAGCGCCTGCCTTTGGCCCAGGGCGCGATCCTGGAGACCCGGGATCGAATCCCACATCGGGCTCCTGGTGCATGGAGCCTGCTTCTCCCTCTGCCTGTGTCTCTGCCTCTCTGTCTCTCTCTGTGACTATCATAAAAAAAAGAATCGAATTGAATCGTGTTGAAAAAAATCATAAAGAATCAAATCGAAAAGAATCGAATTCCATGTAACGAAAAGATTCGAATTGAAAAGAATCGAATCGAAACAAAAGAATCGAATCGAATCGACATGAATCAAAAAGAATCGAATCAAAACGAATCGAAAAGAAACAAATCAAGTAGAATCTAAAAGAATCGAATCGAATCCAATCGAAAAAATTCGAATAGAATTGAATCGAAAAGAATCAAAACGAATCGAACCGAAGAGAATCGATTCGAATCAAAATAAAAAGTATCGTATCAAATCGAATCGAAAAGAATCATATCAAATAGAATCGAAAGAATGGAATCAAATCTAAAACAATCGAATGGAATCGAAAAGAATCGCATTGAATGGAATAGAATCGAAAAGAATAGAATAGAATCGAAAGAAATCGAATAGAATCAAATCAAATCAAAAAGAATCGAATTGAATTGATCCTAACCAAAAGAAGCGAAATGAATCGACTCGAACCGAAAAAAACAAATCGAAAAGAATCTAATCTCAACGAAAATCATCGAAATGAATAGAATCGAAAAGAATCGAATTGAATCAAATCGAAAAGAATCGAATGGAATCCAATCGAAAAGAATCAAATTGAGTCGAATCGAAACAAATTGAATCCAATCGAAAAGAATCTAATTGAATCGAATCGAAAAGAATCGAATTCAATCAAAACGAATCGATTCGAATGGAATAGAAAAGAATAGAATAGAATCGAATCGAAAAGAATCAAATCAAATCGAAAAGAATCGAATCAAAACGAATTGAATCGAATCGAAAAGAAACGAATCGAACCGAATCAAAAAGAAAACAATCGAATCGAATCAAATACAAAAGAATCGCTTTGAAATGCATAGAATTGAAAAGAATCGAATCAATCGAATTGAAAACAATCGAATCGAAAAGAATCGAATCAAAAAAAGTCGAATCGAAACGAAAACAATCGAATCGAATCGAATCTAAAAGAATCGTATTGAATTGAATCGAGTCGAAAAGACGCGAATCAAAAAGACTCGAATCGAATTGAAACAAATCGAAAAGAATCTAATAGAAACCACTCGAACAGAATCAAATCGAAATGATTCAAAATGAATCGAATAGAATAGAATCGAAAAAAATCGAAACGAATCGAAACGAAATGAATCGAAGAGAATCGATTAGAATCGAAATGAAAAGAATCGTATTGAATCGAATCGAAAGAATCAAATCAAATCGAATCGAAAGAATTGAATCAAGTCGAAAAGAATCCAATCGAATCGAAAAGAATCGAACTGAATGGAATCAAATCGAAAAGAATCGAATCGAATCGAAAAGAATCGAATCAAATTTAATGGAATCGAAAAGAATCGAATGGAATCGAAAAGAATCGAAATGAAACAAATCAGATCATATGGAAAAGCATCAAATCGAATTGAAAAGAATCGAATCGAATCGAAATGAATCGAATCAAAAAGACTCGAATCGAAAAGAATCGTATTGAAAAGAATCGAATCGAATCGAAAAGACTCGAATCGAATTAAAAATATCAAATCGAATCGAATCGAAAAGAATCGAATTGAAAAGACTCGAATTGAAACGAATCGATTTGAAACGAAAAGAATCGAATCGAATCGAATCGAATTGAAAGAATCGAATTGAATAGAAAAAAATCGAATAGAAAAGAATCGAACCGAAAAGAAAAGAATCAAATTGAATCAGTCGATTAAATTCTAGTCGAATCGAATCAAAAAGAATGAAATCGAGTCGAATCGAATCGAAAAGAATCGAATCGAATCGAAAAGAATCGAATTGTATCTAATCAAAAAGAATCGAATCGTATCGACTCGAAAAGAATCCAATTGCATCATCGAATGGAAACTAATCCAATTGAATACAATCGAAAAGAATCGAATCGAATCAAATCGAAATCAATCAAATTGAATTGATCGAAAAGAATCGAATTGAATCAAATCGAATCGAAATGAAAAGAATCGAATCGATTCAAATAGAAAAGAATCGAATCGAAACGAATCAAATCGACACGAAAAGAATCGAATCGACTCAAAAAGTATCGAATTGATTCGAAAACATTTGCATCGAAAAGAATCGAATTGAAATGAATCCGATCGAAATGAAAAGAATCTACTCGATTCGAATCCAAAAGAATCGAATCCAAAAGAATCGAATTGAATTGAATCAAAAGAAATGAATTGAATTGAATCAAAAAGGAACTAATCGCATCAAATCGAAAAAACTCGAATAGAATCAAATCGAATCAAAAAGAATCGGATAGATTCGAATAAAAAAGAATCGAATTGAGGGATCCCTGGGTGGCGCAGCGGTTTAGCGCCTGCCTTTGGCCCAGGGCGCGATCCTGGAGACCCGGGATCGAATCCCACATCGGGCTCCTGGTGCATGAAGCCTGCTTCTCCCTCTGCCTGTGTCTCTGCCTATCTGTCTCTCTCTGTGACTATCATAAAAAAAGAATCGAATTGAATCGCGTTGAAAAAAATCATAAAGAATCAAATCGAAAAGAATCGAATTCCATGTAACGAAAAGATTCGAATTGAAAAGAATCGAATCTAAACAAAAGAATCGAATCGACATGAATCAAAAAGAATCGAAACAAAACGAATCGAAAAGAAACAAATCATGTAGAATCTAAAAGAATCGAATCGAATCAAATCGAAAAAATTCAAATAGAATTGAATCGAAAAGAATCAAAACGAATCGAACCGAAGAGAATCGATTCGAATCAAAATAAAAAGTATCGTAACAAATCGAATCGAAAAGAATCATATCAAATAGAATCGAAAGAATGGAATCAAATCTAAAACAATCGAATCGAATCGAAAAGAATCGAATTGAACGGAATGGAATCGAAAAGAATACAATGGAATAGAATCGAAAGAAATCGAATAGAATCAAATCAAACCAAAAAGAATCGAATTGAATTGATCCTAACCAAAAGAAGCGAAATGAATCGACTCGAACCGAAAAAAACAAATCGAAAAGAATCTAATCTCAACGAAAATCATCGAAATGAATAGAATCGAAAAGAATCGAATTGAATCAAATCGAAAAGAATCGAATGGAATCCAATCGAAAAGAATCAAATTGAGTCGAATCGAAACAAATTGAATCCAATCGAAAAGAATCTAATTGAATCGAATCGAAAAGAATCGAATTCAATCAAAACGAATCGATTCGAATGGAATAGAAAAGAATAGAATAGAATCGAAAAGAATCAAATCGAATCGAAAAGAATCGAATCGAAAAGTATTGAATCGAATCGAAAAGAAACGAATCGACCCGAATCAAAAAGAAAACAATCGAATCGAATCAAATACAAAAGAATTGCTTTGAATAGCATAGAATTGAAAAGAATCGAATCAATCGAATTGAAAACAATCGAATCGAAACGAATCGAATCAAAAAAAGTCGAATCGAAACGAAAACAATCGAATCGAATCGAATCTAAAAGAATCGTATTGAATTGAATCGAGTCGAAAAGACTCGAATCAAAAAGACTCGAATCGAATTGAATCAAATCGAAAAGAATCTAATAGAAACCACTCTAACAGAATCAAATCGAAATGATTCAAAATGAATCGAATAGAATAGAATCGAAAAAAATCGAAACGAATCGAAACGAACCGAAACGAAATGAATCGAAGAGAATCGATTAGAATCGAAATGAAAAGAATCGTATTGAATCGAATCGAAAGAATCAAATCAAATTGAATCGAAAGAATTGAATCAAATCGAAAAGAATCCAATCGAATCGAAAAGAATCGAACTGAATGGAATCAAATCGAAAAGAATCGAATCGAATCGAAAAGAATCGAATCAAATTTAATGGAATCGAAAAGAATCGAATGGAATCGAAAAGAATCGAAATGAAACAAATCAGAACATATGGAAAAGCATCAAATCGAATTGAAAAGAATCGAATCGAATCGAAATGAATCGAATCAAAAAGACTCGAATCGAAAAGAATCGTATTGAAAAGAATCGAATCGAATCGAAAAGACTCGAATCGAATTAAAAATATCAAATCGAATCGAATCGAAAAGAATCGAATTGAAAAGACTCGAATTGAAACGAATCGATTTGAAACGAAAAGAATCGAATCGAATCGAATCGAATTGAAAGAATCGAATTGAATAGAAAAAAATCGAATAGAAAAGAATCGAACCGAAAAGAAAAGAATCAAATTGAATCAGTCGATTAAATTCTAGTCGAATCGAATCAAAAAGAATGAAATCGAGTCGAATCGAATCGAAAAGAATCGAATCGAATCGAAAAGATTCGAATTGTATCTAATCAAAAAGAATCGAATCGTATCGACTTGAATCGAAAAGAATCCAATTGCATCATCGAATGGAAAGTAATCGAATTGAATAGAATAGAAAAGAATCGAATCGAATCAAATCGAAAACAATCAAATTGAATTGATCGAAAAGAATCGAATTGAATCAAATCGAATCGAAATGAAAAGAATCGAATCGATTCAAATGGAAAAGAATCGAATCGAAAAGAATCAAATCGACACGAAAAGAATCGAATCGAATCAAAAAGTATCGAATTGATTCGAAAACATTCGAATCGAAAAGAATCGAATTGAAATGAATCCGATCGAAATGAAAAGAATCTACTCGATTCGAATCCAAAAGAATCGAATCCAAAAGAATCGAATCCAATCCAAAAGAATCGAATTGAATTGAATCAAAAGAAATGAATTGAATTGAATCCAAAAGGAACTAATCGAATCAAATCGAAAAAACTCGAATAGAATCAAATCGAATCAAAAAGAATCGAATAGATTCGAATAAAAAAGAATCGAATTGAGGGATCCCTGGGTGGCGCAGCGGTTTAGCGCCTGCCTTTGGCCCAGGGCGCGATCCTGGAGACACGGGATCGAATCCCACATCGGGCTCCTGGTGCATGGAGCCTGCTTCTCCCTCTGCCTGTGTCTCTGCCTCTCTGTCTCTCTCTGTGACTATCATAAAAAAAAGAATCGAATTGAATCGTGTTGAAAAAAATCATAAAGAATCAAATCGAAAAGAATCGAATTCCATGTAACGAAAAGATTCGAATTGAAAAGAATCGAATCGAAACAAAAGAATCGAATCGAATCGACATGAATCAAAAAGAATCGAATCAAAACGAATCGAAAAGAAACAAATCAAGTAGAATGTAAAAGAATCGAATCGAATCCAATCGAAAAAATTCGAATAGAATTGATTCGAAAAGAATCAAAACGAATCGAACCGAAGAGAATCGATTCGAATCAAAATAAAAAGTATCGTATC
Organism: Canis aureus; assembly: GCF_053574225.1. Taxonomy (NCBI): domain Eukaryota; kingdom Metazoa; phylum Chordata; class Mammalia; order Carnivora; family Canidae; genus Canis; species Canis aureus. The sequence continues at coordinate 25,250,691 of NC_135648.1, forward strand.
AAATCGAATCGAAAAGAATCATATCAAATAGAATCGAAAGAATGGAATCAAATCTAAAACAATCGAATCGAATCGAAAAGAATCGCATTGAATGGAATAGAATCGAAAAGAATAGAATAGAATCGAAAGAAATCGAATAGAATCAAATCAAATCAAAAAGAATCGAATTGAATTGATCCTAACCAAAAGAAGCGAAATGAATCGACTCGAACCGAAAAAAACAAATCGAAAAGAATCTAATCTCAACGAAAATCATCGAAATGAATAGAATCGAAAAGAATCGAATTGAATCAAATCGAAAAGAATCGAATGGAATCCAATCGAAAAGAATCAAATTGAGTCGAATCGAAACAAATTGAATCCAATCGAAAAGAATCTAATTGAATCGAATCGAAAAGATTCGAATTCAATCAAAACGAATCGATTCGAATGGAATAGAAAAGAATAGAATAGAATCGAATCGAAAAGAATCAAATCGAATCGAAAAGAATCGAATCAAAAAGAATTGAATCGAATCGAAAAGAAAGGAATCGAACCGAATCAAAAAGAAAACAATCGAATCGAAACAAATACAAAAGAATCGCTTTGAATAGCATAGAATTGAAAAGAATCGAATCAATCGAATTGAAAACAATCGAATCGAAAAGAATCGAATCAAAAAAAGTCGAATCGAAACGAAAACAATCGAATCGAATCGAATCTAAAAGAATCGTATTGAATTGAATCGAGTCGAAAAGACTCGAATCAAAAAGACTCGAATCGAATTGAATCAAATCGAAAAGAATCTAATAGAAACCACTCGAACAGAATCAAATCGAAATGATTCAAATGAATCGAATAGAATAGAATCGAAAAAAATCGAATAGAATCGAAACGAACCGAAACGAAATGAATCGAAGAGAATCGATTAGAATCGAAATGAAAAGAATCGTATTGAATCGAATCGAAAAGAATCAAATCAAATCGAATCGAAAGAATTGAATCAAATCGAAAAGAATCCAATCGAATCGAAAAGAATCGAACTGAATGGAATCAAATCGAAAAGAATCGAATCGAATCGAAAAGAATCGAATCAAATTTAATGGAATCGAAAAGAATCGAATGGAATCGTAAAGAATCAAAATGAAACAAATCACATCAAATGGAAAAGCATCAAATCGAATTGAAAAGAATCGAATCGAATCGAAATGAATCGAATCAAAAAGACTCGAATCGAAAAGAATCGAATCGAATCGAAAAGACTCGAATCGAATTAAAAATATCAAATCGAATCGAATCGAAAGAATCGAATTGAAAAGACTCGAATTGAAACGAATCGATTTGAAACGAAAAGAAACGAATCTAATCGAATCGAATTGAAAGAATCGAATTGAATAGAAAATAATCGAATAGAAAAGAATCGAACCGAAAAGTAAAGAATCAAATTGAATCAGTCGATTAAATTCTAGTCGAATCGAATCAAAAAGCATGAAATCGAGTCGAATCGAATCGAAAAGAATCGAATCGAATCGAAAAGATTCGAATTGTATCTAATCAAAAAGAATCGAATCGTATCGACTCGAATCGAAAAGAATCCAATTGCATCATCGAATGGAAAGTAATCGAATTGAATAGAATAGAAAAGAATCGAATCGAATCAAATCGAAAACAATCAAATTGAATTGATCGAAAAGAATCTAATTGAATCAAATCGAATCGAAATGAAAAGAATCGAATCGATTCAAATAGAAAAGAATCGAATCGAAAAGAATCAAATCGACACGAAAAGAATCGAATCGAATCAAAAAGTATCGAATTGATTCGAAAACATTCGAATCGAAAAGAATCGAATTGAAATGAATCCGATCGAAATGAAAAGAATCTACTCGATTCGAATCCAGAAGAATCGAATCCAAAAGAATCGAATCCAATCCAAAAGAATCGAATTGAATTGAATCAAAAGAAGTGAATTGAATTGAATCCAAAAGGAACTAATCGAATCAAATCGAAAAAACTCGAATAGAATCAAATCGAATCAAAAACAATCGAATAGATTCGAATCAAAAAGAATCGAATTGAGGGATCCCTGGGTGGCGCAGCGGTTTAGCGCCTGCCTTTGGCCCAGGGCGCGATCCTGGAGACCCGGGATCGAATCCCACATCGGGCTCCTGGTGCATGGAGCCTGCTTCTCCCTCTGCCTGTGTCTCTGCCTCTCTGTCTCTCTCTGTGACTATCATAAAAAAAAGAATCGAATTGAATCGTGTTGAAAAAAATCATAAAGAATCAAATCGAAAAGAATCGAATTCCATGTAACGAAAAGATTCGAATTGAAAAGAATCGAATCGAAACAAAAGAATCGAATCGAATCGACATGAATCAAAAAGAATCGAATCAAAACGAATCGAAAAGAAACAAATCAAGTAGAATCTAAAAGAATCGAATCGAATCCAATCGAAAAAATTCGAATAGAATTGATTCGAAAAGAATCAAAACGAATCGAACCGAAGAGAATCGATTCGAATCAAAATAAAAAGTATCGTATCAAATCGAATCGAAAAGAATCATATCAAATAGAATCGAAAGAATGGAATCAAATCTAAAACAATCGAATCGAATCGAAAAGAATCGCATTGAATGGAATAGAATCGAAAAGAATAGAATAGAATCGAAAGAAATCGAATAGAATCAAATCAAATCAAAAAGAATCGAATTGAATTGATCCTAACCAAAAGAAGCGAAATGAATCGACTCGAACCGAAAAAAACAAATCGAAAAGAATCTAATCTCAACGAAAATCATCGAAATGAATAGAATCGAAAAGAATCGAATTGAATCAAATCGAAAAGAATCGAATGGAATCCAATCGAAAAGAATCAAATTGAGTCGAATCGAAACAAATTGAATCCAATCGAAAAGAATCTAATTGAATCGAATCGAAAAGATTCGAATTCAATCAAAACGAATCGATTCGAATGGAATAGAAAAGAATAGAATAGAATCGAATCGAAAAGAATCAAATCGAATCGAAAAGAATCGAATCAAAAAGAATTGAATCGAATCGAAAAGAAAGGAATCGAACCGAATCAAAAAGAAAACAATCGAATCGAAACAAATACAAAAGAATCGCTTTGAATAGCATAGAATTGAAAAGAATCGAATCAATCGAATTGAAAACAATCGAATCGAAAAGAATCGAATCAAAAAAAGTCGAATCGAAACGAAAACAATCGAATCGAATCGAATCTAAAAGAATCGTATTGAATTGAATCGAGTCGAAAAGACTCGAATCAAAAAGACTCGAATCGAATTGAATCAAATCGAAAAGAATCTAATAGAAACCACTCGAACAGAATCAAATCGAAATGATTCAAATGAATCGAATAGAATAGAATCGAAAAAAATCGAATAGAATCGAAACGAACCGAAACGAAATGAATCGAAGAGAATCGATTAGAATCGAAATGAAAAGAATCGTATTGAATCGAATCGAAAAGAATCAAATCAAATCGAATCGAAAGAATTGAATCAAATCGAAAAGAATCCAATCGAATCGAAAAGAATCGAACTGAATGGAATCAAATCGAAAAGAATCAAATCGAATCGAAAAGAATCGAATCAAATTTAATGGAATCGAAAAGAATCGAATGGAATCGTAAAGAATCAAAATGAAACAAATCACATCAAATGGAAAAGCATCAAATCGAATTGAAAAGAATCGAATCGAATCGAAATGAATCGAATCAAAAAGACTCGAATCGAAAAGAATCGAATCGAATCGAAAAGACTCGAATCGAATTAAAAATATCAAATCGAATCGAATCGAAAGAATCGAATTGAAAAGACTCGAATTGAAACGAATCGATTTGAAACGAAAAGAAACGAATCTAATCGAATCGAATTGAAAGAATCGAATTGAATAGAAAATAATCGAATAGAAAAGAATCGAACCGAAAAGTAAAGAATCAAATTGAATCAGTCGATTAAATTCTAGTCGAATCGAATCAAAAAGCATGAAATCGAGTCGAATCGAATCGAAAAGAATCGAATCGAATCGAAAAGATTCGAATTGTATCTAATCAAAAAGAATCGAATCGTATCGACTCGAATCGAAAAGAATCCAATTGCATCATCGAATGGAAAGTAATCGAATTGAATAGAATAGAAAAGAATCGAATCGAATCAAATCGAAAACAATCAAATTGAATTGATCGAAAAGAATCTAATTGAATCAAATCGAATCGAAATGAAAAGAATCGAATCGATTCAAATAGAAAAGAATCGAATCGAAAAGAATCAAATCGACACGAAAAGAATCGAATCGAATCAAAAAGTATCGAATTGATTCGAAAACATTCGAATCGAAAAGAATCGAATTGAAATGAATCCGATCGAAATGAAAAGAATCTACTCGATTCGAATCCAGAAGAATCGAATCCAAAAGAATCGAATCCAATCCAAAAGAATCGAATCAAAAGAAGTGAATTGAATTGAATCCAAAAGGAACTAATCGAATCAAATCGAAAAAACTCGAATAGAATCAAATCGAATCAAAAACAATCGAATAGATTCGAATCAAAAAGAATCGAATTGAGGGATCCCTGGGTGGCGCAGCGGTTTAGCGCCTGCCTTTGGCCCAGGGCGCGATCCTGGAGACCCGGGATCGAATCCCACATCGGGCTCCTGGTGCATGGAGCCTGCTTCTCCCTCTGCCTGTGTCTCTGCCTCTCTGTCTCTCTCTGTGACTATCATAAAAAAAAGAATCGAATTGAATCGTGTTGAAAAAAATCATAAAGAATCAAATCGAAAAGAATCGAATTCCATGTAACGAAAAGATTCGAATTGAAAAGAATCGAATCGAAACAAAAGAATCGAATCGAATCGACATGAATCAAAAAGAATCGAATCAAAACGAATCGAAAAGAAACAAATCAAGTAGAATGTAAAAGAATCGAATCGAATCCAATCGAAAAAATTCGAATAGAATTGATTCGAAAAGAATCAAAACGAATCGAACCGAAGAGAATCGATTCGAATCAAAATAAAAAGTATCGTATCAAATCGAATCGAAAAGAATCATATCAAATAGAATCGAAAGAATGGAATCAAATCTAAAACAATCGAATCGAATCGAAAAGAATCGCATTGAATGGAATAGAATCGAAAAGAATAGAATAGAATCGAAAGAAATCGAATAGAATCAAATCAAATCAAAAAGAATCGAATTGAATTGATCCTAACCAAAAGAAGCGAAATGAATCGACTCGAACCGAAAAAAACAAATCGAAAAGAATCTAATCTCAACGAAAATCATCGAAATGAATAGAATCGAAAAGAATCGAATTGAATCAAATCGAAAAGAATCGAATGGAATCCAATCGAAAAGAATCAAATTGAGTCGAATCGAAACAAATTGAATCCAATCGAAAAGAATCTAATTGAATCGAATCGAAAAGAATCGAATTCAATCAAAACGAATCGATTCGAATGGAATAGAAAAGAATAGAATAGAATAGAATCGAAAAGAATCAAATCGAATCGAAAAGAATCGAATCAAAACGAATTGAATCGAATCGAAAAGAAACGAATCGAACCGAATCAAAAAGAAAACAATCGAATCGAATCAAATACAAAAGAATCGCTTTGAATAGCATAGAATTGAAAAGAATCGAATCAATCGAATTGAAAACAATCGAATCGAAAAGAATCGAATCAAAAAAAGTCGAATCGAAACGAAAACAATCGAATCGAATCGAATCTAAAAGAATCGTATTGAATTGAATCGAGTCGAAAAGACGCGAATCAAAAAGACTCGAATCGAATTGAAACAAATCGAAAAGAATCTAATAGAAACCACTCGAACAGAATCAAATCGAAATGATTCAAAATGAATCGAATAGAATAGAATCGAAAAAAATCGAAACGAATCGAAACGAAATGAATCGAAGAGAATCGATTAGAATCGAAATGAAAAGAATCGTATTGAATCGAATCGAAAGAATCAAATCAAATCGAATCGAAAGAATTGAATCAAGTCGAAAAGAATCCAATCGAATCGAAAAGAATCGAACTGAATGGAATCAAATCGAAAAGAATCGAATCGAATCGAAAAGAATCGAATCAAATTTAATGGAATCGAAAAGAATCGAATGGAATCGAAAAGAATCGAAATGAAACAAATCAGATCATATGGAAAAGCATCAAATCGAATTGAAAAGAATCGAATCGAATCGAAATGAATCGAATCAAAAAGACTCGAATCGAAAAGAATCGTATTGAAAAGAATCGAATCGAATCGAAAAGACTCGAATCGAATTAAAAATATCAAATCGAATCGAATCGAAAAGAATCGAATTGAAAAGACTCGAATTGAAACGAATCGATTTGAAACGAAAAGAATCGAATCGAATCGAATCGAATTGAAAGAATCGAATTGAATAGAAAAAAATCGAATAGAAAAGAATCGAACCGAAAAGAAAAGAATCAAATTGAATCAGTCGATTAAATTCTAGTCGAATCGAATCAAAAAGAATGAAATCGAGTCGAATCGAATCGAAAAGAATCGAATCGAATCGAAAAGAATCGAATTGTATCTAATCAAAAAGAATCGAATCGTATCGACTCGAAAAGAATCCAATTGCATCATCGAATGGAAACTAATCCAATTGAATACAATCGAAAAGAATCGAATCGAATCAAATCGAAATCAATCAAATTGAATTGATCGAAAAGAATCGAATTGAATCAAATCGAATCGAAATGAAAAGAATCGAATCGATTCAAATAGAAAAGAATCGAATCGAAACGAATCAAATCGACACGAAAAGAATCGAATCGACTCAAAAAGTATCGAATTGATTCGAAAACATTTGCATCGAAAAGAATCGAATTGAAATGAATCCGATCGAAATGAAAAGAATCTACTCGATTCGAATCCAAAAGAATCGAATCCAAAAGAATCGAATTGAATTGAATCAAAAGAAATGAATTGAATTGAATCAAAAAGGAACTAATCGCATCAAATCGAAAAAACTCGAATAGAATCAAATCGAATCAAAAAGAATCGGATAGATTCGAATAAAAAAGAATCGAATTGAGGGATCCCTGGGTGGCGCAGCGGTTTAGCGCCTGCCTTTGGCCCAGGGCGCGATCCTGGAGACCCGGGATCGAATCCCACATCGGGCTCCTGGTGCATGAAGCCTGCTTCTCCCTCTGCCTGTGTCTCTGCCTATCTGTCTCTCTCTGTGACTATCATAAAAAAAGAATCGAATTGAATCGCGTTGAAAAAAATCATAAAGAATCAAATCGAAAAGAATCGAATTCCATGTAACGAAAAGATTCGAATTGAAAAGAATCGAATCTAAACAAAAGAATCGAATCGACATGAATCAAAAAGAATCGAAACAAAACGAATCGAAAAGAAACAAATCATGTAGAATCTAAAAGAATCGAATCGAATCAAATCGAAAAAATTCAAATAGAATTGAATCGAAAAGAATCAAAACGAATCGAACCGAAGAGAATCGATTCGAATCAAAATAAAAAGTATCGTAACAAATCGAATCGAAAAGAATCATATCAAATAGAATCGAAAGAATGGAATCAAATCTAAAACAATCGAATCGAATCGAAAAGAATCGAATTGAACGGAATGGAATCGAAAAGAATACAATGGAATAGAATCGAAAGAAATCGAATAGAATCAAATCAAACCAAAAAGAATCGAATTGAATTGATCCTAACCAAAAGAAGCGAAATGAATCGACTCGAACCGAAAAAAACAAATCGAAAAGAATCTAATCTCAACGAAAATCATCGAAATGAATAGAATCGAAAAGAATCGAATTGAATCAAATCGAAAAGAATCGAATGGAATCCAATCGAAAAGAATCAAATTGAGTCGAATCGAAACAAATTGAATCCAATCGAAAAGAATCTAATTGAATCGAATCGAAAAGAATCGAATTCAATCAAAACGAATCGATTCGAATGGAATAGAAAAGAATAGAATAGAATCGAAAAGAATCAAATCGAATCGAAAAGAATCGAATCGAAAAGTATTGAATCGAATCGAAAAGAAACGAATCGACCCGAATCAAAAAGAAAACAATCGAATCGAATCAAATACAAAAGAATTGCTTTGAATAGCATAGAATTGAAAAGAATCGAATCAATCGAATTGAAAACAATCGAATCGAAACGAATCGAATCAAAAAAAGTCGAATCGAAACGAAAACAATCGAATCGAATCGAATCTAAAAGAATCGTATTGAATTGAATCGAGTCGAAAAGACTCGAATCAAAAAGACTCGAATCGAATTGAATCAAATCGAAAAGAATCTAATAGAAACCACTCTAACAGAATCAAATCGAAATGATTCAAAATGAATCGAATAGAATAGAATCGAAAAAAATCGAAACGAATCGAAACGAACCGAAACGAAATGAATCGAAGAGAATCGATTAGAATCGAAATGAAAAGAATCGTATTGAATCGAATCGAAAGAATCAAATCAAATTGAATCGAAAGAATTGAATCAAATCGAAAAGAATCCAATCGAATCGAAAAGAATCGAACTGAATGGAATCAAATCGAAAAGAATCGAATCGAATCGAAAAGAATCGAATCAAATTTAATGGAATCGAAAAGAATCGAATGGAATCGAAAAGAATCGAAATGAAACAAATCAGAACATATGGAAAAGCATCAAATCGAATTGAAAAGAATCGAATCGAATCGAAATGAATCGAATCAAAAAGACTCGAATGGAAAAGAATCGTATTGAAAAGAATCGAATCGAATCGAAAAGACTCGAATCGAATTAAAAATATCAAATCGAATCGAATCGAAAAGAATCGAATTGAAAAGACTCGAATTGAAACGAATCGATTTGAAACGAAAAGAATCGAATCGAATCGAATCGAATTGAAAGAATCGAATTGAATAGAAAAAAATCGAATAGAAAAGAATCGAACCGAAAAGAAAAGAATCAAATTGAATCAGTCGATTAAATTCTAGTCGAATCGAATCAAAAAGAATGAAATCGAGTCGAATCGAATCGAAAAGAATCGAATCGAATCGAAAAGATTCGAATTGTATCTAATCAAAAAGAATCGAATCGTATCGACTCGAATCGAAAAGAATCCAATTGCATCATCGAATGGAAAGTAATCGAATTGAATAGAATAGAAAAGAATCGAATCGAATCAAATCGAAAACAATCAAATTGAATTGATCGAAAAGAATCGAATTGAATCAAATCGAATCGAAATGAAAAGAATCGAATCGATTCAAATGGAAAAGAATCGAATCGAAAAGAATCAAATCGACACGAAAAGAATCGAATCGAATCAAAAAGTATCGAATTGATTCGAAAACATTCGAATCGAAAAGAATCGAATTGAAATGAATCCGATCGAAATGAAAAGAATCTACTCGATTCGAATCCAAAAGAATCGAATCCAAAAGAATCGAATCCAATCCAAAAGAATCGAATTGAATTGAATCAAAAGAAATGAATTGAATTGAATCCAAAAGGAACTAATCGAATCAAATCGAAAAAACTCGAATAGAATCAAATCGAATCAAAAAGAATCGAATAGATTCGAATAAAAAAGAATCGAATTGAGGGATCCCTGGGTGGCGCAGCGGTTTAGCGCCTGCCTTTGGCCCAGGGCGCGATCCTGGAAACACGGGATCGAATCCCACATCGGGCTCCTGGTGCATGGAGCCTGCTTCTCCCTCTGCCTGTGTCTCTGCCTCTCTGTCTCTCTCTGTGACTATCATAAAAAAAAGAATCGAATTGAATCGTGTTGAAAAAAATCATAAAGAATCAAATCGAAAAGAATCGAATTCCATGTAACGAAAAGATTCGAATTGAAAAGAATCGAATCGAAACAAAAGAATCGAATCGAATCGACATGAATCAAAAAGAATCGAATCAAAACGAATCGAAAAGAAACAAATCAAGTAGAATCTAAAAGAATCGAATCGAATCCAATCGAAAAAATTCGAATAGAATTGATTCGAAAAGAATCAAAACGAATCGAACCGAAGAGAATCGATTCGAATCAAAATAAAAAGTATCGTATCAAATCGAATCGAAAAGAATCATATCAAATAGAATCGAAAGAATGGAATCAAATCTAAAACAATCGAATCGAATCGAAAAGAATCGCATTGAATGGAATAGAATCGAAAAGAATAGAATAGAATCGAAAGAAATCGAATAGAATCAAATCAAATCAAAAAGAATCGAATTGAATTGATCCTAACCAAAAGAAGCGAAATGAATCGACTCGAACCGAAAAAAACAAATCGAAAAGAATCTAATCTCAACGAAAATCATCGAAATGAATAGAATCGAAAAGAATCGAATTGAATCAAATCGAAAAGAATCGAATGGAATCCAATCGAAAAGAATCAAATTGAGTCGAATCGAAACAAATTGAATCCAATCGAAAAGAATCTAATTGAATCGAATCGAAAAGATTCGAATTCAATCAAAACGAATCGATTCGAATGGAATAGAAAAGAATAGAATAGAATCGAATCGAAAAGAATCAAATCGAATCGAAAAGAATCGAATCAAAAAGAATTGAATCGAATCGAAAAGAAAGGAATCGAACCGAATCAAAAAGAAAACAATCGAATCGAAACAAATACAAAAGAATCGCTTTGAATAGCATAGAATTGAAAAGAATCGAATCAATCGAATTGAAAACAATCGAATCGAAAAGAATCGAATCAAAAAAAGTCGAATCGAAACGAAAACAATCGAATCGAATCGAATCTAAAAGAATCGTATTGAATTGAATCGAGTCGAAAAGACTCGAATCAAAAAGACTCGAATCGAATTGAATCAAATCGAAAAGAATCTAATAGAAACCACTCGAACAGAATCAAATCGAAATGATTCAAATGAATCGAATAGAATAGAATCGAAAAAAATCGAATAGAATCGAAACGAACCGAAACGAAATGAATCGAAGAGAATCGATTAGAATCGAAATGAAAAGAATCGTATTGAATCGAATCGAAAAGAATCAAATCAAATCGAATCGAAAGAATTGAATCAAATCGAAAAGAATCCAATCGAATCGAAAAGAATCGAACTGAATGGAATCAAATCGAAAAGAATCAAATCGAATCGAAAAGAATCGAATCAAATTTAATGGAATCGAAAAGAATCGAATGGAATCGTAAAGAATCAAAATGAAACAAATCACATCAAATGGAAAAGCATCAAATCGAATTGAAAAGAATCGAATCGAATCGAAATGAATCGAATCAAAAAGACTCGAATCGAAAAGAATCGAATCGAATCGAAAAGACTCGAATCGAATTAAAAATATCAAATCGAATCGAATCGAAAGAATCGAATTGAAAAGACTCGAATTGAAACGAATCGATTTGAAACGAAAAGAAACGAATCTAATCGAATCGAATTGAAAGAATCGAATTGAATAGAAAATAATCGAATAGAAAAGAATCGAACCGAAAAGTAAAGAATCAAATTGAATCAGTCGATTAAATTCTAGTCGAATCGAATCAAAAAGCATGAAATCGAGTCGAATCGAATCGAAAAGAATCGAATCGAATCGAAAAGATTCGAATTGTATCTAATCAAAAAGAATCGAATCGTATCGACTCGAATCGAAAAGAATCCAATTGCATCATCGAATGGAAAGTAATCGAATTGAATAGAATAGAAAAGAATCGAATCGAATCAAATCGAAAACAATCAAATTGAATTGATCGAAAAGAATCTAATTGAATCAAATCGAATCGAAATGAAAAGAATCGAATCGATTCAAATAGAAAAGAATCGAATCGAAAAGAATCAAATCGACACGAAAAGAATCGAATCGAATCAAAAAGTATCGAATTGATTCGAAAACATTCGAATCGAAAAGAATCGAATTGAAATGAATCCGATCGAAATGAAAAGAATCTACTCGATTCGAATCCAGAAGAATCGAATCCAAAAGAATCGAATCGAATCCAAAAGAATCGAATTGATTTGAATCAAAAGAAGTGAATTGAATTGAATCCAAAAGGAACTAATCGAATCAAATCGAAAAAACTCGAATAGAATCAAATCGAATCAAAAAGAATCGAATAGATTCGACTAAAAAAGAATCGAATTGAGGGATCCCTGGGTGGCGCAGCGGTTTAGCGCCTGCCTTTGGCCCAGGGCGCGATCCTGGAGACCCGGGATCGAATCCCACATCGGGCTCCTGGTGCATGGAGCCTGCTTCTCCCTCTGCCTGTGTCTCTGCCTCTCTGTCTCTCTCTGTGACTATCATAAAAAAAAGAATCGAATTGAATCGTGTTGAAAAAAATCATAAAGAATCAAATCGAAAAGAATCGAATTCCATGTAACGAAAAGATTCGAATTGAAAAGAATCGAATCGAAACAAAAGAATCGAATCGAATCGACATGAATCAAAAAGAATCGAATCAAAACGAATCGAAAAGAAACAAATCAAGTAGAATCTAAAAGAATCGAATCGAATCCAATCGAAAAAATTCGAATAGAATTGAATCGAAAAGAATCAAAACGAATCGAACCGAAGAGAATCGATTCGAATCAAAATAAAAAGTATCGTATCAAATCGAATCGAAAAGAATCATATCAAATAGAATCGAAAGAATGGAATCAAATCTAAAACAATCGAATCGAATCGAAAAGAATCGCATTGAATGGAATAGAATCGAAAAGAATAGAATAGAATCGAAAGAAATCGAATAGAATCAAATCAAATCAAAAAGAATCGAATTGAATTGATCCTAACCAAAAGAAGCGAAATGAATCGACTCGAACCGAAAAAAACAAATCGAAAAGAATCTAATCTCAACGAAAATCATCGAAATGAATAGAATCGAAAAGAATCGAATTGAATCAAATCGAAAAGAATCGAATGGAATCCAATCAAAAAGAATCAAATTGAGTCGAATCGAAACAAATTGAATCCAATCGAAAAGAATCTAATTGAATCGAATCGAAAAGATTCGAATTCAATCAAAACGAATCGATTCGAATGGAATAGAAAAGAATAGAATAGAATCGAATCGAAAAGAATCAAATCGAATCGAAAAGAATCGAATCAAAAAGAATTGAATCGAATCGAAAAGAAAGGAATCGAACCGAATCAAAAAGAAAACAATCGAATCGAAACAAATACAAAAGAATCGCTTTGAATAGCATAGAATTGAAAAGAATCGAATCAATCGAATTGAAAACAATCGAATCGAAAAGAATCGAATCAAAAAAAGTCGAATCGAAACGAAAACAATCGAATCGAATCGAATCTAAAAGAATCGTATTGAATTGAATCGAGTCGAAAAGACTCGAATCAAAAAGACTCGAATCGAATTGAATCAAATCGAAAAGAATCTAATAGAAACCACTCGAACAGAATCAAATCGAAATGATTCAAATGAATCGAATAGAATAGAATCGAAAAAAATCGAATAGAATCGAAACGAACCGAAACGAAATGAATCGAAGAGAATCGATTAGAATCGAAATGAAAAGAATCGTATTGAATCGAATCGAAAAGAATCAAATCAAATCGAATCGAAAGAATTGAATCAAATCGAAAAGAATCCAATCGAATCGAAAAGAATCGAACTGAATGGAATCAAATCGAAAAGAATCAAATCGAATCGAAAAGAATCGAATCAAATTTAATGGAATCGAAAAGAATCGAATGGAATCGTAAAGAATCAAAATGAAACAAATCACATCAAATGGAAAAGCATCAAATCGAATTGAAAAGAATCGAATCGAATCGAAATGAATCGAATCAAAAAGACTCGAATCGAAAAGAATCGAATCGAATCGAAAAGACTCGAATCGAATTAAAAATATCAAATCGAATCGAATCGAAAGAATCGAATTGAAAAGACTCGAATTGAAACGAATCGATTTGAAACGAAAAGAAACGAATCTAATCGAATCGAATTGAAAGAATCGAATTGAATAGAAAATAATCGAATAGAAAAGAATCGAACCGAAAAGTAAAGAATCAAATTGAATCAGTCGATTAAATTCTAGTCGAATCGAATCAAAAAGCATGAAATCGAGTCGAATCGAATCGAAAAGAATCGAATCGAATCGAAAAGATTCGAATTGTATCTAATCAAAAAGAATCGAATCGTATCGACTCGAATCGAAAAGAATCCAATTGCATCATCGAATGGAAAGTAATCGAATTGAATAGAATAGAAAAGAATCGAATCGAATCAAATCGAAAACAATCAAATTGAATTGATCGAAAAGAATCTAATTGAATCAAATCGAATCGAAATGAAAAGAATCGAATCGATTCAAATAGAAAAGAATCGAATCGAAAAGAATCAAATCGACACGAAAAGAATCGAATCGAATCAAAAAGTATCGAATTGATTCGAAAACATTCGAATCGAAAAGAATCGAATTGAAATGAATCCGATCGAAATGAAAAGAATCTACTCGATTCGAATCCAGAAGAATCGAATCCAAAAGAATCGAATCGAATCCAAAAGAATCGAATTGATTTGAATCAAAAGAAGTGAATTGAATTGAATCCAAAAGGAACTAATCGAATCAAATCGAAAAAACTCGAATAGAATCAAATCGAATCAAAAAGAATCGAATAGATTCGACTAAAAAAGAATCGAATTGAGGGATCCCTGGGTGGCGCAGCGGTTTAGCGCCTGCCTTTGGCCCAGGGCGCGATCCTGGAGACCCGGGATCGAATCCCACATCGGGCTCCTGGTGCATGGAGCCTGCTTCTCCCTCTGCCTGTGTCTCTGCCTCTCTGTCTCTCTCTGTGACTATCATAAAAAAAAGAATCGAATTGAATCGTGTTGAAAAAAATCATAAAGAATCAAATCGAAAAGAATCGAATTCCATGTAACGAAAAGATTCGAATTGAAAAGAATCGAATCGAAACAAAAGAATCGAATCGAATCGACATGAATCAAAAAGAATCGAATCAAAACGAATCGAAAAGAAACAAATCAAGTAGAATCTAAAAGAATCGAATCGAATCCAATCGAAAAAATTCGAATAGAATTGAATCGAAAAGAATCAAAACGAATCGAACCGAAGAGAATCGATTCGAATCAAAATAAAAAGTATCGTATCAAATCGAATCGAAAAGAATCATATCAAATAGAATCGAAAGAATGGAATCAAATCTAAAACAATCGAATCGAATCGAAAAGAATCGCATTGAATGGAATAGAATCGAAAAGAATAGAATAGAATCGAAAGAAATCGAATAGAATCAAATCAAATCAAAAAGAATCGAATTGAATTGATCCTAACCAAAAGAAGCAAAATGAATCGACTCGAACCGAAAAAAACAAATCGAAAAGAATCTAATCTCAACGAAAATCATCGAAATGAATAGAATCGAAAAGAATCGAATTGAATCAAATCGAAAAGAATCGAATGGAATCCAATCGAAAAGAATCAAATTGAGTCGAATCGAAACAAATTGAATCCAATCGAAAAGAATCTAATTGAATCGAATCGAAAAGAATCGAATTCAATCAAAACGAATCGATTCGAATGGAATAGAAAAGAATAGAATAGAATCGAATCGAAAAGAATCAAATCGAATCGAAAAGAATCGAATCAAAACGAATTGAATCGAATCGAAAAGAAACGAATCGAACCGAATCAAAAAGAAAACAATCGAATCGAATCAAATACAAAAGAATCGCTTTGAATAGCATAGAATTGAAAAGAATCGAATCAATCGAATTGAAAACAATCGAATCGAAAAGAATCGAATCAAAAAAAGTCGAATCGAAACGAAAACAATCGAATCGAATCGAATCTAAAAGAATCGTATTGAATTGAATCGAGTCGAAAAGACGCGAATCAAAAAGACTCGAATCGAATTGAAACAAATCGAAAAGAATCTAATAGAAACCACTCGAACAGAATCAAATCGAAATGATTCAAAATGAATCGAATAGAATAGAATCGAAAAAAATCGAAACGAATCGAAACGAAATGAATCGAAGAGAATCGATTAGAATCGAAATGAAAAGAATCGTATTGAATCGAATCGAAAGAATCAAATCAAATCGAATCGAAAGAATTGAATCAAGTCGAAAAGAATCCAATCGAATCGAAAAGAATCGAACTGAATGGAATCAAATCGAAAAGAATCGAATCGAATCGAAAAGAATCGAATCAAATTTAATGGAATCGAAAAGAATCGAATGGAATCGAAAAGAATCGAAATGAAACAAATCAGATCATATGGAAAAGCATCAAATCGAATTGAAAAGAATCGAATCGAATCGAAATGAATCGAATCAAAAAGACTCGAATCGAAAAGAATCGTATTGAAAAGAATCGAATCGAATCGAAAAGACTCGAATCGAATTAAAAATATCAAATCGAATCGAATCGAAAAGAATCGAATTGAAAAGACTCGAATTGAAACGAATCGATTTGAAACGAAAAGAATCGAATCGAATCGAATCGAATTGAAAGAATCGAATTGAATAGAAAAAAATCGAATAGAAAAGAATCGAACCGAAAAGAAAAGAATCAAATTGAATCAGTGGATTAAATTCTAGTCGAATCGAATCAAAAAGAATGAAATCGAGTCGAATCGAATCGAAAAGAATCGAATCGAATCGAAAAGAATCGAATTGTATCTAATCAAAAAGAATCGAATCGTATCGACTCGAATCGAAAAGAATCCAATTGCATCATCGAATGGAAACTAATCCAATTGAATACAATCGAAAAGAATCGAATCGAATCAAATCGAAATCAATCAAATTGAATTGATCGAAAAGAATCGAATTGAATCAAATCGAATCGAAATGAAAAGAATCGAATCGATTCAAATAGAAAAGAATCGAATCGAAAAGAATCAAATCGACACGAAAAGAATCGAATCGAATCAAAAAGTATCGAATTGATTCGAAAACATTCGCATCGAAAAGAATCGAATTGAAATGAATCCGATCGAAATGAAAAGAATCTACTCGATTCGAATCCAAAAGAATCGAATCCAAAAGAATCGAATTGAATTGAATCAAAAGAAATGAATTGAATTGAATCAAAAAGGAACTAATCGCATCAAATCGAAAAAACTCGAATAGAATCAAATCGAATCAAAAAGAATCGAATAGATTCGAATCAAAAAGAATCGAATTGAGGGATCCCTGGGTGGCGCAGCGGTTTAGCGCCTGCCTTTGGCCCAGGGCGCGATCCTGGAGACACGGGATCGAATCCCACATCGGGCTCCTGGTGCATGGAGCCTGCTTCTCCCTCTGCCTGTGTCTCTGCCTCTCTGTCTCTCTCTGTGACTATCATAAAAAAAAGAATCGAATGGAATCGTGTTGAAAAAAATCATAAAGAATCAAATCGAAAAGAATCGAATTCCATGTAACGAAAAGATTCGAATTGAAAAGAATCGAATCGAAAGAAAAGAATCGAATCGACATGAATCAAAAAGAATCGAAACAAAATGAATCGAAAAGAAACAAATCAAGTAGAATCTAAAAGAATCGAATCGAATCAAATCGAAAAAATTCAAAGAGAATTGAATCGAAAAGAATCAAAACGAATCGAACCGAAGAGAATCGATTCGAATCAAAATAAAAAGTATCGTAACAAATCGAATCGAAAAGAATCATATCAAATAGAATCGAAAGAATGGAATCAAATCTAAAACAATCGAATCGAAAAGAATCGAATTGAACGGAATGGAATCGAAAAGAATCCAATGGAATAGAATCGAAAGAAATCGAATAGAATCAAATCAAACCAAAAAGAATCGAATTGAATTGATCCTAACCAAAAGAAGCGAAATGAATCGACTCGAACCGAAAAAAACAAATCGAAAAGAATCTAATCTCAACGAAAATCATCGAAATGAATAGAATCGAAAAGAATCGAATTGAATCAAATCGAAAAGAATCGAATGGAATCCAATCGAAAAGAATCAAATTGAGTCGAATCGAAACAAATTGAATCCAATCGAAAAGAATCTAATTGAATCGAATCGAAAAGAATCGAATTCAATCAAAACGAATCGATTCGAATGGAATAGAAAAGAATAGAATAGAATTGAAAAGAATCAAATCGAATCGAAAAGAATCGAATCGAAAAGTATTGAATCGAATCGAAAAGAAACGAATCGACCCGAATCAAAAAGAAAACAATCGAATCGAATCAAATACAAAAGAATTGCTTTGAATAGCATAGAATTGAAAAGAATCGAATCAATCGAATTGAAAACAATCGAATCGAAACGAATCGAATCAAAAAAAGTCGAATCGAAACGAAAACAATCGAATCGAATCGAATCTAAAAGAATCGTATTGAATTGAATCGAGTCGAAAAGACTCGAATCAAAAAGACTCGAATCGAATTGAATCAAATCGAAAAGAATCTAATAGAAACCACTCTAACAGAATCAAATCGAAATGATTCAAAATGAATCGAATAGAATAGAATCGAAAAAAATCGAAACGAATCGAAACGAACCGAAACGAAATGAATCGAAGAGAATCGATTAGAATCGAAATGAAAAGAATCGTATTGAATCGAATCGAAAGAATCAAATCAAATTGAATCGAAAGAATTGAATCAAATCGAAAAGAATCCAATCGAATCGAAAAGAATCGAACTGAATGGAATCAAATCGAAAAGAATCGAATCGAATCGAAAAGAATCGAATCAAATTTAATGGAATCGAAAAGAATCGAATGGAATCGAAAAGAATCGAAATGAAACAAATCAGAACATATGGAAAAGCATCAAATCGAATTGAAAAGAATCGAATCGAATCGAAATGAATCGAATCAAAAAGACTCGAATCGAAAAGAATCGTATTGAAAAGAATCGAATCGAATCGAAAAGACTCGAATCGAATTAAAAATATCAAATCGAATCGAATCGAAAAGAATCGAATTGAAAAGACTCGAATTGAAACGAATCGATTTGAAACGAAAAGAATCGAATCGAATCGAATCGAATTGAAAGAATCGAATTGAATAGAAAAAAATCGAATAGAAAAGAATCGAACCGAAAAGAAAAGAATCAAATTGAATCAGTCGATTAAATTCTAGTCGAATCGAATCAAAAAGAATGAAATCGAGTCGAATCGAATCGAAAAGAATCGAATCGAATCGAAAAGATTCGAATTGTATCTAATCAAAAAGAATCGAATCGTATCGACTCGAATCGAAAAGAATCCAATTGCATCATCGAATGGAAAGTAATCGAATTGAATAGAATAGAAAAGAATCGAATCGAATCAAATCGAAAACAATCAAATTGAATTGATCGGAAAGAATCTAATTGAATCAAATCGAATCGAAATGAAAAGAATCGAATCGATTCAAATAGAAAAGAATCGAATCGAAAAGAATCAAATCGACACGAAAAGAATCGAATCGAATCAAAAAGTATCGAATTGATTCGAAAACATTCGCATCGAAAAGAATCGAATTGAAATGAATCCGATCGAAATGAAAAGAATCTACTCGATTCGAATCCAAAAGAATCGAATCCAAAAGAATCGAATCCAATCCAAAAGAATCGAATTGAATTGAATCAAAAGAAATGAATTGAATTGAATCCAAAAGGAACTAATCGAATCAAATCGAAAAAACTCGAATAGAATCAAATCGAATCAAAAACAATCGAATAGATTCGACTAAAAAAGAATCGAATTGAGGGATCCCTGTGTGGCGCAGCGGTTTAGCGCCTGCCTTTGGCCCAGGGCGCGATCCTGGAGACCCGGGATCGAATCCCACATCGGGCTCCTGGTGCATGGAGCCTGCTTCTCCCTCTGCCTGTGTCTCTGCCTCTCTGTCTCTCTCTGTGACTATCATAAAAAAAAGAATCGAATTGAATCGTGTTGAAAAAAATCATAAAGAATCAAATCGAAAAGAATCGAATTCCATGTAACGAAAAGATTCGAATTGAAAAGAATCGAATCGAAACAAAAGAATCGAATCGAATCGACATGAATCAAAAAGAATCGAATCAAAACGAATCGAAAAGAAACAAATCAAGTAGAATGTAAAAGAATCGAATCGAATCCAATCGAAAAAATTCGAATAGAATTGATTCGAAAAGAATCAAAACGAATCGAACCGAAGAGAATCGATTCGAATCAAAATAAAAAGTATCGTATCAAATCGAATCGAAAAGAATCATATCAAATAGAATCGAAAGAATGGAATCAAATCTAAAACAATCGAATCGAATCGAAAAGAATCGCATTGAATGGAATAGAATCGAAAAGAATAGAATAGAATCGAAAGAAATCGAATAGAATCAAATCAAATCAAAAAGAATCGAATTGAATTGATCCTAACCAAAAGAAGCGAAATGAATCGACTCGAACCGAAAAAAACAAATCGAAAGAATCTAATCTCAACGAAAATCATCGAAATGAATAGAATCGAAAAGAATCGAATTGAATCAAATCGAAAAGAATCGAATGGAATCCAATCGAAAAGAATCAAATTGAGTCAAATCGAAACAAATTGAATCCAATCGAAAAGAATCTAATTGAATCGAATCGAAAAGAATCGAATTCAATCAAAACGAATCGATTCGAATGGAATAGAAAAGAATAGAATAGAATCGAATCGAAAAGAATCAAATCGAATCGAAAAGAATCGAATCAAAAAGAATTGAATCGAATCGAAAAGAAAGGAATCGAACCGAATCAAAAAGAAAACAATCGAATCGAAACAAATACAAAAGAATCGCTTTGAATAGCATAGAATTGAAAAGAATCGAATCAATCGAATTGAAAACAATCGAATCGAAAAGAATCGAATCAAAAAAAGTCGAATCGAAACGAAAACAATCGAATCGAATCGAATCTAAAAGAATCGTATTGAATTGAATCGAGTCGAAAAGACTCGAATCAAAAAGACTCGAATCGAATTGAATCAAATCGAAAAGAATCTAATAGAAACCACTCGAACAGAATCAAATCGAAATGATTCAAATGAATCGAATAGAATAGAATCGAAAAAAATCGAATAGAATCGAAACGAACCGAAACGAAATGAATCGAAGAGAATCGATTAGAATCGAAATGAAAAGAATCGTATTGAATCGAATCGAAAAGAATCAAATCAAATCGAATCGAAAGAATTGAATCAAATCGAAAAGAATCCAATCGAATCGAAAAGAATCGAACTGAATGGAATCAAATCGAAAAGAATCGAATCGAATCGAAAAGAATCGAATCAAATTTAATGGAATCGAAAAGAATCGAATGGAATCGAAAAGAATCGAAATGAAACAAATCACATCAAATGGAAAAGCATCAAATCGAATTGAAAAGAATCGAATCGAATCGAAATGAATCGAATCAAAAAGACTCGAATCGAGAAGAATCGTATTGAAAAGAATCGAATCGAATCGAAAAGACTCGAATCGAATTAAAAATATCAAATCGAATCGAATCGAAAAGAATCGAATTGAAAAGACTCGAATTGAAACGAATCGATTTGAAACGAAAAGAATCGAATCGAATCGAATCGAATTGAAAGAATCGAATTGAATAGAAAAAAATCGAATAGAAAAGAATCGAACCGAAAAGAAAAGAATCAAATTGAATCAGTCGATTAAATTCTAGTCGAATCGAATCAAAAAGAATGAAATCGAGTCGAATCGAATCGAAAAGAATCGAATCGAATCGAAAAGATTCGAATTGTATCTAATCAAAAAGAATCGAATCGTATCGACTCGAATCGAAAAGAATCCAATTGCATCATAAAATGGAAAGTAATCGAATTGAATAGAATAGAAAAGAATCGAATCGAATGAAATCGAAAACAATCAAATTGAATTGATCGAAAAGAATCTAATTGAATCAAATCGAATCGAAATGAAAAGAATCGAATCGATTCAAATAGAAAAGAATCGAATCGAAAAGAATCAAATCGACACGAAAAGAATCGAATCGAATCAAAAAGTATCGAATTGATTCGAAAACATTCGCATCGAAAAGAATCGAATTGAAATGAATCCGATCGAAATGAAAAGAATCTACTCGATTCGAATCCAAAAGAATCGAATCCAAAAGAATCGAATCGAATCCAAAAGAATCGAATTGATTTGAATCAAAAGAAGTGAATTGAATTGAATCCAAAAGGAACTAATCGAATCAAATCAAAAAACTCGAATAGAATCAAATCGAATCAAAAAGAATCGAATAGATTCGAATCAAAAAGAATCGAATTGAGGGATCCCTGGGTGGCGCAGCGGTTTAGCGCCTGCCTTTGGCCCAGGGCGCGATCCTGGAGACCCGGGATCGAATCCCACATCGGGCTCCTGGTGCATGGAGCCTGCTTCTCCCTCTGCCTGTGTCTCTGCCTCTCTGTCTCTCTCTGTGACTATCATAAAAAAAAGAATCGAATTGAATCGTGTTGAAAAAAATCATAAAGAATCAAATCGAAAAGAATCGAATTCCATGTAACGAAAAGATTCGAATTGAAAAGAATCGAATCGAAACAAAAGAATCGAATCGAATCGACATGAATCAAAAAGAATCGAATCAAAACGAATCGAAAAGAAACAAATCAAGTAGAATCTAAAAGAATCGAATCGAATCCAATCGAAAAAATTCGAATAGAATTGAATCGAAAAGAATCAAAACGAATCGAACCGAAGAGAATCGATTCGAATCACAATAAAAAGTATCGTAACAAATCGAATCGAAAAGAATCATATCAAATAGAATCGAAAGAATGGAATCAAATCTAAAACAATCGAATGGAATCGAAAAGAATCGCATTGAATGGAATAGAATCGAAAAGAATAGAATAGAATCGAAAGAAATCAAATAGAATCAAATCAAATCAAAAAGAATCGAATTGAATTGATCCTAACCAAAAGAAGCGAAATGAATCGACTCGAACCGAAAAAAACAAATCGAAAAGAATCTAATCTCAACGAAAATCATCGAAATGAATAGAATCGAAAAGAATCGAATTGAATCAAATCGAAAAGAATCGAATGGAATCCAATCGAAAAGAATCAAATTGAGTCGAATCGAAACAAATTGAATCCAATCGAAAAGAATCTAATTGAATCGAATCGAAAAGAATCGAATTCAATCAAAACGAATCGATTCGAATGGAATAGAAAAGAATAGAATAGAATCGAATCGAAAAGAATCAAATCGAATCGAAAAGAATCGAATCAAAAAGAATTGAATCGAATCGAAAAGAAACGAATCGAACCGAATCAAAAAGAAAACAATCGAATCGAATCAAATACAAAAGAATCGCTTTGAATAGCATAGAATTGAAAAGAATCGAATCAATCGAATTGAAAACAATCGAATCGAAAAGAATCGAATCAAAAAAAGTCGAATCGAAACGAAAACAATCGAATCGAATCGAATCTAAAAGAATCGTATTGAATTGAATCGAGTCGAAAAGACGCGAATCAAAAAGACTCGAATCGAATTGAAACAAATCGAAAAGAATCTAATAGAAACCACTCGAACAGAATCAAATCGAAATGATTCAAAATGAATCGAATAGAATAGAATCGAAAAAAATCGAAACGAATCGAAACGAAATGAATCGAAGAGAATCGATTAGAATCGAAATGAAAAGAATCGTATTGAATCGAATCGAAAGAATCAAATCAAATCGAATCGAAAGAATTGAATCAAGTCGAAAAGAATCCAATCGAATCGAAAAGAATCGAACTGAATGGAATCAAATCGAAAAGAATCGAATCGAATCGAAAAGAATCGAATCAAATTTAATGGAATCGAAAAGAATCGAATGGAATCGAAAAGAATCGAAATGAAACAAATCAGATCATATGGAAAAGCATCAAATCGAATTGAAAAGAATCGAATCGAATCGAAATGAATCGAATCAAAAAGACTCGAATCGAAAAGAATCGTATTGAAAAGAATCGAATCGAATCGAAAAGACTCGAATCGAATTAAAAATATCAAATCGAATCGAATCGAAAAGAATCGAATTGAAAAGACTCGAATTGAAACGAATCGATTTGAAACGAAAAGAATCGAATCGAATCGAATCGAATTGAAAGAATCGAATTGAATAGAAAAAAATCGAATAGAAAAGAATCGAACCGAAAAGAAAAGAATCAAATTGAATCAGTGGATTAAATTCTAGTCGAATCGAATCAAAAAGAATGAAATCGAGTCGAATCGAATCGAAAAGAATCGAATCGAATCGAAAAGAATCGAATTGTATCTAATCAAAAAGAATCGAATCGTATCGACTCGAATCGAAAAGAATCCAATTGCATCATCGAATGGAAACTAATCCAATTGAATACAATCGAAAAGAATCGAATCGAATCAAATCGAAATCAATCAAATTGAATTGATCGAAAAGAATCGAATTGAATCAAATCGAATCGAAATGAAAAGAATCGAATCGATTCAAATAGAAAAGAATCGAATCGAAAAGAATCAAATCGACACGAAAAGAATCGAATCGAATCAAAAAGTATCGAATTGATTCGAAAACATTCGCATCGAAAAGAATCGAATTGAAATGAATCCGATCGAAATGAAAAGAATCTACTCGATTCGAATCCAAAAGAATCGAATCCAAAAGAATCGAATTGAATTGAATCAAAAGAAATGAATTGAATTGAATCAAAAAGGAACTAATCGCATCAAATCGAAAAAACTCGAATAGAATCAAATCGAATCAAAAAGAATCGAATAGATTCGAATCAAAAAGAATCGAATTGAGGGATCCCTGGGTGGCGCAGCGGTTTAGCGCCTGCCTTTGGCCCAGGGCGCGATCCTGGAGACACGGGATCGAATCCCACATCGGGCTCCTGGTGCATGGAGCCTGCTTCTCCCTCTGCCTGTGTCTCTGCCTATCTGTCTCTCTCTGTGACTATCATAAAAAAAAGAATCGAATTGAATCGTGTTGAAAAAAATCATAAAGAATCAAATCGAAAAGAATCGAATTCCATGTAACGAAAAGATTCGAATTGAAAAGAATCGAATCGAAAGAAAAGAATCGAATCGACATGAATCAAAAAGAATCGAAACAAAATGAATCGAAAAGAAACAAATCAAGTAGAATCTAAAAGAATCGAATCGAATCAAATCGAAAAAATTCAAATAGAATTGAATCGAAAAGAATCAAAACGAATCGAACCGAAGAGAATCGATTCGAATCAAAATAAAAAGTATCGTAACAAATCGAATCGAAAAGAATCATATCAAATAGAATCGAAAGAATGGAATCAAATCTAAAACAATCGAATCGAATCGAAAAGAATCGAATTGAACGGAATGGAATCGAAAAGAATCCAATGGAATAGAATCGAAAGAAATCGAATAGAATCAAATCAAACCAAAAAGAATCGAATTGAATTGATCCTAACCAAAAGAAGCGAAATGAATCGACTCGAACCGAAAAAAACAAATCGAAAAGAATCTAATCTCAACGAAAATCATCGAAATGAATAGAATCGAAAAGAATCGAATTGAATCAAATCGAAAAGAATCGAATGGAATCCAATCGAAAAGAATCAAATTGAGTCGAATCGAAACAAATTGAATCCAATCGAAAAGAATCTAATTGAATCGAATCGAAAAGAATCGAATTCAATCAAAACGAATCGATTCGAATGGAATAGAAAAGAATAGAATAGAATCGAAAAGAATCAAATCGAATCGAAAAGAATCGAATCGAAAAGTATTGAATCGAATCGAAAAGAAACGAATCGACCCGAATCAAAAAGAAAACAATCGAATCGAATCAAATACAAAAGAATTGCTTTGAATAGCATAGAATTGAAAAGAATCGAATCAATCGAATTGAAAACAATCGAATCGAAACGAATCGAATCAAAAAAAGTCGAATCGAAACGAAAACAATCGAATCGAATCGAATCTAAAAGAATCGTATTGAATTGAATCGAGTCGAAAAGACTCGAATCAAAAAGACTCGAATCGAATTGAATCAAATCGAAAAGAATCTAATAGAAACCACTCTAACAGAATCAAATCGAAATGATTCAAAATGAATCGAATAGAATAGAATCGAAAAAAATCGAAACGAATCGAAACGAACCGAAACGAAATGAATCGAAGAGAATCGATTAGAATCGAAATGAAAAGAATCGTATTGAATCGAATCGAAAGAATCAAATCAAATTGAATCGAAAGAATTGAATCAAATCGAAAAGAATCCAATCGAATCGAAAAGAATCGAACTGAATGGAATCAAATCGAAAAGAATCGAATCGAATCGAAAAGAATCGAATCAAATTTAATGGAATCGAAAAGAATCGAATGGAATCGAAAAGAATCGAAATGAAACAAATCAGAACATATGGAAAAGCATCAAATCGAATTGAAAAGAATCGAATCGAATCGAAATGAATCGAATCAAAAAGACTCGAATCGAAAAGAATCGTATTGAAAAGAATCGAATCGAATCGAAAAGACTCGAATCGAATTAAAAATATCAAATCGAATCGAATCGGAAAGAATCGAATTGAAAAGACTCGAATTGAAACGAATCGATTTGAAACGAAAAGAATCCAATCCAATCGAATCGAATTGAAAGAATCGAATTGAATAGAAAAAAATCGAATAGAAAAGAATCGAACCGAAAAGAAAAGAATCAAATTGAATCAGTCGATTAAATTCTAGTCGAATCGAATCAAAAAGAATGAAATCGAGTCGAATCGAATCGAAAAGAATCGAATCGAATCGAAAAGATTCGAATTGTATCTAATCAAAAAGAATCGAATCGTATCGACTCGAATCGAAAAGAATCCAATTGCATCATCGAATGGAAAGTAATCGAATTGAATAGAATAGAAAAGAATCGAATCGAATCAAATCGAAAACAATCAAATTGAATTGATCGGAAAGAATCTAATTGAATCAAATCGAATCGAAATGAAAAGAATCGAATCGATTCAAATAGAAAAGAATCGAATCGAAAAGAATCAAATCGACACGAAAAGAATCGAATCGAATCAAAAAGTATCGAATTGATTCGAAAACATTCGCATCGAAAAGAATCGAATTGAAATGAATCCGATCGAAATGAAAAGAATCTACTCGATTCGAATCCAAAAGAATCGAATCCAAAAGAATCGAATCGAATCCAAAAGAATCGAATTGAATTGAATCAAAAGAAATGAATTGAATTGAATCCAAAAGGAACTAATCGAATCAAATCGAAAAAACTCGAATAGAATCAAATCGAATCAAAAACAATCGAATAGATTCGAATCAAAAAGAATCGAATTGAGGGATCCCTGGGTGGCGCAGCGGTTTAGCGCCTGCCTTTGGCCCAGGGCGCGATCCTGGAGACCCGGGATCGAATCCCACATCGGGCTCCTGGTGCATGGAGCCTGCTTCTCCCTCTGCCTGTGTCTCTGCCTCTCTGTCTCTCTCTGTGACTATCATAAAAAAAAGAATCGAATTGAATCGTGTTGAAAAAAATCATAAAGAATCAAATCGAAAAGAATCGAATTCCATGTAACGAAAAGATTCGAATTGAAAAGAATCGAATCGAAACAAAAGAATCGAATCGAATCGACATGAATCAAAAAGAATCGAATCAAAACGAATCGAAAAGAAACAAATCAAGTAGAATCTAAAAGAATCGAATCGAATCCAATCGAAAAAATTCGAATAGAATTGATTCGAAAAGAATCAAAACGAATCGAACCGAAGAGAATCGATTCGAATCAAAATAAAAAGTATCGTATCAAATCGAATCGAAAAGAATCATATCAAATAGAATCGAAAGAATGGAATCAAATCTAAAACAATCGAATCGAATCGAAAAGAATCGCATTGAATGGAATAGAATCGAAAAGAATAGAATAGAATCGAAAGAAATCGAATAGAATCAAATCAAATCAAAAAGAATCGAATTGAATTGATCCTAACCAAAAGAAGCGAAATGAATCGACTCGAACCGAAAAAAACAAATCGAAAGAATCTAATCTCAACGAAAATCATCGAAATGAATAGAATCGAAAAGAATCGAATTGAATCAAATCGAAAAGAATCGAATGGAATCCAATCGAAAAGAATCAAATTGAGTCAAATCGAAACAAATTGAATCCAATCGAAAAGAATCTAATTGAATCGAATCGAAAAGAATCGAATTCAATCAAAACGAATCGATTCGAATGGAATAGAAAAGAATAGAATAGAATCGAATCGAAAAGAATCAAATCGAATCGAAAAGAATCGAAACAAAAAGAATTGAATCGAATCGAAAAGAAAGGAATCGAACCGAATCAAAAAGAAAACAATCGAATCGAAACAAAATACAAAAGAATCGCTTTGAATAGCATAGAATTGAAAAGAATCGAATCAATCGAATTGAAAACAATCGAATCGAAAAGAATCGAATCAAAAAAAGTCGAATCGAAACGAAAACAATCGAATCGAATCGAATCTAAAAGAATCGTATTGAATTGAATCGAGTCGAAAAGACTCGAATCAAAAAGACTCGAATCGAATTGAATCAAGTCGAAAAGAATCTAATAGAAACCACTCGAACAGAATCAAATCGAAATGATTCAAATGAATCGAATAGAATAGAATCGAAAAAAATCGAATAGAATCGAAACGAACCGAAACGAAATGAATCGAAGAGAATCGATTAGAATCGAAATGAAAAGAATCGTATTGAATCGAATCGAAAAGAATCAAATCAAATCGAATCGAAAGAATTGAATCAAATCGAAAAGAATCCAATCGAATCGAAAAGAATCGAACTGAATGGAATCAAATCGAAAAGAATCGAATCGAATCGAAAAGAATCGAATCAAATTTAATGGAATCGAAAAGAATCGAATGGAATCGAAAAGAATCGAAATGAAACAAATCAGATCAAATGGAAAAGCATCAAATCGAATTGAAAAGAATCGAATCGAATCGAAATGAATCGAATCAAAAAGACTCGAATCGAAAAGAATCGAATCGAATCGAAAAGACTCGAATCGAATTAAAAATATCAAATCGAATCGAATCGAAAGAATCGAATTGAAAAGACTCGAATTGAAACGAATCGATTTGAAACGAAAAGAAACGAATCTAATCGAATCGAATTGAAAGAATCGAATTGAATAGAAAATAATCGAATAGAAAAGAATCGAACCGAAAAGTAAAGAATCAAATTGAATCAGTCGATTAAATTCTAGTCGAATCGAATCAAAAAGCATGAAATCGAGTCGAATCGAATCGAAAAGAATCGAATCGAATCGAAAAGATTCGAATTGTATCTAATCAAAAAGAATCGAATCGTATCGACTCGAATCGAAAAGAATCCAATTGCATCATCGAATGGAAAGTAATCGAATTGAATAGAATAGAAAAGAATCGAATCGAATCAAATCGAAAACAATCAAATTGAATTGATCGGAAAGAATCTAATTGAATCAAATCGAATCGAAATGAAAAGAATCGAATCGATTCAAATAGAAAAGAATCGAATCGAAAAGAATCAAATCGACACGAAAAGAATCGAATCGAATCAAAAAGTATCGAATTGATTCGAAAACATTCGCATCGAAAAGAATCGAATTGAAATGAATCCGATCGAAATGAAAAGAATCTACTCGATTCGAATCCAAAAGAATCGAATCCAAAAGAATCGAATCGAATCCAAAAGAATCGAATTGAATTGAATCAAAAGAAATGAATTGAATTGAATCCAAAAGGAACTAATCGAATCAAATCGAAAAAACTCGAATAGAATCAAATCGAATCAAAAACAATCGAATAGATTCGAATCAAAAAGAATCGAATTGAGGGATCCCTGGGTGGCGCAGCGGTTTAGCGCCTGCCTTTGGCCCAGGGCGCGATCCTGGAGACCCGGGATCGAATCCCACATCGGGCTCCTGGTGCATGGAGCCTGCTTCTCCCTCTGCCTGTGTCTCTGCCTCTCTGTCTCTCTCTGTGACTATCATAAAAAAAAGAATCGAATTGAATCGTGTTGAAAAAAATCATAAAGAATCAAATCGAAAAGAATCGAATTCCATGTAACGAAAAGATTCGAATTGAAAAGAATCGAATCGAAACAAAAGAATCGAATCGAATCGACATGAATCAAAAAGAATCGAATCAAAACGAATCGAAAAGAAACAAATCAAGTAGAATCTAAAAGAATCGAATCGAATCCAATCGAAAAAATTCGAATAGAATTGATTCGAAAAGAATCAAAACGAATCGAACCGAAGAGAATCGATTCGAATCAAAATAAAAAGTATCGTATCAAATCGAATCGAAAAGAATCATATCAAATAGAATCGAAAGAATGGAATCAAATCTAAAACAATCGAATCGAATCGAAAAGAATCGCATTGAATGGAATAGAATCGAAAAGAATAGAATAGAATCGAAAGAAATCGAATAGAATCAAATCAAATCAAAAAGAATCGAATTGAATTGATCCTAACCAAAAGAAGCGAAATGAATCGACTCGAACCGAAAAAAACAAATCGAAAAGAATCTAATCTCAACGAAAATCATCGAAATGAATAGAATCGAAAAGAATCGAATTGAATCAAATCGAAAAGAATCGAATGGAATCCAATCGAAAAGAATCAAATTGAGTCGAATCGAAACAAATTGAATCCAATCGAAAAGAATCTAATTGAATCGAATCGAAAAGAATCGAATTCAATCAAAACGAATCGATTCGAATGGAATAGAAAAGAATAGAATAGAATCGAATCGAAAAGAATCAAATCGAATCGAAAAGAATCGAATCAAAACGAATTGAATCGAATCGAAAAGAAACGAATCGAACCGAATCAAAAAGAAAACAATCGAATCGAATCAAATACAAAAGAATCGCTTTGAATAGCATAGAATTGAAAAGAATCGAATCAATCGAATTGGAAACAATCGAATCGAAAAGAATCGAATCAAAAAAAGTCGAATCGAAACGAAAACAATCGAATCGAATCGAATCTAAAAGAATCGTATTGAATTGAATCGAGTCGAAAAGACGCGAATCAAAAAGACTAGAATCGAATTGAAACAAATCGAAAAGAATCTAATAGAAACCACTCGAACAGAATCAAATCGAAATGATTCAAAATGAATCGAATAGAATAGAATCGAAAAAAATCGAAACGAATCGAAACGAAATGAATCGAAGAGAATCGATTAGAATCGAAATGAAAAGAATCGTATTGAATCGAATCGAAAGAATCAAATCAAATCGAATCGAAAGAATTGAATCAAGTCGAAAAGAATCCAATCGAATCGAAAAGAATCGAACTGAATGGAATCAAATCGAAAAGAATCGAATCGAATCGAAAAGAATCGAATCAAATTTAATGGAATCGAAAAGAATCGAATGGAATCGAAAAGAATCGAAATGAAACAAATCAGATCATATGGAAAAGCATCAAATCGAATTGAAAAGAATCGAATCGAATCGAAATGAATCGAATCAAAAAGACTCGAATCGAAAAGAATCGTATTGAAAAGAATCGAATCGAATCGAAAAGACTCGAATCGAATTAAAAATATCAAATCGAATCGAATCGAAAAGAATCGAATTGAAAAGACTCGAATTGAAACGAATCGATTTGAAACGAAAAGAATCGAATCGAATCGAATCGAATTGAAAGAATCGAATTGAATAGAAAAAAATCGAATAGAAAAGAATCGAACCGAAAAGAAAAGAATCAAATTGAATCAGTCGATTAAATTCTAGTCGAATCGAATCAAAAAGAATGAAATCGAGTCGAATCGAATCGAAAAGAATCGAATCGAATCGAAAAGAATCGAATTGTATCTAATCAAAAAGAATCGAATCGTATCGACTCGAATCGAAAAGAATCCAATTGCATCATCGAATGGAAACTAATCCAATTGAATACAATCGAAAAGAATCGAATCGAATCAAATCGAAATCAATCAAATTGAATTGATCGAAAAGAATCGAATTGAATCAAATCGAATCGAAATGAAAGAATCGAATCGATTCAAATAGAAAAGAATCGAATCGAAAAGAATCAAATCGACACGAAAAGAATCGAATCGAATCAAAAAGTATCGAATTGATTCGAAAACATTCGCATCGAAAAGAATCGAATTGAAATGAATCCGATCGAAATGAAAAGAATCTACTCGATTCGAATCCAAAAGAATCGAATCCAAAAGAATCGAATTGAATTGAATCAAAAGAAATGAATTGAATTGAATCAAAAAGGAACTAATCGCATCAAATCGAAAAAACTCGAATAGAATCAAATCGAATCAAAAAGAATCGAATAGATTCGAATCAAAAAGAATCGAATTGAGGGATCCCTGGGTGGCGCAGCGGTTTAGCGCCTGCCTTTGGCCCAGGGCGCGATCCTGGAGACACGGGATCGAATACCACATCGGGCTCCTGGTGCATGGAGCCTGCTTCTCCCTCTGCCTGTGTCTCTGCCTATCTGTCTCTCTCTGTGACTATCATA
The DNA here is from genome assembly GCF_053574225.1 of Canis aureus. Classification (NCBI taxonomy): domain Eukaryota; kingdom Metazoa; phylum Chordata; class Mammalia; order Carnivora; family Canidae; genus Canis; species Canis aureus. The sequence continues at coordinate 25,283,141 of NC_135648.1, forward strand.
AAAAAAAGAATCGAATTGAATCGTGTTGAAAAAAATCATAAAGAATCAAATCGAAAAGAATCGAATTCCATGTAACGAAAAGATTCGAATTGAAAAGAATCGAATCGAAAGAAAAGAATCGAATCGACATGAATCAAAAAGAATCGAAACAAAATGAATCGAAAAGAAACAAATCAAGTAGAATCTAAAAGAATCGAATCGAATCAAATCGAAAAAATTCAAATAGAATTGAATCGAAAAGAATCAAAACGAATCGAACCGAAGAGAATCGATTCGAATCAAAATAAAAAGTATCGTAACAAATCGAATCGAAAAGAATCATATCAAATAGAATCGAAAGAATGGAAACAAATCTAAAACAATCGAATCGAAAAGAATCGAATTGAACGGAATGGAATCGAAAAGAATCCAATGGAATAGAATCGAAAGAAATCGAATAGAATCAAATCAAACCAAAAAGAATCGAATTGAATTGATCCTAACCAAAAGAAGCGAAATGAATCGACTCGAACCGAAAAAAACAAATCGAAAAGAATCTAATCTCAACGAAAATCATCGAAATGAATAGAATCGAAAAGAATCGAATTGAATCAAATCGAAAGAATCGAATGGAATCCAATCGAAAAGAATCAAATTGAGTCGAATCGAAACAAATTGAATCCAATCGAAAAGAATCTAATTGAATCGAATCGAAAAGAATCGAATTCAATCAAAACGAATCGATTCGAATGGAATAGAAAAGAATAGAATAGAATCGAAAAGAATCAAATCGAATCGAAAAGAATCGAATCGAAAAGTATTGAATCGAATCGAAAAGAAACGAATCGACCCGAATCAAAAAGAAAACAATCGAATCGAATCAAATACAAAAGAATTGCTTTGAATAGCATAGAATTGAAAAGAATCGAATCAATCGAATTGAAAACAATCGAATCGAAACGAATCGAATCAAAAAAAGTCGAATCGAAACGAAAACAATCGAATCGAATCGAATCTAAAAGAATCGTATTGAATTGAATCGAGTCGAAAAGACTCGAATCAAAAAGACTCGAATCGAATTGAATCAAATCGAAAAGAATCTAATAGAAACCACTCTAACAGAATCAAATCGAAATGATTCAAAATGAATCGAATAGAATAGAATCGAAAAAAATCGAAACGAATCGAAACGAACCGAAACGAAATGAATCGAAGAGAATCGATTAGAATCGAAATGAAAAGAATCGTATTGAATCGAATCGAAAGAATCAAATCAAATTGAATCGAAAGAATTGAATCAAATCGAAAAGAATCCAATCGAATCGAAAAGAATCGAACTGAATGGAATCAAATCGAAAAGAATCGAATCGAATCGAAAAGAATCGAATCAAATTTAATGGAATCGAAAAGAATCGAATGGAATCGAAAAGAATCGAAATGAAACAAATCAGAACATATGGAAAAGCATCAAATCGAATTGAAAAGAATCGAATCGAATCGAAATGAATCGAATCAAAAAGACTCGAATCGAAAAGAATCGTATTGAAAAGAATCGAATCGAATCGAAAAGACTCGAATCGAATTAAAAATATCAAATCGAATCGAATCGGAAAGAATCGAATTGAAAAGACTCGAATTGAAACGAATCGATTTGAAACGAAAAGAATCCAATCCAATCGAATCGAATTGAAAGAATCGAATTGAATAGAAAAAAATCGAATAGAAAAGAATCGAACCGAAAAGAAAAGAATCAAATTGAATCAGTCGATTAAATTCTAGTCGAATCGAATCAAAAAGAATGAAATCGAGTCGAATCGAATCGAAAAGAATCGAATCGAATCGAAAAGATTCGAATTGTATCTAATCAAAAAGAATCGAATCGTATCGACTCGAATCGAAAAGAATCCAATTGCATCATCGAATGGAAAGTAATCGAATTGAATAGAATAGAAAAGAATCGAATCGAATCAAATCGAAAACAATCAAATTGAATTGATCGGAAAGAATCTAATTGAATCAAATCGAATCGAAATGAAAAGAATCGAATCGATTCAAATAGAAAAGAATCGAATCGAAAAGAATCAAATCGACACGAAAAGAATCGAATCGAATCAAAAAGTATCGAATTGATTCGAAAACATTCGCATCGAAAAGAATCGAATTGAAATGAATCCGATCGAAATGAAAAGAATCTACTCGATTCGAATCCAAAAGAATCGAATCCAAAAGAATCGAATCGAATCCAAAAGAATCGAATTGAATTGAATCAAAAGAAATGAATTGAATTGAATCCAAAAGGAACTAATCGAATCAAATCGAAAAAACTCGAATAGAATCAAATCGAATCAAAAACAATCGAATAGATTCGAATCAAAAAGAATCGAATTGAGGGATCCCTGGGTGGCGCAGCGGTTTAGCGCCTGCCTTTGGCCCAGGGCGCGATCCTGGAGACCCGGGATCGAATCCCACATCGGGCTCCTGGTGCATGGAGCCTGCTTCTCCCTCTGCCTGTGTCTCTGCCTCTCTGTCTCTCTCTGTGACTATCATAAAAAAAAGAATCGAATTGAATCGTGTTGAAAAAAATCATAAAGAATCAAATCGAAAAGAATCGAATTCCATGTAACGAAAAGATTCGAATTGAAAAGAATCGAATCGAAACAAAAGAATCGAATCGAATCGACATGAATCAAAAAGAATCGAATCAAAACGAATCGAAAAGAAACAAATCAAGTAGAATCTAAAAGAATCGAATCGAATCCAATCGAAAAAATTCGAATAGAATTGATTCGAAAAGAATCAAAACGAATCGAACCGAAGAGAATCGATTCGAATCAAAATAAAAAGTATCGTATCAAATCGAATCGAAAAGAATCATATCAAATAGAATCGAAAGAATGGAATCAAATCTAAAACAATCGAATCGAATCGAAAAGAATCGCATTGAATGGAATAGAATCGAAAAGAATAGAATAGAATCGAAAGAAATCGAATAGAATCAAATCAAATCAAAAAGAATCGAATTGAATTGATCCTAACCAAAAGAAGCGAAATGAATCGACTCGAACCGAAAAAAACAAATCGAAAGAATCTAATCTCAACGAAAATCATCGAAATGAATAGAATCGAAAAGAATCGAATTGAATCAAATCGAAAAGAATCGAATGGAATCCAATCGAAAAGAATCAAATTGAGTCGAATCGAAACAAATTGAATCCAATCGAAAAGAATCTAATTGAATCGAATCGAAAAGAATCGAATTCAATCAAAACGAATCGATTCGAATGGAATAGAAAAGAATAGAATAGAATCGAATCGAAAAGAATCAAATCGAATCGAAAAGAATCGAATCAAAAAGAATTGAATCGAATCGAAAAGAAAGGAATCGAACCGAATCAAAAAGAAAACAATCGAATCGAAACAAATACAAAAGAATCGCTTTGAATAGCATAGAATTGAAAAGAATCGAATCAATCGAATTGAAAACAATCGAATCGAAAAGAATCGAATCAAAAAAAGTCGAATCGAAACGAAAACAATCGAATCGAATCGAATCTAAAAGAATCGTATTGAATTGAATCGAGTCGAAAAGACTCGAATCAAAAAGACTCGAATCGAATTGAATCAAGTCGAAAAGAATCTAATAGAAACCACTCGAACAGAATCAAATCGAAATGATTCAAATGAATCGAATAGAATAGAATCGAAAAAAATCGAATAGAATCGAAACGAACCGAAACGAAATGAATCGAAGAGAATCGATTAGAATCGAAATGAAAAGAATCGTATTGAATCGAATCGAAAAGAATCAAATCAAATCGAATCGAAAGAATTGAATCAAATCGAAAAGAATCCAATCGAATCGAAAAGAATCGAACTGAATGGAATCAAATCGAAAAGAATCGAATCGAATCGAAAAGAATCGAATCAAATTTAATGGAATCGAAAAGAATCGAATGGAATCGAAAAGAATCGAAATGAAACAAATCAGATCAAATGGAAAAGCATCAAATCGAATTGAAAAGAATCGAATCGAATCGAAATGAATCGAATCAAAAAGACTCGAATCGAAAAGAATCGAATCGAATCGAAAAGACTCGAATCGAATTAAAAATATCAAATCGAATCGAATCGAAAGAATCGAATTGAAAAGACTCGAATTGAAACGAATCGATTTGAAACGAAAAGAAACGAATCTAATCGAATCGAATTGAAAGAATCGAATTGAATAGAAAATAATCGAATAGAAAAGAATCGAACCGAAAAGTAAAGAATCAAATTGAATCAGTCGATTAAATTCTAGTCGAATCGAATCAAAAAGCATGAAATCGAGTCGAATCGAATCGAAAAGAATCGAATCGAATCGAAAAGATTCGAATTGTATCTAATCAAAAAGAATCGAATCGTATCGACTCGAATCGAAAAGAATCCAATTGCATCATCGAATGGAAAGTAATCGAATTGAATAGAATAGAAAAGAATCGAATCGAATCAAATCGAAAACAATCAAATTGAATTGATCGGAAAGAATCTAATTGAATCAAATCGAATCGAAATGAAAAGAATCGAATCGATTCAAATAGAAAAGAATCGAATCGAAAAGAATCAAATCGACACGAAAAGAATCGAATCGAATCAAAAAGTATCGAATTGATTCGAAAACATTCGCATCGAAAAGAATCGAATTGAAATGAATCCGATCGAAATGAAAAGAATCTACTCGATTCGAATCCAAAAGAATCGAATCCAAAAGAATCGAATCCAATCCAAAAGAATCGAATTGAATTGAATCAAAAGAAATGAATTGAATTGAATCCAAAAGGAACTAATCGAATCAAATCGAAAAAACTCGAATAGAATCAAATCGAATCAAAAACAATCGAATAGATTCGAATCAAAAAGAATCGAATTGAGGGATCCCTGGGTGGCGCAGCGGTTTAGCGCCTGCCTTTGGCCCAGGGCGCGATCCTGGAGACCCGGGATCGAATCCCACATCGGGCTCCTGGTGCATGGAGCCTGCTTCTCCCTCTGCCTGTGTCTCTGCCTCTCTGTCTCTCTCTGTGACTATCATAAAAAAAGAATCGAATTGAATCGTGTTGAAAAAAATCATAAAGAATCAAATCGAAAAGAATCGAATTCCATGTAACGAAAAGATTCGAATTGAAAAGAATCGAATCGAAACAAAAGAATCGAATCGAATCGACATGAATCAAAAAGAATCGAATCAAAACGAATCGAAAAGAAACAAATCAAGTAGAATCTAAAAGAATCGAATCGAATCCAATCGAAAAAATTCGAATAGAATTGATTCGAAAAGAATCAAAACGAATCGAACCGAAGAGAATCGATTCGAATCAAAATAAAAAGTATCGTATCAAATCGAATCGAAAAGAATCATATCAAATAGAATCGAAAGAATGGAATCAAATCTAAAACAATCGAATCGAATCGAAAAGAATCGCATTGAATGGAATAGAATCGAAAAGAATAGAATAGAATCGAAAGAAATCGAATAGAATCAAATCAAATCAAAAAGAATCGAATTGAATTGATCCTAACCAAAAGAAGCGAAATGAATCGACTCGAACCGAAAAAAACAAATCGAAAAGAATCTAATCTCAACGAAAATCATCGAAATGAATAGAATCGAAAAGAATCGAATTGAATCAAATCGAAAAGAATCGAATGGAATCCAATCGAAAAGAATCAAATTGAGTCGAATCGAAACAAATTGAATCCAATCGAAAAGAATCTAATTGAATCGAATCGAAAAGAATCGAATTCAATCAAAACGAATCGATTCGAATGGAATAGAAAAGAATAGAATAGAATCGAATCGAAAAGAATCAAATCGAATCGAAAAGAATCGAATCAAAACGAATTGAATCGAATCGAAAAGAAACGAATCGAACCGAATCAAAAAGAAAACAATCGAATCGAATCAAATACAAAAGAATCGCTTTGAATAGCATAGAATTGAAAAGAATCGAATCAATCGAATTGGAAACAATCGAATCGAAAAGAATCGAATCAAAAAAAGTCGAATCGAAACGAAAACAATCGAATCGAATCGAATCTAAAAGAATCGTATTGAATTGAATCGAGTCGAAAAGACGCGAATCAAAAAGACTAGAATCGAATTGAAACAAATCGAAAAGAATCTAATAGAAACCACTCGAACAGAATCAAATCGAAATGATTCAAAATGAATCGAATAGAATAGAATCGAAAAAAATCGAAACGAATCGAAACGAAATGAATCGAAGAGAATCGATTAGAATCGAAATGAAAAGAATCGTATTGAATCGAATCGAAAGAATCAAATCAAATCGAATCGAAAGAATTGAATCAAGTCGAAAAGAATCCAATCGAATCGAAAAGAATCGAACTGAATGGAATCAAATCGAAAAGAATCGAATCGAATCGAAAAGAATCGAATCAAATTTAATGGAATCGAAAAGAATCGAATGGAATCGAAAAGAATCGAAATGAAACAAATCAGATCATATGGAAAAGCATCAAATCGAATTGAAAAGAATCGAATCGAATCGAAATGAATCGAATCAAAAAGACTCGAATCGAAAAGAATCGTATTGAAAAGAATCGAATCGAATCGAAAAGACTCGAATCGAATTAAAAATATCAAATCGAATCGAATCGAAAAGAATCGAATTGAAAAGACTCGAATTGAAACGAATCGATTTGAAACGAAAAGAATCGAATCGAATCGAATCGAATTGAAAGAATCGAATTGAATAGAAAAAAATCGAATAGAAAAGAATCGAACCGAAAAGAAAAGAATCAAATTGAATCAGTCGATTAAATTCTAGTCGAATCGAATCAAAAAGAATGAAATCGAGTCGAATCGAATCGAAAAGAATCGAATCGAATCGAAAAGAATCGAATTGTATCTAATCAAAAAGAATCGAATCGTATCGACTCGAATCGAAAAGAATCCAATTGCATCATCGAATGGAAACTAATCCAATTGAATACAATCGAAAAGAATCGAATCGAATCAAATCGAAATCAATCAAATTGAATTGATCGAAAAGAATCGAATTGAATCAAATCGAATCGAAATGAAAAGAATCGAATCGATTCAAATAGAAAAGAATCGAATCGAAAAGAATCAAATCGACACGAAAAGAATCGAATCGAATCAAAAAGTATCGAATTGATTCGAAAACATTCGCATCGAAAAGAATCGAATTGAAATGAATCCGATCGAAATGAAAAGAATCTACTCGATTCGAATCCAAAAGAATCGAATCCAAAAGAATCGAATTGAATTGAATCAAAAGAAATGAATTGAATTGAATCAAAAAGGAACTAATCGCATCAAATCGAAAAAACTCGAATAGAATCAAATCGAATCAAAAAGAATCGAATAGATTCGAATCAAAAAGAATCGAATTGAGGGATCCCTGGGTGGCGCAGCGGTTTAGCGCCTGCCTTTGGCCCAGGGCGCGATCCTGGAGACACGGGATCGAATCCCACATCGGGCTCCTGGTGCATGGAGCCTGCTTCTCCCTCTGCCTGTGTCTCTGCCTATCTGTCTCTCTCTGTGACTATCATAAAAAAAAGAATCGAATTGAATCGTGTTGAAAAAAATCATAAAGAATCAAATCGAAAAGAATCGAATTCCATGTAACGAAAAGATTCGAATTGAAAAGAATCGAATCGAAAGAAAAGAATCGAATCGACATGAATCAAAAAGAATCGAAACAAAATGAATCGAAAAGAAACAAATCAAGTAGAATCTAAAAGAATCGAATCGAATCAAATCGAAAAAATTCAAATAGAATTGAATCGAAAAGAATCAAAACGAATCGAACCGAAGAGAATCGATTCGAATCAAAATAAAAAGTATCGTAACAAATCGAATCGAAAAGAATCATATCAAATAGAATCGAAAGAATGGAATCAAATCTAAAACAATCGAATCGAAAAGAATCGAATTGAACGGAATGGAATCGAAAAGAATCCAATGGAATAGAATCGAAAGAAATCGAATAGAATCAAATCAAACCAAAAAGAATCGAATTGAATTGATCCTAACCAAAAGAAGCGAAATGAATCGACTCGAACCGAAAAAAACAAATCGAAAAGAATCTAATCTCAACGAAAATCATCGAAATGAATAGAATCGAAAAGAATCGAATTGAATCAAATCGAAAAGAATCGAATGGAATCCAATCGAAAAGAATCAAATTGAGTCGAATCGAAACAAATTGAATCCAATCGAAAAGAATCTAATTGAATCGAATCGAAAAGAATCGAATTCAATCAAAACGAATCGATTCGAATGGAATAGAAAAGAATAGAATAGAATCGAAAAGAATCAAATCGAATCGAAAAGAATCGAATCGAAAAGTATTGAATCGAATCGAAAAGAAACGAATCGACCCGAATCAAAAAGAAAACAATCGAATCGAATCAAATACAAAAGAATTGCTTTGAATAGCATAGAATTGAAAAGAATCGAATCAATCGAATTGAAAACAATCGAATCGAAACGAATCGAATCAAAAAAAGTCGAATCGAAACGAAAACAATCGAATCGAATCGAATCTAAAAGAATCGTATTGAATTGAATCGAGTCGAAAAGACTCGAATCAAAAAGACTCGAATCGAATTGAATCAAATCGAAAAGAATCTAATAGAAACCACTCTAACAGAATCAAATCGAAATGATTCAAAATGAATCGAATAGAATAGAATCGAAAAAAATCGAAACGAATCGAAACGAACCGAAACGAAATGAATCGAAGAGAATCGATTAGAATCGAAATGAAAAGAATCGTATTGAATCGAATCGAAAGAATCAAATCAAATTGAATCGAAAGAATTGAATCAAATCGAAAAGAATCCAATCGAATCGAAAAGAATCGAACTGAATGGAATCAAATCGAAAAGAATCGAATCGAATCGAAAAGAATCGAATCAAATTTAATGGAATCGAAAAGAATCGAATGGAATCGAAAAGAATCGAAATGAAACAAATCAGAACATATGGAAAAGCATCAAATCGAATTGAAAAGAATCGAATCGAATCGAAATGAATCGAATCAAAAAGACTCGAATCGAAAAGAATCGTATTGAAAAGAATCGAATCGAATCGAAAAGACTCGAATCGAATTAAAAATATCAAATCGAATCGAATCGGAAAGAATCGAATTGAAAAGACTCGAATTGAAACGAATCGATTTGAAACGAAAAGAATCCAATCCAATCGAATCGAATTGAAAGAATCGAATTGAATAGAAAAAAATCGAATAGAAAAGAATCGAACCGAAAAGAAAAGAATCAAATTGAATCAGTCGATTAAATTCTAGTCGAATCGAATCAAAAAGAATGAAATCGAGTCGAATCGAATCGAAAAGAATCGAATCGAATCGAAAAGATTCGAATTGTATCTAATCAAAAAGAATCGAATCGTATCGACTCGAATCGAAAAGAATCCAATTGCATCATCGAATGGAAAGTAATCGAATTGAATAGAATAGAAAAGAATCGAATCGAATCAAATCGAAAACAATCAAATTGAATTGATCGGAAAGAATCGAATTGAATCAAATCGAATCGAAATGAAAAGAATCGAATCGATTCAAATAGAAAAGAATCGAATCGAAAAGAATCAAATCGACACGAAAAGAATCGAATCGAATCAAAAAGTATCGAATTGATTCGAAAACATTCGCATCGAAAAGAATCGAATTGAAATGAATCCGATCGAAATGAAAAGAATCTACTCGATTCGAATCCAAAAGAATCGAATCCAAAAGAATCGAATCGAATCCAAAAGAATCGAATTGAATTGAATCAAAAGAAATGAATTGAATTGAATCCAAAAGGAACTAATCGAATCAAATCGAAAAAACTCGAATAGAATCAAATCGAATCAAAAACAATCGAATAGATTCGAATCAAAAAGAATCGAATTGAGGGATCCCTGGGTGGCGCAGCGGTTTAGCGCCTGCCTTTGGCCCAGGGCGCGATCCTGGAGACCCGGGATCGAATCCCACATCGGGCTCCTGGTGCATGGAGCCTGCTTCTCCCTCTGCCTGTGTCTCTGCCTCTCTGTCTCTCTCTGTGACTATCATAAAAAAAAGAATCGAATTGAATCGTGTTGAAAAAAATCATAAAGAATCAAATCGAAAAGAATCGAATTCCATGTAACGAAAAGATTCGAATTGAAAAGAATCGAATCGAAACAAAAGAATCGAATCGAATCGACATGAATCAAAAAGAATCGAATCAAAACGAATCGAAAAGAAACAAATCAAGTAGAATCTAAAAGAATCGAATCGAATCCAATCGAAAAAATTCGAATAGAATTGATTCGAAAAGAATCAAAACGAATCGAACCGAAGAGAATCGATTCGAATCAAAATAAAAAGTATCGTATCAAATCGAATCGAAAAGAATCATATCAAATAGAATCGAAAGAATGGAATCAAATCTTAAACAATCGAATCGAATCGAAAAGAATCGCATTGAATGGAATAGAATCGAAAAGAATAGAATAGAATCGAAAGAAATCGAATAGAATCAAATCAAATCAAAAAGAATCGAATTGAATTGATCCTAACCAAAAGAAGCGAAATGAATCGACTCGAACCGAAAAAAACAAATCGAAAGAATCTAATCTCAACGAAAATCATCGAAATGAATAGAATCGAAAAGAATCGAATTGAATCAAATCGAAAAGAATCGAATGGAATCCAATCGAAAAGAATCAAATTGAGTCGAATCGAAACAAATTGAATCCAATCGAAAAGAATCTAATTGAATCGAATCGAAAAGAATCGAATTCAATCAAAACGAATCGATTCGAATGGAATAGAAAAGAATAGAATAGAATCGAATCGAAAAGAATCAAATCGAATCGAAAAGAATCGAATCAAAAAGAATTGAATCGAATCGAAAAGAAAGGAATCGAACCGAATCAAAAAGAAAACAATCGAATCGAAACAAATACAAAAGAATCGCTTTGAATAGCATAGAATTGAAAAGAATCGAATCAATCGAATTGAAAACAATCGAATCGAAAAGAATCGAATCAAAAAAAGTCGAATCGAAACGAAAACAATCGAATCGAATCGAATCTAAAAGAATCGTATTGAATTGAATCGAGTCGAAAAGACTCGAATCAAAAAGACTCGAATCGAATTGAATCAAATCGAAAAGAATCTAATAGAAACCACTCGAACAGAATCAAATCGAAATGATTCAAATGAATCGAATAGAATAGAATCGAAAAAAATCGAATAGAATCGAAACGAACCGAAATGAAATGAATCGAAGAGAATCGATTAGAATCGAAATGAAAAGAATCGTATTGAATCGAATCGAAAAGAATCAAATCAAATCGAATCGAAAGAATTGAATCAAATCGAAAAGAATCCAATCGAATCGAAAAGAATCGAACTGAATGGAATCAAATCGAAAAGAATCGAATCGAATCGAAAAGAATCGAATCAAATTTAATGGAATCGAAAAGAATCGAATGGAATCGAAAAGAATCAAAATGAAACAAATCACATCAAATGGAAAAGCATCAAATCGAATTGAAAAGAATCGAATCGAATCGAAATGAATCGAATCAAAAAGACTCGAATCGAAAAGAATCGAATCGAATCGAAAAGACTCGAATCGAATTAAAAATATCAAATCGAATCGAATCGAAAGAATCGAATTGAAAAGACTCGAATTGAAACGAATCGATTTGAAACGAAAAGAAACGAATCTAATCGAATCGAATTGAAAGAATCGAATTGAATAGAAAATAATCGAATAGAAAAGAATCGAACCGAAAAGTAAAGAATCAAATTGAATCAGTCGATTAAATTCTAGTCGAATCGAATCAAAAAGCATGAAATCGAGTCGAATCGAATCGAAAAGAATCGAATCGAATCGAAAAGATTCGAATTGTATCTAATCAAAAAGAATCGAATCGTATCGACTCGAATCGAAAAGAATCCAATTGCATCATCGAATGGAAAGTAATCGAATTGAATAGAATAGAAAAGAATCGAATCGAATCAAATCGAAAACAATCAAATTGAATTGATCGAAAAGAATCTAATTGAATCAAATCGAATCGAAATGAAAAGAATCGAATCGATTCAAATAGAAAAGAATCGAATCGAAAAGAATCAAATCGACACGAAAAGAATCGAATCGAATCAAAAAGTATCGAATTGATTCGAAAACATTCGAATCGAAAAGAATCGAATTGAAATGAATCCGATCGAAATGAAAAGAATCTACTCGATTCGAATCCAGAAGAATCGAATCCAAAAGAATCGAATCGAATCCAAAAGAATCGAATTGATTTGAATCAAAAGAAGTGAATTGAATTGAATCCAAAAGGAACTAATCGAATCAAATCGAAAAAACTCGAATAGAATCAAATCGAATCAAAAAGAATCGAATAGATTCGACTAAAAAAGAATCGAATTGAGGGATCCCTGGGTGGCGCAGCGGTTTAGCGCCTGCCTTTGGCCCAGGGCGCGATCCTGGAGACCCGGGATCGAATCCCACATCGGGCTCCTGGTGCATGGAGCCTGCTTCTCCCTCTGCCTGTGTCTCTGCCTCTCTGTCTCTCTCTGTGACTATCATAAAAAAAAGAATCGAATTGAATCGTGTTGAAAAAAATCATAAAGAATCAAATCGAAAAGAATCGAATTCCATGTAACGAAAAGATTCGAATTGAAAAGAATCGAATCGAAACAAAAGAATCGAATCGAATCGACATGAATCAAAAAGAATCGAATCAAAACGAATCGAAAAGAAACAAATCAAGTAGAATCTAAAAGAATCGAATCGAATCCAATCGAAAAAATTCGAATAGAATTGAATCGAAAAGAATCAAAACGAATCGAACCGAAGAGAATCGATTCGAATCAAAATAAAAAGTATCGTATCAAATCGAATCGAAAAGAATCATATCAAATAGAATCGAAAGAATGGAATCAAATCTAAAACAATCGAATCGAATCGAAAAGAATCGCATTGAATGGAATAGAATCGAAAAGAATAGAATAGAATCGAAAGAAATCGAATAGAATCAAATCAAATCAAAAAGAATCGAATTGAATTGATCCTAACCAAAAGAAGCGAAATGAATCGACTCGAACCGAAAAAAACAAATCGAAAAGAATCTAATCTCAACGAAAATCATCGAAATGAATAGAATCGAAAAGAATCGAATTGAATCAAATCGAAAAGAATCGAATGGAATCCAATCGAAAAGAATCAAATTGAGTCGAATCGAAACAAATTGAATCCAATCGAAAAGAATCTAATTGAATCGAATCGAAACGAATCGAATTCAATCAAAACGAATCGATTCGAATGGAATAGAAAAGAATAGAATAGAATCGAATCGAAAAGAATCAAATCGAATCGAAAAGAATCGAATCAAAACGAATTGAATCGAATCGAAAAGAAACGAATCGAACCGAATCAAAAAGAAAACAATCGAATCGAATCAAATACAAAAGAATCGCTTTGAATAGCATAGAATTGAAAAGAATCGAATCAATCGAATTGAAAACAATCGAATCGAAAAGAATCGAATCAAAAAAAGTCGAATCGAAACGAAAACAATCGAATCGAATCGAATCTAAAAGAATCGTATTGAATTGAATCGAGTCGAAAAGACGCGAATCAAAAAGACTCGAATCGAATTGAAACAAATCGAAAAGAATCTAATAGAAACCACTCGAACAGAATCAAATCGAAATGATTCAAAATGAATCGAATAGAATAGAATCGAAAAAAATCGAAACGAATCGAAACGAAATGAATCGAAGAGAATCGATTAGAATCGAAATGAAAAGAATCGTATTGAATCGAATCGAAAGAATCAAATCAAATCGAATCGAAAGAATTGAATCAAGTCGAAAAGAATCCAATCGAATCGAAAAGAATCGAACTGAATGGAATCAAATCGAAAAGAATCGAATCGAATCGAAAAGAATCGAATCAAATTTAATGGAATCGAAAAGAATCGAATGGAATCGAAAAGAATCGAAATGAAACAAATCAGATCATATGGAAAAGCATCAAATCGAATTGAAAAGAATCGAATCGAATCGAAATGAATCGAATCAAAAAGACTCGAATCGAAAAGAATCGTATTGAAAAGAATCGAATCGAATCGAAAAGACTCGAATCGAATTAAAAATATCAAATCGAATCGAATCGAAAAGAATCGAATTGAAAAGACTCGAATTGAAACGAATCGATTTGAAACGAAAAGAATCGAATCGAATCGAATCGAATTGAAAGAATCGAATTGAATAGAAAAAAATCGAATAGAAAAGAATCGAACCGAAAAGAAAAGAATCAAATTGAATCAGTCGATTAAATTCTAGTCGAATCGAATCAAAAAGAATGAAATCGAGTCGAATCGAATCGAAAAGGATCGAATCGAATCGAAAAGAATCGAATTGTATCTAATCAAAAAGAATCGAATCGTATCGACTCGAATCGAAAAGAATCCAATTGCATCATCGAATGGAAACTAATCCAATTGAATACAATCGAAAAGAATCGAATCGAATCAAATCGAAATCAATCAAATTGAATTGATCGAAAAGAATCGAATTGAATCAAATCGAATCGAAATGAAAAGAATCGAATCGATTCAAATAGAAAAGAATCGAATCGAAACGAATCAAATCGACACGAAAAGAATCGAATCGAATCAAAAAGTATCGAATTGATTCGAAAACATTCGCATCGAAAAGAATCGAATTGAAATGAATCCGATCGAAATGAAAAGAATCTACTCGATTCGAATCCAAAAGAATCGAATCCAAAAGAATCGAATTGAATTGAATCAAAAGAAATGAATTGAATTGAATCAAAAAGGAACTAATCGCATCAAATCGAAAAAACTCGAATAGAATCAAATCGAATCAAAAAGAATCGAATAGATTCGAATCAAAAAGAATCGAATTGAGGGATCCCTGGGTGGCGCAGCGGTTTAGCGCCTGCCTTTGGCCCAGGGCGCGATCCTGGAGACACGGGATCGAATCCCACATCGGGCTCCTGGTGCATGGAGCCTGCTTCTCCCTCTGCCTGTGTCTCTGCCTATCTGTCTCTCTCTGTGACTATCATAAAAAAAAGAATCGAATTGAATCGTGTTGAAAAAAATCATAAAGAATCAAATCGAAAAGAATCGAATTCCATGTAACGAAAAGATTCGAATTGAAAAGAATCGAATCGAAAGAAAAGAATCGAATCGACATGAATCAAAAAGAATCGAAACAAAATGAATCGAAAAGAAACAAATCAAGTAGAATCTAAAAGAATCGAATCGAATCAAATCGAAAAAATTCAAATAGAATTGAATCGAAAAGAATCAAAACGAATCGAACCGAAGAGAATCGATTCGAATCAAAATAAAAAGTATCGTAACAAATCGAATCGAAAAGAATCATATCAAATAGAATCGAAAGAATGGAATCAAATCTAAAACAATCGAATCGAATCGAAAAGAATCGAATTGAACGGAATGGAATCGAAAAGAATCCAATGGAATAGAATCGAAAGAAATCGAATAGAATCAAATCAAACCAAAAAGAATCGAATTGAATTGATCCTAACCAAAAGAAGCGAAATGAATCGACTCGAACCGAAAAAAACAAATCGAAAAGAATCTAATCTCAACGAAAATCATCGAAATGAATAGAATCGAAAAGAATCGAATTGAATCAAATCGAAAAGAATCGAATGGAATCCAATCGAAAAGAATCAAATTGAGTCGAATCGAAACAAATTGAATCCAATCGAAAAGAATCTAATTGAATCGAATCGAAAAGAATCGAATTCAATCAAAACGAATCGATTCGAATGGAATAGAAAAGAATAGAATAGAATCGAAAAGAATCAAATCGAATCGAAAAGAATCGAATCGAAAAGTATTGAATCGAATCGAAAAGAAACGAATCGACCCGAATCAAAAAGAAAACAATCGAATCGAATCAAATACAAAAGAATTGCTTTGAATAGCATAGAATTGAAAAGAATCGAATCAATCGAATTGAAAACAATCGAATCGAAACGAATCGAATCAAAAAAAGTCGAATCGAAACGAAAACAATCGAATCGAATCGAATCTAAAAGAATCGTATTGAATTGAATCGAGTCGAAAAGACTCGAATCAAAAAGACTCGAATCGAATTGAATCAAATCGAAAAGAATCTAATAGAAACCACTCTAACAGAATCAAATCGAAATGATTCAAAATGAATCGAATAGAATAGAATCGAAAAAAATCGAAACGAATCGAAACGAACCGAAACGAAATGAATCGAAGAGAATCGATTAGAATCGAAATGAAAAGAATCGTATTGAATCGAATCGAAAGAATCAAATCAAATTGAATCGAAAGAATTGAATCAAATCGAAAAGAATCCAATCGAATCGAAAAGAATCGAACTGAATGGAATCAAATCGAAAAGAATCGAATCGAATCGAAAAGAATCGAATCAAATTTAATGGAATCGAAAAGAATCGAATGGAATCGAAAAGAATCGAAATGAAACAAATCAGAACATATGGAAAAGCATCAAATCGAATTGAAAAGAATCGAATCGAATCGAAATGAATCGAATCAAAAAGACTCGAATCGAAAAGAATCGTATTGAAAAGAATCGAATCGAATCGAAAAGACTCGAATCGAATTAAAAATATCAAATCGAATCGAATCGGAAAGAATCGAATTGAAAAGACTCGAATTGAAACGAATCGATTTGAAACGAAAAGAATCGAATCGAATCGAATCGAATTGAAAGAATCGAATTGAATAGAAAAAAATCGAATAGAAAAGAATCGAACCGAAAAGAAAAGAATCAAATTGAATCAGTCGATTAAATTCTAGTCGAATCGAATCAAAAAGAATGAAATCGAGTCGAATCGAATCGAAAAGAATCGAATCGAATCGAAAAGATTCGAATTGTATCTAATCAAAAAGAATCGAATCGTATCGACTCGAATCGAAAAGAATCCAATTGCATCATCGAATGGAAAGTAATCGAATTGAATAGAATAGAAAAGAATCGAATCGAATCAAATCGAAAACAATCAAATTGAATTGATCGGAAAGAATCTAATTGAATCAAATCGAATCGAAATGAAAAGAATCGAATCGATTCAAATAGAAAAGAATCGAATCGAAAAGAATCAAATCGACACGAAAAGAATCGAATCGAATCAAAAAGTATCGAATTGATTCGAAAACATTCGCATCGAAAAGAATCGAATTGAAATGAATCCGATCGAAATGAAAAGAATCTACTCGATTCGAATCCAAAAGAATCGAATCCAAAAGAATCGAATCGAATCCAAAAGAATCGAATTGAATTGAATCAAAAGAAATGAATTGAATTGAATCCAAAAGGAACTAATCGAATCAAATCGAAAAAACTCGAATAGAATCAAATCGAATCAAAAACAATCGAATAGATTCGAATCAAAAAGAATCGAATTGAGGGATCCCTGGGTGGCGCAGCGGTTTAGCGCCTGCCTTTGGCCCAGGGCGCGATCCTGGAGACCCGGGATCGAATCCCACATCGGGCTCCTGGTGCATGGAGCCTGCTTCTCCCTCTGCCTGTGTCTCTGCCTCTCTGTCTCTCTCTGTGACTATCATAAAAAAAAGAATCGAATTGAATCGTGTTGAAAAAAATCATAAAGAATCAAATCGAAAAGAATCGAATTCCATGTAACGAAAAGATTCGAATTGAAAAGAATCGAATCGAAACAAAAGAATCGAATCGAATCGACATGAATCAAAAAGAATCGAATCAAAAAGAATCGAAAAGAAACAAATCAAGTAGAATCTAAAAGAATCGAATCGAATCCAATCGAAAAAATTCGAATAGAATTGATTCGAAAAGAATCAAAACGAATCGAACCGAAGAGAATCGATTCGAATCAAAATAAAAAGTATCGTATCAAATCGAATCGAAAAGAATCATATCAAATAGAATCGAAAGAATGGAATCAAATCTAAAACAATCGAATCGAATCGAAAAGAATCGCATTGAATGTAATAGAATCGAAAAGAATAGAATAGAATCGAAAGAAATCGAATAGAATCAAATCAAATCAAAAAGAATCGAATTGAATTGATCCTAACCAAAAGAAGCGAAATGAATCGACTCGAACCGAAAAAAACAAATCGAAAGAATCTAATCTCAACGAAAATCATCGAAATGAATAGAATCGAAAAGAATCGAATTGAATCAAATCGAAAAGAATCGAATGGAATCCAATCGAAAAGAATCAAATTGAGTCAAATCGAAACAAATTGAATCCAATCGAAAAGAATCTAATTGAATCGAATCGAAAAGAATCGAATTCAATCAAAACGAATCGATTCGAATGGAATAGAAAAGAATAGAATAGAATCGAATCGAAAAGAATCAAATCGAATCGAAAAGAATTGAATCAAAAAGAATTGAATCGAATCGAAAAGAAAGGAATCGAACCGAATCAAAAAGAAAACAATCGAATCGAAACAAATACAAAAGAATCGCTTTGAATAGCATAGAATTGAAAAGAATCGAATCAATCGAATTGAAAACAATCGAATCGAAAAGAATCGAATCAAAAAAAGTCGAATCGAAACGAAAACAATCGAATCGAATCGAATCTAAAAGAATCGTATTGAATTGAATCGAGTCGAAAAGACTCGAATCAAAAAGACTCGAATCGAATTGAATCAAGTCGAAAAGAATCTAATAGAAACCACTCGAACAGAATCAAATCGAAATGATTCAAATGAATCGAATAGAATAGAATCGAAAAAAATCGAATAGAATCGAAACGAACCGAAACGAAATGAATCGAAGAGAATCGATTAGAATCGAAATGAAAAGAATCGTATTGAATCGAATCGAAAAGAATCAAATCAAATCGAATCGAAAGAATTGAATCAAATCGAAAAGAATCCAATCGAATCGAAAAGAATCGAACTGAATGGAATCAAATCGAAAAGAATCGAATCGAATCGAAAAGAATCGAATCAAATTTAATGGAATCGAAAAGAATCGAATGGAATCGAAAAGAATCGAAATGAAACAAATCAGATCAAATGGAAAAGCATCAAATCGAATTGAAAAGAATCGAATCGAATCGAAATGAATCGAATCAAAAAGACTCGAATCGAAAAGAATCGAATCGAATCGAAAAGACTCGAATCGAATTAAAAATATCAAATCGAATCGAATCGAAAGAATCGAATTGAAAAGACTCGAATTGAAACGAATCGATTTGAAACGAAAAGAAACGAATCTAATCGAATCGAATTGAAAGAATCGAATTGAATAGAAAATAATCGAATAGAAAAGAATCGAACCGAAAAGTAAAGAATCAAATTGAATCAGTCGATTAAATTCTAGTCGAATCGAATCAAAAAGCATGAAATCGAGTCGAATCGAATCGAAAAGAATCGAATCGAATCGAAAAGATTCGAATTGTATCTAATCAAAAAGAATCGAATCGTATCGACTCGAATCGAAAAGAATCCAATTGCATCATCGAATGGAAAGTAATCGAATTGAATAGAATAGAAAAGAATCGAATCGAATCAAATCGAAAACAATCAAATTGAATTGATCGGAAAGAATCTAATTGAATCAAATCGAATCGAAATGAAAAGAATCGAATCGATTCAAATAGAAAAGAATCGAATCGAAAAGAATCAAATCGACACGAAAAGAATCGAATCGAATCAAAAAGTATCGAATTGATTCGAAAACATTCGCATCGAAAAGAATCGAATTGAAATGAATCCGATCGAAATGAAAAGAATCTACTCGATTCGAATCCAAAAGAATCGAATCCAAAAGAATCGAATCGAATCCAAAAGAATCGAATTGAATTGAATCAAAAGAAATGAATTGAATTGAATCCAAAAGGAACTAATCGAATCAAATCGAAAAAACTCGAATAGAATCAAATCGAATCAAAAACAATCGAATAGATTCGAATCAAAAAGAATCGAATTGAGGGATCCCTGGGTGGCGCAGCGGTTTAGCGCCTGCCTTTGGCCCAGGGCGCGATCCTGGAGACCCGGGATCGAATCCCACATCGGGCTCCTGGTGCATGGAGCCTGCTTCTCCCTCTGCCTGTGTCTCTGCCTCTCTGTCTCTCTCTGTGACTATCATAAAAAAAAGAATCGAATTGAATCGTGTTGAAAAAAATCATAAAGAATCAAATCGAAAAGAATCGAATTCCATGTAACGAAAAGATTCGAATTGAAAAGAATCGAATCGAAACAAAAGAATCGAATCGAATCGACATGAATCAAAAAGAATCGAATCAAAACGAATCGAAAAGAAACAAATCAAGTAGAATCTAAAAGAATCGAATCGAATCCAATCGAAAAAATTCGAATAGAATTGATTCGAAAAGAATCAAAACGAATCGAACCGAAGAGAATCGATTCGAATCAAAATAAAAAGTATCGTATCAAATCGAATCGAAAAGAATCATATCAAATAGAATCGAAAGAATGGAATCAAATCTAAAACAATCGAATCGAATCGAAAAGAATCGCATTGAATGGAATAGAATCGAAAAGAATAGAATAGAATCGAAAGAAATCGAATAGAATCAAATCAAATCAAAAAGAATCGAATTGAATTGATCCTAACCAAAAGAAGCGAAATGAATCGACTCGAACCGAAAAAAACAAATCGAAAAGAATCTAATCTCAACGAAAATCATCGAAATGAATAGAATCGAAAAGAATCGAATTGAATCAAATCGAAAAGAATCGAATGGAATCCAATCGAAAAGAATCAAATTGAGTCGAATCGAAACAAATTGAATCCAATCGAAAAGAATCTAATTGAATCGAATCGAAAAGAATCGAATTCAATCAAAACGAATCGATTCGAATGGAATAGAAAAGAATAGAATAGAATCGAATCGAAAAGAATCAAATCGAATCGAAAAGAATCGAATCAAAACGAATTGAATCGAATCGAAAAGAAACGAATCGAACCGAATCAAAAAGAAAACAATCGAATCGAATCAAATACAAAAGAATCGCTTTGAATAGCATAGAATTGAAAAGAATCGAATCAATCGAATTGGAAACAATCGAATCGAAAAGAATCGAATCAAAAAAAGTCGAATCGAAACGAAAACAATCGAATCGAATCGAATCTAAAAGAATCGTATTGAATTGAATCGAGTCGAAAAGACGCGAATCAAAAAGACTAGAATCGAATTGAAACAAATCGAAAAGAATCTAATAGAAACCACTCGAACAGAATCAAATCGAAATGATTCAAAATGAATCGAATAGAATAGAATCGAAAAAAATCGAAACGAATCGAAACGAAATGAATCGAAGAGAATCGATTAGAATCGAAATGAAAAGAATCGTATTGAATCGAATCGAAAGAATCAAATCAAATCGAATCGAAAGAATTGAATCAAGTCGAAAAGAATCCAATCGAATCGAAAAGAATCGAACTGAATGGAATCAAATCGAAAAGAATCGAATCGAATCGAAAAGAATCGAATCAAATTTAATGGAATCGAAAAGAATCGAATGGAATCGAAAAGAATCGAAATGAAACAAATCAGATCATATGGAAAAGCATCAAATCGAATTGAAAAGAATCGAATCGAATCGAAATGAATCGAATCAAAAAGACTCGAATCGAAAAGAATCGTATTGAAAAGAATCGAATCGAATCGAAAAGACTCGAATCGAATTAAAAATATCAAATCGAATCGAATCGAAAAGAATCGAATTGAAAAGACTCGAATTGAAACGAATCGATTTGAAACGAAAAGAATCGAATCGAATCGAATCGAATTGAAAGAATCGAATTGAATAGAAAAAAATCGAATAGAAAAGAATCGAACCGAAAAGAAAAGAATCAAATTGAATCAGTCGATTAAATTCTAGTCGAATCGAATCAAAAAGAATGAAATCGAGTCGAATCGAATCGAAAAGAATCGAATCGAATCGAAAAGAATCGAATTGTATCTAATCAAAAAGAATCGAATCGTATCGACTCGAATCGAAAAGAATCCAATTGCATCATCGAATGGAAACTAATCCAATTGAATACAATCGAAAAGAATCGAATCGAATCAAATCGAAATCAATCAAATTGAATTGATCGAAAAGAATCGAATTGAATCAAATCGAATCGAAATGAAAAGAATCGAATCGATTCAAATAGAAAAGAATCGAATCGAAAAGAATCAAATCGACACGAAAAGAATCGAATCGAATCAAAAAGTATCGAATTGATTCGAAAACATTCGCATCGAAAAGAATCGAATTGAAATGAATCCGATCGAAATGAAAAGAATCTACTCGATTCGAATCCAAAAGAATCGAATCCAAAAGAATCGAATTGAATTGAATCAAAAGAAATGAATTGAATTGAATCAAAAAGGAACTAATCGCATCAAATCGAAAAAACTCGAATAGAATCAAATCGAATCAAAAAGAATCGAATAGATTCGAATCAAAAAGAATCGAATTGAGGGATCCCTGGGTGGCGCAGCGGTTTAGCGCCTGCCTTTGGCCCAGGGCGCGATCCTGGAGACACGGGATCGAATACCACATCGGGCTCCTGGTGCATGGAGCCTGCTTCTCCCTCTGCCTGTGTCTCTGCCTATCTGTCTCTCTCTGTGACTATCATAAAAAAAAGAATCGAATTGAATCGTGTTGAAAAAAATCATAAAGAATCAAATCGAAAAGAATCGAATTCCATGTAACGAAAAGATTCGAATTGAAAAGAATCGAATCGAAAGAAAAGAATCGAATCGACATGAATCAAAAAGAATCGAAACAAAATGAATCGAAAAGAAACAAATCAAGTAGAATCTAAAAGAATCGAATCGAATCAAATCGAAAAAATTCAAATAGAATTGAATCGAAAAGAATCAAAACGAATCGAACCGAAGAGAATCGATTCGAATCAAAATAAAAAGTATCGTAACAAATCGAATCGAAAAGAATCATATCAAATAGAATCGAAAGAATGGAATCAAATCTAAAACAATCGAATCGAAAAGAATCGAATTGAACGGAATGGAATCGAAAAGAATCCAATGGAATAGAATCGAAAGAAATCGAATAGAATCAAATCAAACCAAAAAGAATCGAATTGAATTGATCCTAACCAAAAGAAGCGAAATGAATCGACTCGAACCGAAAAAAACAAATCGAAAAGAATCTAATCTCAACGAAAATCATCGAAATGAATAGAATCGAAAAGAATCGAATTGAATCAAATCGAAAGAATCGAATGGAATCCAATCGAAAAGAATCAAATTGAGTCGAATCGAAACAAATTGAATCCAATCGAAAAGAATCTAATTGAATCGAATCGAAAAGAATCGAATTCAATCAAAACGAATCGATTCGAATGGAATAGAAAAGAATAGAATAGAATCGAAAAGAATCAAATCGAATCGAAAAGAATCGAATCGAAAAGTATTGAATCGAATCGAAAAGAAACGAATCGACCCGAATCAAAAAGAAAACAATCGAATCGAATCAAATACAAAAGAATTGCTTTGAATAGCATAGAATTGAAAAGAATCGAATCAATCGAATTGAAAACAATCGAATCGAAACGAATCGAATCAAAAAAAGTCGAATCGAAACGAAAACAATCGAATCGAATCGAATCTAAAAGAATCGTATTGAATTGAATCGAGTCGAAAAGACTCGAATCAAAAAGACTCGAATCGAATTGAATCAAATCGAAAAGAATCTAATAGAAACCACTCTAACAGAATCAAATCGAAATGATTCAAAATGAATCGAATAGAATAGAATCGAAAAAAATCGAAACGAATCGAAACGAACCGAAACGAAATGAATCGAAGAGAATCGATTAGAATCGAAATGAAAAGAATCGTATTGAATCGAATCGAAAGAATCAAATCAAATTGAATCGAAAGAATTGAATCAAATCGAAAAGAATCCAATCGAATCGAAAAGAATCGAACTGAATGGAATCAAATCGAAAAGAATCGAATCGAATCGAAAAGAATCGAATCAAATTTAATGGAATCGAAAAGAATCGAATGGAATCGAAAAGAATCGAAATGAAACAAATCAGAACATATGGAAAAGCATCAAATCGAATTGAAAAGAATCGAATCGAATCGAAATGAATCGAATCAAAAAGACTCGAATCGAAAAGAATCGTATTGAAAAGAATCGAATCGAATCGAAAAGACTCGAATCGAATTAAAAATATCAAATCGAATCGAATCGGAAAGAATCGAATTGAAAAGACTCGAATTGAAACGAATCGATTTGAAACGAAAAGAATCCAATCCAATCGAATCGAATTGAAAGAATCGAATTGAATAGAAAAAAATCGAATAGAAAAGAATCGAACCGAAAAGAAAAGAATCAAATTGAATCAGTCGATTAAATTCTAGTCGAATCGAATCAAAAAGAATGAAATCGAGTCGAATCGAATCGAAAAGAATCGAATCGAATCGAAAAGATTCGAATTGTATCTAATCAAAAAGAATCGAATCGTATCGACTCGAATCGAAAAGAATCCAATTGCATCATCGAATGGAAAGTAATCGAATTGAATAGAATAGAAAAGAATCGAATCGAATCAAATCGAAAACAATCAAATTGAATTGATCGGAAAGAATCTAATTGAATCAAATCGAATCGAAATGAAAAGAATCGAATCGATTCAAATAGAAAAGAATCGAATCGAAAAGAATCAAATCGACACGAAAAGAATCGAATCGAATCAAAAAGTATCGAATTGATTCGAAAACATTCGCATCGAAAAGAATCGAATTGAAATGAATCCGATCGAAATGAAAAGAATCTACTCGATTCGAATCCAAAAGAATCGAATCCAAAAGAATCGAATCCAATCCAAAAGAATCGAATTGAATTGAATCAAAAGAAATGAATTGAATTGAATCCAAAAGGAACTAATCGAATCAAATCGAAAAAACTCGAATAGAATCAAATCGAATCAAAAACAATCGAATAGATTCGAATCAAAAAGAATCGAATTGAGGGATCCCTGGGTGGCGCAGCGGTTTAGCGCCTGCCTTTGGCCCAGGGCGCGATCCTGGAGACCCGGGATCGAATCCCACATCGGGCTCCTGGTGCATGGAGCCTGCTTCTCCCTCTGCCTGTGTCTCTGCCTCTCTGTCTCTCTCTGTGACTATCATAAAAAAAAGAATCGAATTGAATCGTGTTGAAAAAAATCATAAAGAATCAAATCGAAAAGAATCGAATTCCATGTAACGAAAAGATTCGAATTGAAAAGAATCGAATCGAAACAAAAGAATCGAATCGAATCGACATGAATCAAAAAGAATCGAATCAAAACGAATCGAAAAGAAACAAATCAAGTAGAATCTAAAAGAATCGAATCGAATCCAATCGAAAAAATTCGAATAGAATTGATTCGAAAAGAATCAAAACGAATCGAACCGAAGAGAATCGATTCGAATCAAAATAAAAAGTATCGTATCAAATCGAATCGAAAAGAATCATATCAAATAGAATCGAAAGAATGGAATCAAATCTTAAACAATCGAATCGAATCGAAAAGAATCGCATTGAATGGAATAGAATCGAAAAGAATAGAATAGAATCGAAAGAAATCGAATAGAATCAAATCAAATCAAAAAGAATCGAATTGAATTGATCCTAACCAAAAGAAGCGAAATGAATCGACTCGAACCGAAAAAAACAAATCGAAAGAATCTAATCTCAACGAAAATCATCGAAATGAATAGAATCGAAAAGAATCGAATTGAATCAAATCGAAAAGAATCGAATGGAATCCAATCGAAAAGAATCAAATTGAGTCGAATCGAAACAAATTGAATCCAATCGAAAAGAATCTAATTGAATCGAATCGAAAAGAATCGAATTCAATCAAAACGAATCGATTCGAATGGAATAGAAAAGAATAGAATAGAATCGAATCGAAAAGAATCAAATCGAATCGAAAAGAATCGAATCAAAAAGAATTGAATCGAATCGAAAAGAAAGGAATCGAACCGAATCAAAAAGAAAACAATCGAATCGAAACAAATACAAAAGAATCGCTTTGAATAGCATAGAATTGAAAAGAATCGAATCAATCGAATTGAAAACAATCGAATCGAAAAGAATCGAATCAAAAAAAGTCGAATCGAAACGAAAACAATCGAATCGAATCGAATCTAAAAGAATCGTATTGAATTGAATCGAGTCGAAAAGACTCGAATCAAAAAGACTCGAATCGAATTGAATCAAATCGAAAAGAATCTAATAGAAACCACTCGAACAGAATCAAATCGAAATGATTCAAATGAATCGAATAGAATAGAATCGAAAAAAATCGAATAGAATCGAAACGAACCGAAACGAAATGAATCGAAGAGAATCGATTAGAATCGAAATGAAAAGAATCGTATTGAATCGAATCGAAAAGAATCAAATCAAATCGAATCGAAAGAATTGAATCAAATCGAAAAGAATCCAATCGAATCGAAAAGAATCGAACTGAATGGAATCAAATCGAAAAGAATCGAATCGAATCGAAAAGAATCGAATCAAATTTAATGGAATCGAAAAGAATCGAATGGAATCGAAAAGAATCAAAATGAAACAAATCACATCAAATGGAAAAGCATCAAATCGAATTGAAAAGAATCGAATCGAATCGAAATGAATCGAATCAAAAAGACTCGAATCGAAAAGAATCGAATCGAATCGAAAAGACTCGAATCGAATTAAAAATATCAAATCGAATCGAATCGAAAGAATCGAATTGAAAAGACTCGAATTGAAACGAATCGATTTGAAACGAAAAGAAACGAATCTAATCGAATCGAATTGAAAGAATCGAATTGAATAGAAAATAATCGAATAGAAAAGAATCGAACCGAAAAGTAAAGAATCAAATTGAATCAGTCGATTAAATTCTAGTCGAATCGAATCAAAAAGCATGAAATCGAGTCGAATCGAATCGAAAAGAATCGAATCGAATCGAAAAGATTCGAATTGTATCTAATCAAAAAGAATCGAATCGTATCGACTCGAATCGAAAAGAATCCAATTGCATCATCGAATGGAAAGTAATCGAATTGAATAGAATAGAAAAGAATCGAATCGAATCAAATCGAAAACAATCAAATTGAATTGATCGAAAAGAATCTAATTGAATCAAATCGAATCGAAATGAAAAGAATCGAATCGATTCAAATAGAAAAGAATCGAATCGAAAAGAATCAAATCGACACGAAAAGAATCGAATCGAATCAAAAAGTATCGAATTGATTCGAAAACATTCGAATCGAAAAGAATCGAATTGAAATGAATCCGATCGAAATGAAAAGAATCTACTCGATTCGAATCCAGAAGAATCGAATCCAAAAGAATCGAATCGAATCCAAAAGAATCGAATTGATTTGAATCAAAAGAAGTGAATTGAATTGAATCCAAAAGGAACTAATCGAATCAAATCGAAAAAACTCGAATAGAATCAAATCGAATCAAAAAGAATCGAATAGATTCGACTAAAAAAGAATCGAATTGAGGGATCCCTGGGTGGCGCAGCGGTTTAGCGCCTGCCTTTGGCCCAGGGCGCGATCCTGGAGACCCGGGATCGAATCCCACATCGGGCTCCTGGTGCATGGAGCCTGCTTCTCCCTCTGCCTGTGTCTCTGCCTCTCTGTCTCTCTCTGTGACTATCATAAAAAAAAGAATCGAATTGAATCGTGTTGAAAAAAATCATAAAGAATCAAATCGAAAAGAATCGAATTCCATGTAACGAAAAGATTCGAATTGAAAAGAATCGAATCGAAACAAAAGAATCGAATCGAATCGACATGAATCAAAAAGAATCGAATCAAAACGAATCGAAAAGAAACAAATCAAGTAGAATCTAAAAGAATCGAATCGAATCCAATCGAAAAAATTCGAATAGAATTGAATCGAAAAGAATCAAAACGAATCGAACCGAAGAGAATCGATTCGAATCAAAATAAAAAGTATCGTATCAAATCGAATCGAAAAGAATCATATCAAATAGAATCGAAAGAATGGAATCAAATCTAAAACAATCGAATCGAATCGAAAAGAATCGCATTGAATGGAATAGAATCGAAAAGAATAGAATAGAATCGAAAGAAATCGAATAGAATCAAATCAAATCAAAAAGAATCGAATTGAATTGATCCTAACCAAAAGAAGCGAAATGAATCGACTCGAACCGAAAAAAACAAATCGAAAAGAATCTAATCTCAACGAAAATCATCGAAATGAATAGAATCGAAAAGAATCGAATTGAATCAAATCGAAAAGAATCGAATGGAATCCAATCGAAAAGAATCAAATTGAGTCGAATCGAAACAAATTGAATCCAATCGAAAAGAATCTAATTGAATCGAATCGAAACGAATCGAATTCAATCAAAACGAATCGATTCGAATGGAATAGAAAAGAATAGAATAGAATCGAATCGAAAAGAATCAAATCGAATCGAAAAGAATCGAATCAAAACGAATTGAATCGAATCGAAAAGAAACGAATCGAACCGAATCAAAAAGAAAACAATCGAATCGAATCAAATACAAAAGAATCGCTTTGAATAGCATAGAATTGAAAAGAATCGAATCAATCGAATTGAAAACAATCGAATCGAAAAGAATCGAATCAAAAAAAGTCGAATCGAAACGAAAACAATCGAATCGAATCGAATCTAAAAGAATCGTATTGAATTGAATCGAGTCGAAAAGACGCGAATCAAAAAGACTCGAATCGAATTGAAACAAATCGAAAAGAATCTAATAGAAACCACTCGAACAGAATCAAATCGAAATGATTCAAAATGAATCGAATAGAATAGAATCGAAAAAAATCGAAACGAATCGAAACGAAATGAATCGAAGAGAATCGATTAGAATCGAAATGAAAAGAATCGTATTGAATCGAATCGAAAGAATCAAATCAAATCGAATCGAAAGAATTGAATCAAGTCGAAAAGAATCCAATCGAATCGAAAAGAATCGAACTGAATGGAATCAAATCGAAAAGAATCGAATCGAATCGAAAAGAATCGAATCAAATTTAATGGAATCGAAAAGAATCGAATGGAATCGAAAAGAATCGAAATGAAACAAATCAGATCATATGGAAAAGCATCAAATCGAATTGAAAAGAATCGAATCGAATCGAAATGAATCGAATCAAAAAGACTCGAATCGAAAAGAATCGTATTGAAAAGAATCGAATCGAATCGAAAAGACTCGAATCGAATTAAAAATATCAAATCGAATCGAATCGAAAAGAATCGAATTGAAAAGACTCGAATTGAAACGAATCGATTTGAAACGAAAAGAATCGAATCGAATCGAATCGAATTGAAAGAATCGAATTGAATAGAAAAAAAATCGAATAGAAAAGAATCGAACCGAAAAGAAAAGAATCAAATTGAATCAGTCGATTAAATTCTAGTCGAATCGAATCAAAAAGAATGAAATCGAGTCGAATCGAATCGAAAAGGATCGAATCGAATCGAAAAGAATCGAATTGTATCTAATCAAAAAGAATCGAATCGTATCGACTCGAATCGAAAAGAATCCAATTGCATCATCGAATGGAAACTAATCCAATTGAATACAATCGAAAAGAATCGAATCGAATCAAATCGAAATCAATCAAATTGAATTGATCGAAAAGAATCGAATTGAATCAAATCGAATCGAAATGAAAAGAATCGAATCGATTCAAATAGAAAAGAATCGAATCGAAACGAATCAAATCGACACGAAAAGAATCGAATCGAATCAAAAAGTATCGAATTGATTCGAAAACATTCGCATCGAAAAGAATCGAATTGAAATGAATCCGATCGAAATGAAAAGAATCTACTCGATTCGAATCCAAAAGAATCGAATCCAAAAGAATCGAATTGAATTGAATCAAAAGAAATGAATTGAATTGAATCAAAAAGGAACTAATCGCATCAAATCGAAAAAACTCGAATAGAATCAAATCGAATCAAAAAGAATCGAATAGATTCGAATCAAAAAGAATCGAATTGAGGGATCCCTGGGTGGCGCAGCGGTTTAGCGCCTGCCTTTGGCCCAGGGCGCGATCCTGGAGACACGGGATCGAATCCCACATCGGGCTCCTGGTGCATGGAGCCTGCTTCTCCCTCTGCCTGTGTCTCTGCCTCTCTGTCTCTCTCTGTGACTATCATAAAAAAAAGAATCGAATTGAATCGTGTTGAAAAAAATCATAAAGAATCAAATCGAAAAGAATCGAATTCCATGTAACGAAAAGATTCGAATTGAAAAGAATCGAATCGAAAGAAAAGAATCGAATCGACATGAATCAAAAAGAATCGAAACAAAATGAATCGAAAAGAAACAAATCAAGTAGAATCTAAAAGAATCGAATCGAATCAAATCGAAAAAATTCAAATAGAATTGAATCGAAAAGAATCAAAACGAATCGAACCGAAGAGAATCGATTCGAATCAAAATAAAAAGTATCGTAACAAATCGAATCGAAAAGAATCATATCAAATAGAATCGAAAGAATGGAATCAAATCTAAAACAATCGAATCGAAAAGAATCGAATTGAACGGAATGGAATCGAAAAGAATCCAATGGAATAGAATCGAAAGAAATCGAATAGAATCAAATCAAACCAAAAAGAATCGAATTGAATTGATCCTAACCAAAAGAAGCGAAATGAATCGACTCGAACCGAAAAAAACAAATCGAAAAGAATCTAATCTCAACGAAAATCATCGAAATGAATAGAATCGAAAAGAATCGAATTGAATCAAATCGAAAAGAATCGAATGGAATCCAATCGAAAAGAATCAAATTGAGTCGAATCGAAACAAATTGAATCCAATCGAAAAGAATCTAATTGAATCGAATCGAAAAGAATCGAATTCAATCAAAACGAATCGATTCGAATGGAATAGAAAAGAATAGAATAGAATCGAAAAGAATCAAATCGAATCGAAAAGAATCGAATCGAAAAGTATTGAATCGAATCGAAAAGAAACGAATCGACCCGAATCAAAAAGAAAACAATCGAATCGAATCAAATACAAAAGAATTGCTTTGAATAGCATAGAATTGAAAAGAATCGAATCAATCGAATTGAAAACAATCGAATCGAAACGA
Organism: Canis aureus; assembly: GCF_053574225.1. Taxonomy (NCBI): domain Eukaryota; kingdom Metazoa; phylum Chordata; class Mammalia; order Carnivora; family Canidae; genus Canis; species Canis aureus. The sequence goes on from NC_135648.1 coordinate 25,314,315, forward strand.
ATCGAATCAAAAAAAGTCGAATCGAAACGAAAACAATCGAATCGAATCGAATCTAAAAGAATCGTATTGAATTGAATCGAGTCGAAAAGACTCGAATCAAAAAGACTCGAATCGAATTGAATCAAATCGAAAAGAATCTAATAGAAACCACTCTAACAGAATCAAATCGAAATGATTCAAAATGAATCGAATAGAATAGAATCGAAAAAAATCGAAACGAATCGAAACGAACCGAAACGAAATGAATCGAAGAGAATCGATTAGAATCGAAATGAAAAGAATCGTATTGAATCGAATCGAAAGAATCAAATCAAATCGAATCGAAAGAATTGAATCAAATCGAAAAGATTCCAATCGAATCGAAAAGAATCGAACTGAATGGAATCAAATCGAAAAGAATCGAATCGAATCGAAAAGAATCGAATCAAATTTAATGGAATCGAAAAGAATCGAATGGAATCGTAAAGAATCAAAATGAAACAAATCAGAACATATGGAAAAGCATCAAATCGAATTGAAAAGAATCGAATCGAATTGAAAAGAATCGAATCAAAAAGACTCGAATCGAAAAGAATCGTATTGAAAAGAATCGAATCGAATCGAAAAGACTCGAATCGAATTAAAAATATCAAATCGAATCGAATCGGAAAGAATCGAATTGAAAAGACTCGAATTGAAACGAATCGATTTGAAACGAAAAGAATCGAATCGAATCGAATCGAATTGAAAGAATCGAATTGAATAGAAAAAAATCGAATAGAAAAGAATCGAACCGAAAAGAAAAGAATCAAATTGAATCAGTCGATTAAATTCTAGTCGAATCGAATCAAAAAGCATGAAATCGAGTCGAATCGAATCGAAAAGAATCGAATCGAATCGAAAAGATTCGAATTGTATCTAATCAAAAAGAATCGAATCGTATCGACTCGAATCGAAAAGAATCCAATTGCATCATCGAATGGAAAGTAATCGAATTGAATAGAATAGAAAAGAATCGAATCGAATGAAATCGAAAACAATCAAATTGAATTGATCGGAAAGAATCGAATTGAATCAAATCGAATCGAAATGAAAAGAATCGAATCGATTCAAATAGAAAAGAATCGAATCGAAAAGAATCAAATCGACACGAAAAGAATCGAATCGAATCAAAAAGTATCGAATTGATTCGAAAACATTCGCATCGAAAAGAATCGAATTGAAATGAATCCGATCGAAATGAAAAGAATCTACTCGATTCGAATCCAAAAGAATCGAATCCAAAAGAATCGAATCCAATCCAAAAGAATCGAATTGAATTGAATCAAAAGAAATGAATTGAATTGAATCCAAAAGGAACTAATCAAATCAAATCGAAAAAACTCGAATAGAATCAAATCGAATCAAAAAGAATCGAATAGATTCGACTAAAAAAGAATCGAATTGAGGGATCCCTGGGTGGCGCAGCGGTTTAGCGCCTGCCTTTGGCCCAGGGCGCGATCCTGGAGACCCGGGATCGAATCCCACATCGGGCTCCTGGTGCATGGAGCCTGCTTCTCCCTCTGCCTGTGTCTCTGCCTCTCTGTCTCTCTCTGTGACTATCATAAAAAAAAGAATCGAATTGAATCGTGTTGAAAAAAATCATAAAGAATCAAATCGAAAAGAATCGAATTCCATGTAACGAAAAGATTCGAATTGAAAAGAATCGAATCGAAACAAAAGAATCGAATCGAATCGACATGAATCAAAAAGAATCGAATCAAAACGAATCGAAAAGAAACAAATCAAGTAGAATCTAAAAGAATCGAATCGAATCCAATCGAAAAAATTCAAATAGAATTGAATCGAAAAGAATCAAAACGAATCGAACCGAAGAGAATCGATTCGAATCAAAATAAAAAGTATCGTATCAAATCGAATCGAAAAGAATCATATCAAATAGAATCGAAAGAATGGAATCAAATCTAAAACAATCGAATCGAATCGAAAAGAATCGCATTGAATGGAATAGAATCGAAAAGAATAGAATAGAATCGAAAGAAATCGAATAGAATCAAATCAAATCAAAAAGAATCGAATTGAATTGATCCTAACCAAAAGAAGCGAAATGAATCGACTCGAACCGAAAAAAACAAATCGAAAAGAATCTAATCTCAACGAAAATCATCGAAATGAATAGAATCGAAAAGAATCGAATTGAATCAAATCGAAAAGAATCGAATGGAATCCAATCGAAAAGAATCAAATTGAGTCGAATCGAAACAAATTGAATCCAATCGAAAAGAATCTAATTGAATCGAATCGAAAAGAATCGAATTCAATCAAAACGAATCGATTCGAATGGAATAGAAAAGAATAGAATAGAATCGAATCGAAAAGAATCAAATCGAATCGAAAAGAATCGAATCAAAACGAATTGAATCGAATCGAAAAGAAACGAATCGAACCGAATCAAAAAGAAAACAATCGAATCGAATCAAATACAAAAGAATCGCTTTGAATAGCATAGAATTGAAAAGAATCGAATCAATCGAATTGAAAACAATCGAATCGAAAAGAATCGAATCAAAAAAAGTCGAATCGAAACGAAAACAATCGAATCGAATCGAATCTAAAAGAATCGTATTGAATTGAATCGAGTCGAAAAGACGCGAATCAAAAAGACTCGAATCGAATTGAAACAAATCGAAAAGAATCTAATAGAAACCACTCGAACAGAATCAAATCGAAATGATTCAAAATGAATTGAATAGAATAGAATCGAAAAAAATCGAAACGAATCGAAACGAAATGAATCGAAGAGAATCGATTAGAATCGAAATGAAAAGAATCGTATTGAATCGAATCGAAAGAATCAAATCAAATCGAATCGAAAGAATTGAATCAAGTCGAAAAGAATCCAATCGAATCGAAAAGAATCGAACTGAATGGAATCAAATCGAAAAGAATCGAATCGAATCGAAAAGAATCGAATCAAATTTAATGGAATCGAAAAGAATCGAATGGAATCGAAAAGAATCGAAATGAAACAAATCAGATCATATGGAAAAGCATCAAATCGAATTGAAAAGAATCGAATCGAATCGAAATGAATCGAATCAAAAAGACTCGAATCGAAAAGAATCGTATTGAAAAGAATCGAATCGAATCGAAAAGACTCGAATCGAATTAAAAATATCAAATCGAATCGAATCGGAAAGAATCGAATTGAAAAGACTCGAATTGAAACGAATCGATTTGAAACGAAAAGAATCGAATCGAATCGAATCGAATTGAAAGAATCGAATTGAATAGAAAAAAAATCGAATAGAAAAGAATCGAACCGAAAAGAAAAGAATCAAATTGAATCAGTCGATTAAATTCTAGTCGAATCGAATCAAAAAGAATGAAATCGAGTCGAATCGAATCGAAAAGGATCGAATCGAATCGAAAAGAATCGAATTGTATCTAATCAAAAAGAATCGAATCGTATCGACTCGAATCGAAAAGAATCCAATTGCATCATCGAATGGAAACTAATCCAATTGAATACAATCGAAAAGAATCGAATCGAATCAAATCGAAATCAATCAAATTGAATTGATCGAAAAGAATCGAATTGAATCAAATCGAATCGAAATGAAAAGAATCGAATCGATTCAAATAGAAAAGAATCGAATCGAAACGAATCAAATCGACACGAAAAGAATCGAATCGAATCAAAAAGTATCGAATTGATTCGAAAACATTCGCATCGAAAAGAATCGAATTGAAATGAATCCGATCGAAATGAAAAGAATCTACTCGATTCGAATCCAAAAGAATCGAATCCAAAAGAATCGAATTGAATTGAATCAAAAGAAATGAATTGAATTGAATCAAAAAGGAACTAATCGCATCAAATCGAAAAAACTCGAATAGAATCAAATCGAATCAAAAAGAATCGAATAGATTCGAATCAAAAAGAATCGAATTGAGGGATCCCTGGGTGGCGCAGCGGTTTAGCGCCTGCCTTTGGCCCAGGGCGCGATCCTGGAGACACGGGATCGAATCCCACATCGGGCTCCTGGTGCATGGAGCCTGCTTCTCCCTCTGCCTGTGTCTCTGCCTCTCTGTCTCTCTCTGTGACTATCATAAAAAAAAGAATCGAATTGAATCGTGTTGAAAAAAATCATAAAGAATCAAATCGAAAAGAATCGAATTCCATGTAACGAAAAGATTCGAATTGAAAAGAATCGAATCGAAAGAAAAGAATCGAATCGACATGAATCAAAAAGAATCGAAACAAAATGAATCGAAAAGAAACAAATCAAGTAGAATCTAAAAGAATCGAATCGAATCAAATCGAAAAAATTCAAATAGAATTGAATCGAAAAGAATCAAAACGAATCGAACCGAAGAGAATCGATTCGAATCAAAATAAAAAGTATCGTAACAAATCGAATCGAAAAGAATCATATCAAATAGAATCGAAAGAATGGAATCAAATCTAAAACAATCGAATCGAAAAGAATCGAATTGAACGGAATGGAATCGAAAAGAATCCAATGGAATAGAATCGAAAGAAATCGAATAGAATCAAATCAAACCAAAAAGAATCGAATTGAATTGATCCTAACCAAAAGAAGCGAAATGAATCGACTCGAACCGAAAAAAACAAATCGAAAAGAATCTAATCTCAACGAAAATCATCGAAATGAATAGAATCGAAAAGAATCGAATTGAATCAAATCGAAAAGAATCGAATGGAATCCAATCGAAAAGAATCAAATTGAGTCGAATCGAAACAAATTGAATCCAATCGAAAAGAATCTAATTGAATCGAATCGAAAAGAATCGAATTCAATCAAAACGAATCGATTCGAATGGAATAGAAAAGAATAGAATAGAATCGAAAAGAATCAAATCGAATCGAAAAGAATCGAATCGAAAAGTATTGAATCGAATCGAAAAGAAACGAATCGACCCGAATCAAAAAGAAAACAATCGAATCGAATCAAATACAAAAGAATTGCTTTGAATAGCATAGAATTGAAAAGAATCGAATCAATCGAATTGAAAACAATCGAATCGAAACGAATCGAATCAAAAAAAGTCGAATCGAAACGAAAACAATCGAATCGAATCGAATCTAAAAGAATCGTATTGAATTGAATCGAGTCGAAAAGACTCGAATCAAAAAGACTCGAATCGAATTGAATCAAATCGAAAAGAATCTAATAGAAACCACTCTAACAGAATCAAATCGAAATGATTCAAAATGAATCGAATAGAATAGAATCGAAAAAAATCGAAACGAATCGAAACGAACCGAAACGAAATGAATCGAAGAGAATCGATTAGAATCGAAATGAAAAGAATCGTATTGAATCGAATCGAAAGAATCAAATCAAATCGAATCGAAAGAATTGAATCAAATCGAAAAGATTCCAATCGAATCGAAAAGAATCGAACTGAATGGAATCAAATCGAAAAGAATCGAATCGAATCGAAAAGAATCGAATCAAATTTAATGGAATCGAAAAGAATCGAATGGAATCGTAAAGAATCAAAATGAAACAAATCAGAACATATGGAAAAGCATCAAATCGAATTGAAAAGAATCGAATCGAATTGAAAAGAATCGAATCAAAAAGACTCGAATCGAAAAGAATCGTATTGAAAAGAATCGAATCGAATCGAAAAGACTCGAATCGAATTAAAAATATCAAATCGAATCGAATCGGAAAGAATCGAATTGAAAAGACTCGAATTGAAACGAATCGATTTGAAACGAAAAGAATCGAATCGAATCGAATCGAATTGAAAGAATCGAATTGAATAGAAAAAAATCGAATAGAAAAGAATCGAACCGAAAAGAAAAGAATCAAATTGAATCAGTCGATTAAATTCTAGTCGAATCGAATCAAAAAGCATGAAATCGAGTCGAATCGAATCGAAAAGAATCGAATCGAATCGAAAAGATTCGAATTGTATCTAATCAAAAAGAATCGAATCGTATCGACTCGAATCGAAAAGAATCCAATTGCATCATCGAATGGAAAGTAATCGAATTGAATAGAATAGAAAAGAATCGAATCGAATGAAATCGAAAACAATCAAATTGAATTGATCGGAAAGAATCGAATTGAATCAAATCGAATCGAAATGAAAAGAATCGAATCGATTCAAATAGAAAAGAATCGAATCGAAAAGAATCAAATCGACACGAAAAGAATCGAATCGAATCAAAAAGTATCGAATTGATTCGAAAACATTCGCATCGAAAAGAATCGAATTGAAATGAATCCGATCGAAATGAAAAGAATCTACTCGATTCGAATCCAAAAGAATCGAATCCAAAAGAATCGAATCCAATCCAAAAGAATCGAATTGAATTGAATCAAAAGAAATGAATTGAATTGAATCCAAAAGGAACTAATCAAATCAAATCGAAAAAACTCGAATAGAATCAAATCGAATCAAAAAGAATCGAATAGATTCGACTAAAAAAGAATCGAATTGAGGGATCCCTGGGTGGCGCAGCGGTTTAGCGCCTGCCTTTGGCCCAGGGCGCGATCCTGGAGACCCGGGATCGAATCCCACATCGGGCTCCTGGTGCATGGAGCCTGCTTCTCCCTCTGCCTGTGTCTCTGCCTCTCTGTCTCTCTCTGTGACTATCATAAAAAAAAGAATCGAATTGAATCGTGTTGAAAAAAATCATAAAGAATCAAATCGAAAAGAATCGAATTCCATGTAACGAAAAGATTCGAATTGAAAAGAATCGAATCGAAACAAAAGAATCGAATCGAATCGACATGAATCAAAAAGAATCGAATCAAAACGAATCGAAAAGAAACAAATCAAGTAGAATCTAAAAGAATCGAATCGAATCCAATCGAAAAAATTCAAATAGAATTGAATCGAAAAGAATCAAAACGAATCGAACCGAAGAGAATCGATTCGAATCAAAATAAAAAGTATCGTATCAAATCGAATCGAAAAGAATCATATCAAATAGAATCGAAAGAATGGAATCAAATCTAAAACAATCGAATCGAATCGAAAAGAATCGCATTGAATGGAATAGAATCGAAAAGAATAGAATAGAATCGAAAGAAATCGAATAGAATCAAATCAAATCAAAAAGAATCGAATTGAATTGATCCTAACCAAAAGAAGCGAAATGAATCGACTCGAACCGAAAAAAACAAATCGAAAAGAATCTAATCTCAACGAAAATCATCGAAATGAATAGAATCGAAAAGAATCGAATTGAATCAAATCGAAAAGAATCGAATGGAATCCAATCGAAAAGAATCAAATTGAGTCGAATCGAAACAAATTGAATCCAATCGAAAAGAATCTAATTGAATCGAATCGAAAAGAATCGAATTCAATCAAAACGAATCGATTCGAATGGAATAGAAAAGAATAGAATAGAATCGAATCGAAAAGAATCAAATCGAATCGAAAAGAATCGAATCAAAACGAATTGAATCGAATCGAAAAGAAACGAATCGAACCGAATCAAAAAGAAAACAATCGAATCGAATCAAATACAAAAGAATCGCTTTGAATAGCATAGAATTGAAAAGAATCGAATCAATCGAATTGAAAACAATCGAATCGAAAAGAATCGAATCAAAAAAAGTCGAATCGAAACGAAAACAATCGAATCGAATCGAATCTAAAAGAATCGTATTGAATTGAATCGAGTCGAAAAGACGCGAATCAAAAAGACTCGAATCGAATTGAAACAAATCGAAAAGAATCTAATAGAAACCACTCGAACAGAATCAAATCGAAATGATTCAAAATGAATCGAATAGAATAGAATCGAAAAAAATCGAAACGAATCGAAACGAAATGAATCGAAGAGAATCGATTAGAATCGAAATGAAAAGAATCGTATTGAATCGAATCGAAAGAATCAAATCAAATCGAATCGAAAGAATTGAATCAAGTCGAAAAGAATCCAATCGAATCGAAAAGAATCGAACTGAATGGAATCAAATCGAAAAGAATCGAATCGAATCGAAAAGAATCGAATCAAATTTAATGGAATCGAAAAGAATCGAATGGAATCGAAAAGAATCGAAATGAAACAAATCAGATCATATGGAAAAGCATCAAATCGAATTGAAAAGAATCGAATCGAATCGAAATGAATCGAATCAAAAAGACTCGAATCGAAAAGAATCGTATTGAAAAGAATCGAATCGAATCGAAAAGACTCGAATCGAATTAAAAATATCAAATCGAATCGAATCGGAAAGAATCGAATTGAAAAGACTCGAATTGAAACGAATCGATTTGAAACGAAAAGAATCGAATCGAATCGAATCGAATTGAAAGAATCGAATTGAATAGAAAAAAAATCGAATAGAAAAGAATCGAACCGAAAAGAAAAGAATCAAATTGAATCAGTCGATTAAATTCTAGTCGAATCGAATCAAAAAGAATGAAATCGAGTCGAATCGAATCGAAAAGGATCGAATCGAATCGAAAAGAATCGAATTGTATCTAATCAAAAAGAATCGAATCGTATCGACTCGAATCGAAAAGAATCCAATTGCATCATCGAATGGAAACTAATCCAATTGAATACAATCGAAAAGAATCGAATCGAATCAAATCGAAATCAATCAAATTGAATTGATCGAAAAGAATCGAATTGAATCAAATCGAATCGAAATGAAAAGAATCGAATCGATTCAAATAGAAAAGAATCGAATCGAAACGAATCAAATCGACACGAAAAGAATCGAATCGAATCAAAAAGTATCGAATTGATTCGAAAACATTCGCATCGAAAAGAATCGAATTGAAATGAATCCGATCGAAATGAAAAGAATCTACTCGATTCGAATCCAAAAGAATCGAATCCAAAAGAATCGAATTGAATTGAATCAAAAGAAATGAATTGAATTGAATCAAAAAGGAACTAATCGCATCAAATCGAAAAAACTCGAATAGAATCAAATCGAATCAAAAAGAATCGAATAGATTCGAATCAAAAAGAATCGAATTGAGGGATCCCTGGGTGGCGCAGCGGTTTAGCGCCTGCCTTTGGCCCAGGGCGCGATCCTGGAGACACGGGATCGAATCCCACATCGGGCTCCTGGTGCATGGAGCCTGCTTCTCCCTCTGCCTGTGTCTCTGCCTCTCTGTCTCTCTCTGTGACTATCATAAAAAAAAGAATCGAATTGAATCGTGTTGAAAAAAATCATAAAGAATCAAATCGAAAAGAATCGAATTCCATGTAACGAAAAGATTCGAATTGAAAAGAATCGAATCGAAAGAAAAGAATCGAATCGACATGAATCAAAAAGAATCGAAACAAAATGAATCGAAAAGAAACAAATCAAGTAGAATCTAAAAGAATCGAATCGAATCAAATCGAAAAAATTCAAATAGAATTGAATCGAAAAGAATCAAAACGAATCGAACCGAAGAGAATCGATTCGAATCAAAATAAAAAGTATCGTAACAAATCGAATCGAAAAGAATCATATCAAATAGAATCGAAAGAATGGAATCAAATCTAAAACAATCGAATCGAAAAGAATCGAATTGAACGGAATGGAATCGAAAAGAATCCAATGGAATAGAATCGAAAGAAATCGAATAGAATCAAATCAAACCAAAAAGAATCGAATTGAATTGATCCTAACCAAAAGAAGCGAAATGAATCGACTCGAACCGAAAAAAACAAATCGAAAAGAATCTAATCTCAACGAAAATCATCGAAATGAATAGAATCGAAAAGAATCGAATTGAATCAAATCGAAAAGAATCGAATGGAATCCAATCGAAAAGAATCAAATTGAGTCGAATCGAAACAAATTGAATCCAATCGAAAAGAATCTAATTGAATCGAATCGAAAAGAATCGAATTCAATCAAAACGAATCGATTCGAATGGAATAGAAAAGAATAGAATAGAATCGAAAAGAATCAAATCGAATCGAAAAGAATCGAATCGAAAAGTATTGAATCGAATCGAAAAGAAACGAATCGACCCGAATCAAAAAGAAAACAATCGAATCGAATCAAATACAAAAGAATTGCTTTGAATAGCATAGAATTGAAAAGAATCGAATCAATCGAATTGAAAACAATCGAATCGAAACGAATCGAATCAAAAAAAGTCGAATCGAAACGAAAACAATCGAATCGAATCGAATCTAAAAGAATCGTATTGAATTGAATCGAGTCGAAAAGACTCGAATCAAAAAGACTCGAATCGAATTGAATCAAATCGAAAAGAATCTAATAGAAACCACTCTAACAGAATCAAATCGAAATGATTCAAAATGAATCGAATAGAATAGAATCGAAAAAAATCGAAACGAATCGAAACGAACCGAAACGAAATGAATCGAAGAGAATCGATTAGAATCGAAATGAAAAGAATCGTATTGAATCGAATCGAAAGAATCAAATCAAATCGAATCGAAAGAATTGAATCAAATCGAAAAGATTCCAATCGAATCGAAAAGAATCGAACTGAATGGAATCAAATCGAAAAGAATCGAATCGAATCGAAAAGAATCGAATCAAATTTAATGGAATCGAAAAGAATCGAATGGAATCGTAAAGAATCAAAATGAAACAAATCAGAACATATGGAAAAGCATCAAATCGAATTGAAAAGAATCGAATCGAATTGAAAAGAATCGAATCAAAAAGACTCGAATCGAAAAGAATCGTATTGAAAAGAATCGAATCGAATCGAAAAGACTCGAATCGAATTAAAAATATCAAATCGAATCGAATCGGAAAGAATCGAATTGAAAAGACTCGAATTGAAACGAATCGATTTGAAACGAAAAGAATCGAATCGAATCGAATCGAATTGAAAGAATCGAATTGAATAGAAAAAAATCGAATAGAAAAGAATCGAACCGAAAAGAAAAGAATCAAATTGAATCAGTCGATTAAATTCTAGTCGAATCGAATCAAAAAGCATGAAATCGAGTCGAATCGAATCGAAAAGAATCGAATCGAATCGAAAAGATTCGAATTGTATCTAATCAAAAAGAATCGAATCGTATCGACTCGAATCGAAAAGAATCCAATTGCATCATCGAATGGAAAGTAATCGAATTGAATAGAATAGAAAAGAATCGAATCGAATGAAATCGAAAACAATCAAATTGAATTGATCGGAAAGAATCGAATTGAATCAAATCGAATCGAAATGAAAAGAATCGAATCGATTCAAATAGAAAAGAATCGAATCGAAAAGAATCAAATCGACACGAAAAGAATCGAATCGAATCAAAAAGTATCGAATTGATTCGAAAACATTCGCATCGAAAAGAATCGAATTGAAATGAATCCGATCGAAATGAAAAGAATCTACTCGATTCGAATCCAAAAGAATCGAATCCAAAAGAATCGAATCCAATCCAAAAGAATCGAATTGAATTGAATCAAAAGAAATGAATTGAATTGAATCCAAAAGGAACTAATCAAATCAAATCGAAAAAACTCGAATAGAATCAAATCGAATCAAAAAGAATCGAATAGATTCGACTAAAAAAGAATCGAATTGAGGGATCCCTGGGTGGCGCAGCGGTTTAGCGCCTGCCTTTGGCCCAGGGCGCGATCCTGGAGACCCGGGATCGAATCCCACATCGGGCTCCTGGTGCATGGAGCCTGCTTCTCCCTCTGCCTGTGTCTCTGCCTCTCTGTCTCTCTCTGTGACTATCATAAAAAAAAGAATCGAATTGAATCGTGTTGAAAAAAATCATAAAGAATCAAATCGAAAAGAATCGAATTCCATGTAACGAAAAGATTCGAATTGAAAAGAATCGAATCGAAACAAAAGAATCGAATCGAATCGACATGAATCAAAAAGAATCGAATCAAAACGAATCGAAAAGAAACAAATCAAGTAGAATCTAAAAGAATCGAATCGAATCCAATCGAAAAAATTCGAATAGAATTGAATCGAAAAGAATCAAAACGAATCGAACCGAAGAGAATCGATTCGAATCAAAATAAAAAGTATCGTATCAAATCGAATCGAAAAGAATCATATCAAATAGAATCGAAAGAATGGAATCAAATCTAAAACAATCGAATGGAATCGAAAAGAATCGCATTGAATGGAATAGAATCGAAAAGAATAGAATAGAATCGAAAGAAATCGAATAGAATCAAATCAAATCAAAAAGAATCGAATTGAATTGATCCTAACCAAAAGAAGCGAAATGAATCGACTCGAACCGAAAAAAACAAATCGAAAAGAATCTAATCTCAACGAAAATCATCGAAATGAATAGAATAGAAAAGAATCGAATTGAATCAAATCGAAAAGAATCGAATGGAATCCAATCGAAAAGAATCAAATTAAATCGAATCGAAACAAATTGAATCCAATCGAAAAGAATCTAATTGAATCGAATCGAAAAGAATCGAATTCAATCAAAACGAATCGATTCGAATGGAATAGAAAAGAATAGAATAGAATCGAATCGAAAAGAATCAAATCGAATCGAAAAGAATCGAATCAAAACGAATTGAATCGAATCGAAAAGAAACGAATCGAACCGAATCAAAAAGAAAACAATCGAATCGAATCAAATACAAAAGAATCGCTTTGAATAGCATAGAATTGAAAAGAATCGAATCAATCGAATTGAAAACAATCGAATCGAAAAGAATCGAATCAAAAAAAGTCGAATCGAAACGAAAACAATCGAATCGAATCGAATCTAAAAGAATCGTATTGAATTGAATCGAGTTGAAAAGACGCGAATCAAAAAGACTCGAATCGAATTGAAACAAATCGAAAAGAATCTAATAGAAACCACTCGAACAGAATCAAATCGAAATGATTCAAAATGAATCGAATAGAATAGAATCGAAAAAAATCGAAACGAATCGAAACGAAATGAATCGAAGAGAATCGATTAGAATCGAAATGAAAAGAATCGTATTGAATCGAATCGAAAGAATCAAATCAAATCGAATCGAAAGAATTGAATCAAGTCGAAAAGAATCCAATCGAATCGAAAAGAATCGAACTGAATGGAATCAAATCGAAAAGAATCGAATCGAATCGAAAAGAATCGAATCAAATTTAATGGAATCGAAAAGAATCGAATGGAATCGAAAAGAATCGAAATGAAACAAATCAGATCATATGGAAAAGCATGAAATCGAATTGAAAAGAATCGAATCGAATCGAAATGAATCGAATCAAAAAGACTCGAATCGAAAAGAATCGTATTGAAAAGAATCGAATCGAATCGAAAAGACTCGAATCGAATTAAAAATATCAAATCGAATCGAATCGAAAAGAATCGAATTGAAAAGACTCGAATTGAAACGAATCGATTTGAAACGAAAAGAATCGAATCGAATCGAATCGAATTGAAAGAATCGAATTGAATAGAAAAAAATCGAATAGAAAAGAATCGAACCGAAAAGAAAAGAATCAAATTGAATCAGTCGATTAAATTCTAGTCGAATCGAATCAAAAAGAATGAAATCGAGTCGAATCAAATCGAAAAGGATCGAATCGAATCGAAAAGAATCGAATTGTATCTAATCAAAAAGAATCGAATCGTATCGACTCGAATCGAAAAGAATCCAATTGCATCATCGAATGGAAACTAATCCAATTGAATACAATCGAAAAGAATCGAATCGAATCAAATCGAAATCAATCAAATTGAATTGATCGAAAAGAATCGAATTGAATCAAATCGAATCGAAATGAAAAGAATCGAATCGATTCAAATAGAAAAGAATCGAATCGAAACGAATCAAATCGACACGAAAAGAATCGAATCGAATCAAAAAGTATCGAATTGATTCGAAAACATTCGCATCGAAAAGAATCGAATTGAAATGAATCCGATCGAAATGAAAAGAATCTACTCGATTCGAATCCAAAAGAATCGAATCCAAAAGAATCGAATTGAATTGAATCAAAAGAAATGAATTGAATTGAATCAAAAAGGAACTAATCGCATCAAATCGAAAAAACTCGAATAGAATCAAATCGAATCAAAAAGAATCGAATAGATTCGAATCAAAAAGAATCGAATTGAGGGATCCCTGGGTGGCGCAGCGGTTTAGCGCCTGCCTTTGGCCCAGGGCGCGATCCTGGAGACACGGGATCGAATCCCACATCGGGCTCCTGGTGCATGGAGCCTGCTTCTCCCTCTGCCTGTGTCTCTGCCTATCTGTCTCTCTCTGTGACTATCATAAAAAAAAGAATCGAATTGAATCGTGTTGAAAAAAATCATAAAGAATCAAATCGAAAAGAATCGAATTCCATGTAACGAAAAGATTCGAATTGAAAAGAATCGAATCGAAAGAAAAGAATCGAATCGACATGAATCAAAAAGAATCGAAACAAAATGAATCGAAAAGAAACAAATCAAGTAGAATCTAAAAGAATCGAATCGAATCAAATCGAAAAAATTCAAATAGAATTGAATCGAAAAGAATCAAAACGAATCGAACCGAAGAGAATCGATTCGAATCAAAATAAAAAGTATCGTAACAAATCGAATCGAAAAGAATCATATCAAATAGAATCGAAAGAATGGAATCAAATCTAAAACAATCGAATCGAAAAGAATCGAATTGAACGGAATGGAATCGAAAAGAATCCAATGGAATAGAATCGAAAGAAATCGAATAGAATCAAATCAAACCAAAAAGAATCGAATTGAATTGATCCTAACCAAAAGAAGCGAAATGAATCGACTCGAACCGAAAAAAACAAATCGAAAAGAATCTAATCTCAACGAAAATCATCGAAATGAATAGAATCGAAAAGAATCGAATTGAATCAAATCGAAAAGAATCGAATGGAATCCAATCGAAAAGAATCAAATTGAGTCGAATCGAAACAAATTGAATCCAATCGAAAAGAATCTAATTGAATCGAATCGAAAAGAATCGAATTCAATCAAAACGAATCGATTCGAATGGAATAGAATAGAATCGAAAAGAATCAAATCGAATCGAAAAGAATCGAATCGAAAAGTATTGAATCGAATCGAAAAGAAACGAATCGACCCGAATCAAAAAGAAAACAATCGAATCGAATCAAATACAAAAGAATTGCTTTGAATAGCATAGAATTGAAAAGAATCGAATCAATCGAATTGAAAACAATCGAATCGAAACGAATCGAATCAAAAAAAGTCGAATCGAAACGAAAACAATCGAATCGAATCGAATCTAAAAGAATCGTATTGAATTGAATCGAGTCGAAAAGACTCGAATCAAAAAGACTCGAATCGAATTGAATCAAATCGAAAAGAATCTAATAGAAACCACTCTAACAGAATCAAATCGAAATGATTCAAAATGAATCGAATAGAATAGAATCGAAAAAAATCGAAACGAATCGAAACGAACCGAAACGAAATGAATCGAAGAGAATCGATTAGAATCGAAATGAAAAGAATCGTATTGAATCGAATCGAAAGAATCAAATCAAATTGAATCGAAAGAATTGAATCAAATCGAAAAGAATCCAATCGAATCGAAAAGAATCGAACTGAATGGAATCAAATCGAAAAGAATCGAATCGAATCGAAAAGAATCGAATCAAATTTAATGGAATCGAAAAGAATCGAATGGAATCGAAAAGAATCGAAATGAAACAAATCAGAACATATGGAAAAGCATCAAATCGAATTGAAAAGAATCGAATCGAATCGAAATGAATCGAATCAAAAAGACTCGAATCGAAAAGAATCGTATTGAAAAGAATCGAATCGAATCGAAAAGACTCGAATCGAATTAAAAATATCAAATCGAATCGAATCGGAAAGAATCGAATTGAAAAGACTCGAATTGAAACGAATCGATTTGAAACGAAAAGAATCGAATCGAATCGAATCGAATTGAAAGAATCGAATTGAATAGAAAAAAATCGAATAGAAAAGAATCGAACCGAAAAGAAAAGAATCAAATTGAATCAGTCGATTAAATTCTAGTCGAATCGAATCAAAAAGAATGAAATCGAGTCGAATCGAATCGAAAAGAATCGAATCGAATCGAAAAGATTCGAATTGTATCTAATCAAAAAGAATCGAATCGTATCGACTCGAATCGAAAAGAATCCAATTGCATCATCGAATGGAAAGTAATCGAATTGAATAGAATAGAAAAGAATCGAATCGAATCAAATCGAAAACAATCAAATTGAATTGATAGAAAAGAATCGAATTGAATCAAATCGAATCGAAATGAAAAGAATCGAATCGATTCAAATGGAAAAGAATCGAATCGAAAAGAATCAAATCGACACGAAAAGAATCGAATCGAATCAAAAAGTATCGAATTGATTCGAAAACATTCGAATCGAAAAGAATCGAATTGAAATGAATCCGATCGAAATGAAAAGAATCTACTCGATTCGAATCCAAAAGAATCGAATCCAAAAGAATCGAATCCAATCCAAAAGAATCGAATTGAATTGAATCAAAAGAAATGAATTGAATTGAATCCAAAAGGAACTAATCGAATCAAATCGAAAAAACTCGAATAGAATCAAATCGAATCAAAAAGAATCGAATAGATTCGAATAAAAAAGAATCGAATTGAGGGATCCCTGGGTGGCGCAGCGGTTTAGCGCCTGCCTTTGGCCCAGGGCGCGATCCTGGAGACACGGGATCGAATCCCACATCGGGCTCCTGGTGCATGGAGCCTGCTTCTCCCTCTGCCTGTGTCTCTGCCTCTCTGTCTCTCTCTGTGACTATCATAAAAAAAGAATCGAATTGAATCGTGTTGAAAAAAATCATAAAGAATCAAATCGAAAAGAATCGAATTCCATGTAACGAAAAGATTCGAATTGAAAAGAATCGAATCGAAACAAAAGAATCGAATCGAATCGACATGAATCAAAAAGAATCGAATCAAAACGAATCGAAAAGAAACAAATCAAGTAGAATCTAAAATAATCGAATCGAATCCAATCGAAAAAATTCGAATAGAATTGATTCGAAAAGAATCAAAACGAATCGAACCGAAGAGAATCGATTCGAATCAAAATAAAAAGTATCGTATCAAATCGAATCGAAAAGAATCATATCAAATAGAATCGAAAGAATGGAATCAAATCTAAAACAATCGAATCGAATCGAAAAGAATCGCATTGAATGGAATAGAATCGAAAAGAATAGAATAGAATCGAAAGAAATCGAATAGAATCAAATCAAATCAAAAAGAATCGAATTGAATTGATCCTAACCAAAAGAAGCGAAATGAATCGACTCGAACCGAAAAAAACAAATCGAAAAGAATCTAATCTCAACGAAAATCATCGAAATGAATAGAATCGAAAAGAATCGAATTGAATCAAATCGAAAAGAATCGAATGGAATCCAATCGAAAAGAATCAAATTGAGTCGAATCGAAACAAATTGAATCCAATCGAAAAGAATCTAATTGAATCGAATCGAAAAGATTCGAATTCAATCAAAACGAATCGATTCGAATGGAATAGAAAAGAATAGAATAGAATCGAATCGAAAAGAATCAAATCGAATCGAAAAGAATCGAATCAAAAAGAATTGAATCGAATCGAAAAGAAAGGAATCGAACCGAATCAAAAAGAAAACAATCGAATCGAAACAAATACAAAAGAATCGCTTTGAATAGCATAGAATTGAAAAGAATCGAATCAATCGAATTGAAAACAATCGAATCGAAAAGAATCGAATCAAAAAAAGTCGAATCGAAACGAAAACAATCGAATCGAATCGAATCTAAAAGAATCGTATTGAATTGAATCGAGTCGAAAAGACTCGAATCAAAAAGACTCGAATCGAATTGAATCAAATCGAAAAGAATCTAATAGAAACCACTCGAACAGAATCAAATCGAAATGATTCAAATGAATCGAATAGAATAGAATCGAAAAAAATCGAATAGAATCGAAACGAACCGAAACGAAATGAATCGAAGAGAATCGATTAGAATCGAAATGAAAAGAATCGTATTGAATCGAATCGAAAAGAATCAAATCAAATCGAATCGAAAGAATTGAATCAAATCGAAAAGAATCCAATCGAATCGAAAAGAATCGAACTGAATGGAATCAAATCGAAAAGAATCAAATCGAATCGAAAAGAATCGAATCAAATTTAATGGAATCGAAAAGAATCGAATGGAATCGTAAAGAATCAAAATGAAACAAATCACATCAAATGGAAAAGCATCAAATCGAATTGAAAAGAATCGAATCGAATCGAAATGAATCGAATCAAAAAGACTCGAATCGAAAAGAATCGAATCGAATCGAAAAGACTCGAATCGAATTAAAAATATCAAATCGAATCGAATCGAAAGAATCGAATTGAAAAGACTCGAATTGAAACGAATCGATTTGAAACGAAAAGAAACGAATCTAATCGAATCGAATTGAAAGAATCGAATTGAATAGAAAATAATCGAATAGAAAAGAATCGAACCGAAAAGTAAAGAATCAAATTGAATCAGTCGATTAAATTCTAGTCGAATCGAATCAAAAAGCATGAAATCGAGTCGAATCGAATCGAAAAGAATCGAATCGAATCGAAAAGATTCGAATTGTATCTAATCAAAAAGAATCGAATCGTATCGACTCGAATCGAAAAGAATCCAATTGCATCATCGAATGGAAAGTAATCGAATTGAATAGAATAGAAAAGAATCGAATCGAATCAAATCGAAAACAATCAAATTGAATTGATCGAAAAGAATCTAATTGAATCAAATCGAATCGAAATGAAAAGAATCGAATCGATTCAAATAGAAAAGAATCGAATCGAAAAGAATCAAATCGACACGAAAAGAATCGAATCGAATCAAAAAGTATCGAATTGATTCGAAAACATTCGAATCGAAAAGAATCGAATTGAAATGAATCCGATCGAAATGAAAAGAATCTACTCGATTCGAATCCAGAAGAATCGAATCCAAAAGAATCGAATCGAATCCAAAAGAATCGAATTGATTTGAATCAAAAGAAGTGAATTGAATTGAATCCAAAAGGAACTAATCGAATCAAATCGAAAAAACTCGAATAGAATCAAATCGAATCAAAAAGAATCGAATAGATTCGAATCAAAAAGAATCGAATTGAGGGATCCCTGGGTGGCGCAGCGGTTTAGCGCCTGCCTTTGGCCCAGGGCGCGATCCTGGAGACCCGGGATCGAATCCCACATCGGGCTCCTGGTGCATGGAGCCTGCTTCTCCCTCTGCCTGTGTCTCTGCCTCTCTGTCTCTCTCTGTGACTATCATAAAAAAAAGAATCGAATTGAATCGTGTTGAAAAAAATCATAAAGAATCAAATCGAAAAGAATCGAATTCCATGTAACGAAAAGATTCGAATTGAAAAGAATCGAATCGAAACAAAAGAATCGAATCGAATCGACATGAATCAAAAAGAATCGAATCAAAACGAATCGAAAAGAAACAAATCAAGTAGAATCTAAAAGAATCGAATCGAATCCAATCGAAAAAATTCGAATAGAATTGAATCGAAAAGAATCAAAACGAATCGAACCGAAGAGAATCGATTCGAATCAAAATAAAAAGTATCGTATCAAATCGAATCGAAAAGAATCATATCAAATAGAATCGAAAGAATGGAATCAAATCTAAAACAATCGAATGGAATCGAAAAGAATCGCATTGAATGGAATAGAATCGAAAAGAATAGAATAGAATCGAAAGAAATCGAATAGAATCAAATCAAATCAAAAAGAATCGAATTGAATTGATCCTAACCAAAAGAAGCGAAATGAATCGACTCGAACCGAAAAAAACAAATCGAAAAGAATCTAATCTCAACGAAAATCATCGAAATGAATAGAATCGAAAAGAATCGAATTGAATCAAATCGAAAAGAATCGAATGGAATCCAATCGAAAAGAATCAAATTGAGTCGAATCGAAACAAATTGAATCCAATCGAAAAGAATCTAATTGAATCGAATCGAAAAGAATCGAATTCAACCAAAACGAATCGATTCGAATGGAATAGAAAAGAATAGAATAGAATCGAATCGAAAAGAATCAAATCGAATCGAAAAGAATCGAATCAAAAAGAATTGAATCGAATCAAAAAGAAACGACTCGAACCGAATCAAAAAGAAAACAATCGAATCGAATCAAATACAAAAGAATCGCTTTGAATAGCATAGAATTGAAAAGAATCGAATCAATCGAATTGAAAACAATCGAATCGAAAAGAATCGAATCAAAAAAAGTCGAATCGAAACGAAAACAATCGAATCGAATCGAATCTAAAAGAATCGTATTGAATTGAATTGAGTCGAAAAGACGCGAATCAAAAAGACTCGAATCGAATTGAAACAAATCGAAAAGAATCTAATAGAAACCACTCGAACAGAATCAAATCGAAATGATTCAAAATGAATCGAATAGAATAGAATCGAAAAAAATCGAAACGAATCGAAACGAAATGAATCGAAGAGAATCGATTAGAATCGAAATGAAAAGAATCGTATTGAATCGAATCGAAAGAATCAAATCAAATCGAATCGAAAGAATTGAATCAAGTCGAAAAGAATCCAATCGAATCGAAAAGAATCGAACTGAATGGAATCAAATCGAAAAGAATCGAATCGAATCGAAAAGAATCGAATCAAATTTAATGGAATCGAAAAGAATCGAATGGAATCGAAAAGAATCGAAATGAAACAAATCAGATCATATGGAAAAGCATCAAATCGAATTGAAAAGAATCGAATCGAATCGAAATGAATCGAATCAAAAAGACTCGAATCGAAAAGAATCGTATTGAAAAGAATCGAATCGAATCGAAAAGACTCGAATCGAATTAAAAATATCAAATCGAATCGAATCGAAAAGAATCGAATTGAAAAGACTCGAATTGAAACGAATCGATTTGAAACGAAAAGAATCGAATCGAATCGAATCGAATTGAAAGAATCGAATTGAATAGAAAAAAATCGAATAGAAAAGAATCGAACCGAAAAGAAAAGAATCAAATTGAATCAGTCGATTAAATTCTAGTCGAATCGAATCAAAAAGAATGAAATCGAGTCGAATCGAATCGAAAAGAATCGAATCGAATCGAAAAGAATCGAATTGTATCTAATCAAAAAGAATCGAATCGTATCGACTCGAATCGAAAAGAATCCAATTGCATCATCGAATGGAAAGTAATCGAATTGAATAGAATAGAAAAGAATCGAATCGAATCAAATCGAATCGAAATGAAAAGAATCGAATCGATTCAAATAGAAAAGAATCGAATCGAAAAGAATCAAATCGACACGAAAAGAATCGAATCGAATCAAAAAGTATCGAATTGATTCGAAAACATTCGCATCGAAAAGAATCGAATTGAAATGAATCCGATCGAAAAGAAAAGAATCTACTCGATTCGAATCCAAAAGAATCGAATCCAAAAGAATCGAATTGAATTGAATCAAAAGAAATGAATTGAATTGAATCCAAAAGGAACTAATCGCATCAAATCGAAAAAACTCGAATAGAATCAAATCGAATCAAAAAGAATCGAATAGATTCGAATAAAAAAGAATCGAATTGAGGGATCCCTGGGTGGCGCAGCGGTTTAGCGCCTGCCTTTGGCCCAGGGCGCGATCCTGGAGACCCGGGATCGAATCCCACATCGGGCTCCTGGTGCATGGAGCCTGCTTCTCCCTCTGCCTGTGTCTCTGCCTCTCTGTCTCTCTCTGTGACTATCATAAAAAAAAGAATCGAATTGAATCATGTTGAAAAAAATCATAAAGAATCAAATCGAAAAGAATCGAATTCCATGTAACGAAAAGATTCGAATTGAAAAGAATCGAATCGAAAGAAAAGAATCGAATCGACATGAATCAAAAAGAATCGAAACAAAATGAATCGAAAAGAAACAAATCAAGTAGAATCTAAAAGAATCGAATCGAATCAAATCGAAAAAATTCAAATAGAATTGAATCGAAAAGAATCAAAACGAATCGAACCGAAGAGAATCGATTCGAATCAAAATAAAAAGTATCGTAACAAATCGAATCGAAAAGAATCATATCAAATAGAATCGAAAGAATGGAATCAAATCTAAAACAATCGAATCGAAAAGAATCGAATTGAACGGAATGGAATCGAAAAGAATCCAATGGAATAGAATCGAAAGAAATCGAATAGAATCAAATCAAACCAAAAAGAATCGAATTGAATTGATCCTAACCAAAAGAAGCGAAATGAATCGACTCGAACCGAAAAAAACAAATCGAAAAGAATCTAATCTCAACGAAAATCATCGAAATGAATAGAATCGAAAAGAATCGAATTGAATCAAATCGAAAAGAATCGAATGGAATCCAATCGAAAAGAATCAAATTGAGTCGAATCGAAACAAATTGAATCCAATCGAAAAGAATCTAATTGAATCGAATCAAAAAGAATCGAATTCAATCAAAACGAATCGATTCGAATGGAATAGAAAAGAATAGAATAGAATCGAATCGAAAAGAATCAAATCGAATCGAAAAGAATCGAATCAAAACGAATTGAATCGAATCGAAAAGAAACGAATCGAACCGAATCAAAAAGAAAACAATCGAATCGAATCAAATACAAAAGAATCGCTTTGAATAGCATAGAATTGAAAAGAATCGAATCAATCGAATTGAAAACAATCGAATCGAAAAGAATCGAATCAAAAAAAGTCGAATCGAAACGAAAACAATCGAATCAAATCGAATCTAAAAGAATCGTATTGAATTGAATCGAGTCGAAAAGACGCGAATCAAAAAGACTCGAATCGAATTGAAACAAATCGAAAAGAATCTAATAGAAACCACTCGAACAGAATCAAATCGAAATGATTCAAAATGAATCGAATAGAATAGAATCGAAAAAAATCGAAACGAATCGAAACGAAATGAATCGAAGAGAATCGATTAGAATCGAAATGAAAAGAATCGTATTGAATCGAATCGAAAGAATCAAATCAAATTGAATCGAAAGAATTGAATCAAATCGAAAAGAATCCAATCGAATCGAAAAGAATCGAACTGAATGGAATCAAATCGAAAAGAATCTAATCGAATCGAAAAGAATCGAATCAAATTTAATGGAATCGAAAAGAATCGAATGGAATCGAAAAGAATCGAAATGAAACAAATCAGAACATATGGAAAAGCATCAAATCGAATTGAAAAGAATCGAATCGAATCGAAATGAATCGAATCAAAAAGACTCGAATCGAAAAGAATCGAATTGAAAAGAATCGAATCGAATCAAAAAGACTCGAATCGAATTAAAAATATCAAATCGAATCGAATCGAAAAGAATCGAATTGAAAAGACTCGAATTGAAACGAATCGATTTGAAACGAAAAGAATCGAATCGAATCGAATCGAATTGAAAGAATCGAATTGAATAGAAAAAAATCGAATAGAAAAGAATCGAACCGAAAAGAAAAGAATCAAATTGAATCAGTCGATTAAATTCTAGTCGAATCGAATCAAAAAGAATGAAATCGAGTCGAATCGAATCGAAAAGAATCGAATCGAATCGAAAAGATTCGAATTGTATCTAATCAAAAAGAATCGAATCGTATCGACTCGAATCGAAAAGAATCCAATTGCATCATCGAATGGAAAGTAATCGAATTGAATAGAATAGAAAAGAATCGAATCGAATCAAATCGAAAACAATCAAATTGAATTGATCGGAAAGAATCGAATTGAATCAAATCGAATCGAAATGAAAAGAATCGAATCGATTCAAATAGAAAAGAATCGAATCGAAAAGAATCAAATCGACACGAAAAGAATCGAATCGAATCAAAAAGTATCGAATTGATTCGAAAACATTCGCATCGAAAAGAATCGAATTGAAATGAATCCGATCGAAAAGAAAAGAATCTACTCGATTCGAATCCAAAAGAATCGAATCCAAAAGAATCGAATTGAATTGAATCAAAAGAAATGAATTGAATTGAATCCAAAAGGAACTAATCGCATCAAATCGAAAAAACTCGAATAGAATCAAATCGAATCAAAAAGAATCGAATAGATTCGAATAAAAAAGAATCGAATTGAGGGATCCCTGGGTGGCGCAGCGGTTTAGCGCCTGCCTTTGGCCCAGGGCGCGATCCTGGAGACCCGGGATCGAATCCCACATCGGGCTCCTGGTGCATGGAGCCTGCTTCTCCCTCTGCCTGTGTCTCTGCCTCTCTGTCTCTCTCTGTGACTATCATAAAAAAAAGAATCGAATTGAATCGTGTTGAAAAAAATCATAAAGAATCAAATCGAAAAGAATCGAATTCCATGTAACGAAAAGATTCGAATTGAAAAGAATCGAATCGAAAGAAAAGAATCGAATCGACATGAATCAAAAAGAATCGAAACAAAATGAATCGAAAAGAAACAAATCAAGTAGAATCTAAAAGAATCGAATCGAATCAAATCGAAAAAATTCAAATAGAATTGAATCGAAAAGAATCAAAACGAATCGAACCGAAGAGAATCGATTCGAATCAAAATAAAAAGTATCGTAACAAATCGAATCGAAAAGAATCATATCAAATAGAATCGAAAGAATGGAATCAAATCTAAAACAATCGAATCGAAAAGAATCGAATTGAACGGAATGGAATCGAAAAGAATCCAATGGAATAGAATCGAAAGAAATCGAATAGAATCAAATCAAACCAAAAAGAATCGAATTGAATTGATCCTAACCAAAAGAAGCGAAATGAATCGACTCGAACCGAAAAAAACAAATCGAAAAGAATCTAATCTCAACGAAAATCATCGAAATGAATAGAATCGAAAAGAATCGAATTGAATCAAATCGAAAAGAATCGAATGGAATCCAATCGAAAAGAATCAAATTGAGTCGAATCGAAACAAATTGAATCCAATCGAAAAGAATCTAATTGAATCGAATCGAAAAGAATCGAATTCAATCAAAACGAATCGATTCGAATGGAATAGAAAAGAATAGAATAGAATCGAATCGAAAAGAATCAAATCGAATCGAAAAGAATCGAATCAAAACGAATTGAATCGAATCGAAAAGAAACGAATCGACCCGAATCAAAAAGAAAAGAATCGAATCGAATCAAATACAAAAGAATTGCTTTGAATAGCATAGAATTGAAAAGAATCGAATCAATCGAATTGAAAACAATCGAATCGAAACGAATCGAATCAAAAAAAGTCGAATCGAAACGAAAACAATCGAATCGAATCGAATCTAAAAGAATCGTATTGAATTGAATCGAGTCGAAAAGACTCGAATCAAAAAGACTCGAATCGAATTGAATCAAATCGAAAAGAATCTAATAGAAACCACTCTAACAGAATCAAATCGAAATGATTCAAAATGAATCGAATAGAATAGAATCGAAAAAAATCGAAACGAATCGAAACGAACCGAAACGAAATGAATCGAAGAGAATCGATTAGAATCGAAATGAAAAGAATCGTATTGAATCGAATCGAAAGAATCAAATCAAATTGAATCGAAAGAATTGAATCAAATCGAAAAGAATCCAATCGAATCGAAAAGAATCGAACTGAATGGAATCAAATCGAAAAGAATCGAATCGAATCGAAAAGAATCGAATCAAATTTAATGGAATCGAAAAGAATCGAATGGAATCGAAAAGAATCGAAATGAAACAAATCAGAACATATGGAAAAGCATCAAATCGAATTGAAAAGAATCGAATCGAATCGAAATGAATCGAATCAAAAAGACTCGAATCGAAAAGAATCGTATTGAAAAGAATCGAATCGAATCGAAAAGACTCGAATCGAATTAAAAATATCAAATCGAATCGAATCGGAAAGAATCGAATTGAAAAGACTCGAATTGAAACGAATCGATTTGAAACGAAAAGAATCGAATCGAATCGAATCGAATTGAAAGAATCGAATTGAATAGAAAAAAATCGAATAGAAAAGAATCGAACCGAAAAGAAAAGAATCAAATTGAATCAGTCGATTAAATTCTAGTCGAATCGAATCAAAAAGAATGAAATCGAGTCGAATCGAATCGAAAAGAATCGAATCGAATCGAAAAGATTCGAATTGTATCTAATCAAAAAGAATCGAATCGTATCGACTCGAATCGAAAAGAATCCAATTGCATCATCGAATGGAAAGTAATCGAATTGAATAGAATAGAAAAGAATCGAATCGAATCAAATCGAAAACAATCAAATTGAATTGATCGAAAAGAATCGAATTGAATCAAATCGAATCGAAATGAAAAGAATCGAATCGATTCAAATGGAAAAGAATCGAATCGAAAAGAATCAAATCGACACGAAAAGAATCGAATCGAATCAAAAAGTATCGAATTGATTCGAAAACATTCGAATCGAAAAGAATCGAATTGAAATGAATCCGATCGAAATGAAAAGAATCTACTCGATTCGAATCCAAAAGAATCGAATCCAAAAGAATCGAATCCAATCCAAAAGAATCGAATTGAATTGAATCAAAAGAAATGAATTGAATTGAATCCAAAAGGAACTAATCGAATCAAATCGAAAAAACTCGAATAGAATCAAATCGAATCAAAAAGAATCGAATAGATTCGAATAAAAAAGAATCGAATTGAGGGATCCCTGGGTGGCGCAGCGGTTTAGCGCATGCCTTTGGCCCAGGGCGCGATCCTGGAGACACGGGATCGAATCCCACATCGGGCTCCTGGTGCATGGAGCCTGCTTCTCCCTCTGCCTGTGTCTCTGCCTCTCTGTCTCTCTCTGTGACTATCATAAAAAAAAGAATCGAATTGAATCGTGTTGAAAAAAATCATAAAGAATCAAATCGAAAAGAATCGAATTCCATGTAACGAAAAGATTCGAATTGAAAAGAATCGAATCGAAACAAAAGAATCGAATCGAATCGACATGAATCAAAAAGAATCGAATCAAAACGAATCGAAAAGAAACAAATCAAGTAGAATCTAAAAGAATCGAATCGAATCCAATCGAAAAAATTCGAATAGAATTGATTCGAAAAGAATCAAAACGAATCGAACCGAAGAGAATCGATTCGAATCAAAATAAAAAGTATCGTATCAAATCGAATCGAAAAGAATCATATCAAATAGAATCGAAAGAATGGAATCAAATCTAAAACAATCGAATCGAATCGAAAAGAATCGCATTGAATGGAATAGAATCGAAAAGAATAGAATAGAATCGAAAGAAATCGAATAGAATCAAATCAAACCAAAAAGAATCGAATTGAATTGATCCTAACCAAAAGAAGCGAAATGAATCGACTCGAACCGAAAAAAACAAATCGAAAAGAATCTAATCTCAACGAAAATCATCGAAATGAATAGAATCGAAAAGAATCGAATTGAATCAAATCGAAAAGAATCGAATGGAATCCAATCGAAAAGAATCAAATTGAGTCGAATCGAAACAAATTGAATCCAATCGAAAAGAATCTAATTGAATCGAATCGAAAAGAATCGAATTCAATCAAAACGAATCGATTCGAATGGAATAGAAAAGAATAGAATAGAATCGAATCGAAAAGAATCAAATCGAATCGAAAAGAATCGAATCAAAACGAATTTAATCGAATCGAAAAGAAACGAATCGAACCGAATCAAAAAGAAAACAATCGAATCGAATCAAATACAAAAGAATCGCTTTGAATAGCATAGAATTGAAAAGAATCGAATCAATCGAATTGAAAACAATCGAATCGAAAAGAATCGAATCAAAAAAAGTCGAATCGAAACGAAAACAATCGAATCGAATCGAATCTAAAAGAATCGTATTGAATTGAATCGAGTCGAAAAGACGCGAATCAAAAAGACTCGAATCGAATTGAAACAAATCGAAAAGAATCTAATAGAAACCACTCGAACAGAATCAAATCGAAATGATTCAAATGAATCGAATAGAATAGAATCGAAAAAAATCGAATAGAATCGAAACGAACCGAAACGAAATGAATCGAAGAGAATCGATTAGAATCGAAATGAAAAGAATCGTATTGAATCGAATCGAAAAGAATCAAATCAAATCGAATCGAAAGAATTGAATCAAATCGAAAAGAATCCAATCGAATCGAAAAGAATCGAACTGAATGGAATCAAATCGAAAAGAATCAAATCGAATCGAAAAGAATCGAATCAAATTTAATGGAATCGAAAAGAATCGAATGGAATCGTAAAGAATCAAAATGAAACAAATCACATCAAATGGAAAAGCATCAAATCGAATTGAAAAGAATCGAATCGAATCGAAATGAATCGAATCAAAAAGACTCGAATCGAAAAGAATCGAATCGAATCGAAAAGACTCGAATCGAATTAAAAATATCAAATCGAATCGAATCGAAAGAATCGAATTGAAAAGACTCGAATTGAAACGAATCGATTTGAAACGAAAAGAAACGAATCTAATCGAATCGAATTGAAAGAATCGAATTGAATAGAAAATAATCGAATAGAAAAGAATCGAACCGAAAAGTAAAGAATCAAATTGAATCAGTCGATTAAATTCTAGTCGAATCGAATCAAAAAGCATGAAATCGAGTCGAATCGAATCGAAAAGAATCGAATCGAATCGAAAAGATTCGAATTGTATCTAATCAAAAAGAATCGAATCGTATCGACTCGAATCGAAAAGAATCCAATTGCATCATCGAATGGAAAGTAATCGAATTGAATAGAATAGAAAAGAATCGAATCGAATCAAATCGAAAACAATCAAATTGAATTGATCGAAAAGAATCTAATTGAATCAAATCGAATCGAAATGAAAAGAATCGAATCGATTCAAATAGAAAAGAATCGAATCGAAAAGAATCAAATCGACACGAAAAGAATCGAATCGAATCAAAAAGTATCGAATTGATTCGAAAACATTCGAATCGAAAAGAATCGAATTGAAATGAATCCGATCGAAATGAAAAGAATCTACTCGATTCGAATCCAGAAGAATCGAATCCAAAAGAATCGAATCGAATCCAAAAGAATCGAATTGATTTGAATCAAAAGAAGTGAATTGAATTGAATCCAAAAGGAACTAATCGAATCAAATCGAAAAAACTCGAATAGAATCAAATCGAATCAAAAAGAATCGAATAGATTCGAATCAAAAAGAATCGAATTGAGGGATCCCTGGGTGGCGCAGCGGTTTAGCGCCTGCCTTTGGCCCAGGGCGCGATCCTGGAGACCCGGGATCGAATCCCACATCGGGCTCCTGGTGCATGGAGCCTGCTTCTCCCTCTGCCTGTGTCTCTGCCTCTCTGTCTCTCTCTGTGACTATCATAAAAAAAAGAATCGAATTGAATCGTGTTGAAAAAAATCATAAAGAATCAAATCGAAAAGAATCGAATTCCATGTAACGAAAAGATTCGAATTGAAAAGAATCGAATCGAAACAAAAGAATCGAATCGAATCGACATGAATCAAAAAGAATCGAATCAAAACGAATCGAAAAGAAACAAATCAAGTAGAATCTAAAAGAATCGAATCGAATCCAATCGAAAAAATTCGAATAGAATTGAATCGAAAAGAATCAAAACGAATCGAACCGAAGAGAATCGATTCGAATCAAAATAAAAAGTATCGTATCAAATCGAATCGAAAAGAATCATATCAAATAGAATCGAAAGAATGGAATCAAATCTAAAACAATCGAATCGAATCGAAAAGAATCGCATTGAATGGAATAGAATCGAAAAGAATAGAATAGAATCGAAAGAAATCGAATAGAATCAAATCAAATCAAAAAGAATCGAATTGAATTGATCCTAACCAAAAGAAGCGAAATGAATCGACTCGAACCGAAAAAAACAAATCGAAAAGAATCTAATCTCAACGAAAATCATCGAAATGAATAGAATCGAAAAGAATCGAATTGAATCAAATCGAAAAGAATCGAATGGAATCCAATCGAAAAGAATCAAATTGAGTCGAATCGAAACAAATTGAATCCAATCGAAAAGAATCTAATTGAATCGAATCGAAAAGAATCGAATTCAATCAAAACGAATCGATTCGAATGGAATAGAAAAGAATAGAATAGAATCGAATCGAAAAGAATCAAATCGAATCGAAAAGAATCGAATCAAAAAGAATTGAATCGAATCGAAAAGAAACGAATCGAACCGAATCAAAAAGAAAACAATCGAATCGAATCAAATACAAAAGAATCGCTTTGAATAGCATAGAATTGAAAAGAATCGAATCAATCGAATTGAAAACAATCGAATCGAAAAGAATCGAATCAAAAAAAGTCGAATCGAAACGAAAACAATCGAATCGAATCGAATCTAAAAGAATCGTATTGAATTGAATCGAGTCGAAAAGACGCGAATCAAAAAGACTCGAATCGAATTGAAACAAATCGAAAAGAATCTAATAGAAACCACTCGAACAGAATCAAATCGAAATGATTCAAATGAATCGAATAGAATAGAATCGAAAAAAATCGAATAGAATCGAAACGAACCGAAACGAAATGAATCGAAGAGAATCGATTAGAATCGAAATGAAAAGAATCGTATTGAATCGAATCGAAAAGAATCAAATCAAATCGAATCGAAAGAATTGAATCAAATCGAAAAGAATCCAATCGAATCGAAAAGAATCGAACTGAATGGAATCAAATCGAAAAGAATCAAATCGAATCGAAAAGAATCGAATCAAATTTAATGGAATCGAAAAGAATCGAATGGAATCGTAAAGAATCAAAATGAAACAAATCACATCAAATGGAAAAGCATCAAATCGAATTGAAAAGAATCGAATCGAATCGAAATGAATCGAATCAAAAAGACTCGAATCGAAAAGAATCGAATCGAATCGAAAAGACTCGAATCGAATTAAAAATATCAAATCGAATCGAATCGAAAGAATCGAATTGAAAAGACTCGAATTGAAACGAATCGATTTGAAACGAAAAGAAACGAATCTAATCGAATCGAATTGAAAGAATCGAATTGAATAGAAAATAATCGAATAGAAAAGAATCGAACCGAAAAGTAAAGAATCAAATTGAATCAGTCGATTAAATTCTAGTCGAATCGAATCAAAAAGCATGAAATCGAGTCGAATCGAATCGAAAAGAATCGAATCGAATCGAAAAGATTCGAATTGTATCTAATCAAAAAGAATCGAATCGTATCGACTCGAATCGAAAAGAATCCAATTGCATCATCGAATGGAAAGTAATCGAATTGAATAGAATAGAAAAGAATCGAATCGAATCAAATCGAAAACAATCAAATTGAATTGATCGAAAAGAATCTAATTGAATCAAATCGAATCGAAATGAAAAGAATCGAATCGATTCAAATAGAAAAGAATCGAATCGAAAAGAATCAAATCGACACGAAAAGAATCGAATCGAATCAAAAAGTATCGAATTGATTCGAAAACATTCGAATTGAAAAGAATCGAATTGAAATGAATCCGATCGAAATGAAAAGAATCTACTCGATTCGAATCCAGAAGAATCGAATCCAAAAGAATCGAATCGAATCCAAAAGAATCGAATTGATTTGAATCAAAAGAAGTGAATTGAATTGAATCCAAAAGGAACTAATCGAATCAAATCGAAAAAACTCGAATAGAATCAAATCGAATCAAAAAGAATCGAATAGATTCGACTAAAAAAGAATCGAATTGAGGGATCCCTGTGTGGCGCAGCGGTTTAGCGCCTGCCTTTGGCCCAGGGCGCGATCCTGGAGACCCGGGATCGAATCCCACATCGGGCTCCTGGTGCATGGAGCCTGCTTCTCCCTCTGCCTGTGTCTCTGCCTCTCTGTCTCTCTCTGTGACTATCATAAAAAAAAGAATCGAATTGAATCGTGTTGAAAAAAATCATAAAGAATCAAATCGAAAAGAATCGAATTCCATGTAACGAAAAGATTCGAATTGAAAAGAATCGAATCGAAACAAAAGAATCGAATCGAATCGACATGAATCAAAAAGAATCGAATCAAAACGAATCGAAAAGAAACAAATCAAGTAGAATGTAAAAGAATCGAATCGAATCCAATCGAAAAAATTCGAATAGAATTGATTCGAAAAGAATCAAAACGAATCGAACCGAAGAGAATCGATTCGAATCAAAATAAAAAGTATCGTATCAAATCGAATCGAAAAGAATCATATCAAATAGAATCGAAAGAATGGAATCAAATCTAAAACAATCGAATCGAATCGAAAAGAATCGCATTGAATGGAATAGAATCGAAAAGAATAGAATAGAATCGAAAGAAATCGAATAGAATCAAATCAAATCAAAAAGAATCGAATTGAATTGATCCTAACCAAAAGAAGCGAAATGAATCGACTCGAACCGAAAAAAACAAATCGAAAAGAATCTAATCTCAACGAAAATCATCGAAATGAATAGAATCGAAAAGAATCGAATTGAATCAAATCGAAAAGAATCGAATGGAATCCAATCGAAAAGAATCAAATTGAGTCGAATCGAAACAAATTGAATCCAATCGAAAAGAATCTAATTGAATCGAATCGAAAAGAATCGAATTCAATCAAAACGAATCGATTCGAATGGAATAGAAAAGAATAGAATAGAATCGAATCGAAAAGAATCAAATCGAATCGAAAAGAATCGAATCAAAACGAATTGAATCGAATCGAAAAGAAACGAATCGAACCGAATCAAAAAGAAAACAATCGAATCGAATCAAATACAAAAGAATCGCTTTGAATAGCATAGAATTGAAAAGAATCGAATCAATCGAATTGAAAACAATCGAATCGAAAAGAATCGAATCAAAAAAAGTCGAATCGAAACGAAAACAATCGAATCGAATCGAATCTAAAAGAATCGTATTGAATTGAATCGAGTCGAAAAGACGCGAATCAAAAAGACTCGAATCGAATTGAAACAAATCGAAAAGAATCTAATAGAAACCACTCGAACAGAATCAAATCGAAATGATTCAAAATGAATCGAATAGAATAGAATCGAAAAAAATCGAAACGAATCGAAACGAAATGAATCGAAGAGAATCGATTAGAATCGAAATGAAAAGAATCGTATTGAATCGAATCGAAAGAATCAAATCAAATCGAATCGAAAGAATTGAATCAAGTCGAAAAGAATCCAATCGAATCGAAAAGAATCGAACTGAATGGAATCAAATCGAAAAGAATCGAATCGAATCGAAAAGAATCGAATCAAATTTAATGGAATCGAAAAGAATCGAATGGAATCGAAAAGAATCGAAATGAAACAAATCAGATCATATGGAAAAGCATCAAATCGAATTGAAAAGAATCGAATCGAATCGAAATGAATCGAATCAAAAAGACTCGAATCGAAAAGAATCGTATTGAAAAGAATCGAATCGAATCGAAAAGACTCGAATCGAATTAAAAATATCAAATCGAATCGAATCGAAAAGAATCGAATTGAAAAGACTCGAATTGAAACGAATCGATTTGAAACGAAAAGAATCGAATCGAATCGAATCGAATTGAAAGAATCGAATTGAATAGAAAAAAATCGAATAGAAAAGAATCGAACCGAAAAGAAAAGAATCAAATTGAATCAGTCGATTAAATTCTAGTCGAATCGAATCAAAAAGAATGAAATCGAGTCGAATCGAATCGAAAAGAATCGAATCGAATCGAAAAGAATCGAATTGTATCTAATCAAAAAGAATCGAATCGTATCGACTCGAATCGAAAAGAATCCAATTGCATCATCGAATGGAAACTAATCCAATTGAATACAATCGAAAAGAATCGAATCGAATCAAATCGAAATCAATCAAATTGAATTGATCGAAAAGAATCGAATTGAATCAAATCAAATCGAAATGAAAAGAATCGAATCGATTCAAATAGAAAAGAATCGAATCGAAAAGAATCAAATCGACACGAAAAGAATCGAATCGAACCAAAAAGTATCGAATTGATTCGAAAACATTCGCATCGAAAAGAATCGAATTGAAATGAATCCGATCGAAATGAAAAGAATCTACTCGATTCGAATCCAAAAGAATCGAATCCAAAAGAATCGAATTGAATTGAATCAAAAGAAATGAATTGAATTGAATCAAAAAGGAACTAATCGCATCAAATCGAAAAAACTCGAATAGAATCAAATCGAATCAAAAAGAATCGAATAGATTCGAATAAAAAAGAATCGAATTGAGGGATCCCTGGGTGGCGCAGCGGTTTAGCGCCTGCCTTTGGCCCAGGGCGCGATCCTGGAGACACGGGATCGAATCCCACATCGGGCTCCTGGTGCATGGAGCCTGCTTCTCCCTCTGCCTGTGTCTCTGCCTATCTGTCTCTCTCTGTGACTATCATAAAAAAAAGAATCGAATTGAATCGTGTTGAAAAAAATCATAAAGAATCAAATCGAAAAGAATCGAATTCCATGTAACGAAAAGATTCGAATTGAAAAGAATCGAATCGAAAGAAAAGAATCGAATCGACATGAATCAAAAAGAATCGAAACAAAATGAATCGAAAAGAAACAAATCAAGTAGAATCTAAAAGAATCGAATCGAATCAAATCGAAAAAATTCAAATAGAATTGAAT
Source organism: Canis aureus (assembly GCF_053574225.1). NCBI lineage: Eukaryota > Metazoa > Chordata > Mammalia > Carnivora > Canidae > Canis > Canis aureus. The sequence goes on from NC_135648.1 coordinate 25,348,802, forward strand.
CGAAAAGAATCAAAACGAATCGAACCGAAGAGAATCGATTCGAATCAAAATAAAAAGTATCGTAACAAATCGAATCGAAAAGAATCATATCAAATAGAATCGAAAGAATGGAATCAAATCTAAAACAATCGAATCGAAAAGAATCGAATTGAACGGAATGGAATCGAAAAGAATCCAATGGAATAGAATCGAAAGAAATCGAATAGAATCAAATCAAACCAAAAAGAATCGAATTGAATTGATCCTAACCAAAAGAAGCGAAATGAATCGACTCGAACCGAAAAAAACAAATCGAAAAGAATCTAATCTCAACGAAAATCATCGAAATGAATAGAATCGAAAAGAATCGAATTGAATCAAATCGAAAAGAATCGAATGGAATCCAATCGAAAAGAATCAAATTGAGTCGAATCGAAACAAATTGAATCCAATCGAAAAGAATCTAATTTAATCGAATCGAAAAGAATCGAATTCAATCAAAACGAATCGATTCGAATGGAATAGAAAAGAATAGAATAGAATCGAATCGAAAAGAATCAAATCGAATCGAAAAGAATCGAATCAAAACGAATTTAATCGAATCGAAAAGAAACGAATCGAACCGAATCAAAAAGAAAACAATCGAATCGAATCAAATACAAAAGAATCGCTTTGAATAGCATAGAATTGAAAAGAATCGAATCAATCGAATTGAAAACAATCGAATCGAAAAGAATCGAATCAAAAAAAGTCGAATCGAAACGAAAACAATCGAATCGAATCGAATCTAAAAGAATCGTATTGAATTGAATCGAGTTGAAAAGACGCGAATCAAAAAGACTCGAATCGAATTGAAACAAATCGAAAAGAATCTAATAGAAACCACTCGAACAGAATCAAATCGAAATGATTCAAAATGAATCGAATAGAATAGAATCGAAAAAAATCGAAACGAATCGAAACGAAATGAATCGAAGAGAATCGATTAGAATCGAAATGAAAAGAATCGTATTGAATCGAATCGAAAGAATCAAATCAAATCGAATCGAAAGAATTGAATCAAGTCGAAAAGAATCCAATCGAATCGAAAAGAATCGAACTGAATGGAATCAAATCGAAAAGAATCGAATCGAATCGAAAAGAATCGAATCAAATTTAATGGAATCGAAAAGAATCGAATGGAATCGAAAAGAATCGAAATGAAACAAATCAGATCATATGGAAAAGCATCAAATCGAATTGAAAAGAATCGAATCGAATCGAAATGAATCGAATCAAAAAGACTCGAATCGAAAAGAATCGTATTGAAAAGAATCGAATCGAATCGAAAAGACTCGAATCGAATTAAAAATATCAAATCGAATCGAATCGAAAAGAATCGAATTGAAAAGACTCGAATTGAAACGAATCGATTTGAAACGAAAAGAATCGAATCGAATCGAATCGAATTGAAAGAATCGAATTGAATAGAAAAAAATCGAATAGAAAAGAATCGAACCGAAAAGAAAAGAATCAAATTGAATCAGTCGATTAAATTCTAGTCGAATCGAATCAAAAAGAATGAAATCGAGTCGAATCGAATCGAAAAGAATCGAATCGAATCGAAAAGAATCGAATTGTATCTAATCAAAAAGAATCGAATCGTATCGACTCGAATCGAAAAGAATCCAATTGCATCATCGAATGGAAACTAATCCAATTGAATACAATCGAAAAGAATCGAATCGAATCAAATCGAAATCAATCAAATTGAATTGATCGAAAACAATCGAATTGAATCAAATCGAATCGAAATGAAAAGAATCGAATCGATTCAAATAGAAAAGAATCGAATCGAAACGAATCAAATCGACACGAAAAGAATCGAATCGAATCAAAAAGTATCGAATTGATTCGAAAACATTTGCATCGAAAAGAATCGAATTGAAATGAATCCGATCGAAATGAAAAGAATCTACTCGATTCGAATCCAAAAGAATCGAATCCAATCCAAAAGAATCGAATTGAATTGAATCAAAAGAAATGAATTGAATTGAATCCAAAAGGAAGTAATCGAATCAAATCGAAAAAACTCGAATAGAATCAAATCGAATCAAAAAGAATCGAATAGATTCGAATAAAAAAGAATCGAATTGAGGGATCCCTGGGTGGCGCAGCGGTTTAGCGCCTGCCTTTGGCCCAGGGCGCGATCCTGGAGACACGGGATCGAATCCCACATCGGGCTCCTGGTGCATGGAGCCTGCTTCTCCCTCTGCCTGTGTCTCTGCCTCTCTGTCTCTCTCTGTGACTATCATAAAAAAAAGAATCGAATTGAATCGTGTTGAAAAAAATCATAAAGAATCAAATCGAAAAGAATCGAATTCCATGTAACGAAAAGATTCGAATTGAAAAGAATCGAATCGAAACAAAAGAATCGAATCGAATCGACATGAATCAAAAAGAATCGAATCAAAACGAATCGAAAAGAAACAAATCAAGTAGAATCTAAAAGAATCGAATCGAATCCAATCGAAAAAATTCGAATAGAATTGATTCGAAAAGAATCAAAACGAATCGAACCGAAGAGAATCGATTCGAATCAAAATAAAAAGTATCGTATCAAATCGAATCGAAAAGAATCATATCAAATAGAATCGAAAGAATGGAATCAAATCTAAAACAATCGAATCGAATCGAAAAGAATCGCATTGAATGGAATAGAATCGAAAAGAATAGAATAGAATCGAAAGAAATCGAATAGAATCAAATCAAATCAAAAAGAATCGAATTGAATTGATCCTAACCAAAAGAAGCGAAATGAATCGACTCGAACCGAAAAAAACAAATCGAAAAGAATCTAATCTCAACGAAAATCATCGAAATGAATAGAATCGAAAAGAATCGAATTGAATCAAATCGAAAAGAATCGAATGGAATCCAATCGAAAAGAATCAAATTGAGTCGAATCGAAACAAATTGAATCCAATCGAAAAGAATCTAATTGAATCGAATCGAAAAGAATCGAATTCAATCAAAACGAATCGATTCGAATGGAATAGAAAAGAATAGAATAGAATCGAATCGAAAAGAATCAAATCGAATCGAAAAGAATCGAATCAAAAAGAATTGAATCGAATCGAAAAGAAACGAATCGAACCGAATCAAAAAGAAAACAATCGAATCGAAACAAATACAAAAGAATCGCTTTGAATAGCATAGAATTGAAAAGAATCGAATCAATCGAATTGAAAACAATCGAATCGAAAAGAATCGAATCAAAAAAAGTCGAATCGAAACGAAAACAATCGAATCGAATCGAATCTAAAAGAATCGTATTGAATTGAATCGAGTCGAAAAGACTCGAATCAAAAAGACTCGAATCGAATTGAATCAAATCGAAAAGAATCTAATAGAAACCACTCGAACAGAATCAAATCGAAATGATTCAAATGAATCGAATAGAATAGAATCGAAAAAAATCGAATAGAATCGAAACGAACCGAAACGAAATGAATCGAAGAGAATCGATTAGAATCGAAATGAAAAGAATCGTATTGAATCGAATCGAAAAGAATCAAATCAAATCGAATCGAAAGAATTGAATCAAATCGAAAAGAATCCAATCGAATCGAAAAGAATCGAACTGAATGGAATCAAATCGAAAAGAATCAAATCGAATCGAAAAGAATCGAATCAAATTTAATGGAATCGAAAAGAATCGAATGGAATCGTAAAGAATCAAAATGAAACAAATCACATCAAATGGAAAAGCATCAAATCGAATTGAAAAGAATCGAATCGAATCGAAATGAATCGAATCAAAAAGACTCGAATCGAAAAGAATCGAATCGAATCGAAAAGACTCGAATCGAATTAAAAATATCAAATCGAATCGAATCGAAAGAATCGAATTGAAAAGACTCGAATTGAAACGAATCGATTTGAAACGAAAAGAAACGAATCTAATCGAATCGAATTGAAAGAATCGAATTGAATAGAAAATAATCGAATAGAAAAGAATCGAACCGAAAAGTAAAGAATCAAATTGAATCAGTCGATTAAATTCTAGTCGAATCGAATCAAAAAGAATGAAATCGAGTCGAATCGAATCGAAAAGAATCGAATCGAATCGAAAAGATTCGAATTGTATCTAATCAAAAAGAATCGAATCGTATCGACTCGAATCGAAAAGAATCCAATTGCATCATCGAATGGAAAGTAATCGAATTGAATAGAATAGAAAAGAATCGAATCGAATCAAATCGAAAACAATCAAATTGAATTGATCGAAAAGAATCTAATTGAATCAAATCGAATCGAAATGAAAAGAATCGAATCGATTCAAATAGAAAAGAATCGAATCGAAAAGAATCAAATCGACACGAAAAGAATCGAATCGAATCAAAAAGTATCGAATTGATTCGAAAACATTCGAATCGAAAAGAATCGAATTGAAATGAATCCGATCGAAATGAAAAGAATCTACTCGATTCGAATCCAGAAGAATCGAATCCAAAAGAATCGAATCGAATCCAAAAGAATCGAATTGATTTGAATCAAAAGAAGTGAATTGAATTGAATCCAAAAGGAACTAATCGAATCAAATCGAAAAAACTCGAATAGAATCAAATCGAATCAAAAAGAATCGAATAGATTCGAATCAAAAAGAATCGAATTGAGGGATCCCTGGGTGGCGCAGCGGTTTAGCGCCTGCCTTTGGCCCAGGGCGCGATCCTGGAGACCCGGGATCGAATCCCACATCGGGCTCCTGGTGCATGGAGCCTGCTTCTCCCTCTGCCTGTGTCTCTGCCTCTCTGTCTCTCTCTGTGACTATCATAAAAAAAAGAATCGAATTGAATCGTGTTGAAAAAAATCATAAAGAATCAAATCGAAAAGAATCGAATTCCATGTAACGAAAAGATTCGAATTGAAAAGAATCGAATCGAAACAAAAGAATCGAATCGAATCGACATGAATCAAAAAGAATCGAATCAAAACGAATCGAAAAGAAACAAATCAAGTAGAATCTAAAAGAATCGAATCGAATCCAATCGAAAAAATTCGAATAGAATTGAATCGAAAAGAATCAAAACGAATCGAACCGAAGAGAATCGATTCGAATCAAAATAAAAAGTATCGTATCAAATCGAATCGAAAAGAATCATATCAAATAGAATCGAAAGAATGGAATCAAATCTAAAACAATCGAATCGAATCGAAAAGAATCGCATTGAATGGAATAGAATCGAAAAGAATAGAATAGAATCGAAAGAAATCGAATAGAATCAAATCAAATCAAAAAGAATCGAATTGAATTGATCCTAACCAAAAGAAGCGAAATGAATCGACTCGAACCGAAAAAAACAAATCGAAAAGAATCTAATCTCAACGAAAATCATCGAAATGAATAGAATCGAAAAGAATCGAATTGAATCAAATCGAAAAGAATCGAATGGAATCCAATCGAAAAGAATCAAATTGAGTCGAATCGAAACAAATTGAATCCAATCGAAAAGAATCGAATTGAATCGAATCGAAAAGAATCGAATTCAATCAAAACGAATCGATTCGAATGGAATAGAAAAGAATAGAATAGAATCGAATCGAAAAGAATCAAATCGAATCGAAAAGAATCGAATCAAAAAGAATTGAATCGAATCGAAAAGAAACGAATCGAACCGAATCAAAAAGAAAACAATCGAATCGAATCAAATATAAAAGAATCGCTTTGAATACCATAGAATTGAAAAGAATCGAATCAATCGAATTGAAAACAATCGAATCGAAAAGAATCGAATCAAAAAAAGTCGAATCGAAACGAAAACAATCGAATCGAATCGAATCTAAAAGAATCGTATTGAATTGAATCGAGTCGAAAAGACGCGAATCAAAAAGACTCGAATCGAATTGAAACAAATCGAAAAGAATCTAATAGAAACCACTCGAACAGAATCAAATCGAAATGATTCAAAATGAATCGAATAGAATAGAATCGAAAAAAATCGAAACGAATCGAAACGAAATGAATCGAAGAGAATCGATTAGAATCGAAATGAAAAGAATCGTATTGAATCGAATCGAAAGAATCAAATCAAATCGAATCGAAAGAATTGAATCAAGTCGAAAAGAATCCAATCGAATCGAAAAGAATCGAACTGAATGGAATCAAATCGAAAAGAATCGAATCGAATCGAAAAGAATCGAATCAAATTTAATGGAATCGAAAAGAATCGAATGGAATCGAAAAGAATCGAAATGAAACAAATCAGATCATATGGAAAAGCATCAAATCGAATTGAAAAGAATCGAATCGAATCGAAATGAATCGAATCAAAAAGACTCGAATCGAAAAGAATCGTATTGAAAAGAATCGAATCGAATCGAAAAGACTCGAATCGAATTAAAAATATCAAATCGAATCGAATCGAAAAGAATCGAATTGAAAAGACTCGAATTGAAACGAATCGATTTGAAACGAAAAGAATCGAATCGAATCGAATCGAATTGAAAGAATCGAATTGAATAGAAAAAAATCGAATAGAAAAGAATCGAACCGAAAAGAAAAGAATCAAATTGAATCAGTCGATTAAATTCTAGTCGAATCGAATCAAAAAGAATGAAATCGAGTCGAATCGAATCGAAAAGAATCGAATCGAATCGAAAAGAATCGAATTGTATCTAATCAAAAAGAATCGAATCGTATCGACTCGAATCGAAAAGAATCCAATTGCATCATCGAATGGAAACTAATCCAATTGAATACAATCGAAAAGAATCGAATCGAATCAAATCGAAATCAATCAAATTGAATTGATCGAAAAGAATCGAATTGAATCAAATCAAATCGAAATGAAAAGAATCGAATCGATTCAAATAGAAAAGAATCGAATCGAAAAGAATCAAATCGACACGAAAAGAATCGAATCGAACCAAAAAGTATCGAATTGATTCGAAAACATTCGCATCGAAAAGAATCGAATTGAAATGAATCCGATCGAAATGAAAAGAATCTACTCGATTCGAATCCAAAAGAATCGAATCCAAAAGAATCGAATTGAATTGAATCAAAAGAAATGAATTGAATTGAATCAAAAAGGAACTAATCGCATCAAATCGAAAAAACTCGAATAGAATCAAATCGAATCAAAAAGAATCGAATAGATTCGAATAAAAAAGAATCGAATTGAGGGATCCCTGGGTGGCGCAGCGGTTTAGCGCCTGCCTTTGGCCCAGGGCGCGATCCTGGAGACACGGGATCGAATCCCACATCGGGCTCCTGGTGCATGGAGCCTGCTTCTCCCTCTGCCTGTGTCTCTGCCTATCTGTCTCTCTCTGTGACTATCATAAAAAAAAGAATCGAATTGAATCGTGTTGAAAAAAATCATAAAGAATCAAATCGAAAAGAATCGAATTCCATGTAACGAAAAGATTCGAATTGAAAAGAATCGAATCGAAAGAAAAGAATCGAATCGACATGAATCAAAAAGAATCGAAACAAAATGAATCGAAAAGAAACAAATCAAGTAGAATCTAAAAGAATCGAATCGAATCAAATCGAAAAAATTCAAATAGAATTGAATCGAAAAGAATCAAAACGAATCGAACCGAAGAGAATCGATTCGAATCAAAATAAAAAGTATCGTAACAAATCGAATCGAAAAGAATCATATCAAATAGAATCGAAAGAATGGAATCAAATCTAAAACAATCGAATCGAAAAGAATCGAATTGAACGGAATGGAATCGAAAAGAATCCAATGGAATAGAATCGAAAGAAATCGAATAGAATCAAATCAAACCAAAAAGAATCGAATTGAATTGATCCTAACCAAAAGAAGCGAAATGAATCGACTCGAACCGAAAAAAACAAATCGAAAAGAATCTAATCTCAACGAAAATCATCGAAATGAATAGAATCGAAAAGAATCGAATTGAATCAAATCGAAAAGAATCGAATGGAATCCAATCGAAAAGAATCAAATTGAGTCGAATCGAAACAAATTGAATCCAATCGAAAAGAATCTAATTTAATCGAATCGAAAAGAATCGAATTCAATCAAAACGAATCGATTCGAATGGAATAGAAAAGAATAGAATAGAATCGAATCGAAAAGAATCAAATCGAATCGAAAAGAATCGAATCAAAACGAATTTAATCGAATCGAAAAGAAACGAATCGAACCGAATCAAAAAGAAAACAATCGAATCGAATCAAATACAAAAGAATCGCTTTGAATAGCATAGAATTGAAAAGAATCGAATCAATCGAATTGAAAACAATCGAATCGAAAAGAATCGAATCAAAAAAAGTCGAATCGAAACGAAAACAATCGAATCGAATCGAATCTAAAAGAATCGTATTGAATTGAATCGAGTTGAAAAGACGCGAATCAAAAAGACTCGAATCGAATTGAAACAAATCGAAAAGAATCTAATAGAAACCACTCGAACAGAATCAAATCGAAATGATTCAAAATGAATCGAATAGAATAGAATCGAAAAAAATCGAAACGAATCGAAACGAAATGAATCGAAGAGAATCGATTAGAATCGAAATGAAAAGAATCGTATTGAATCGAATCGAAAGAATCAAATCAAATCGAATCGAAAGAATTGAATCAAGTCGAAAAGAATCCAATCGAATCGAAAAGAATCGAACTGAATGGAATCAAATCGAAAAGAATCGAATCGAATCGAAAAGAATCGAATCAAATTTAATGGAATCGAAAAGAATCGAATGGAATCGAAAAGAATCGAAATGAAACAAATCAGATCATATGGAAAAGCATCAAATCGAATTGAAAAGAATCGAATCGAATCGAAATGAATCGAATCAAAAAGACTCGAATCGAAAAGAATCGTATTGAAAAGAATCGAATCGAATCGAAAAGACTCGAATCGAATTAAAAATATCAAATCGAATCGAATCGAAAAGAATCGAATTGAAAAGACTCGAATTGAAACGAATCGATTTGAAACGAAAAGAATCGAATCGAATCGAATCGAATTGAAAGAATCGAATTGAATAGAAAAAAATCGAATAGAAAAGAATCGAACCGAAAAGAAAAGAATCAAATTGAATCAGTCGATTAAATTCTAGTCGAATCGAATCAAAAAGAATGAAATCGAGTCGAATCGAATCGAAAAGAATCGAATCGAATCGAAAAGAATCGAATTGTATCTAATCAAAAAGAATCGAATCGTATCGACTCGAATCGAAAAGAATCCAATTGCATCATCGAATGGAAACTAATCCAATTGAATACAATCGAAAAGAATCGAATCGAATCAAATCGAAATCAATCAAATTGAATTGATCGAAAACAATCGAATTGAATCAAATCGAATCGAAATGAAAAGAATCGAATCGATTCAAATAGAAAAGAATCGAATCGAAACGAATCAAATCGACACGAAAAGAATCGAATCGAATCAAAAAGTATCGAATTGATTCGAAAACATTTGCATCGAAAAGAATCGAATTGAAATGAATCCGATCGAAATGAAAAGAATCTACTCGATTCGAATCCAAAAGAATCGAATCCAATCCAAAAGAATCGAATTGAATTGAATCAAAAGAAATGAATTGAATTGAATCCAAAAGGAAGTAATCGAATCAAATCGAAAAAACTCGAATAGAATCAAATCGAATCAAAAAGAATCGAATAGATTCGAATAAAAAAGAATCGAATTGAGGGATCCCTGGGTGGCGCAGCGGTTTAGCGCCTGCCTTTGGCCCAGGGCGCGATCCTGGAGACACGGGATCGAATCCCACATCGGGCTCCTGGTGCATGGAGCCTGCTTCTCCCTCTGCCTGTGTCTCTGCCTCTCTGTCTCTCTCTGTGACTATCATAAAAAAAAGAATCGAATTGAATCGTGTTGAAAAAAATCATAAAGAATCAAATCGAAAAGAATCGAATTCCATGTAACGAAAAGATTCGAATTGAAAAGAATCGAATCGAAACAAAAGAATCGAATCGAATCGACATGAATCAAAAAGAATCGAATCAAAACGAATCGAAAAGAAACAAATCAAGTAGAATCTAAAAGAATCGAATCGAATCCAATCGAAAAAATTCGAATAGAATTGATTCGAAAAGAATCAAAACGAATCGAACCGAAGAGAATCGATTCGAATCAAAATAAAAAGTATCGTATCAAATCGAATCGAAAAGAATCATATCAAATAGAATCGAAAGAATGGAATCAAATCTAAAACAATCGAATCGAATCGAAAAGAATCGCATTGAATGGAATAGAATCGAAAAGAATAGAATAGAATCGAAAGAAATCGAATAGAATCAAATCAAATCAAAAAGAATCGAATTGAATTGATCCTAACCAAAAGAAGCGAAATGAATCGACTCGAACCGAAAAAAACAAATCGAAAAGAATCTAATCTCAACGAAAATCATCGAAATGAATAGAATCGAAAAGAATCGAATTGAATCAAATCGAAAAGAATCGAATGGAATCCAATCGAAAAGAATCAAATTGAGTCGAATCGAAACAAATTGAATCCAATCGAAAAGAATCTAATTGAATCGAATCGAAAAGAATCGAATTCAATCAAAACGAATCGATTCGAATGGAATAGAAAAGAATAGAATAGAATCGAATCGAAAAGAATCAAATCGAATCGAAAAGAATCGAATCAAAAAGAATTGAATCGAATCGAAAAGAAACGAATCGAACCGAATCAAAAAGAAAACAATCGAATCGAAACAAATACAAAAGAATCGCTTTGAATAGCATAGAATTGAAAAGAATCGAATCAATCGAATTGAAAACAATCGAATCGAAAAGAATCGAATCAAAAAAAGTCGAATCGAAACGAAAACAATCGAATCGAATCGAATCTAAAAGAATCGTATTGAATTGAATCGAGTCGAAAAGACTCGAATCAAAAAGACTCGAATCGAATTGAATCAAATCGAAAAGAATCTAATAGAAACCACTCGAACAGAATCAAATCGAAATGATTCAAATGAATCGAATAGAATAGAATCGAAAAAAATCGAATAGAATCGAAACGAACCGAAACGAAATGAATCGAAGAGAATCGATTAGAATCGAAATGAAAAGAATCGTATTGAATCGAATCGAAAAGAATCAAATCAAATCGAATCGAAAGAATTGAATCAAATCGAAAAGAATCCAATCGAATCGAAAAGAATCGAACTGAATGGAATCAAATCGAAAAGAATCAAATCGAATCGAAAAGAATCGAATCAAATTTAATGGAATCGAAAAGAATCGAATGGAATCGTAAAGAATCAAAATGAAACAAATCACATCAAATGGAAAAGCATCAAATCGAATTGAAAAGAATCGAATCGAATCGAAATGAATCGAATCAAAAAGACTCGAATCGAAAAGAATCGAATCGAATCGAAAAGACTCGAATCGAATTAAAAATATCAAATCGAATCGAATCGAAAGAATCGAATTGAAAAGACTCGAATTGAAACGAATCGATTTGAAACGAAAAGAAACGAATCTAATCGAATCGAATTGAAAGAATCGAATTGAATAGAAAATAATCGAATAGAAAAGAATCGAACCGAAAAGTAAAGAATCAAATTGAATCAGTCGATTAAATTCTAGTCGAATCGAATCAAAAAGAATGAAATCGAGTCGAATCGAATCGAAAAGAATCGAATCGAATCGAAAAGATTCGAATTGTATCTAATCAAAAAGAATCGAATCGTATCGACTCGAATCGAAAAGAATCCAATTGCATCATCGAATGGAAAGTAATCGAATTGAATAGAATAGAAAAGAATCGAATCGAATCAAATCGAAAACAATCAAATTGAATTGATCGAAAAGAATCTAATTGAATCAAATCGAATCGAAATGAAAAGAATCGAATCGATTCAAATAGAAAAGAATCGAATCGAAAAGAATCAAATCGACACGAAAAGAATCGAATCGAATCAAAAAGTATCGAATTGATTCGAAAACATTCGAATCGAAAAGAATCGAATTGAAATGAATCCGATCGAAATGAAAAGAATCTACTCGATTCGAATCCAGAAGAATCGAATCCAAAAGAATCGAATCGAATCCAAAAGAATCGAATTGATTTGAATCAAAAGAAGTGAATTGAATTGAATCCAAAAGGAACTAATCGAATCAAATCGAAAAAACTCGAATAGAATCAAATCGAATCAAAAAGAATCGAATAGATTCGAATCAAAAAGAATCGAATTGAGGGATCCCTGGGTGGCGCAGCGGTTTAGCGCCTGCCTTTGGCCCAGGGCGCGATCCTGGAGACCCGGGATCGAATCCCACATCGGGCTCCTGGTGCATGGAGCCTGCTTCTCCCTCTGCCTGTGTCTCTGCCTCTCTGTCTCTCTCTGTGACTATCATAAAAAAAAGAATCGAATTGAATCGTGTTGAAAAAAATCATAAAGAATCAAATCGAAAAGAATCGAATTCCATGTAACGAAAAGATTCGAATTGAAAAGAATCGAATCGAAACAAAAGAATCGAATCGAATCGACATGAATCAAAAAGAATCGAATCAAAACGAATCGAAAAGAAACAAATCAAGTAGAATCTAAAAGAATCGAATCGAATCCAATCGAAAAAATTCGAATAGAATTGAATCGAAAAGAATCAAAACGAATCGAACCGAAGAGAATCGATTCGAATCAAAATAAAAAGTATCGTATCAAATCGAATCGAAAAGAATCATATCAAATAGAATCGAAAGAATGGAATCAAATCTAAAACAATCGAATCGAATCGAAAAGAATCGCATTGAATGGAATAGAATCGAAAAGAATAGAATAGAATCGAAAGAAATCGAATAGAATCAAATCAAATCAAAAAGAATCGAATTGAATTGATCCTAACCAAAAGAAGCGAAATGAATCGACTCGAACCGAAAAAAACAAATCGAAAAGAATCTAATCTCAACGAAAATCATCGAAATGAATAGAATCGAAAAGAATCGAATTGAATCAAATCGAAAAGAATCGAATGGAATCCAATCGAAAAGAATCAAATTGAGTCGAATCGAAACAAATTGAATCCAATCGAAAAGAATCGAATTGAATCGAATCGAAAAGAATCGAATTCAATCAAAACGAATCGATTCGAATGGAATAGAAAAGAATAGAATAGAATCGAATCGAAAAGAATCAAATCGAATCGAAAAGAATCGAATCAAAAAGAATTGAATCGAATCGAAAAGAAACGAATCGAACCGAATCAAAAAGAAAACAATCGAATCGAATCAAATATAAAAGAATCGCTTTGAATACCATAGAATTGAAAAGAATCGAATCAATCGAATTGAAAACAATCGAATCGAAAAGAATCGAATCAAAAAAAGTCGAATCGAAACGAAAACAATCGAATCGAATCGAATCTAAAAGAATCGTATTGAATTGAATCGAGTCGAAAAGACGCGAATCAAAAAGACTCGAATCGAATTGAAACAAATCGAAAAGAATCTAATAGAAACCACTCGAACAGAATCAAATCGAAATGATTCAAAATGAATCGAATAGAATAGAATCGAAAAAAATCGAAACGAATCGAAACGAAATGAATCGAAGAGAATCGATTAGAATCGAAATGAAAAGAATCGTATTGAATCGAATCGAAAGAATCAAATCAAATCGAATCGAAAGAATTGAATCAAGTCGAAAAGAATCCAATCGAATCGAAAAGAATCGAACTGAATGGAATCAAATCGAAAAGAATCGAATCGAATCGAAAAGAATCGAATCAAATTTAATGGAATCGAAAAGAATCGAATGGAATCGAAAAGAATCGAAATGAAACAAATCAGATCATATGGAAAAGCATCAAATCGAATTGAAAAGAATCGAATCGAATCGAAATGAATCGAATCAAAAAGACTCGAATCGAAAAGAATCGTATTGAAAAGAATCGAATCGAATCGAAAAGACTCGAATCGAATTAAAAATATCAAATCGAATCGAATCGAAAAGAATCGAATTGAAAAGACTCGAATTGAAACGAATCGATTTGAAACGAAAAGAATCGAATCGAATCGAATCGAATTGAAAGAATCGAATTGAATAGAAAAAAATCGAATAGAAAAGAATCGAACCGAAAAGAAAAGAATCAAATTGAATCAGTCGATTAAATTCTAGTCGAATCGAATCAAAAAGAATGAAATCGAGTCGAATCGAATCGAAAAGAATCGAATCGAATCGAAAAGAATCGAATTGTATCTAATCAAAAAGAATCGAATCGTATCGACTCGAATCGAAAAGAATCCAATTGCATCATCGAATGGAAACTAATCCAATTGAATACAATCGAAAAGAATCGAATCGAATCAAATCGAAATCAATCAAATTGAATTGATCGAAAAGAATCGAATTGAATCAAATCGAATCGAAATGAAAAGAATCGAATCGATTCAAATAGAAAAGAATCGAATCGAAAAGAATCAAATCGACACGAAAAGAATCGAATCGAATCAAAAAGTATCGAATTGATTCGAAAACATTCGCATCGAAAAGAATCGAATTGAAATGAATCCGATCGAAATGAAAAGAATCTACTCGATTCGAATCCAAAAGAATCGAATCCAAAAGAATCGAATTGAATTGAATCAAAAGAAATGAATTGAATTGAATCAAAAAGGAACTAATCGCATCAAATCGAAAAAACTCGAATAGAATCAAATCGAATCAAAAAGAATCGAATAGATTCGAATCAAAAAGAATCGAATTGAGGGATCCCTGGGTGGCGCAGCGGTTTAGCGCCTGCCTTTGGCCCAGGGCGCGATCCTGGAGACACGGGATCGAATCCCACATCGGGCTCCTGGTGCATGGAGCCTGCTTCTCCCTCTGCCTGTGTCTCTGCCTATCTGTCTCTCTCTGTGACTATCATAAAAAAAAGAATCGAATTGAATCGTGTTGAAAAAAATCATAAAGAATCAAATCGAAAAGAATCGAATTCCATGTAACGAAAAGATTCGAATTGAAAAGAATCGAATCGAAAGAAAAGAATCGAATCGACATGAATCAAAAAGAATCGAAACAAAATGAATCGAAAAGAAACAAATCAAGTAGAATCTAAAAGAATCGAATCGAATCAAATCGAAAAAATTCAAACAGAATTGAATCGAAAAGAATCAAAACGAATCGAACCGAAGAGAATCGATTCGAATCAAAATAAAAAGTATCGTAACAAATCGAATCGAAAAGAATCATATCAAATAGAATCGAAAGAATGGAATCAAATCTAAAACAATCGAATCGAAAAGAATCGAATTGAACGGAATGGAATCGAAAAGAATCCAATGGAATAGAATCGAAAGAAATCGAATAGAATCAAATCAAACCAAAAAGAATCGAATTGAATTGATCCTAACCAAAAGAAGCGAAATGAATCGACTCGAACCGAAAAAAACAAATCGAAAAGAATCTAATCTCAACGAAAATCATCGAAATGAATAGAATCGAAAAGAATCGAATTGAATCAAATCGAAAAGAATCGAATGGAATCCAATCGAAAAGAATCAAATTGAGTCGAATCGAAACAAATTGAATCCAATCGAAAAGAATCTAATTGAATCGAATCGAAAAGAATCGAATTCAATCAAAACGAATCGATTCGAATGGAATAGAAAAGAATAGAATAGAATCGAAAAGAATCAAATCGAATCGAAAAGAATCGAATCGAAAAGTATTGAATCGAATCGAAAAGAAACGAATCGACCCGAATCAAAAAGAAAACAATCGAATCGAATCAAATACAAAAGAATTGCTTTGAATAGCATAGAATTGAAAAGAATCGAATCAATCGAATTGAAAACAATCGAATCGAAACGAATCGAATCAAAAAAAGTCGAATCGAAACGAAAACAATCGAATCGAATCGAATCTAAAAGAATCGTATTGAATTGAATCGAGTCGAAAAGAGTCGAATCAAAAAGACTCGAATCGAATTGAATCAAATCGAAAAGAATCTAATAGAAACCACTCTAACAGAATCAAATCGAAATGATTCAAAATGAATCGAATAGAATAGAATCGAAAAAAATCGAAACGAATCGAAACGAACCGAAACGAAATGAATCGAAGAGAATCGATTAGAATCGAAATGAAAAGAATCGTATTGAATCGAATCGAAAGAATCAAATCAAATTGAATCGAAAGAATTGAATCAAATCGAAAAGAATCCAATCGAATCGAAAAGAATCGAACTGAATGGAATCAAATCGAAAAGAATCGAATCGAATCGAAAAGAATCGAATCAAATTTAATGGAATCGAAAAGAATCGAATGGAATCGAAAAGAATCGAAATGAAACAAATCAGAACATATGGAAAAGCATCAAATCGAATTGAAAAGAATCGAATCGAATCGAAATGAATCGAATCAAAAAGACTCGAATCGAAAAGAATCGTATTGAAAAGAATCGAATCGAATCGAAAAGACTCGAATCGAATTAAAAATATCAAATCGAATCGAATCGGAAAGAATCGAATTGAAAAGACTCGAATTGAAACGAATCGATTTGAAACGAAAAGAATCCAATCCAATCGAATCGAATTGAATAGAAAAAAATCGAATAGAAAAGAATCGAACCGAAAAGAAAAGAATCAAATTGAATCAGTCGATTAAATTCTAGTCGAATCGAATCAAAAAGAATGAAATCGAGTCGAATCGAATCGAAAAGAATCGAATCGAATCGAAAAGATTCGAATTGTATCTAATCAAAAAGAATCGAATCGTATCGACTCGAATCGAAAAGAATCCAATTGCATCATCGAATGGAAAGTAATCGAATTGAATAGAATAGAAAAGAATCGAATCGAATCAAATCGAAAACAATCAAATTGAATTGATCGAAAAGAATCTAATTGAATCAAATCGAATCGAAATGAAAAGAATCGAATCGATTCAAATAGAAAAGAATCGAATCGAAAAGAATCAAATCGACACGAAAAGAATCGAATCGAATCAAAAAGTATCGAATTGATTCGAAAACATTCGAATCGAAAAGAATCGAATTGAAATGAATCCGATCGAAATGAAAAGAATCTACTCGATTCGAATCCAGAAGAATCGAATCCAAAAGAATCGAATCGAATCCAAAAGAATCGAATTGATTTGAATCAAAAGAAGTGAATTGAATTGAATCCAAAAGGAACTAATCAAATCAAATCGAAAAAACTCGAATAGAATCAAATCGAATCAAAAAGAATCGAATAGATTCGACTAAAAAAGAATCGAATTGAGGGATCCCTGGGTGGCGCAGCGGTTTAGCGCCTGCCTTTGGCCCAGGGCGCGATCCTGGAGACCCGGGATCGAATCCCACATCGGGCTCCTGGTGCATGGAGCCTGCTTCTCCCTCTGCCTGTGTCTCTGCCTCTCTGTCTCTCTCTGTGACTATCATAAAAAAAAGAATCGAATTGAATCGTGTTGAAAAAAATCATAAAGAATCAAATCGAAAAGAATCGAATTCCATGTAACGAAAAGATTCGAATTGAAAAGAATCGAATCGAAACAAAAGAATCGAATCGAATCGACATGAATCAAAAAGAATCGAATCAAAACGAATCGAAAAGAAACAAATCAAGTAGAATGTAAAAGAATCGAATCGACTCCAATCGAAAAAATTCGAATAGAATTGAATCGAAAAGAATCAAAACGAATCGAACCGAAGAGAATCGATTCGAATCAAAATAAAAAGTATCGTATCAAATCGAATCGAAAAGAATCATATCAAATAGAATCGAAAGAATGGAATCAAATCTAAAACAATCGAATGGAATCGAAAAGAATCGCATTGAATGGAATAGAATCGAAAAGAATAGAATAGAATCGAAAGAAATCGAATAGAATCAAATCAAATCAAAAAGAATCGAATTGAATTGATCCTAACCAAAAGAAGCGAAATGAATCGACTCGAACCGAAAAAAACAAATCCAAAAGAATCTAATCTCAACGAAAATCATCGAAATGAATAGAATCGAAAAGAATCGAATTGAATCAAATCGAAAAGAATCGAATGGAATCCAATCGAAAAGAATCAAATTGAATCGAATCGAAACAAATTGAATCCAATCGAAAAGAATCTAATTGAATCGAATCGAAAAGAATCGAATTCAATCAAAACGAATCGATTCGAATGGAATAGAAAAGAATAGAATAGAATCGAATCGAAAAGAATCAAATCGAATCGAAAAGAATCGAATCAAAACGAATTGAATCGAATCGAAAAGAAACGAATCGAACCGAATCAAAAAGAAAACAATCGAATCGAATCAAATACAAAAGAATCGCTTTGAATAGCATAGAATTGAAAAGAATCGAATCAATCGAATTGAAAACAATCGAATCGAAAAGAATTGAATCAAAAAAAGTCGAATCGAAACGAAAACAATCGAATCGAATCGAATCTAAAAGAATCGTATTGAATTGAATCGAGTCGAAAAGACGCGAATCAAAAAGACTCGAATCGAATTGAAACAAATCGAAAAGAATCTAATAGAAACCACTCGAACAGAATCAAATCGAAATGATTCAAAATGAATCGAATAGAATAGAATCGAAAAAAATCGAAACGAATCGAAACGAAATGAATCGAAGAGAATCGATTAGAATCGAAATGAAAAGAATCGTATTGAATCGAATCGAAAGAATCAAATCAAATCGAATCGAAAGAATTGAATCAAGTCGAAAAGAATCCAATCGAATCGAAAAGAATCGAACTGAATGGAATCAAATCGAAAAGAATCGAATCGAATCGAAAAGAATCGAATCAAATTTAATGGAATCGAAAAGAATCGAATGGAATCGAAAAGAATCGAAATGAAACAAATCAGATCATATGGAAAAGCATCAAATCGAATTGAAAAGAATCGAATCGAATCGAAATGAATCGAATCAAAAAGACTCGAATCGAAAAGAATCGTATTGAAAAGAATCGAATCGAATCGAAAAGACTCGAATCGAATTAAAAATATCAAATCGAATCGAATCGAAAAGAATCGAATTGAAAAGACTCGAATTGAAACGAATCGATTTGAAACGAAAAGAATCGAATCGAATCGAATCGAATTGAAAGAATCGAATTGAATAGAAAAAAATCGAATAGAAAAGAATCGAACCGAAAAGAAAAGAATCAAATTGAATCAGTCGATTAAATTCTAGTCGAATCGAATCAAAAAGAATGAAATCGAGTCGAATCGAATCGAAAAGAATCGAATCGAATCGAAAAGAATCGAATTGTATCTAATCAAAAAGAATCGAATCATATCGACTCGAATCGAAAAGAATCCAATTGCATCATCGAATGGAAACTAATCCAATTGAATACATTCGAAAAGAATCGAATCGAATCAAATCGAAATCAATCAAATTGAATTGATCGAAAAGAATCGAATTGAATCAAATCGAATCGAAATGAAAAGAATCGAATCGATTCAAATAGAAAAGAATCGAATCGAAACGAATCAAATCGACACGAAAAGAATCGAATCGAATCAAAAAGTATCGAATTGATTCGAAAACATTTGCATCGAAAAGAATCGAATTGAAATGAATCCGATCGAAATGAAAAGAATCTACTCGATTCGAATCCAAAAGAATCGAATCCAAAAGAATCGAATTGAATTGAATCAAAAGAAATGAATTGAATTGAATCAAAAAGGAACTAATCGCATCAAATCGAAAAAACTCGAATAGAATCAAATCGAATCAAAAAGAATCGGATAGATTCGAATAAAAAAGAATCGAATTGAGGGATCCCTGGGTGGCGCAGCGGTTTAGCGCCTGCCTTTGGCCCAGGGCGCGATCCTGGTGACCCGGGATCGAATCCCACATCGGGCTCCTGGTGCATGAAGCCTGCTTCTCCCTCTGCCTGTGTCTCTGCCTATCTGTCTCTCTCTGTGACTATCATAAAAAAAGAATCGAATTGAATCGCGTTGAAAAAAATCATAAAGAATCAAATCGAAAAGAATCGAATTCCATGTAACGAAAAGATTCGAATTGAAAAGAATCGAATCGAAACAAAAGAATCGAATCGACATGAATCAAAAAGAATCGAAACAAAACGAATCGAAAAGAAACAAATCATGTAGAATCTAAAAGAATCGAATCGAATCAAATCGAAAAAATTCAAATAGAATTGAATCGAAAAGAATCAAAACGAATCGAACCGAAGAGAATCGATTCGAATCAAAATAAAAAGTATCGTAACAAATCGAATCGAAAAGAATCATATCAAATAGAATCGAAAGAATGGAATCAAATCTAAAACAATCGAATCGAATCGAAAAGAATCGAATTGAACGGAATGGAATCGAAAAGAATACAATGGAATAGAATCGAAAGAAATCGAATAGAATCAAATCAAACCAAAAAGAATCGAATTGAATTGATCCTAACCAAAAGAAGCGAAATGAATCGACTCGAACCGAAAAAAACAAATCGAAAAGAATCTAATCTCAACGAAAATCATCGAAATGAATAGAATCGAAAAGAATCGAATTGAATCAAATCGAAAAGAATCGAATGGAATCCAATCGAAAAGAATCAAATTGAGTCGAATCGAAACAAATTGAATCCAATCGAAAAGAATCTAATTGAATCGAATCGAAAAGAATCGAATTCAATCAAAACGAATCGATTCGAATGGAATAGAAAAGAATAGAATCGAATCGAAAAGAATCAAATCGAATCGAAAAGAATCGAATCGAAAAGTATTGAATCGAATCGAAAAGAAACGAATCGACCCGAATCAAAAAGAAAACAATCGAATCGAATCAAATACAAAAGAATCGCTTTGAATAGCATAGAATTGAAAAGAATCGAATCAATCGAATTGAAAACAATCGAATCGAAAAGAATCGAATCAAAAAAAGTCGAATCGAAACGAAAACAATCGAATCGAATCGAATCTAAAAGAATCGTATTGAATTGAATCGAGTCGAAAAGACGCGAATCAAAAAGACTCGAATCGAATTGAAACAAATCGAAAAGAATCTAATAGAAACCACTCGAACAGAATCAAATCGAAATGATTCAAAATGAATCGAATAGAATAGAATCGAAAAAAATCGAAACGAATCGAAACGAAATGAATCGAAGAGAATCGATTAGAATCGAAATGAAAAGAATCGTATTGAATCGAATCGAAAGAATCAAATCAAATCGAATCGAAAGAATTGAATCAAGTCGAAAAGAATCCAATCGAATCGAAAAGAATCGAACTGAATGGAATCAAATCGAAAAGAATCGAATCGAATCGAAAAGAATCGAATCAAATTTAATGGAATCGAAAAGAATCGAATGGAATCGAAAAGAATCGAAATGAAACAAATCAGATCATATGGAAAAGCATCAAATCGAATTGAAAAGAATCGAATCGAATCGAAATGAATCGAATCAAAAAGACTCGAATCGAAAAGAATCGTATTGAAAAGAATCGAATCGAATCGAAAAGACTCGAATCGAATTAAAAATATCAAATCGAATCGAATCGAAAAGAATCGAATTGAAAAGACTCGAATTGAAACGAATCGATTTGAAACGAAAAGAATCGAATCGAATCGAATCGAATTGAAAGAATCGAATTGAATAGAAAAAAATCGAATAGAAAAGAATCGAACCGAAAAGAAAAGAATCAAATTGAATCAGTCGATTAAATTCTAGTCGAATCGAATCAAAAAGAATGAAATCGAGTCGAATCGAATCGAAAAGAATCGAATCGAATCGAAAAGAATCGAATTGTATCTAATCAAAAAGAATCGAATCGTATCGACTCGAATCGAAAAGAATCCAATTGCATCATCGAATGGAAAGTAATCGAATTGAATACAATCGAAAAGAATCGAATCGAATCAAATCGAAATCAATCAAATTGAATTGATCGAAAAGAATCGAATTGAATCAAATCGAATCGAAATGAAAAGAATCGAATCGATTCAAATAGAAAAGAATCGAATCGAAACGAATCAAATCGACACGAAAAGAATCGAATCGAATCAAAAAGTATCGAATTGATTCGAAAACATTTGCATCGAAAAGAATCGAATTGAAATGAATCCGATCGAAATGAAAAGAATCTACTCGATTCGAATCCAAAAGAATCGAATCCAAAAGAATCGAATTGAATTGAATCAAAAGAAATGAATTGAATTGAATCAAAAAGGAACTAATCGCATCAAATCGAAAAAACTCGAATAGAATCAAATCGAATCAAAAAGAATCGGATAGATTCGAATAAAAAAGAATCGAATTGAGGGATCCCTGGGTGGCGCAGCGGTTTAGCGCCTGCCTTTGGCCCAGGGCGCGATCCTGGTGACCCGGGATCGAATCCCACATCGGGCTCCTGGTGCATGAAGCCTGCTTCTCCCTCTGCCTGTGTCTCTGCCTATCTGTCTCTCTCTGTGACTATCATAAAAAAAGAATCGAATTGAATCGCGTTGAAAAAAATCATAAAGAATCAAATCGAAAAGAATCGAATTCCATGTAACGAAAAGATTCGAATTGAAAAGAATCGAATCGAAACAAAAGAATCGAATCGACATGAATCAAAAAGAATCGAAACAAAACGAATCGAAAAGAAACAAATCATGTAGAATCTAAAAGAATCGAATCGAATCAAATCGAAAAAATTCAAATAGAATTGAATCGAAAAGAATCAAAACGAATCGAACCGAAGAGAATCGATTCGAATCAAAATAAAAAGTATCGTAACAAATCGAATCGAAAAGAATCATATCAAATAGAATCGAAAGAATGGAATCAAATCTAAAACAATCGAATCGAATCGAAAAGAATCGAATTGAACGGAATGGAATCGAAAAGAATACAATGGAATAGAATCGAAAGAAATCGAATAGAATCAAATCAAACCAAAAAGAATCGAATTGAATTGATCCTAACCAAAAGAAGCGAAATGAATCGACTCGAACCGAAAAAAACAAATCGAAAAGAATCTAATCTCAACGAAAATCATCGAAATGAATAGAATCGAAAAGAATCGAATTGAATCAAATCGAAAAGAATCGAATGGAATCCAATCGAAAAGAATCAAATTGAGTCGAATCGAAACAAATTGAATCCAATCGAAAAGAATCTAATTGAATCGAATCGAAAAGAATCGAATTCAATCAAAACGAATCGATTCGAATGGAATAGAAAAGAATAGAATAGAATCGAAAAGAATCAAATCGAATCGAAAAGAATCGAATCGAAAAGTATTGAATCGAATCGAAAAGAAACGAATCGACCCGAATCAAAAAGAAAACAATCGAATCGAATCAAATACAAAAGAATCGCTTTGAATAGCATAGAATTGAAAAGAATCGAATCAATCGAATTGAAAACAATCGAATCGAAAAGAATCGAATCAAAAAAAGTCGAATCGAAACGAAAACAATCGAATCGAATCGAATCTAAAAGAATCGTATTGAATTGAATCGAGTCGAAAAGACGCGAATCAAAAAGACTCGAATCGAATTGAAACAAATCGAAAAGAATCTAATAGAAACCACTCGAACAGAATCAAATCGAAATGATTCAAAATGAATCGAATAGAATAGAATCGAAAAAAATCGAAACGAATCGAAACGAAATGAATCGAAGAGAATCGATTAGAATCGAAATGAAAAGAATCGTATTGAATCGAATCGAAAGAATCAAATCAAATCGAATCGAAAGAATTGAATCAAGTCGAAAAGAATCCAATCGAATCGAAAAGAATCGAACTGAATGGAATCAAATCGAAAAGAATCGAATCGAATCGAAAAGAATCGAATCAAATTTAATGGAATCGAAAAGAATCGAATGGAATCGAAAAGAATCGAAATGAAACAAATCAGATCATATGGAAAAGCATCAAATCGAATTGAAAAGAATCGAATCGAATCGAAATGAATCGAATCAAAAAGACTCGAATCGAAAAGAATCGTATTGAAAAGAATCGAATCGAATCGAAAAGACTCGAATCGAATTAAAAATATCAAATCGAATCGAATCGAAAAGAATCGAATTGAAAAGACTCGAATTGAAACGAATCGATTTGAAACGAAAAGAATCGAATCGAATCGAATCGAATTGAAAGAATCGAATTGAATAGAAAAAAATCGAATAGAAAAGAATCGAACCGAAAAGAAAAGAATCAAATTGAATCAGTCGATTAAATTCTAGTCGAATCGAATCAAAAAGAATGAAATCGAGTCGAATCGAATCGAAAAGAATCGAATCGAATCGAAAAGAATCGAATTGTATCTAATCAAAAAGAATCGAATCGTATCGACTCGAATCGAAAAGAATCCAATTGCATCATCGAATGGAAACTAATCCAATTGAATACAATCGAAAAGAATCGAATCGAATCAAATCGAAATCAATCAAATTGAATTGATCGAAAAGAATCGAATTGAATCAAATCGAATCGAAATGAAAAGAATCGAATCGATTCAAATAGAAAAGAATCGAATCGAAACGAATCAAATCGACACGAAAAGAATCGAATCGAATCAAAAAGTATCGAATTGATTCGAAAACATTTGCATCGAAAAGAATCGAATTGAAATGAATCCGATCGAAATGAAAAGAATCTACTCGATTCGAATCCAAAAGAATCGAATCCAAAAGAATCGAATTGAATTGAATCAAAAGAAATGAATTGAATTGAATCAAAAAGGAACTAATCGCATCAAATCGAAAAAACTCGAATAGAATCAAATCGAATCAAAAAGAATCGGATAGATTCGAATAAAAAAAATCGAATTGAGGGATCCCTGGGTGGCGCAGCGGTTTAGCGCCTGCCTTTGGCCCAGGGCGCGATCCTGGAGACACGGGATCGAATCCCACATCGGGCTCCTGGTGCATGAAGCCTGCTTCTCCCTCTGCCTGTGTCTCTGCCTATCTGTCTCTCTCTGTGACTATCATAAAAAAAGAATCGAATTGAATCGCGTTGAAAAAAATCATAAAGAATCAAATCGAAAAGAATCGAATTCCATGTAACGAAAAGATTCGAATTGAAAAGAATCGAATCTAAACAAAAGAATCGAATCGACATGAATCAAAAAGAATCGAAACAAAACGAATCGAAAAGAAACAAATCATGTAGAATCTAAAAGAATCGAATCGAATCAAATCGAAAAAATTCAAATAGAATTGAATCGAAAAGAATCAAAACGAATCGAACCGAAGAGAATCGATTCGAATCAAAATAAAAAGTATCGTAACAAATCGAATCGAAAAGAATCATATCTAATAGAATCGAAAGAATGGAATCAAATCTAAAACAATCGAATCGAATCGAAAAGAATCGAATTGAACGGAATGGAATCGAAAAGAATACAATGGAATAGAATCGAAAGAAATCGAATAGAATCAAATCAAACCAAAAAGAATCGAATTGAATTGATCCTAACCAAAAGAAGCGAAATGAATCGACTCGAACCGAAAAAAACAAATCGAAAAGAATCTAATCTCAACGAAAATCATCGAAATGAATAGAATCGAAAAGAATCG
Source organism: Canis aureus (assembly GCF_053574225.1). Taxonomy (NCBI): domain Eukaryota; kingdom Metazoa; phylum Chordata; class Mammalia; order Carnivora; family Canidae; genus Canis; species Canis aureus. Next base: position 25,374,256 of record NC_135648.1, read on the forward strand.
AATTGAATCAAATCGAAAAGAATCGAATGGAATCCAATCGAAAAGAATCAAATTGAGTCGAATCGAAACAAATTGAATCCAATCGAAAAGAATCTAATTGAATCGAATCGAAAAGAATCGAATTCAATCAAAACGAATCGATTCGAATGGAATAGAAAAGAATAGAATAGAATCGAGAAGAATCAAATCGAATCGAAAAGAATCGAATCGAACAGTATTGAATCGAATCGAAAAGAAACGAATCGACCCGAATCAAAAAGAAAACAATCGAATCGAATCAAATACAAAAGAATTGCTTTGAATAGCATAGAATTGAAAAGAATCGAATCAATCGAATTGAAAACAATCGAATCGAAACGAATCGAATCAAAAAAAGTCGAATCGAAACGAAAACAATCGAATCGAATCGAATCTAAAAGAATCGTATTGAATTGAATCGAGTCGAAAAGACTCGAATCAAAAAGACTCGAATCGAATTGAATCAAATCGAAAAGAATCTAATAGAAACCACTCGAACAGAATCAAATCGAAATGATTCAAAATGAATCGAATAGAATAGAATCGAAAAAAATCGAAACGAATCGAAACGAACCGAAACGAAATGAATCGAAGAGAATCGATTAGAATCGAAATGAAAAGAATCGTATTGAATCGAATCGAAAGAATCAAATCAAATTGAATCGAAAGAATTGAATCAAATCGAAAAGAATCCAATCGAATCGAAAAGAATCGAACTGAATGGAATCAAATCGAAAAGAATCGAATCGAATCGAAAAGAATCGAATCAAATTTAATGGAATCGAAAAGAATCGAATGGAATCGAAAAGAATCGAAATGAAACAAATCAGAACATATGGAAAAGCATCAAATCGAATTGAAAAGAATCGAATCGAATCGAAATGAATCGAATCAAAAAGACTCGAATCGAAAAGAATCGTATTGGAAAGAATCGAATCGAATCGAAAAGACTCGAATCGAATTAAAAATATCAAATCGAATCGAATCGAAAAGAATCGAATTGAAAAGACTCGAATTGAAACGAATCGATTTGAAACGAAAAGAATCGAATCGAATCGAATCGAATTGAAAGAATCGAATTGAATAGAAAAAAATCGAATAGAAAAGAATCGAACCGAAAAGAAAAGAATCAAATTGAATCAGTCGATTAAATTCTAGTCGAATCGAATCAAAAAGAATGAAATCGAGTCGAATCGAATCGAAAAGAATCGAATCGAATCGAAAAGATTCGAATTGTATCTAATCAAAAAGAATCGAATCGTATCGACTCGAATCGAAAAGAATCCAATTGCATCATCGAATGGAAAGTAATCGAATTGAATAGAATAGAAAAGAATCGAATCGATTCAAATCGAAAACAATCAAATTGAATTGATCGAAAAGAATCGAATTGAATCAAATCGAATCGAAATGAAAAGAATCGAATCGATTCAAATGGAAAAGAATCGAATCGAAAAGAATCAAATCGACACGAAAAGAATCGAATCGAATCAAAAAGTATCGAATTGATTCGAAAACATTCGAATCGAAAAGAATCGAATTGAAATGAATCCGATCGAAATGAAAAGAATCTACTCGATTCGAATCCAAAAGAATCGAATCCAAAAGAATCGAATCCAATCCAAAAGAATCGAATTGAATTGAATCAAAAGAAGTGAATTGAATTGAATCCAAAAGGAACTAATCGAATCAAATCGAAAAAACTCGAATAGAATCAAATCGAATCAAAAAGAATCGAATAGATTCGAATCAAAAAGAATCGAATTGAGGGATCCCTGGGTGGCGCAGCGGTTTAGCGCCTGCCTTTGGCCCAGGGCGCGATCCTGGAGACACGGGATCGAATCCCACATCGGGCTCCTGGTGCATGGAGCCTGCTTCTCCCTCTGCCTGTGTCTCTGCCTCTCTGTCTCTCTCTGTGACTATCATAAAAAAAAGAATCGAATTGAATCGTGTTGAAAAAAATCATAAAGAATCAAATCGAAAAGAATCGAATTCCATGTAACGAAAAGATTCGAATTGAAAAGAATCGAATCGAAACAAAAGAATCGAATCGACATGAATCAAAAAGAATCGAATCAAAACGAATCGAAAAGAAACAAATCAAGTAGAATGTAAAAGAATCGAATCGAATCCAATCGAAAAAATTCGAATAGAATTGATTCGAAAAGAATCAAAACGAATCGAACCGAAGAGAATCGATTCGAATCAAAATAAAAAGTATCGTATCAAATCGAATCGAAAAGAATCATATCAAATAGAATCGAAAGAATGGAATCAAATCTAAAACAATCGAATCGAATCGAAAAGAATCGCATTGAATGGAATAGAATCGAAAAGAATAGAATAGAATCGAAAGAAATCGAATAGAATCAAATCAAATCAAAAAGAATCGAATTGAATTGATCCTAACCAAAAGAAGCGAAATGAATCGACTCGAACCGAAAAAAACAAATCGAAAAGAATCTAATCTCAACGAAAATCATCGAAATGAATAGAATCGAAAAGAATCGAATTGAATCAAATCGAAAAGAATCGAATGGAATCCAATCGAAAAGAATCAAATTGAGTCGAATCGAAACAAATTGAATCCAATCGAAAAGAATCTAATTGAATCGAATCGAAAAGAATCGAATTCAATCAAAACGAATCGATTCGAATGGAATAGAAAAGAATAGAATAGAATCGAATCGAAAAGAATCAAATCGAATCGAAAAGAATCGAATCAAAACGAATTTAATCGAATCGAAAAGAAACGAATCGAACCGAATCAAAAAGAAAACAATCGAATCGAATCAAATACAAAAGAATCGCTTTGAATAGCATAGAATTGAAAAGAATCGAATCAATCGAATTGAAAACAATCGAATCGAAAAGAATCGAATCAAAAAAAGTCGAATCGAAACGAAAACAATCGAATCGAATCGAATCTAAAAGAATCGTATTGAATTGAATCGAGTTGAAAAGACGCGAATCAAAAAGACTCGAATCGAATTGAAACAAATCGAAAAGAATCTAATAGAAACCACTCGAACAGAATCAAATCGAAATGATTCAAAATGAATCGAATAGAATAGAATCGAAAAAAATCGAAACGAATCGAAACGAAATGAATCGAAGAGAATCGATTAGAATCGAAATGAAAAGAATCGTATTGAATCGAATCGAAAGAATCAAATCAAATCGAATCGAAAGAATTGAATCAAGTCGAAAAGAATCCAATCGAATCGAAAAGAATCGAACTGAATGGAATCAAATCGAAAAGAATCGAATCGAATCGAAAAGAATCGAATCAAATTTAATGGAATCGAAAAGAATCGAATGGAATCGAAAAGAATCGAAATGAAACAAATCAGATCATATGGAAAAGCATCAAATCGAATTGAAAAGAATCGAATCGAATCGAAATGAATCGAATCAAAAAGACTCGAATCGAAAAGAATCGTATTGAAAAGAATCGAATCGAATCGAAAAGACTCGAATCGAATTAAAAATATCAAATCGAATCGAATCGAAAAGAATCGAATTGAAAAGACTCGAATTGAAACGAATCGATTTGAAACGAAAAGAATCGAATCGAATCGAATCGAATTGAAAGAATCGAATTGAATAGAAAAAAATCGAATAGAAAAGAATCGAACCGAAAAGAAAAGAATCAAATTGAATCAGTCGATTAAATTCTAGTCGAATCGAATCAAAAAGAATGAAATCGAGTCGAATCGAATCGAAAAGAATCGAATCGAATCGAAAAGATTCGAATTGTATCTAATCAAAAAGAATCGAATCGTATCGACTCGAATCGAAAAGAATCCAATTGCATCATCGAATGGAAACTAATCCAATTGAATACAATCGAAAAGAATCGAATCGAATCAAATCGAAATCAATCAAATTGAATTGATCGAAAAGAATCGAATTGAATCAAATCGAATCGAAATGAAAAGAATCGAATCGATTCAAATAGAAAAGAATCGAATCGAAACGAATCAAATCGACACGAAAAGAATCGAATCGAATCAAAAAGTATCGAATTGATTCGAAAACATTTGCATCGAAAAGAATCGAATTGAAATGAATCCGATCGAAATGAAAAGAATCTACTCGATTCGAATCCAAAAGAATCGAATCCAAAAGAATCGAATTGAATTGAATCAAAAGAAATGAATTGAATTGAATCAAAAAGGAACTAATCGCATCAAATCGAAAAAACTCGAATAGAATCAAATCGAATCAAAAAGAATCGGATAGATTCGAATAAAAAAAATCGAATTGAGGGATCCCTGGGTGGCGCAGCGGTTTAGCGCCTGCCTTTGGCCCAGGGCGCGATCCTGGAGACCCGGGATCGAATCCCACATCGGGCTCCTGGTGCATGAAGCCTGCTTCTCCCTCTGCCTGTGTCTCTGCCTATCTGTCTCTCTCTGTGACTATCATAAAAAAAGAATCGAATTGAATCGCGTTGAAAAAAATCATAAAGAATCAAATCGAAAAGAATCGAATTCCATGTAACGAAAAGATTCGAATTGAAAAGAATCGAATCTAAACAAAAGAATCGAATCGACATGAATCAAAAAGAATCGAAACAAAACGAATCGAAAAGAAACAAATCATGTAGAATCTAAAAGAATCGAATCGAATCAAATCGAAAAAATTCAAATAATATTGAATCGAAAAGAATCAAAACGAATCGAACCGAAGAGAATCGATTCGAATCAAAATAAAAAGTATCGTAACAAATCGAATCGAAAAGAATCATATCAAATAGAATCGAAAGAATGGAATCAAATCTAAAACAATCGAATCGAATCGAAAAGAATCGAATTGAACGGAATGGAATCGAAAAGAATCCAATGGAATAGAATCGAAAGAAATCGAATAGAATCAAATCAAACCAAAAAGAATCGAATTGAATTGATCCTAACCAAAAGAAGCGAAATGAATCGACTCGAACCGAAAAAAACAAATCGAAAAGAATCTAATCTCAACGAAAATCATCGAAATGAATAGAATCGAAAAGAATCGAATTGAATCAAATCGAAAAGAATCGAATGGAATCCAATCGAAAAGAATCAAATTGAGTCGAATCGAAACAAATTGAATCCAATCGAAAAGAATCTAATTGAATCGAATCGAAAAGAATCGAATTCAATCAAAACGAATCGATTCGAATGGAATAGAAAAGAATAGAATAGAATCGAAAAGAATCAAATCGAATCGAAAAGAATCGAATCGAAAAGTATTGAATCGAATCGAAAAGAAACGAATCGACCCGAATCAAAAAGAAAACAATCGAATCGAATCAAATACAAAAGAATTGCTTTGAATAGCATAGAATTGAAAAGAATCGAATCAATCGAATTGAAAACAATCGAATCGAAACGAATCGAATCAAAAAAAGTCGAATCGAAACGAAAACAATCGAATCGAATCGAATCTAAAAGAATCGTATTGAATTGAATCGAGTCGAAAAGACTCGAATCAAAAAGACTCGAATCGAATTGAATCAAATCGAAAAGAATCTAATAGAAACCACTCGAACAGAATCAAATCGAAATGATTCAAAATGAATCGAATAGAATAGAATCGAAAAAAATCGAAACGAATCGAAACGAACCGAAACGAAATGAATCGAAGAGAATCGATTAGAATCGAAATGAAAAGAATCGTATTGAATCGAATCGAAAGAATCAAATCAAATTGAATCGAAAGAATTGAATCAAATCGAAAAGAATCCAATCGAATCGAAAAGAATCGAACTGAATGGAATCAAATCGAAAAGAATCGAATCGAATCGAAAAGAATCGAATCAAATTTAATGGAATCGAAAAGAATCGAATGGAATCGAAAAGAATCGAAATGAAACAAATCAGAACATATGGAAAAGCATCAAATCGAATTGAAAAGAATCGAATCGAATCGAAATGAATCGAATCAAAAAGACTCGAATCGAAAAGAATCGTATTGAAAAGAATCGAATCGAATCGAAAAGACTCGAATCGAATTAAAAATATCAAATCGAATCGAATCGAAAAGAATCGAATTGAAAAGACTCGAATTGAAACGAATCGATTTGAAACGAAAAGAATCGAATCGAATCGAATCGAATTGAAAGAATCGAATTGAATAGAAAAAAATCGAATAGAAAAGAATCGAACCGAAAAGAAAAGAATCAAATTGAATCAGTCGATTAAATTCTAGTCGAATCGAATCAAAAAGAATGAAATCGAGTCGAATCGAATCGAAAAGAATCGAATCGAATCGAAAAGATTCGAATTGTATCTAATCAAAAAGAATCGAATCGTATCGACTCGAATCGAAAAGAATCCAATTGCATCATCGAATGGAAAGTAATCGAATTGAATAGAATAGAAAAGAATCGAATCGAATCAAATCGAAAACAATCAAATTGAATTGATCGAAAAGAATCGAATTGAATCAAATCGAATCGAAATGAAAAGAATCGAATCGATTCAAATGGAAAAGAATCGAATCGAAAAGAATCAAATCGACACGAAAAGAATCGAATCGAATCAAAAAGTATCGAATTGATTCGAAAACATTCGAATCGAAAAGAATCGAATTGAAATGAATCCGATCGAAATGAAAAGAATCTACTCGATTCGAATCCAAAAGAATCGAATCCAAAAGAATCGAATCCATTCCAAAAGAATCGAATTGAATTGAATCAAAAGAAATGAATTGAATTGAATCCAAAAGGAACTAATCGAATCAAATCGAAAAAACTCGAATAGAATCAAATCGAATCAAAAAGAATCGAATAGATTCGAATAAAAAAGAATCGAATTGAGGGATCCCTGGGTGGCGCAGCGGTTTAGCGCCTGCCTTTGGCCCAGGGCGCGATCCTGGAGACACGGGATCGAATCCCACATCGGGCTCCTGGTGCATGGAGCCTGCTTCTCCCTCTGCCTGTGTCTCTGCCTCTCTGTCTCTCTCTGTGACTATCATAAAAAAAAGAATCGAATTGAATCGTGTTGAAAAAAATCATAAAGAATCAAATCGAAAAGAATCGAATTCCATGTAACGAAAAGATTCGAATTGAAAAGAATCGAATCGAAACAAAAGAATCGAATCGAATCGACATGAATCAAAAAGAATCGAATCAAAACGAATCGAAAAGAAACAAATCAAGTAGAATGTAAAAGAATCGAATCGAATCCAATCGAAAAAATTCGAATAGAATTGATTCGAAAAGAATCAAAACGAATCGAACCGAAGAGAATCGATTCGAATCAAAATAAAAAGTATCGTATCAAATCGAATCGAAAAGAATCATATCAAATAGAATCGAAAGAATGGAATCAAATCTAAAACAATCGAATCGAATCGAAAAGAATCGCATTGAATGGAATAGAATCGAAAAGAATAGAATAGAATCGAAAGAAATCGAATAGAATCAAATCAAATCAAAAAGAATCGAATTGAATTGATCCTAACCAAAAGAAGCGAAATGAATCGACTCGAACCGAAAAAAACAAATCGAAAAGAATCTAATCTCAACGAAAATCATCGAAATGAATAGAATCGAAAAGAATCGAATTGAATCAAATCGAAAAGAATCGAATGGAATCCAATCGAAAAGAATCAAATTGAGTCGAATCGAAACAAATTGAATCCAATCGAAAGAATATAATTGAATCGAATCGAAAAGATTCGAATTCAATCAAAACGAATCGATTCGAATGGAATAGAAAAGAATAGAATAGAATCGAATAGAAAAGAATCAAATCGAATCGAAAAGAATCGAATCAAAAAGAATTGAATCGAATCGAAAAGAAAGGAATCGAACCGAATCAAAAAGAAAACAATCGAATCGAAACAAATACAAAAGAATCGCTTTGAATAGCATAGAATTGAAAAGAATCGAATCAATCGAATTGAAAACAATCGAATCGAAAAGAATCGAATCAAAAAAAGTCGAATCGAAACGAAAACAATCGAATCGAATCGAATCTAAAAGAATCGTATTGAATTGAATCGAGTCGAAATGACTCGAATCAAAAAGACTCGAATCGAATTGAATCAAATCGAAAAGAATCTAATAGAAACCACTCGAACAGAATCAAATCGAAATGATTCAAATGAATCGAATAGAATAGAATCGAAAAAAATCGAATAGAATCGAAACAAACCGAAACGAAATGAATCGAAGAGAATCGATTAGAATCGAAATGAAAAGAATCGTATTGAATCGAATCGAAAAGAATCAAATCAAATCGAATCGAAAGAATTGAATCAAATCGAAAAGAATCCAATCGAATCGAAAAGAATCGAACTGAATGGAATCAAATCGAAAAGAATCGAATCGAATCGAAAAGGATCGAATCAAATTTAATGGAATCGAAAAGAATCGAATGGAATCGAAAAGAATCAAAATGAAACAAATCACATCAAATGGAAAAGCATCAAATCGAATTGAAAAGAATCAAATCGAATCGAAATGAATCGAATCAAAAAGACTCGAATCGAAAAGAATCGAATCGAATCGAAAAGACTCGAATCGAATTAAAAATATCAAATCGAATCGAATCGAAAGAATCGAATTGAAAAGACTCGAATTGAAACGAATCGATTTGAAACGAAAAGAAACGAATCTAATCGAATCGAATTGAAAGAATCGAATTGAATAGAAAATAATCGAATAGAAAAGAATCGAACCGAAAAGTAAAGAATCAAATTGAATCAGTCGATTAAATTCTAGTCGAATCGAATCAAAAAGCATGAAATCGAGTCGAATCGAATCGAAAAGAATCGAATCGAATCGAAAAGATTCGAATTGTATCTAATCAAAAAGAATCGAATCGTATCGACTCGAATCGAAAAGAATCCAATTGCATCATCGAATGGAAAGTAATCGAATTGAATAGAATAGAAAAGAATCGAATCGAATCAAATCGAAAACAATCAAATTGAATTGATCGAAAAGAATCGAATTGAATCAAATCGAATCGAAATGAAAAGAATCGAATCGATTCAAATAGAAAAGAATCGAATCGAAAAGAATCAAATCGACACGAAAAGAATCGAATCGAATCAAAAAGTATCGAATTGATTCGAAAACATTCGAATCGAAAAGAATCGAATTGAAATGAATCCGATCGAAATGAAAAGAATCTACTCGATTCGAATCCAGAAGAATCGAATCCAAAAGAATCGAATCGAATCCAAAAGAATCGAATTGATTTGAATCAAAAGAAGTGAATTGAATTGAATCCAAAAGGAACTAATCAAATCAAATCGAAAAAACTCGAATAGAATCAAATCGAATCAAAAAGAATCGAATAGATTCGAATCAAAAAGAATCGAATTGAGGGATCCCTGGGTGGCGCAGCGGTTTAGCGCCTGCCTTTGGCCCAGGGCGCGATCCTGGAGACCCGGGATCGAATCCCACATCGGGCTCCTGGTGCATGGAGCCTGCTTCTCCCTCTGCCTGTGTCTCTGCCTCTCTGTCTCTCTCTGTGACTATCATAAAAAAAAGAATCGAATTGAATCGCGTTGAAAAAAATCATAAAGAATCAAATCGAAAAGAATCGAATTCCATGTAACGAAAAGATTCGAATTGAAAAGAATCGAATCGAAACAAAAGAATCGAATCGACATGAATCAAAAAGAATCGAAACAAAACGAATCGAAAAGAAACAAATCATGTAGAATCTAAAAGAATCGAATCGAATCAAATCGAAAAAATTCAAATAGAATTGAATCGAAAAGAATCAAAACGAATCGAACCGAAGAGAATCGATTCGAATCAAAATAAAAAGTATCGTAACAAATCGAATCGAAAAGAATCATATCAAATAGAATCGAAAGAATGGAATCAAATCTAAAACAATCGAATCGAATCGAAAAGAATCGAATTGAACGGAATGGAATCGAAAAGAATCCAATGGAATAGAATCGAAAGAAATCGAATAGAATCAAATCAAACCAAAAAGAATCGAATTGAATTGATCCTAACCAAAAGAAGCGAAATGAATCGACTCGAACCGAAAAAAACAAATCGAAAAGAATCTAATCTCAACGAAAATCATCGAAATGAATAGAATCGAAAAGAATCGAATTGAATCAAATCGAAAAGAATCGAATGGAATCCAATCGAAAAGAATCAAATTGAGTCGAATCGAAACAAATTGAATCCAATCGAAAAGAATCTAATTGAATCGAATCGAAAAGAATCGAATTCAATCAAAACGAATCGATTCGAATGGAATAGAAAAGAATAGAATAGAATCGAAAAGAATCAAATCGAATCGAAAAGAATCGAATCGAAAAGTATTGAATCGAATCGAAAAGAAACGAATCGACCCGAATCAAAAAGAAAACAATCGAATCGAATCAAATACAAAAGAATTGCTTTGAATAGCATAGAATTGAAAAGAATCGAATCAATCGAATTGAAAACAATCGAATCGAAACGAATCGAATCAAAAAAAGTCGAATCGAAACGAAAACAATCGAATCGAATCGAATCTAAAAGAATCGTATTGAATTGAATCGAGTCGAAAAGACTCGAATCAAAAAGACTCGAATCGAATTGAATCAAATCGAAAAGAATCTAATAGAAACCACTCTAACAGAATCAAATCGAAATGATTCAAAATGAATCGAATAGAATAGAATCGAAAAAAATCGAAACGAATCGAAACGAACCGAAACGAAATGAATCGAAGAGAATCGATTAGAATCGAAATGAAAAGAATCGTATTGAATCGAATCGAAAGAATCAAATCAAATTGAATCGAAAGAATTGAATCAAATCGAAAAGAATCCAATCGAATCGAAAAGAATCGAACTGAATGGAATCAAATCGAAAAGAATCGAATCGAATCGAAAAGAATCGAATCAAATTTAATGGAATCGAAAAGAATCGAATGGAATCGAAAAGAATCGAAATGAAACAAATCAGAACATATGGAAAAGCATCAAATCGAATTGAAAAGAATCGAATCGAATCGAAATGAATCGAATCAAAAAGACTCGAATCGAAAAGAATCGTATTGAAAAGAATCGAATCGAATCGAAAAGACTCGAATCGAATTAAAAATATCAAATCGAATCGAATCGAAAAGAATCGAATTGAAAAGACTCGAATTGAAACGAATCGATTTGAAACGAAAAGAATCGAATCGAATCGAATCGAATTGAAAGAATCGAATTGAATAGAAAAAAATCGAATAGAAAAGAATCGAACCGAAAAGAAAAGAATCAAATTGAATCAGTCGATTAAATTCTAGTCGAATCGAATCAAAAAGAATGAAATCGAGTCGAATCGAATCGAAAAGAATCGAATCGAATCGAAAAGATTCGAATTGTATCTAATCAAAAAGAATCGAATCGTATCGACTCGAATCGAAAAGAATCCAATTGCATCATCGAATGGAAAGTAATCGAATTGAATAGAATAGAAAAGAATCGAATCGAATCAAATCGAAAACAATCAAATTGAATTGATCGAAAAGAATCGAATTGAATCAAATCGAATCGAAATGAAAAGAATCGAATCGATTCAAATGGAAAAGAATCGAATCGAAAAGAATCAAATCGACACGAAAAGAATCGAATCGAATCAAAAAGTATCGAATTGATTCGAAAACATTCGAATCGAAAAGAATCGAATTGAAATGAATCCGATCGAAATGAAAAGAATCTACTCGATTCGAATCCAAAAGAATCGAATCCAAAAGAATCGAATCCAATCCAAAAGAATCGAATTGAATTGAATCAAAAGAAATGAATTGAATTGAATCCAAAAGGAACTAATCGAATCAAATCGAAAAAACTCGAATAGAATCAAATCGAATCAAAAAGAATCGAATAGATTCGAATCAAAAAGAATCGAATTGAGGGATCCCTGGGTGGCGCAGCGGTTTAGCGCCTGCCTTTGGCCCAGGGCGCGATCCTGGAGACACGGGATCGAATCCCACATCGGGCTCCTGGTGCATGGAGCCTGCTTCTCCCTCTGCCTGTGTCTCTGCCTCTCTGTCTCTCTCTGTGACTATCATAAAAAAAAGAATCGAATTGAATCGTGTTGAAAAAAATCATAAAGAATCAAATCGAAAAGAATCGAATTCCATGTAACGAAAAGATTCGAATTGAAAAGAATCGAATCGAAACAAAAGAATCGAATCGAATCGACATGAATCAAAAAGAATCGAATCAAAACGAATCGAAAAGAAACAAATCAAGTAGAATCTAAAAGAATCGAATCGAATCCAATCGAAAAAATTCGAATAGAATTGATTCGAAAAGAATCAAAACGAATCGAACCGAAGAGAATCGATTCGAATCAAAATAAAAAGTATCGTATCAAATCGAATCGAAAAGAATCATATCAAATAGAATCGAAAGAATGGAATCAAATCTAAAACAATCGAATCGAATCGAAAAGAATCGCATTGAATGGAATAGAATCGAAAAGAATAGAATAGAATCGAAAGAAATCGAATAGAATCAAATCAAATCAAAAAGAATCGAATTGAATTGATCCTAACCAAAAGAAGCGAAATGAATCGACTCGAACCGAAAAAAACAAATCGAAAAGAATCTAATCTCAACGAAAATCATCGAAATGAATAGAATCGAAAAGAATCGAATTGAATCAAATCGAAAAGAATCGAATGGAATCCAATCGAAAAGAATCAAATTGAGTCGAATCGAAACAAATTGAATCCAATCGAAAAGAATCTAATTGAATCGAATCGAAAAGATTCGAATTCAATCAAAACGAATCGATTCGAATGGAATAGAAAAGAATAGAATAGAATCGAATCGAAAAGAATCAAATCGAATCGAAAAGAATCGAATCAAAAAGAATTGAATCGAATCGAAAAGAAAGGAATCGAACCGAATCAAAAAGAAAACAATCGAATCGAAACAAATACAAAAGAATCGCTTTGAATAGCATAGAATTGAAAAGAATCGAATCAATCGAATTGAAAACAATCGAATCGAAAAGAATCGAATCAAAAAAAGTCGAATCGAAACGAAAACAATCGAATCGAATCGAATCTAAAAGAATCGTATTGAATTGAATCGAGTCGAAAAGACTCGAATCAAAAAGACTCGAATCGAATTGAATCAAATCGAAAAGAATCTAATAGAAACCACTCGAACAGAATCAAATCGAAATGATTCAAATGAATCGAATAGAATAGAATCGAAAAAAATCGAAACGAATCGAAACGAACCGAAACGAAATGAATCGAAGAGAATCGATTAGAATCGAAATGAAAAGAATCGTATTGAATCGAATCGAAAAGAATCAAATCAAATCGAATCGAAAGAATTGAATCAAATCGAAAAGAATCCAATCGAATCGAAAAGAATCGAACTGAATGGAATCAAATCGAAAAGAATCGAATCGAATCGAAAAGAATCGAATCAAATTTAATGGAATCGAAAAGAATCGAATGGAATCGTAAAGAATCAAAATGAAACAAATCACATCAAATGGAAAAGCATCAAATCGAATTGAAAAGAATCGAATCGAATCGAAATGAATCGAATCAAAAAGACTCGAATCGAAAAGAATCGAATCGAATCGAAAAGACTCGAATCGAATTAAAAATATCAAATCGAATCGAATCGAAAGAATCGAATTGAAAAGACTCGAATTGAAACGAATCGATTTGAAACGAAAAGAAACGAATCTAATCGAATCGAATTGAAAGAATCGAATTGAATAGAAAATAATCGAATAGAAAAGAATCGAACCGAAAAGTAAAGAATCAAATTGAATCAGTCGATTAAATTCTAGTCGAATCGAATCAAAAAGCATGAAATCGAGTCGAATCGAATCGAAAAGAATCGAATCGAATCGAAAAGATTCGAATTGTATCTAATCAAAAAGAATCGAATCGTATCGACTCGAATCGAAAAGAATCCAATTGCATCATCGAATGGAAAGTAATCGAATTGAATAGAATAGAAAAGAATCGAATCGAATCAAATCTAAAACAATCAAATTGAATTGATCTAAAAGAATCTAATTGAATCAAATCGAATCGAAATGAAAAGAATCGAATCGATTCAAATAGAAAAGAATCGAATCGAAAAGAATCAAATCGACACGAAAAGAATCGAATCGAATCAAAAAGTATCGAATTGATTCGAAAACATTCGAATCGAAAAGAATCGAATTGAAATGAATCCGATCGAAATGAAAAGAATCTACTCGATTCGAATCCAGAAGAATCGAATCCAAAAGAATCGAATCGAATCCAAAAGAATCGAATTGATTTGAATCAAAAGAAGTGAATTGAATTGAATCCAAAAGGAACTAATCGAATCAAATCGAAAAAACTCGAATAGAATCAAATCGAATCAAAAAGAATCGAATAGATTCGAATCAAAAAGAATCGAATTGAGGGATCCCTGGGTGGCGCAGCGGTTTAGCGCCTGCCTTTGGCCCAGGGCGCGATCCTGGAGACCCGGGATCGAATCCCACATCGGGCTCCTGGTGCATGGAGCCTGCTTCTCCCTCTGCCTGTGTCTCTGCCTCTCTGTCTCTCTCTGTGACTATCATAAAAAAAAGAATCGAATTGAATCGTGTTGAAAAAAATCATAAAGAATCAAATCGAAAAGAATCGAATTCCATGTAACGAAAAGATTCGAATTGAAAAGAATCGAATCGAAACAAAAGAATCGAATCGAATCGACATGAATCAAAAAGAATCGAATCAAAACGAATCGAAAAGAAACAAATCAAGTAGAATGTAAAACAATCGAATCGAATCCAATCGAAAAAATTCGAATAGAATTGATTCGAAAAGAATCAAAACGAATCGAACCGAAGAGAATCGATTCGAATCAAAATAAAAAGTATCGTATCAAATCGAATCGAAAAGAATCATATCAAATAGAATCGAAAGAATGGAATCAAATCTAAAACAATCGAATCGAATCGAAAAGAATCGCATTGAATGGAATAGAATCGAAAAGAATAGAATAGAATCGAAAGAAATCGAATAGAATCAAATCAAATCAAAAAGAATCGAATTGAATTGATCCTAACCAAAAGAAGCGAAATGAATCGACTCGAACCGAAAAAAACAAATCGAAAAGAATCTAATCTCAACGAAAATCATCGAAATGAATAGAATCGAAAAGAATCGAATTGAATCAAATCGAAAAGAATCGAATGGAATCCAATCGAAAAGAATCAAATTGAGTCGAATCGAAACAAATTGAATCCAATCGAAAAGAATCTAATTGAATCGAATCGAAAAGAATCGAATTCAATCAAAACGAATCGATTCGAATGGAATAGAAAAGAATAGAATAGAATCGAATCGAAAAGAATCAAATCGAATCGAAAAGAATCGAATCAAAACGAATTGAATCGAATCGAAAAGAAAGGAATCGAACCGAATCAAAAAGAAAACAATCGAATCGAATCAAATACAAAAGAATCGCTTTGAATAGCATAGAATTGAAAAGAATCGAATCAATCGAATTGAAAACAATCGAATCGAAAAGAATCGAATCAAAAAAAGTCGAATCGAAACGAAAACAATCGAATCGAATCGAATCTAAAAGAATCGTATTGAATTGCATCGAGTCGAAAAGGCTCGAATCAAAAAGACTCGAATCGAATTGAAACAAATCGAAAAGAATCTAATAGAAACCACTCGAACAGAATCAAATCGAAATGATTCAAAATGAATCGAATAGAATAGAATCGAAAAAAATCGAAACGAATCGAAACGAAATGAATCGAAGAGAATCGATTAGAATCGAAATGAAAAGAATCGTATTGAATCGAATCGAAAGAATCAAATCAAATCGAATCGAAAGAATTGAATCAAGTCGAAAAGAATCCAATCGAATCGAAAAGAATCGAACTGAATGGAATCAAATCGAAAAGAATCGAATCGAATCGAAAAGAATCGAATCAAATTTAATGGAATCGAAAAGAATCGAATGGAATCGAAAAGAATCGAAATGAAACAAATCAGATCATATGGAAAAGCATCAAATCGAATTGAAAAGAATCGAATCGAATCGAAATGAATCGAATCAAAAAGACTCGAATCGAAAAGAATCGTATTGAAAAGAATCGAATCGAATCGAAAAGACTCGAATCGAATTAAAAATATCAAATCGAATCGAATCGAAAAGAATCGAATTGAAAAGACTCGAATTGAAACGAATCGATTTGAAACGAAAAGAATCGAATCGAATCGAATCGAATTGAAAGAATCGAATTGAATAGAAAAAAATCGAATAGAAAAGAATCGAACCGAAAAGAAAAGAATCAAATTGAATCAGTCGATTAAATTCTAGTCGAATCGAATCAAAAAGAATGAAATCGAGTCGAATCGAATCGAAAAGAATCGAATCGAATCGAAAAGAATCGAATTGTATCTAATCAAAAAGAATCGAATCGTATCGACTCGAATCGAAAAGAATCCAATTGCATCATCGAATGGAAACTAATCCAATTGAATACAATCGAAAAGAATCGAATCGAATCAAATCGAAATCAATCAAATTGAATTGATCGAAAAGAATCGAATTGAATCAAATCGAATCGAAATGAAAAGAATCGAATCGATTCAAATAGAAAAGAATCGAATCGAAAAGAATCAAATCGACACGAAAAGAATCGAATCGAATCAAAAAGTATCGAATTGATTCGAAAACATTCGCATCGAAAAGAATCGAATTGAAATGAATCCGATCGAAATGAAAAGAATCTACTCGATTCGAATCCAAAAGAATCGAATCCAAAAGAATCGAATTGAATTGAATCAAAAGAAATGAATTGAATTGAATCAAAAAGGAACTAATCGCATCAAATCGAAAAAACTCGAATAGAATCAAATCGAATCAAAAAGAATCGAATAGATTCGAATCAAAAAGAATCGAATTGAGGGATCCCTGGGTGGCGCAGCGGTTTAGCGCCTGCCTTTGGCCCAGGGCGCGATCCTGGAGACACGGGATCGAATCCCACATCGGGCTCCTGGTGCATGGAGCCTGCTTCTCCCTCTGCCTGTGTCTCTGCCTATCTGTCTCTCTCTGTGACTATCATAAAAAAAAGAATCGAATTGAATCGTGTTGAAAAAAATCATAAAGAATCAAATCGAAAAGAATCGAATTCCATGTAACGAAAAGATTCGAATTGAAAAGAATCGAATCGAAAGAAAAGAATCGAATCGACATGAATCAAAAAGAATCGAAACAAAATGAATCGAAAAGAAACAAATCAAGTAGAATCTAAAAGAATCGAATCGAATCAAATCGAAAAAATTCAAATAGAATTGAATCGAAAAGAATCAAAACGAATCGAACCGAAGAGAATCGATTCGAATCAAAATAAAAAGTATCGTAACAAATCGAATCGAAAAGAATCATATCAAATAGAATCGAAAGAATGGAATCAAATCTAAAACAATCGAATCGAAAAGAATCGAATTGAACGGAATGGAATCGAAAAGAATCCAATGGAATAGAATCGAAAGAAATCGAATAGAATCAAATCAAACCAAAAAGAATCGAATTGAATTGATCCTAACCAAAAGAAGCGAAATGAATCGACTCGAACCGAAAAAAACAAATCGAAAAGAATCTAATCTCAACGAAAATCATCGAAATGAATAGAATCGAAAAGAATCGAATTGAATCAAATCGAAAAGAATCGAATGGAATCCAATCGAAAAGAATCAAATTGAGTCGAATCGAAACAAATTGAATCCAATCGAAAAGAATCTAATTGAATCGAATCGAAAAGAATCGAATTCAATCAAAACGAATCGATTCGAATGGAATAGAAAAGAATAGAATAGAATCGAAAAGAATCAAATCGAATCGAAAAGAATCGAATCGAAAAGTATTGAATCGAATCGAAAAGAAACGAATCGACCCGAATCAAAAAGAAAACAATCGAATCGAATCAAATACAAAAGAATTGCTTTGAATAGCATAGAATTGAAAAGAATCGAATCAATCGAATTGAAAACAATCGAATCGAAACGAATCGAATCAAAAAAAGTCGAATCGAAACGAAAACAATCGAATCGAATCGAATCTAAAAGAATCGTATTGAATTGAATCGAGTCGAAAAGACTCGAATCAAAAAGACTCGAATCGAATTGAATCAAATCGAAAAGAATCTAATAGAAACCACTCTAACAGAATCAAATCGAAATGATTCAAAATGAATCGAATAGAATAGAATCGAAAAAAATCGAAACGAATCGAAACGAACCGAAACGAAATGAATCGAAGAGAATCGATTAGAATCGAAATGAAAAGAATCGTATTGAATCGAATCGAAAGAATCAAATCAAATTGAATCGAAAGAATTGAATCAAATCGAAAAGAATCCAATCGAATCGAAAAGAATCGAACTGAATGGAATCAAATCGAAAAGAATCGAATCGAATCGAAAAGAATCGAATCAAATTTAATGGAATCGAAAAGAATCGAATGGAATCGAAAAGAATCGAAATGAAACAAATCAGAACATATGGAAAAGCATCAAATCGAATTGAAAAGAATCGAATCGAATCGAAATGAATCGAATCAAAAAGACTCGAATCGAAAAGAATCGTATTGAAAAGAATCGAATCGAATCGAAAAGACTCGAATCGAATTAAAAATATCAAATCGAATCGAATCGGAAAGAATCGAATTGAAAAGACTCGAATTGAAACGAATCGATTTGAAACGAAAAGAATCCAATCCAATCGAATCGAATTGAAAGAATCGAATTGAATAGAAAAAAATCGAATAGAAAAGAATCGAACCGAAAAGAAAAGAATCAAATTGAATCAGTCGATTAAATTCTAGTCGAATCGAATCAAAAAGAATGAAATCGAGTCGAATCGAATCGAAAAGAATCGAATCGAATCGAAAAGATTCGAATTGTATCTAATCAAAAAGAATCGAATCGTATCGACTCGAATCGAAAAGAATCCAATTGCATCATCGAATGGAAAGTAATCGAATTGAATAGAATAGAAAAGAATCGAATCGAATCAAATCGAAAACAATCAAATTGAATTGATCGGAAAGAATCGAATTGAATCAAATCGAATCGAAATGAAAAGAATCGAATCGATTCAAATAGAAAAGAATCGAATCGAAAAGAATCAAATCGACACGAAAAGAATCGAATCGAATCAAAAAGTATCGAATTGATTCGAAAACATTCGCATCGAAAAGA
Source organism: Canis aureus (assembly GCF_053574225.1). Classification (NCBI taxonomy): domain Eukaryota; kingdom Metazoa; phylum Chordata; class Mammalia; order Carnivora; family Canidae; genus Canis; species Canis aureus. The sequence continues at coordinate 25,393,454 of NC_135648.1, forward strand.
ATCGAATTGAAATGAATCCGATCGAAATGAAAAGAATCTACTCGATTCGAATCCAAAAGAATCGAATCCAAAAGAATCGAATCCAATTCAAAAGAATCGAATTGAATTGAATCAAAAGAAATGAATTGAATTGAATCCAAAAGGAACTAATCGAATCAAATCGAAAAAACTCGAATAGAATCAAATCGAATCAAAAAGAATCGAATAGATTCGAATCAAAAAGAATCGAATTGAGGGATCCCTGGGTGGCGCAGCGGTTTAGCGCCTGCCTTTGGCCCAGGGCGCGATCCTGGAGACCCGGGATCGAATCCCACATCGGGCTCCTGGTGCATGGAGCCTGCTTCTCCCTCTGCCTGTGTCTCTGCCTCTCTGTCTCTCTCTGTGACTATCATAAAAAAAAGAATCGAATTGAATCGTGTTGGAAAAAATCATAAAGAATCAAATCGAAAAGAATCGAATTCCATGTAACGAAAAGATTCGAATTGAAAAGAATCGAATCGAAACAAAAGAATCGAATCGAATCGACATGAATCAAAAAGAATCGAATCAAAACGAATCGAAAAGAAACAAATCAAGTAGAATGTAAAAGAATCGAATCGAATCCAATCGAAAAAATTCGAATAGAATTGATTCGAAAAGAATCAAAACGAATCGAACCGAAGAGAATCGATTCGAATCAAAATAAAAAGTATCGTATCAAATCGAATCGAAAAGAATCATATCAAATAGAATCGAAAGAATGGAATCAAATCTAAAACAATCGAATCGAATCGAAAAGAATCGCATTGAATGGAATAGAATCGAAAAGAATAGAATAGAATCGAAAGAAATCGAATAGAATCAAATCAAATCAAAAAGAATCGAATTGAATTGATCCTAACCAAAAGAAGCGAAATGAATCGACTCGAACCGAAAAAAACAAATCGAAAAGAATCTAATCTCAACGAAAATCATCGAAATGAATAGAATCGAAAAGAATCGAATTGAATCAAATCGAAAAGAATCGAATGGAATCCAATCGAAAAGAATCAAATTGAGTCGAATCGAAACAAATTGAATCCAATCGAAAAGAATCTAATTGAATCGAATCGAAAAGAATCGAATTCAATCAAAACGAATCGATTCGAATGGAATAGAAAAGAATAGAATAGAATCGAATCGAAAAGAATCAAATCGAATCGAAAAGAATCGAATCAAAAAGAATTGAATCGAATCGAAAAGAAAGGAATCGAACCGAATCAAAAAGAAAACAATCGAATCGAAACAAATACAAAAGAATCGCTTTGAATAGCATAGAATTGAAAAGAATCGAATCAATCGAATTGAAAACAATCGAATCGAAAAGAATCGAATCAAAAAAAGTCGAATCGAAACGAAAACAATCGAATCGAATCGAATCTAAAAGAATCGTATTGAATTGAATCGAGTCGAAAAGACTCGAATCAAAAAGACTCGAATCGAATTGAATCAAATCGAAAAGAATCTAATAGAAACCACTCGAACAGAATCAAATCGAAATGATTCAAATGAATCGAATAGAATAGAATCGAAAAAAATCGAATAGAATCGAAACGAACCGAAACGAAATGAATCGAAGAGAATCGATTAGAATCGAAATGAAAAGAATCGTATTGAATCGAATCGAAAAGAATCAAATCAAATCGAATCGAAAGAATTGAATCAAATCGAAAAGAATCCAATCGAATCGAAAAGAATCGAACTGAATGGAATCAAATCGAAAAGAATCGAATCGAATCGAAAAGAATCGAATCAAATTTAATGGAATCGAAAAGAATCGAATGGAATCGAAAAGAATCAAAATGAAACAAATCACATCAAATGGAAAAGCATCAAATCGAATTGAAAAGAATCGAATCGAATCGAAATGAATCGAATCAAAAAGACTCGAATCGAAAAGAATCGAATCGAATCGAAAAGACTCGAATCGAATTAAAAATATCAAATCGAATCGAATCGAAAGAATCGAATTGAAAAGACTCGAATTGAAACGAATCGATTTGAAACGAAAAGAAACGAATCTAATCGAATCGAATTGAAAGAATCGAATTGAATAGAAAATAATCGAATAGAAAAGAATCGAACCGAAAAGTAAAGAATCAAATTGAATCAGTCGATTAAATTCTAGTCGAATCGAATCAAAAAGCATGAAATCGAGTCGAATCGAATCGAAAAGAATCGAATCGAATCGAAAAGATTCGAATTGTATCTAATCAAAAAGAATCGAATCGTATCGACTCGAATCGAAAAGAATCCAATTGCATCATCGAATGGAAAGTAATCGAATTGAATAGAATAGAAAAGAATCGAATCGAATCAAATCGAAAACAATCAAATTGAATTGATCGAAAAGAATCGAATTGAATCAAATCGAATCGAAATGAAAAGAATCGAATCGATTCAAATAGAAAAGAATCGAATCGAAAAGAATCAAATCGACACGAAAAGAATCGAATCGAATCAAAAAGTATCGAATTGATTCGAAAACATTCGAATCGAAAAGAATCGAATTGAAATGAATCCGATCGAAATGAAAAGAATCTACTCGATTCGAATCCAGAAGAATCGAATCCAAAAGAATCGAATCGAATCCAAAAGAATCGAATTGATTTGAATCAAAAGAAGTGAATTGAATTGAATCCAAAAGGAACTAATCGAATCAAATCGAAAAAACTCGAATAGAATCAAATCGAATCAAAAAGAATCGAATAGATTCGAATCAAAAAGAATCGAATTGAGGGATCCCTGGGTGGCGCAGCGGTTTAGCGCCTGCCTTTGGCCCAGGGCGCGATCCTGGAGACCCGGGATCGAATCCCACATCGGGCTCCTGGTGCATGGAGCCTGCTTCTCCCTCTGCCTGTGTCTCTGCCTCTCTGTCTCTCTCTGTGACTATCATAAAAAAAAGAATCGAATTGAATCGTGTTGGAAAAAATCATAAAGAATCAAATCGAAAAGAATCGAATTCCATGTAACGAAAAGATTCGAATTGAAAAGAATCGAATCGAAACAAAAGAATCGAATCGAATCGACATGAATCAAAAAGAATCGAATCAAAACGAATCGAAAAGAAACAAATCAAGTAGAATGTAAAAGAATCGAATCGAATCCAATCGAAAAAATTCGAATAGAATTGAATCGAAAAGAATCAAAACGAATCGAACCGAAGAGAATCGATTCGAATCAAAATAAAAAGTATCGTATCAAATCGAATCGAAAAGAATCATATCAAATAGAATCGAAAGAATGGAATCAAATCTAAAACAATCGAATCGAATCGAAAAGAATCGCATTGAATGGAATAGAATCGAAAAGAATAGAATAGAATCGAAAGAAATCGAATAGAATCAAATCAAATCAAAAAGAATCGAATTGAATTGATCCTAACCAAAATAAGCGAAATGAATCGACTCGAACCGAAAAAAACAAATCGAAAAGAATCTAATCTCAACGAAAATCATCGAAATGAATAGAATCGAAAAGAATCGAATTGAATCAAATCGAAAAGAATCGAATGGAATCCAATCGAAAAGAATCAAATTGAATCGAATCGAAACAAATTGAATCCAATCGAAAAGAATCTAATTGAATCGAATCGAAAAGAATCGAATTCAATCAAAACGAATCGATTCGAATGGAATAGAAAAGAATAGAATAGAATCGAATCGAAAAGAATCAAATCGAATCGAAAAGAATCGAATCAAAACGAATTGAATCGAATCGAAAAGAAACGAATCGAACCGAATCAAAAAGAAAACAATCGAATCGAATCAAATACAAAAGAATCGCTTTGAATAGCATAGAATTGAAAAGAATCGAATCAATCGAATTGAAAACAATCGAATCGAAAAGAATCGAATCAAAAAAAGTCGAATCGAAACGAAAACAATCGAATCGAATCGAATCTAAAAGAATCGTATTGAATTGAATCGAGTTGAAAAGACTCGAATCAAAAAGACTCGAATCGAATTGAAACAAAACGAAAAGAATCTAATAGAAACCACTCGAACAGAATCAAATCGAAATGATTCAAAATGAATCGAATAGAATAGAATCGAAAAAAATCGAAACGAACCGAAACGAAATGAATCGAAGAGAATCGATTAGAATCGAAATGAAAAGAATCGTATTGAATCGAATCGAAAGAATCAAATCAAATTGAATCGAAAGAATTGAATCAAATCGAAAAGAATCCAATCGAATCGAAAAGAATCGAACTGAATGGAATCAAATCGAAAAGAATCGAATCGAATCGAAAAGAATCGAATCAAATTTAATGGAATCGAAAAGAATCGAATGGAATCGAAAAGAATCGAAATGAAACAAATCAGATCATATGGAAAAGCATCAAATCGAATTGAAAAGAATCGAATCGAATCGAAATGAATCGAATCAAAAAGACTCGAATCGAAAAGAATCGTATTGAAAAGAATCGAATCGAATCGAAAAGACTCGAATCGAATTAAAAATATCAAATCGAATCGAATCGAAAAGAATCGAATTGAAAAGACTCGAATTGAAACGAATCGATTTGAAACGAAAAGAATCGAATCGAATCGAATCGAATTGAAAGAATCGAATTGAATAGAAAAAAATCGAATAGAAAAGAATCGAACCGAAAAGAAAAGAATCAAATTGAATCAGTCGATTAAATTCTAGTCGAATCGAATCAAAAAGAATGAAATCGAGTCGAATCGAATCGAAAAGAATCGAATCGAATCGAAAAGAATCGAATTGTATCTAATCAAAAAGAATCGAATCGTATCGACTCGAATCGAAAAGAATCCAATTGCATCATCGAATGGAAACTAATCCAATTGAATACAATCGAAAAGAATCGAATCGAATCAAATCGAAATCAATCAAATTGAATTGATCGAAAAGAATCGAATTGAATCAAATCGAATCGAAATGAAAAGAATCGAATCGATTCAAATAGAAAAGAATCGAATCGAAAAGAATCAAATCGACACGAAAAGAATCGAATCGAATCAAAAAGTATCGAATTGATTCGAAAACATTCGCATCGAAAAGAATCGAATTGAAATGAATCCGATCGAAATGAAAAGAATCTACTCGATTCGAATCCAAAAGAATCGAATCCAAAAGAATCGAATTGAATTGAATCAAAAGAAATGAATTGAATTGAATCAAAAAGGAACTAATCGCATCAAATCGAAAAAACTCGAATAGAATCAAATCGAATCAAAAAGAATCGAATAGATTCGAATCAAAAAGAATCGAATTGAGGGATCCCTGGGTGGCGCAGCGGTTTAGCGCCTGCCTTTGGCCCAGGGCGCGATCCTGGAGACCCGGGATCGAATCCCACATCGGGCTCCTGGTGCATGGAGCCTGCTTCTCCCTCTGCCTGTGTCTCTGCCTATCTGTCTCTCTCTGTGACTATCATAAAAAAAAGAATCGAATTGAATCGTGTTGAAAAAAATCATAAAGAATCAAATCGAAAAGAATCGAATTCCATGTAACGAAAAGATTCGAATTGAAAAGAATCGAATCGAAAGAAAAGAATCGAATCGACATGAATCAAAAAGAATCGAAACAAAATGAATCGAAAAGAAACAAATCAAGTAGAATCTAAAAGAATCGAATCGAATCAAATCGAAAAAATTCAAATAGAATTGAATCGAAAAGAATCAAAACGAATCGAACCGAAGAGAATCGATTCGAATCAAAATAAAAAGTATCGTAACAAATCGAATCGAAAAGAATCATATCAAATAGAATCGAAAGAATGGAATCAAATCTAAAACAATCGAATCGAATCGAAAAGAATCGAATTGAACGGAATGGAATCGAAAAGAATCCAATGGAATAGAATCGAAAGAAATCGAATAGAATCAAATCAAACCAAAAAGAATCGAATTGAATTGATCCTAACCAAAAGAAGCGAAATGAATCGACTCGAACCGAAAAAAACAAATCGAAAAGAATCTAATCTCAACGAAAATCATCGAAATGAATAGAATCGAAAAGAATCGAATTGAATCAAATCGAAAAGAATCGAATGGAATCCAATCGAAAAGAATCAAATTGAGTCGAATCGAAACAAATTGAATCCAATCGAAAAGAATCTAATTGAATCGAATCGAAAAGAATCGAATTCAATCAAAACGAATCGATTCGAATGGAATAGAAAAGAATAGAATAGAATCGAAAAGAATCAAATCGAATCGAAAAGAATCGAATCGAAAAGTATTGAATCGAATCGAAAAGAAACGAATCGACCCGAATCAAAAAGAAAACAATCGAATCGAATCAAATACAAAAGAATTGCTTTGAATAGCATAGAATTGAAAAGAATCGAATCAATCGAATTGAAAACAATCGAATCGAAACGAATCGAATCAAAAAAAGTCGAATCGAAACGAAAACAATCGAATCGAATCGAATCTAAAAGAATCGTATTGAATTGAATCGAGTCGAAAAGACTCGAATCAAAAAGACTCGAATCGAATTGAATCAAATCGAAAAGAATCTAATAGAAACCACTCTAACAGAATCAAATCGAAATGATTCAAAATGAATCGAATAGAATAGAATCGAAAAAAATCGAAACGAATCGAAACGAACCGAAACGAAATGAATCGAAGAGAATCGATTAGAATCGAAATGAAAAGAATCGTATTGAATCGAATCGAAAGAATCAAATCAAATTGAATCGAAAGAATTGAATCAAATCGAAAAGAATCCAATCGAATCGAAAAGAATTGAACTGAATGGAATCAAATCGAAAAGAATCGAATCGAATCGAAAAGAATCGAATCAAATTTAATGGAATCGAAAAGAATCGAATGGAATCGAAAAGAATCGAAATGAAACAAATCAGATCAAATGGAAAAGCATCAAATCGAATTGAAAAGAATCGAATCGAATCGAAATGAATCGAATCAAAAAGACTCGAATCGAAAAGAATCGAATCGAATCGAAAAGACTCGAATCGAATTAAAAATATCAAATCGAATCGAATCGAAAAGAATCGAATTGAAAAGACTCGAATTGAAACGAATCGATTTGAAACGAAAAGAATCGAATCGAATCGAATCGAATTGAAAGAATCGAATTGAATAGAAAAAAATCGAATAGAAAAGAATCGAACCGAAAAGAAAAGAATCAAATTGAATCAGTCGATTAAATTCTAGTCGAATCGAATCAAAAAGAATGAAATCGAGTCGAATCGAATCGAAAAGAATCGAATCGAATCGAAAAGAATCGAATTGTATCTAATCAAAAAGAATCGAATCGTATCGACTCGAATCGAAAAGAATCCAATTGCATCATCGAATGGAAACTAATCCAATTGAATACAATCGAAAAGAATCGAATCGAATCAAATCGAAATCAATCAAATTGAATTGATCGAAAAGAATCGAATTGAATCAAATCGAATCGAAATGAAAAGAATCGAATCGATTCAAATAGAAAAGAATCGAATCGAAAAGAATCAAATCGACACGAAAAGAATCGAATCGAATCAAAAAGTATCGAATTGATTCGAAAACATTCGCATCGAAAAGAATCGAATTGAAATGAATCCGATCGAAATGAAAAGAATCTACTCGATTCGAATCCAAAAGAATCGAATCCAAAAGAATCGAATTGAATTGAATCAAAAGAAATGAATTGAATTGAATCAAAAAGGAACTAATCGCATCAAATCGAAAAAACTCGAATAGAATCAAATCGAATCAAAAAGAATCGAATAGATTCGAATCAAAAAGAATCGAATTGAGGGATCCCTGGGTGGCGCAGCGGTTTAGCGCCTGCCTTTGGCCCAGGGCGCGATCCTGGAGACCCGGGATCGAATCCCACATCGGGCTCCTGGTGCATGGAGCCTGCTTCTCCCTCTGCCTGTGTCTCTGCCTATCTGTCTCTCTCTGTGACTATCATAAAAAAAAGAATCGAATTGAATCGTGTTGAAAAAAATCATAAAGAATCAAATCGAAAAGAATCGAATTCCATGTAACGAAAAGATTCGAATTGAAAAGAATCGAATCGAAAGAAAAGAATCGAATCGACATGAATCAAAAAGAATCGAAACAAAATGAATCGAAAAGAAACAAATCAAGTAGAATCTAAAAGAATCGAATCGAATCAAATCGAAAAAATTCAAATAGAATTGAATCGAAAAGAATCAAAACGAATCGAACCGAAGAGAATCGATTCGAATCAAAATAAAAAGTATCGTAACAAATCGAATCGAAAAGAATCATATCAAATAGAATCGAAAGAATGGAATCAAATCTAAAACAATCGAATCGAATCGAAAAGAATCGAATTGAACGGAATGGAATCGAAAAGAATCCAATGGAATAGAATCGAAAGAAATCGAATAGAATCAAATCAAACCAAAAAGAATCGAATTGAATTGATCCTAACCAAAAGAAGCGAAATGAATCGACTCGAACCGAAAAAAACAAATCGAAAAGAATCTAATCTCAACGAAAATCATCGAAATGAATAGAATCGAAAAGAATCGAATTGAATCAAATCGAAAAGAATCGAATGGAATCCAATCGAAAAGAATCAAATTGAGTCGAATCGAAACAAATTGAATCCAATCGAAAAGAATCTAATTGAATCGAATCGAAAAGAATCGAATTCAATCAAAACGAATCGATTCGAATGGAATAGAAAAGAATAGAATAGAATCGAAAAGAATCAAATCGAATCGAAAAGAATCGAATCGAAAAGTATTGAATCGAATCGAAAAGAAACGAATCGACCCGAATCAAAAAGAAAACAATCGAATCGAATCAAATACAAAAGAATTGCTTTGAATAGCATAGAATTGAAAAGAATCGAATCAATCGAATTGAAAACAATCGAATCGAAACGAATCGAATCAAAAAAAGTCGAATCGAAACGAAAACAATCGAATCGAATCGAATCTAAAAGAATCGTATTGAATTGAATCGAGTCGAAAAGACTCGAATCAAAAAGACTCGAATCGAATTGAATCAAATCGAAAAGAATCTAATAGAAACCACTCTAACAGAATCAAATCGAAATGATTCAAAATGAATCGAATAGAATAGAATCGAAAAAAATCGAAACGAATCGAAACGAACCGAAACGAAATGAATCGAAGAGAATCGATTAGAATCGAAATGAAAAGAATCGTATTGAATCGAATCGAAAGAATCAAATCAAATTGAATCGAAAGAATTGAATCAAATCGAAAAGAATCCAATCGAATCGAAAAGAATCGAACTGAATGGAATCAAATCGAAAAGAATCGAATCGAATCGAAAAGAATCGAATCAAATTTAATGGAATCGAAAAGAATCGAATGGAATCGAAAAGAATCGAAATGAAACAAATCAGAACATATGGAAAAGCATCAAATCGAATTGAAAAGAATCGAATCGAATCGAAATGAATCGAATCAAAAAGACTCGAATCGAAAAGAATCGAATCGAATCGAAAAGACTCGAATCGAATTAAAAATATCAAATCGAATCGAATCGAAAAGAATCGAATTGAAAAGACTCGAATTGAAACGAATCGATTTGAAACGAAAAGAATCGAATCGAATCGAATTGAAAGAATCGAATTGAATAGAAAAAAATCGAATAGAAAAGAATCGAACCGAAAAGAAAAGAATCAAATTGAATCAGTCGATTAAATTCTAGTCGAATCGAATCAAAAAGAATGAAATCGAGTCGAATCGAATCGAAAAGAATCGAATCGAATCGAAAAGATTCGAATTGTATCTAATCAAAAAGAATCGAATCGTATCGACTCGAATCGAAAAGAATCCAATTGCATCATCGAATGGAAAGTAATCGAATTGAATAGAATAGAAAAGAATCGAATCGAATCAAATCGAAAACAATCAAATTGAATTGATCGAAAAGAATCGAATTGAATCAAATCGAATCGAAATGAAAAGAATCGAATCGATTCAAATGGAAAAGAATCGAATCGAAAAGAATCAAATCGACACGAAAAGAATCGAATCGAATCAAAAAGTATCGAATTGATTCGAAAACATTCGAATCGAAAAGAATCGAATTGAAATGAATCCGATCGAAATGAAAAGAATCTACTCGATTCGAATCCAAAAGAATCGAATCCAAAAGAATCGAATCCAATCCAAAAGAATCGAATTGAATTGAATCAAAAGAAATGAATTGAATTGAATCCAAAAGGAACTAATCGAATCAAATCGAAAAAACTCGAATAGAATCAAATCGAATCAAAAAGAATCGAATAGATTCGAATCAAAAAGAATCGAATTGAGGGATCCCTGGGTGTCGCAGCGGTTTAGCGCCTGCCTTTGGCCCAGGGCGCGATTTTGGAGACACGGGATCGAATCCCACATCGGGCTCCTGGTGCATGGAGCCTGCTTCTCCCTCTGCCTGTGTCTCTGCCTCTCTGTCTCTCTCTGTGACTATCATAAAAAAAAGAATCGAATTGAATCGTGTTGAAAAAAATCATAAAGAATCAAATCGAAAAGAATCGAATTCCATGTAACGAAAAGATTCGAATTGAAAAGAATCGAATCGAAACAAAAGAATCGAATCGAATCGACATGAATCAAAAAGAATCGAATCAAAACGAATCGAAAAGAAACAAATCAAGTAGAATGTAAAACAATCGAATCGAATCCAATCGAAAAAATTCGAATAGAATTGATTCGAAAAGAATCAAAACGAATCGAACCGAAGAGAATCGATTCGAATGAAAATAAAAAGTATCGTATCAAATCGAATCGAAAAGAATCATATCAAATAGAATCGAAAGAATGGAATCAAATCTAAAACAATCGAATCGAATCGAAAAGAATCGCATTGAATGGAATAGAATCGAAAAGAATAGAATAGAATCGAAAGAAATCGAATAGAATCAAATCAAATCAAAAAGAATCGAATTGAATTGATCCTAACCAAAAGAAGCGAAATGAATCGACTCGAACCGAAAAAAACAAATCGAAAAGAATCTAATCTCAACGAAAATCATCGAAATGAATAGAATCGAAAAGAATCGAATTGAATCAAATCGAAAAGAATCAAATGGAATCCAATCGAAAAGAATCAAATTGAGTCGAATCGAAACAAATTGAATCCAATCGAAAAGAATCTAATTGAATCGAATCGAAAAGAATCGAATTCAATCAAAACGAATCGATTCGAATGGAATAGAAAAGAATAGAATAGAATCGAATCGAAAAGAATCAAATCGAATCGAAAAGAATCGAATCAAAACGAATTGAATCGAATCGAAAAGAAAGGAATCGAACCGAATCAAAAAGAAAACAATCGAATCGAATCAAATACAAAAGAATCGCTTTGAATAGCATAGAATTGAAAAGAATCGAATCAATCGAATTGAAAACAATCGAATCGAAAAGAATCGAATCAAAAAAAGTCGAATCGAAACGAAAACAATCGAATCGAATCGAATCTAAAAGAATCGTATTGAATTGAATCGAGTCGAAAAGACTCGAATCAAAAAGACTTGAATCGAATTGAATCAAATCGAAAAGAATCTAATAGAAACCACTCAAATAGAATCAAATCGAAATGATTCAAATGAATCGAATAGAATAGAATCGAAAAAAATCGAATAGAATCGAAACGAACCGAAACGAAATGAATCGAAGAGAATCGATTAGAATCGAAATGAAAAGAATCGTATTGAATCGAATCGAAAAGAATCAAATCAAATCGAATCGAAAGAATTGAATCAAATCGAAAAGAATCCAATCGAATCGAAAAGAATCGAACTGAATGGAATCAAATCGAAAAGAATCGAATCGAATCGAAAAGAATCGAATCAAATTTAATGGAATCGAAAAGAATCGAATGGAATCGTAAAGAATCAAAATGAAACAAATCACATCAAATGGAAAAGCATCAAATCGAATTGAAAAGAATCGAATCGAATCGAAATGAATCGAATCAAAAAGACTCGAATCGAAAAGAATCGAATCGAATCGAAAAGACTCGAATCGAATTAAAAATATCAAATCGAATCGAATCGAAAGAATCGAATTGAAAAGACTCGAATTGAAACGAATGGATTTGAAACGAAAAGAAACGAATCTAATCGAATCGAATTGAAAGAATCGAATTCAATAGAAAATAATCGAATAGAAAAGAATCGAACCGAAAAGTAAAGAATCAAATTGAATCAGTCGATTAAATTCTAGTCGAATCGAATCAAAAAGCATGAAATCGAGTCGAATCGAATCGAAAAGAATCGAATCGAATCGAAAAGATTCGAATTGTATCTAATCAAAAAGAATCGAATCGTATCGACTCGAATCGAAAAGAATCCAATTGCATCATCGAATGGAAAGTAATCGAATTGAATAGAATAGAAAAGAATCGAATCGAATGAAATCGAAAACAATCAAATTGAATTGATCGAAAAGAATCGAATTGAATCAAATCGAATCGAAATGAAAAGAATCGAATCGATTCAAATAGAAAAGAATCGAATCGAAAAGAATCAAATCGACACGAAAAGAATCGAATCGAATCAAAAAGTATCGAATTGATTCGAAAACATTCGAATCGAAAAGAATCGAATTGAAATGAATCCGATCGAAATGAAAAGAATCTACTCGATTCGAATCCAGAAGAATCGAATCCAAAAGAATCGAATCGAATCCAAAAGAATCGAATTGATTTGAATCAAAAGAAGTGAATTGAATTGAATCCAAAAGGAACTAATCGAATCAAATCGAAAAAACTCGAATAGAATCAAATCGAATCAAAAAGAATCGAATAGATTCGAATCAAAAAGAATCGAATTGAGGGATCCCTGGGTGGCGCAGCGGTTTAGCGCCTGCCTTTGGCCCAGGGCGCGATCCTGGAGACCCGGGATCGAATCCCACATCGGGCTCCTGGTGCATGGAGCCTGCTTCTCCCTCTGCCTGTGTCTCTGCCTCTCTGTCTCTCTCTGTGACTATCATAAAAAAAAGAATCGAATTGAATCGTGTTGAAAAAAATCATAAAGAATCAAATCGAAAAGAATCGAATTCCATGTAACGAAAAGATTCGAATTGAAAAGAATCGAATCGAAACAAAAGAATCGAATCGAATCGACATGAATCAAAAAGAATCGAATCAAAACGAATCGAAAAGAAACAAATCAAGTAGAATGTAAAAGAATCGAATCGAATCCAATCGAAAAAATTCGAATAGAATTGAATCGAAAAGAATCAAAACGAATCGAACCGAAGAGAATCGATTCGAATCAAAATAAAAAGTATCGTATCAAATCGAATCGAAAAGAATCATATCAAATAGAATCGAAAGAATGGAATCAAATCTAAAACAATCGAATCGAATCGAAAAGAATCGCATTGAATGGAATAGAATCGAAAAGAATAGAATAGAATCGAAAGAAATCGAATAGAATCAAATCAAATCAAAAAGAATCGAATTGAATTGATCCTAACCAAAAGAAGCGAAATGAATCGACTCGAACCGAAAAAAACAAATCGAAAAGAATCTAATCTCAACGAAAATCATCGAAATGAATAGAATCGAAAAGAATCGAATTGAATCAAATCGAAAAGAATCGAATGGAATCCAATCGAAAAGAATCAAATTGAGTCGAATCGAAACAAATTGAATCCAATCGAAAAGAATCTAATTGAATCGAATCGAAAAGAATCGAATTCAATCAAAACGAATCGATTCGAATGGAATAGAAAAGAATAGAATAGAATCGAATCGAAAAGAATCAAATCGAATCGAAAAGAATCGAATCAAAAAGAATTGAATCGAATCGAAAAGAAACGAATCGAACCGAATCAAAAAGAAAACAATCGAATCGAATCAAATACAAAAGAATCGCTTTGAATAGCATAGAATTGAAAAGAATCGAATCAATCGAATTGAAAACAATCGAATCGAAAAGAATCGAATCAAAAAAAGTCGAATCGAAACGAAAACAATCGAATCGAATCGAATCTAAAAGAATCGTATTGAATTGAATCGAGTCGAAAAGACGCGAATCAAAAAGACTCGAATCGAATTGAAACAAATCGAAAAGAATCTAATAGAAACCACTCGAACAGAATCAAATCGAAATGATTCAAAATGAATCGAATAGAATAGAATCGAAAAAAATCGAAACGAATCGAAACGAAATGAATCGAAGAGAATCGATTAGAATCGAAATGAAAAGAATCGTATTGAATCGAATCGAAAGAATCAAATCAAATCGAATCGAAAGAATTGAATCAAGTCGAAAAGAATCCAATCGAATCGAAAAGAATCGAACTGAATGGAATCAAATCGAAAAGAATCGAATCGAATCGAAAAGAATCGAATCAAATTTAATGGAATCGAAAAGAATCGAATGGAATCGAAAAGAATCGAAATGAAACAAATCAGATCAAATGGAAAAGCATCAAATCGAATTGAAAAGAATCGAATCGAATCGAAATGAATCGAATCAAAAAGACTCGAATCGAAAAGAATCGTATTGAAAAGAATCGAATCGAATCGAAAAGACTCGAATCGAATTAAAAATATCAAATCGAATCGAATCGAAAAGAATCGAATTGAAAAGACTCGAATTGAAACGAATCGATTTGAAACGAAAAGAATCGAATCGAATCGAATCGAATTGAAAGAATCGAATTGAATAGAAAAAAATCGAATAGAAAAGAATCGAACCGAAAAGAAAAGAATCAAATTGAATCAGTCGATTAAATTCTAGTCGAATCGAATCAAAAAGAATGAAATCGAGTCGAATCGAATCGAAAAGAATCGAATCGAATCGAAAAGAATCGAATTGTATCTAATCAAAAAGAATCGAATCGTATCGACTCGAATCGAAAAGAATCCAATTGCGTCATCGAATGGAAACTAATCCAATTGAATACAATCGAAAAGAATCGAATCGAATCAAATCGAAATCAATCAAATTGAATTGATCGAAAAGAATCGAATTGAATCAAATCGAATCGAAATGAAAAGAATCGAATCGATTCAAATAGAAAAGAATCGAATCGAAAAGAATCAAATCGACACGAAAAGAATCGAATCGAATCAAAAAGTATCGAATTGATTCGAAAACATTCGCATCGAAAAGAATCGAATTGAAATGAATCCGATCGAAATGAAAAGAATCTACTCGATTCGAATCCAAAAGAATCGAATCCAAAAGAATCGAATTGAATTGAATCAAAAGAAATGAATTGAATTGAATCAAAAAGGAACTAATCGCATCAAATCGAAAAAACTCGAATAGAATCAAATCGAATCAAAAAGAATCGAATAGATTCGAATCAAAAAGAATCGAATTGAGGGATCCCTGGGTGGCGCAGCGGTTTAGCGCCTGCCTTTGGCCCAGGGCGCGATCCTGGAGACACGGGATCGAATCCCACATCGGGCTCCTGGTGCATGGAGCCTGCTTCTCCCTCTGCCTGTGTCTCTGCCTCTCTGTCTCTCTCTGTGACTATCATAAAAAAAAGAATCGAATGGAATCGTGTTGAAAAAAATCATAAAGAATCAAATCGAAAAGAATCGAATTCCATGTAACGAAAAGATTCGAATTGAAAAGAATCGAATCGAAAGAAAAGAATCGAATCGACATGAATCAAAAAGAATCGAAACAAAATGAATCGAAAAGAAACAAATCAAGTAGAATCTAAAAGAATCGAATCGAATCAAATCGAAAAAATTCAAATAGAATTGAATCGAAAAGAATCAAAACGAATCGAACCGAAGAGAATCGATTCGAATCAAAATAAAAAGTATCGTAACAAATCGAATCGAAAAGAATCATATCAAATAGAATCGAAAGAATGGAATCAAATCTAAAACAATCGAATCGAATCGAAAAGAATCGAATTGAACGGAATGGAATCGAAAAGAATCCAATGGAATAGAATCGAAAGAAATCGAATAGAATCAAATCAAACCAAAAAGAATCGAATTGAATTGATCCTAACCAAAAGAAGCGAAATGAATCGACTCGAACCGAAAAAAACAAATCGAAAAGAATCTAATCTCAACGAAAATCATCGAAATGAATAGAATCGAAAAGAATCGAATTGAATCAAATCGAAAAGAATCGAATGGAATCCAATCGAAAAGAATCAAATTGAGTCGAATCGAAACAAATTGAATCCAATCGAAAAGAATCTAATTGAATCGAATCGAAAAGAATCGAATTCAATCAAAACGAATCGATTCGAATGGAATAGAAAAGAATAGAATAGAATAGAATCGAAAAGAATCAAATCGAATCGAAAAGAATCGAATCAAAACGAATTGAATCGAATCGAAAAGAAACGAATCGAACCGAATCAAAAAGAAAACAATCGAATCGAATCAAATACAAAAGAATCGCTTTGAATAGCATAGAATTGAAAAGAATCGAATCAATCGAATTGAAAACAATCGAATCGAAAAGAATCGAATCAAAAAAAGTCGAATCGAAACGAAAACAATCGAATCGAATCGAATCTAAAAGAATCGTATTGAATTGAATCGAGTCGAAAAGACTCGAATCAAAAAGACTCGAATCGAATTGAATCAAATCGAAAAGAATCTAATAGAAACCACTCGAACAGAATCAAATCGAAATGATTCAAATGAATCGAATAGAATAGAATCGAAAAAAATCGAATAGAATCGAAACGAACCGAAACGAAATGAATCGAAGAGAATCGATTAGAATCGAAATGAAAAGAATCGTATTGAATCGAATCGAAAAGAATCAAATCAAATCGAATCGAAAGAATTGAATCAAATCGAAAAGAATCCAATCGAATCGAAAAGAATCGAACTGAATGGAATCAAATCGAAAAGAATCGAATCGAATCGAAAAGAATCGAATCAAATTTAATGGAATCGAAAAGAATCGAATGGAATCGTAAAGAATCAAAATGAAACAAATCACATCAAATGGAAAAGCATCAAATCGAATTGAAAAGAATCGAATCGAATCGAAATGAATCGAATCAAAAAGACTCGAATCGAAAAGAATCGAATCGAATCGAAAAGACTCGAATCGAATTAAAAATATCAAATCGAATCGAATCGAAAGAATCGAATTGAAAAGACTCGAATTGAAACGAATGGATTTGAAACGAAAAGAAACGAATCTAATCGAATCGAATTGAAAGAATCGAATTCAATAGAAAATAATCGAATAGAAAAGAATCGAACCGAAAAGTAAAGAATCAAATTGAATCAGTCGATTAAATTCTAGTCGAATCGAATCAAAAAGCATGAAATCGAGTCGAATCGAATCGAAAAGAATCGAATCGAATCGAAAAGATTCGAATTGTATCTAATCAAAAAGAATCGAATCGTATCGACTCGAATCGAAAAGAATCCAATTGCATCATCGAATGGAAAGTAATCGAATTGAATAGAATAGAAAAGAATCGAATCGAATCAAATCGAAAACAATCAAATTGAATTGATCGAAAAGAATCGAATTGAATCAAATCGAATCGAAATGAAAAGAATCGAATCGATTCAAATAGAAAAGAATCGAATCGAAAAGAATCAAATCGACACGAAAAGAATCGAATCGAATCAAAAAGTATCGAATTGATTCGAAAACATTCGAATCGAAAAGAATCGAATTGAAATGAATCCGATCGAAATGAAAAGAATCTACTCGATTCGAATCCAGAAGAATCGAATCCAAAAGAATCGAATCGAATCCAAAAGAATCGAATTGATTTGAATCAAAAGAAGTGAATTGAATTGAATCCAAAAGGAACTAATCGAATCAAATCGAAAAAACTCGAATAGAATCAAATCGAATCAAAAAGAATCGAATAGATTCGAATCAAAAAGAATCGAATTGAGGGATCCCTGGGTGGCGCAGCGGTTTAGCGCCTGCCTTTGGCCCAGGGCGCGATCCTGGAGACCCGGGATCGAATCCCACATCGGGCTCCTGGTGCATGGAGCCTGCTTCTCCCTCTGCCTGTGTCTCTGCCTCTCTGTCTCTCTCTGTGACTATCATAAAAAAAAGAATCGAATTGAATCGTGTTGAAAAAAATCATAAAGAATCAAATCGAAAAGAATCGAATTCCATGTAACGAAAAGATTCGAATTGAAAAGAATCGAATCGAAACAAAAGAATCGAATCGAATCGACATGAATTAAAAAGAATCGAATCAAAACGAATCGAAAAGAAACAAATCAAGTAGAATCTAAAAGAATCGAATCGAATCCAATCGAAAAAATTCGAATAGAATTGAATCGAAAAGAATCAAAACGAATCGAACCGAAGAGAATCGATTCGAATCAAAATAAAAAGTATCGTATCAAATCGAATCGAAAAGAATCATATCAAATAGAATCGAAAGAATGGAATCAAATCTAAAACAATCGAATGGAATCGAAAAGAATCGCATTGAATGGAATAGAATCGAAAAGAATAGAATAGAATCGAAAGAAATCGAATAGAATCAAATCAAATCAAAAAGAATCGAATTGAATTGATCCTAACCAAAAGAAGCGAAATGAATCGACTCGAACCGAAAAAAACAAATCGAAAAGAATCTAATCTCAACGAAAATCATCGAAATGAATAGAATCGAAAAGAATCGAATTGAATCAAATCGAAAAGAATCGAATGGAATCCAATCGAAAAGAATCAAATTGAGTCGAATCGAAACAAATTGAATCCAATCGAAAAGAATCTAATTGAATCGAATCGAAAAGAATCGAATTCAATCAAAACGAATCGATTCGAATGGAATAGAAAAGAATAGAATAGAATCGAATCGAAAAGAATCAAATCGAATCGAAAAGAATCGAATCAAAAAGAATTGAATCGAATCGAAAAGAAACGAATCGAACCGAATCAAAAAGAAAACAATCGAATCGAATCAAATACAAAAGAATCGCTTTGAATAGCATAGAATTGAAAAGAATCGAATCAATCGAATTGAAAACAATCGAATCGAAAAGAATCGAATCAAAAAAAGTCGAATCGAAACGAAAACAATCGAATCGAATCGAATCTAAAAGAATCGTATTGAATTGAATCGAGTCGAAAAGACGCGAATCAAAAAGACTCGAATCGAATTGAAACAAATCGAAAAGAATCTAATAGAAACCACTCGAACAGAATCAAATCGAAATGATTCAAAATGAATCGAATAGAATAGAATCGAAAAAAATCGAAACGAATCGAAACGAAATGAATCGAAGAGAATCGATTAGAATCGAAATGAAAAGAATCGTATTGAATCGAATCGAAAGAATCAAATCAAATCGAATCGAAAGAATTGAATCAAGTCGAAAAGAATCCAATCGAATCGAAAAGAATCGAACTGAATGGAATCAAATCGAAAAGAATCGAATCGAATCGAAAAGAATCGAATCAAATTTAATGGAATCGAAAAGAATCGAATGGAATCGAAAAGAATCGAAATGAAACAAATCAGATCAAATGGAAAAGCATCAAATCGAATTGAAAAGAATCGAATCGAATCGAAATGAATCGAATCAAAAAGACTCGAATCGAAAAGAATCGTATTGAAAAGAATCGAATCGAATCGAAAAGACTCGAATCGAATTAAAAATATCAAATCGAATCGAATCGAAAAGAATCGAATTGAAAAGACTCGAATTGAAACGAATCGATTTGAAACGAAAAGAATCGAATCGAATCGAATCGAATTGAAAGAATCGAATTGAATAGAAAAAAATCGAATAGAAAAGAATCGAACCGAAAAGAAAAGAATCAAATTGAATCAGTCGATTAAATTCTAGTCGAATCGAAACAAAAAGAATGAAATCGAGTCGAATCGAATCGAAAAGAATCGAATCGAATCGAAAAGAATCGAATTGTATCTAATCAAAAAGAATCGAATCGTATCGACTCGAATCGAAAAGAATCCAATTGCGTCATCGAATGGAAACTAATCCAATTGAATACAATCGAAAAGAATCGAATCGAATCAAATCGAAATCAATCAAATTGAATTGATCGAAAAGAATCGAATTGAATCAAATCGAATCGAAATGAAAAGAATCGAATCGATTCAAATAGAAAAGAATCGAATCGAAAAGAATCAAATCGACACGAAAAGAATCGAATCGAATCAAAAAGTATCGAATTGATTCGAAAACATTCGCATCGAAAAGAATCGAATTGAAATGAATCCGATCGAAATGAAAAGAATCTACTCGATTCGAATCCAAAAGAATCGAATCCAAAAGAATCGAATTGAATTGAATCAAAAGAAATGAATTGAATTGAATCAAAAAGGAACTAATCGCATCAAATCGAAAAAACTCGAATAGAATCAAATCGAATCAAAAAGAATCGAATAGATTCGAATCAAAAAGAATCGAATTGAGGGATCCCTGGGTGGCGCAGCGGTTTAGCGCCTGCCTTTGGCCCAGGGCGCGATCCTGGAGACACGGGATCGAATCCCACATCGGGCTCCTGGTGCATGGAGCCTGCTTCTCCCTCTGCCTGTGTCTCTGCCTCTCTGTCTCTCTCTGTGACTATCATAAAAAAAAGAATCGAATGGAATCGTGTTGAAAAAAATCATAAAGAATCAAATCGAAAAGAATCGAATTCCATGTAACGAAAAGATTCGAATTGAAAAGAATCGAATCGAAAGAAAAGAATCGAATCGACATGAATCAAAAAGAATCGAAACAAAATGAATCGAAAAGAAACAAATCAAGTAGAATCTAAAAGAATCGAATCGAATCAAATCGAAAAAATTCAAATAGAATTGAATCGAAAAGAATCAAAACGAATCGAACCGAAGAGAATCGATTCGAATCAAAATAAAAAGTATCGTAACAAATCGAATCGAAAAGAATCATATCAAATAGAATCGAAAGAATGGAATCAAATCTAAAACAATCGAATCGAATCGAAAAGAATCGAATTGAACGGAATGGAATCGAAAAGAATCCAATGGAATAGAATCGAAAGAAATCGAATAGAATCAAATCAAACCAAAAAGAATCGAATTGAATTGATCCTAACCAAAAGAAGCGAAATGAATCGACTCGAACCGAAAAAAACAAATCGAAAAGAATCTAATCTCAACGAAAATCATCGAAATGAATAGAATCGAAAAGAATCGAATTGAATCAAATCGAAAAGAATCGAATGGAATCCAATCGAAAAGAATCAAATTGAGTCGAATCGAAACAAATTGAATCCAATCGAAAAGAATCTAATTGAATCGAATCGAAAAGAATCGAATTCAATCAAAACGAATCGATTCGAATGGAATAGAAAAGAATAGAATAGAATAGAATCGAAAAGAATCAAATCGAATCGAAAAGAATCGAATCAAAACGAATTGAATCGAATCGAAAAGAAACGAATCGAACCGAATCAAAAAGAAAACAATCGAATCGAATCAAATACAAAAGAATCGCTTTGAATAGCATAGAATTGAAAAGAATCGAATCAATCGAATTGAAAACAATCGAATCGAAAAGAATCGAATCAAAAAAAGTCGAATCGAAACGAAAACAATCGAATCGAATCGAATCTAAAAGAATCGTATTGAATTGAATCGAGTCGAAAAGACTCGAATCAAAAAGACTCGAATCGAATTGAATCAAATCGAAAAGAATCTAATAGAAACCACTCGAACAGAATCAAATCGAAATGATTCAAATGAATCGAATAGAATAGAATCGAAAAAAATCGAATAGAATCGAAACGAACCGAAACGAAATGAATCGAAGAGAATCGATTAGAATCGAAATGAAAAGAATCGTATTGAATCGAATCGAAAAGAATCAAATCAAATCGAATCGAAAGAATTGAATCAAATCGAAAACAATCCAATCGAATCGAAAAGAATCGAACTGAATGGAATCAAATCGAAAAGAATCGAATCGAATCGAAAAGAATCGAATCAAATTTAATGGAATCGAAAAGAATCGAATGGAATCGAAAAGAATCAAAATGAAACAAATCACATCAAATGGAAAAGCATCAAATCGAATTGAAAAGAATCGAATCGAATCGAAATGAATCGAATCAAAAAGACTCGAATCGAAAAGAATCGAATCGAATCGAAAAGACTCGAATCGAATTAAAAATATCAAATCGAATCGAATCGAAAGAATCGAATTGAAAAGACTCGAATTGAAACGAATCGATTTGAAACGAAAAGAAACGAATCTAATCGAATCGAATTGAAAGAATCGAATTGAATAGAAAATAATCGAATAGAAAAGAATCGAACCGAAAAGTAAAGAATCAAATTGAATCAGTCGATTAAATTCTAGTCGAATCGAATCAAAAAGCATGAAATCGAGTCGAATCGAATCGAAAAGAATCGAATCGAATCGAAAAGATTCGAATTGTATCTAATCAAAAAGAATCGAATCGTATCGACTCGAATTGAAAAGAATCCAATTGCATCATCGAATGGAAAGTAATCGAATTGAATAGAATAGAAAAGAATCGAATCGAATGAAATCGAAAACAATCAAATTGAATTGATCGAAAAGAATCTAATTGAATCAAATCGAATCGAAATGAAAAGAATCGAATCGATTCAAATAGAAAAGAATCGAATCGAAAAGAATCAAATCGACACGAAAAGAATCGAATCGAATCAAAAAGTATCGAATTGATTCGAAAACATTCGAATCGAAAAGAATCGAATTGAAATGAATCCGATCGAAATGAAAAGAATCTACTCGATTCGAATCCAGAAGAATCGAATCCAAAAGAATCGAATCGAATCCAAAAGAATCGAATTGATTTGAATCAAAAGAAGTGAATTGAATTGAATCCAAAAGGAACTAATCGAATCAAATCGAAAAAACTCGAATAGAATCAAATCGAATCAAAAAGAATCGAATAGATTCGAATCAAAAAGAATCGAATTGAGGGATCCCTGGGTGGCGCAGCGGTTTAGCGCCTGCCTTTGGCCCAGGGCGCGATCCTGGAGACCCGGGATCGAATCCCACATCGGGCTCCTGGTGCATGGAGCCTGCTTCTCCCTCTGCCTGTGTCTCTGCCTCTCTGTCTCTCTCTGTGACTATCATAAAAAAAAGAATCGAATTGAATCGTGTTGAAAAAAATCATAAAGAATCAAATCGAAAAGAATCGAATTCCATGTAACGAAAAGATTCGAATTGAAAAGAATCGAATCGAAACAAAAGAATCGAATCGAATCGACATGAATCAAAAAGAATCGAATCAAAACGAATCGAAAAGAAACAAATCAAGTAGAATGTAAAAGAATCGAATCGAATCCAATCGAAAAAATTCGAATAGAATTGAATCGAAAAGAATCAAAACGAATCGAACCGAAGAGAATCGATTCGAATCAAAATAAAAAGTATCGTATCAAATCGAATCGAAAAGAATCATATCAAATAGAATCGAAAGAATGGAATCAAATCTAAAACAATCGAATCGAATCGAAAAGAATCGCATTGAATGGAATAGAATCGAAAAGAATAGAATAGAATCGAAAGAAATCGAATAGAATCAAATCAAATCAAAAAGAATCGAATTGAATTGATCCTAACCAAAAGAAGCGAAATGAATCGACTCGAACCGAAAAAAACAAATCGAAAAGAATCTAATCTCAACGAAAATCATCGAAATGAATAGAATCGAAAAGAATCGAATTGAATCAAATCGAAAAGAATCGAATGGAATCCAATCGAAAAGAATCAAATTGAGTCGAATCGAAACAAATTGAATCCAATCGAAAAGAATCTAATTGAATCGAATCGAAAAGAATCGAATTCAATCAAAACGAATCGATTCGAATGGAATAGAAAAGAATAGAATAGAATCGAATCGAAAAGAATCAAATCGAATCGAAAAGAATCGAATCAAAAAGAATTGAATCGAATCGAAAAGAAACGAATCGAACCGAATCAAAAAGAAAACAATCGAATCGAATCAAATACAAAAGAATCGCTTTGAATAGCATAGAATTGAAAAGAATCGAATCAATCGAATTGAAAACAATCGAATCGAAAAGAATCGAATCAAAAAAAGTCGAATCGAAACGAAAACAATCGAATCGAATCGAATCTAAAAGAATCGTATTGAATTGAATCGAGTCGAAAAGACGCGAATCAAAAAGACTCGAATCGAATTGAAACAAATCGAAAAGAATCTAATAGAAACCACTCGAACAGAATCAAATCGAAATGATTCAAAATGAATCGAATAGAATAGAATCGAAAAAAATCGAAACGAATCGAAACGAAATGAATCGAAGAGAATCGATTAGAATCGAAATGAAAAGAATCGTATTGAATCGAATCGAAAGAATCAAATCAAATCGAATCGAAAGAATTGAATCAAGTCGAAAAGAATCCAATCGAATCGAAAAGAATCGAACTGAATGGAATCAAATCGAAAAGAATCGAATCGAATCGAAAAGAATCGAATCAAATTTAATGGAATCGAAAAGAATCGAATGGAATCGAAAAGAATCGAAATGAAACAAATCAGATCAAATGGAAAAGCATCAAATCGAATTGAAAAGAATCGAATCGAATCGAAATGAATCGAATCAAAAAGACTCGAATCGAAAAGAATCGTATTGAAAAGAATCGAATCGAATCGAAAAGACTCGAATCGAATTAAAAATATCAAATCGAATCGAATCGAAAAGAATCGAATTGAAAAGACTCGAATTGAAACGAATCGATTTGAAACGAAAAGAATCGAATCGAATCGAATCGAATTGAAAGAATCGAATTGAATAGAAAAAAATCGAATAGAAAAGAATCGAACCGAAAAGAAAAGAATCAAATTGAATCAGTCGATTAAATTCTAGTCGAATCGAATCAAAAAGAATGAAATCGAGTCGAATCGAATCGAAAAGAATCGAATCGAATCGAAAAGAATCGAATTGTATCTAATCAAAAAGAATCGAATCGTATCGACTCGAATCGAAAAGAATCCAATTGCGTCATCGAATGGAAACTAATCCAATTGAATACAATCGAAAAGAATCGAATCGAATCAAATCGAAATCAATCAAATTGAATTGATCGAAAAGAATCGAATTGAATCAAATCGAATCGAAATGAAAAGAATCGAATCGATTCAAATAGAAAAGAATCGAATCGAAAAGAATCAAATCGACACGAAAAGAATCGAATCGAATCAAAAAGTATCGAATTGATTCGAAAACATTCGCATCGAAAAGAATCGAATTGAAATGAATCCGATCGAAATGAAAAGAATCTACTCGATTCGAATCCAAAAGAATCGAATCCAAAAGAATCGAATTGAATTGAATCAAAAGAAATGAATTGAATTGAATCAAAAAGGAACTAATCGCATCAAATCGAAAAAACTCGAATAGAATCAAATCGAATCAAAAAGAATCGAATAGATTCGAATCAAAAAGAATCGAATTGAGGGATCCCTGGGTGGCGCAGCGGTTTAGCGCCTGCCTTTGGCCCAGGGCGCGATCCTGGAGACACGGGATCGAATCCCACATCGGGCTCCTGGTGCATGGAGCCTGCTTCTCCCTCTGCCTGTGTCTCTGCCTCTCTGTCTCTCTCTGTGACTATCATAAAAAAAAGAATCGAATGGAATCGTGTTGAAAAAAATCATAAAGAATCAAATCGAAAAGAATCGAATTCCATGTAACGAAAAGATTCGAATTGAAAAGAATCGAATCGAAAGAAAAGAATCGAATCGACATGAATCAAAAAGAATCGAAACAAAATGAATCGAAAAGAAACAAATCAAGTAGAATCTAAAAGAATCGAATCGAATCAAATCGAAAAAATTCAAATAGAATTGAATCGAAAAGAATCAAAACGAATCGAACCGAAGAGAATCGATTCGAATCAAAATAAAAAGTATCGTAACAAATCGAATCGAAAAGAATCATATCAAATAGAATCGAAAGAATGGAATCAAATCTAAAACAATCGAATCGAATCGAAAAGAATCGAATTGAACGGAATGGAATCGAAAAGAATCCAATGGAATAGAATCGAAAGAAATCGAATAGAATCAAATCAAACCAAAAAGAATCGAATTGAATTGATCCTAACCAAAAGAAGCGAAATGAATCGACTCGAACCGAAAAAAACAAATCGAAAAGAATCTAATCTCAACGAAAATCATCGAAATGAATAGAATCGAAAAGAATCGAATTGAATCAAATCGAAAAGAATCGAATGGAATCCAATCGAAAAGAATCAAATTGAGTCGAATCGAAACAAATTGAATCCAATCGAAAAGAATCTAATTGAATCGAATCGAAAAGAATCGAATTCAATCAAAACGAATCGATTCGAATGGAATAGAAAAGAATAGAATAGAATAGAATCGAAAAGAATCAAATCGAATCGAAAAGAATCGAATCAAAACGAATTGAATCGAATCGAAAAGAAACGAATCGAACCGAATCAAAAAGAAAACAATCGAATCGAATCAAATACAAAAGAATCGCTTTGAATAGCATAGAATTGAAAAGAATCGAATCAATCGAATTGAAAACAATCGAATCGAAAAGAATCGAATCAAAAAAAGTCGAATCGAAACGAAAACAATCGAATCGAATCGAATCTAAAAGAATCGTATTGAATTGAATCGAGTCGAAAAGACTCGAATCAAAAAGACTCGAATCGAATTGAATCAAATCGAAAAGAATCTAATAGAAACCACTCGAACAGAATCAAATCGAAATGATTCAAATGAATCGAATAGAATAGAATCGAAAAAAATCGAATAGAATCGAAACGAACCGAAACGAAATGAATCGAAGAGAATCGATTAGAATCGAAATGAAAAGAATCGTATTGAATCGAATCGAAAAGAATCAAATCAAATCGAATCGAAAGAATTGAATCAAATCGAAAAGAATCCAATCGAATCGAAAAGAATCGAACTGAATGGAATCAAATCGAAAAGAATCGAATCGAATCGAAAAGAATCGAATCAAATTTAATGGAATCGAAAAGAATCGAATGGAATCGAAAAGAATCAAAATGAAACAAATCACATCAAATGGAAAAGCATCAAATCGAATTGAAAAGAATCGAATCGAATCGAAATGAATCGAATCAAAAAGACTCGAATCGAAAAGAATCGAATCGAATCGAAAAGACTCGAATCGAATTAAAAATATCAAATCGAATCGAATCGAAAGAATCGAATTGAAAAGACTCGAATTGAAACGAATCGATTTGAAACGAAAAGAAACGAATCTAATCGAATCGAATTGAAAGAATCTAATTGAATAGAAAATAATCGAATAGAAAAGAATCGAACCGAAAAGTAAAGAATCAAATTGAATCAGTCGATTAAATTCTAGTCGAATCGAATCAAAAAGAATGAAATAGAGTCGAATCGAATCAAAAAGAATCGAATCGAATCGAAAAGATTCGAATTGTATCTAATCAAAAAGAATCGAATCGTATCGACTCGAATCGAAAAGAATCCAATTGCATCATGGAATGGAAAGTAATCGAATTGAATAGAATAGAAAAGAATCGAATCGAATCAAATCGAAAACAATCAAATTGAATTGATCGAAAAGAATCTAATTGAATCAAATCGAATCGAAATGAAAAGAATCGAATCGATTCAAATAGAAAAGAATCGAATCGAAAAGAATCAAATCGACACGAAAAGAATCGAATCGAATCAAAAAGTATCGAATTGATTCGAAAACATTCGAATCGAAAAGAATCGAATTGAAATGAATCCGATCGAAATGAAAAGAATCTACTCGATTCGAATCCAGAAGAATCGAATCCAAAAGAATCGAATCGAATCCAAAAGAATCGAATTGATTTGAATCAAAAGAAGTGAATTGAATTGAATCCAAAAGGAACTAATCGAATCAAATCGAAAAAACTCGAATAGAATCAAATCGAATCAAAAAGAATCGAATAGATTCGAATCAAAAAGAATCGAATTGAGGGATCCCTGGGTGGCGCAGCGGTTTAGCGCCTGCCTTTGGCCCAGGGCGCGATCCTGGAGACCCGGGATCGAATCCCACATCGGGCTCCTGGTGCATGGAGCCTGCTTCTCCCTCTGCCTGTGTCTCTGCCTCTCTGTCTCTCTCTGTGACTATCATAAAAAAAAGAATCGAATTGAATCGTGTTGAAAAAAATCATAAAGAATCAAATCGAAAAGAATCGAATTCCATGTAACGAACAGATTCGAATTGAAAAGAATCGAATCGAAACAAAAGAATCGAATCGAATCGACATGAATCAAAAAGAATCGAATCAAAACGAATCGAAAAGAAACAAATCAAGTAGAATCTAAAAGAATCGAATCGAATCCAATCGAAAAAATTCGAATAGAATTGAATCGAAAAGAATCAAAACGAATCGAACCGAAGAGAATCGATTCGAATCAAAATAAAAAGTATCGTATCAAATCGAATCGAAAAGAATCATATCAAATAGAATCGAAAGAATGGAATCAAATCTAAAACAATCGAATGGAATCGAAAAGAATCGCATTGAATGGAATAGAATCGAAAAGAATAGAATAGAATCGAAAGAAATCGAATAGAATCAAATCAAATCAAAAAGAATCGAATTGAATTGATCCTAACCAAAAGAAGCGAAATGAATCGACTCGAACCGAAAAAAACAAATCGAAAAGAATCTAATCTCAACGAAAATCATCGAAATGAATAGAATCGAAAAGAATCGAATTGAATCAAATCGAAAAGAATCGAATGGAATCCAATCGAAAAGAATCAAATTGAATCGAATCGAAACAAATTGAATCCAATCGAAAAGAATCTAATTGAATCGAATCGAAAAGAATCGAATTCAATCAAAACGAATCGATTCGAATGGAATAGAAAAGAATAGAATAGAATCGAATCGAAAAGAATCAAATCGAATCGAAAAGAATCGAATCAAAACGAATTTAATCGAATCGAAAAGAAACGAATCGAACCGAATCAAAAAGAAAACAATCGAATCGAATCAAATACAAAAGAATCGCTTTGAATAGCATAGAATTGAAAAGAATCGAATCAATCGAATTGAAAACAATCGAATCGAAAAGAATCGAATCAAAAAAAGTCGAATCGAAACGAAAACAATCGAATCGAATCGAATCTAAAAGAATCGTATTGAATTGAATCGAGTTGAAAAGACGCGAATCAAAAAGACTCGAATCGAATTGAAACAAAACGAAAAGAATCTAATAGAAACCACTCGAACAGAATCAAATCGAAATGATTCAAAATGAATCGAATAGAATAGAATCGAAAAAAATCGAAACGAATCGAAACGAAATGAATCGAAGAGAATCGATTAGAATCGAAATGAAAAGAATCGTATTGAATCGAATCGAAAGAATCAAATCAAATTGAATCGAAAGAATTGAATCAAATCGAAAAGAATCCAATCGAATCGAAAAGAATCGAACTGAATGGAATCAAATCGAAAAGAATCGAATCGAATCGAAAAGAATCGAATCAAATTTAATGGAATCGAAAAGAATCGAATGGAATCGAAAAGAATCGAAATGAAACAAATCAGATCATATGGAAAAGCATCAAATCGAATTGAAAAGAATCGAATCGAATCGAAATGAATCGAATCAAAAAGACTCGAATCGAAAAGAATCGTATTGAAAAGAATCGAATCGAATCGAAAAGACTCGAATCGAATTAAAAATATCAAATCGAATCGAATCGAAAAGAATCGAATTGAAAAGACTCGAATTGAAACGAATCGATTTGAAACGAAAAGAATCGAATCGAATCGAATCGAATTGAAAGAATCGAATTGAATAGAAAAAAATCGAATAGAAAAGAATCGAACCGAAAAGAAAAGAATCAAATTGAATCAGTCGATTAAATTCTAGTCGAATCGAATCAAAAAGAATGAAATCGAGTCGAATCGAATCGAAAAGAATCGAATCGAATCGAAAAGAATCGAATTGTATCTAATCAAAAAGAATCGAATCGTATCGACTCGAATCGAAAAGAATCCAATTGCATCATCGAATGGAAACTAATCCAATTGAATACAATCGAAAAGAATCGAATCGAATCAAATCGAAATCAATCAAATTGAATTGATCGAAAAGAATCGAATTGAATCAAATCGAATCGAAATGAAAAGAATCGAATCGATTCAAATAGAAAAGAATCGAATCGAAAAGAATCAAATCGACACGAAAAGAATCGAATCGAATCAAAAAGTATCGAATTGATTCGAAAACATTCGCATCGAAAAGAATCGAATTGAAATGAATCCGATCGAAATGAAAAGAATCTACTCGATTCGAATCCAAAAGAATCGAATCCAAAAGAATCGAATTGAATTGAATCAAAAGAAATGAATTGAATTGAATCAAAAAGGAACTAATCGCATCAAATCGAAAAAACTCGAATAGAATCAAATCGAATCAAAAAGAATCGAATAGATTCGAATCAAAAAGAATCGAATTGAGGGATCCCTGGGTGGCGCAGCGGTTTAGCGCCTGCCTTTGGCCCAGGGCGCGATCCTGGAGACCCGGGATCGAATCCCACATCGGGCTCCTGGTGCATGGAGCCTGCTTCTCCCTCTGCCTGTGTCTCTGCCTATCTGTCTCTCTCTGTGACTATCATAAAAAAAAGAATCGAATTGAATCGTGTTGAAAAAAATCATAAAGAATCAAATCGAAAAGAATCGAATTCCATGTAACGAAAAGATTCGAATTGAAAAGAATCGAATCGAAAGAAAAGAATCGAATCGACATGAATCAAAAAGAATCGAAACAAAATGAATCGAAAAGAAACAAATCAAGTAGAATCTAAAAGAATCGAATCGAATCAAATCGAAAAAATTCAAATAGAATTGAATCGAAAAGAATCAAAACGAATCGAACCGAAGAGAATCGATTCGAATCAAAATAAAAAGTATCGTAACAAATCGAATCGAAAAGAATCATATCAAATAGAATCGAAAGAATGGAATCAAATCTAAAACAATCGAATCGAATCGAAAAGAATCGAATTGAACGGAATGGAATCGAAAAGAATCCAATGGAATAGAATCGAAAGAAATCGAATAGAATCAAATCAAACCAAAAAGAATCGAATTGAATTGATCCTAACCAAAAGAAGCGAAATGAATCGACTCGAACCGAAAAAAACAAATCGAAAAGAATCTAATCTCAACGAAAATCATCGAAATGAATAGAATCGAAAAGAATCGAATTGAATCAAATCGAAAAGAATCGAATGGAATCCAATCGAAAAGAATCAAATTGAGTCGAATCGAAACAAATTGAATCCAATCGAAAAGAATCTAATTGAATCGAATCGAAAAGAATCGAATTCAATCAAAACGAATCGATTCGAATGGAATAGAAAAGAATAGAATAGAATCGAAAAGAATCAAATCGAATCGAAAAGAATCGAATCGAAAAGTATT
This sequence comes from Canis aureus, assembly GCF_053574225.1. Taxonomy (NCBI): domain Eukaryota; kingdom Metazoa; phylum Chordata; class Mammalia; order Carnivora; family Canidae; genus Canis; species Canis aureus. The sequence continues at coordinate 25,424,815 of NC_135648.1, forward strand.
GAATCGAATCGAAAAGAAACGAATCGACCCGAATCAAAAAGAAAACAATCGAATCGAATCAAATACAAAAGAATTGCTTTGAATAGCATAGAATTGAAAAGAATCGAATCAATCGAATTGAAAACAATCGAATCGAAACGAATCGAATCAAAAAAAGTCGAATCGAAACGAAAACAATCGAATCGAATCGAATCTAAAAGAATCGTATTGAATTGAATCGAGTCGAAAAGACTCGAATCAAAAAGACTCGAATCGAATTGAATCAAATCGAAAAGAATCTAATAGAAACCACTCTAACAGAATCAAATCGAAATGATTCAAAATGAATCGAATAGAATAGAATCGAAAAAAATCGAAACGAATCGAAACGAACCGAAACGAAATGAATCGAAGAGAATCGATTAGAATCGAAATGAAAAGAATCGTATTGAATCGAATCGAAAGAATCAAATCAAATTGAATCGAAAGAATTGAATCAAATCGAAAAGAATCCAACCGAATCGAAAAGAATCGAACTGAATGGAATCAAATCGAAAAGAATCGAATCGAATCGAAAAGAATCGAATCAAATTTAATGGAATCGAAAAGAATCGAATGGAATCGAAAAGAATCGAAATGAAACAAATCAGAACATATGGAAAAGCATCAAATCGAATTGAAAAGAATCGAATCGAATCGAAATGAATCGAATCAAAAAGACTCGAATCGAAAAGAATCGAATCGAATCGAAAAGACTCGAATCGAATTAAAAATATCAAATCGAATCGAATCGAAAAGAATCGAATTGAAAAGACTCGAATTGAAACGAATCGATTTGAAACGAAAAGAATCGAATCGAATCGAATCGAATTGAAAGAATCGAATTGAATAGAAAAAAATCGAATAGAAAAGAATCGAACCGAAAAGAAAAGAATCAAATTGAATCAGTCGATTAAATTCTAGTCGAATCGAATCAAAAAGAATGAAATCGAGTCGAATCGAATCGAAAAGAATCGAATCGAATCGAAAAGATTCGAATTGTATCTAATCAAAAAGAATCGAATCGTATCGACTCGAATCGAAAAGAATCCAATTGCATCATCGAATGGAAAGTAATCGAATTGAATAGAATAGAAAAGAATCGAATCGAATCAAATCGAAAACAATCAAATTGAATTGATCGAAAAGAATCGAATTGAATCAAATCGAATCGAAATGAAAAGAATCGAATCGATTCAAATGGAAAAGAATCGAATCGAAAAGAATCAAATCGACACGAAAAGAATCGAATCGAATCAAAAAGTATCGAATTGATTCGAAAACATTCGAATCGAAAAGAATCGAATTGAAATGAATCCGATCGAAATGAAAAGAATCTACTCGATTCGAATCCAAAAGAATCGAATCCAAAAGAATCGAATCCAATCCAAAAGAATCGAATTGAATTGAATCAAAAGAAATGAATTGAATTGAATCCAAAAGGAACTAATCGAATCAAATCGAAAAAACTCGAATAGAATCAAATCGAATCAAAAAGAATCGAATAGATTCGAATCAAAAAGAATCGAATTGAGGGATCCCTGGGTGTCGCAGCGGTTTAGCGCCTGCCTTTGGCCCAGGGCGCGATTTTGGAGACACGGGATCGAATCCCACATCGGGCTCCTGGTGCATGGAGCCTGCTTCTCCCTCTGCCTGTGTCTCTGCCTCTCTGTCTCTCTCTGTGACTATCATAAAAAAAAGAATCGAATTGAATCGTGTTGAAAAAAATCATAAAGAATCAAATCGAAAAGAATCGAATTCCATGTAACGAAAAGATTCGAATTGAAAAGAATCGAATCGAAACAAAAGAATCGAATCGAATCGACATGAATCAAAAAGAATCGAATCAAAACGAATCGAAAAGAAACAAATCAAGTAGAATGTAAAACAATCGAATCGAATCCAATCGAAAAAATTCGAATAGAATTGATTCGAAAAGAATCAAAACGAATCGAACCGAAGAGAATCGATTCGAATCAAAATAAAAAGTATCGTATCAAATCGAATCGAAAAGAATCATATCAAATAGAATCGAAAGAATGGAATCAAATCTAAAACAATCGAATCGAATCGAAAAGAATCGCATTGAATGGAATAGAATCGAAAAGAATAGAATAGAATCGAAAGAAATCGAATAGAATCAAATCAAATCAAAAAGAATCGAATTGAATTGATCCTAACCAAAAGAAGCGAAATGAATCGACTCGAACCGAAAAAAACAAATCGAAAAGAATCTAATCTCAACGAAAATCATCGAAATGAATAGAATCGAAAAGAATCGAATTGAATCAAATCGAAAAGAATCAAATGGAATCCAATCGAAAAGAATCAAATTGAGTCGAATCGAAACAAATTGAATCCAATCGAAAAGAATCTAATTGAATCGAATCGAAAAGAATCGAATTCAATCAAAACGAATCGATTCGAATGGAATAGAAAAGAATAGAATAGAATCGAATCGAAAAGAATCAAATCGAATCGAAAAGAATCGAATCAAAACGAATTGAATCGAATCGAAAAGAAAGGAATCGAACCGAATCAAAAAGAAAACAATCGAATCGAAACAAATACAAAAGAATCGCTTTGAATAGCATAGAATTGAAAAGAATCGAATCAATCGAATTGAAAACAATCGAATCGAAAAGAATCGAATCAAAAAAAGTCGAATCGAAACGAAAACAATCGAATCGAATCGAATCTAAAAGAATCGTATTGAATTGAATCGAGTCGAAAAGACTGGAATCAAAAAGACTCGAATCGAATTGAATCAAATCGAAAAGAATCTAATAGAAACCACTCAAATAGAATCAAATCGAAATGATTCAAATGAATCGAATAGAATAGAATCGAAAAAAATCGAATAGAATCGAAACGAACCGAAACGAAATGAATCGAAGAGAATCGATTAGAATCGAAATGAAAAGAATCGTATTGAATCGAATCGAAAAGAATCAAATCAAATCGAATCGAAAGAATTGAATCAAATCGAAAAGAATCCAATCGAATCGAAAAGAATCGAACTGAATGGAATCAAATCGAAAAGAATCGAATCGAATCGAAAAGAATCGAATCAAATTTAATGGAATCGAAAAGAATCGAATGGAATCGTAAAGAATCAAAATGAAACAAATCACATCAAATGGAAAAGCATCAAATCGAATTGAAAAGAATCGAATCGAATCGAAATGAATCGAATCAAAAAGACTCGAATCGAAAAGAATCGAATCGAATCGAAAAGACTCGAATCGAATTAAAAATATCAAATCGAATCGAATCGAAAGAATCGAATTGAAAAGACTCGAATTGAAACGAATGGATTTGAAACGAAAAGAAACGAATCTAATCGAATCGAATTGAAAGAATCGAATTGAATAGAAAATAATCGAATAGAAAAGAATCGAACCGAAAAGTAAAGAATCAAATTGAATCAGTCGATTAAATTCTAGTCGAATCGAATCAAAAAGCATGAAATCGAGTCGAATCGAATCGAAAAGAATCGAATCGAATCGAAAAGATTCGAATTGTATCTAATCAAAAAGAATCGAATCGTATCGACTCGAATCGAAAAGAATCCAATTGCATCATCGAATGGAAAGTAATCGAATTGAATAGAATAGAAAAGAATCGAATCGAATCAAATCGAAAACAATCAAATTGAATTGATCGAAAAGAATCTAATTGAATCAAATCGAATCGAAATGAAAAGAATCGAATCGATTCAAATAGAAAAGAATCGAATCGAAAAGAATCAAATCGACACGAAAAGAATCGAATCGAATCAAAAAGTATCGAATTGATTCGAAAACATTCGAATCGAAAAGAATCGAATTGAAATGAATCCGATCGAAATGAAAAGAATCTACTCGATTCGAATCCAGAAGAATCGAATCCAAAAGAATCGAATCGAATCCAAAAGAATCGAATTGATTTGAATCAAAAGAAGTGAATTGAATTGAATCCAAAAGGAACTAATCGAATCAAATCGAAAAAACTCGAATAGAATCAAATCGAATCAAAAAGAATCGAATAGATTCGAATCAAAAAGAATCGAATTGAGGGATCCCTGGGTGGCGCAGCGGTTTAGCGCCTGCCTTTGGCCCAGGGCGCGATCCTGGAGACCCGGGATCGAATCCCACATCGGGCTCCTGGTGCATGGAGCCTGCTTCTCCCTCTGCCTGTGTCTCTGCCTCTCTGTCTCTCTCTGTGACTATCATAAAAAAAAGAATCGAATTGAATCGTGTTGAAAAAAATCATAAAGAATCAAATCGAAAAGAATCGAATTCCATGTAACGAAAAGATTCGAATTGAAAAGAATCGAATCGAAACAAAAGAATCGAATCGAATCGACATGAATCAAAAAGAATCGAATCAAAACGAATCGAAAAGAAACAAATCAAGTAGAATCTAAAAGAATCGAATCGAATCCAATCGAAAAAATTCGAATAGAATTGAATCGAAAAGAATCAAAACGAATCGAACCGAAGAGAATCGATTCGAATCAAAATAAAAAGTATCGTATCAAATCGAATCGAAAAGAATCATATCAAATAGAATCGAAAGAATGGAATCAAATCTAAAACAATCGAATCGAATCGAAAAGAATCGCATTGAATGGAATAGAATCGAAAAGAATAGAATAGAATCGAAAGAAATCGAATAGAATCAAATCAAATCAAAAAGAATCGAATTGAATTGATCCTAACCAAAAGAAGCGAAATGAATCGACTCGAACCGAAAAAAACAAATCGAAAAGAATCTAATCTCAACGAAAATCATCGAAATGAATAGAATCGAAAAGAATCGAATTGAATCAAATCGAAAAGAATCGAATGGAATCCAATCGAAAAGAATCAAATTGAGTCGAATCGAAACAAATTGAATCCAATCGAAAAGAATCTAATTGAATCGAATCGAAAAGAATCGAATTCAATCAAAACGAATCGATTCGAATGGAATAGAAAAGAATAGAATAGAATCGAATCGAAAAGAATCAAATCGAATCGAAAAGAATCGAATCAAAAAGAATTGAATCGAATCGAAAAGAAACGAATCGAACCGAATCAAAAAGAAAACAATCGAATCGAATCAAATACAAAAGAATCGCTTTGAATAGCATAGAATTGAAAAGAATCGAATCAATCGAATTGAAAACAATCGAATCGAAAAGAATCGAATCAAAAAAAGTCGAATCGAAACGAAAACAATCGAATCGAATCGAATCTAAAAGAATCGTATTGAATTGAATCGAGTCGAAAAGACGCGAATCAAAAAGACTCGAATCGAATTGAAACAAATCGAAAAGAATCTAATAGAAACCACTCGAACAGAATCAAATCGAAATGATTCAAAATGAATCGAATAGAATAGAATCGAAAAAAATCGAAACGAATCGAAACGAAATGAATCGAAGAGAATCGATTAGAATCGAAATGAAAAGAATCGTATTGAATCGAATCGAAAGAATCAAATCAAATCGAATCGAAAGAATTGAATCAAGTCGAAAAGAATCCAATCGAATCGAAAAGAATCGAACTGAATGGAATCAAATCGAAAAGAATCGAATCGAATCGAAAAGAATCGAATCAAATTTAATGGAATCGAAAAGAATCGAATGGAATCGAAAAGAATCGAAATGAAACAAATCAGATCAAATGGAAAAGCATCAAATCGAATTGAAAAGAATCGAATCGAATCGAAATGAATCGAATCAAAAAGACTCGAATCGAAAAGAATCGTATTGAAAAGAATCGAATCGAATCGAAAAGACTCGAATCGAATTAAAAATATCAAATCGAATCGAATCGAAAAGAATCGAATTGAAAAGACTCGAATTGAAACGAATCGATTTGAAACGAAAAGAATCGAATCGAATCGAATCGAATTGAAAGAATCGAATTGAATAGAAAAAAATCGAATAGAAAAGAATCGAACCGAAAAGAAAAGAATCAAATTGAATCAGTCGATTAAATTCTAGTCGAATCGAATCAAAAAGAATGAAATCGAGTCGAATCGAATCGAAAAGAATCGAATCGAATCGAAAAGAATCGAATTGTATCTAATCAAAAAGAATCGAATCGTATCGACTCGAATCGAAAAGAATCCAATTGCGTCATCGAATGGAAACTAATCCAATTGAATACAATCGAAAAGAATCGAATCGAATCAAATCGAAATCAATCAAATTGAATTGATCGAAAAGAATCGAATTGAATCAAATCGAATCGAAATGAAAAGAATCGAATCGATTCAAATAGAAAAGAATCGAATCGAAAAGAATCAAATCGACACGAAAAGAATCGAATCGAATCAAAAAGTATCGAATTGATTCGAAAACATTCGCATCGAAAAGAATCGAATTGAAATGAATCCGATCGAAATGAAAAGAATCTACTCGATTCGAATCCAAAAGAATCGAATCCAAAAGAATCGAATTGAATTGAATCAAAAGAAATGAATTGAATTGAATCAAAAAGGAACTAATCGCATCAAATCGAAAAAACTCGAATAGAATCAAATCGAATCAAAAAGAATCGAATAGATTCGAATCAAAAAGAATCGAATTGAGGGATCCCTGGGTGGCGCAGCGGTTTAGCGCCTGCCTTTGGCCCAGGGCGCGATCCTGGAGACACGGGATCGAATCCCACATCGGGCTCCTGGTGCATGGAGCCTGCTTCTCCCTCTGCCTGTGTCTCTGCCTCTCTGTCTCTCTCTGTGACTATCATAAAAAAAAGAATCGAATGGAATCGTGTTGAAAAAAATCATAAAGAATCAAATCGAAAAGAATCGAATTCCATGTAACGAAAAGATTCGAATTGAAAAGAATCGAATCGAAAGAAAAGAATCGAATCGACATGAATCAAAAAGAATCGAAACAAAATGAATCGAAAAGAAACAAATCAAGTAGAATCTAAAAGAATCGAATCGAATCAAATCGAAAAAATTCAAATAGAATTGAATCGAAAAGAATCAAAACGAATCGAACCGAAGAGAATCGATTCGAATCAAAATAAAAAGTATCGTAACAAATCGAATCGAAAAGAATCATATCAAATAGAATCGAAAGAATGGAATCAAATCTAAAACAATCGAATCGAATCGAAAAGAATCGAATTGAACGGAATGGAATCGAAAAGAATCCAATGGAATAGAATCGAAAGAAATCGAATAGAATCAAATCAAACCAAAAAGAATCGAATTGAATTGATCCTAACCAAAAGAAGCGAAATGAATCGACTCGAACCGAAAAAAACAAATCGAAAAGAATCTAATCTCAACGAAAATCATCGAAATGAATAGAATCGAAAAGAATCGAATTGAATCAAATCGAAAAGAATCGAATGGAATCCAATCGAAAAGAATCAAATTGAGTCGAATCGAAACAAATTGAATCCAATCGAAAAGAATCTAATTGAATCGAATCGAAAAGAATCGAATTCAATCAAAACGAATCGATTCGAATGGAATAGAAAAGAATAGAATAGAATCGAATCGAAAAGAATCAAATCGAATCGAAAAGAATCGAATCAAAACGAATTGAATCGAATCGAAAAGAAACGAATCGATCCGAATCAAAAAGAAAACAATCGAATCGAATCAAATACAAAAGAATCGCTTTGAATAGCATAGAATTGAAAAGAATCGAATCAATCGAATTGAAAACAATCGAATCGAAAAGAATCGAATCAAAAAAAGTCGAATCGAAACGAAAACAATCGAATCGAATCGAATCTAAAAGAATCGTATTGAATTGAATCGAGTCGAAAAGACGCGAATCAAAAAGACTCGAATCGAATTGAAACAAATCGAAAAGAATCTAATAGAAACCACTCGAACAGAATCAAATCGAAATGATTCAAAATGAATCGAATAGAATAGAATCGAAAAAAATCGAAACGAATCGAAACGAAATGAATCGAAGAGAATCGATTAGAATCGAAATGAAAAGAATCGTATTGAATCGAATCGAAAGAATCAAATCAAATTGAATCGAAAGAATTGAATCAAATCGAAAAGAATCCAATCGAATCGAAAAGAATCGAACTGAATGGAATCAAATCGAAAAGAATCGAATCGAATCGAAAAGAATCGAATCAAATTTAATGGAATCGAAAAGAATCGAATGGAATCGAAAAGAATCGAAATGAAACAAATCAGATCATATGGAAAAGCATCAAATCGAATTGAAAAGAATCGAATCGAATCGAAATGAATCGAATCAAAAAGACTCGAATCGAAAAGAATCGTATTGAAAAGAATCGAATCGAATCGAAAAGACTCGAATCGAATTAAAAATATCAAATCGAATCGAATCGAAAAGAATCGAATTGAAAAGACTCGAATTGAAACGAATCGATTTGAAACGAAAAGAATCGAATCGAATCGAATCGAATTGAAAGAATCGAATTGAATAGAAAAAAATCGAATAGAAAAGAATCGAACCGAAAAGAAAAGAATCAAATTGAATCAGTCGATTAAATTCTAGTCGAATCGAATCAAAAAGAATGAAATCGAGTCGAATCGAATCGAAAAGAATCGAATCGAATCGAAAAGAATCGAATTGTATCTAATCAAAAAGAATCGAATCGTATCGACTCGAATCGAAAAGAATCCAATTGCATCATCGAATGGAAACTAATCCAATTGAATACAATCGAAAAGAATCGAATCGAATCAAATCGAAATCAATCAAATTGAATTGATCGAAAAGAATCGAATTGAATCAAATCGAATCGAAATGAAAAGAATCGAATCGATTCAAATAGAAAAGAATCGAATCGAAACGAATCAAATCGACACGAAAAGAATCGAATCGAATCAAAAAGTATCGAATTGATTCGAAAACATTCGCATCGAAAAGAATCGAATTGAAATGAATCCGATCGAAATGAAAAGAATCTACTCGATTCGAATCCAGAAGAATCGAATCCAAAAGAATCGAATCGAATCCAAAAGAATCGAATTGATTTGAATCAAAAGAAGTGAATTGAATTGAATCCAAAAGGAACTAATCGAATCAAATCGAAAAAACTCGAATAGAATCAAATCGAATCAAAAAGAATCGAATAGATTCGAATCAAAAAGAATCGAATTGAGGGATCCCTGGGTGGCGCAGCGGTTTAGCGCCTGCCTTTGGCCCAGGGCGCGATCCTGGAGACCCGGGATCGAATCCCACATCGGGCTCCTGGTGCATGGAGCCTGCTTCTCCCTCTGCCTGTGTCTCTGCCTCTCTGTCTCTCTCTGTGACTATCATAAAAAAAAGAATCGAATTGAATCGTGTTGAAAAAAATCATAAAGAATCAAATCGAAAAGAATCGAATTCCATGTAACGAAAAGATTCGAATTGAAAAGAATCGAATCGAAACAAAAGAATCGAATCGAATCGACATGAATCAAAAAGAATCGAATCAAAACGAATCGAAAAGAAACAAATCAAGTAGAATCTAAAAGAATCGAATCGAATCCAATCGAAAAAATTCGAATAGAATTGAATCGAAAAGAATCAAAACGAATCGAACCGAAGAGAATCGATTCGAATCAAAATAAAAAGTATCGTATCAAATCGAATCGAAAAGAATCATATCAAATAGAATCGAAAGAATGGAATCAAATCTAAAACAATCGAATCGAATCGAAAAGAATCGCATTGAATGGAATAGAATCGAAAAGAATAGAATAGAATCGAAAGAAATCGAATAGAATCAAATCAAACCAAAAAGAATCGAATTGAATTGATCCTAACCAAAAGAAGCGAAATGAATCGACTCGAACCGAAAAAAACAAATCGAAAAGAATCTAATCTCAACGAAAATCATCGAAATGAATAGAATCGAAAAGAATCGAATTGAATCAAATCGAAAAGAATCGAATGGAATCCAATCGAAAAGAATCAAATTGAGTCGAATCGAAACAAATTGAATCCAATCGAAAAGAATCTAATTGAATCGAATCGAAAAGAATCGAATTCAATCAAAACGAATCGATTCGAATGGAATAGAAAAGAATAGAATAGAATCGAATCGAAAAGAATCAAATCGAATCGAAAAGAATCGAATCAAAAAGAATTGAATCGAATCGAAAAGAAACGAATCGACCCGAATCAAAAAGAAAACAATCGAATCGAATCAAATACAAAAGAATTGCTTTGAATAGCATAGAATTGAAAAGAATCGAATCAATCGAATTGAAAACAATCGAATCGAAACGAATCGAATCAAAAAAAGTCGAATCGAAACGAAAACAATCGAATCGAATCGAATCTAAAAGAATCGTATTGAATTGAATCGAGTCGAAAAGACTCGAATCAAAAAGACTCGAATCGAATTGAATCAAATCGAAAAGAATCTAATAGAAACCACTCTAACAGAATCAAATCGAAATGATTCAAAATGAATCGAATAGAATAGAATCGAAAAAAATCGAAACGAATCGAAACGAACCGAAACGAAATGAATCGAAGAGAATCGATTAGAATCGAAATGAAAAGAATCGTATTGAATCGAATCGAAAGAATCAAATCAAATTGAATCGAAAGAATTGAATCAAATCGAAAAGAATCCAATCGAATCGAAAAGAATCGAACTGAATGGAATCAAATCGAAAAGAATCGAATCGAATCGAAAAGAATCGAATCAAATTTAATGGAATCGAAAAGAATCGAAAGGAATCGAAAAGAATCGAAATGAAACAAATCAGAACATATGGAAAAGCATCAAATCGAATTGAAAAGAATCGAATCGAATCGAAATGAATCGAATCAAAAAGGCTCGAATCGAAAAGAATCGTATTGAAAAGAATCGAATGGAATCGAAAAGACTCGAATCGAATTAAAAATATCAAATCGAATCGAATCGAAAAGAATCGAATTGAAAAGACTCGAATTGAAACGAATCGATTTGAAACGAAAAGAATCGAATCGAATCGAATCGAATTGAAAGAATCGAATTGAATAGAAAAAAATCGAATAGAAAAGAATCGAACCGAAAAGAAAAGAATCAAATTGAATCAGTCGATTAAATTCTAGTCGAATCGAATCAAAAAGAATGAAATCGAGTCGAATCGAATCGAAAAGAATCGAATCGAATCGAAAAGATTCGAATTGTATCTAATCAAAAAGAATCGAATCGTATCGACTCGAATCGAAAAGAATCCAATTGCATCATCGAATGGAAAGTAATCGAATTGAATAGAATAGAAAAGAATCGAATCGAATCAAATCGAAAACAATCAAATTGAATTGATCGAAAAGAATCGAATTGAATCAAATCGAATCGAAATGAAAAGAATCGAATCGATTCAAATGGAAAAGAATCGAATCGAAAAGAATCAAATCGACACGAAAAGAATCGAATCGAATCAAAAAGTATCGAATTGATTCGAAAACATTCGAATCGAAAAGAATCGAATTGAAATGAATCCGATCGAAATGAAAAGAATCTACTCGATTCGAATCCAAAAGAATCGAATCCAAAAGAATCGAATCCAATCCAAAAGAATCGAATTGAATTGAATCAAAAGAAATGAATTGAATTGAATCCAAAAGGAACTAATCGAATCAAATCGAAAAAACTCGAATAGAATCAAATCGAATCAAAAAGAATCGAATAGATTCGAATAAAAAAGAATCGAATTGAGGGATCCCTGGGTGGCGCAGCGGTTTAGCGCCTGCCTTTGGCCCAGGGCGCGATCCTGGAGACACGGGATCGAATCCCACATCGGGCTCCTGGTGCATGGAGCCTGCTTCTCCCTCTGCCTGTGTCTCTGCCTCTCTGTCTCTCTCTGTGACTATCATAAAAAAAAGAATCGAATTGAATCGTGTTGAAAAAAATCATAAAGAATCAAATCGAAAAGAATCGAATTCCATGTAACGAAAAGATTCGAATTGAAAAGAATCGAATCGAAACAAAAGAATCGAATCGAATCGACATGAATCAAAAAGAATCGAATCAAAACGAATCGAAAAGAAACAAATCAAGTAGAATCTAAAAGAATCGAATCGAATCCAATCGAAAAAATTCGAATAGAATTGATTCGAAAAGAATCAAAACGAATCGAACCGAAGAGAATCGATTCGAATCAAAATAAAAAGTATCGTATCAAATCGAATCGAAAAGAATCATATCAAATAGAATCGAAAGAATGGAATCAAATCTAAAACAATCGAATCGAATCGAAAAGAATCGCATTGAATGGAATAGAATCGAAAAGAATAGAATAGAATCGAAAGAAATCGAATAGAATCAAATCAAATCAAAAGAATCGAATTGAATTGATCCTAACCAAAAGAAGCGAAATGAATCGACTCGAACCGAAAAAAACAAATCGAAAAGAATCTAATCTCAACGAAAATCATCGAAATGAATAGAATCGAAAAGAATCGAATTGAATCAAATTGAAAAGAATCGAATGGAATCCAATCGAAAAGAATCAAATTGAGTCGAATCGAAACAAATTGAATCCAATCGAAAAGAATCTAATTGAATCGAATCGAAAAGATTCGAATTCAATCAAAACGAATCGATTCGAATGGAATAGAAAAGAATAGAATAGAATAGAATCGAAAAGAATCAAATCGAATCGAAAAAAATCGAATCAAAAAGAATTGAATCGAATCGAAAAGAAAGGAATCGAACCGAATCAAAAAGAAAACAATCGAATCGAAACAAATACAAAAGAATCGCTTTGAATAGCATAGAATTGAAAAGAATCGAATCAATCGAATTGAAAACAATCGAATCGAAAAGAATCGAATCAAAAAAAGTCGAATCGAAACGAAAACAATCGAATCGAATCGAATCTAAAAGAATCGTATTGAATTGAATCGAGTCGAAAAGACTCGAATCAAAAAGACTCGAATCGAATTGAATCAAATCGAAAAGAATCTAATAGAAACCACTCGAACAGAATCAAATCGAAATGATTCAAATGAATCGAATAGAATAGAATCGAAAAAAATCGAATAGAATCGAAACGAACCGAAACGAAATGAATCGAAGAGAATCGATTAGAATCGAAATGAAAAGAATCGTATTGAATCGAATCGAAAAGAATCAAATCAAATCGAATCGAAAGAATTGAATCAAATCGAAAAGAATCCAATCGAATCGAAAAGAATCGAACTGAATGGAATCAAATCGAAAAGAATCAAATCGAATCGAAAAGAATCGAATCAAATTTAATGGAATCGAAAAGAATCGAATGGAATCGTAAAGAATCAAAATGAAACAAATCACATCAAATGGAAAAGCATCAAATCGAATTGAAAAGAATCGAATCGAATCGAAATGAATCGAATCAAAAAGACTCGAATCGAAAAGAATCGAATCGAATCGAAAAGACTCGAATCGAATTAAAAATATCAAATCGAATCGAATCGAAAGAATCGAATTGAAAAGACTCGAATTGAAACGAATCGATTTGAAACGAAAAGAAACGAATCTAATCGAATCGAATTGAAAGAATCGAATTGAATAGAAAATAATCGAATAGAAAAGAATCGAACCGAAAAGTAAAGAATCAAATTGAATCAGTCGATTAAATTCTAGTCGAATCGAATCAAAAAGCATGAAATCGAGTCGAATCGAATCGAAAAGAATCGAATCGAATCGAAAAGATTCGAATTGTATCTAATCAAAAAGAATCGAATCGTATCGACTCGAATCGAAAAGAATCCAATTGCATCATCGAATGGAAAGTAATCGAATTGAATAGAATAGAAAAGAATCGAATCGAATGAAATCGAAAACAATCAAATTGAATTGATCTAAAAGAATCTAATTGAATCAAATCGAATCGAAATGAAAAGAATCGAATCGATTCAAATAGAAAAGAATCGAATCGAAAAGAATCAAATCGACACGAAAAGAATCGAATCGAATCAAAAAGTATCGAATTGATTCGAAAACATTCGAATCGAAAAGAATCGAATTGAAATGAATCCGATCGAAATGAAAAGAATCTACTCGATTCGAATCCAGAAGAATCGAATCCAAAAGAATCGAATCGAATCCAAAAGAATCGAATTGATTTGAATCAAAAGAAGTGAATTGAATTGAATCCAAAAGGAACTAATCGCATCAAATCGAAAAAACTCGAATAGAATCAAATCGAATCAAAAAGAATCGAATAGATTCGAATCAAAAAGAATCGAATTGAGGGATCCCTGGGTGGCGCAGCGGTTTAGCGCCTGCCTTTGGCCCAGGGCGCGATCCTGGAGACACGGGATCGAATCCCACATCGGGCTCCTGGTGCATGGAGCCTGCTTCTCCCTCTGCCTGTGTCTCTGCCTCTCTGTCTCTCTCTGTGACTATCATAAAAAAAAGAATCGAATGGAATCGTGTTGAAAAAAATCATAAAGAATCAAATCGAAAAGAATCGAATTCCATGTAACGAAAAGATTCGAATTGAAAAGAATCGAATCGAAAGAAAAGAATCGAATCGACATGAATCAAAAAGAATCGAAACAAAATGAATCGAAAAGAAACAAATCAAGTAGAATCTAAAAGAATCGAATCGAATCAAATCGAAAAAATTCAAATAGAATTGAATCGAAAAGAATCAAAACGAATCGAACCGAAGAGAATCGATTCGAATCAAAATAAAAAGTATCGTAACAAATCGAATCGAAAAGAATCATATCAAATAGAATCGAAAGAATGGAATCAAATCTAAAACAATCGAATCGAATCGAAAAGAATCGAATTGAACGGAATGGAATCGAAAAGAATCCAATGGAATAGAATCGAAAGAAATCGAATAGAATCAAATCAAACCAAAAAGAATCGAATTGAATTGATCCTAACCAAAAGAAGCGAAATGAATCGACTCGAACCGAAAAAAACAAATCGAAAAGAATCTAATCTCAACGAAAATCATCGAAATGAATAGAATCGAAAAGAATCGAATTGAATCAAATCGAAAAGAATCGAATGGAATCCAATCGAAAAGAATCAAATTGAGTCGAATCGAAACAAATTGAATCCAATCGAAAAGAATCTAATTGAATCGAATCGAAAAGAATCGAATTCAATCAAAACGAATCGATTCGAATGGAATAGAAAAGAATAGAATAGAATCGAATCGAAAAGAATCAAATCGAATCGAAAAGAATCGAATCAAAACGAATTGAATCGAATCGAAAAGAAACGAATCGATCCGAATCAAAAAGAAAACAATCGAATCGAATCAAATACAAAAGAATCGCTTTGAATAGCATAGAATTGAAAAGAATCGAATCAATCGAATTGAAAACAATCGAATCGAAAAGAATCGAATCAAAAAAAGTCGAATCGAAACGAAAACAATCGAATCGAATCGAATCTAAAAGAATCGTATTGAATTGAATCGAGTCGAAAAGACGCGAATCAAAAAGACTCGAATCGAATTGAAACAAATCGAAAAGAATCTAATAGAAACCACTCGAACAGAATCAAATCGAAATGATTCAAAATGAATCGAATAGAATAGAATCGAAAAAAATCGAAACGAATCGAAACGAAATGAATCGAAGAGAATCGATTAGAATCGAAATGAAAAGAATCGTATTGAATCGAATCGAAAGAATCAAATCAAATTGAATCGAAAGAATTGAATCAAGTCGAAAAGAATCCAATCGAATCGAAAAGAATCGAACTGAATGGAATCAAATCGAAAAGAATCGAATCGAATCGAAAAGAATCGAATCAAATTTAATGGAATCGAAAAGAATCGAATGGAATCGAAAAGAATCGAAATGAAACAAATCAGATCATATGGAAAAGCATCAAATCGAATTGAAAAGAATCGAATCGAATCGAAATGAATCGAATCAAAAAGACTCGAATCGAAAAGAATCGTATTGAAAAGAATCGAATCGAATCGAAAAGACTCGAATCGAATTAAAAATATCAAATCGAATCGAATCGAAAAGAATCGAATTGAAAAGACTCGAATTGAAACGAATCGATTTGAAACGAAAAGAATCGAATCGAATCGAATCGAATTGAAAGAATCGAATTGAATAGAAAAAAATCGAATAGAAAAGAATCGAACCGAAAAGAAAAGAATCAAATTGAATCAGTCGATTAAATTCTAGTCGAATCGAATCAAAAAGAATGAAATCGAGTCGAATCGAATCGAAAAGAATCGAATCGAATCGAAAAGAATCGAATTGTATCTAATCAAAAAGAATCGAATCGTATCGACTCGAATCGAAAAGAATCCAATTGCATCATCGAATGGAAACTAATCCAATTGAATACAATCGAAAAGAATCGAATCGAATCAAATCGAAATCAATCAAATTGAATTGATCGAAAAGAATCGAATTGAATCAAATCGAATCGAAATGAAAAGAATCGAATCGATTCAAATAGAAAAGAATCGAATCGAAACGAATCAAATCGACACGAAAAGAATCGAATCGAATCAAAAAGTATCGAATTGATTCGAAAACATTCGAATCGAAAAGAATCGAATTGAAATGAATCCGATCGAAATGAAAAGAATCTACTCGATTCGAATCCAGAAGAATCGAATCCAAAAGAATCGAATCGAATCCAAAAGAATCGAATTGATTTGAATCAAAAGAAGTGAATTGAATTGAATCCAAAAGGAACTAATCGCATCAAATCGAAAAAACTCGAATAGAATCAAATCGAATCAAAAAGAATCGAATAGATTCGAATCAAAAAGAATCGAATTGAGGGATCCCTGGGTGGCGCAGCGGTTTAGCGCCTGCCTTTGGCCCAGGGCGCGATCCTGGAGACCCGGGATCGAATCCCACATCGGGCTCCTGGTGCATGGAGCCTGCTTCTCCCTCTGCCTGTGTCTCTGCCTCTCTGTCTCTCTCTGTGACTATCATAAAAAAAATAATCGAATTGAATCGTGTTGAAAAAAATCATAAAGAATCAAATCGAAAAGAATCGAATTCCATGTAACGAAAAGATTCGAATTGAAAAGAATCGAATCGAAACAAAAGAATCGAATCGAATCGACATGAATCAAAAAGAATCGAATCAAAACGAATCGAAAAGAAACAAATCAAGTAGAATCTAAAAGAATCGAATCGAATCCAATCGAAAAAATTCGAATAGAATTGAATCGAAAAGAATCAAAACGAATCGAACCGAAGAGAATCGATTCGAATCAAAATAAAAAGTATCGTATCAAATCGAATCGAAAAGAATCATATCAAATAGAATCGAAAGAATGGAATCAAATCTAAAACAATCGAATCGAATCGAAAAGAATCGCATTGAATGGAATAGAATCGAAAAGAATAGAATAGAATCGAAAGAAATCGAATAGAATCAAATCAAACCAAAAAGAATCGAATTGAATTGATCCTAACCAAAAGAAGCGAAATGAATCGACTCGAACCGAAAAAAACAAATCGAAAAGAATCTAATCTCAACGAAAATCATCGAAATGAATAGAATCGAAAAGAATCGAATTGAATCAAATCGAAAAGAATCGAATGGAATCCAATCGAAAAGAATCAAATTGAGTCGAATCGAAACAAATTGAATCCAATCGAAAAGAATCTAATTGAATCGAATCGAAAAGAATCGAATTCAATCAAAACGAATCGATTCGAATGGAATAGAAAAGAATAGAATAGAATCGAATCGAAAAGAATCAAATCGAATCGAAAAGAATCGAATCAAAAAGAATTGAATCGAATCGAAAAGAAACGAATCGACCCGAATCAAAAAGAAAACAATCGAATCGAATCAAATACAAAAGAATTGCTTTGAATAGCATAGAATTGAAAAGAATCGAATCAATCGAATTGAAAACAATCGAATCGAAACGAATCGAATCAAAAAAAGTCGAATCGAAACGAAAACAATCGAATCGAATCGAATCTAAAAGAATCGTATTGAATTGAATCGAGTCGAAAAGACTCGAATCAAAAAGACTCGAATCGAATTGAATCAAATCGAAAAGAATCTAATAGAAACCACTCGAACAGAATCAAATCGAAATGATTCAAAATGAATCGAATAGAATAGAATCGAAAAAAATCGAAACGAATCGAAACGAACCGAAACGAAATGAATCGAAGAGAATCGATTAGAATCGAAATGAAAAGAATCGTATTGAATCGAATCGAAAGAATCAAATCAAATTGAATCGAAAGAATTGAATCAAATCGAAAAGAATCCAATCGAATCGAAAAGAATCGAACTGAATGGAATCAAATCGAAAAGAATCGAATCGAATCGAAAAGAATCGAATCAAATTTAATGGAATCGAAAAGAATCGAAAGGAATCGAAAAGAATCGAAATGAAACAAATCAGAACATATGGAAAAGCATCAAATCGAATTGAAAAGAATCGAATCGAATCGAAATGAATCGAATCAAAAAGGCTCGAATCGAAAAGAATCGTATTGAAAAGAATCGAATGGAATCGAAAAGACTCGAATCGAATTAAAAATATCAAATCGAATCGAATCGAAAAGAATCGAATTGAAAAGACTCGAATTGAAACGAATCGATTTGAAACGAAAAGAATCGAATCGAATCGAATCGAATTGAAAGAATCGAATTGAATAGAAAAAAATCGAATAGAAAAGAATCGAACCGAAAAGAAAAGAATCAAATTGAATCAGTCGATTAAATTCTAGTCGAATCGAATCAAAAAGAATGAAATCGAGTCGAATCGAATCGAAAAGAATCGAATCGAATCGAAAAGATTCGAATTGTATCTAATCAAAAAGAATCGAATCGTATCGACTCGAATCGAAAAGAATCCAATTGCATCATCGAATGGAAAGTAATCGAATTGAATAGAATAGAAAAGAATCGAATCGAATCAAATCGAAAACAATCAAATTGAATTGATCGAAAAGAATCGAATTGAATCAAATCGAATCGAAATGAAAAGAATCGAATCGATTCAAATGGAAAAGAATCGAATCGAAAAGAATCAAATCGACACGAAAAGAATCGAATCGAATCAAAAAGTATCGAATTGATTCGAAAACATTCGAATCGAAAAGAATCGAATTGAAATGAATCCGATCGAAATGAAAAGAATCTACTCGATTCGAATCCAAAAGAATCGAATCCAAAAGAATCGAATCCAATCCAAAAGAATCGAATTGAATTGAATCAAAAGAAATGAATTGAATTGAATCCAAAAGGAACTAATCGAATCAAATCGAAAAAACTCGAATAGAATCAAATCGAATCAAAAAGAATCGAATAGATTCGAATAAAAAAGAATCGAATTGAGGGATCCCTGGGTGGCGCAGCGGTTTAGCGCCTGCCTTTGGCCCAGGGCGCGATCCTGGAGACACGGGATCGAATCCCACATCGGGCTCCTGGTGCATGGAGCCTGCTTCTCCCTCTGCCTGTGTCTCTGCCTCTCTGTCTCTCTCTGTGACTATCATAAAAAAAAGAATCGAATTGAATCGTGTTGAAAAAAATCATAAAGAATCAAATCGAAAAGAATCGAATTCCATGTAACGAAAAGATTCGAATTGAAAAGAATCGAATCGAAACAAAAGAATCGAATCGAATCGACATGAATCAAAAAGAATCGAATCAAAACGAATCGAAAAGAAACAAATCAAGTAGAATCTAAAAGAATCGAATCGAATCCAATCGAAAAAATTCGAATAGAATTGATTCGAAAAGAATCAAAACGAATCGAACCGAAGAGAATCGATTCGAATCAAAATAAAAAGTATCGTATCAAATCGAATCGAAAAGAATCATATCAAATAGAATCGAAAGAATGGAATCAAATCTAAAACAATCGAATCGAATCGAAAAGAATCGCATTGAATGGAATAGAATCGAAAAGAATAGAATAGAATCGAAAGAAATCGAATAGAATCAAATCAAATCAAAAAGAATCGAATTGAATTGATCCTAACCAAAAGAAGCGAAATGAATCGACTCGAACCGAAAAAAACAAATCGAAAAGAATCTAATCTCAACGAAAATCATCGAAATGAATAGAATCGAAAAGAATCGAATTGAATCAAATTGAAAAGAATCGAATGGAATCCAATCGAAAAGAATCAAATTGAGTCGAATCGAAACAAATTGAATCCAATCGAAAAGAATCTAATTGAATCGAATCGAAAAGATTCGAATTCAATCAAAACGAATCGATTCGAATGGAATAGAAAAGAATAGAATAGAATAGAATCGAAAAGAATCAAATCGAATCGAAAAAAATCGAATCAAAAAGAATTGAATCGAATCGAAAAGAAAGGAATCGAACCGAATCAAAAAGAAAACAATCGAATCGAAACAAATACAAAAGAATCGCTTTGAATAGCATAGAATTGAAAAGAATCGAATCAATCGAATTGAAAACAATCGAATCGAAAAGAATCGAATCAAAAAAAGTCGAATCGAAACGAAAACAATCGAATCGAATCGAATCTAAAAGAATCGTATTGAATTGAATCGAGTCGAAAAGACTCGAATCAAAAAGACTCGAATCGAATTGAATCAAATCGAAAAGAATCTAATAGAAACCACTCGAACAGAATCAAATCGAAATGATTCAAATGAATCGAATAGAATAGAATCGAAAAAAATCGAATAGAATCGAAACGAACCGAAACGAAATGAATCGAAGAGAATCGATTAGAATCGAAATGAAAAGAATCGTATTGAATCGAATCGAAAAGAATCAAATCAAATCGAATCGAAAGAATTGAATCAAATCGAAAAGAATCCAATCGAATCGAAAAGAATCGAACTGAATGGAATCAAATCGAAAAGAATCAAATCGAATCGAAAAGAATCGAATCAAATTTAATGGAATCGAAAAGAATCGAATGGAATCGTAAAGAATCAAAATGAAACAAATCACATCAAATGGAAAAGCATCAAATCGAATTGAAAAGAATCGAATCGAATCGAAATGAATCGAATCAAAAAGACTCGAATCGAATCGAAATGAATCGAATCAAAAAGACTCGAATCGAATTAAAAATATCAAATCGAATCGAATCGAAAGAATCGAATTGAAAAGACTCGAATTGAAACGAATGGATTTGAAACGAAAAGAAACGAATCTAATCGAATCGAATTGAAAGAATCGAATTGAATAGAAAATAATCGAATAGAAAAGAATCGAACCGAAAAGTAAAGAATCAAATTGAATCAGTCGATTAAATTCTAGTCGAATCGAATCAAAAAGCATGAAATCGAGTCGAATCGAATCGAAAAGAATCGAATCGAATCGAAAAGATTCGAATTGTATCTAATCAAAAAGAATCGAATCGTATCGACTCGAATCGAAAAGAATCCAATTGCATCATCGAATGGAAAGTAATCGAATTGAATAGAATAGAAAAGAATCGAATCGAATGAAATCGAAAACAATCAAATTGAATTGATCTAAAAGAATCTAATTGAATCAAATCGAATCGAAATGAAAAGAATCGAATCGATTCAAATAGAAAAGAATCGAATCGAAAAGAATCAAATCGACACGAAAAGAATCGAATCGAATCAAAAAGTATCGAATTGATTCGAAAACATTCGAATCGAAAAGAATCGAATTGAAATGAATCCGATCGAAATGAAAAGAATCTACTCGATTCGAATCCAGAAGAATCGAATCCAAAAGAATCGAATCGAATCCAAAAGAATCGAATTGATTTGAATCAAAAGAAGTGAATTGAATTGAATCCAAAAGGAACTAATCGAATCAAATCGAAAAAACTCGAATAGAATCAAATCGAATCAAAAAGAATCGAATAGATTCGAATCAAAAAGAATCGAATTGAGGGATCCCTGGGTGGCGCAGCGGTTTAGCGCCTGCCTTTGGCCCAGGGCGCGATCCTGGAGACCCGGGATCGAATCCCACATCGGGCTCCTGGTGCATGGAGCCTGCTTCTCCCTCTGCCTGTGTCTCTGCCTCTCTGTCTCTCTCTGTGACTATCATAAAAAAAAGAATCGAATTGAATCGTGTTGAAAAAAATCATAAAGAATCAAATCGAAAAGAATCGAATTCCATGTAACGAAAAGATTCGAATTGAAAAGAATCGAATCGAAACAAAAGAATCGAATCGAATCGACATGAATCAAAAAGAATCGAATCAAAACGAATCGAAAAGAAACAAATCAAGTAGAATGTAAAAGAATCGAATCGAATCCAATCGAAAAAATTCGAATAGAATTGAATCGAAAAGAATCAAAACGAATCGAACCGAAGAGAATCGATTCGAATCAAAATAAAAAGTATCGTATCAAATCGAATCGAAAAGAATCATATCAAATAGAATCGAAAGAATGGAATCAAATCTAAAACAATCGAATCGAATCGAAAAGAATCGCATTGAATGGAATAGAATCGAAAAGAATAGAATAGAATCGAAAGAAATCGAATAGAATCAAATCAAATCAAAAAGAATCGAATTGAATTGATCCTAACCAAAAGAAGCGAAATGAATCGACTCGAACCGAAAAAAACAAATCGAAAAGAATCTAATCTCAACGAAAATCATCGAAATGAATAGAATCGAAAAGAATCGAATTGAATCAAATCGAAAAGAATCGAATGGAATCCAATCGAAAAGAATCAAATTGAGTCGAATCGAAACAAATTGAATCCAATCGAAAAGAATCTAATTGAATCGAATCGAAAAGAATCGAATTCAATCAAAACGAATCGATTCGAATGGAATAGAAAAGAATAGAATAGAATCGAATCGAAAAGAATCAAATCGAATCGAAAAGAATCGAATCAAAAAGAATTGAATCGAATCGAAAAGAAACGAATCGAACCGAATCAAAAAGAAAACAATCGAATCGAATCAAATACAAAAGAATCGCTTTGAATAGCATAGAATTGAAAAGAATCGAATCAATCGAATTGAAAACAATCGAATCGAAAAGAATCGAATCAAAAAAAGTCGAATCGAAACGAAAACAATCGAATCGAATCGAATCTAAAAGAATCGTATTGAATTGAATCGAGTCGAAAAGACGCGAATCAAAAAGACTCGAATCGAATTGAAACAAATCGAAAAGAATCTAATAGAAACCACTCGAACAGAATCAAATCGAAATGATTCAAAATGAATCGAATAGAATAGAATCGAAAAAAATCGAAACGAACCGAAACGAAATGAATCGAAGAGAATCGATTAGAATCGAAATGAAAAGAATCGTATTGAATCGAATCGAAAGAATCAAATCAAATCGAATCGAAAGAATTGAATCAAGTCGAAAAGAATCCAATCGAATCGAAAAGAATCGAACTGAATGGAATCAAATCGAAAAGAATCGAATCGAATCGAAAAGAATCGAATCAAATTTAATGGAATCGAAAAGAATCGAATGGAATCGAAAAGAATCGAAATGAAACAAATCAGATCATATGGAAAAGCATCAAATCGAATTGAAAAGAATCGAATCGAATCGAAATGAATCGAATCAAAAAGACTCGAATCGAAAAGAATCGTATTGAAAAGAATCGAATCGAATCGAAAAGACTCGAATCGAATTAAAAATATCAAATCGAATCGAATCGAAAAGAATCGAATTGAAAAGACTCGAATTGAAACGAATCGATTTGAAACGAAAAGAATCGAATCGAATCGAATCGAATTGAAAGAATCGAATTGAATAGAAAAAAATCGAATAGAAAAGAATCGAACCGAAAAGAAAAGAATCAAATTGAATCAGTCGATTAAATTCTAGTCGAATCGAATCAAAAAGAATGAAATCGAGTCGAATCGAATCGAAAAGAATCGAATCGAATCGAAAAGAATCGAATTGTATCTAATCAAAAAGAATCGAATCGTATCGACTCGAATCGAAAAGAATCCAATTGCATCATCGAATGGAAACTAATCCAATTGAATACAATCGAAAAGAATCGAATCGAATCAAATCGAAAACAATCAAATTGAATTGATCGAAAAGAATCGAATTGAATCAAATCGAATCGAAATGAAAAGAATCGAATCGATTCAAATAGAAAAGAATCGAATCGAAAAGAATCAAATCGACACGAAAAGAATCGAATCGAATCAAAAAGTATCGAATTGATTCGAAAACATTCGCATCGAAAAGAATCGAATTGAAATGAATCCGATCGAAATGAAAAGAATCTACTCGATTCGAATCCAAAAGAATCGAATCCAAAAGAATCGAATTGAATTGAATCAAAAGAAATGAATTGAATTGAATCCAAAAGGAACTAATCGCATCAAATCGAAAAAACTCGAATAGAATCAAATCGAATCAAAAAGAATCGAATAGATTCGAATCAAAAAGAATCGAATTGAGGGATCCCTGGGTGGCGCAGCGGTTTAGCGCCTGCCTTTGGCCCAGGGCGCGATCCTGGAGACACGGGATCGAATCCCACATCGGGCTCCTGGTGCATGGAGCCTGCTTCTCCCTCTGCCTGTGTCTCTGCCTCTCTGTCTCTCTCTGTGACTATCATAAAAAAAAGAATCGAATTGAATCGCGTTGAAAAAAATCATAAAGAATCAAATCGAAAAGAATCGAATTCCATGTAACGAAAAGATTCGAATTGAAAAGAATCGAATCGAAAGAAAAGAATCGAATCGAATCGACATGAATCAAAAAGAATCGAATCAAAACGAATCGAAAAGAAACAAATCAAGTAGAATCTAAAAGAATCGAATCGAATCCAATCGAAAAAAATTCGAATAGAATTGAATCGAAAAGAATCAAAACGAATCGAACCGAAGAGAATCGATTCGAATCAAAATAAAAAGTATCGTATCAAATCGAATCGAAAAGAATCATATCAAATAGAATCGAAAGAATGGAATCAAATCTAAAACAATCGAATGGAATCGAAAAGAATCGCATTGAATGGAATAGAATCGAAAAGAATAGAATAGAATCGAAAGAAATCGAATAGAATCAAATCAAATCAAAAAGAATCGAATTGAATTGATCCTAACCAAAAGAAGCGAAATGAATCGACTCGAACCGAAAAAAACAAATCGAAAAGAATCTAATCTCAACGAAAATCATCGAAATGAATAGAATCGAAAAGAATCGAATTGAATCAAATCGAAAAGAATCGAATGGAATCCAATCGAAAAGAATCAAATTGAGTCGAATCGAAACAAATTGAATCCAATCGAAAAGAATCTAATTGAATCGAATCGAAAAGAATCGAATTCAATCAAAACGAATCGATTCGAATGGAATAGAAAAGAATAGAATAGAATCGAATCGAAAAGAATCAAATCGAATCGAAAAGAATCGAATCAAAACGAATTGAATCGAATCGAAAAGAAACGAATCGAACCGAATCAAAAAGAAAACAATCGAATCGAATCAAATACAAAAGAATCGCTTTGAATAGCATAGAATTGAAAAGAATCGAATCAATCGAATTGAAAACAATCGAATCGAAAAGAATCGAATCAAAAAAAGTCGAATCGAAACGAAAACAATCGAATCGAATCGAATCTAAAAGAATCGTATTGAATTGAATCGAGTCGAAAAGACTCGAATCAAAAAGACTCGAATCGAATTGAATCAAATCGAAAAGAATCTAATAGAAACCACTCGAACAGAATCAAATCGAAATGATTCAAATGAATCGAATAGAATAGAATCGAAAAAAATCGAATAGAATCGAAACGAACCGAAACGAAATGAATCGAAGAGAATCGATTAGAATCGAAATGAAAAGAATCGTATTGAATCGAATCGAAAAGAATCAAATCAAATCGAATCGAAAGAATTGAATCAAATCGAAAAGAATCCAATCGAATCGAAAAGAATCGAACTGAATGGAATCAAATCGAAAAGAATCGAATCGAATCGAAAAAAATCGAATCAAATTTAATGGAATCGAAAAGAATCGAATGGAATCGAAAAGAATCGAAATGAAACAAATCACATCAAATGGAAAAGCATCAAATCGAATTGAAAAGAATCGAATCGAATCGAAATGAATCGAATCAAAAAGACTCGAATCGAAAAGAATCGAATCGAATCGAAAAGACTCGAATCGAATTAAAAATATCAAATCGAATCGAATCGAAAGAATCGAATTGAAAAGACTCGAATTGAAACGAATCGATTTGAAACGAAAAGAAACGAATCTAATCGAATCGAATTGAAAGAATCGAATTGAATAGAAAATAATCGAATAGAAAAGAATCGAACCGAAAAGTAAAGAATCAAATTGAATCAGTCAATTAAATTCTAGTCGAATCGAATCAAAACGCATGAAATCGAGTCGAATCGAATCGAAAAGAATCGAATTGAATCGAAAAGATTCGAATTGTATCTAATCAAAAAGAATCGAATCGTATCGACTCGAATCGAAAAGAATCCAATTGCATCATCGAATGGAAAGTAATCGAATTGAATAGAATAGAAAAGAATCGAATCGAATCAAATCGAAAACAATCAAATTGAATTGATCGAAAAGAATCTAATTGAATCAAATCGAATCGAAATGAAAAGAATCGAATCGATTCAAATAGAAAAGAATCGAATCGAAAAGAATCAAATCGACACGAAAAGAATCGAATCGAATCAAAAAGTATCGAATTGATTCGAAAACATTCGAATCGAAAAGAATCGAATTGAAATGAATCCGATCGAAATGAAAAGAATCTACTCGATTCGAATCCAGAAGAATCGAATCCAAAAGAATCGAATCGAATCCAAAAGAATCGAATTGATTTGAATCAAAAGAGGTGAATTGAATTGAATCCAAAAGGAACTAATCGAATCAAATCGAAAAAACTCGAATAGAATCAAATCGAATCAAAAAGAATCGAATAGATTCGAATCAAAAAGAATCGAATTGAGGGATCCCTGGGTGGCGCAGCGGTTTAGCGCCTGCCTTTGGCCCAGGGCGCGATCCTGGAGACCCGGGATCGAATCCCACATCGGGCTCCTGGTGCATGGAGCCTGCTTCTCCCTCTGCCTGTGTCTCTGCCTCTCTGTCTCTCTCTGTGACTATCATAAAAAAAAGAATCGAATTGAATCGTGTTGAAAAAAATCATAAAGAATCAAATCGAAAAGAATCGAATTCCATGTAACGAAAAGATTCGAATTGAAAAGAATCGAATCGAAACAAAAGAATCGAATCGAATCGACATGAATCAAAAAGAATCGAATCAAAACGAATCGAAAAGAAACAAATCAAGTAGAATCTAAAAGAATCGAATCGAATCCAATCGAAAAAATTCGAATAGAATTGAATCGAAAAGAATCAAAACGAATCGAACCGAAGAGAATCGATTCGAATCAAAATAAAAAGTATCGTATCAAATCGAATCGAAAAGAATCATATCAAATAGAATCGAAAGAATGGAATCAAATCTAAAACAATCGAATCGAATCGAAAAGAATCGCATTGAATGGAATAGAATCGAAAAGAATAGAATAGAATCGAAAGAAATCGAATAGAATCAAATCAAATCAAAAAGAATCGAATTGAATTGATCCTAACCAAAAGAAGCGGAATGAATCGACTCGAACCGAAAAAAACAAATCGAAAAGAATCTAATCTCAACGAAAATCATCGAAATGAATACAATCGAAAAGAATCGAATTGAATCAAATCAAAAAGAATCGAATGGAATCCAATCGAAAAGAATCAAATTGAGTCGAATCGAAACAAATTGAATCCAATCGAAAAGAATCTAATTGAATCGAATCGAAAAGAATCGAATTCAATCAAAACGAATCGATTCGAATGGAATAGAAAAGAATAGAATAGAATCGAATCGAAAAGAATCAAATCGAATCGAAAAGAATCGAATCAAAACGAATTGAATCGAATCGAAAAGAAACGAATCGAACCGAATCAAAAAGAAAACAATCGAATCGAATCAAATACAAAAGAATCGCTTTGAATAGCATAGAATTGAAAAGAATCGAATCAATCGAATTGAAAACAATCGAATCGAAAAGAATCGAATCAAAAAAAGTCGAATCGAAACGAAAACAATCGAATCGAATCGAATCTAAAAGAATCGTATTGAATTGAATCGAGTCGAAAAGACGCGAATCAAAAAGACTCGAATCGAATTGAAACAAATCGAAAAGAATCTAATAGAAACCACTCGAACAGAATCAAATCGAAATGATTCAAAATGAATCGAATAGAATAGAATCGAAAAAAATCGAAACGAACCGAAACGAAATGAATCGAAGAGAATCGATTAGAATCGAAATGAAAAGAATCGTATTGAATCGAATCGAAAGAATCAAATCAAATCGAATCGAAAGAATTGAATCAAGTCGAAAAGAATCCAATCGAATCGAAAAGAATCGAACTGAATGGAATCAAATCGAAAAGAATCGAATCGAATCGAAAAGAATCGAATCAAATTTAATGGAATCGAAAAGAATCGAATGGAATCGAAAAGAATCGAAATGAAACAAATCAGATCATATGGAAAAGCATCAAATCGAATTGAAAAGAATCGAATCGAATCGAAATGAATCGAATCAAAAAGACTCGAATCGAAAAGAATCGTATTGAAAAGAATCGAATCGAATCGAAAAGACTCGAATCGAATTAAAAATATCAAATCGAATCGAATCGAAAAGAATCGAATTGAAAAGACTCGAATTGAAACGAATCGATTTGAAACGAAAAGAATCGAATCGAATCGAATCGAATTGAAAGAATCGAATTGAATAGAAAAAAATCGAATAGAAAAGAATCGAACCGAAAAGAAAAGAATCAAATTGAATCAGTCGATTAAATTCTAGTCGAATCGAATCAAAAAGAATGAAATCGAGTCGAATCGAATCGAAAAGAATCGAATCGAATCGAAAAGAATCGAATTGTATCTAATCAAAAAGAATCGAATCGTATCGACTCGAATCGAAAAGAATCCAATTGCATCATCGAATGGAAACTAATCCAATTGAATACAATCGAAAAGAATCGAATCGAATCAAATCGAAAACAATCAAATTGAATTGATCGAAAAGAATCGAATTGAATCAAATCGAATCGAAATGAAAAGAATCGAATCGATTCAAATAGAAAAGAATCGAATCGAAAAGAATCAAATCGACACGAAAAGAATCGAATCGAATCAAAAAGTATCGAATTGATTCGAAAACATTCGCATCGAAAAGAATCGAATTGAAATGAATCCGATCGAAATGAAAAGAATCTACTCGATTCGAATCCAAAAGAATCGAATCCAAAAGAATCGAATTGAATTGAATCAAAAGAAATGAATTGAATTGAATCCAAAAGGAACTAATCGAATCAAATCGAATAGAATCAAATCGAATCAAAAAGAATCGAATAGATTCGAATCAAAAAGAATCGAATTGAGGGATCCCTGGGTGGCGCAGCGGTTTAGCGCCTGCCTTTGGCCCAGGGCGCGATCCTGGAGACACGGGATCGAATCCCACATCGGGCTCCTGGTGCATGGAGCCTGCTTCTCCCTCTGCCTGTGTCTCTGCCTCTCTGTCTCTCTCTGTGACTATCATAAAAAAAAGAATCGAATTGAATCGCGTTGAAAAAAATCATAAAGAATCAAATCGAAAAGAATCGAATTCCATGTAACGAAAAGATTCGAATTGAAAAGAATCGAATCGAAACAAAAGAATCGAATCGAATCGACATGAATCAAAAAGAATCGAATCAAAACGAATCGAAAAGAAACAAATCAAGTAGAATCTAAAAGAATCGAATCGAATCCAATCGAAAAAAATTCGAATAGAATTGAATCGAAAAGAATCAAAACGAATCGAACCGAAGAGAATCGATTCGAATCAAAATAAAAAGTATCGTATCAAATCGAATCGAAAAGAATCATATCAAATAGAATCGAAAGAATGGAATCAAATCTAAAACAATCGAATGGAATCGAAAAGAATCGCATTGAATGGAATAGAATCGAAAAGAATAGAATAGAATCGAAAGAAATCGAATAGAATCAAATCAAATCAAAAAGAATCGAATTGAATTGATCCTAACCAAAAGAAGCGAAATGAATCGACTCGAACCGAAAAAAACAAATCGAAAAGAATCTAATCTCAACGAAAATCATCGAAATGAATAGAATCGAAAAGAATCGAATTGAATCAAATCGAAAAGAATCGAATGGAATCCAATCGAAAAGAATCAAATTGAGTCGAATCGAAACAAATTGAATCCAATCGAAAAGAATCTAATTGAATCGAATCGAAAAGAATCGAATTCAATCAAAACGAATCGATTCGAATGGAATAGAAAAGAATAGAATAGAATCGAATCGAAAAGAATCAAATCGAATCGAAAAGAATCGAATCAAAACGAATTGAATCGAATCGAAAAGAAACGAATCGAACCGAATCAAAAAGAAAACAATCGAATCGAATCAAATACAAAAGAATCGCTTTGAATAGCATAGAATTGAAAAG
The DNA here is from genome assembly GCF_053574225.1 of Canis aureus. Classification (NCBI taxonomy): domain Eukaryota; kingdom Metazoa; phylum Chordata; class Mammalia; order Carnivora; family Canidae; genus Canis; species Canis aureus. Next base: position 25,455,174 of record NC_135648.1, read on the forward strand.
AATCGAATCAATCGAATTGAAAACAATCGAATCGAAAAGAATCGAATCAAAAAAAGTCGAATCGAAACGAAAACAATCGAATCGAATCGAATCTAAAAGAATCGTATTGAATTGAATCGAGTCGAAAAGACTCGAATCAAAAAGACTCGAATCGAATTGAATCAAATCGAAAAGAATCTAATAGAAACCACTCGAACAGAATCAAATCGAAATGATTCAAATGAATCGAATAGAATAGAATCGAAAAAAATCGAATAGAATCGAAACGAACCGAAACGAAATGAATCGAAGAGAATCGATTAGAATCGAAATGAAAAGAATCGTATTGAATCGAATCGAAAAGAATCAAATCAAATCGAATCGAAAGAATTGAATCAAATCGAAAAGAATCCAATCGAATCGAAAAGAATCGAACTGAATGGAATCAAATCGAAAAGAATCGAATCGAATCGAAAAAAATCGAATCAAATTTAATGGAATCGAAAAGAATCGAATGGAATCGAAAAGAATCGAAATGAAACAAATCACATCAAATGGAAAAGCATCAAATCGAATTGAAAAGAATCGAATCGAATCGAAATGAATCGAATCAAAAAGACTCGAATCGAAAAGAATCGAATCGAATCGAAAAGACTCGAATCGAATTAAAAATATCAAATCGAATCGAATCGAAAGAATCGAATTGAAAAGACTCGAATTGAAACGAATCGATTTGAAACGAAAAGAAACGAATCTAATCGAATCGAATTGAAAGAATCGAATTGAATAGAAAATAATCGAATAGAAAAGAATCGAACCGAAAAGTAAAGAATCAAATTGAATCAGTCAATTAAATTCTAGTCGAATCGAATCAAAACGCATGAAATCGAGTCGAATCGAATCGAAAAGAATCGAATTGAATCGAAAAGATTCGAATTGTATCTAATCAAAAAGAATCGAATCGTATCGACTCGAATCGAAAAGAATCCAATTGCATCATCGAATGGAAAGTAATCGAATTGAATAGAATAGAAAAGAATCGAATCGAATCAAATCGAAAACAATCAAATTGAATTGATCGAAAAGAATCTAATTGAATCAAATCGAATCGAAATGAAAAGAATCGAATCGATTCAAATAGAAAAGAATCGAATCGAAAAGAATCAAATCGACACGAAAAGAATCGAATCGAATCAAAAAGTATCGAATTGATTCGAAAACATTCGAATCGAAAAGAATCGAATTGAAATGAATCCGATCGAAATGAAAAGAATCTACTCGATTCGAATCCAGAAGAATCGAATCCAAAAGAATCGAATCGAATCCAAAAGAATCGAATTGATTTGAATCAAAAGAGGTGAATTGAATTGAATCCAAAAGGAACTAATCGAATCAAATCGAAAAAACTCGAATAGAATCAAATCGAATCAAAAAGAATCGAATAGATTCGAATCAAAAAGAATCGAATTGAGGGATCCCTGGGTGGCGCAGCGGTTTAGCACCTGCCTTTGGCCCAGGGCGCGATCCTGGAGACCCGGGATCGAATCCCACATCGGGCTCCTGGTGCATGGAGCCTGCTTCTCCCTCTGCCTGTGTCTCTGCCTCTCTGTCTCTCTCTGTGACTATCATAAAAAAAAGAATCGAATTGAATCGTGTTGAAAAAAATCATAAAGAATCAAATCGAAAAGAATCGAATTCCATGTAACGAAAAGATTCGAATTGAAAAGAATCGAATCGAAACAAAAGAATCGAATCGAATCGACATGAATCAAAAAGAATCGAATCAAAACGAATCGAAAAGAAACAAATCAAGTAGAATCTAAAAGAATCGAATCGAATCCAATCGAAAAAATTCGAATAGAATTGAATCGAAAAGAATCAAAACGAATCGAACCGAAGAGAATCGATTCGAATCAAAATAAAAAGTATCGTATCAAATCGAATCGAAAAGAATCATATCAAATAGAATCGAAAGAATGGAATCAAATCTAAAACAATCGAATCGAATCGAAAAGAATCGCATTGAATGGAATAGAATCGAAAAGAATAGAATAGAATCGAAAGAAATCGAATAGAATCAAATCAAATCAAAAAGAATCGAATTGAATTGATCCTAACCAAAAGAAGCGAAATGAATCGACTCGAACCGAAAAAAACAAATCGAAAAGAATCTAATCTCAACGAAAATCATCGAAATGAATAGAATCGAAAAGAATCGAATTGAATCAAATCAAAAAGAATCGAATGGAATCCAATCGAAAAGAATCAAATTGAGTCGAATCGAAACAAATTGAATCCAATCGAAAAGAATCTAATTGAATCGAATCGAAAAGAATCGAATTCAATCAAAACGAATCGATTCGAATGGAATAGAAAAGAATAGAATAGAATCGAATCGAAAAGAATCAAATCGAATCGAAAAGAATCGAATCAAAACGAATTGAATCGAATCGAAAAGAAACGAATCGAACCGAATCAAAAAGAAAACAATCGAATCGAATCAAATACAAAAGAATCGCTTTGAATAGCATAGAATTGAAAAGAATCGAATCAATCGAATTGAAAACAATCGAATCGAAAAGAATCGAATCAAAAAAAGTCGAATCGAAACGAAAACAATCGAATCGAATCGAATCTAAAAGAATCGTATTGAATTGAATCGAGTCGAAAAGACTCGAATCAAAAAGACTCGAATCGAATTGAATCAAATCGAAAAGAATCTAATAGAAACCACTCGAACAGAATCAAATCGAAATGATTCAAATGAATCGAATAGAATAGAATCGAAAAAAATCGAATAGAATCGAAACGAACCGAAACGAAATGAATCGAAGAGAATCGATTAGAATCGAAATGAAAAGAATCGTATTGAATCGAATCGAAAAGAATCAAATCAAATCGAATCGAAAGAATTGAATCAAATCGAAAAGAATCCAATCGAATCGAAAAGAATCGAACTGAATGGAATCAAATCGAAAAGAATCGAATCGAATCGAAAAAAATCGAATCAAATTTAATGGAATCGAAAAGAATCGAATGGAATCGAAAAGAATCGAAATGAAACAAATCACATCAAATGGAAAAGCATCAAATCGAATTGAAAAGAATCGAATCGAATCGAAATGAATCGAATCAAAAAGACTCGAATCGAAAAGAATCGAATTGAAAAGAATCGAATCGAATCGAAAAGAATCGAATCAAATTTAATGGAATCGAAAAGAATCGAATGGAATCGAAAAGAATCGAAATGAAACAAATCACATCAAATGGAAAAGCATCAAATCGAATTGAAAAGAATCGAATCGAATCGAAATGAATCGAATCAAAAAGACTCGAATCGAAAAGAATCGAATCGAATCGAAAAGACTCGAATCGAATTAAAAATATCAAATCGAATCGAATCGAAAGAATCGAATTGAAAAGACTCGAATTGAAACGAATCGATTTGAAACGAAAAGAAACGAATCTAATCGAATCGAATTGAAAGAATCGAATTGAATAGAAAATAATCGAATAGAAAAGAATCGAACCGAAAAGTAAAGAATCAAATTGAATCAGTCGATTAAATTCTAGTCGAATCGAATCAAAACGCATGAAATCGAGTCGAATCGAATCGAAAAGAATCGAATTGAATCGAAAAGATTCGAATTGTATCTAATCAAAAAGAATCGAATCGTATCGACTCGAATCGAAAAGAATCCAATTGCATCATCGAATGGAAAGTAATCGAATTGAATAGAATAGAAAAGAATCGAATCGAATCAAATCGAAAACAATCAAATTGAATTGATCGAAAAGAATCTAATTGAATCAAATCGAATCGAAATGAAAAGAATCGAATCGATTCAAATAGAAAAGAATCGAATCGAAAAGAATCAAATCGACACGAAAAGAATCGAATCGAATCAAAAAGTATCGAATTGATTCGAAAACATTCGAATCGAAAAGAATCGAATTGAAATGAATCCGATCGAAATGAAAAGAATCTACTCGATTCGAATCCAGAAGAATCGAATCCAAAAGAATCGAATCGAATCCAAAAGAATCGAATTGATTTGAATCAAAAGAGGTGAATTGAATTGAATCCAAAAGGAACTAATCGAATCAAATCGAAAAAACTCGAATAGAATCAAATCGAATCAAAAAGAATCGAATAGATTCGAATCAAAAAGAATCGAATTGAGGGATCCCTGGGTGGCGCAGCGGTTTAGCGCCTGCCTTTGGCCCAGGGCGCGATCCTGGAGACCCGGGATCGAATCCCACATCGGGCTCCCGGTGCATGGAGCCTGCTTCTCCCTCTGCCTGTGTCTCTGCCTCTCTGTCTCTCTCTGTGACTATCATAAAAAAAGAATCGAATTGAATCGTGTTGAAAAAAATCATAAAGAATCAAATCGAAAAGAATCGAATAGAATTGAATTGAAAAGAATCAAAACGAATCGAACCGAAGAGAATCGATTCGAATCAAAATAAAAATTATCGTATGAAATCGAATCGAAAAGAATCATATCAAATAGAATCGAAAGAATGGAATCAAATCTAAAACAATCGAATCGAATCGAAAAGAATCGGATTGAATGGAATAGAATCGAAAAGAATAGAATAGAATCGAAAGAAATCGAATAGAATCAAATCAAATCAAAAAGAATCGAATTGAATTGATCCTAACCAAAATAAGCGAAATGAATCGACTCGAACCGAAAAAAACAAATCGAAAAGAATCTAATCTCAACGAAAATCATCGAAATGAATAGAATCGAAAAGAATCGAATTGAATCAAATCGAAAAGAATCGAATGGAATCCAATCGAAAAGAATCAAATTGAGTCGAATCGAAACAAATTGAATCCAATCGAAAAGAATCTAATTGAATCGAATCGAAAAGAATCGAATTCAATCAAAACGAATCGATTCGAATGGAATAGAAAAGAATAGAATAGAATCGAAAAGAATCAAATCGAATCGAAAAGAATCGAATGGAAAAGAATTGAATCGAATCGAAAAGAAACGAATCGAACCGAATCAAAAAGAAAACAATCGAATCGAATCAAATACAAAAGAATCGCTTTGAATAGCATAGAATTGAAAAGAATCGAATCAATCGAACTGAAAACAATCGAATCGAAACGAATCGAATCAAAAAAAGTCGAATCGAAACGAAAACAATCGAATCGAATCGAATCTAAAAGAATCGTATTGAATTGACTCGAATCGAAAAGACTCGAATCGAATTGAATCAAATCGAAAAGAATCTAATAGAAACCACTCGAACAGAATCAAATCGAAATGATTCAAAATGAATCGAATAGAATAGAATCGAAAAAAATCGAAACGAATCGAAATGAAATGAATCGAAGAGAATCGATTAGAATCGAAATGAAAAGAATCGTATTGAATCAAATCGAAAGAATCAAATCAAATCGAATGAAAGAATTGAATCAAATCGAAAAGAATCCAATCGAATCGAAAAGAATCGAACTGAATGGAATCAAATCGAAAAGAATCAAATCGAATCGAAAAGAATCGAATCAAATTTAATGGAATCGAATGGAATCGAAAAGAATCGAAATGAAACAAATCAGATCAAATGGAAAAGCATCAAATCGAATTGAAAAGAATCGAATCGAATCGAAATGAATCGAATCAAAAAGACTCGAATCGAAAAGAATCGAATTGAAAAGAATCGAATCGAATCGAAAAGACTCGAATCGAATTAAAAATATCAAATCGAATCGAATCGGAAAGAATCGAATTGAAAAGACTCGAATTGAAACGAATCGATTTGAAACGAAAAGAATCGAATCGAATCGAATCGAATCGAATTGAAAGAATCGAATTGAATAGAAAAAAATCGAATAGAAAAGAATCGAACCGAAAAGAAAAGAATCAAATTGAATCAGTCGATTAAATTCTAGTCAAATCGAATCAAAAAGAATGAAATCGAGTCGAATCGAATCGAAAAGAATCGAATCGAATAGAAAAGATTCGAATTGTATCTAATCAAAAAGAATCGAATCGTATCGACTCGAATCGAAAAGAATCCAATTGCATCATCGAATGGAAAGTAATCGAATTGAATAGAATAGAAAAGAATCGAATCGAATCAAATCGAAAACAATCAAATTGAATTGATCGAAAAGAATCGAATTGAATCAAATCGAATCGAAATGAAAAGAATCGAATCGATTCAAATAGAAAAGAATCGAATCGAAAAGAATCAAATCGACACGAAAAGAATCGAATCGAATCAAAAAGTATCGAATTGATTCGAAAACATTCGAATCGAAAAGAATCGAATTGAAATGAATCCGATCGAAATGAAAAGAATCTACTCGATTCGAATCCAAAAGAATCGAATCCAAAAGAATCGAATCGAATCCAAAAGAATCGAATTGAATTGAATCAAAAGAAATGAATTGAATTGAATCCAAAAGGAAGTAATCGAATCAAATCGAAAAAACTCGAATAGAATGAAATCGAATCAAAAAGAATCGAATAGATTCGAATCAAAAAGAATCGAATTGAGGGATCCCTGGGTGGCGCAGCGGTTTAGCGCCTGCCTTTGGCCCAGGGCGCGATCCTGGAGACCCGGGATCGAATCCCACATCGGGCTCCTGGTGCATGGAGCCTGCTTCTCCCTCTGCCTGTGTCTCTGCCTCTCTGTCTCTCTCTGTGACTATCATAAAAAAAGAATCGAATTGAATCGTGTTGAAAAAAATCATAAAGAATCAAATCGAAAAGAATCGAATTCCATGTAACGAAAAGATTCGAATTGAAAAGAATCGAATCGAAACAAAAGAATCGAATCGACATGAATCAAAAAGAATCGAATCAAAACGAATCGAAAAGAAACAAATCAAGTAGAATGTAAAAGAATCGAATCGAATCCAATCGAAAAAATTCGAATAGAATTGATTCGAAAAGAATCAAAACGAATCGAACCGAAGAGAATCGATTCGAATCAAAATAAAAAGTATCGTATCAAATCGAATCGAAAAGAATCATATCAAATAGAATCGAAAGAATGGAATCAAATCTAAAACAATCGAATCGAATCGAAAAGAATCGCATTGAATGGAATAGAATCGAAAAGAATAGAATAGAATCGAAAGAAATCGAATAGAATCAAATCAAATCAAAAAGAATCGAATTGAATTGATCCTAACCAAAAGAAGCGAAATGAATCGACTCGAACCGAAAAAAACAAATCGAAAAGAATCTAATCTCAACGAAAATCATCGAAATGAATAGAATCGAAAAGAATCGAATTGAATCAAATCGAAAAGAATCGAATGGAATCCAATCGAAAAGAATCAAATTGAGTCGAATCGAAACAAATTGAATCCAATCGAAAAGAATCTAATTGAATCGAATCGAAAAGAATCGAATTCAATCAAAACGAATCGATTCGAATGGAATAGAAAAGAATAGAATAGAATCGAAAAGAATCAAATCGAATCGAAAAGAATCGAATCAAAAAGAATTGAATCGAATCGAAAAGAAACGAATCGACCCGAATCAAAAAGAAAACAATCGAATCGAATCAAATACAAAAGAATCGCTTTGAATAGCATAGAATTGAAAAGAATCGAATCAATCGAATTGAAAACAATCGAATCGAAACGAATCGAATCAAAAAAAGTCGAATCGAAACAAAAACAATCGAATCGAATCGAATCTAAAAGAATCGTATTGAATTGAATCGAGTCGAAAAGACGCGAATCAAAAAGACTCGAATCGAATTGAAACAAATCGAAAAGAATCTAATAGAAACCACTCGAACAGAATCAAATCGAAATGATTCAAAATGAATCGAATAGAATAGAATCGAAAAAAATCGAAACGAATCGAAACGAACCGAAACGAAATGAATCGAAGAGAATCGATTAGAATCGAAATGAAAAGAATCGTATTGAATCGAATCGAAAAGAATCAAATCAAATCGAATCGAAAGAATTGAATCAAATCGAAAAGAATCCAATCGAATCGAAAAGAATCGAACTGAATGGAATCAAATCGAAAAGAATCGAATCGAATCGAATCAAATTTAATGGAATCGAAAAGAATCGAATTGAATCGAAAAGAATCAAAATGAAACAAATCACATCAAATGGAAAAGCATCAAATCGAATTGAAAAGAATCGAATCGAATCGAAATGAATCGAATCAAAAAGACTCGAATCGAAAAGAATCGAATTGAAAAGAATCGAATCGAATCGAAAAGACTCGAATCGAATTAAAAATATCAAATCGAATCGAATCGGAAAGAATCGAATTGAAAAGACACGAATTGAAACGAATCGATTTGAAACGATAAGAATCCAATCCAATCGAATCGAATTGAAAGAATCGAATTGAATAGAAAAAAATCGAATAGAAAAGAATTGAACCGAAAAGAAAAGAATCAAATTGAATCAGTCGATTAAATTCTAGTCGAATCGAATCAAAAAGAATGAAATCGAGTCGAATCGAATCGAAAAGAATCGAATCGAATCGAAAAGATTCGAATTGTATCTAATCAAAAAGAATCGAATCGTATCGACTCGAATCGAAAAGAATGCAATTGCATCATCGAATGGAAAGTAATCGAATTGAATAGAATAGAAAAGAATCGAATCGAATCAAATCGAAAACAATCAAATTGAATTGATCGAAAAGAATCGAATTGAATCAAATCGAATCGAAATGAAAAGAATCGAATCGATTCAAATAGAATAGAATCGAATCGAAAAGAATCAAATCGACACGAAAAGAATCGAATCGAATCAAAAAGTATCGAATTGATTCGAAAAAATTCGAATCGAAAAGAATCGAATTGAAATGAATCCGATCGAAATGAAAAGAATCTACTCGATTCGAATCCAAAAGAATCGAATCCAAAAGAATCGAATCGAATCCAAAAGAATCGAATTGAATTGAATCAAAAGAAATGAATTGAATTGAATCCAAAAGGAACTAATCGAATCAAATCGAAAAAACTCGAATAGAATCAAATCGAATCAAAAAGAATCGAATAGATTCGAATCAAAAAGAATCGAATTGAGGGATCCCTGGGTGGCGCAGCGGTTTAGCGCCTGCCTTTGGCCCAGGGCGCGATCCTGGAGACCCAGGATCGAATCCCACATCGGGCTCCTGGTGCATGGAGCCTGCTTCTCCCTCTGCCTGTGTCTCTGCCTCTCTGTCTCTCTCTGTGACTATCATAAAAAAAAGAATCGAATTGAATCGTGTTGAAAAAAATCATAAAGAATCAAATCGAAAAGAATCGAATTCCATGTAACGAAAAGATTCGAATTGAAAAGAATCGAATCGAAACAAAAGAATCGAATCGAATCGACATGAATCAAAAAGAATCGAATCAAAACGAATCGAAAAGAAACAAATCAAGTAGAATGTAAAAGAATCGAATCGAATCCAATCGAAAAAATTCGAATAGAATTGATTCGAAAAGAATCAAAACGAATCGAACCGAAGAGAATCGATTCGAATCAAAATAAAAAGTATCGTATCAAATCGAATCGAAAAGAATCATATCAAATAGAATCGAAAGAATGGAATCAAATCTAAAACAATCGAATCGAATCGAAAAGAATCGCATTGAATGGAATAGAATCGAAAAGAATAGAATAGAATCGAAAGAAATCGAATAGAATCAAATCAAATCAAAAAGAATCGAATTGAATTGATCCTAACCAAAAGAAGCGAAATGAATCGACTCGAACCGAAAAAAACAAATCGAAAAGAATCTAATCTCAACGAAAATCATCGAAATGAATAGAATCGAAAAGAATCGAATTGAATCAAATCGAAAAGAATCGAATGGAATCCAATCGAAAAGAATCAAATTGAGTCGAATCGAAACAAATTGAATCCAATCGAAAAGAATCTAATTGAATCGAATCGAAAAGAATCGAATTCAATCAAAACGAATCGATTCGAATGGAATAGAAAAGAATAGAATAGAATCGAATCGAAAAGAATCAAATCGAATCGAAAAGAATCGAATCAAAACGAATTGAATCGAATCGAAAAGAAACGAATCGAACCGAATCAAAAAGAAAAGAATCGAATCGAATCAAATACAAAAGAATCGCTTTGAATAGCATAGAATTGAAAAGAATCGAATCAATCGAATTGAAAACAATCGAATCGAAAAGAATCGAATCAAAAAAAGTCGAATCGAAACGAAAACAATCGAATCGAATCGAATCTAAAAGAATCGTATTGAATTGAATCGAGTCGAAAAGACTCGAATCAAAAAGACTCGAATCGAATTGAATCAAATCGAAAAGAATCTAATAGAAACCACTCGAACAGAATCAAATCGAAATGATGCAAATGAATCGAATAGAATAGAATCGAAAAAAATCGAAACGAATCGAAACGAACCGAAACGAAATGAATCGAAGAGAATCGATTAGAATCGAAATGAAAAGAATCGTATTGAATCGAATCGAAAAGAATCAAATCAAATCGAATCGAAAGAATTGAATCAAATCGAAAAGAATCCAATCGAATCGAAAAGAATCGAACTGAATGGAATCAAATCGAAAAGAATCGAATCGAATCGAAAAGAATCGAATCAAATTTAATGGAATCGAAAAGAATCGAATTGAATCGAAAAGAATCAAAATGAAACAAATCACATCAAATGGAAAAGCATCAAATCGAATTGAAAAGAATCGAATCGAATCGAAATGAATCGAATCAAAAAGACTCGAATCGAAAAGAATCGAATCGAATCGAAAAGACTCGAATCGAATTAAAAATATCAAATCGAATCGAATCGAAAAGAATCGAATTGAAAAGACTCGAATTGAAACGAATCGATTTGAAACGAAAAGAATCGAATCTAATCGAATCGAATTGAAAGAATCGAATTGAATAGAAAAAAATCGAATAGAAAAGAATCGAACCGAAAAGAAAAGAATCAAATTGAATCAGTCGATTAAATTCTAGTCGAATCGAATCAAAAAGCATGAAATCGAGTCGAATCGAATCGAAAAGAATCGAATCGAATCGAAAAGAATCGAATTGTATCTAATCAAAAAGAATCGAATCGTATCGACTCGAATCGAAAAGAATCCAATTGCATCATCGAATGGAAAGTAATCGAATTGAATAGAATAGAAAAGAATCGAATCGAATCAAATCGAAAACAATCAAATTGAATTGAACGAAAAGAATCGAATTGAATCAAATCGAATCGAAATGAAAAGAATCGAATCGATTCAAGGGGAAAAGAATCGAATCAAAACAATCAAATCGACACGAAAAGAATCGAATCGAATCAAAAAGTATCGAATTGATTCGAAAACATTCGAATCGAAAAGAATCGAATTGAAATGAATCCGATCGAAATGAAAAGATTCTACTCGATTCGAATCCAAAAGAATCGAATCCAAAAGAATCAAATCGAATCCAAAAGAATCGAATTGATTTGAATCAAAAGAAGTGAATTGAATTGAATCCAAAAGGAACTAATCGAATCAAATCGAAAAAACTCGAATAGAATCAAATCGAATCAAAAAGAATCGAATAGATTCGAATCAAAAAGAATCGAATTGAGGGATCCCTGGGTGGCGCAGCGGTTTAGCGCCTGCCTTTAGCCCAGGGCGCGATCCTGGAGACCCGGGATCGAATCCCACATCGGGCTCCTGGTGCATGGAGCCTGCTTCTCCCTCTGCCTGTGTCTCTGCCTCTCTGTCTCTCTCTGTGACTATCATAAAAAAAAGAATCGAATTGAATCGTGTTGAAAAAAATCATAAAGAATCAAATCGAAAAGAATCGAATTCCATGTAACGAAAAGATTCGAATTGAAAAGAATCGAATCGAAACAAAAGAATCGAATCGAATCGACATGAATCAAAAAGAATCGAATCAAAACGAATCGAAAAGAAACAAATCAAGTAGAATCTAAAAGAATCGAATCGAATCCAATCGAAAAAATTCGATTAGAATTGAATCGAAAAGAATCAAAACGAATCGAACCGAAGAGAATCGATTCGAATCAAAATAAAAAGTATCGTATCAAATCGAATCGAAAAGAATCATATCAAATAGAATCGAAAGAATGGAATCAAATCTAAAACAATCGAATCGAATCGAAAAGAATCGGATTGAATGGAATAGAATCGAAAAGAATAGAATAGAATCGAAAGAAATCGAATAGAATCAAATCAAATCAAAAAGAATCGAATTGAATTGATCCTAACCAAAATAAGCGAAATGAATCGACTCGAACCGAAAAAAACAAATCGAAAAGAATCTAATCTCAACGAAAATCATCGAAATGAATAGAATCGAAAAGAATCGAATTGAATCAAATCAAAAAGAATCGAATGGAATCCAATCGAAAAGAATCAAATTGAGTCGAATCGAAACAAATTGAATCCAATCGAAAAGAATCTAATTGAATCGAATCAAAAAGAATCGAATTCAATCAAAACGAATCGATTCGAATGGAATAGAAAAGAATAGAATAGAATCGAATCGAAAAGAATTAAATCGAATCGAAAAGAATCGAATCAAAAAGAATTGAATCGAATCGAAAAGAAACGAATCTAACCGAATCAAAAAGAAAACAATCGAATCGAATCAAATACAAAAGAATCACTTTGAATAGCATAGAATTGAAAAGAATCGAATCAAACGAATTGAAAACAATAGAATCGAAAAGAATCGAATCAAAAAAAGTCGAATCGAAACGAAAACAATCGAATCGAATCGAATCTAAAAGAATCGTATTGAATTGAATCGAGTCGAAAAGACGCGAATCAAAAAGACTCGAATCGAATTGAAACAAATCGAAAAGAATCTAATAGAAACCACTCGAACAGAATCAAATCGAAATGATTCAAAATGAATCGAATAGAATAGAATCGAAAAAAATCGAAACGAATCGAAACGAAATGAATCGAAGAGAATCGATTAGAATCGAAATGAAAAGAATCGTATTGAATCGAATCGAAAGAATCAAATCAAATTGAATCGAAAGAATTGAATCAAATCGAAAAGAATCCAATCGAATCGAAAAGAATCGAACTGAATGGAATCAAATCGAAAAGAATCGAATCGAATCGAAAAGAATCGAATCAAATTTAATGGAATCGAAAAGAATCGAATGGAATCGAAAAGAATCGAAATGAAACAAATCAGATCATATGGAAAAGCATCAAATCGAATTGAAAAGAATCGAATCGAATCGAAATGAATCGAATCAAAAAGACTCGAATCGAAAAGAATCGAATTGCAAAGAATCGAATCGAATCAAAAAGACTCGAATCGAATTAAAAATATCAAATCGAATCAAATGAAAAGAATCGAATTGAAAAGACTCGAATTGAAAAGAATCGATTTGAAACGAAAAGAATCGAATCGAATCGAATCGAATTGAAAGAATCGAATTGAATAGAAAAAAATCGAATAGAAAAGAATCGAACCGAAAAGAAAAGAATCAAATTGAATCAGTCGATTAAATTCTAGTCGAATCGAATCAAAAAGCATGAAATCGAGTCGAATCGAATCGAAAAGAATCGAATTGTATCTAATCAAAAAGAATCGAATCGTATCGACTCGAATCGAAAAGAATCCAATTGCATCATCGAATGGAAAGTAATCGAATTGAATAGAATAGAAAAGAATCGAATCGAATCAAATCGAAAACAATCAAATTGAATTGATCGAAAAGAATCGAATTGAATCAAATCGAATCGAAATGAAAAGAATCGAATCGATTCAAGTGGAAAAGAATCGAATCAAAAGAATCAAATCGACACGAAAAGAATCGAATCGAATCAAAAAGTATCGAATTGATTCGAAAACATTCGAATCGAAAAGAATCGAATTGAAATGAATCCGATCGAAATGAAAAGAATCTACTCGATTCGAATCCAAAAGAATCGAATCCAAAAGAATCAAATCGAATCCAAAAGAATCGAATTGATTTGAATCAAAAGAAGTGAATTGAATTGAATCCAAAAGGAACTAATCGAATCAAATCGAAAAAACTCGAATAGAATCAAATCGAATCAAAAAGAATCGAATAGATTCGAATCAAAAAGAATCGAATTGAGGGATCCCTGGGTGGCGCAGCGGTTTAGCGCCTGCCATTGGCCCAGGGCGTGATCCTGGAGACCCGGGATCGAATCCCACATCGGGCTCCTGGTGCATGGAGCCTGCTTCTCCCTCTGCCTGTGTCTCTGCCTCTCTGTCTCTCTCTGTGACTATCATTAAAAAAAGAATCGAATTGAATCGCGTTGAAAAAAATCATAAAGAATCAAATCGAAAAGAATCGAATTCCATGTAACGAAAAGATTCGAATTGAAAAGAATCGAATCGAAACAAAAGAATCGAATCGAATCGACATGAATCAAAAAGAATCGAATCAAAACGAATCGAAAAGAAACAAATCAAGTAGAATCTAAAAGAATCGAATCGAATCCAATCGAAAAAATTCGAATAGAATTGAATCGAAAAGAATCAAAACGAATCGAACCGAAGAGAATCGATTCGAATCAAAAAAGTATCGTATCAAATCGAATCGAAAAGAATCATATCAAATAGAATCGAAAGAATGGAATCAAATCTAAAACAATCGAATGGAATCGAAAAGAATCGCATTGAATGGAATAGAATCGAAAAGAATAGAATAGAATCGAAAGAAATCGAATAGAATCAAATCAAATCAAAAAGAATCGAATTGAATTGATCCTAACCAAAAGAAGCGAAATGAATCGACTCGAACCGAAAAAAACAAATCGAAAAGAATCTAATCTCAACGAAAATCATCGAAATGAATAGAATCGAAAAGAATCGAATTGAATCAAATCGAAAAGAATCGAATGGAATCCAATCGAAAAGAATCAAATTGAGTCGAATCGAAACAAATTGAATCCAATCGAAAAGAATCTAATTGAATCGAATCGAAAAGAATCGAATTCAATCAAAACGAATCGATTCGAATGGAATAGAAAAGAATAGAATAGAATCGAATCGAAAAGAATCAAATCAAATCGAAAAGAATCGAATCAAAAAGAATTGAATCGAATCGAAAAGAAACGAATCGAACCGAATCAAAAAGAAAACAATCGAATCGAATCAAATACAAAAGAATCGCTTTGAGTAGCATAGAATTGAAAAGAATCGAATCAATCGAATTGAAAACAATCGAATCGAAAAGAATCAAATCAAAAAAAGTCGAATCGAAACGAAAACAATCGAATCGAATCGAATCTAAAAGAATCGTATTGAATTGAATCGAGTCGAAAAGACTCGAATCAAAAAGACTCGAATCGAATTGAATCAAATCGAAAAGAATCTAATAGAAACCACTCGAACAGAATCAAATCGAAATGATTCAAAATGAATCGAATAGAATAGAATCGAAAAAAATCGAAACGAATCGAAATGAAATGAATCGAAGAGAATCGATTAGAATCGAAATGAAAAGAATCGTATTGAATCGAATCGAAAGAATCCAATCAAATCGAATCGAAAGAATTGAATCAAATCGAAAAGAATACAATCGAATCGAAAAGAATCGAACTGAATGGAATCAAATCGAAAAGAATCGAATCGAATCGAAAAGAATCGAATCAAATTTAATGGAATCGAAAAGAATCGAATGGAATCGAAAAGAATCGAAATGAAACAAATCAGATCAAATGGAAAAGCATCAAATCGAATTGAAAAGAATCGAATCGAATCGAAATGAATCGAATCAAAAAGACTCGAATCGAAAAGTATCGAATTGAAAAGAATCGAATCGAATCGAAAAGACTCGAATCGAATTAAAAATATCAAATCGAATCGAATCGGAAAGAATCGAATTGAAAAGACTCGAATTGAAACGAATCGATTTGAAACGAAAAGAATCCAATCGAATTGAATCGAATTGAAAGAATCGAATTGAATAGAAAAAAATCGAATAGAAAAGAATCGAACCGAAAAGAAAAGAATCAAATTGAATCAGTCGATTAAATTCTAGTCGAATCGAATCAAAAAGCATGAAATCGAGTCGAATCGAATCGAAAAGAATCGAATCGAATCGAAAAGATTCGAATTGTATCTAATCAAAAAGAATCGAATCGTATCGACTCGAATCGAAAAGAATCCAATTGCATCATCGAATGGAAAGTAATCGAATTGAATACAATCGAAAAGAATCGAATCGAATCAAATCGAAATCAATCAAATTGAATTGATCGAAAAGAATCGAATTGAATCAAATCGAATCGAAATGAAAAGAATCGAATCGATTCAAATAGAAAAGAATCGAATCGAAAAGAATCAAATCGACACGAAAAGAATCGAATCGAATCAAAAAGTATCGAATTGATTCGAAAACATTCGCATCGAAAAGAATCGAATTGAAATGAACCGATCGAAATGAAAAGAATCTACTCGATTCGAATCCAAAAGAATCGAATCCAAAAGAATCAAATCGCATCCAAAAGAATCGAATTGAAATGAATCCGATCGAAATGAAAAGAATCTACTCGATTCGAATCCAAAAGAATCGAATCCAAAAGAATCGAATTGAATTGAATCAAAAGAAATGAATTGAATTGAATCAAAAAGGAACTAATCGCATCAAATCGAAAAAACTCGAATAGAATCAAATCGAATCAAAAAGAATTGAATAGATTCGAATCAAAAAGAATCGAATTGAGGGATCCCTGGGTGGCGCAGCGGTTTAGCGCCTGCCTTTGGCCCAGGGCGCGATCCTGGAGACACGGGATCGAATCCCACATCGGGCTCCTGGTGCATGGAGCCTGCTTCTCCCTCTGCCTGTGTCTCTGCCTCTCTGTCTCTCTCTGTGACTATCATAAAAAAAAGAATCAAATTGAATCGTGTTGAAAAAAATCATAAAGAATCAAATCGAAAAGAATCGAATTCCATGTAACGAAAAGATTCGAATTGAAAAGAATCGAATCGAAACAAAAGAATCGAATCGAATCGACATGAATCAAAAAGAATCGAATCAAAACGAATCGAAAAGAAACAAATCAAGTAGAATCTAAAAGAATCGAATCGAATCCAATCGAAAACATTCGAATAGAATTGAATCGAAAAGAATCAAAACGAATCGAACCGAAGAGAATCGATTCGAATCAAAATAAAAAGTATCGTATCAAATCGAATCGAAAAGAATCATATCAAATAGAATCGAAAGAATGGAATCAAATCTAAAACAATCGAATGGAATCGAAAAGAATCGCATTGAATGGAATAGAATCGAAAAGAATAGAATAGAATCGAAAGAAATCGAATAGAATCAAATCAAATCAAAAAGAATCGAATTGAATTGATCCTAACCAAAATAAGCGAAATGAATCGACTCGAACCGAAAAAAACAAATCGAAAAGAATCTAATCTCAACGAAAATCATCGAAATGAATAGAATCGAAAAGAATCGAATTGAATCAAATCGAAAAGAATCGAATGGAATCCAATCGAAAAGAATCAAATTGAGTCGAATCGAAACAAATTGAATCCAATCGAAAAGAATCTAATTGAATCGAATCGAAAAGAATCGAATTCAATCAAAACGAATCGATTCGAATGGAATAGAAAAGAATAGAATAGAATCGAATCGAAAAGAATTAAATCGAATCGAAAAGAATCGAATCAAAAAGAATTGAATCGAATCGAAAAGAAACGAATCTAACCGAATCAAAAAGAAAACAATCGAATCGAATCAAATACAAAAGAATCGCTTTGAATAGCATAGAATTGAAAAGAATCGAATCAATCGAATTGAAAACAATCGAATCGAAACGAATCGAATCAAAAAAAGTCGAATCGAAACGAAAACAATCGAATCGAATCGAATCTAAAAGAATCGTATTGAATTGAATCGAGTCGAAAAGACGCGAATCAAAAAGACTCGAATCGAATTGAAACAAATCGAAAAGAATCTAATAGAAACCACTCGAACAGAATCAAATCGAAATGATTCAAAATGAATCGAATAGAATAGAATCGAAAAAAATCGAAACGAATCGAAACGAAATGAATCGAAGAGAATCGATTAGAATCGAAATGAAAAGAATCGTATTGAATCGAATCGAAAGAATCAAATCAAATCGAATGAAAGAATTGAATCAAATCGAAAAGAATCCAATCGAATCGAAAAGAATCGAACTGAATGGAATCAAATCGAAAAGAATCGAATCGAATCAAAAAGAATCGAATCAAATTTAATGGAATCGAATGGAATCGAAAAGAATCGAAATGAAACAAATCAGATCAAATGGAAAAGCATCAAATCGAATTGAAAAGAATCGAATCGAATCGAAATGAATCGAATCAAAAAGACTCGAATCGAAAAGAATCGAATTGAAAAGAATCGAATCGAATCGAAAAGACTCGAATCGAATTAAAAATATCAAATCGAATCGAATCGAAAAGAATCGAATTGAAAAGACTCGAATTGAAACGAATCGATTTGAAACGAAAAGAATCCAATCGAATCGAATCGAATTGAAAGAATCGAATTGAATAGAAAAAAATCGAATAGAAAAGAATCGAACCGAAAAGAAAAGAATCAAATTGAATCAGTCGATTAAATTCTAGTCGAATCGAATCAAAAAGAATGAAATCGAGTCGAATCGAATCGAAAAGAATCGAATCGAATCGAAAAGATTCGAATTGTGTCTAATCAAAAAGAATCGAATCGTATCGACTCGAATCGAAAAGAATCCAATTGCATCATCGAATGGAAAGTAATCGAATTGAATAGAATAGAAAAGAATCGAATTGAATCAAATCGAAATCAATCAAATTGAATTGATCGAAAAGAATCGAATTGAATCAAATCGAATCGAAATGAAAAGAATCGAATCGATTCAAATAGAAAAGAATCGAATCGAAAAGAATCAAATCGACACGAAAAGAATCGAATCGAATCAAAAAGTATCGAATTGATTCGAAAACATTCGCATCGAAAAGAATCGAATTGAAATGAATCCGATCGAAATGAAAAGAATCTACTCGATTCGAATCCAAAAGAAACGAATCCAAAAGAATCGAATCGAATCCAAAAGAATCGAATTGAATTGAATCAAAAGAAATGAATTGAATTGAATCCAAAAGGAACTAATCGAATCAAATCGAAAAAACTCGAATAGAATCAAATCGAATCAAAAAGAATCGAATAGATTCGAATAAAAAAGAATCGAATTGAGGGATCCCTGGGTGGAGCAGCGGTTTAGCGCCTGCCTTTGGCCCAGGGCGCGATCCTGGAGACCCGGGATCGAATCCCACATCGGGCTCCTGGTGCATGGAGCCTGCTTCTCCCTCTGCCTGTGTCTCTGCCTCTCTGTCTCTCTCTGTCACTATCATAAAAAAAGAATCGAATTGAATCGTGTTGAAAAAAATCATAAAGAATCAAATCGAAAAGAATCGAATAGAATTGAATTGAAAAGAATCAAAACGAATCGAACCGAAGAGAATCGATTCGAATCAAAATAAAAATTATCGTATGAAATCGAATCGAAAAGAATCATATCAAATAGAATCGAAAGAATGGAATCAAATCTAAAACAATCGAATCGAATCGAAAAGAATCGCATTGAAATGAATCCGATCGAAATGAAAAGAATCTACTCGATTCGAATCCAAAAGAATCGAATCCAAAAGAATCAAATCGCATCCAAAAGAATCGAATTGAAATGAATCCGATCGAAATGAAAAGAATCTACTCGATTCGAATCCAAAAGAATCGAATCCAAAAGAATCGAATTGAATTGAATCAAAAGAAATGAATTGAATTGAATCAAAAAGGAACTAATCGCATCAAATCGAAAAAACTCGAATAGAATCAAATCGAATCAAAAAGAATCGAATAGATTCGAATAAAAAAGAATCGAATTGAGGGATCCCTGGGTGGCGCAGCGGTTTAGCGCCTGCCTTTGGCCCAGGGCGCGATCCTGGAGACACGGGATCGAATCCCACATCGGGCTCCTGGTGCATGGAGCCTGCTTCTCCCTCTGCCTGTGTCTCTGCCTCTCTGTCTCTCTCTGTGACTATCATAAAAAAAAGAATCGAATGGAATCGTGTTGAAAAAAATCATAAAGACTCAAATCGAAAAGAATCGAATTCCATGTAACGAAAAGATTCGAATTGAAAAGAATCGAATCGAAACAAAAGAATCGAATCGACATGAATCAAAAAGAATCGAAACAAAACGAATCGAAAAGAAACAAATCAAGTAGAATCTAAAAGAATCGAATCGAATCAAATCGAAAAAATTCAAATAGAATTGAATCGAAAAGAATCAAAACGAATCGAACCGAAGAGAATCGATTCGAATCAAAATAAAAAGTATCGTAACAAATCGAATCGAAAAGAATCATATCAAATAGAATCGAAAGAATGGAATCAAATCTAAAACAATCGAATCGAATCGAAAAGAATCGAATTGAACGGAATGGAATCGAAAAGAATCCAATGGAATAGAATCGAAAGAAATCGAATAGAATCAAATCAAACCAAAAAGAATCGAATTGAATTGATCCTAACCAAAAGAAGCGAAATGAATCGACTCGAACCGAAAAAAACAAATCGAAAAGAATCTAATCTCAACGAAAATCATCGAAATGAATAGAATCGAAAAGAATCGAATTGAATCAAATCGAAAAGAATCGAATGGAATCCAATCGAAAAGAATCAAATTGAGTCGAATCGAAACAAATTGAATCCAATCGAAAAGAATCTAATTGAATCGAATCGAAAAGAATCGAATTCAATCAAAACGAATCGATTCGAATGGAATAGAAAAGAATAGAATAGAATCGAATCGAAAAGAATCAAATCGAATCGAAAAGAATCGAATCAAAACGAATTGAATCGAATCGAAAAGAAACGAATCGAACCGAATCAAAAAGAAAACAATCGAATCGAATCAAATACAAAAGAATCGCTTTGAATAGCATAGAATTGAAAAGAATCGAATCAATCGATTTGAAAACAATCGAATCGAAAAGAATCGAATCAAAAAAAGTCGAATCGAAACGAAAACAATCGAATCGAATCGAATCTAAAAGAATCGTATTGAATTGAATCGAGTCGAAAAGACGCGAATCAAAAAGACTCGAATCGAATTGAAACAAATCGAAAAGAATCTAATAGAAACCACTCGAACAGAATCAAATCGAAATGATTCAAAATGAATCGAATAGAATAGAATCGAAAAAAATCGAAACGAATCGAAACGAAATGAATCGAAGAGAATCGATTAGAATCGAAATGAAAAGAATCGTATTGAATCGAATCGAAAGAATCAAATCAAATTGAATCGAAAGAATTGAATCAAGTCGAAAAGAATCCAATCGAATCGAAAAGAATCGAACTGAATGGAATCAAATCGAAAAGAATCGAATCGAATCGAAAAGAATCGAATAAAATTTAATGGAATCGAAAAGAATCGAATGGAATCGAAAAGAATCGAAATGAAACAAATCAGATCATATGGAAAAGCATCAAATCGAATTGAAAAGAATCGAATCGAATCGAAATGAATCGAATCAAAAAGACTCGAATCGAATTAAAAATATCAAATCGAATCGAATCGGAAAGAATCGAATTGAAAAGACTCGAATTGAAACGAATCGATTTGAAACGAAAAGAATCCAATCGAATCGAATCGAATTGAAAGAATCGAATTGAATAGAAAAAAATCGAATAGAAAAGAATCGAACCGAAAAGAAAAGAATCAAATTGAATCAGTCGATTAAATTCTAGTCGAATCGAATCAAAAAGAATGAAATCGAGTCGAATCGAATCGAAAAGAATCGAATCGAATCGAAAAGATTCGAATTGTATCTAATCAAAAAGAATCGGATCGTATCGACTCGAATCGAAAAGAATCTAATTGCATCATCGAATGGAAACTAATCCAATTGAATACAATCGAAAAGAATCGAATCGAATCAAATCGAAATCAATCAAATTGAATTGATCGAAAAGAATCGAATTGAATCAAATCGAATCGAAATGAAAAGAATCGAATCGATTCAAATAGAAAAGAATCGAATCGAAAAGAATCAAATCGACACGAAAAGAATCGAATCGAATCAAAAAGTATCGAATTGATTCGAAAACATTCGAATCGAAAAGAATCGAATTGAAATGAATCCGATCGAAATGAAAAGAATCTACTCGATTCGAATCCAAAAGAATCGAATCCAAAAGAATCGAATTGAATTGAATCAAAAGAAATGAATTGAATTGAATCCAAAAGGAACTAATCGCATCAAATCGAAAAAACTCGAATAGAATCAAATCGAATCAAAAAGAATCGGATAGATTCGAATAAAAAAGAATCGAATTGAGGGATCCCTGGGTGGCGCAGCGGTTTAGCGCCTGCCTTTGGCCCAGGGCGCGATCCTGGAGACCCGGGATCGAATCCCACATCGGGCTCCTGGTGCATGGAGCCTGCTTCTCCCTCTGCCTGTGTCTCTGCCTCTCTGTCTCTCTCTGTGACTATCATAAAAAAAGAATCGAATTGAATCGCGTTGAAAAAAATCATAAAGAATCAAATCGAAAAGAATCGAATTCCATGTAACGAAAAGATTCGAATTGAAAAGAATCGAATTGAAACAAAAGAATCGAATCGACATGAATCAAAAAGAATCGAATCAAAACGAATCGAAAAGAAACAAATCAAGTAGAATCTAAAAGAATCGAATCGAATCCAATCGAAAAAATTCGAATAGAATTGAATCGAAAAGAATCAAAACGAATCGAACCGAAGAGAATCGATTCGAATCAAAATAAAAAGTATCGTAACAAATCGAATCGAAAAGAATCATATCAAATAGAATCGAAAGAATGGAATCAAATCTAAAACAATCGAATCGAATCGAAAGGAATCGAATTGAACGGAATGGATTCGAAAAGAATACAATGGAATAGAATCGAAAGAAATCGAATAGAATCAAATCAAACCAAAAAGAATCGAATGGAATTGATCCTAACCAAAGTAAGCGAAATGAATCGACTCGAACCGAAAAAAACAAATCGAAAAGAATCTAATCTCAACGAAAATCATCGAAATGAATAGAATTGAAAAGAATCGAATTGAATCAAATCGAAAAGAATCGAATGGAATCCAATCGAAAAGAATCAAATTGAGTCGAATCGAAACAAATTGAATCCAATCGAAAAGAATCTAATTGAATCGAATCGAAAAGAATCGAATTCAATCAAAACGAATCGATTCGAATGGAATAGAAAAGAATAGAATAGAATCGAATCGAAAAGAATCAAATCGAATCGAAAAGAATCGAATCAAAACGAATTGAATCGAATCGAATCAAATACAAAAGAAGCGCTTTGAATAGCATAGAATTGAAAAGTATCGAATCAATCGAATTGAAAACAATCGAATCGAAAAGATTCGAATAAAAAAAAGTCGAATTGAAACGAAAACAATCGAATCGAATCGAATCTAAAAGAATCGTATTGAATTGAATCGAGTCGAAAAGACTCGAATCAAAAAGACTCGAATCGAATTGAATCAAATCGAAAAGAATCTAATAGAAACCACTCGAACAGAATCAAATCGAAATGATTCAAAATGAATCGAATAGAATAGAATCGAAAAAAATCGAAACGAATCGAAATGAAATGAATCGAAGAGAATCGATTAGAATCGAAATGAAAAGAATCGAATTGAATCGAATCGAAAGAATCCAATCAAATCGAATCGAAAGAATTGAATCAAATCGAAAAGAATCCAATCGAATCGAAAAGAATCGAACTGAATGGAATCAAATCGAAAAGAATCGAATCGAATCGAAAAGAATCGAATCAAATTTAATGGAATCGAAAAGAATCGAATTGAATCGAATGAATCAAAATGAAACAAATCACATCAAATGGAAAAGCATCAAATCGAATTGAAAAGAATCGAATCGAATCGAAATGAATCGAATCAAAAAGACTCGAATCGAAAAGAATCGAATCGAATCGAAAAGACTCGAATCGAATTAAAAATATCAAATCGAATCGAATCGAAAAGAATCGAATTGAAAAGACTCGAATTGAAACGAATCGATTTGAAACGAAAAGAATCGAATCGAATCGAATCGAATGGAAAGAATCGAATTGAATAGAAAAAAATCGAATAGAAAAGAATCGAACCGAAAAGTAAAGAATCAAATTGAATCAGTCGATTTAATTCTAGTCGAATCGAATCAAAAAGCATGAAATCGAGTCGAATCGAATCGAAAAGAATCGAATCGAATCGAAAAGATTCGAATTGTATCTAATCAAAAAGAATCGAATCGTATCGACTCGAATCGAAAAGAATCCAATTGCATCATCGAATGGAAAGTAATCGAATTGAATAGAATAGAAAAGAATCGAATCGAATCAAATCGAAATCAATCAAATTGAATTGATCGAAAAGAATCGAATTGAATCAAATCGAATCGAAATGAAAAGAATCGAATCGATTCAAATAGAAAAGAATCGAATCGAAAAGAATCAAATCGACACGAAAAGAATCGAATCGAATCAAAAAGTATCGAATTGATTCGAAAACATTCGCATCGAAAAGAATCGAATTGAAATGAATCCGATCGAAATGAAAAGAATCTACTCGATTCGAATCCAAAAGAATCGAATCCAAAAGAATCGAATTGAATTGAATCAAAAGAAATGAATTGAATTGAATCAAAAAGGAACTAATCGCATCAAATCGAAAAAACTCGAATAGAATCAAATCGAATCAAAAAGAATCGAATAGATTCGAATCAAAAAGAATCGAATTGAGGGATCCCTGGGTGGCGCAGCGGTTTAGCGCCTGCCTTTGGCCCAGGGCGCGATCCTGGAGACCCGGGATCGAATCCCACATCGGGCTCCTGGTGCATGGAGCCTGCTTCTCCCTCTGCCTGTGTCTCTGCCTCTCTGTCTCTCTCTGTGACTATCATAAAAAAAAGAATCGAATTGAATCGTGTTGAAAAAAATCATAAAGAATCAAATCGAAAAGAATCGAATTGAATTGATCCTAACCAAAAGAAGCGAAATGAATCGACTCGAACCGAAAAAAACAAATCGAAAAGAATCTAATCTCAACGAAAATCATCGAAATGAATAGAATCGAAAAGAATCGAATTGAATCAAATCGAAAAGAATCGAATGGAATCCAATCGAAAAGAATCAAATTGATTCGAATCGAAACAAATTGAATCCAATCGAAAAGAATCTAATTGAATCGAATCAAAAAGAATCGAATTCGATCAAAACGAATCGATTCGAATGGAATAGAAAAGAATAGGATAGAATCGAATCGAAAAGAATCGAATCGAATCGAAAAGAATCGAATTGTATCTAATCAAAAAGAATCGAATCGTATCGACTCGAATCGAAAAGAATCCAATTGCATCATCGAATGGAAACTAATCGAATTGAATAGAATCGAAAAGAATCGAATCGAATCAAATCGAAATCAATCAAATTGAATTGATCGAAAAGAATCGAATTGAATCAAATCGAATCGAAATGAAAAGAATCGAATCGATTCAAATACAAAAGAATCGAATCGAAAAGAATCAACTCGACACGAAAAGAATCGAATCGAATCAAAAAGTATCGAATTGATTCGAAAACATTCGCATCGAAAAGAATCGAATTGAAATGAATCCGATCGAAATGAAAAGAATCTACTCGATTCGAATCCAAAAGAATCGAATCCAAAAGAATCGAATCGAATCCAAAAGAATCGAATTGATTTGAATCAAAAGAAATGAATTGAATTGAATCCAAAAGGAACTAATCGCATCAAATCGAAAAAACTCGAATAGAATCAAATCGAATCAAAAACAATCGAATAGATTCGAATCAAAAAGAATCGAATTGAGGGATCCCTGGGTGGCGCAGCGGTTTAGCGCCTGCCTTTGGCCCAGGGCGCGATCCTGGAGACCCGGGATCGAATCCCACATCGGGCTCCTGGTGCATGGAGCCTGCTTCTCCCTCTGCCTGTGTCTCTGCCTCTCTGTCTCTCTCTGTGACTATCATAAAAAAAAGAATCGAATTGAATCGTGTTGAAAAAAATCATAAAGAATCAAATCGAAAAGAATCGAATTCCATGTAACGAAAAGATTCGAATTGAAAAGAATCGAATCGAAACAAAAGAATCGAATCGAATCGACATGAATCAAAAAGAATCGAATCAAAACGAATCGAAAAGAAACAAATCAAGTAGAATCTAAAAGAATCGAATCGAATCCAATCGAAAAAATTCGAATAGAATTGAATCGAAAAGAATCAAAACGAATCGAACCGAAGAGAATCGATTCGAATCAAAATAAAAAGTATCGTATCAAATCGAATCGAAAAGAATCATATCAAATAGAATCGAAAGAATGGAATCAAATCTAAAACAATCGAATCGAATCGAAAAGAATCGCATTGAATGGAATAGAATCGAAAAGAATAGAATAGAATCGAAAGAAATCGAATAGAATCAAATCAAATCAAAAAGAATCGAATTGAATTGATCCTAACCAAAATAAGCGAAATGAATCGACTCGAACCGAAAAAAACAAATCGAAAAGAATCTAATCTCAACGAAAATCATCGAAATGAATAGAATCGAAAAGAATCGAATTGAATCAAATCGAAAAGAATCGAATGGAATCCAATCGAAAAGAATCAAATTGAGTCGAATCGAAACAAATTGAATCCAATCGAAAAGAATCTAATTGAATCGAATCGAAAAGAATCGAATTCAATCAAAACGAATCGATTCGAATGGAATAGAAAAGAATAGAATAGAATCGAATCGAAAAGAATCAAATCGAATCGAAAAGAATTGAATCGAAAAGAATTTAATCGAATCGAAAAGAAACGAATCGAACCGAATCAAAAAGAAAACAATCGAATCGAATCAAATACAAAAGAATCGCTTTGAATAGCATAGAATTGAAAAGAATCGAATCAATCGAATTGAAAACAATCGAATCGAAAAGAATCGAATCAAAAAAAGTCGAATCGAAACGAAAACAATCGAATCGAATCGAATCTAAAAGAATCGTATTGAATTGAATCGAGTCGAAAAGACTCGAACCAAAAAGACTCGAATCGAATTGAATCAAATCGAAAAGAATCTAATAGAAACCACTCGAACAGAATCAAATCGAAATGATTCAAAATGAATCGAATAGAATAGAATCGAAAAAAATCGAAACGAATCGAAACGAACCGAAACGAAATGAATCGAAGAGAATCGATTAGAATCGAAATGAAAAGAATCGTATTGAATCGAATCGAAAAGAATCAAATCAAATCGAATCGAAAGAATTGAATCAAATCGAAAAGAATCCAATCGAATCGAAAAGAATCGAACTGAATGGAATCAAATCGAAAAGAATCGAATCGAATCGAAAAGAATGGAATCAAATTTAATGGAATCGAAAAGAATCGAATTGAATCGAAAAGAATCGAAATGAAACAAATCAGATCAAATGGAAAAGCATCAAATCGAATTGAAAAGAATCGAATCGAATCGAAATGAATCGAATCAAAAAGACTCGAATCGAAAAGAATCGAATCGAATCGAAAAGACTCGAATCGAATTAAAAATATCAAATCGAATCGAATCGAAAAGAATCGAATTGAAAAGACTCGAATTAAAACGAATCGATTTGAAACGAAAAGAATCGAATCGAATCGAATCGAATTGAAAGAATCGAATTGAATAGAAAAAAATCGAATAGAAAAGAATCGAACCGAAAAGAAAAGAATCAAATTGAATCAGTGGATTAAATTCTAGTCAAATCGAATCAAAAAGCATGAAATCGAGTCGAATCGAATCGAAAAGAATCGAATCGAATCGAAAAGATTCGAATTGTATCTAATCAAAAAGAATCGAATCGTATCGACTCGAATCGAAAAGAATCCAATTGCATCATCGAATGGAAAGTAATCGAATTGAATAGAATAGAAAAGAATCGAATCGAATCAAATCGAAATCAATCAAATTGAATTGATCGAAAAGAATCGAATTGAATCAAATCGAATCGAAATGAAAAGAATCGAATCTATTCAAATACAAAAGAATCGAATCGAAAAGAATCAAATCGACACGAAAAGAATCGAATCGAATCAAAAAGTATCGAATTGATTCGAAAACATTCGCATCGAAAAGAATCGAATTGAAATGAATCCGATCGAAATGAAAAGAATCTACTCGATTCGAATCTAAAAGAATCGAATCCAAAAGAATCGAATCCAAAAGAATCGAATTGAATTGAATCAAAAGAAATGAATTGAATTGAATCCAAAAGGAACTAATCGCATCAAATCGAAAAAACTCGAATAGAATCAAATCGAATCAAAAAGAATCGAATAGATTCGAATCAAAAAGAATCGAATTGAGGGATCCCTGGGTGGCGCAGCGGTTTAGCGCCTGCCTTTGGCCCAGGGCGCGATCCTGGAGACCCGGGATCGAATCCCACATCGGGCTCCTGGTGCATGGAGCCTGCTTCTCCCTCTGCCTGTGTCTCTGCCTCTCTGTCTCTCTCTGTGACTATCATAAAAAAAAGAATCGAATTGAATCGCGTTGAAAAAAATCATAAAGAATCAAATCGAAAAGAATCGAATTCCATGTAACGAAAAGATTCGAATTGAAAAGAATCGAATCGAAACAAAAGAATCGAATCGAATCGACATGAATCAAAAAGAATCGAATCAAAACGAATCGAAAAGAAACAAATCAAGTAGAATCTAAAAGAATCGAATCGAATCCAATCGAAAAAATTCGAATAGAATTGAATCGAAAAGAATCAAAACGAATCGAACCGAAGAGAATCGATTCGAATCAAAATAAAAAGTATCGTATCAAATCGAATCGAAAAGAATCATATCAAATAGAATCGAAAGAATGGAATCAAATCTAAAACAATCGAATCGAATCGAAAAGAATCGCATTGAATGGAATAGAATCGAAAAGAATAGAATAGAATCGAAAGAAATCGAATAGAATCAAATCAAATCAAAAAGAATCGAATTGAATTGATCCTAACCAAAAGAAGCGAAATGAATCGACTCGAACCGAAAAAAACAAATCGAAAAGAATCTAATCTCAACGAAAATCATCGAAATGAATAGAATCGAAAAGAATCGAATTGAATCAAATCGAAAAGAATCGAATGGAATCCAATCGAAAAGAATCAAATTGAGTCGAATCGAAACAAATTGAATCCAATCGAAAAGAATCTAATTGAATCGAATCGAAAAGAATCGAATTCAATCAAAACGAATCGATTCGAATGGAATAGAAAAGAATAGAATAGAATCGAATCGAAAAGAATTAAATCGAATCGAAAAGAATCGAATCAAAAAGAATTGAATCGAATCGAAAAGAAACGAATCTAACCGAATCAAAAAGAAAACAATCGAATCGAATCAAATACAAAAGAATCGCTTTGAATAGCATAGAATTGAAAAGAATCGAATCAATCGAATTGAAAACAATCGAATCGAAAAGAATCGAATCAAAAAAAGTCGAATCGAAACGAAAACAATCGAATCGAATCGAATCTAAAAGAATCGTATTGAATTGAATCGAGTCGAAAAGACGCGAATCAAAAAGACTCGAATCGAATTGAAACAAATCGAAAAGAATCTAATAGAAACCACTCGAACAGAATCAAATCGAAATGATTCAAAATGAATCGAATAGAATAGAATCGAAAAAAATCGAAACGAATCGAAACGAAATGAATCGAAGAGAATCGATTAGAATCGAAATGAAAAGAATCGTATTGAATCGAATCGAAAGAATCAAATCAAATTGAATCGAAAGAATTGAATCAAATCGAAAAGAATCCAATCGAATCGAAAAGAATCGAACTGAATGGAATCAAATCGAAAAGAATCGAATCGAATCGAAAAGAATCGAATCAAATTTAATGGAATCGAAAAGAATCGAATGGAATCGAAAAGAATCGAAATGAAAAAAATCAGATCATATGGAAAAGCATCAAATCGAATTGAAAAGAATTGAATCGAATCGAAATGAATCGAATCAAACAGACTCGAATCGAAAAGAATCGAATTGAAAAGAATCGAATCGAATCAAAAAGACTCGAATCGAATTAAAAATATCAAATCGAATCGAATCGAAAAGAATCGAATTGAAAAGACTCGAATTGAAACGAATCGATTTGAAACGAAAAGAATCGAATCGAATCGAATCGAATTGAAAGAATCGAATTGAATAGAAAAAAATCGAATAGAAAAGAATCGAACCGAAAAGAAAAGAATCAAATTGAATCAGTCGATTAAATTCTAGTCGAATCGAATCAAAAAGCATGAAATCGAGTCGAATCGAATCGAAAAGAATCGAATCGAATCGAAAAGATTCGAATTGTATCTAATCAAAAAGAATCGAATCGTATCGACTCGAATCGAAAAGAATCCAATTGCATCATCGAATGGAAAGTAATCGAATTGAATAGAATAGAAAAGAATCGAATCGAATCAAATCGAAAACAATCAAATTGAATTGATCGAAAAGAATCGAATTGAATCAAATCGAATCGAAATGAAAAGAATCGAATCGATTCATGTGGAAAAGAATCGAATCAAAAGAATCAAATCGACACGAAAAGAATCGAATCGAATCAAATAGTATCGAATTGATTCGAAAACATTCGAATCGAAAAGAATCGAATTGAAATGAATCCGATCGAAATGAAAAGAATCTACTCGATTCGAATCCAAAAGAATCGAATCCAAAAGAATCAAATCGCATCCAAAAGAATCGAATTGAAATGAATCCGATCGAAATGAAAAGAATCTACTCGATTCGAATCCAAAAGAATCGAATCCAAAAGAATCGAATTGAATTGAATCAAAAGAAATGAATTGAATTGAATCAAAAAGGAACTAATCGCATCAAATCGAAAAAACTCGAATAGAATCAAATCGAATCAAAAAGAATCGAATAGATTCGAATCAAAAAGAATCGAATTGAGGGATCCCTGGGTGGCGCAGCGGTTTAGCGCCTGCCTTTGGCCCAGGGCGCGATCCTGGAGACACGGGATCGAATCCCACATCGGGCTCCTGGTGCATGGAGCCTGCTTCTCCCTCTGCCTGTGTCTCTGCCTCTCTGTCTCTCTCTGTGACTATCATAAAAAAAGAATCGAATTGAATCGCGTTAAAAAAATCATAAAGAATCAAATCGAAAAGAATCGAATAGAATTGAATCGAAAAGAATCAAAACGAATCGAACCGAAGAGAATCGATTCGAATCAAAATAAAAAGTATCGTATCAAATCGAATCGAAAAGAATCATATCAAATAGAATCGAAAGAATGGAATCAAATCTAAAACAATCGAATCGAATCGAAAAGAATCGAATTGAACGGAATGGAATCGAAAAGAATCCAATGGAATAGAATCGAAAGAAATCGAATAGAATCAAATCAAACCAAAAAGAATCGAATTGAATTGATCCTAACCAAAAGAAGCGAAATGAATCGACTCGAACCGAAAAAAACAAATCGAAAAGAATCTAATCTCAACGAAAATCATCGAAATGAATAGAATCGAAAAGAATCGAATTGAATCAAATCGAAAAGAATCGAATGGAATCCAATCGAAAAGAATCAAATTGAGTCGAATCGAAACAAAATGAATCCAATCGAAGAGAATCTAATTGAATCGAATCGAAAAGAATCGAATTCAATCAAAACGAATCGATTCGAATGGAATAGAATAGAATAGAATCGAAAAGAATCAAATCGAATCGAAAAGAATCGAATCAAAATGAATTTATTCGAATCGAAAAGAAACGAATCGAACCGAATCAAAAAGAAAAAAATCGAATCGAATCAAATACAAAAGAATCGCTTTGAATAGCATAGAATTGAAAAGAATCGAATCAATCGAATTGAAAACAATCGAATCGAAACGAATCGAATCAAAAAAAGTCGAATCGAAACGAAAACAATCGAATCGAATCGAATCTAAAAGAATCGTATTGAATTGAATCGAGTCGAAAAGACTCGAATCAAAAAGACTCGAATCGAATTGAATCAAATCGAAAAGAATCTAATAGAAACCACTCGAACAGAATCAAATCGAAATGATTCAAAATGAATCGAATAGAATAGAATCGAAAAAAATCGAATAGAATCGAAACGAATCGAAACGAAATGAATCGAAGAGAATCGATTAGAATCGAAATGAAAAGAATCGTATTGAATCGAATCGAAAAGAATCCAATCAAATCGAATCGAAAGAATTGAATCAAATCGAAAAGAATCCAATCGAATCGAAAAGAATCGAACTGAATGGAATCAAATCGAAAAGAATCGAATCGAATCGAAAAGAATCGAATCAAATTTAATGGAATCGAAAAGAATCGAATGGAATCGTAAAGAATCGAAATGAAACAAATCAGATGAAATGGAAAAGCATCAAATCGAATTGAAAAGAATCGAATCGAATCGAAATGAATCGAATCAAAAAGACTCGAATCGAAAAGAATCGAATTGAAACAATCGAATCGAATCGAATCGAAAAGACTCGAATCGAATTAAAAATATCAAATCTAATCGAATCGAAAAGAATCGAATTGAAAAGACTCGAATTGAAACGAATCGATTTGAAACGAAAAGAATCGAATCGAATCGAATCGAATTGAAAGAATCGAATTGAATAGAAAAAAATCGAATAGAAAGAATCGAACCGAAAAGAAAAGAATCAAATTGAATCTGTCGATTAAATTCTAGTCGAATCGAATCAAAAAGAATGAAATCGAATGGAATCGAATCGAAAAGAATCGAATCGAATCGAAAAGAATCGAATTGTGTCTAATCAAAAAGAATCGAATCGTATCGACTCGAATCGAAAAGAATCCAATTGCATCATCGAATGGAAACTAATCGAATTGAATAGAATCGAAAAGAATCGAATCGAATCAAATCGAAAACAATCAAATTGAATTGATCGAAAAGAATCGAATTGAATCAAATCGAATCGAAATGAAAAGAATCGAATCGATTCAAATAGAAAAGAATCGAATCGAAAAGAATCAAATCGACACGAAAAGAATCGAATCGAATCAAAAAGTATCGAATTGATTCGAAAACATTCGAATCGAAAAGAATCGAATTGAAATGAATCCGATCGAAATGAAAAGAATCTACTCGATTCGAATCCAAAAGAAACGAATCCAAAAGAATCGAATCGAATCCAAAGGAATCGAATTGAATTGAATCAAAAGAAATGAATTGAATTGAATCCAAAAGGAACTAATCGAAAAAACTCGAATAGAATCAAATCGAATCAAAAAGAATCGAATAGATTCGAATAAAAAAGAATCGAATTGAGGGATCCCTGGGTGGACAGCGGTTTAGCGCCTGCCTTTGGCCCAGGGCGCGATCCTGGAGACACGGGATCGAATCCCACATCGGGCTCCTGGTGCATGGAGCCTGCTTCTCCCTCTGCCTGTGTCTCTGCCTCTCTATCTCTCTCTGTCACTATCATAAAAAAAGAATCGAATTGAATCGTGTTGAAAAAAATCATAAAGAATCAAATCGAAAAGAATCGAATAGAATTGAATTGAAAAGAATCAAAACGAATCGAACCGAAGAGAATCGATTCGAATCAAAATAAAAAGTATCGTAACAAATCGAATCGAAAAGAATCATATCAAATAGAATCGAAAGAATGGAATCAAATCTAAAACAATCGAATCGAATCGAAAATAATCGAATTGAACGGAATGGAATCGAAAAGAATCCAATGGAATAGAATCGAAAGAAATCGAATAGAATCAAATCAAACCAAAAAGAATCGAATTGAATTGATCCTAACCAAAAGAAGCGAAATGAATCGACTCGAACCGAAAAAAACAAATTGAAAAGAATCTAATCTCAACGAAAATCATCGAAATGAATAGAATCGAAAAGAATCGAATTGAATCAAATCGAAAAGAATCGAATGGAATCCAATCGAAAAGAATCAAATTGAGTCGAATCGAAACAAATTGAATCCAATCGAAAAGAATCTAATTGAATCGAATCGAAAAGAATCGAATTCAATCAAAACGAATCGATTCGAATGGAATAGAAAAGAATAGAATAGATTGGAAAGAATCAAATCGAATCGAAAAGAATCGAATGGAAAAGAATTGAATCGAATCGAAAAGAAACGAATCGACCCGAATCAAAAAGAAAACAATCGAATCGAATCAAATACAAAAGAATCGCTTTGAATAGCATAGAATTGAAAAGAATCGAATCAATCGAATTGAAAACAATCGAATCGAAACGAATCGAATCAAAAAAAGTCGAATCGAAACGAAAACAATCGAATCGAATCGAATCTAAAAGAATCGTATTGAATTGACTCGAATCGAAAAGACTCGAATCGAATTGAATCAAATCGAAAAGAATCTAATAGAAACCAATCGAACAGAATCAAATCGAAATGATTCAAAATGAATCGAATAGAATAGAATCGAAAAAAATCGAAACGAATCGAAATGAAATGAATCGAAGAGAATCGATTAGAATCGAAATGAAAAGAATCGTATTGAATCAAATCGAAAGAATCAAATCAAATCAAATGAAAGAATTGAATCAAATCGAAAAGAATCCAATCGAATCGAAAAGAATCGAACTGAATGGAATCAAATCGAAAAGAATCGAATCGAATCGAAAAGAATCGAATCAAATTTAATGGAATCGAATGGAATCGAAAAGAATCGAAATGAAACAAATCAGATCAAATGGAAAAGCATCAAATCGAATTGAAAAGAATCGAATCGAATCGAAATGAATCGAATCAAAAAGACTCGAATCGAAAAGAATCGAATTGAAAAGAATCGAATCGAATCGAAAAGACTCGAATCGAATTAAAAATATCAAATCGAATCGAATCGGAAAGAATCGAATTGAAAAGACTCGAATGGAAACGAATCGATTTGAAACGAAAAGAATCCAATCGAATCGAATCGAATTGAAAGAATCGAATTGAATAGAAAAAAATCGAATAGAAAAGAATCGAACCGAAAAGAAAAGAATCAAATTGAATCAGTCGATTAAATTCTAGTCGAATCGAATCAAAAAGAATGAAATCGAGTCGAATCGAATCGAAAAGAATCGAATCGAATCGAAAAGATTCGAATTGTATCTAATCAAAAAGAATCGGATCGTATCGACTCGAATCGAAAAGAATCCAATTGCATCATCGAATGGAAACTAATCCAATTGAATACAATCGAAAAGAATCGAATCGAATCAAATCGAAATCAATCAAATTGAATTGATCGAAAAGAATCGAATTGAATCAAATCGAATCGAAATGAAAAGAATCGAATCGATTCAAATAGAAAAGAATCGAATCGAAAAGAATCAAATCGACACGAAAAGAATCGAATCGAATCAAAAAGTATCGAATTGATTCGAAAACATTCGCATCGAAAAGAATCGAATTGAAATGAATCCGATCGAAATGAAAAGAATCTACTCGATTCGAATCCAAAAGAATCGAATCCAAAAGAATCGAATTGAATTGAATCAAAAGAAATGAATTGAATTGAATCAAAAAGGAACTAATCGCATCAAATCGAAAAAACTCGAATAGAATCAAATCGAATCAAAAAGAATCGAATAGATTCGAATCAAAAAGAATCGAATTGAGGGATCCCTGGGTGGCGCAGCGGTTTAGCGCCTGCCTTTGGCCCAGGGCGCGATCCTGGAGACACGGGATCGAATCCCACATCGGGCTCCTGGTGCATGGAGCCTGCTTCTCCCTCTGCCTGTGTCTCTGCCTCTCTGTCTCTCTCTGTGACTATCATAAAAAAAAGAATCGAATTGAATCGTGTTGAAAAAAATCATAAAGAATCAAATCGAAAAGAATCGAATTCCATGTAACGAAAAGATTCGAATTGAAAAGAATCGAATCGAAACAAAAGAATCGAATCGACATGAATCAAAAAGAATCGAATCAAAACGAATCGAAAAGAAACAAATCAAGTAGAATCTAAAAGAATCGAATCGAATCAAATCGAAAAAATTCAAATAGAATTGAATCGAAAGGAATCAAAAAGAATCGAACCGAAGAGAATCGATTCGAATCAAAATAAAAAGTATCGTATCAAATCGAATCGAAAAGAATCATATCAAATAGAATCGAAAGAATGGAATCAAATCTAAAACAATCGAATCGAATCGAAAAGAATCGAATTGAATGGAATGGAATCGAAAAGAATACAATGGAATACAATCGAAAGAAATCGAATAGAATCAAATCAAACCAAATAGAATCGAATTGAATTGATCCTAACCAAAAGAAGCGAAATGAATCGACTCGAACCGAAAAAAACAAATCGAAAAGAATCTAATCTCAACGAAAATCATCGAAATGAATAGAATCGAAAAGAATCGAATTGAATCAAATCGAAAAGAATCGAATGGAATCCAATCGAAAAGAATCAAATTGAGTCGAATCGAAACAAATTGAATCCAATCGAAAAGAATCTAATTGAATCGAATCGAAAAGAATCGAATTCAATCAAAACGAATCGATTCGAATGGAATAGAAAAGAATAGAATAGAATAGAATAGAATCGAAAAGAATCAAATCGAATCGAAAAGAATCGAATCGAAAAGAATTGTATCGAATCGAAAAGAAACGAAACGAACCGAATCAAAAAGAAAACAATCGAATCGAATCAAATACAAAAGAATCGCTTTGAATAGCATAGAATTGAAAAGAATCGAATCAATCGAATTGAAAACAATCGAATCGAAAAGAATCGAATCAAAAAAAGTCGAATCGAAACGAAAACAATCGAATCGAATCGAATCTAAAAGAATCGTATTGAATTGAATCGAGTCGAAAAGACTCGAATCAAAAAGACTCGAATCGAATTGAATCAAATCGAAAAGAATCTAATAGAAACCACTCGAACAGAATCAAATCGAAATGATTCAAAATGAATCGAATAGAATAGAATCGAAAAAAATCGAAACGAATCGAAACGAACCGAAACGAAATGATTCGAAGAGAATCGATTAGAAACGAAATGAAAAGAATCGTATTGAATCGAATCGAAAAGAATCAAATGGAATCGAATCGAAAGAATTGAATCAAATCGAAAAGAATCCAATCGAATCGAAAAGAATCCAACTGAATGGAATCAAATCGAAAAGAATCCAATCGAATCGAAAGGAATCGAATCAAATTTAATGGAATCGAAAAGAATCGAATGGAATCGAAAAGAATCGAAATGAAACAAATCAGATCATATGGAAAAGCATCAAATCGAATTGAAAAGAATCGAATCGAATCGAAATGAATCGAATCAAAAAGACTCGAATCGAAAAGAATCGTATTGAAAAGAATCGAATCGAATCGAAAAGACTCGAATCGAATTAAAAATATCAAATCGAATCGAATCGAAAAGAATCGAATTGAAAAGACTCGAATTGAAACGAATCGATTTGAAACGAAAAGAATCGAATCGAATCGAATCGAATTGAAAGAATCGAATTGAATAGAAAAAAATCGAATAGAAAAGAATCGAACCGAAAAGAAAAGAATCAAATTGAATCAGTCGATTAAATTCTAGTCGAATCGAATCAAAAAGAATGAAATCGAGTCAAATCGAATCGAAAAGAATCGAATCGAATCGAAAAGATTCGAATTGTATCAAATCAAAAAGAATCGAATCGTATCGACTCGAATCGAAAAGAATCCAATTGCATCATCGAATGGAAACTAATCCAATTGAATACAATCGAAAAGAATCGAATCGAATCAAATCGAAATCAATCAAATTGAATTGATCGAAAAGAATCGAATTGAATCAAATCGAATCGAAATGAAAAGAATCGAATCGATTCAAATAGAAAAGATTCGAATCGAAAAGAAGCAAATCGACACGAAAAGAATCGAATCGAATCAAAAAGTATCGAATTGATTCGAAAACATTCGCATCGAAAAGAATCGAATTGAAATGAATCCGATCGAAATGAAAAGAATCTACTCGATTCGAATCCAAAAGAATCGAATCCAAAAGAATCGAATTGAATTGAATCAAAAGAAATGAATTGAATTGAATCCAAAAGGAACTAATCGCATCAAATCGAAAAAACTCGAATAGAATCAAATCGAATCAAAAAGAATCGAATAGATTCGAATCAAAAAGAATCGAATTGAGGGATCCCTGGGTGGCGCAGCGGTTTAGCGCCTGCCTTTGGCCCAGGGCGCGATCCTGGAGACACGGGATCGAATCCCACATCGGGCTCCTGGTGCATGGAGCCTGCTTCTCCCTCTGCCTGTGTCTCTGCCTCTCTGTCTCTCTCTGTGACTATCATAAAAAAAAGAATCGAATTGAATCGTGTTGAAAAAAATCATAAAGAATCAAATCGAAAAGAATCGAATTCCATGTAACGAAAAGATTCGAATTGAAAAGAATCGAATCGAAAGAAAAGAATCGAATCGACATGAATCAAAAAGAATCGAAACAAAATGAATCGAAAAGAAACAAATCAAGTAGAATCTAAAAGAATCGAATCGAATCAAATCGAAAAAATTCAAATAGAATTGAATCGAAAAGAATCTAAACGAATCGAACCGAAGAGAATCGATTCGAATCAAAATAAAAAGTATCGTAACAAATCGAATCGAAAAGAATCATATCAAATAGAATCGAAAGAATGGAATCAAATCTAAAACAATCGAATCGAATCGAAAAGAATCGAATTGAACGGAATGGAATCGAAAAGAATACAATAGAATAGAATCGAAAGAAATCGAATAGAATCAAATCAAACCAAAAAGAATAGAATGGAATTGATCCTAACCAAAGTAAGCGAAATGAATCGACTCGAACCGAAAAAAACAAATCGAAAAGAATCTAATCTCAACGAAAATCATCGAAATGAATAGAATTGAAAAGAATCGAATTGAATCAAATCGAAAAGAATCGAATGGAATCCAATCGAAAAGAATCAAATTGAGTCGAATCGAAACAAATTGAATCCAATCGAAAAGAATCTAATTGAATCGAATCGAAAAGAATCGAATTCTATCAAAACGAATCGATTCGAATGGAATAGAAAAGAATAGAATAGAATCGAATCGAAAAGAATCAAATCGAATCGAAAAGAATCGAATCAAAACGAATTGAATCGAATCGAATCAAATACAAAAGAATCGCTTTGAATAGCATAGAATTGAAAAGAATCGAATCAATCGAATTGAAAACAATCGAATCGAAAAGAATCGAATAAAAAAAAGTCGAATCGAAACGAAAACAATCGAATCGAATCGAATCTAAAAGAATCGTATTGAATTGAATCGAGTCGAAAAGACTCGAATCAAAAAGACTCGAATCGAATTGAATCAAATCGAAAAGAATCTAATAGAAACCACTCGAACAGAATCAAATCGAAATGATTCAAAATGAATCGAATAGAATAGAATCGAAAAAAATCGAAACGAATCGAAATGAAATGAATCGAAGAGAATCGATTAGAATCGAAATGAAAAGAATCGAATTGAATCGAATCGAAAGAATCAAATCAAATCGAATCGAAAGAATTGAATCAAATCGAAAAGAATCCAATCGAATCGAAAAGAATCGAACTGAATGGAATCAAATCGAAAAGAATCGAATCGAATCGAAAAGAATCGAATCAAATTTAATGGAATCGAAAAGAATCGAATTGAATCGAATGAATCAAAATGAAACAAATCACATCAAATGGAAAAGCATCAAATCGAATTGAAAAGAATCGAATCGAATCGAAATGAATCGAATCAAAAAGACTCGAATCGAAAAGAATCGAATCGAATCGAAAAGACTCGAATCGAATTAAAAATATCAAATCGAATCGAATCGAAAAGAATCGAATTGAAAAGACTCGAATTGAAACGAATCGATTTGAAACGAAAAGAATCGAATCGAATCGAATCGAATTGAAAGAATCGAATTGAATAGAAAAAAATCGAATAGAAAAGAATCGAACCGAAAAGAAAAGAATCAAATTGAATCAGTCGATTAAATTCTAGTCGAATCGAATCAAAAAGAATGAAATCGAGTCGAATCGAATCGAAAAGAATCGAATCGAATCGAAAAGATTCGAATTGTATCTAATCAAAAAGAATCGAATCGTATCGACTCGAATCGAAAAGAATCCAATTGCATCATCGAATGGAAACTAATCGAATTGAATAGAATAGAAAAGAATCGAATCGAATCAAATCGAAATCAATCAAACTGAATTGATCGAAAAAAATCGAATTGAATCAAATCGAATCGAAATGAAAAAAATCGAATCGATTCAAATACAAAAGAATCGAATCGAAAAGAATCAACTCGACACGAAAAGAATCGAATCGAATCAAAAAGTATCGAATTGATTCGAAAACATTCGCATCGAAAAGAATCGAATTGAAATGAATCCGATCGAAATGAAAAGAATCTACTCGATTCGAATCCAAAAGAATCGAATCCAAAAGAATCGAATCGAATCCAAAAGAATCGAATTGATTTGAATCAAAAGAAATGAATTGAATTGAATCCAAAAGGAACTAATCGCATCAAATCGAAAAAACTCGAATAGAATCAAATCGAATCAAAAAGAATCGAATAGATTCCACTAAAAAAGAATCGAATTGAGGGATCCCTGGGTGGCGCAGCGGTTTAGCGCCTGCCTTTGGCCCAGGGCGCGATCCTGGAGACCCGGGATCGAATCCCACATCGGGCTCCTGGTGCATGGAGCCTGCTTCTCCCTCTGCCTGTGTCTCTGCCTCTCTGTCTCTCTCTGTGACTATCATAAAAAAAAGAATCGAATTGAATCGTGTTGAAAAAAATCATAAAGAATCAAATCGAAAAGAATCGAATTCCATGTAACGAAAAGATTCGAATTGAAAAGAATCGAATCGAAACAAAAGAATCGAATCGAATCGACATGAATCAAAAAGAATCGAATCAAAACGAATCGAAAAGAAACAAATCAAGTAGAATCTAAAAGAATCGAATCGAATCAAATCGAAAAAATTCGAATAGAATTGAATCGAAAAGAATCAAAACGAATCGAACCGAAGAGAATCGATTCGAATCAAAATAAAAAGTATCGTATCAAATCGAATCGAAAAGAATCATATCAAATAGAATCGAAAGAATGGAATCAAATCTAAAACAATCGAATCGAATCGAAAAGAATCGCATTGAATGGAATAGAATCGAAAAGAATAGAATAGAATCGAAAGAAATCGAATAGAATCAAATCAAATCAAAAAGAATCGAATTGAATTGATCCTAACCAAAATAAGCGAAATGAATCGACTCGAACCGAAAAAAATCAAATCGAAAAGAATCTAATCTCAACGAAAATCATCGAAATGAATAGAATCGAAAAGAATCGAATTGAATCAAATCGAAAAGAATCGAATGGAATCCAATCGAAAAGAATCAAATTGATTCGAATCGAAACAAATTGAATCCAATCGAAAAGAATCTAATTGAATCGAATCGAAAAGAATCGAATTCAATCAAAACGAATGGATTCGAATGGAATAGAAAAGAATAGAATACAATCGAAAAGAATCAAATCGAATCGAAAAGAATCGAATCAAAAAGAATTGAATCGAATCGAAAAGAAACGAATCGAACCGAATCAAAAAGAAAACAATCGAATCGAATCAAATACAAAAGAATCGCTTTGAATAGCATAGAATTGAAAAGAATCGAATCAATCGAATTGAAAACAATCGAATCGAAAAGAATCGAATCAAAAAAAGTCGAATCGAAACGAAAACAATCGAATCGAATCGAATCTAAAAGAATCGTATTGAATTGAATCGAGTCGAAAAGACTCGAATCAAAAAGACTCGAATCGAATTGAATCAAATCGAAAAGAATCTAATAGAAACCACTCTAACAGAATCAAATCGAAATGATTCAAAATGAATCGAATAGAATAGAATCGAAAAAAATCGAAACGAATCGAAACGAACCGAAACGAAATGAATCGAAGAGAATCGATTAGAATCGAAATGAAAAGAATCGTATTGAATCGAATCGAAAAGAATCAAATCAAATCGAATCGAAAGAATTGAATCAAATCGAAAAGAATCCAATCGAATCGAAAAGAATCGAACTGAATGGAATCAAATCGAAAAGAATCGAATCGCATCGAAAAGAATGGAATCAAATTTAATGGAATCGAAAAGAATAGAATTGAATCGAAAAGAATCGAAATGAAACAAATCACATCAAATGGAAAAGCATCAAATCGAATTGAAAAAAATCGAATCGAATCGAAATGAATCGAATCAAAAAGACTCGAATCGAAAAGAATCGAATCGAATCGAAAAGACTCGAATCGAATTAAAAATATCAAATCGAATCGAATCGAAAAGAATCGAATTGAAAAGACT
Source organism: Canis aureus (assembly GCF_053574225.1). NCBI lineage: Eukaryota > Metazoa > Chordata > Mammalia > Carnivora > Canidae > Canis > Canis aureus. Next base: position 25,497,569 of record NC_135648.1, read on the forward strand.
CGGATTAAAACGAATCGATTTGAAACGAAAAGAATCGAATCGAATCGAATCGAATTGAAAGAATCGAATTGAATAGAAAAAAATCGAATAGAAAAGAATCGAACCGAAAAGAAAAGAATCAAATTGAATCAGTCGATTAAATTCTAGTCGAATCGAATCAAAAAGCATGAAATCGAGTCGAATCGAATCGAAAAGAATCGAATCGAATCGAAAAGATTCGAATTGTATCTAATCAAAAAGAATCGAATCGTATCGACTCGAATCGAAAAGAATCCAATTGCATCATCGAATGGAAACTAATCCAATTGAATAGAATCGAAAAGAATCGAATCGAATCAAATCGAAATCAATCAAATTGAATTGATCGAAAAGAATCGAATTGAATCAAATCGAATCGAAATGAAAAGAATCGAATCGATTCAAATAGAAAAGAATCGAATCGAAAAGAATCAAATCGACACGAAAAGAATCGAATCGAATCAAAAAGTATCGAATTGATTCGAAAACATTCGAATCGAAAAGAATCGAATTGAAATGAATCCGATCGAAATGAAAAGAATCTACTCGATTCGAATCTAAAAGAATCGAATCCAAAAGAATCGAATCCAAAAGAATCGAATTGAATTGAATCAAAAGATTTGAATTGAATTGAATCCAAAAGGAACTAATCGCATCAAATCGAAAAAACTCGAATAGAATCAAATCGAATCAAAAAGAATCGAATAGATTCGAATCAAAAAGAATCGAATTGAGGGATCCCTGGGTGGCGCAGCGGTTTAGCGCCTGCCTTTGGCCCAGGGCGCGATCCTGGAGACCCGGGATCGAATCCCACATCGGGCTCCTGGTGCATGGAGCCTGCTTCTCCCTCTGCCTGTGTCTCTGCCTCTCTGTCTCTCTCTGTGACTATCATAAAAAAAAGAATCGAATTGAATCGTGTTGAAAAAAATCATAAAGAATCAAATCGAAAAGAATCGAATTCCATGTAACGAAAAGATTCGAATTGAAAAGAATCGAATCGAAACAAAAGAATCGAATCGAATCGACATGAATCAAAAAGAATCGAATCAAAACGAATCGAAAAGAAACAAATCAAGTAGAATCTAAAAGAATCAAATCGAATCCAATCGAAAACATTCGAATAGAATTGAATCGAAAAGAATCAAAACGAATCGAACCGAAGAGAATCGATTCGAATCAAAATAAAAAGTATCGTATCAAATCGAATCGAAAAGAATCATATCAAATAGAATCGAAAGAATGGAATCAAATCTAAAACAATCGAATGGAATCGAAAAGAATCGCATTGAATGGAATAGAATCGAAAAGAATAGAATAGAATCGAAAGAAATCGAATAGAATCAAATCAAATCAAAAAGAATCGAATTGAATTGATCCTAACCAAAAGAAGCGAAATGAATCGACTCGAACCGAAAAAAACAAATCGAAAAGAATCTAATCTCAACGAAAATCATCGAAATGAATAGAATCGAAAAGAATCGAATTGAATCAAATCGAAAAGAATCGAATGGAATCCAATCGAAAAGAATCAAATTGAGTCGAATCGAAACAAATTGAATCCAATCGAAAAGAATCTAATTGAATCGAATCGAAAAGAATCGAATTCAATCAAAACGAATGGATTCGAATGGAATAGAAAAGAATAGAATACAATCGAAAAGAATCAAATCGAATCGAAAAGAATCGAATCAAAAAGAATTGAATCGAATCGAAAAGAAACGAATCGAACCGAATCAAAAAGAAAACAATCGAATCGAATCAAATACAAAAGAATCGCTTTGAATAGCATAGAATTGAAAAGAATCGAATCAATCGAATTGAAAACAATCGAATCGAAAAGAATCGAATCAAAAAAAGTCGAATCGAAACGAAAACAATCGAATCGAATCGAATCTAAAAGAATCGTATTGAATTGAATCGAGTCGAAAAGACTCGAATCAAAAAGACTCGAATCGAATTGAATCAAATCGAAAAGAATCTAATAGAAACCACTCTAACAGAATCAAATCGAAATGATTCAAAATGAATCGAATAGAATAGAATCGAAAAAAATCGAAACGAATCGAAACGAACCGAAACGAAATGAATCGAAGAGAATCGATTAGAATCGAAATGAAAAGAATCGTATTGAATCGAATCGAAAAGAATCAAATCAAATCGAATCGAAAGAATTGAATCAAATCGAAAAGAATCCAATCGAATCGAAAAGAATCGAACTGAATGGAATCAAATCGAAAAGAATCGAATCGCATCGAAAAGAATGGAATCAAATTTAATGGAATCGAAAAGAATAGAATTGAATCGAAAAGAATCGAAATGAAACAAATCACATCAAATGGAAAAGCATCAAATCGAATTGAAAAAAATCGAATCGAATCGAAATGAATCGAATCAAAAAGACTCGAATCGAAAAGAATCGAATCGAATCGAAAAGACTCGAATCGAATTAAAAATATCAAATCGAATCGAATCGAAAAGAATCGAATTGAAAAGACTCGGATTAAAACGAATCGATTTGAAACGAAAAGAATCGAATCGAATCGAATCGAATTGAAAGAATCGAATTGAATAGAAAAAAATCGAATAGAAAAGAATCGAACCGAAAAGAAAAGAATCAAATTGAATCAGTCGATTAAATTCTAGTCGAATCGAATCAAAAAGCATGAAATCGAGTCGAATCGAATCGAAAAGAATCGAATCGAATCGAAAAGATTCGAATTGTATCTAATCAAAAAGAATCGAATCGTATCGACTCGAATCGAAAAGAATCCAATTGCATCATCGAATGGAAACTAATCCAATTGAATAGAATCGAAAAGAATCGAATCGAATCAAATCGAAATCAATCAAATTGAATTGATCGAAAAGAATCGAATTGAATCAAATCGAATCGAAATGAAAAGAATCGAATCGATTCAAATAGAAAAGAATCGAATCGAAAAGAATCAAATCGACACGAAAAGAATCGAATCGAATCAAAAAGTATCGAATTGATTCGAAAACATTCGAATCGAAAAGAATCGAATTGAAATGAATCCGATCGAAATGAAAAGAATCTACTCGATTCGAATCTAAAAGAATCGAATCCAAAAGAATCGAATCCAAAAGAATCGAATTGAATTGAATCAAAAGATTTGAATTGAATTGAATCCAAAAGGAACTAATCGCATCAAATCGAAAAAACTCGAATAGAATCAAATCGAATCAAAAAGAATCGAATAGATTCGAATCAAAAAGAATCGAATTGAGGGATCCCTGGGTGGCGCAGCGGTTTAGCGCCTGCCTTTGGCCCAGGGCGCGATCCTGGAGACCCGGGATCGAATCCCACATCGGGCTCCTGGTGCATGGAGCCTGCTTCTCCCTCTGCCTGTGTCTCTGCCTCTCTGTCTCTCTCTGTGACTATCATAAAAAAAAGAATCGAATTGAATCGTGTTGAAAAAAATCATAAAGAATCAAATCGAAAAGAATCGAATTCCATGTAACGAAAAGATTCGAATTGAAAAGAATCGAATCGAAACAAAAGAATCGAATCGAATCGACATGAATCAAAAAGAATCGAATCAAAACGAATCGAAAAGAAACAAATCAAGTAGAATCTAAAAGAATCAAATCGAATCCAATCGAAAACATTCGAATAGAATTGAATCGAAAAGAATCAAAACGAATCGAACCGAAGAGAATCGATTCGAATCAAAATAAAAAGTATCGTATCAAATCGAATCGAAAAGAATCATATCAAATAGAATCGAAAGAATGGAATCAAATCTAAAACAATCGAATGGAATCGAAAAGAATCGCATTGAATGGAATAGAATCGAAAAGAATAGAATAGAATCGAAAGAAATCGAATAGAATCAAATCAAATCAAAAAGAATCGAATTGAATTGATCCTAACCAAAAGAAGCGAAATGAATCGACTCGAACCGAAAAAAACAAATCGAAAAGAATCTAATCTCAACGAAAATCATCGAAATGAATAGAATCGAAAAGAATCGAATTGAATCAAATCGAAAAGAATCGAATGGAATCCAATCGAAAAGAATCAAATTGAGTCGAATCGAAACAAATTGAATCCAATCGAAAAGAATCTAATTGAATCGAATCGAAAAGAATCGAATTCAATTAAAACGAATCGATTCGAATGGAATAGAAAAGAATAGAATAGAATCGAATCGAAAAGAATCAAATCGAATAGAAAAGAATCGAATCAAAACGAATTTATTCGAATCGAAAAGAAACGAATCGAACCGAATCAAAAAGAAAACAATCGAATCGAATCAAATACAAAAGAATCGCTTTGAATAGCATAGAATTGAAAAGAATCGAATCAATCGAATTGAAAACAATCGAATCGAAAAGAATCGAATCAAAAAAAGTCGAATCAAAACGAAAACAATCGAATCGAATCGAATCTAAAAGAATCGTATTGAATTGAATCGAGTCGAAAAGACTCGAATCAAAAAGACTCAAATCGAATTGAATCAAATAGAAAAGAATCTAATAGAAACCACTCGAACAGAATCAAGTCGAAATGATTCAAAATGAATCGAATAGAATAGATTCGAAAAAAATCGAATAGAATCGAAAAGAATCGCAACGAAATGAATCGAAGAGAATCGATTAGAATCGAAATGAAAAGAATCGTAATGAATCGAATCGAAAAGAATCAAATCAAATCGAATCGAAAGAATTGAATCAAATAGAAAAGAATCCAATCGAATCGAAAAGAATCGAACTGAATGGAATCAAATCGAAAAGAATCGAATCGACTCGAAAAGAATCGAATCAAATTTAATGGAATCGAAAAGAATCGAATGGAATCGAAAAGAATCGAAATGAAAACAATCAGATCAAATGGAAAAGCATCAAATCGAATTGAAAAGAATCGAACCGAATCGAAATGAATCGAATCAAAAAGACTCGAATCGAAAAGAATCGAATCGATTCGAAAAGACTCGAATCGAATTAAAAATATCAAATCGAATCGAATCGGAAAGAATCGAATTGAAAAGACTCGAATTGAAACGCTTCGATTTGAAAAGAAAAGAATCGAATCGAATCGAATCGAATTGAAAGAATCGAATTGAATAGAAAAAAATCGAATAGAAAAGAATCGAACCGAAAAGAAAAGAATCAAATTGAATCAGTCGATTAAATTCTAGTCGAATCGAATCAAAAAGCATGAAATCGAGTCGAATCGAATCGAAAAGAATCGAATCGAATCGAAAAGATTCGAATTGTATCTAATCAAAAAGAATCGAATCGTATCGACTCGAATCGAAAAGAATCCAATTGCATCATCGAATGGAAACTAATCGAATTGAATAGAATCGAAAAGAATCGAATCGAATCAAATCGAAATCAATCAAATTGAATTGATCGAAAAGAATCGAATTGAATCAAATCGAATCGAAATGAAAAGAATCGAATCGATTCAAATACAAAAGAATCGAATCGAAAAGAATCAAATCGACACGAAAAGATTCGAATCGAATCAAAAAGTATCGAATTGATTCGAAAACATTCGCATCGAAAAGAATCGAATTGAAATGAATCCGATCGAAATGAAAAGAATCTACTCGATTCGAATCCAAAAGAATCGAATCCAAAAGATTCGAATTGAATTGAATCAAAAGAAATGAATTGAATTGAATCAAAAAGGAACTAATCGAATCAAATCGAAAAAACTCGAATAGAATCAAATCGAATCAAAAAGAATCGCATAGATTCGACTAAAAAAGAATCGAATTGAGGGATCCCTGGGTGGCGCAGCGGTTTAGCGCCTGCCTTTCCCAGGGCACGATCCTGGAGATCGAATCCCACATCGGGCTCCTGGTGCATGGAGCCTGCTTCTCCCTCTGCCTGTGTCTCTGCCTCTCTGTCTCTCTCTGTGACTATCATAAAAAAAGAATCGAATTGAATCGTGTTGAAAAAAATCATAAAGAATCAAATCGAAAAGAATCGAATTCCATGTAACGAAAAGATTCGAATTGAAAAGAATCGAATCGAAACAAAAGAATCGAATCGAATCGACATGAATCAAAAAGAATCGAATCAAAACGAATCGAAAAGAAACAAATCAAGTAGAATCTAAAAGAATCGAATCGAATCCAATCGAAAAAATTCGAATAGAATTGAATCGAAAAGAATCAAAACGAATCGAACCGAAGAGAATCGATTCGAATCAAAATAAAAAGTATCGTATCAAATCGAATCGAAAAGAATCATATCAAAGAGAACCGAAAGAATGGAATCAAATCTAAAACAATCGAATCGAATCGAAAAGAATCGCATTGAATGGAATAGAATCGAAAAGAATAGAATAGAATCGAAAGAAATCGAATAGAATCAAATCAAATCAAAAAGAATCGAAATGAATTGATCCTAACCAAAATAAGCGAAATGAATCGACTCGAACCGAAAAAAACAAATCGAAAAGAATCTAATCTCAACGAAAATCATCGAAATGAATAGAATCGAATTGAATCAAATCGAAAAGAATCGAATGGAATCCAATTGAAAAGAATCAAATTGAGTCGAATCGAAACAAATTGAATCCAATCGAAAAGAATCTAATTGAATCGAATCGAAAAGAATCGAATTCAATCAAAACGAATCGATTCGAATGGAATAGAAAAGAATAGAATCGAATCGAAAAGAATCAAATCGAATCGAAAAGAATCGAATCAAAAAAAGTCGAATCGAAACGAAAACAATCGAATCGAATCGAATCTAAAAGAATCGTATTGAATTGAATCGAGTCGAAAAGACTCGAATCAAAAAGACTCGAATCGAATTGAATCAAATCGAAAAGAATCTAATAGAAACCACTCGAACAGAATCAAATCGAAATGATTCAAAATGAATCGAATAGAATAGAATCGAAAAAAATCGAAACGAATCGAAACGAACCGAAACGAAATGAATCGAAGAGAATCGATTAGAATCGAAATGAAAAGAATCGTATTGAATCGAATCGAAAAGAATCAAATCAAATCGAATCGAAAGAATTGAATCAAATCGAAAAGAATCCAATCGAATCGAAAAGAATCGAACTGAATGGAATCAAATAGAAAAGAATCGAATCGAATCGAATCGAAAAGAATCGAATCAAATTTAATGGAATCGAAAAGAATCGAATTGAATCGAATGAATCAAAATGAAACAAATCACATCAAATGGAAAAGCATCAAATCGAATTGAAAAGAATCGAATCGAATCGAAATGAATCGAATCAAAAAGACTCGAATCGAAAAGAATCGAATTGAAAAGAATCGAATCGAATCGAAAAGACTCGAATCGAATAAATATATCAAATCGAATCGAATCGGAAAGAATCGAATTGAAAAGACTCGAATTGAAACGAATCGATTTGAAACGAAAAGAATAGAATCTAATCGAATCGAATTGAAAGAATCGAATTGAATAGAAAAAAATCGAATAGAAAAGAATCGAACCGAAAAGTAAAGAATCAAATTGAATCACTCGATTAAATTCTAGTCGAATCGAATCAAAAAGCATGAAATCGAGTCGAATCGAATCGAAAAGAATCGAATCGAATCGAAAAGATTTGAATTGTATCTAATCAAAAAGAATCGAATCGTATCGACTCGAATCGAAAAGAATCCAATTGCATCATCGAATGGAAAGTAATCGAATTGAATAGAATAGAAAAGAATCGAATCGAATCAAATCGAAAACAATCAAATTGAATTGATCGAAAAGAATCGAATTGAATCAAATCGAATCAAAATGAAAAGAATCGAATCGATTCAAATGGAAAAGAATCGAATCGAAAAGAATCAAATCGACACGAAAAGAATCGAATCGAATCAAAAAGTATCGAATTGATTCGAAAACATTCGAATCGGAAAGAATCGAATTGAAATGAATCCGATCGAAATGAAAAGAATCTACTCGATTCGAATCCAAAAGAATCGAATCCCAAAGAATCGAATCGAATCCAAAAGAATCGAATTGATTTGAATCAAAAGAAGTGAATTGAATTGAATCCAAAAGGAACTAATCGAATCAAATCGAAGAAACTCGAATAGAATCAAATCGAATCAAAAAGAATCGAATAGATTCGACTAAAAAAGAATCGAATTGAGGGATCCCTGGGTGGCGCAGCGGTTTAGCGCCTGCCTTTGGCCCAGGGCGCGATCCTGGAGACCCGGGATCGAATCCCACATCGGGCTCCTGGTGCATGGAGCCTGCTTCTCCCTCTGCCTGTGTCTCTGCCTCTCTGTCTCTCTCTGTGACTATCATAAAAAAAAGAATCGAATTGAATCGTGTTGAAAAAAATCATAAAGAATCAAATCGAAAAGAATCGAATTCCATGTAACGAAAAGATTCGAATTGAAAAGAATCGAATCGAAACAAAAGAATCGAATCGACATGAATCAAAAAGAATCGAAACAAAACGAATCGAAAAGAAACAAATCAAGTAGAATCTAAAAGAATCGAATCGAATCAAATCGAAAAAATTCAAATAGAATTGAATCGAAAAGAATCAAAACGAATCGAACCGAAGAGAATCGATTCGAATCAAAATAAAAAGTATCGTAACAAATCGAATCGAAAAGAATCATATCAAATAGAATCGAAAGAATGTAATCAAATCTAAAACAATCGAATCGAATCGAAAAGAATCGAATTGAACGGAATGGAATCGAAAAGAATACAATGGAATAGAATCGAAAGAAATCGAATAGAATCAAATCAAACCAAAAAGAATCGAATTGAATTGATCCTAACCAAAATAAGCGAAATGAATCGACTCGAAGCGAAAAAAACAAATCGAAAAGAATCTAATCTCAACGAAAATCATCGAAATGAATAGAATCGAAAAGAATCGAATTGAATCAAATCGAAAAGAATCGAATGGAATCCAATCGAAAAGAATCAAATTGAGTCGAATCGAAACAAATTGAATCCAATCGAAAAGAATCTAATTGAATCGAATCGAAAAGAATCGAATTCAATCAAAACGAATCGATTCGAATGGAATAGAAAAGAATAGAATAGAATCGAATCGAAAAGAATCAAATCGAATCGAAAAGAATCGAATCAAAACGAAGTGAATCGAATCGAAAAGAAACGAATCGAACCGAATCAAAAAGAAAACAATCGAATCGAATCAAATACAAAAGAATCGCTTTGAATAGCATAGAATTGAAAAGAATCGAATCAATCGAATTGGAAACAATCGAATCGAAAAGAATCGAATCAAAAAAAGTCGAATCGAAACGAAAACAATCGAATCGAATCGAATCTAAAAGAATCGTATTGAATTGAATCGAGTCGAAAAGACTCGAATCAAAAAGACTCGAATCGAATTGAATCAAATCGAAAAGAATCTAATAGAAACCACTCGAACAGAATCAAATCGAAATGATTCAAAATGAATCGAATAGAATAGAATCGAAAAAAATCGAAACGAATCGAAAAAAACCGAACCCAAATGAATCGAAGAGAATCGATTAGAATCGAAATGAAAAGAATCGTATTGAATCGAATCGAAAAGAATCAAATCAAATCGAATCGAAAGAATTGAATCAAATCGAAAAGAATCCAATCGAATCGAAAAGAATCGAACTGAATGGAATCAAATCGAAAAGAATCGAATCGACTCGAAAAGAATCGAATCAAATTTAATGGAATCGAAAAGAATCGAATTGAATCGAAAAGAATCGAAATGAAACAAATCACATCAAATGGAGAAGCATCAAATCGAATTGAAAAGAATCGAATCGAATCGAAATGAATCGAATCAAAAAGACTCGAATCGAAAAGAATCGAATCGAATCGAAAAGACTCGAATCGAATTAAAAATATCAAATCGAATCGAATCGAAAAGAATCGAATTGAAAAGACTCGAATTGAAACGAATCGATTTGAAACGAAAAGAATCGAATCGAATCGAATCGAATTGAAAGAATCGAATTGAATAGAAAAAAGTCGAATAGAAAAGAATCGAACCGAAAAGAAAAGAATCAAATTGAATCAGTCGATTAAATTCTAGTCGAATCGAATCAAAAAGAATGAAATCGAGTCGAATCGAATCGAAAAGAATCGAATTGTATCTAATCAAAAAGAATCGAATCGTATCGACTCGAATCGAAAAGAATCCAATTGCATCATCGAATGGAAACTAATCCAATTGAATACAATCGAAAAGAATCGAATCGAATCAAATTGAAATCAATCAAATTGAATTGATCGAAAAGAATCGAATTGAATCAAATCGAATCGAAATGAAAAGAATCGAATCGATTCAAATGGAAAAGAATCGAATCGAAAAGAATCAAATCGACACGAAAAGAATCGAATCGAATCAAAAAGTATCGAATTGATTCGAAAACATTCGCATCGAAAAGAATCGAATTGAAATGAATCCGATCGAAATGAAAAGAATCTACTCGATTCGAATCCAAAAGAATCGAATCCAAAAGAATCGAATCGAATCCAAAAGAATCGAATTGATTTGAATCAAAAGAAGTGAATTGAATTGAATCCAAAAGGAACTAATCGAATCAAATCGTAGAAACTCGAATAGAATCAAATCGAATCAAAAACAATCGAATAGATTCGAATCAAAAAGAATCGAATTGAGGGATCCCTGGGTGGCGCAGCGGTTTAGCGCCTGCCTTTGGCCCAGGGCGCGATCCTGGAGACCCGGGATCGAATCCCACATCGGGCTCCTGGTGCATGGAGCCTGCTTCTCCCTCTGCCTGTGTCTCTGCCTCTCTGTCTCTCTCTGTGACTATCATAAAAAAAGAATCGAATTGAATCGCGTTGAAAAAAATCATAAAGACTCAAATCGAAAAGAATCGAATTCCATGTAACGAAAAGATTCGAATTGAAAAGAATCGAATCGAAACAAAAGAATCGAATCGAATCGACATGAATCAAAAAGAATCGAATCAAAACGAATCGAAAAGAAACAAATCAAGTAGAATCTAAAAGAATCGAATCGAATCCAATCGAAAAAATTCGAATAGAATTGAATCGAAAAGAATCAAAACGAATCGAACCGAAGAGAATCGATTCGAATCAAAATAAAAAGTATCGTATCAAATCGAATCAAAAAGAATCATATCAAATAGAATCGAAAGAATGGAATCAAATCTAAAACAATCGAATGGAATCGAAAAGAATCGCATTGAATGGAATAGAATCGAAAAGAATAGAATAGAATCGAAAGAAATCGAATAGAATCAAATCAAACCAAAAAGAATCGAATTGAATTGATCCTAACCAAAAGAAGCGAAATGAATCGACTCGAACCGAAAAAAACAAATCGAAAAGAATCTAATCTCAACGAAAATCATCGAAATGAATAGAATCGAAAAGAATCGAATTGAATCAAATCGAAAAGAATCGAATGGAATCCAATCGAAAAGAATCAAATTGAGTCGAATCGAAACAAATTGAATCCAATCGAAAAGAATCTAATTGAATCGAATCGAAAAGAATCGAATTCAATCAAAACGAATCGATTCGAATGGAATAGAAAAGAATAGAATAGAATCGAATCGAAAAGAATCAAATCGAATCGAAAAGAATCGAATCAAAACGAATTGAATCGAATCGAAAAGAAACGAATCGAACCGAATCAAAAAGAAAACAATCGAATCGAATCAAATACAAAAGAATCGCTTTGAATAGCATAGAATTGAAAAGAATCGAATCAATCGAATTGAAAACAATCGAATCGAAAAGAATCGAATCAAAAAAAGTCGAATCGAAACGAAAACAATCGAATCGAATCGAATCTAAAAGAATCGTATTGAATTGAATCGAGTCGAAAAGACGCGAATCAAAAAGACTCGAATCGAATTGAAACAAATCGAAAAGAATCTAATAGAAACCACTCGAACAGAATCAAATCGAAATGATTCAAAATGAATCGAATAGAATAGAATCGAAAAAAATCGAAATGAATCGAAAGGAAATGAATCGAAGAGAATCGATTAGAATCGAAATGAAAAGAATCGTATTGAATCGAATCGAAAGAATCAAATCAAATCGAATCGAAAGAATTGAATCAAGTCGAAAAGAATCCAATCGAATCGAAAAGAATCGAACTGAATGGAATCAAATCGAAAAGAATCGAATCGAATCGAAAAGAATCGAATCAAATTTAATGGAATCGAAAAGAATCGAATGGAATCGAAAAGAATCGAAATGAAACAAATCAGATCATATGGAAAAGCATCAAATCGAATTGAAAAGAATAGAATCGAATCAAAAAGACTCGAATCGAAAAGAATCGTATTGAAAAGAATCGAATCGAATCGAAAAGACTCGAATCGAATTAAAAATATCAAATCGAATCGAATCGAAAAGAATCGAATTGAAAAGACTCGAATTGAAACGAATCGATTTGAAACGAAAAGAATCGAATCGAATCGAATTGAAAGAATCGAATTGAATAGAAAAAAATCGAATAGAAAAGAATCGAACCGAAAAGTAAAGAATCAAATTGAATCAGTCGATTAAATTCTAGTCGAATCGAATCAAAAAGCATGAAATCGAGTCGAATCGAATCGAGAAGAATCGAAACGAATCGAAAAGATTCGAATTGTATCTAATCAAAAAGAATCGAATCGTATCGACTCGAATCGAAAAGAATCCAATTGCATCATCGAATGGAAACTAATCCAATTGAATACAATCGAAAAGAATCGAATCGAATCAAATCGAAAACAATCAAATTGAATTGATCGAAAAGAATCGAATTGAATCAAATCGAATCGAAATGAAAAGAATCGAATCGATTCAAATGGAAAAGAATCGAATCGAAAAGAATCAAATCGACACGAAAAGAATCGAATCGAATCAAAAAGTATCGAATTGATTCGAAAATATTCGAATCGAAAAGAATCGAATTGAAATGAATCCGATCGAAAGAAAAGAATCTACTCGATTCGAATCCAAAAGAATCGAATCCAAAAGAATCGAATCGAATCCAAAAGAATCGAATTGATTTGAATCAAAAGAAGTGAATTGAATTGAATCCAAAAGGAACTAATCGAATCAAATCGAAAAAACTCGAATAGAATCAAATCGAATCAAAAAGAATCGAATAGATTCGAATCAAAAAGAATCGAATTGAGGGATCCCTGGGTGGCGCAGCGGTTTAGCACCTGCCTTTGGCCCAGGGCGCGATCCTGGAGACCCGGGATCGAATCCCACATCGGGCTCCTGGTGCATGGAGCCTGCTTCTCCCTCTGCCTGTGTCTCTGCCTCTCTGTCTCTCTCTGTGACTATCATAAAAAAAGAATCGAATTGAATCGCGTTGAAAAAAATCATAAAGAATCAAATCGAAAAGAATCGAATTCCATGTAACGAAAAGATTCGAATTGAAAAGAATCGAATCGAAACAAAAGAATCGAATCGAATCGACATGAATCAAAAAGAATCGAATCAAAACGAATCGAAAAGAAACAATTCAAGTAGAATCTAAAAGAATCGAATCGAATCCAATCGAAAAAATTCGAATAGAATTGAATCGAAAAGAATCAAAACGAATCGAACCGAAGAGAATCGATTCGAATCAAAATAAAAAGTATCGTATCAAATCGAATCGAAAAGAATCATATCAAATAGAATCGAAAGAATGGAATCAAATCTAAAACAATCGAATGGAATCGAAAAGAATCGCATTGAATGGAATAGAATCGAAAAGAATAGAATAGAATCGAAAGAAATCGAATAGAATCAAATCAAATCAAAAAGAATCGAATTGAATTGATCCTAACCAAAAGAAGCGAAATGAATCGACTCGAACCGAAAAAAACAAATCGAAAAGAATCTAATCTCAACGAAAATCATCGAAATGAATAGAATCGAAAAGAATCGAATTGAATCAAATCGAAAAGAATCGAATGGAATCCAATCGAAAAGAATCAAATTGAGTCGAATCGAAACAAACTGAATCCAATCGAAAAGAATCTAATTGAATCGAATCGAAAAGAATCGAATTCAATCAAAACGAATCGATTCGAATGGAATAGAAAAGAATAGAATAGAATCGAATCGAAAAGAATCAAATCGAATCGAAAAGAATCGAATCAAAACGAATTTAATCGAATCGAAAAGAAACGAATCGAACCGAATCAAAAAGAAAACAATCGAATCGAATCAAATACAAAAGAATCGCTTTGAATAGCATAGAATTGAAAAGAATCGAATCAATCGAATTGAAAACAATCGAATCGAAAAGAATCGAATCAAAAAAAGTCGAATCGAAACGAAAACAATCGAATCGAATCGAATCTAAAAGAATCGTATTGAATTGAATCGAGTCGAAAAGACTCGAATCAAAAAGACTCGAATCGAATTGAATCAAATCGAAAAGAATCTAATAGAAACCACTCGAACAGAATCAAATCGAAATGATTCAAAATGAATCGAATAGAATAGAATCGAAAAAAATCGAAACGAATCGAAACGAACCGAAACGAAATGAATCGAAGAGAATCGATTAGAATCGAAATGAAAAGAATCGTATTGAATCGAATCGAAAAGAATCAAATCAAATCGAATCGAAAGAATTGAATCAAATCGAAAAGAATCCAATCGAATCGAAAAGAATCGAACTGAATGGAATCAAATAGAAAAGAATCGAATCGAATCGAATCGAAAAGAATCGAATCAAATTTAATGGAATCGAAAAGAATCGAATTGAATCGAATGAATCAAAATGAAACAAATCACATCAAATGGAAAAGCATCAAATCGAATTGAAAAGAATCGAATCGAATCGAAATGAATCGAATCAAAAAGACTCGAATCGAAAAGAATCGAATTGAAAAGAATCGAATCGAATCGAAAAGACTCGAATCGAATAAATATATCAAATCGAATCGAATCGGAAAGAATCGAATTGAAAAGACTCGAATTGAAACGAATCGATTTGAAACGAAAAGAATAGAATCTAATCGAATCGAATTGAAAGAATCGAATTGAATAGAAAAAAATCGAATAGAAAAGAATCGAACCGAAAAGTAAAGAATCAAATTGAATCACTCGATTAAATTCTAGTCGAATCGAATCAAAAAGCATGAAATCGAGTCGAATCGAATCGAAAAGAATCGAATCGAATCGAAAAGATTTGAATTGTATCTAATCAAAAAGAATCGAATCGTATCGACTCGAATCGAAAAGAATCCAATTGCATCATCGAATGGAAAGTAATCGAATTGAATAGAATAGAAAAGAATCGAATCGAATCAAATCGAAAACAATCAAATTGAATTGATCGAAAAGAATCGAATTGAATCAAATCGAATCAAAATGAAAAGAATCGAATCGATTCAAATGGAAAAGAATCGAATCGAAAAGAATCAAATCGACACGAAAAGAATCGAATCGAATCAAAAAGTATCGAATTGATTCGAAAACATTCGAATCGGAAAGAATCGAATTGAAATGAATCCGATCGAAATGAAAAGAATCTACTCGATTCGAATCCAAAAGAATCGAATCCCAAAGAATCGAATCGAATCCAAAAGAATCGAATTGATTTGAATCAAAAGAAGTGAATTGAATTGAATCCAAAAGGAACTAATCGAATCAAATCGAAGAAACTCGAATAGAATCAAATCGAATCAAAAAGAATCGAATAGATTCGACTAAAAAAGAATCGAATTGAGGGATCCCTGGGTGGCGCAGCGGTTTAGCGCCTGCCTTTGGCCCAGGGCGCGATCCTGGAGACCCGGGATCGAATCCCACATCGGGCTCCTGGTGCATGGAGCCTGCTTCTCCCTCTGCCTGTGTCTCTGCCTCTCTGTCTCTCTCTGTGACTATCATAAAAAAAAGAATCGAATTGAATCGTGTTGAAAAAAATCATAAAGAATCAAATCGAAAAGAATCGAATTCCATGTAACGAAAAGATTCGAATTGAAAAGAATCGAATCGAAACAAAAGAATCGAATCGACATGAATCAAAAAGAATCGAAACAAAACGAATCGAAAAGAAACAAATCAAGTAGAATCTAAAAGAATCGAATCGAATCAAATCGAAAAAATTCAAATAGAATTGAATCGAAAAGAATCAAAACGAATCGAACCGAAGAGAATCGATTCGAATCAAAATAAAAAGTATCGTAACAAATCGAATCGAAAAGAATCATATCAAATAGAATCGAAAGAATGGAATCAAATCTAAAACAATCGAATCGAATCGAAAAGAATCGAATTGAACGGAATAGAATCGAAAAGAATACAATGGAATAGAATCGAAAGAAATCGAATAGAATCAAATCAAACCAAAAAGAATCGAATTGAATTGATCCTAACCAAAAGAAGCGAAATGAATCGACTCGAACCGAAAAAAACAAATCGAAAAGAATCTAATCTCAACGAAAATCATCGAAATGAATAGAATCGAAAAGAATCGAATTGAATCAAATCGAAAAGAATCGAATGGAATCCAATCGAAAAGAATCAAATTGAGTCGAATCGAAACAAATTGAATCCAATCGAAAAGAATCTAATTGAATCGAATCGAAAAGAATCGAATTCAATCAAAACGAATCGATTCGAATGGAATAGAAAAGAATAGAATGGAATCGAATCGAAAAGAATCAAACCGAATCGAAAAGAATCGAATCAAAAAGAATTGAATCGAATCGAAAAGAAACGAATCGAACCGAATCAAAAAGAAAACAATCGAATCGAATCAAATACAAAAGAATCGCTTTGAATAGCATAGAATTGAAAAGAATCGAATCAATCGAATTGAAAACAATCGAATCGAAAAGAATCGAATCAAAAAAAGTCGAATCGAAACGAAAACAATCGAATCGAATCGAATCTAAAAGAATCGTATTGAATTGAATCGAGTCGAAAAGACGCGAATCAAAAAGACTCGAATCGAATTGAAACAAATCGAAAAGAATCTAATAGAAACCACTCGAACAGAATCAAATCGAAATGATTCAAAATGAATCGAATAGAATAGAATCGAAAAAAATCGAATAGAATCGAAACGAAATGAATCGAAGAGAATCGATTAGAATCGAAATGAAAAGAATCGTATTGAATCGAATCGAAAGAATCAAATCAAATTGAATCGAAAGAATTGAATCAAATCGAAAAGAATCCAATCGAATCGAAAAGAATCGAACTGAATGGAATCAAATCGAAAAGAATCGAATCGAATCGAAAAGAATCGAATCAAATTTAATGGAATCGAAAAGAATCGAATGGAATCGAAAAGAATCGAAATGAAACAAATCAGATCATATGGAAAAGCATCAAATCGAATTGAAAAGAATCGAATCGAATCGAAATGAATCGAATCAAAAAGACTCGAATCGAAAAGAATCGTATTGAAAAGAATCGAATCGAATCGAAAAGACTCGAATCGAATTAAAAATATCAAATCGAATCGAATCGAAAAGAATCGAATTGAAAAGACTCGAATTGAAACGAATCGATTTGAAACGAAAAGAATCGAATCGAATCGAATCGAATTGAAAGAATCGAATTGAATAGAAAAAAATCGAATAGAAAAGAATCGAACCGAAAAGAAAAGAATCAAATTGAATCAGTCGATTAAATTCTAGTCGAATCGAATCAAAAAGAATGAAATCGAGTCGAATCGAATCGAAAAGAATCGAATCGAATCGAAAAGATTCGAATTGTATCTAATCAAAAAGAATCGAATCGTATCGACTCGAATCGAAAAGAATCCAATTGCATCATCGAATGGAAACTAATCCAATTGAATACAATCGAAAAGAATCGAATCGAATCAAATCGAAATCAATCAAATTGAATTGATCGAAAAGAATCGAATTGAATCAAATCGAATCGAAATGAAAAGAATCGAATCGATTCAAATAGAAAAGAATTGAATCGAAACGAATCAAATCGACACGAAAAGAATCGAATCGAATCAAAAAGTATCGAATTGATTCGAAAACATTCGCATCGAAAAGAATCGAATTGAAATGAATCCGATCGAAATGAAAAGAATCTACTCGATTCGAATCCAAAAGAATCGAATCCAAAAGAATCGAATTGAATTGAATCAAAAGAAATGAATTGAATTGAATCAAAAAGGAACTAATCGCATCAAATCGAAAAAACTCGAATAGAATCAAATCGAATCAAAAAGAATCGGATAGATTCGAATAAAAAAGAATCGAATTGAGGGATCCCTGGGTGGCGCAGCGGTTTAGCGCCTGCCTTTGGCCCAGGGCGCGATCCTGGAGACCCGGGATCGAATCCCACATCGGGCTCCTGGTGCATGGAGCCTGCTTCTCCCTCTGCCTGTGTCTCTGCCTATCTGTCTCTCTCTGTGACTATCATAAAAAAAGAATCGAATTGAATCGCGTTGAAAAAAATCATAAAGAATCAAATCGAAAAGAATCGAATTCCATGTAACGAAAAGATTCGAATTGAAAAGAATCGAATCGAAACAAAAGAATCGAATCGACATGAATCAAAAAGAATCGAAACAAAACGAATCGAAAAGAAACAAATCATGTAGAATCTAAAAGAATCGAATCGAATCAAATCGAAAAAATTCAAATAGAATTGAATCGAAAAGAATCAAAACGAATAGAACCGAAGAGAATCGATTCGAATCAAAATAAAAAGTATCGTAACAAATCGAATCGAAAAGAATCATATCAAATAGAATCGAAAGAATGGAATCAAATCTAAAACAATCGAATCGAATCGAAAAGAATCGAATTGAACGGAATGGAATCGAAAAGAATCCAATGGAATAGAATCGAAAGAAATCGAATAGAATCAAATCAAACCAAAAAGAATCGAATTGAATTGATCCTAACCAAAAGAAGCGAAATGAATCGACTCGAACCGAAAAAAACAAATCGAAAAGAATCTAATCTCAACGAAAATCATCGAAATGAATAGAATCGAAAAGAATCGAATTGAATCAAATCGAAAAGAATCGAATGGAATCCAATCGAAAAGAATCAAATTGAGTCGAATCGAAACAAATTGAATCCAATCGAAAAGAATCTAATTGAATCGAATCGAAAAGAATCGAATTCAGTCAAAACGAATCGATTCGAATGGAATAGAAAAGAATAGAATAGAATTGAATCGAAAAGAATCAAATCGAATCGAAAAGAATCGAATCAAAACGAATTGAATCGAATCGAAAAGAAACGAATCGAACCGAATCAAAAAGAAAACAATCGAATCGAATCAAATACAAAAGAATCGCTTTGAATAGCATAGAATTGAAAACAATCGAATCAATCGAATTGAAAACAATCGAATCGAAAAGAATCGAATCAAAAAAAGTCGAATCGAAACGAAAACAATCGAATCGAATCGAATCTAAAAGAATCGTATTGAATTGAATCGAGTCGAAAAGACTCGAATCAAAAAGACTCGAATCAAATTGAATCAAATGAAAACAATCTAATAGAAACCACTCGAACAGAATCAAATCGAAATGATTCAAATGAATCGAATAGAATAGAATCGAAAAAATTCGAATAGAATCGAAACGAACCGAAACGAAATGAATCGAAGAGAATCGATTAGAATCGAAATGAAAAGAATCGTATTGAATCGAATCGAAAAGAATCAAATCAAATCGAATCGAAAGAATTGAATCAAATCGAAAAGAATCCAATCGAATCGAAAAGAATCGAACTGAATGGAATCAAATCGAAAAGAATCGAATCGAATCGAAAAGAATCGAATCAAATTTAATGGAATCGAAAAGAATCGAATGGAATCGAAAAGAATCGAAATGAAACAAATCAGATCATATGGAAAAGCATCAAATCGAATTGAAAAGAATCGAATCGAATCGAAATGAATCGAATCAAAAAGACTCGAATCGAAAAGAATCGTATTGAAAAGAATCGAATCGAATCGAAAAGACTCGAATCGAATTAAAAATATCAAATCGAATCGAATCGAAAAGAATCGAATTGAAAAGACTCGAATTGAAACGAATCGATTTGAAACGAAAAGAATCGAATCGAATCGAATTGAAAGAATCGAATTGAATAGAAAAAAATCGAATAGAAAAGAATCGAACCGAAAAGAAAAGAATCAAATTGAATCAGTCGATTAAATTCTAGTCGAATCGAATCAAAAAGAATGAAATCGAGTCGAATCGAATCGAAAAGAATCGAATCGAATCGAAAAGATTCGAATTGTATCTAATCAAAAAGAATCGAATCGTATCGACTCGAATCGAAAAGAATCCAATTGCATCATCGAATGGAAACTAATCCAATTGAATACAATCGAAAAGAATCGAATCGAATCAAATCGAAATCAATCAAATTGAATTGATCGAAAAGAATCGAATTGAATCAAATCGAATCGAAATGAAAAGAATCGAATCGATTCAAATAGAAAAGAATCGAATCGAAAAGAATCAAATCGACACGAAAAGAATCGAATCGAATCAAAAAGTATCGAATTGATTTGAAAACATTCGCATCGAAAAGAATCGAATTCAAATGAATCCGATTGAAATGAAAAGAATCTACTCGATTCGAATCCAAAAGAATCGAATCCAAAAGAATCGAATTGAATTGAATCAAAAGAAATGAATTGAATTGAATCAAAAAGGAACTAATCGCATCAAATCGAAAAAACTCGAATAGAATCAAATCGAATCAAAAAGAATCGAATAGATTCGAATCAAAAAGAATCGAATTGAGGGATCCCTGGGTGGAGCAGCGGTTTAGCGCCTGCCTTTGGCCCAGGGCGCGATCCTGGAGACATGGGATCGAATCCCACATCGGGCTCCTGGTGCATGGAGCCTGCTTCTCCCTCTGCCTGTGTCTCTGCCTCTCTGTCTCTCTCTGTGACTATCATAAAAAAAGAATCGAATTGAATCGCGTTGAAAAAAATCATAAAGAATAAAATCGAAAAGAATCGAATAGAATTGAATCGAAAAGAATCAAAACGAATCGAACCGAAGAGAATCGATTCGAATCAAAATAAAAAGTATCGTATCAAATCGAATCGAAAAGAATCATATCAAATAGAATCGAAAGAATGGAATCAAATCTAAAACAATCGAATCCAATCGAAAAGAATCGCATTGAATGGAATAGAATCGAAAAGAATAGAATAGAATCGAAAGAAATCGAATAGAATAAAATCAAATCAAAAAGAATCGAATTGAATTGATCCTAACCAAAATAAGCGAAATGAATCGACTCGAACCGAAAAAAACAAATCGAAAAGAATCTAATCTCAACGAAAATCATCGAAATGAATAGAATCGAAAAGAATCGAATTGAATCAAATCGAAAAGAATCGAATGGAATCCAATCGAAAAGAATCAAATTGAGTCGATTCGAAACAAAATGAATCCAATCGAAGAGAATCTAATTGAATCGAATCGAAAAGAATCGAATTCAATCAAAACGAATCGATTCGAATGGAATAGAATAGAATAGAATAGAATAGAATCGAAAAGAATCAAATCGAATCGAAAAGAATCGAATCAAAAAGAATTGAATCGAATCGAAAAGAAACGAATCGAACCGAATCAAAAAGAAAACAATCGAATCAAATACAAAAGAATCGCTTTGAATAGCATAGAATTGAAAAGAATCGAATCAATCGAATTGAAAACAATCGAATCGAAACGAATCGAATCAAAAAAAGTCGAATCGAAACGAAAACAATCGAATCGAATCTAAAAGAATCGTATTGAATTGAATCGAGTCGAAAAGACTCGAATCAAAAAGACTCGAATCGAATTGAATCAAATCGAAAAGAATCTAATAGAAACCACTCGAACAGAATCAAATCGAAATGATTCAAAATGAATCGAATAGAATAGAATCGAAAAAAATCGAATAGAATCGAAACGAATCGAAACGAAATGAATCGAAGAGAATCGATTAGAATCGAAATGAAAAGAATCGTATTGAATCGAATCGAAAAGAATCAAATCAAATTGAATCGAAAGAATTGAATCAAATCGAAAAGAATCCAATCGAATCGAAAAGAATCGAACTGAATGGAATCAAATCGAAAAGAATCGAATCGAATCGAAAAGAATCGAATCAAATTTAATGGAATCGAAAAGAATCGAATGGAATCGTAAAGAATCGAAATGAAACAAATCAGATGAAATGGAAAAGCATCAAATCGAATTGAAAAGAATCGAATCGAATCGAAATGAATCGAATCAAAAAGACTCGAATCGAAAAGAATCGAATTGAAAAGAATCGAATCGAATCGAAAAGACTCGAATCGAATTAAAAATATCAAATCGAATCGAATCGGAAAGAATCGAATTGAAAAGACTCGAATTGAAACGATTCGATTTGAAACGAAAAGAATCGAATCGAATCGAATCGAATTGAAAGAATCGAATTGAATAGAAAAAATTCGAATAGAAAAGAATCGAACCGAAAAGAAAAGAATCAAATTGAATCAGTCGATTAAATTCTAGTCGAATCGAATCAAAAAGAATGAAATCGAGTCGAATCGAATCGAAAAGAATCGAATCGAATCGAAAAGAATCGAATTGTATCTAATCAAAAAGAATCGAATCGTATCGACTCGAATCGAAAAGAATCCAATTGCATCATCGAATGGAAACTAATCCAATTGAATAGAATCGAAAAGAATCGAATCGAATCAAATCGAAATCAATCAAATTGAATTGATCGAAAAGAATCGAATTGAATCAAATCGAATCGAAATGAAAAGAATCGAATCGATTCAAATAGAAAAGAATCGAATCGAAAAGAATCAAATCGACACGAAAAGAATCGAATCGAATCAAAAAGTATCGAATTGATTCGAAAACATTCGCATCGAAAAGAATCGAATTGAAATGAATCCGATCGAAATGAAAAGAATCTACTCGATTCGAATCCAAAAGAATCGAATCCAAAAGAATCGAATTGAATTGAATCAAAAGAAATGAATTGAATTGAATCAAAAAGGAACTAATCGCATCAAATCAAAAAAACTCGAATAGAATCAAATCGAATCAAAAAGAATCGAATAGATTCGAATCAAAAAGAATCGAATTGAGGGATCCCTGGGTGGAGCAGCGGTTTAGCGCCTGCCTTTGGCCCAGGGCGCGATCCTGGAGACACGGGATCGAATCCCACATCGGGCTCCTGGTGCATGGAGCCTGCTTCTCCCTCTGCCTGTGTCTCTGCCTCTCTGTCTCTCTCTGTGACTATCATAAAAAAAGAATCGAATTGAATCGCGTTGAAAAAAATCATAAAGAATAAAATCGAAAAGAATCGAATAGAATTGAATCGAAAAGAATCAAAACGAATCGAACCGAAGAGAATCGATTCGAATCAAAATAAAAAGTATCGTATCAAATCGAATCGAAAAGAATCATATCAAATAGAATCGAAAGAATGGAATCAAATCTAAAACAATCGAATCCAATCGAAAAGAATCGCATTGAATGGAATAGAATCGAAAAGAATAGAATAGAATCGAAAGAAATCGAATAGAATAAAATCAAATCAAAAAGAATCGAATTGAATTGATCCTAACCAAAAGAAGCGAAATGAATCGACTCGAACCGAAAAAAACAAATCGAAAAGAATCTAATCTCAACGAAAATCATCGAAATGAATAGAATCGAAAAGAATCGAATTGAATCCAATCGAAAAGAATCAAATTGAGTCGAATCGAAACAAAATGAATCCAATCGAAGAGAATCTAATTGAATCGAATCGAAAAGAATCGAATTCAATCAAAACGAATCGATTCGAATGGAATAGAATAGAATAGAATAGAATCGAAAAGAATCAAATCGAATCGAAAAGAATCGAATCAAAAAGAATTTAATCGAATCGAAAAGAAACGAATCGAACCGAATCAAAAAGAAAACAATCGAATCGAATCAAATACAAAAGAATCGCTTTGAATAGCATAGAATTGAAAAGAATCGAATCAATCGAATTGAAAACAATCGAATCGAAACGAATCGAATCAAAAAAAGTCGTATCGAAACGAAAACAATCGAATCGAATCGAATCTAAAAGAATCGTATTGAATTGAATCGAGTCGAAAAGACTCGAATCAAAAAGACTCGAATCGAATTGAATCAAATCGAAAAGAATCTAATAGAAACCACTCGAACAGAATCAAATCGAAATGATTCAAAATGAATCGAATAGAATAGAATCGAAAAAAATCGAATAGAATCGAAACGAATCGAAACGAAATGAATCGAAGAGATTCGATTAGAATCGAAATGAAAAGAATCGTATTGAATCGAATCGAAAAGAATCCAATCAAATTGAATCGAAAGAATTGAATCAAATCGAAAAGAATCCAATCGAATCGAAAAGAATCGAACTGAATGGAATCAAATCGAAAAGAATCGAATCGAATCGAAAAGAATCGAATCAAATTTAATGGAATCGAAAAGAATCGAATGGAATCGTAAAGAATCGAAATGAAACAAATCAGATGAAATGGAAAAGCATCAAATCGAATTGAAAAGAATCGAATCGAATCGAAATGAATCGAATCAAAAAGACTCGAATCGAAAAGAATCGAATTGAAAAGAATCGAATCGAATCGAAAAGACTCGAATCGAATTAAAAATATCAAATCGAATCGAATCGGAAAGAATCGAATTGAAAAGACTCGAATTGAAACGATTCGATTTGAAACGAAAAGAATCGAATCGAATCGAATCGAATTGAAAGAATCGAATTGAATAGAAAAAATTCGAATAGAAAAGAATCGAACCGAAAAGAAAAGAATCAAATTGAATCAGTCGATTAAATTCTAGTCGAATCGAATCAAAAAGAATGAAATCGAGTCGAATCGAATCGAAAAGAATCGAATCGAATCGAAAAGAATCGAATTGTATCTAATCAAAAAGAATCGAATCGTATCGACTCGAATCGAAAAGAATCCAATTGCATCATCGAATGGAAACTAATCCAATTGAATACAATCGAAAAGAATCGAATCGAATCAAATCGAAATCAATCAAATTGAATTGATCGAAAAGAATCGAATTGAATCAAATCGAATCGAAATGAAAAGAATCGAATCGATTCAAATAGAAAAGAATCGAATCGAAAAGAATCAAATCGACACGAAAAGAATCGAATCGAATCAAAAAGTATCGAATTGATTCGAAAACATTCGCATCGAAAAGAATCGAATTGAAATGAATCCGATCGAAATGAAAAGAATCTACTCGATTCGAATCCAAAAGAATCGAATCCAAAAGAATCGAATTGAATTGAATCAAAAGAAATGAATTGAATTGAATCAAAAAGGAACTAATCGCATCAAATCAAAAAAACTCGAATAGAATCAAATCGAATCAAAAAGAATCGAATAGATTCGAATCAAAAAGAATCGAATTGAGGGATCCCTGGGTGGAGCAGCGGTTTAGCGCCTGCCTTTGGCCCAGGGCGCGATCCTGGAGACACGGGATCGAATCCCACATCGGGCTCCTGGTGCATGGAGCCTGCTTCTCCCTCTGCCTGTGTCTCTGCCTCTCTGTCTCTCTCTGTGACTATCATAAAAAAAGAATCGAATTGAATCGCGTTGAAAAAAATCATAAAGAATAAAATCGAAAAGAATCGAATAGAATTGAATCGAAAAGAATCAAAACGAATCGAACCGAAGAGAATCGATTCGAATCAAAATAAAAAGTATCGTATCAAATCGAATCGAAAAGAATCATATCAAATAGAATCGAAAGAATGGAATCAAATCTAAAACAATCGAATCCAATCGAAAAGAATCGCATTGAATGGAATAGAATCGAAAAGAATAGAATAGAATCGAAAGAAATCGAATAGAATAAAATCAAATCAAAAAGAATCGAATTGAATTGATCCTAACCAAAAGAAGCGAAATGAATCGACTCGAACCGAAAAAAACAAATCGAAAAGAATCTAATCTCAACGAAAATCATCGAAATGAATAGAATCGAAAAGAATCGAATTGAATCCAATCGAAAAGAATCAAATTGAGTCGAATCGAAACAAAATGAATCCAATCGAAGAGAATCTAATTGAATCGAATCGAAAAGAATCGAATTCAATCAAAACGAATCGATTCGAATGGAATAGAATAGAATAGAATAGAATCGAAAAGAATCAAATCGAATCGAAAAGAATCGAATCAAAAAGAATTTAATCGAATCGAAAAGAAACGAATCGAACCGAATCAAAAAGAAAACAATCGAATCGAATCAAATACAAAAGAATCGCTTTGAATAGCATAGA
This sequence comes from Canis aureus, assembly GCF_053574225.1. Taxonomy (NCBI): domain Eukaryota; kingdom Metazoa; phylum Chordata; class Mammalia; order Carnivora; family Canidae; genus Canis; species Canis aureus. The sequence continues at coordinate 25,523,806 of NC_135648.1, forward strand.
ATTGAAAAGAATCGAATCAATCGAATTGAAAACAATCGAATCGAAACGAATCGAATCAAAAAAAGTCGTATCGAAACGAAAACAATCGAATCGAATCGAATCTAAAAGAATCGTATTGAATTGAATCGAGTCGAAAAGACTCGAATCAAAAAGACTCGAATCGAATTGAATCAAATCGAAAAGAATCTAATAGAAACCACTCGAACAGAATCAAATCGAAATGATTCAAAATGAATCGAATAGAATAGAATCGAAAAAAATCGAATAGAATCGAAACGAATCGAAACGAAATGAATCGAAGAGATTCGATTAGAATCGAAATGAAAAGAATCGTATTGAATCGAATCGAAAAGAATCCAATCAAATTGAATCGAAAGAATTGAATCAAATCGAAAAGAATCCAATCGAATCGAAAAGAATCGAACTGAATGGAATCAAATCGAAAAGAATCGAATCGAATCGAAAAGAATCGAATCAAATTTAATGGAATCGAAAAGAATCGAATGGAATCGTAAAGAATCGAAATGAAACAAATCAGATGAAATGGAAAAGCATCAAATCGAATTGAAAAGAATCGAATCGAATCGAAATGAATCGAATCAAAAAGACTCGAATCGAAAAGAATCGAATTGAAAAGAATCGAATCGAATCGAAAAGACTCGAATCGAATTAAAAATATCAAATCGAATCGAATCGGAAAGAATCGAATTGAAAAGACTCGAATTGAAACGATTCGATTTGAAACGAAAAGAATCGAATCGAATCGAATCGAATTGAAAGAATCGAATTGAATAGAAAAAATTCGAATAGAAAAGAATCGAACCGAAAAGAAAAGAATCAAATTGAATCAGTCGATTAAATTCTAGTCGAATCGAATCAAAAAGAATGAAATCGAGTCGAATCGAATCGAAAAGAATCGAATCGAATCGAAAAGAATCGAATTGTATCTAATCAAAAAGAATCGAATCGTATCGACTCGAATCGAAAAGAATCCAATTGCATCATCGAATGGAAACTAATCCAATTGAATACAATCGAAAAGAATCGAATCGAATCAAATCGAAATCAATCAAATTGAATTGATCGAAAAGAATCGAATTGAATCAAATCGAATCGAAATGAAAAGAATCGAATCGATTCAAATAGAAAAGAATCGAATCGAAAAGAATCAAATCGACACGAAAAGAATCGAATCGAATCAAAAAGTATCGAATTGATTCGAAAACATTCGCATCGAAAAGAATCGAATTGAAATGAATCCGATCGAAATGAAAAGAATCTACTCGATTCGAATCCAAAAGAATCGAATCCAAAAGAATCGAATTGAATTGAATCAAAAGAAATGAATTGAATTGAATCAAAAAGGAACTAATCGCATCAAATCAAAAAAACTCGAATAGAATCAAATCGAATCAAAAAGAATCGAATAGATTCGAATCAAAAAGAATCGAATTGAGGGATCCCTGGGTGGAGCAGCGGTTTAGCGCCTGCCTTTGGCCCAGGGCGCGATCCTGGAGACACGGGATCGAATCCCACATCGGGCTCCTGGTGCATGGAGCCTGCTTCTCCCTCTGCCTGTGTCTCTGCCTCTCTGTCTCTCTCTGTGACTATCATAAAAAAAGAATCGAATTGAATCGCGTTGAAAAAAATCATAAAGAATAAAATCGAAAAGAATCGAATAGAATTGAATCGAAAAGAATCAAAACGAATCGAACCGAAGAGAATCGATTCGAATCAAAATAAAAAGTATCGTAACAAATCGAATCGAAAAGAATCATATCAAATAGAATCGAAAGAATGGAATCAAATCTAAAACAATCGAATCGAATCGAAAAGAATCGAATTGAACGGAATGGAATCGAAAAGAATCCAATGGAATAGAATCGAAAGAAATCGAATAGAATCAAATCAAACCAAAAAGAATCGAATTGAATTGATCCTAACCAAAAGAAGCGAAATGAATCGACTCGAACCGAAAAAAACAAATCGAAAAGAATCTAATCTCAACGAAAATCATCGAAATGAATAGAATCGAAAAGAATCGAATTGAATCAAATCGAAAAGAATCGAATGGAATCCAATCGAAAAGAATCAAATTGAGTCGAATCGAAACAAATTGAATCCAATCGAAAAGAATCTAATTGAATCGAATCGAAAAGAATCGAATTCAATCAAAACGAATCGATTCGAATGGAATAGAAAAGAATAGAATAGAATCGAAAAGAATCAAATCGAATCGAAAAGAATCGAATGGAAAAGAATTGAATCGAATCGAAAAGAAACGAATCGAACCGAATCAAAAAGAAAACAATCGAATCGAATCAAATACAAAAGAATCGCTTTGAATAGCATAGAATTGAAAAGAATCGAATCAATCGAATTGAAAACAATCGAATCGAAAAGAATCGAATCAAAAAAAGTCGAATCGAAACGAAAACAATCGAATCGAATCGAATCTAAAAGAATCGTATTGAATTGACTCGAATCGAAAAGACTCGAATCGAATTGAATCAAATCGAAAGGAATCAAATAGAAACCACTCGAACAGAATCAAATCGAAATGATTCAAAATGAATCGAATAGAATAGAATCGAAAAAAATCGAAACGAATCGAAATGAAATGAATCGAAGAGAATCGATTAGAATCGAAATGAAAAGAATCGTATTGAATCAAATCGAAAGAATCCAATCAAATCGAATGAAAGAATTGAATCAAATCGAAAAGAATCCAATCGAATCGAAAAGAATCGAACTGAATGGAATCAAATCGAAAAGAATCGAATCGAATCGAAAAGAATCGAATCAAATTTAATGGAATCGAATGGAATCGAAAAGAATCGAAATGAAACAAATCAGATCAAATGGAAAAGCATCAAATCGAATTGAAAAGAATCGAATCGAATCGAAATGAATCGAATCAAAAAGACTCGAATCGAAAAGAATCGAATTGAAAAGAATCGAATCGAATCGAAAAGACTCGAATCGAATTAAAAATATCAAATCGAATCGAATCGGAAAGAATCGAATTGAAAAGACTCGAATTGAAACGAATCGATTTGAAACGAAAAGAATCCAATCCAATCGAATCGAATTGAAAGAATCGAATTGAATAGAAAAAAATCGAATAGAAAAGAATCGAACCAAAAAGAAAAGAATCAAATTGAATCAGTCGATTAAATTCTAGTCGAATCGAATCAAAAAGAATGAAATCGAGTCGAATCGAATCGAAAAGAATCGAATCGAATCGAAAAGATTCGAATTGTATCTAATCAAAAAGAATCGAATCGTATCGACTCGAATCGAAAAGAATCCAATTGCATCATCGAATGGAAAGTAATCGAATTGAATAGAATAGAAAAGAATCGAATCGAATCAAATCGAAAACAATCAAATTTAATTGATCGAAAACAATCGAATTGAATCAAATCGAATCGAAATGAAAAGAATCGAATCGATTCAAATAGAAAAGAATCGAATCGAAAAGAATCAAATCGACACGAAAAGAATCGAATCGAATCAAAAAGTATCGAATTGATTCGAAAACATTCGAATCGAAAAGAATCGAATTGAAATGAATCCGATCGAAATGAAAAGAATCTACTCGATTCGAATCCAAAAGAATCGAATCCAAAAGAATCGAATCCAATCCAAAAGAATCGAATTGAATTGAATCAAAAGAAATGAATTGAATTGAATCCAAAAGGAACTAATCGAATCAAATCGAAAAAACTCGAATAGAATCAAATCGAATCAAAAAGAATCGAATAGATTCGAATCAAAAAGAATCGAATTGAGGGATCCCTGGGTGGAGCAGCGGTTTAGCGCCTGCCTTTGGCCTAGGGCGCGATCCTGGAGACACGGGATCGAATCCCACATCGGGCTCCTGATGCATGGAGCCTGCTTCTCCCTCTGCCTGTGTCTCTGCCTCTCTGTCTCTCTCTGTGACTATCATAAAAAAAGAATCGAATTGAATCGTGTTGAAAAAAATCATAAAGAATCAAATCGAAAAGAATCGAATTCCATGTAACGAAAAGATTCGAATTGAAAAGAATCGAATCGAAACAAAAGAATCGAATCGAATCGACATGAATCAAAAAGAATCGAATCAAAACGAATCGAAAAGAAACAAATCAAGTAGAATGTAAAAGAATCGAATCGAATCCAATCGAAAAAATTCGAATAGAATTGATTCGAAAAGAATCAAAACGAATCGAACCGAAGAGAATCGATTCGAATCAAAATAAAAAGTATCGTATCAAATCGAATCGAAAAGAATCATATCAAATAGAATCGAAAGAATGGAATCAAATCTAAAACAATCGAATCGAATCGAAAAGAATCGCATTGAATGGAATAGAATCGAAAAGAATAGAATAGAATCGAAAGAAATCGAATAGAATCAAATCAAATCAAAAAGAATCGAATTGAATTGATCCTAACCAAAAGAAGCGAAATGAATCGACTCGAACCGAAAAAAACAAATCGAAAAGAATCTAATCTCAACGAAAATCATCGAAATGAATAGAATCGAAAAGAATCGAATTGAATCAAATCGAAAAGAATCGAATGGAATCCAATCGAAAAGAATCAAATTGAGTCGAATCGAAACAAATTGAATCCAATCGAAAAGAATCTAATTGAATCGAATCGAAAAGAATCGAATTCAATCAAAACGAATCGATTCGAATGGAATAGAAAAGAATAGAATAGAATCGAATCGAAAAGAATCAAATCGAATCGAAAAGAATCGAATCAAAACGAATTGAATCGAATCGAAAAGAAACGAATCGAACCGAATCAAAAAGAAAACAATCGAATCGAATCAAATACAAAAGAATCGCTTTGAATAGCATAGAATTGAAAAGAATCGAATCAATCGAATTGAAAACAATCGAATCGAAAAGAATCGAATCAAAAAAAGTCGAATCGAAACGAAAACAATCGAATCGAATCGAATCTAAAAGAATCGTATTGAATTGACTCGAATCGAAAAGACTCGAATCGAATTGAATCAAATCGAAAGGAATCAAATAGAAACCACTCGAACAGAATCAAATCGAAATGATTCAAAATGAATCGAATAGAATAGAATCGAAAAAAATCGAAACGAATCGAAATGAAATGAATCGAAGAGAATCGATTAGAATCGAAATGAAAAGAATCGTATTGAATCAAATCGAAAGAATCCAATCAAATCGAATGAAAGAATTGAATCAAATCGAAAAGAATCCAATCGAATCGAAAAGAATCGAACTGAATGGAATCAAATCGAAAAGAATCGAATCGAATCGAAAAGAATCGAATCAAATTTAATGGAATCGAATGGAATCGAAAAGAATCGAAATGAAACAAATCAGATCAAATGGAAAAGCATCAAATCGAATTGAAAAGAATCGAATCGAAATGAATCGAATCAAAAAGACTCGAATCGAAAAGAATCGAATTGAAAAGAATCGAATCGAATCGAAAAGACTCGAATCGAATTAAAAATATCAAATCGAATCGAATCGGAAAGAATCGAATTGAAAAGACTCGAATTGAAACGAATCGATTTGAAACGAAAAGAATCCAATCCAATCGAATCGAATTGAAAGAATCGAATTGAATAGAAAAAAATCGAATAGAAAAGAATCGAACCAAAAAGAAAAGAATCAAATTGAATCAGTCGATTAAATTCTAGTCGAATCGAATCAAAAAGAATGAAATCGAGTCGAATCGAATCGAAAAGAATCGAATCGAATCGAAAAGATTCGAATTGTATCTAATCAAAAAGAATCGAATCGTATCGACTCGAATCGAAAAGAATCCAATTGCATCATCGAATGGAAAGTAATCGAATTGAATAGAATAGAAAAGAATCGAATCGAATCAAATCGAAAACAATCAAATTTAATTGATCGAAAACAATCGAATTGAATCAAATCGAATCGAAATGAAAAGAATCGAATCGATTCAAATAGAAAAGAATCGAATCGAAAAGAATCAAATCGACACGAAAAGAATCGAATCGAATCAAAAAGTATCGAATTGATTCGAAAACATTCGAATCGAAAAGAATCGAATTGAAATGAATCCGATCGAAATGAAAAGAATCTACTCGATTCGAATCCAAAAGAATCGAATCCAAAAGAATCGAATCCAATCCAAAAGAATCGAATTGAATTGAATCAAAAGAAATGAATTGAATTGAATCCAAAAGGAACTAATCGAATCAAATCGAAAAAACTCGAATAGAATCAAATCGAATCAAAAAGAATCGAATAGATTCGAATCAAAAAGAATCGAATTGAGGGATCCCTGGGTGGAGCAGCGGTTTAGCGCCTGCCTTTGGCCTAGGGCGCGATCCTGGAGACACGGGATCGAATCCCACATCGGGCTCCTGATGCATGGAGCCTGCTTCTCCCTCTGCCTGTGTCTCTGCCTCTCTGTCTCTCTCTGTGACTATCATAAAAAAAGAATCGAATTGAATCGTGTTGAAAAAAATCATAAAGAATCAAATCGAAAAGAATCGAATTCCATGTAACGAAAAGATTCGAATTGAAAAGAATCGAATCGAAACAAAAGAATCGAATCGAATCGACATGAATCAAAAAGAATCGAATCAAAACGAATCGAAAAGAAACAAATCAAGTAGAATGTAAAAGAATCGAATCGAATCCAATCGAAAAAATTCGAATAGAATTGATTCGAAAAGAATCAAAACGAATCGAACCGAAGAGAATCGATTCGAATCAAAATAAAAAGTATCGTATCAAATCGAATCGAAAAGAATCATATCAAATAGAATCGAAAGAATGGAATCAAATCTAAAACAATCGAATCGAATCGAAAAGAATCGCATTGAATGGAATAGAATCGAAAAGAATAGAATAGAATCGAAAGAAATCGAATAGAATCAAATCAAATCAAAAAGAATCGAATTGAATTGATCCTAACCAAAAGAAGCGAAATGAATCGACTCGAACCGAAAAAAACAAATCGAAAAGAATCTAATCTCAACGAAAATCATCGAAATGAATAGAATCGAAAAGAATCGAATTGAATCAAATCGAAAAGAATCGAATGGAATCCAATCGAAAAGAATCAAATTGAGTCGAATCGAAACAAATTGAATCCAATCGAAAAGAATCTAATTGAATCGAATCGAAAAGAATCGAATTCAATCAAAACGAATCGATTCGAATGGAATAGAAAAGAATAGAATAGAATCGAATCGAAAAGAATCAAATCGAATCGAAAAGAATCGAATCAAAACGAATTGAATCGAATCGAAAAGAAACGAATCGAACCGAATCAAAAAGAAAACAATCGAATCGAATCAAATACAAAAGAATCGCTTTGAATAGCATAGAATTGAAAAGAATCGAATCAATCGAATTGAAAACAATCGAATCGAAAAGAATCGAATCAAAAAAAGTCGAATCGAAACGAAAACAATCGAATCGAATCGAATCTAAAAGAATCGTATTGAATTGAATCGAGTCGAAAAGACTCGAATCAAAAAGACTCGAATCGAATTGAATCAAATCGAAAAGAATCTAATAGAAACCACTCGAACAGAATCAAATCGAAATGATTCAAATGAATCGAATAGAATAGAATCGAAAAAAATCGAATAGAATCGAAACGAACCGAAACGAAATGAATCGAAGAGAATCGATTAGAATCGAAATGAAAAGAATCGTATTGAATCGAATCGAAAAGAATCAAATCAAATCGAATCGAAAGAATTGAATCAAATCGAAAAGAATCCAATCGAATCGAAAAGAATCGAACTGAATGGAATCAAATCGAAAAGAATCGAATCGAATCGAAAAGAATCGAATCAAATTTAATGGAATCGAAAAGAATCGAATGGAATCGAAAAGAATCAAAATGAAACAAATCACATCAAATGGAAAAGCATCAAATCGAATTGAAAAGAATCGAATCGAATCGAAATGAATCGAATCAAAAAGACTCGAATCGAAAAGAATCGAATTGAAAAGAATCGAATCGAATCGAAGACTCGAATCGAATTAAAAATATCAAATCGAATCGAATCGGAAAGAATCGAATTGAAAAGACTCGAATTGAAACGATTCAATTTGAAACGAAAAGAATCCAATCCAATCGAATCGAATTGAAAGAATCGAATTGAATAGAAAAAAATCGAATAGAAAAGAATCGAACCGAAAAGAAAAGAATCAAATTGAATCTGTCGATTAAATTCTAGTCGAATCGAATCAAAAAGAATGAAATCGAATCGAATCGAAAAGAATCGAATCGAATCGAAAAGAATCGAATTGTGTCTAATCAAAAAGAATCGAATCGTATCGACTCGAATCGAAAAGAATCCAATTGCATCATCGAATGGAAACTAATCGAATTGAATAGAATCGAAAAGAATCGAATCGAATCAAATCGAAAACAATCAAATTGAATTGATCGAAAAGAATCGAATTGAATCAAATCGAATCGAAATGAAAAGAATCGAATCGATTCAAATAGAAAAGAATCGAATCGAAAAGAATCAAATCGACACGAAAAGAATCGAATCGAATCAAAAAGTATCGAATTGATTCGAAAACATTCGCATCGAAAAGAATCGAATTGAAATGAATCCGATCGAAATGAAAAGAATCTACTCGATTCGAATCCAAAAGAAACGAATCCAAAAGAATAGAATCGAATCCAAAAGAATCGAATTGAATTGAATCAAAAGAAATGAATTGAATTGAATCCAAAAGGAACTAATCGAATCAAATCGAAAAAACTCGAATAGAATCAAATCGAATCAAAAAGAATCGAATAGATTCGAATCAAAAAGAATCGAATTGAGGGATCTCTGGGTGGAGCAGCGGTTTAGCGCCTGCCTTTGGCCCAGGGCGCGATCCTGGTGACCCGGGATCGAATGCCACATCGGGCTCCTGGTGCATGGAGCCTGCTTCTCCCTCTGCCTGTGTCTCTGCCTCTCTGTCTCTCTCTGTCACTATCATAAAAAAAGAATCGAATTGAATCGTGTTGAAAAAAATCATAAAGAATCAAATCGAAAAGAATCGAATAGAATTGAATCGAAAAGAATCAAAACGAATCGAACCGAAGAGAATCGATTCGAATCAAAATAAAAAGTATCGTATCAAATCGAATCGAAAAGAATCATATCAAATAGAATCGAAAGAATGGAATCAAATCTAAAACAATCGAATCGAATCGAAAAGAATCGGATTGAATGGAATAGAATCGAAAAGAATAGAATAGAATCGAAAGAAATCGAATAGAATCAAATCAAATCAAAAAGAATCGAATTGAATTGATCCTAACCAAAAGAAGCGAAATGAATCGACTCGAACCGAAAAAAACAAATCGAAAAGAATCTAATCTCAACGAAAATCATCGAAATGAATAGAATCGAAAAGAATCGAATTGAATCAAATCGAAAAGAATCGAATGGAATCCAATCGAAAAGAATCAAATTGAGTCGAATCGAAACAAATTGAATCCAATCGAAAAGAATCTAATTGAATCGAATCGAAAAGAATCGAATTCAATCAAAACGAATCGATTCGAATGGAATAGAAAAGAATAGAATAGAATCGAAAAGAATCAAATCGAATCGAAAAGAATCGAATCGAAAAGAATTGAATCGAATCGAAAAGAAACGAATCGACCCGAATCAAAAAGAAAACAATCGAATCGAATCAAATACAAAAGAATCGCTTTGAATAGCATAGAATTGAAAAGAATCGAATCAATCGAATTGAAAACAATCGAATCGAAACGAATCGAATCAAAAAAAGTCGAATCGAAACGAAAACAATCGAATCGAATCGAATCTAAAAGAATCGTATTGAATTGACTCGAATCGAAAAGACTCGAATCGAATTGAATCAAATCGAAAAGAATCTAATAGAAACCACTCGAACAGAATCAAATCGAAATGATTCAAAATGAATCGAATAGAATAGAATCGAAAAAAATCGAAACGAATCGAAATGAAATGAATCGAAGAGAATCGATTAGAATCGAAATGAAAAGAATCGTATTGAATCAAATCGAAAGAATCAAATCAAATCGAATGAAAGAATTGAATCAAATCGAAAAGAATCCAATCGAATCGAAAAGAATCGAACTGAATGGAATCAAATCGAAAAGAATCGAATCGAATCGAAAAGAATCGAATCAAATTTAATGGAATCGAATGGAATCGAAAAGAATCGAAATGAAACAAATCAGATCAAATGGAAAAGCATCAAATCGAATTGAAAAGAATCGAATCGAATCGAAATGAATCGAATCAAAAAGACTCGAATCGAAAAGAATCGAATTGAAAAGAATCGAATCGAATCGAAAAGACTCGAATCGAATTAAAAATATCAAATCGAATCGAATCGAAAAGAATCGAATTGAAAAGACTCGAATTGAAACGAATCGATTTGAAACGAAAAGAATCCAATCCAATCGAATCGAATTGAAAGAATCGAATTGAATAGAAAAAAATCGAATAGAAAAGAATCGAACCGAAAAGAAAAGAATCAAATTGAATCAGTCGATTAAATTCTAGTCGAATCGAATCAAAAAGAATGAAATCGAGTCGAATCGAATCGAAAAGAATCGAATCGAATCGAAAAGAATCGAATTGTATCTAATCAAAAAGAATCGAATCGTATCGACTCGAATCGAAAAGAATCCAATTGCATCATCGAATGGAAAGTAATCGAATTGAATAGAATAGAAAAGAATCGAATCGAATCAAATCGAAATCAATCAAATTGAATTGATCGAAAAGAATCGAATTGAATCAAATCGAATCGAAATGAAAAGAATCGAATCGATTCATATAGAAAAGAATCGAATCGAAAAGAATCAAATCGACACGAAAAGAATCGAATCGAATCAAAAAGTATCGAATTGATTCGAAAACATTCGCATCGAAAAGAATCGAATTGAAATGAATCCGATCGAAATGAAAAGAATCTACTCGATTCGAATCCAAAAGAATCGAATCCAAAAGAATCGAATTGAATTGAATCAAAAGAAATGAATTGAATTGAATCAAAAAGGAACTAATCGCATCAAATCGAAAAAACTCGAATAGAATCAAATCGAATCAAAAAGAATCGAATAGATTCGAATCAAAAAGAATCGAATTGAGGGATCCCTGGGTGGCGCAGCGGTTTAGCGCCTGCCTTTGGCCCAGGGCGCGATCCTGGAGACCCGGGATCGAATCCCACATCGGGCTCCTGGTGCATGGAGCCTGCTTCTCCCTCTGCCTGTCTCTGCCTCTCTGTCTCTCTCTGTGACTATCATAAAAAAAAGAATCGAATTGAATCGTGTTGAAAAAAATCATAAAGAATCAAATCGAAAAGAATCGAATTCCATGTAACGAAAAGATTCGAATTGAAAAGAATCGAATCGAAAAGAATCGAATCAAAAAAAGTCGAATCGAAACGAAAACAATCGAATCGAATCGAATCTAAAAGAATCGTATTGAATTGAATCGAGTCGAAAAGACTCGAATCAAAAAGACTCGAATCGAATTGAATCAAATCGAAAAGAATCTAATAGAAACCACTCGAACAGAATCAAATCGAAATGATTCAAAATGAATCGAATAGAATAGAATCGAAAAAAATCGAATAGAATCGAAACGAATCGAAACGAAATGAATCGAAGAGAATCGATTAGAATCGAAATGAAAAGAATCGTATTGAATCGAATCGAAAAGAATCCAATCAAATCGAATCGAAAGAATTGAATCAAATCGAAAAGAATCCAATCGAATCGAAAAGAATCGAACTGAATGGAATCAAATCGAAAAGAATCAAATCGAATCGAAAAGAATCGAATCAAATTTAATGGAATCGAAAAGAATCGAATGGAATCGTAAAGAATCGAAATGAAACAAATCAGATGAAATGGAAAAGCATCAAATCGAATTGAAAAGAATCGAATCGAATCGAAATGAATCGAATCAAAAAGACTCGAATCGAAAAGAATCGTATTGAAAAGAATCGAATCGAATCGAAAAGACTCGAATCGAATTAAAAATATCAAATCGAATCGAATCGAAAAGAATCGAATTGAAAAGACTCGAATTGAAACGAATCGATTTGAAACGAAAAGAATCGAATCGAATCGAATCGAATTGAAAGAATCGAATTGAATAGAAAAAAATCGAATAGAAAAGAATCGAACCGAAAAGAAAAGAATCAAATTGAATCAGTCGATTAAATTCTAGTCGAATCGAATCAAAAAGAATGAAATCGAGTCGAATCGAATCGAAAAGAATCGAATCGAATCGAAAAGAATCGAATTGTATCTAATCAAAAAGAATCGAATCGTATCGACTCGAATCGAAAAGAATCCAATTGCATCATCGAATGGAAACTAATCCAATTGAATACAATCGAAAAGAATCGAATCGAATCAAATCGAAATCAATCAAATTGAATTGATCGAAAAGAATCGAATTGAATCAAATCGAATCGAAATGAAAAGAATCGAATCGATTCAAATAGAAAAGAATCGAATCGAAAAGAATCAAATCGACACGAAAAGAATCGAATCGAATCAAAAAGTATCGAATTGATTCGAAAACATTCGCATCGAAAAGAATCGAATTGAAATGAATCCGATCGAAATGAAAAGAATCTACTCGATTCGAATCCAAAAGAATCGAATCCAAAAGAATCGAATTGAATTGAATCAAAAGAAATGAATTGAATTGAATCAAAAAGGAACTAATCGCATCAAATCGAAAAAACTCGAATAGAATCAAATCGAATCAAAAAGAATCGAATAGATTCGAATCAAAAAGAATCGAATTGAGGGATCCCTGGGTGGCGCAGCGGTTTAGCGCCTGCCTTTGGCCCAGGGCACGATCCTGGAGACCCGGGATCGAATCCCACATCGGGCTCCTGGTGCATGGAGCCTGCTTCTCCCTCTGCCTGTGTCTCTGCCTCTCTGTCTCTCTCTGTGACTATCATAAAAAAAGAATCGAATTGAATCGCGTTGAAAAAAATCATAAAGAATCAAATCGAAAAGAATCGAATAGAATTGAATCGAAAAGAATAAAAACGAATCGAACCGAAGAGAATCGATTCGAATCAAAATAAAAAGTATCGTATCAAATCGAATCGAAAAGAATCATATCAAATAGAATCGAAAGAATGGAATCAAATCTAAAACAATCGAATCGAATCGAAAAGAATCGCATTGAATGGAATAGAATCGAAAAGAATAGAATAGAATCGAAAGAAATCTAATAGAATCAAATCAAATCAAAAAGAATCGAATTGAATTGATCCTAACCAAAATAAGCGAAATGAATCGACTCGAACCGAAAAAAACAAATCGAAAAGAATCTAATCTCAACGAAAATCATCGAAATGAATAGAATCGAAAAGAATCGAATTGAATCAAATCGAAAAGAATCGAATGGAATCCAATCGAAAAGAATCAAATTGAGTCGATTCGAAACAAAATGAATCCAATCGAAGAGAATCTAATTGAATCGAATCGAAAAGAATCGAATTCAATCAAAACGAATCGATTCGAATGGAATAGAATAGAATAGAATAGAATAGAATCAAAAAGAATCAAATCGAATCGAAAAGAATCGAATCAAAAAGAATTGAATCGAATCGAAAAGAAACGAATCGAACCGAATCAAAAAGAAAACAATCGAATCAAATACAAAAGAATCGCTTTGAATAGCATAGAATTGAAAAGAATCGAATCAATCGAATTGAAAACAATCGAATCGAAAAGAATCGAATCAAAAAAAGTCGAATCGAAACGAAAACAATCGAATCGAATCGAATCTAAAAGAATCGTATTGAATTGAATCGAGTCGAAAAGACGCGAATCAAAAAGACTCGAATCGAATTGAAACAAATCGAAAACAATCTAATAGAAACCACTCGAACAGAATCAAATCGAAATGATTCAAAATGAATCGAATAGAATAGAATCGAAAAAAATCGAAACGAATCGAAACGAAATGAATCGAAGAGAATCGATTAGAATCGAAATGAAAAGAATCGTATTGAATCGATTCGAAAGAATCAAATCAAATCGAATCGAAAGAATTGAATCAAGTCGAAAAGAATCCAATCGAATCGAAAAGAATCGAACTGAATGGAATCAAATCGAAAAGAATCGAATCGAATCGAAAAGAATCGAATCAAATTTAATGGAATCGAAAAGAATCGAATGGAATCGAAAAGAATCGAAATGAAACAAATCAGATGAAATGGAAAAGCATCAAATCGAATTGAAAAGAATCGAATCGAATCGAAATGAATCGAATCAAAAAGACTCGAATCGAAAAGAATCGTATTGAAAAGAATCGAATCGAATCGAAAAGACTCGAATCGAATTAAAAATATCAAATCGAATCGAATCGAAAAGAATCGAATTGAAAAGACTCGAATTGAAACGAATCGATTTGAAACGAAAAGAATCGAATCGAATCGAATCGAATTGAAAGAATCGAATTGAATAGAAAAAAATCGAATAGAAAAGAATCGAACCGAAAAGAAAAGAATCAAATTGAATCAGTCGATTAAATTCTAGTCGAATCGAATCAAAAAGAATGAAATCGAGTCGAATCGAATCGAAAAGAATCGAATCGAATCGAAAAGAATCGAATTGTATCTAATCAAAAAGAATCGAATCGTATCGACTCGAATCGAAAAGAATCCAATTGCATCATCGAATGGAAACTAATCCAATTGAATACAATCGAAAAGAATCGAATCGAATCAAATCGAAATCAATCAAATTGAATTGATCGAAAAGAATCGAATTGAATCAAATCGAATCGAAATGAAAAGAATCGAATCGATTCAAATAGAAAAGAATCGAATCGAAACGAATCAAATCGACACGAAAAGAATCGAATCGAATCAAAAAGTATCGAATTGATTCGAAAACATTCGCATCGAAAAGAATCGAATTGAAATGAATCCGATCGAAATGAAAAGAATCTACTCGATTCGAATCCAAAAGAATCGAATCCAAAAGAATCGAATTGAATTGAATCAAAAGAAATGAATTGAATTGAATCAAAAAGGAACTAATCGCATCAAATCGAAAAAACTCGAATAGAATCAAATCGAATCAAAAAGAATCAAATAGATTCGAATCAAAAAGAATCGAATTGAGGGATCCCTGGGTGGCGCAGCGGTTTAGCGCCTGCCTTTGGCCCAGGGCGCGATCCTGGAGACACGGGATCGAATCCCACATCGGGCTCCTGGTGCATGGAGCCTGCTTCTCCCTCTGCCTGTGTCTCTGCCTATCTGTCTCTCTCTGTGACTATCATAAAAAAAAGAATCGAATTGAATCGTGTTGAAAAAAATCATAAAGAATCAAATCGAAAAGAATCGAATTCCATGTAACGAAAAGATTCGAATTGAAAAGAATCGAATCGAAAGAAAAGAATCGAATCGACATGAATCAAAAAGAATCGAAACAAAATGAATCGAAAAGAAACAAATCAAGTAGAATCTAAAAGAATCGAATCGAATCAAATCGAAAAAATTCAAATAGAATTGAATCGAAAAGAATCAAAACGAATCGAACCGAAGAGAATCGATTCGAATCAAAATAAAAAGTATCGTAACAAATCGAATCGAAAAGAATCATATCAAATAGAATCGAAAGAATGGAATCAAATCTAAAACAATCGAATCGAATCGAAAAGAATCGAATTGAACGGAATGGAATCGAAAAGAATACAATGGAATAGAATCGAAAGAAATCGAATAGAATCAAATCAAACCAAAAAGAATCGAATTGAATTGATCCTAACCAAAAGAAGCGAAATGAATCGACTCGAACCGAAAAAAACAAATCGAAAAGAATCTAATCTCAACGAAAATCATCGAAATGAATAGAATCGAAAAGAATCGAATTGAATCAAATCGAAAAGAATCGAATGGAATCCAATCGAAAAGAATCAAATTGAGTCGAATCGAAACAAATTGAATCCAATCGAAAGGAATCTAATTGAATCGAATCGAAAAGAATCGAATTCAATCAAAACGAATCGATTCGAATGGAATAGAAAAGAATAGAATAGAATCGAAAAGAATCAAATCGAATCGAAAAGAATCGAATCGAAAAGTATTGAATCGAATCGAAAAGAAACGAATCGACCCGAATCAAAAAGAAAACAATCGAATCGAATCAAATACAAAAGAATTGCTTTGAATAGCATAGAATTGAAAAGAATCGAATCAATCGAATTGAAAACAATCGAATCGAAACGAATCGAATCAAAAAAAGTCGAATCGAAACGAAAACAATCGAATCGAATCGAATCTAAAAGAATCGTATTGAATTGAATCGAGTCGAAAAGACTCGAATCAAAAAGACTCGAATCGAATTGAATCAAATCGAAAAGAATCTAATAGAAACCACTCTAACAGAATCAAATCGAAATGATTCAAAATGAATCGAATAGAATAGAATCGAAAAAAATCGAAACGAATCGAAACGAACCGAAACGAAATGAATCGAAGAGAATCGATTAGAATCGAAATGAAAAGAATCGTATTGAATCGAATCGAAAGAATCAAATCAAATTGAATCGAAAGAATTGAATCAAATCGAAAAGAATCCAATCGAATCGAAAAGAATCGAACTGAATGGAATCAAATCGAAAAGAATCGAATCGAATCGAAAAGAATCGAATCAAATTTAATGGAATCGAAAAGAATCGAATGGAATCGAAAAGAATCGAAATGAAACAAATCAGAACATATGGAAAAGCATCAAATCGAATTGAAAAGAATCGAATCGAATCGAAATGAATCGAATCAAAAAGACTCGAATCGAAAAGAATCGTATTGAAAAGAATCGAATCGAATCGAAAAGACTCGAATCGAATTAAAAATATCAAATCGAATCGAATCGAAAAGAATCGAATTGAAAAGACTCGAATTGAAACGAATCGATTTGAAACGAAAAGAAACGAATCTAATCGAATCGAATTGAAAGAATCGAATTGAATAGAAAAAAATCGAATAGAAAAGAATCGAACCGAAAAGAAAAGAATCAAATTGAATCAGTCGATTAAATTCTAGTCGAATCGAATCAAAAAGAATGAAATCGAGTCGAATCGAATCGAAAAGAATCGAATCGAATCGAAAAGATTCGAATTGTATCTAATCAAAAAGAATCGAATCGTATCGACTCGAATCGAAAAGAATCCAATTGCATCATCGAATGGAAAGTAATCGAATTGAATAGAATAGAAAAGAATCGAATCGAATGAAATCGAAAACAATCAAATTGAATTGATCGAAAAGAATCTAATTGAATCAAATCGAATCGAAATGAAAAGAATCGAATCGATTCAAATAGAAAAGAATCGAATCGAAAAGAATCAAATCGACACGAAAAGAATCGAATCGAATCAAAAAGTATCGAATTGATTCGAAAACATTCGAATCGAAAAGAATCGAATTGAAATGAATCCGATCGAAATGAAAAGAATCTACTCGATTCGAATCCAGAAGAATCGAATCCAAAAGAATCGAATCGAATCCAAAAGAATCGAATTGATTTGAATCAAAAGAAGTGAATTGAATTGAATCCAAAAGGAACTAATCGAATCAAATCGAAAAAACTCGAATAGAATCAAATCGAATCAAAAAGAATCGAATAGATTCGAATCAAAAAGAATCGAATTGAGGGATCCCTGGGTGGCGCAGCGGTTTAGCGCCTGCCTTTGGCCCAGGGCGCGATCCTGGAGACCCGGGATCGAATCCCACATCGGGCTCCTGGTGCATGGAGCCTGCTTCTCCCTCTGCCTGTGTCTCTGCCTCTCTGTCTCTCTGTGACTATCATAAAAAAAAGAATCGAATTGAATCGTGTTGAAAAAAATCATAAAGAATCAAATCGAAAAGAATCGAATTCCATGTAACGAAAAGATTCGAATTGAAAAGAATCGAATCGAAACAAAAGAATCGAATCGAATCGACATGAATCAAAAAGAATCGAATCAAAACGAATCGAAAAGAAACAAATCAAGTAGAATCTAAAAGAATCGAATCGAATCCAATCGAAAAAATTCGAATAGAATTGAATCGAAAAGAATCAAAACGAATCGAACCGAAGAGAATCGATTCGAATCAAAATAAAAAGTATCGTATCAAATCGAATCGAAAAGAATCATATCAAATAGAATCGAAAGAATGGAATCAAATCTAAAACAATCGAATGGAATCGAAAAGAATCGCATTGAATGGAATAGAATCGAAAAGAATAGAATAGAATCGAAAGAAATCGAATAGAATCAAATCAAATCAAAAAGAATCGAATTGAATTGATCCTAACCAAAAGAAGCGAAATGAATCGACTCGAACCGAAAAAAACAAATCGAAAAGAATCTAATCTCAACGAAAATCATCGAAATGAATAGAATCGAAAAGAATCGAATTGAATCAAATCGAAAAGAATCGAATGGAATCCAATCGAAAAGAATCAAATTGAGTCGAATCGAAACAAATTGAATCCAATCGAAAAGAATCTAATTGAATCGAATCGAAAAGAATCGAATTCAATCAAAACGAATCGATTCGAATGGAATAGAAAAGAATAGAATAGAATCGAATCGAAAAGAATCAAATCGAATCGAAAAGAATCGAATCAAAAAGAATTGAATCGAATCGAAAAGAAACGAATCGAACCGAATCAAAAAGAAAACAATCGAATCGAAACAAATACAAAAGAATCGCTTTGAATAGCATAGAATTGAAAAGAATCGAATCAATCGAATTGAAAACAATCGAATCGAAAAGAATCGAATCAAAAAAAGTCGAATCGAAACGAAAACAATCGAATCGAATCGAATCTAAAAGAATCGTATTGAATTGAATCGAGTCGAAAAGACTCGAATCAAAAAGACTCGAATCGAATTGAATCAAATCGAAAAGAATCTAATAGAAACCACTCGAACAGAATCAAATCGAAATGATTCAAATGAATCGAATAGAATAGAATCGAAAAAAATCGAATAGAATCGAAACGAACCGAAACGAAATGAATCGAAGAGAATCGATTAGAATCGAAATGAAAAGAATCGTATTGAATCGAATCGAAAAGAATCAAATCAAATCGAATCGAAAGAATTGAATCAAATCGAAAAGAATCCAATCGAATCGAAAAGAATCGAACTGAATGGAATCAAATCGAAAAGAATCGAATCGAATCGAAAAGAATCGAATCAAATTTAATGGAATCGAAAAGAATCGAATGGAATCGTAAAGAATCAAAATGAAACAAATCACATCAAATGGAAAAGCATCAAATCGAATAGAAAAGAATCGAACCGAAAAGAAAAGAATCAAATTGAATCAGTCGATTAAATTCTAGTCGAATCGAATCAAAAAGAATGAAATCGAGTCGAATCGAATCGAAAAGAATCGAATCGAATCGAAAAGATTCGAATTGTATCTAATCAAAAAGAATCGAATCGTATCGACTCGAATCGAAAAGAATCCAATTGCGTCATCGAATGGAAACTAATCCAATTGAATACAATCGAAAAGAATCGAATCGAATCAAATCGAAATCAATCAAATTGAATTGATCGAAAAGAATCGAATTGAATCAAATCGAATCGAAATGAAAAGAATCGAATCGATTCAAATAGAAAAGAATCGAATCGAAAAGAATCAAATCGACACGAAAAGAATCGAATCGAATCAAAAAGTATCGAATTGATTCGAAAACATTCGCATCGAAAAGAATCGAATTGAAATGAATCCGATCGAAATGAAAAGAATCTACTCGATTCGAATCCAAAAGAATCGAATCCAAAAGAATCGAATTGAATTGAATCAAAAGAAATGAATTGAATTGAATCAAAAAGGAACTAATCGCATCAAATCGAAAAAACTCGAATAGAATCAAATCGAATCAAAAAGAATCGAATAGATTCGAATCAAAAAGAATCGAATTGAGGGATCCCTGGGTGGCGCAGCGGTTTAGCGCCTGCCTTTGGCCCAGGGCGCGATCCTGGAGACACGGGATCGAATCCCACATCGGGCTCCTGGTGCATGGAGCCTGCTTCTCCCTCTGCCTGTGTCTCTGCCTCTCTGTCTCTCTCTGTGACTATCATAAAAAAAAGAATCGAATTGAATCGTGTTGAAAAAAATCATAAAGAATCAAATCGAAAAGAATCGAATTCCATGTAACGAAAAGATTCGAATTGAAAAGAATCGAATCGAAAGAAAAGAATCGAATCGACATGAATCAAAAAGAATCGAAACAAAATGAATCGAAAAGAAACAAATCAAGTAGAATCTAAAAGAATCGAATCGAATCAAATCGAAAAAATTCAAATAGAATTGAATCGAAAAGAATCAAAACGAATCGAACCGAAGAGAATCGATTCGAATCAAAATAAAAAGTATCGTATCAAATCGAATCGAAAAGAATCATATCAAATAGAATCGAAAGAATGGAATCAAATCTAAAACAATCGAATCGAATCGAAAAGAATCGCATTGAATGGAATAGAATCGAAAAGAATAGAATAGAATCGAAAGAAATCGAATAGAATCAAATCAAACCAAAAAGAATCGAATTGAATTGATCCTAACCAAAAGAAGCGAAATGAATCGACTCGAACCGAAAAAAACAAATCGAAAAGAATCTAATCTCAACGAAAATCATCGAAATGAATAGAATCGAAAAGAATCGAATTGAATCAAATCGAAAAGAATCGAATGGAATCCAATCGAAAAGAATCAAATTGAGTCGAATCGAAACAAATTGAATCCAATCGAAAAGAATCTAATTGAATCGAATCGAAAAGAATCGAATTCAATCAAAACGAATCGATTCGAATGGAATAGAAAAGAATAGAATAGAATCGAATCGAAAAGAATCAAATCGAATCGAAAAGAATCGAATCAAAACGAATTGAATCGAATCGAAAAGAAACGAATCGAACCGAATCAAAAAGAAAACAATCGAATCGAATCAAATACAAAAGAATCGCTTTGAATAGCATAGAATTGAAAAGAATCGAATCAATCGAATTGGAAACAATCGAATCGAAAAGAATCGAATCAAAAAAAGTCGAATCGAAACGAAAACAATCGAATCGAATCGAATCTAAAAGAATCGTATTGAATTGAATCGAGTCGAAAAGACGCGAATCAAAAAGACTCGAATCGAATTGAATCAAATCGAAAAGAATCTAATAGAAACCACTCGAACAGAATCAAATCGAAATGATTCAAAATGAATCGAATAGAATAGAATCGAAAAAAATCGAAACGAATCGAAACGAAATGAATCGAAGAGGATCGATTAGAATCGAAATGAAAAGAATCGTATTGAATCGAATCGAAAGAATCAAATCAAATTGAATCGAAAGAATTGAATCAAATCGAAAAGAATCCAATCGAATCGAAAAGAATCGAACTGAATGGAATCAAATCGAAAAGAATCTAATCGAATCGAAAAGAATCGAATCAAATTTAATGGAATCGAAAAGAATCGAATGGAATCGAAAAGAATCGAAATGAAACAAATCAGAACATATGGAAAAGCATCAAATCGAATTGAAAAGAATCGAATCGAATCGAAATGAATCGAATCAAAAAGACTCGAATCGAAAAGAATCGAATTGAAAATAATCGAATCGAATCAAAAAGACTCGAATCGAATTAAAAATATCAAATCGAATCGAATCGAAAAGAATCGAATTGAAAAGACTCGAATTGAAACGAATCGATTTGAAACGAAAAGAATCGAATCGAATCGAATCGAATTGAAAGAATCGAATTGAATAGAAAAAAATCGAATAGAAAAGAATCGAACCGAAAAGAAAAGAATCAAATTGAATCAGTCGATTAAATTCTAGTCGAATCGAATCAAAAAGCATGAAATCGAGTCGAATCGAATCGAAAAGAATCGAATCGAATCGAAAAGATTCGAATTGTATCTAATCAAAAAGAATCGAATCGTATCGACTCGAATCGAAAAGAATCCAATTGCATCATCGAATGGAAACTAATCCAATTGAATAGAATAGAAAAGAATCGAATCGAATCAAATCGAAAACAATCAAATTGAATTGATCGAAAAGAATCGAATTGAATCAAATCGAATCGAAATGAAAAGAATCGAATCGATTCAAGTGGAAAAGAATCGAATCAAAAGAATCAAATCGACACGAAAAGAATCGAATCGAATCAAAAAGTATCGAATTGATTCGAAAACATTCGAATCGAAAAGAATCGAATTGAAATAAATCCGATCGAAATGAAAAGAATCTACTCGATTCGAATCCAAAAGAATCGAATCCAAAAGAATCAAATCGAATCCAAAAGAATCGAATTGATTTGAATCAAAAGAAGTGAATTGAATTGAATCCAAAAGGAACTAATCGAATCAAATCGAAAAAACTCGAATAGAATCAAATCGAATCAAAAAGAATCGAATAGATTCGAATCAAAAAGAATCGAATTGAGGGATCCCTGGGTGGCGCAGCGGTTTAGCGCCTGCCTTTGGCCCAGGGCGCGATCCTGGAGACCCGGGATCGAATCCCACATCGGGCTCCTGGTGCATGGAGCCTGCTTCTCCCTCTGCCTGTGTCTCTGCCTCTCTGTCTCTCTCTGTGACTATCATAAAAAAAAGAATCGAATTGAATCGTGTTGAAAAAAATCATAAAGAATCAAATCGAAAAGAATCGAATTCCATGTAACGAAAAGATTCGAATTGAAAAGAATCGAATCGAAACAAAAGAATCGAATCGAATCGACATGAATCAAAAAGAATCGAATCAAAACGAATCGAAAAGAAACAAATCAAGTAGAATCTAAAAGAATCGAATCGAATCCAATCGAAAAAATTCGAATAGAATTGAATCGAAAAGAATCAAAACAAATCGAACCGAAGAGAATCGATTCGAATCAAAATAAAAAGTATCGTATCAAATCGAATCGAAAAGAATCATATCAAATAGAATCGAAAGAATGGAATCAAATCTAAAACAATCGAATCGAATCGAAAAGAATCGCATTGAATGGAATAGAATCGAAAAGAATAGAATAGAATCGAAAGAAATCGAATAGAATCAAATCAAATCAAAAAGAATCGAATTGAATTGATCCTAACCAAAAGAAGCGAAATGAATCGACTCGAACCGAAAAAAACAAATCGAAAAGAATCTAATCTCAACGAAAATCATCGAAATGAATAGAATCGAAAAGAATCGAATTGAATCAAATCGAAAAGAATCGAATGGAATCCAATCGAAAAGAATCAAATTGAGTCGAATCGAAACAAATTGAATCCAATCGAAAAGAATCTAATTGAATCGAATCGAAAAGAATCGAATTCAATCAAAACGAATCGATTCGAATGGAATAGAAAAGAATAGAATAGAATCGAATCGAAAAGAATCAAATCGAATCGAAAAGAATCGAATCAAAAAGAATTGAATCGAATCGAAAAGAAACGAATCGAACCGAATCAAAAAGAAAACAATCGAATCGAATCAAATACAAAAGAATCGCTTTGAATAGCATAGAATTGAAAAGAATCGAATCAATCGAATTGAAAACAATCGAATCGAAAAGAATCGAATCAAAAAAAGTCGAATCGAAACGAAAACAATCGAATCGAATCGAATCTAAAAGAATCGTATTGAATTGAATCGAGTCGAAAAGACGCGAATCAAAAAGACTCGAATCGAATTGAATCAAATCGAAAAGAATCTAATAGAAACCACTCAAACAGAATCAAATCGAAATGATTCAATTGAATCGAATAGAATAGAATCGAAAAAAATCGAATAGAATCGAAACGAACCGAAACGAAATGAATCGAAGAGAATCGATTAGAATCGAAATGAAAAGAATCGTATTGAATCGAATCGAAAAGAATCAAATCAAATCGAATCGAATGAATTGAATCAAATCGAAAAGAATCCAATCGAATCGAAAAGAATCGAACTGAATGGAATCAAATCGAAAAGAATCGAATCGAATCGAAAAGAATCGAATCCAATTTAATGGAATCGAAAAGAATCGAATTGAATCGAAAAGAATCAAAATGAAACAAATCACATCAAATGGAAAAGCATCAAATCGAATTGAAAAGAATCGAATCGAATCGAAATGAATCGAATCAAAAAGACTCGAATCGAAAAGAATCGAATCGAATCGAAAAGACTCGAATCGAATTAAAAATATCAAATCGAATCGAATCGAAAAGAATCGAATTGAAAAGACTCGAATTGAAACGAATCGATTTGAAACGAAAAGAATCGAATCGAATCGAATCGAATTGAAAGAATCGAATTGAATAGAAAAAAATCGAATAGAAAAGAATCGAACCGAAAAGAAAAGAATCAAATTGAATCAGTCGATTAAATTCTAGTCGAATCGAATTAAAAAGAATGAAATCGAGTCGAATCGAATCGAAAAGAATCGAATCGAATCGAAAAGATTCGAATTGTATCTAATCAAAAAGAATCGAATCGTATCGACTCGAATCGAAAAGAATCCAATTGCGTCATCGAATGGAAACTAATCCAATTGAATACAATCGAAAAGAATCGAATCGAATCAAATCGAAATCAATCAAATTGAATTGATCGAAAAGAATCGAATTGAATCAAATCGAATCGAAATGAAAAGAATCGAATCGATTCAAATAGAAAAGAATCGAATCGAAAAGAATCAAATCGACACGAAAAGAATCGAATCGAATCAAAAAGTATCGAATTGATTCGAAAACATTCGCATCGAAAAGAATCGAATTGAAATGAATCCGATCGAAATGAAAAGAATCTACTCGATTCGAATCCAAAAGAATCGAATCCAAAAGAATCGAATTGAATTGAATCAAAAGAAATGAATTGAATTGAATCAAAAAGGAACTAATCGCATCAAATCGAAAAAACTCGAATAGAATCAAATCGAATCAAAAAGAATCGAATAGATTCGAATCAAAAAGAATCGAATTGAGGGATCCCTGGGTGGCGCAGCGGTTTAGCGCCTGCCTTTGGCCCAGGGCGCGATCCTGGAGACACGGGATCGAATCCCACATCGGGCTCCTGGTGCATGGAGCCTGCTTCTCCCTCTGCCTGTGTCTCTGCCTATCTGTCTCTCTCTGTGACTATCATAAAAAAAAGAATCGAATTGAATCGTGTTGAAAAAAATCATAAAGAATCAAATCGAAAAGAATCGAATTCCATGTAACGAAAAGATTCGAATTGAAAAGAATCGAATCGAAAGAAAAGAATCGAATCGACATGAATCAAAAAGAATCGAAACAAAATGAATCGAAAAGAAACAAATCAAGTAGAATCTAAAAGAATCGAATCGAATCAAATCGAAAAAATTCAAATAGAATTGAATCGAAAAGAATCAAAACGAATCGAACCGAAGAGAATCGATTCGAATCAAAATAAAAAGTATCGTAACAAATCGAATCGAAAAGAATCATATCAAATAGAATCGAAAGAATGGAATCAAATCTAAAACAATCGAATCGAATCGAAAAGAATCGAATTGAACGGAATGGAATCGAAAAGAATCCAATGGAATAGAATCGAAAGAAATCGAATAGAATCAAATCAAACCAAAAAGAATCGAATTGAATTGATCCTAACCAAAAGAAGCGAAATGAATCGACTCGAACCGAAAAAAACAAATCGAAAAGAATCTAATCTCAACGAAAATCATCGAAATGAATAGAATCGAAAAGAATCGAATTGAATCAAATCGAAAAGAATCGAATGGAATCCAATCGAAAAGAATCAAATTGAGTCGAATCGAAACAAATTGAATCCAATCGAAAGGAATCTAATTGAATCGAATCGAAAAGAATCGAATTCAATCAAAACGAATCGATTCGAATGGAATAGAAAAGAATAGAATAGAATCGAAAAGAATCAAATCGAATCGAAAAGAATCGAATCGAAAAGTATTGAATCGAATCGAAAAGAAACGAATCGACCCGAATCAAAAAGAAAACAATCGAATCGAATCAAATACAAAAGAATTGCTTTGAATAGCATAGAATTGAAAAGAATCGAATCAATCGAATTGAAAACAATCGAATCGAAACGAATCGAATCAAAAAAAGTCGAATCGAAACGAAAACAATCGAATCGAATCGAATCTAAAAGAATCGTATTGAATTGAATCGAGTCGAAAAGACTCGAATCAAAAAGACTCGAATCGAATTGAATCAAATCGAAAAGAATCTAATAGAAACCACTCTAACAGAATCAAATCGAAATGATTCAAAATGAATCGAATAGAATAGAATCGAAAAAAATCGAAACGAATCGAAACGAACCGAAACGAAATGAATCGAAGAGAATCGATTAGAATCGAAATGAAAAGAATCGTATTGAATCGAATCGAAAGAATCAAATCAAATTGAATCGAAAGAATTGAATCAAATCGAAAAGAATCCAATCGAATCGAAAAGAATCGAACTGAATGGAATCAAATCGAAAAGAATCGAATCGAATCGAAAAGAATCGAATCAAATTTAATGGAATCGAAAAGAATCGAATGGAATCGAAAAGAATCGAAATGAAACAAATCAGAACATATGGAAAAGCATCAAATCGAATTGAAAAGAATCGAATCGAATCGAAATGAATCGAATCAAAAAGACTCGAATCGAAAAGAATCGTATTGAAAAGAATCGAATCGAATCGAAAAGACTCGAATCGAATTAAAAATATCAAATCGAATCGAATCGAAAAGAATCGAATTGAAAAGACTCGAATTGAAACGAATCGATTTGAAACGAAAAGAAACGAATCTAATCGAATCGAATTGAAAGAATCGAATTGAATAGAAAAAAATCGAATAGAAAAGAATCGAACCGAAAAGAAAAGAATCAAATTGAATCAGTCGATTAAATTCTAGTCGAATCGAATCAAAAAGAATGAAATCGAGTCGAATCGAATCGAAAAGAATCGAATCGAATCGAAAAGATTCGAATTGTATCTAATCAAAAAGAATCGAATCGTATCGACTCGAATCGAAAAGAATCCAATTGCATCATCGAATGGAAAGTAATCGAATTGAATAGAATAGAAAAGAATCGAATCGAATGAAATCGAAAACAATCAAATTGAATTGATCGAAAAGAATCTAATTGAATCAAATCGAATCGAAATGAAAAGAATCGAATCGATTCAAATAGAAAAGAATCGAATCGAAAAGAATCAAATCGACACGAAAAGAATCGAATCGAATCAAAAAGTATCGAATTGATTCGAAAACATTCGAATCGAAAAGAATCGAATTGAAATGAATCCGATCGAAATGAAAAGAATCTACTCGATTCGAATCCAGAAGAATCGAATCCAAAAGAATCGAATCGAATCCAAAAGAATCGAATTGATTTGAATCAAAAGAAGTGAATTGAATTGAATCCAAAAGGAACTAATCGAATCAAATCGAAAAAACTCGAATAGAATCAAATCGAATCAAAAAGAATCGAATAGATTCGAATCAAAAAGAATCGAATTGAGGGATCCCTGGGTGGCGCAGCGGTTTAGCGCCTGCCTTTGGCCCAGGGCGCGATCCTGGAGACCCGGGATCGAATCCCACATCGGGCTCCTGGTGCATGGAGCCTGCTTCTCCCTCTGCCTGTGTCTCTGCCTCTCTGTCTCTCTCTGTGACTATCATAAAAAAAAGAATCGAATTGAATCGTGTTGAAAAAAATCATAAAGAATCAAATCGAAAAGAATCGAATTCCATGTAACGAAAAGATTCGAATTGAAAAGAATCGAATCGAAACAAAAGAATCGAATCGAATCGACATGAATCAAAAAGAATCGAATCAAAACGAATCGAAAAGAAACAAATCAAGTAGAATCTAAAAGAATCGAATCGAATCCAATCGAAAAAATTCGAATAGAATTGAATCGAAAAGAATCAAAACGAATCGAACCGAAGAGAATCGATTCGAATCAAAATAAAAAGTATCGTATCAAATCGAATCGAAAAGAATCATATCAAATAGAATCGAAAGAATGGAATCAAATCTAAAACAATCGAATGGAATCGAAAAGAATCGCATTGAATGGAATAGAATCGAAAAGAATAGAATAGAATCGAAAGAAATCGAATAGAATCAAATCAAATCAAAAAGAATCGAATTGAATTGATCCTAACCAAAAGAAGCGAAATGAATCGACTCGAACCGAAAAAAACAAATCGAAAAGAATCTAATCTCAACGAAAATCATCGAAATGAATAGAATCGAAAAGAATCGAATTGAATCAAATCGAAAAGAATCGAATGGAATCCAATCGAAAAGAATCAAATTGAGTCGAATCGAAACAAATTGAATCCAATCGAAAAGAATCTAATTGAATCGAATCGAAAAGAATCGAATTCAATCAAAACGAATCGATTCGAATGGAATAGAAAAGAATAGAATAGAATCGAATCGAAAAGAATCAAATCGAATCGAAAAGAATCGAATCAAAAAGAATTGAATCGAATCGAAAAGAAACGAATCGAACCGAATCAAAAGGAAAACAATCGAATCGAAACAAATACAAAAGAATCGCTTTGAATAGCATAGAATTGAAAAGAATCGAATCAATCGAATTGAAAACAATCGAATCGAAAAGAATCGAATCAAAAAAAGTCGAATCGAAACGAAAACAATCGAATCGAATCGAATCTAAAAGAATCGTATTGAATTGAATCGAGTCGAAAAGACTCGAATCAAAAAGACTCGAATCGAATTGAATCAAATCGAAAAGAATCTAATAGAAACCACTCGAACAGAATCAAATCGAAATGATTCAAATGAATCGAATAGAATAGAATCGAAAAAAATCGAATAGAATCGAAACGAACCGAAACGAAATGAATCGAAGAGAATCGATTAGAATCGAAATGAAAAGAATCGTATTGAATCGAATCGAAAAGAATCAAATCAAATCGAATCGAAAGAATTGAATCAAATCGAAAAGAATCCAATCGAATCGAAAAGAATCGAACTGAATGGAATCAAATCGAAAAGAATCGAATCGAATCGAAAAGAATCGAATCAAATTTAATGGAATCGAAAAGAATCGAATGGAATCGTAAAGAATCAAAATGAAACAAATCACATCAAATGGAAAAGCATCAAATCGAATAGAAAAGAATCGAACCGAAAAGAAAAGAATCAAATTGAATCAGTCGATTAAATTCTAGTCGAATCGAATCAAAAAGAATGAAATCGAGTCGAATCGAATCGAAAAGAATCGAATCGAATCGAAAAGATTCGAATTGTATCTAATCAAAAAGAATCGAATCGTATCGACTCGAATCGAAAAGAATCCAATTGCGTCATCGAATGGAAACTAATCCAATTGAATACAATCGAAAAGAATCGAATCGAATCAAATCGAAATCAATCAAATTGAATTGATCGAAAAGAATCGAATTGAATCAAATCGAATCGAAATGAAAAGAATCGAATCGATTCAAATAGAAAAGAATCGAATCGAAAAGAATCAAATCGACACGAAAAGAATCGAATCGAATCAAAAAGTATCGAATTGATTCGAAAACATTCGCATCGAAAAGAATCGAATTGAAATGAATCCGATCGAAATGAAAAGAATCTACTCGATTCGAATCCAAAAGAATCGAATCCAAAAGAATCGAATTGAATTGAATCAAAAGAAATGAATTGAATTGAATCAAAAAGGAACTAATCGCATCAAATCGAAAAAACTCGAATAGAATCAAATCGAATCAAAAAGAATCGAATAGATTCGAATCAAAAAGAATCGAATTGAGGGATCCCTGGGTGGCGCAGCGGTTTAGCGCCTGCCTTTGGCCCAGGGCGCGATCCTGGAGACACGGGATCGAATCCCACATCGGGCTCCTGGTGCATGGAGCCTGCTTCTCCCTCTGCCTGTGTCTCTGCCTCTCTGTCTCTCTCTGTGACTATCATAAAAAAAAGAATCGAATTGAATCGTGTTGAAAAAAATCATAAAGAATCAAATCGAAAAGAATCGAATTCCATGTAACGAAAAGATTCGAATTGAAAAGAATCGAATCGAAAGAAAAGAATCGAATCGACATGAATCAAAAAGAATCGAAACAAAATGAATCGAAAAGAAACAAATCAAGTAGAATCTAAAAGAATCGAATCGAATCAAATCGAAAAAATTCAAATAGAATTGAATCGAAAAGAATCAAAACGAATCGAACCGAAGAGAATCGATTCGAATCAAAATAAAAAGTATCGTAACAAATCGAATCGAAAAGAATCATATCAAATAGAATCGAAAGAATGGAATCAAATCTAAAACAATCGAATCGAATCGAAAAGAATCGAATTGAACGGAATGGAATCGAAAAGAATCCAATGGAATAGAATCGAAAGAAATCGAATAGAATCAAATCAAACCAAAAAGAATCGAATTGAATTGATCCTAACCAAAAGAAGCGAAATGAATCGACTCGAACCGAAAAAAACAAATCGAAAAGAATCTAATCTCAACGAAAATCATCGAAATGAATAGAATCGAAAAGAATCGAATTGAATCAAATCGAAAAGAATCGAATGGAATCCAATCGAAAAGAATCAAATTGAGTCGAATCGAAACAAATTGAATCCAATCGAAAGGAATCTAATTGAATCGAATCGAAAAGAATCGAATTCAATCAAAACGAATCGATTCGAATGGAATAGAAAAGAATAGAATAGAATCGAAAAGAATCAAATCGAATCGAAAAGAATCGAATCGAAAAGTATTGAATCGAATCGAAAAGAAACGAATCGACCCGAATCAAAAAGAAAACAATCGAATCGAATCAAATACAAAAGAATTGCTTTGAATAGCATAGAATTGAAAAGAATCGAATCAATCGAATTGAAAACAATCGAATCGAAACGAATCGAATCAAAAAAAGTCGAATCGAAACGAAAACAATCGAATCGAATCGAATCTAAAAGAATCGTATTGAATTGAATCGAGTCGAAAAGACTCGAATCAAAAAGACTCGAATCGAATTGAATCAAATCGAAAAGAATCTAATAGAAACCACTCTAACAGAATCAAATCGAAATGATTCAAAATGAATCGAATAGAATAGAATCGAAAAAAATCGAAACGAATCGAAACGAACCGAAACGAAATGAATCGAAGAGAATCGATTAGAATCGAAATGAAAAGAATCGTATTGAATCGAATCGAAAGAATCAAATCAAATTGAATCGAAAGAATTGAATCAAATCGAAAAGAATCCAATCGAATCGAAAAGAATCGAACTGAATGGAATCAAATCGAAAAGAATCGAATCGAATCGAAAAGAATCGAATCAAATTTAATGGAATCGAAAAGAATCGAATGGAATCGAAAAGAATCGAAATGAAACAAATCAGAACATATGGAAAAGCATCAAATCGAATTGAAAAGAATCGAATCGAATCGAAATGAATCGAATCAAAAAGACTCGAATCGAAAAGAATCGTATTGAAAAGAATCGAATCGAATCGAAAAGACTCGAATCGAATTAAAAATATCAAATCGAATCGAATCGAAAAGAATCGAATTGAAAAGACTCGAATTGAAACGAATCGATTTGAAACGAAAAGAAACGAATCTAATCGAATCGAATTGAAAGAATCGAATTGAATAGAAAAAAATCGAATAGAAAAGAATCGAACCGAAAAGAAAAGAATCAAATTGAATCAGTCGATTAAATTCTAGTCGAATCGAATCAAAAAGAATGAAATCGAGTCGAATCGAATCGAAAAGAATCGAATCGAATTGAATCAAATCGAAAAGAATCTAATAGAAACCACTCGAACAGAATCAAATCGAAATGATTCAAAATGAATCGAATAGAATAGAATCGAAAAAAATCGAAACGAATCGAAACGAAATGAATCGAAGAGAATCGATTAGAATCGAAATGAAAAGAATCGTATTGAATCGAATCGAAAGAATCAAATCAAATTGAATCGAAAGAGTTGAATCAAATCGAAAAGAATCCAATCGAATCGAAAAGAATCGAACTGAATGGAATCAAATCGAAAAGAATCGAATCGAATCGAAAAGAATCGAATCAAATTTAATGGAATCGAAAAGAATCGAATGGAATCGAAAAGAATCGAAATGAAACAAATCAGATCAAATGGAAAAGCATCAAATCGAATTGAAAAGAATCGAATCGAATCGAAATGAATCGAATCAAAAAGACTCGAATCGAAAAGAATCGTATTGAAAAGAATCGAATCGAATCGAAAAGACTCGAATCGAATTAAAAATATCAAATCGAATCGAATCGAAAAGAATCGAATTGAAAAGACTCGAATTGAAACGAATCGATTTGAAACGAAAAGAATCGAATCGAATCGAATCGAATTGAAAGAATCGAATTGAATAGAAAAAAATCGAATAGAAAAGAATCGAACCGAAAAGAAAAGAATCAAATTGAATCAGTCGATTAAATTCTAGTCGAATCGAATCAAAAAGAATGAAATCGAGTCGAATCGAATCGAAAAGAATCGAATCGAATCGAAAAGAATCGAATTGTATCTAATCAAAAAGAATCGAATCGTATCGACTCGAATCGAAAAGAATCCAATTGCATCATCGAATGGAAACTAATCCAATTGAATACAATCGAAAAGAATCGAATCGAATCAAATCGAAATCAATCAAATTGAATTGATCGAAAAGAATCGAATTGAATCAAATCGAATCGAAATGAAAAGAATCGAATCGATTCAAATAGAAAAGAATCGAATCGAAAAGAATCAAATCGACACGAAAAGAATCGAATCGAATCAAAAAGTATCGAATTGATTCGAAAACATTCGAATCGAAAAGAATCGAATTGAAATGAATCCGATCGAAATGAAAAGAATCTACTCGATTCGAATCCAAAAGAATCGAATCCAAAAGAATGAAATCGAATCCAAAAGAATCGAATTGATTTGAATCAAAAGAAGTGAATTGAATTGAATCCAAAAGGAACTAATCGAATCAAATCGAAAAAACTCGAATAGAATCAAATCGAATCAAAAAGAATCGAATAGATTCGAATCAAAAAGAATCGAATTGAGGGATCCCTGGGTGGCGCAGCGGTTTAGCGCCTGCCTTTGGCCCAGGGCGCGATCCTGGAGACCCGGGATCGAATCCCACATCGGGCTCCTGGTGCATGGAGCCTGCTTCTCCCTCTGCCTGTGTCTCTGCCTCTCTGTCTCTCTCTGTGACTATCATAAAAAAAAGAATCGAATTGAATCGTGTTGAAAAAAATCATAAAGAATCAAATCGAAAAGAATCGAATTCCATGTAACGAAAAGATTCGAATTGAAAAGAATCGAATCGAAACAAAAGAATCGAATCGAATCGACATGAATCAAAAAGAATCGAATCAAAACGAATCGAAAAGAAACAAATCAAGTAGAATCTAAAAGAATCGAATCGAATCCAATCGAAAAAATTCGAATAGAATTGAATCGAAAAGAATCAAAACGAATCGAACCGAAGAGAATCGATTCGAATCAAAATAAAAAGTATCGTATCAAATCGAATCGAAAAGAATCATATCAAATAGAATCGAAAGAATGGAATCAAATCTAAAACAATCGAATGGAATCGAAAAGAATCGCATTGAATGGAATAGAATCGAAAAGAATAGAATAGAATCGAAAGAAATCGAATAGAATCAAATCAAATCAAAAAGAATCGAATTGAATTGATCCTAACCAAAAGAAGCGAAATGAATCGACTCGAACCGAAAAAAACAAATCGAAAAGAATCTAATCTCAACGAAAATCATCGAAATGAATAGAATCGAAAAGAATCGAATTGAATCAAATCGAAAAGAATCGAATGGAATCCAATCGAAAAGAATCAAATTGAGTCGAATCGAAACAAATTGAATCCAATCGAAAAGAATCTAATTGAATCGAATCGAAAAGAATCGAATTCAATCAAAACGAATCGATTCGAATGGAATAGAATAGAATAGAATAGAATCGAATCGAAAAGAATCAAATCGAATCGAAAAGAATCGAATCAAAAAGAATTGAATCGAATCGAAAAGAAACGAATCGAACCGAATCAAAAAGAAAACAATCGAATCGAATCAAATACAAAAGAATCGCTTTGAATAGCATAGAATTGAAAAGAATCGAATCAATCGAATTGAAAACAATCGAATCGAAAAGAATCGAATCAAAAAAAGTCGAATCGAAACGAAAACAATCGAATCGAATCGAATCTAAAAGAATCGTATTGAATTGAATCGAGTCGAAAAGACGCGAATCAAAAAGACTCGAATCGAATTGAAACAAATCGAAAAGAATCTAATAGAAACCACTCGAACAGAATCAAATCGAAATGATTCAAAATGAATCGAATAGAATAGAATCGAAAAAAATCGAAACGAATCGAAACGAAATGAATCGAAGAGAATCGATTAGAATCGAAATGAAAAGAATCGTATTGAATCGAATCGAAAGAATCAAATCAAATCGAATCGAAAGAATTGAATCAAGTCGAAAAGAATCCAATCGAATCGAAAAGAATCGAACTGAATGGAATCAAATCGAAAAGAATCGAATCGAATCGAAAAGAATCGAATCAAATTTAATGGAATCGAAAAGAATCGAATGGAATCGAAAAGAATCGAAATGAAACAAATCAGATCATATGGAAAAGCATCAAATCGAATTGAAAAGAATCGAATCGAATCGAAATGAATCGAATCAAAAAGACTCGAATCGAAAAGAATCGTATTGAAAAGAATCGAATCGAATCGAAAAGACTCGAATCGAATTAAAAATATCAAATCGAATCGAATCGAAAAGAATCGAATTGAAAAGACTCGAATTGAAACGAATCGATTTGAAACGAAAAGAATCGAATCGAATGGAATCGAATTGAAAGAATCGAATTGAATAGAAAAAAATCGAATAGAAAAGAATCGAACCGAAAAGAAAAGAATCAAATTGAATCAGTCGATTAAATTCTAGTCGAATCGAATCAAAAAGAATGAAATCGAGTCGAATCGAATCGAAAAGAATCGAATCGAATCGAAAAGAATCGAATTGTATCTAATCAAAAAGAATCGAATCGTATCGACTCGAATCGAAAAGAATCCAATTGCATCATCGAATGGAAACTAATCCAATTGAATACAATCGAAAAGAATCGAATCGAATCAAATCGAAATCAATCAAATTGAATTGATCGAAAAGAATCGAATTGAATCAAATCGAATCGAAATGAAAAGAATCGAATCGATTCAAATAGAAAAGAATCGAATCGAAAAGAATCAAATCGACACGAAAAGAATCGAATCGAATCAAAAAGTATCGAATTGATTTGAAAACATTCGCATCGAAAAGAATCGAATTGAAATGAATCCGATCGAAATGAAAAGAATCTACTCGATTCGAATCCAAAAGAATCGAATCCAAAAGAATCGAATTGAATTGAATCAAAAGAAATGAATTGAATTGAATCAAAAAGGAACTAATCGCATCAAATCGAAAAAACTCGAATAGAATCAAATCGAATCAAAAAGAATCGAATAGATTCGAATCAAAAAGAATCGAATTGAGGGATCCCTGTGTGGAGCAGCGGTTTAGCGCCTGCCTTTGGCCCAGGGCGCGATCCTGGAGACACGGGATCGAATCCCACATCGGGCTCCTGGTGCATGGAGCCTGCTTCTCCCTCTGCCTGTGTCTCTGCCTCTCTGTCTCTCTCTGTGACTATCATAAAAAAAGAATCGAATTGAATCGCGTTGAAAAAAATCATAAAGAATCAAATCGAAAAGAATCGAATAGAATTGAATCGAAAAGAATCAAAACGAATCGAACCGAAGAGAATCGATTCGAATCAAAATAAAAAGTATCGTATCAAATCGAATCGAAAAGAATCATATCAAATAGAATCGAAAGAATGGAATCAAATCTAAAACAATCGAATCCAATCGAAAAGAATCGCATTGAATGGAATAGAATCGAAAAGAATAGAATAGAATCGAAAGAAATCGAATAGAATCAAATCAAATCAAAAAGAATCGAATTGAATTGATCCTAACAAAAAGAAGCGAAATGAATCGACTCGAACCGAAAAAAACAAATCGAAAAGAATCTAATCTCAACGAAAATCATCGAAATGAATAGAATCGAAAAGAATCGAATTGAATCAAATCGAAAAGAATCGAATGGAATCCAATCGAAAAGAATCAAATTGAGTCGATTCGAAACAAAATGAATCCAATCGAAGAGAATCTAATTGAATCGAATCGAAAAGAATCGAATTCAATCAAAACGAATCGATTCGAATGGAATAGAATAGAATAGAATAGAATCGAAAAGAATCAAATCGAATCGAAAAGAATCGAATCAAAAAGATTGAATCGAATCGAAAAGAAACGAATCGAACCGAATCAAAAAGAAAACAATCGAATCGAATCAAATACAAAAGAATCGCTTTGAATAGCATAGAATTGAAAAGAATCGAATCAATCGAATTGAAAACAATCGAATCGAAACGAATCGAATCAAAAAAAGTCGAATCGAAACGAAAACAATCGAATCGAATCGAATCTAAAAGAATCGTATTGAATTGAATCGAGTCGAAAAGACTCGAATCAAAAAGACTCGAATCCAATTGAATCAAATCGAAAAGAATCTAATAGAAACCACTCGAACAGAATCAAATCGAAATGATTCAAAATGAATCGAATAGAATAGAATCGAAAAAAATCGAATAGAATCGAAACGAATCGAAACGAAATGAATCGAAGAGAATCGATTAGAATCGAAATGAAAAGAATCGTATTGAATCAAATCGAAAAGAATCAAATCAAATTGAATCGAAAGAATTGAATCAAATCGAAAAGAATCCAATCGAATCGAAAAGAATCGAACTGAATGGAATCAAATCAAAAAGAATCGAATCGAATCGAAAAGAATCGAATCAAATTTAATGGAATCGAAAAGAATCGAATGGAATCGAAAAGAATCGAAATGAAACAAATCAGATCAAATGGAAAAGCATCAAATCGAATTGAAAAGAATCGAATCGAATCGAAATGAATCGAATCAAAAAGACTCGAATCGAAAAGAATCGAATTGAAAAGAATCGAATCGAATCGAAAAGACTCGAATCGAATTAAAAATATCAAATCGAATCGAATCGGAAAGAATCGAATTGAAAAGACTCGAATTGAAACGATTCGATTTGAAACGAAAAGAATCGAATCGAATCGAATCGAATTGAAAGAATCGAATTGAATAGAAAAAAATCGAATAGAAAAGAATCGAACCGAAAAGAAAAGAATCAAATTGAATCTGTCGATTAAATTCTAGTCGAATCGAATCAAAAAGAATGAAATCGAATCGAATCGAATCGAAAAGAATCGAATCGAATCGAAAAGAATCGAATTGTGTCTAATCAAAAAGAATCGAATCGTATCAACTCGAATCGAAAAGAATCCAATTGCATCATCGAATGGAAAGTAATCGAATTGCATAGAATAGAAAAGAATCGAATCGAATCAAATCGAAAACAATCAAATTGAATTGATCGAAAAGAATCGAATTGAATCAAATCGAATCGAAATGAAAAGAAT
The DNA here is from genome assembly GCF_053574225.1 of Canis aureus. Lineage (NCBI taxonomy): Eukaryota > Metazoa > Chordata > Mammalia > Carnivora > Canidae > Canis > Canis aureus. The sequence continues at coordinate 25,561,407 of NC_135648.1, forward strand.
CGAATCGATTCAAATAGAAAAGAATCGAATCGAAAAGAATCAAATCGACACGAAAAGAATCGAATCGAATCAAAAAGTATCGAATTGATTCGAAAACATTCGAATCGAAAAGAATCGAATTGAAATGAATCCGATCGAAATGAAAAGAATCTACTCGATTCGAATCCAAAAGAAACGAATCCAAAAGAATAGAATCGAATCCAAAAGAATCGAATTGAATTGAATCAAAAGAAATGAATTGAATTGAATCCAAAAGGAACTAATCGAATCAAATCGAAAAAACTCGAATAGAATCAAATCGAATCAAAAAGAATCGAATAGATTCGAATAAAAAAGAATCGAATTGAGGGATCCCTGGGTGGAGCAGCGGTTTAGCGCCTGCCTTTGGCCCAGGGCGGGATCCTGGAGACACGGGATCGAATCCCACATCGGGCTCCTGGTGCATGGAGCCTGCTTCTCCCTCTGCCTGTGTCTCTGCCTCTCTGTCTCTCTCTGTCACTATCATAAAAAAAGAATCGAATTGAATCGTGTTGAAAAAAATCATAAAGAATCAAATCGAAAAGAATCGAATAGAATTGAATTGAAAAGAATCAAAACGAATCGAACCGAAGAGAATCGATTCGAATCAAAATAAAAAGTATCGTATGAAATCGAATCGAAAAGAATCATATCAAATAGAATCAAAAGAATGGAATCAAATCTAAAACAATCGAATCGAATCGAAAAGAATCGGATTGAATGGAATAGAATCGAAAAGAATAGAATAGAATCGAAAGAAATCGAATAGAATCAAATCAAATCAAAAAGAATCGAATTGAATTGATCCTAACCAAAATAAGCGAAATGAATCGACTCGAACCGAAAAAAACAAATCGAAAAGAATCTAATCTCAACGAAAATCATCGAAATGAATAGAATCGAAAAGAATCGAATTGAATCAAATCGAAAAGAATCGAAAGGAATCCAATCGAAAAGAATCAAATTGAGTCGAATCGAAACAAATTGAATCCAATCGAAAAGAATCTAATTGAATCGAATCGAAAAGAATCGAATTCAATCAAAATGAATCGATTCGAATGGAATAGAAAAGAATAGAATAGAATCGAAAAGAATCAAATCGAATCGAAAAGAATCCAATGGAAAAGAATTGAATCGAATCGAAAAGAAACGAATCGACCCGAATCAAAAAGAAAACAATCGAATCGAATCAAATACAAAAGAATCGCTTTGAATAGCATAGAATTGAAAAGAATCGAATCAATCGAATTGAAAACAATCGAATCGAAACGAATCGAATCAAAAAAAGTCGAATCGAAAGGAAAACAATCGAATCGAATCTAATCTAAAAGAATCGTATTGAATTGACTCGAATCGAAAAGACTCGAATCGAATTGAATCAAATCGAAAAGAATCTAATAGAAACCACTCGAACAGAATCAAATCGAAATGATTCAAAATGAATCGAATAGAATAGAATCGAAAAAAATCGAAACGAATCGAAATGAAATGAATCGAAGAGAATCGATTAGAATGGAAATGAAAAGAATCGTATTGAATCAAATCGAAAAAATCAAATCAAATCGAATGAAAGAATTGAATCAAATCGAAAAGAATCCAATCGAATCGAAAAGAATCGAACTGAATGGAATCAAATCGAAAAGAATCTAATCGAATCGAAAAGAATCGAATCAAATTTAATGGAATCGAATGGAATCGAAAAGAATCGAAATGAAACAAATCAGATCATATGGAAAAGCATCAAATCGAATTGAAAAGAATCGAATCGAATCGAAATGAATCGAATCAAAAAGACTCGAATCGAAAAGATTCGAATTGAAAAGAATCGAATCGAATCAAAAAGACTCGAATCGAATTAAAATTATCAAATCGAATCGAATCGAAAAGAATCGAATTGAAAAGACTCGAATTGAAACGAATCGATTTGAAACGAAAAGAATCGAATCGAATCGAATCGAATTGAAAGAATCGAATTGAATAGAAAAAAATCGAATAGAAAAGAATCGAACCGAAAAGAAAAGAATCAAATTGAATCAGTCGATTAAATTCTAGTCGAATCGAATCAAAAAGCATGAAATCGAGTCGAATCGAATCGAAAAGAATCGAATCGAATCGAAAAGATTCGAATTGTATCTAATCAAAAAGAATCGAATCGTATCGACTCGAATCGAAAAGAATCCAATTGCATCATCGAATGGAAAGTAATCGAATTGAATAGAATAGAAAAGAATCGAATCGAATCAAATCGAAAACAATCAAATTGAATTGATCGAAAAGAATTGAATTGAATCAAATCGAATCGAAATGAAAAGAATCGAATCGATACAAGTGGAAAAGAATCGAATCAAAAGAATCAAATCGACACGAAAAGAATCGAATCGAATCAAAAAGTATCGAATTGATTCGAAAACATTCGAATCGAAAAGAATCGAATTGAAATGAATCCGATCGAAATGAAAAGAATCTACTCGATTCGAATCCAAAAGAATCGAATCCAAAAGAATCAAATCGAATCCAAAAGAATCGAATTGATTTGAATCAAAAGAAGTGAATTGAATTGAATCCAAAAGGAACTAATCGAATCAAATCGAAAAAACTCGAATAGAATCAAATCGAATCAAAAAGAATCGAATAGATTCGAATAAAAAAGAATCGAATTGAGGGATCCCTGGGTGGCGCAGCGGTTTAGCGCCTGCCTTTGGCCCAGGGCGCGATCCTGGAGACCCGGGATCGAATCCCACATCGGGCTCCTGGTGCATGGAGCCTGCTTCTCCCTCTGCCTGTGTCTCTGCCTCTCTGTCTCTCTCTGTGACTATCATAAAAAAAAGAATCGAATTGAATCGCGTTGAAAAAAATCATAAAGAATCAAATCGAAAAGAATCGAATTCCATGTAACGAAAAGATTCGAATTGAAAAGAATCGAATCGAAACAAAAGAATCGAATCGAATCGACATGAATCAAAAAGAATCGAATCAAAACGAATCGAAAAGAAACAAATCAAGTAGAATCTAAAAGAATCGAATCGAATCCAATCGAAAAAAATTCGAATAGAATTGAATCGAAAAGAATCAAAACGAATCGAACCGAAGAGAATCGATTCGAATCAAAATAAAAAGTATCGTATCAAATCGAATCGAAAAGAATCATATCAAATAGAATCGAAAGAATGGAATCAAATCTAAAACAATCGAATGGAATCGAAAAGAATCGCATTGAATGGAATAGAATCGAAAAGAATAGAATAGAATCGAAAGAAATCGAATAGAATCAAATCAAATCAAAAAGAATCGAATTGAATTGATCCTAACCAAAAGAAGCGAAATGAATCGACTCGAACCGAAAAAAACAAATCGAAAAGAATCTAATCTCAACGAAAATCATCGAAATGAATAGAATCGAAAAGAATCGAATTGAATCAAATCGAAAAGAATCGAATGGAATCCAATCGAAAAGAATCAAATTGAGTCGAATCGAAACAAATTGAATCCAATCGAAAAGAATCTAATTGAATCGAATCGAAAAGAATCGAATTCAATCAAAACGAATCGATTCGAATGGAATAGAAAAGAATAGAATAGAATACAATCGAAAAGAATCAAATCGAATCGAAAAGAATCGAATCAAAACGAATTGAATCGAATCGAAAAGAAACGAATCGAACCGAATCAAAAAGAAAACAATCGAATCGAATCAAATACAAAAGAATCGCTTTGAATAGCATAGAATTGAAAAGAATCGAATCAATCGAATTGAAAACAATCGAATCGAAAAGAATCGAATCAAAAAAAGTCGAATCGAAACGAAAACAATCGAATCGAATCGAATCTAAAAGAATCGTATTGAATTGAATCGAGTCGAAAAGACTCGAATCAAAAAGACTCGAATCGAATTGAATCAAATCGAAAAGAATCTAATAGAAACCACTCGAACAGAATCAAATCGAAATGATTCAAATGAATCGAATAGAATAGAATCGAAAAAAATCGAATAGAATCGAAACGAACCGAAACGAAATGAATCGAAGAGAATCGATTAGAATCGAAATGAAAAGAATCGTATTGAATCAAATCGAAAAGAATCAAATCAAATCGAATCGAAAGAATTGAATCAAATCGAAAAGAATCCAATCGAATCGAAAAGAATCGAACTGAATGGAATCAAATCGAAAAGAATCGAATCGAATCGAAAAGAATCGAATCAAATTTAATGCAATCGAAAAGAATCGAATGGAATCGAAAAGAATCGAAATGAAACAAATCACATCAAATGGAAAAGCATCAAATCGAATTGAAAAGAATCGAATCGAATCGAAATGAATCGAATCAAAAAGACTCGAATCGAAAAGAATCGAATCGAATCGAAAAGACTCGAATCGAATTAAAAATATCAAATCGAATCGAATCGAAAGAATCGAATTGAAAAGACTCGAATTGAAACGAATCGATTTGAAACGAAAAGAAACGAATCTAATCGAATCGAATTGAAAGAATCGAATTGAATAGAAAATAATCGAATAGAAAAGAATCGAACCGAAAAGTAAAGAATCAAATTGAATCAGTCGATTAAATTCTAGTCGAATCGAATCAAAACGCATGAAATCGAGTCGAATCGAATCGAAAAGAATCGAATTGAATCGAAAAGATTCGAATTGTATCTAATCAAAAAGAATCGAATCGTATCGACTCGAATCGAAAAGAATCCAATTGCATCATCGAATGGAAAGTAATCGAATTGAATAGAATAGAAAAGAATCGAATCGAATCAAATCGAAAACAATCAAATTGAATTGATCGAAAAGAATCTAATTGAATCAAATCGAATCGAAATGAAAAGAATCGAATCGATTCAAATAGAAAAGAATCGAATCGAAAAGAATCAAATCGACATGAAAAGAATCGAATCGAATCAAAAAGTATCGAATTGATTCGAAAACATTCGAATCGAAAAGAATCGAATTGAAATGAATCCGATCGAAATGAAAAGAATCTACTCGATTCGAATCCAGATGAATCGAATCCAAAAGAATCGAATCGAATCCAAAAGAATCGAATTGATTTGAATCAAAAGAGGTGAATTGAATTGAATCCAAAAGGAACTAATCGAATCAAATCGAAAAAACTCGAATAGAATCAAATCGAATCAAAAAGAATCGAATAGATTCGAATCAAAAAGAATCGAATTGAGGGATCCCTGGGTGGCGCAGCGGTTTAGCGCCTGCCTTTGGCCCAGGGCGCGATCCTGGAGACCCGGGATCGAATCCCACATCGGGCTCCTGGTGCATGGAGCCTGCTTCTCCCTCTGCCTGTGTCTCTGCCTCTCTGTCTCTCTCTGTGACTATCATAAAAAAAAGAATCGAATTGAATCGTGTTGAAAAAAATCATAAAGAATCAAATCGAAAAGAATCGAATTCCATGTAACGAAAAGATTCGAATTGAAAAGAATCGAATCGAAACAAAAGAATCGAATCGAATCGAAATGAATCAAAAAGAATCGAATCAAAACGAATCGAAAAGAAACAAATCAAGTAGAATCTAAAAGAATCGAATCGAATCCAATCGAAAAAATTCGAATAGAATTGAATCGAAAAGAATCAAAACGAATCGAACCGAAGAGAATCGATTCGAATCAAAATAAAAAGTATCGTATCAAATCGAATCGAAAAGAATCATATCAAATAGAATCGAAAGAATGGAATCAAATCTAAAACAATCGAATCGAATCGAAAAGAATCGCATTGAATGGAATAGAATCGAAAAGAATAGAATAGAATCGAAAGAAATCGAATAGAATCAAATCAAATCAAAAAGAATCGAATTGAATTGATCCTAACCAAAAGAAGCGAAATGAATCGACTCGAACCGAAAAAAACAAATCGAAAAGAATCTAATCTCAACGAAAATCATCGAAATGAATAGAATCGAAAAGAATCGAATTGAATCAAATCGAAAAGAATCGAATGGAATCCAATCGAAAAGAATCAAATTGAGTCGAATCGAAACAAATTGAATCCAATCGAAAAGAATCTAATTGAATCGAATCGAAAAGAATCGAATTCAATCAAAACGAATCGATTCGAATGGAATAGAAAAGAATAGAATAGAATCGAATCGAAAAGAATCAAATCGAATCGAAAAGAATCGAATCAAAACGAATTGAATCGAATCGAAAAGAAACGAATCGAACCGAATCAAAAAGAAAACAATCGAATCGAATCAAATACAAAAGAATCGCTTTGAATAGCATAGAATTGAAAAGAATCGAATCAATCGAATTGAAAACAATCGAATCGAAAAGAATCGAATCAAAAAAAGTCGAATCGAAACGAAAACAATCGAATCGAATCGAATCTAAAAGAATCGTATTGAATTGAATCGAGTCGAAAAGACTCGAATCAAAAAGACTCGAATCGAATTGAATCAAATCGAAAAGAATCTAATAGAAACCACTCGAACAGAATCAAATCGAAATGATTCAAATGAATCGAATAGAATAGAATCGAAAAAAATCGAAACGAATCGAAACGAACCGAAACGAAATGAATCGAAGAGAATCGATTAGAATCGAAATGAAAAGAATCGTATTGAATCGAATCGAAAAGAATCAAATCAAATCGAATCGAAAGAATTGAATCAAATCGAAAAGAATCCAATCGAATCGAAAAGAATCGAACTGAATGGAATCAAATCGAAAAGAATCGAATCGAATCGAAAAGAATCGAATCAAATTTAATGGAATCGAAAAGAATCGAATTGAATCGAAAAGAATCAAAATGAAACAAATCACATCAAATGGAAAAGCATCAAATCGAATTGAAAAGAATCGAATCGAATCGAAATGAATCGAATCAAAAAGACTCGAATCGAAAAGAATCGAATGGAATCGAAAAGACTCGAATCGAATTAAAAATATCAAATCGAATCGAATCGGAAAGAATCGAATTGAAAAGACACGAATTGAAACGAATCGATTTGAAACGATAAGAATCCAATCCAATCGAATCGAATTGAAAGAATCGAATTGAATAGAAAAAAATCGAATAGAAAAGAATCGAACCGAAAAGAAAAGAATCAAATTGAATCAGTCGATTAAATTCTAGTCGAATCGAATCAAAAAGAATGAAATCGAGTCGAATCGAATCGAAAAGAATCGAATCGAATCGAAAAGATTCGAATTGTATCTAATCAAAAAGAATCGAATCGTATCGACTCGAATCGAAAAGAATCCAATTGCATCATCGAATGGAAAGTAATCGAATTGAATAGAATAGAAAAGAATCGAATCGAATCAAATCGAAAACAATCAAATTGAATTGATCGAAAAGAATCGAATTGAATCAAATCGAATCGAAATGAAAAGAATCGAATCGATTCAAATAGAAAAGAATCGAATCGAAAAGAATCAAATCGACACGAAAAGAATCGAATCGAATCAAAAAGTATCGAATTGATTCGAAAACATTCGCATGGAAAAGAATCGAATTGAAATGAATCCGATCGAAATGAAAAGAATCTACTCGATTCGAATCCAGAAGAATCGAATCCAAAAGAATCGAATCGAATCCAAAAGAATCGAATTGATTTGAATCAAGAGAAGTGAATTGAATTGAATCCAAAAGGAACTAATCGAATCAAATCGAAGAAACTCGAATAGAATCAAATCGAATCAAAAAGAATCGAATAGATTCGAATCAAAAAGAATCGAATTGAGGGATCCCTGGGTGGCGCAGCGGTTTAGCGCCTGCCTTTGGCCCAGGGCGCGATCCTGGAGACCCGGGATCGAATCCCACATCGGGCTCCTGGTGCATGGAGCCTGCTTCTCCCTCTGCCTGTGTCTCTGCCTCTCTGTCTCTCTCTGTGACTATCATTAAAAAAAGAATCGAATTGAATCGCGTTGAAAAAAATCATAAAGAATCAAATCGAAAAGAATCGAATTCCATGTAACGAAAAGATTCGAATTGAAAAGAATCGAATCGAAACAAAAGAATCGAATCGAATCGACATGAATCAAAAAGAATCGAATCAAACCGAATCGAAAAGAAACAAATCAAGTAGAATCTAAAAGAATCGAATCGAATCCAATCGAAAAAATTCGAATAGAATTGAATCGAAAAGAATCAAAACGAATCGAACCGAAGAGAATCGATTCGAATCAAAATAAAAAGTATCGTATCAAATCGAATCGAAAAGAATCATATCAAATAGAATCGAAAGAATGGAATCAAATCTAAAATTATCGAATCGAATCGGAAAGAATCGGATTGAATGGAATAGAATCGAAAAGAATAGAATAGAATCGAAAGAAATCGAATAGAATCAAATCAAATCAAAAAGAATCGAATTGAATTGATCCTAACCAAAATAAGCGAAATGAATCGACTCGAACCGAAAAAAACAAATCGAAAAGAATCTAATCTCAACGAAAATCATCGAAATGAATAGAATCGAAAAGAATCGAATTGAATCAAATCAAAAAGAATCGAATGGAATCCAATCGAAAAGAATCAAATTGAGTCGAATCGAAACAAATTGAATCCAATCGAAAAGAATCTAATTGAATCGAATCAAAAAGAATCAAATTCAATCAAAACGAATCGATTCGAATGGAATAGAAAAGAATAGAATAGAATCGAATCGAAAAGAATTAAATCGAATAGAAAAGAATCGAATCAAAAAGAATTGAATCGAATAGAAAAGAAACGAATCTAACCGAATCAAAAAGAAAACAATCGAATCGAATCAAATACAAAAGAATCACTTTGAATAGCATAGAATTGAAAAGAATCGAATCAATCGAATTGAAAACAATCGAATCGAAAAGAATCGAATCAAAAAAAGTCGAATCGAAACGAAAACAATCGAATCTAATCGAATCTAAAAGAATCGTATTGAATTGAATCGAGTCGAAAAGACGCGAATCAAAAAGACTCGAATCGAATTGAAACAAATCGAAAAGAATCTAATAGAAACCACTCGAACAGAATCAAATCGAAATGATTCAAATGAATCGAATAGAATAGAATCGAAAAAAATCGAAACGAATCGAAACGAAATGAATCGAAGAGAATCGATTAGAATCGAAATGAAAAGAATCGTATTGAATCAAATCGAAAGAATCAAATCAAATTGAATCGAAAGAATTGAATCAAATCGAAAAGAATCCAATCGAATCGAAAAGAATCGAACTGAATGGAATCAAATCTAAAAGAATCGAAAAGAATCGAATCGAATCGAAAAGAATCGAATCAAATTTAATGGAATCGAAAAGAATCGAATGGAATCGAAAAGAATCGAAATGAAACAAATCAGATCATATGGAAAAGCATCAAATTGAATTGAAAAGAATCGAATCGAATCGAAATGAATCGAATCAAAAAGACTCGAATCGAAAAGAATCGAATTGAAAAGAATCGAATCGAATCGAAAAGACTCGAATCGAATTAAAAATATCAAATCGAATCGAATCGAAAAGAATCGAATTGAAAAGACTCGAATTGAAAAGAATCGATTTGAAACGAAAAGAATCGAATCGAATCGAATTGAAAGAATCGAATTGAATAGAAAAAAATCGAATAGAAAAGAATCGAACCGAAAAGAAAAGAATCAAATTGAATCAGTCGATTAAATTCTAGTCGAATCGAATCAAAAAGCATGAAATCGAGTCGAATCGAATCGAAAAGAATCGAATTGTATCTAATCAAAAAGAATCGAATCGTATCGACTCGAATCGAAAAGAATCCAATTGCATCATCGAATGGAAAGTAATCGAATTGAATAGAATAGAAAAGAATCGAATCGAATCAAATCGAAAACAATCAAATTGAATTGATCGAAAAGAATCGAATTGAATCAAATCGAATCGAAATGAAAAGAATCGAATCGATTCAAGTGGAAAAGAATCGAATCAAAAGAATCAAATCGACACGAAAAGAATCGAATCGAATCAAAAAGTATCGAATTGATTCGAAAACATTCGAATCGAAAAGAATCGAATTGAAATGAATCCGATCGAAATGAAAAGAATCTACTCGATTCGAATCCAAAAGAATCGAATCCAAAAGAATCAAATCGAATCCAAAAGAATCGAATTGATTTGAATCAAAAGAAGTGAATTGAATTGAATCCAAAAGGAACTAATCGAATCAAATCGAAAAAACTCGAATAGAATCAAATCGAATCAAAAAGAATCGAATAGATTCGAATCAAAAAGAATCGAATTGAGGGATCCCTGGGTGGCGCAGCGGTTTAGCGCCTGCCATTGGCCCAGGGCGCGATCCTGGAGACCCGGGATCGAATCCCACATCGGGCTCCTGGTGCATGGAGCCTGCTTCTCCCTCTGCCTGTGTCTCTGCCTCTCTGTCTCTCTCTGTGACTATCATTAAAAAAAGAATCGAATTGAATCGCGTTGAAAAAAATCATAAAGAATCAAATCGAAAAGAATCGAATTCCATGTAACGAAAAGATTCGAATTGAAAAGAATCGAATCGAAACAAAAGAATCGAATCGAATCGACATGAATCAAAAAGAATCGAATCAAAACGAATCGAAAAGAAACAAATCAAGTAGAATCTAAAAGAATCGAATCGAATCCAATCGAAAAAATTCGAATAGAATTGAATCGAAAAGAATCAAAACGAATCGAACCGAAGAGAATCGATTCGAATCAAAATAAAAAGTATCGTATCAAATCGAATCGAAAAGAATCATATCAAATAGAATCGAAAGAATGGAATCAAATCTAAAACAATCGAATCGAATCGAAAAGAATCGGATTGAATGGAATAGAATCGAAAAGAATAGAATAGAATCGAAAGAAATCGAATAGAATCAAATCAAATCAAAAAGAATCGAATTGAATTGATCCTAACCAAAATAAGCGAAATGAATCGACTCGAACCGAAAAAAACAAATCGAAAAGAATCTAATCTCAACGAAAATCATCGAAATGAATAGAATCGAAAAGAATCGAATTGAATCAAATCAAAAAGAATCGAATGGAATCCAATCGAAAAGAATCAAATTGAGTCGAATCGAAACAAATTGAATCCAATCGAAAAGAATCTAATTGAATCGAATCAAAAAGAATCGAATTCAATCAAAACGAATCGATTCGAATGGAATAGAAAAGAATAGAATAGAATCGAATCGAAAAGAATTAAATCGAATCGAAAAGAATCGAATCAAAACGAATTTAATCGAATCGAAAAGAAACGAATCTAACCGAATCAAAAAGAAAACAATCGAATCGAATCAAATACAAAAGAATCGCTTTGAATAGCATAGAATTGAAAAGAATCGAATCAATCGAATTGAAAACAATCGAATCGAAAAGAATCGAATCAAAAAAAGTCGAATCGAAACGAAAACAATCGAATCGAATCGAATCTAAAAGAATCGTATTGAATTGAATCGAGTCGAAAAGACGCGAATCAAAAAGACTCGAATCGAATTGAAACAAATCGAAAAGAATCTAATAGAAACCACTCGAACAGAATCAAATCGAAATGATTCAAAATGAATCGAATAGAATAGAATCGAAAAAAATCGAAACGAATCGAAACGAAATGAATCGAAGAGAATCGATTAGAATCGAAATGAAAAGAATCGTATTGAATCGAATCGAAAGAATCAAATCAAATTGAATCGAAAGAATTGAATCAAATCGAAAAGAATCCAATCGAATCGAAAAGAATCGAACTGAATGGAATCAAATCGAAAAGAATCGAATCGAATCGAAAAGAATCGAATCAAATTTAATGGAATCGAAAAGAATCGAATGGAATCGAAAAGAATCGAAATGAAACAAATCAGATCATATGGAAAAGCATCAAATCGAATTGAAAAGAATCGAATCGAATCGAAATGTATCGAATCAAAAAGACTCGAATCGAAAAGAATCGAATTGAAAAGAATCGAATCGAATCAAAAAGACTCGAATCGAATTAAAAATATCAAATCGAATCAAATGAAAAGAATCGAATTGAAAAGACTCGAATTGAAAAGAATCGATTTGAAACGAAAAGAATCGAATCGAATCGAATCGAATTGAAAGAATCGAATTGAATAGAAAAAAATCGAATAGAAAAGAATCGAACCGAAAAGAAAAGAATCAAATTGAATCAGTCGATTAAATTCTAGTCGAATCGAATCAAAAAGCATGAAATCGAGTCGAATCGAATCGAAAAGAATCGAATTGTATCTAATCAAAAAGAATCGAATCGTATCGACTCGAATCGAAAAGAATCCAATTGCATCATCGAATGGAAAGTAATCGAATTGAATAGAATAGAAAAGAATCGAATCGAATCAAATCGAAAACAATCAAATTGAATTGATCGAAAAGAATCGAATTGAATCAAATCGAATCGAAATGAAAAGAATCGAATCGATTCAAGTGGAAAAGAATCGAATCAAAATAATCAAATCGACACGAAAAGAATCGAATCGAATCAAAAAGTATCGAATTGATTCGAAAACATTCGAATCGAAAAGAATCGAATTGAAATGAATCCGATCGAAATGAAAAGAATCTACTCGATTCGAATCCAAAAGAATCGAATCCAAAAGAATCAAATCGAATCCAAAAGAATCGAATTGATTTGAATCAAAAGAAGTGAATTGAATTGAATCCAAAAGGAACTAATCGAATCAAATCGAAAAAACTCGAATAGAATCAAATCGAATCAAAAAGAATCGAATAGATTCGAATCAAAAAGAATCGAATTGAGGGATCCCTGGGTGGCGCAGCGGTTTAGCGCCTGCCATTGGCCCAGGGCGCGATCCTGGAGACCCGGGATCGAATCCCACATCGGGCTCCTGGTGCATGGAGCCTGCTTCTCCCTCTGCCTGTGTCTCTGCCTCTCTGTCTCTCTCTGTGACTATCATTAAAAAAAGAATCGAATTGAATCGCGTTGAAAAAAATCATAAAGAATCAAATCGAAAAGAATCGAATTCCATGTAACGAAAAGATTCGAATTGAAAAGAATCGAATCGAAACAAAAGAATCGAATCGAATCGACATGAATCAAAAAGAATCGAATCAAACCGAATCGAAAAGAAACAAATCAAGTAGAATCTAAAAGAATCGAATCGAATCCAATCGAAAAAATTCGAATAGAATTGAATCGAAAAGAATCAAAACGAATCGAACCGAAGAGAATCGATTCGAATCAAAATAAAAAGTATCGTAACAAATCGAATCGATAAGAATCATATCAAATAGAATCGAAAGAATGGAATCAAATCTAAAACAATCGAATCGAATCGAAAAGAATCGAATTGAACGGAATGGAATCGAAAAGAATCCAATGGAATAGAATCGAAAGAAATCGAATAGAATCATATCAAACCAAAAAGAATCGAATTGAATTGATCCTAACCAAAAGAAGCGAAATGAATCGACTCGAACCGAAAAAAACAAATCGAAAAGAATCTAATCTCAACGAAAATCATCGAAATGAATAGAATCGAAAAGAATCGAATTGAATCAAATCGAAAAGAATCGAATGGAATCCAATCGAAAAGAATCAAATTGAGTTGAATCGAAACAAATTGAATCCAATCGAAAAGAATCTAATTGAATCGAATCGAAAAGAATCGAATTCAATCAAAACGAATCGATTCGAATGGAATAGAAAAGAATAGAATAGAATCGAATCGAAAAGAATCAAATCGAATCGAAAAGAATCGAATCAAAAAGAATTGAATCGAATCGAAAAGAAACGAATCGAACCGAATCAAAAAGAAAACAATCGAATCGAATCAAATACAAAAGAATCGCTTTGAATAGCATAGAATTGAAAAGAATCGAATCAATCGAATTGAAAACAATCGAATCGAAAAGAATCGAGTAAAAAAAAGTCGAATCGAAACGAAAACAATCGAATCGAATCGAATCTAAAAGAATCGTATTGAATTGAATCGAGTCGAAAAGACGCGAATCAAAAAGACTCGAATCGAATTGAAACAAATCGAAAAGAATCTAATAGAAACCACTCGAACAGAATCAAATCGAAATGATTCAAAATGAATCGAATAGAATAGAATCGAAAAAAATCGAAACGAATCGAAACGAAATGAATCGAAGAGAATCGATTAGAATCGAAATGAAAAGAATCATATTGAATCGAATCGAAAGAATCAAATCAAATTGAATCGAAAGAATTGAATCAAGTCGAAAAGAATCCAATCGAATCGAAAAGAATCGAACTGAATGGAATCAAATCGAAAAGAATCGAATCGAATCGAAAAGAATCGAATCAAATTTAATGGAATCGAAAAGAATCGAATGGAATCGAAAAGAATCGAAATGAAACAAATCAGATCATATGGAAAAGCATCAAATCGAATTGAAAAGAATCGAATCGAATCGAAATGAATCGAATCAAAAAGACTCGAATCGAAAAGAATCGTATTGAAAAGAATCGAATCGAATCGAAAAGACTCGAATCGAATTAAAAATATCAAATCGAATCGAATCGAAAAGAATCGAATTGAAAAGACTCGAATTGAAACGAATCGATTTGAAACGAAAAGAATCGAATCGAATCGAATCGAATTGAAAGAATCGAATTGAATAGAAAAAAAATCGAATAGAAAAGAATCGAACCGAAAAGAAAAGAATCAAATTGAATCAGTCGATTAAATTCTAGTCGAATCGAATCAAAAAGCATGAAATCGAGTCGAATTGAATCGAAAAGAATCGAATCGAATCGAAAAGAATCGAATTGTATCTAATCAAAAAGAATCGAATCGTATCGACTCGAATCGAAAAGAATCCAATTGCATCATCGAATGGAAAGTAATCGAATTGAATAGAATAGAAAAGAATCGAATCGAATCAAATCGAAAACAATCAAATTGAATTGATCGAAAAGAATCGAATTGAATCAAATCGAATCGAAATGAAAAGAATCGAATCGATTCAAGTGGAAAAGAATCGAATCAAAAGAATCAAATCGACACGAAAAGAATCGAATCGAATCAAAAAGTATCGAATTGATTCGAAAACATTCGAATCGAAAAGAATCGAATTGAAATGAATCCGATCGAAATGAAAAGAATCTACTCGATTCGAATCCAAAAGAATCGAATCCAAAAGAATCAAATCGAATCCAAAAGAATCGAATTGATTTGAATCAAAAGAAGTGAATTGAATTGAATCCAAAAGGAACTAATCGAATCAAATCGAAAAAACTCGAATAGAATCAAATCGAATCAAAAAGAATCGAATAGATTCGAATCAAAAAGAATCGAATTGAGGGATCCCTGGGTGGCGCAGCGGTTTAGCGCTGCCTTTAGCCCAGGGCGCGATCCTGGACACCCGGGATCGAATCCCACATCGGGCTCCTGGTGCATGGAGCCTGCTTCTCCCTCTGCCTGTGTCTCTGCCTCTCTGTCTCTCTCTGTGACTATCATAAAAAAAAGAATCGAATTGAATCGTGTTGAAAAAAATCATAAAGAATCAAATCGAAAAGAATCGAATTCCATGTAACGAAAAGATTCGAATTGAAAAGAAGCGAATCGAAACAAAAGAATCGAATCGAATCGACATGAATCAAAAAGAATCGAATCAAAACGAATCGAAAAGAAACAAATCAAGTAGAATCTAAAAGAATCGAATCGAATCCAATCGAAAAAATTCGAATAGAATTGAATCGAAAAGAATCAAAACGAATCGAACCGAAGAGAATCGATTCGAATCAAAATAAAAAGTATCGTATCAAATCGAATCGAAAAGAATCATATCAAATAGAATCGAAAGAATGGAATCAAATCTAAAACAATCGAATCGAATCGAAAAGAATCGCATTGAATGGAATAGAATCGAAAAGAATAGAATAGAATCGAAAGAAATCGAATAGAATCAAATCAAATCAAAAAGAATCGAATTGAATTGATCCTAACCAAAATAAGCGAAATGAATCGACTCGAACCGAAAAAAACAAATCGAAAAGAATCTAATCTCAACGAAAATCATCGAAATGAATAGAATCGAAAAGAATCGAATTGAATCAAATCGAAAAGAATCGAATGGAATCCAATCGAAAAGAATCAAATTGAGTCGAATCGAAACAAATGGAATCCAATCGAAAAGAATCTAATTGAATCGAATCAAAAAGAATTGAATTCAATCAAAACGAATCGATTCGAATGGAATAGAAAAGAATAGAATCGAATCGAATCGAAAAGAATCAAATCGAATCGAAAAGAATCGAATCAAAAAGAATTGAATCGAATCGAAAAGAAACGAATCGAACCGAATCAAAAAGAAAACAATCGAATCGAATCAAATACAAAAGAATCGCTTTGAATAGCATAGAATTGAAAAGAATCGAATCAATCGAATTGAAAACAATCGAATCGAAAAGAATCGAATCAAAAAAAGTCGAATCGAAACGAAAACAATCGAATCGAATCGAATCTAAAAGAATCGTATTGAATTGAATCGAGTCGAAAAGACGCGAATCAAAAAGACTCGAATCGAATTGAAACAAATCGAAAAGAATCTAATAGAAACCACTCGAACAGAATCAAATCGAAATGATTCAAAATGAATCGAATAGAATAGAATCGAAAAAAATCGAAACGAATCGAAACGAAATGAATCGAAGAGAATCGATTAGAATCGAAATGAAAAGAATCGTATTGAATCGAATCGAAAGAATCAAATCAAATTGAATCGAAAGAATTGAATCAAGTCGAAAAGAATCCAATCGAATCGAAAAGAATCGAACTGAATGGAATCAAATCGAAAAGAATCGAATCGAATCGAAAAGAATCGAATCAAATTTAATGGAATCGAAAAGAATCGAATGGAATCGAAAAGAATCGAAATGAAACAAATCAGATCATATGGAAAAGCATCAAATCGAATTGAAAAGAATCGAATCGAATCGAAATGAATCGAATCAAAAAGACTCGAATCGAAAAGAATCGTATTGAAAAGAATCGAATCGAATCGAAAAGACTCGAATCGAATTAAAAATATCAAATCGAATCGAATCGAAAAGAATCGAATTGAAACGACTCGAATTGAAACGAATCGATTTGAAACGAAAAGAATCGAATCGAATCGAATCGAATTGAAAGAATCGAATTGAATAGAAAAAAATCGAATAGAAAAGAATCGAACCGAAAAGAAAAGAATCAAATTGAATCAGTCGATTAAATTCTAGTCGAATCGAATCAAAAAGAATGAAATCGAGTCGAATCGAATCGAAAAGAATCGAATCGAATCGAAAAGAATCGAATTGTATCTAATCAAAAAGAATCGGATCGTATCGACTCGAATCGAAAAGAATCCAATTGCATCATCGAATGGAAACTAATCCAATTGAATACAATCGAAAAGAATCGAATCGAATCAAATCGAAATCAATCAAATTGAATTGATCGAAAAGAATCGAATTGAATCAAATCGAATCGAAATGAAAAGAATCGAATCGATTCAAATAGAAAACAATCGAATCGAAAACGAATCAAATCGACACGAAAAGAATCGAATCGAATCAAAAAGTATCGAATTGATTCGAAAACATTCGAATCGAAAAGAATCGAATTGAAATGAATCCGATCGAAATGAAAAGAATCTACTCGATTCGAATCCAGAAGAATCGAATCCAAAAGTATCGAATCGAATCCAAAAGAATCGAATTGATTTGAATCAAAAGAAGTGAATTGAATTGAATCCAAAAGGAACTAATCGAATCAAATCGAAAAAACTCGAATAGAATCAAATCGAATCAAAAAGAATCGAATAGATTCGAATCAAAAAGAATCGAATTGAGGGATCCCTGGGTGGCGCAGCGGTTTAGCGCCTGCCTTTGGCCCAGGGCGCGATCCTGGAGACCCGGGATCGAATCCCACATCGGGCTCCTGGTGCATGGAGCCTGCTTCTCCCTCTGCCTGTGTCTCTGCCTCTCTGTCTCTCTCTGTGACTATCATAAAAAAAAGAATCGAATTGAATCGTGTTGAAAAAAATCATAAAGAATCAAATCGAAAAGAATCGAATTCCATGTAACGAAAAGATTCGAATTGAAAAGAATCGAATCGAAACAAAAGAATCGAATCGACATGAATCAAAAAGAATCGAAACAAAACGAATCGAAAAGAAACAAATCAAGTAGACTCTAAAAGAATCGAATCGAATCAAATCGAAAAAATTCAAATAGAATTGAATCGAAAAGAATCAAAACGAATCGAACCGAAGAGAATCGATTCGAATCAAAATAAAAAGTATCGTAACAAATCGAATCGATAAGAATCATATCAAATAGAATCGAAAGAATGGAATCAAATCTAAAACAATCGAATCGAATCGAAAAGAATCGAATTGAACGGAATGGAATCGAAAAGAATCCAATGGAATAGAATCGAAAGAAATCGAATAGAATCAAATCAAACCAAAAAGAATCGAATTGAATTGATCCTAACCAAAAGAAGCGAAATGAATCGACTCGAACCGAAAAAAACAAATCGAAAAGAATCTAATCTCAACGAAAATCATCGAAATGAATAGAATCGAAAAGAATCGAATTGAATCAAATCGAAAAGAATCGAATGGAATCCAATCGAAAAGAATCAAATTGAGTTGAATCGAAACAAATTGAATCCAATCGAAAAGAATCTAATTGAATCGAATCGAAAAGAATCGAATTCAATCAAAACGAATCGATTCGAATGGAATAGAAAAGAATAGAATAGAATCGAATCGAAAAGAATCAAATCGAATCGAAAAGAATCGAATCAAAAAGAATTGAATCGAATCGAAAAGAAACGAATCGAACCGAATCAAAAAGAAAACAATCGAATCGAATCAAATACAAAAGAATCGCTTTGAATAGCATAGAATTGAAAAGAATCGAATCAATCGAATTGAAAACAATCGAATCGAAAAGAATCGAGTAAAAAAAAGTCGAATCGAAACGAAAACAATCGAATCGAATCTAAAAGAATCGTATTGAATTGAATCGAGTCGAAAAGACGCGAATCAAAAAGACTCGAATCGAATTGAAACAAATCGAAAAGAATCTAATAGAAACCACTCGAACAGAATCAAATCGAAATGATTCAAAATGAATCGAATAGAATAGAATCGAAAAAAATCGAAACGAATCGAAACGAAATGAATCGAAGAGAATCGATTAGAATCGAAATGAAAAGAATCATATTGAATCGAATCGAAAGAATCAAATCAAATTGAATCGAAAGAATTGAATCAAGTCGAAAAGAATCCAATCGAATCGAAAAGAATCGAACTGAATGGAATCAAATCGAAAAGAATCGAATCGAATCGAAAAGAATCGAATCAAATTTAATGGAATCGAAAAGAATCGAATGGAATCGAAAAGAATCGAAATGAAACAAATCAGATCATATGGAAAAGCATCAAATCGAATTGAAAAGAATCGAATCGAATCGAAATGAATCGAATCAAAAAGACTCGAATCGAAAAGAATCGTATTGAAAAGAATCGAATCGAATCGAAAAGACTCGAATCGAATTAAAAATATCAAATCGAATCGAATCGAAAAGAATCGAATTGAAAAGACTCGAATTGAAACGAATCGATTTGAGGGATCCCTGGGTGGCGCAGTGGTTTAGCGCCTGCCTTTGACCCAGGGCGCGATCCTGGAGACCCGGGATCGAATCCCACGTCAGGCTCCCGGTGCATGGAGCCTGCTTCTCTCTCTGCCTGTGTCTCTGCCTCTCTCTCTCTGTGTCTATCATGAATAAATAAATAAAATCTTTAAAAAAAAAAAAAAAACGAATCGATTTGAAACGAAAAGAATCGAATCGAATCGAATCGAATTGAAAGAATCGAATTGAATAGAAAAAAATCGAATAGAAAAGAATCGAACCGAAAAGAAAAGAATCAAATTGAATCAGTCGATTAAATTCTAGTCGAATCGAATCAAAAAGAATGAAATCGAGTCGAATCGAATCGAAAAGGATCGAATCGAATCGAAAAGAATCGAATTGTATCTAATCAAAAAGAATCGAATCGTATCGACTCGAATCGAAAAGAATCCAATTGCATCATCGAATGGAAACTAATCCAATTGAATACAATCGAAAAGAATCGAATCGAATCAAATCGAAATCAATCAAATTGAATTGATCGAAAAGAATCGAATTGAATCAAATCGAATCGAAATGAAAAGAATCGAATCGATTCAAATAGAAAAGAATCGAATCGAAACGAATCAAATCGACACGAAAAGAATCGAATCGAATCCAAAAGAATCGAATTGATTTGAATCAAAAGAAGTGAATTGAATTGAATCCAAAAGGAACTAATCGAATCAAATCGAAAAAACTCGAATAGAATCAAATCGAATCAAAAAGAATCGAATAGATTCGAATCAAAAAGAATCGAATTGAGGGATCCCTGGGTGGCGCAGCGGTTTAGCGCCTGCCTTTGGCCCAGGGCGCGATCCTGGAGACCCGGGATCGAATCCCACATCGGGCTCCTGGTGCATGGAGCCTGCTTCTCCCTCTGCCTGTGTCTCTGCCTCTCTGTCTCTCTCTGTGACTATCATAAAAAAAGAATCGAATTGAATCGCGTTGAAAAAAATCATAAAGAATCAAATCGAAAAGAATCGAATAGAATTGAATCGAAAAAAATCAAAACGAATCGAACCGAAGAGAATCGATTCGAATCAAAATAAAAAGTATCGTATCAAATCGAATCGAAAAGAATCATATCAAATAGAATCGAAAGAATGGAATCAAATCTAAAATTATCGAATCGAATCGGAAAGAATCGGATTGAATGGAATAGAATCGAAAAGAATAGAATAGAATCGAAAGAAATCGAATAGAATCAAATCAAATCAAAAAGAATCGAATTGAATTGATCCTAACCAAAATAAGCGAAATGAATCGACTCGAACCGAAAAAAACAAATCGAAAAGAATCTAATCTCAACGAAAATCATCGAAATGAATAGAATCGAAAAGAATCGAATTGAATCAAATCAAAAAGAATCGAATGGAATCCAATCGAAAAGAATCAAATTGAGTCGAATCGAAACAAATTGAATCCAATCGAAAAGAATCTAATTGAATCGAATCAAAAAGAATCAAATTCAATCAAAACGAATCGATTCGAATGGAATAGAAAAGAATAGAATAGAATCGAATCGAAAAGAATTAAATCGAATAGAAAAGAATCGAATCAAAAAGAATTGAATCGAATCGAAAAGAAACGAATCTAACCGAATCAAAAAGAAAACAATCGAATCGAATCAAATACAAAAGAATCACTTTGAATAGCATAGAATTGAAAAGAATCGAATCAATCGAATTGAAAACAATCGAATCGAAAAGAATCGAATCAAAAAAAGTCGAATCGAAACGAAAACAATCGAATCTAATCGAATCTAAAAGAATCGTATTGAATTGAATCGAGTCGAAAAGACGCGAATCAAAAAGACTCGAATCGAATTGAAACAAATCGAAAAGAATCTAATAGAAACCACTCGAACAGAATCAAATCGAAATGATTCAAATGAATCGAATAGAATAGAATCGAAAAAAATCGAAACGAATCGAAACGAAATGAATCGAAGAGAATCGATTAGAATCGAAATGAAAAGAATCGTATTGAATCAAATCGAAAGAATCAAATCAAATTGAATCGAAAGAATTGAATCAAATCGAAAAGAATCCAATCGAATCGAAAAGAATCGAACTGAATGGAATCAAATCTAAAAGAATCGAAAAGAATCGAATCGAATCGAAAAGAATCGAATCAAATTTAATGGAATCGAAAAGAATCGAATGGAATCGAAAAGAATCGAAATGAAACAAATCAGATCATATGGAAAAGCATCAAATTGAATTGAAAAGAATCGAATCGAATCGAAATGAATCGAATCAAAAAGACTCGAATCGAAAAGAATCGAATTGAAAAGAATCGAATCGAATCGAAAAGACTCGAATCGAATTAAAAATATCAAATCGAATCGAATCGAAAAGAATCGAATTGAAAAGACTCGAATTGAAAAGAATCGATTTGAAACGAAAAGAATCGAATCGAATCGAATTGAAAGAATCGAATTGAATAGAAAAAAATCGAATAGAAAAGAATCGAACCGAAAAGAAAAGAATCAAATTGAATCAGTCGATTAAATTCTAGTCGAATCGAATCAAAAAGCATGAAATCGAGTCGAATCGAATCGAAAAGAATCGAATTGTATCTAATCAAAAAGAATCGAATCGTATCGACTCGAATCGAAAAGAATCCAATTGCATCATCGAATGGAAAGTAATCGAATTGAATAGAATAGAAAAGAATCGAATCGAATCAAATCGAAAACAATCAAATTGAATTGATCGAAAAGAATCGAATTGAATCAAATCGAATCGAAATGAAAAGAATCGAATCGATTCAAGTGGAAAAGAATCGAATCAAAAGAATCAAATCGACACGAAAAGAATCGAATCGAATCAAAAAGTATCGAATTGATTCGAAAACATTCGAATCGAAAAGAATCGAATTGAAATGAATCCGATCGAAATGAAAA
Organism: Canis aureus; assembly: GCF_053574225.1. Classification (NCBI taxonomy): domain Eukaryota; kingdom Metazoa; phylum Chordata; class Mammalia; order Carnivora; family Canidae; genus Canis; species Canis aureus. The sequence continues at coordinate 25,583,953 of NC_135648.1, forward strand.
GAATCTACTCGATTCGAATCCAAAAGAATCGAATCCAAAAGAATCAAATCGAATCCAAAAGAATCGAATTGATTTGAATCAAAAGAAGTGAATTGAATTGAATCCAAAAGGAACTAATCGAATCAAATCGAAAAAACTCGAATAGAATCAAATCGAATCAAAAAGAATCGAATAGATTCGAATCAAAAAGAATCGAATTGAGGGATCCCTGGGTGGCGCAGCGGTTTAGCGCCTGCCATTGGCCCAGGGCGCGATCCTGGAGACCCGGGATCGAATCCCACATCGGGCTCCTGGTGCATGGAGCCTGCTTCTCCCTCTGCCTGTGTCTCTGCCTCTCTGTCTCTCTCTGTGACTATCATTAAAAAAAGAATCGAATTGAATCGCGTTGAAAAAAATCATAAAGAATCAAATCGAAAAGAATCGAATTCCATGTAACGAAAAGATTCGAATTGAAAAGAATCGAATCGAAACAAAAGAATCGAATCGAATCGACATGAATCAAAAAGAATCGAATCAAAACGAATCGAAAAGAAACAAATCAAGTAGAATCTAAAAGAATCGAATCGAATCCAATCGAAAAAATTCGAATAGAATTGAATCGAAAAGAATCAAAACGAATCGAACCGAAGAGAATCGATTCGAATCAAAATAAAAAGTATCGTATCAAATCGAATCGAAAAGAATCATATCAAATAGAATCGAAAGAATGGAATCAAATCTAAAACAATCGAATCGAATCGAAAAGAATCGGATTGAATGGAATAGAATCGAAAAGAATAGAATAGAATCGAAAGAAATCGAATAGAATCAAATCAAATCAAAAAGAATCGAATTGAATTGATCCTAACCAAAATAAGCGAAATGAATCGACTCGAACCGAAAAAAACAAATCGAAAAGAATCTAATCTCAACGAAAATCATCGAAATGAATAGAATCGAAAAGAATCGAATTGAATCAAATCAAAAAGAATCGAATGGAATCCAATCGAAAAGAATCAAATTGAGTCGAATCGAAACAAATTGAATCCAATCGAAAAGAATCTAATTGAATCGAATCAAAAAGAATCGAATTCAATCAAAACGAATCGATTCGAATGGAATAGAAAAGAATAGAATAGAATCGAATCGAAAAGAATTAAATCGAATCGAAAAGAATCGAATCAAAACGAATTTAATCGAATCGAAAAGAAACGAATCTAACCGAATCAAAAAGAAAACAATCGAATCGAATCAAATACAAAAGAATCGCTTTGAATAGCATAGAATTGAAAAGAATCGAATCAATCGAATTGAAAACAATCGAATCGAAAAGAATCGAATCAAAAAAAGTCGAATCGAAACGAAAACAATCGAATCGAATCGAATCTAAAAGAATCGTATTGAATTGAATCGAGTCGAAAAGACGCGAATCAAAAAGACTCGAATCGAATTGAAACAAATCGAAAAGAATCTAATAGAAACCACTCGAACAGAATCAAATCGAAATGATTCAAAATGAATCGAATAGAATAGAATCGAAAAAAATCGAAACGAATCGAAACGAAATGAATCGAAGAGAATCGATTAGAATCGAAATGAAAAGAATCGTATTGAATCGAATCGAAAGAATCAAATCAAATTGAATCGAAAGAATTGAATCAAATCGAAAAGAATCCAATCGAATCGAAAAGAATCGAACTGAATGGAATCAAATCGAAAAGAATCGAATCGAATCGAAAAGAATCGAATCAAATTTAATGGAATCGAAAAGAATCGAATGGAATCGAAAAGAATCGAAATGAAACAAATCAGATCATATGGAAAAGCATCAAATCGAATTGAAAAGAATCGAATCGAATCGAAATGTATCGAATCAAAAAGACTCGAATCGAAAAGAATCGAATTGAAAAGAATCGAATCGAATCAAAAAGACTCGAATCGAATTAAAAATATCAAATCGAATCAAATGAAAAGAATCGAATTGAAAAGACTCGAATTGAAAAGAATCGATTTGAAACGAAAAGAATCGAATCGAATCGAATCGAATTGAAAGAATCGAATTGAATAGAAAAAAATCGAATAGAAAAGAATCGAACCGAAAAGAAAAGAATCAAATTGAATCAGTCGATTAAATTCTAGTCGAATCGAATCAAAAAGCATGAAATCGAGTCGAATCGAATCGAAAAGAATCGAATTGTATCTAATCAAAAAGAATCGAATCGTATCGACTCGAATCGAAAAGAATCCAATTGCATCATCGAATGGAAAGTAATCGAATTGAATAGAATAGAAAAGAATCGAATCGAATCAAATCGAAAACAATCAAATTGAATTGATCGAAAAGAATCGAATTGAATCAAATCGAATCGAAATGAAAAGAATCGAATCGATTCAAGTGGAAAAGAATCGAATCAAAATAATCAAATCGACACGAAAAGAATCGAATCGAATCAAAAAGTATCGAATTGATTCGAAAACATTCGAATCGAAAAGAATCGAATTGAAATGAATCCGATCGAAATGAAAAGAATCTACTCGATTCGAATCCAAAAGAATCGAATCCAAAAGAATCAAATCGAATCCAAAAGAATCGAATTGATTTGAATCAAAAGAAGTGAATTGAATTGAATCCAAAAGGAACTAATCGAATCAAATCGAAAAAACTCGAATAGAATCAAATCGAATCAAAAAGAATCGAATAGATTCGAATCAAAAAGAATCGAATTGAGGGATCCCTGGGTGGCGCAGCGGTTTAGCGCCTGCCATTGGCCCAGGGCGCGATCCTGGAGACCCGGGATCGAATCCCACATCGGGCTCCTGGTGCATGGAGCCTGCTTCTCCCTCTGCCTGTGTCTCTGCCTCTCTGTCTCTCTCTGTGACTATCATTAAAAAAAGAATCGAATTGAATCGCGTTGAAAAAAATCATAAAGAATCAAATCGAAAAGAATCGAATTCCATGTAACGAAAAGATTCGAATTGAAAAGAATCGAATCGAAACAAAAGAATCGAATCGACATGAATCAAAAAGAATCGAAACAAAACGAATCGAAAAGAAACAAATCAAGTAGAATCTAAAAGAATCGAATCGAATCAAATCGAAAAAATTCAAATAGAATTGAATCGAAAAGAATCAAAACGAATCGAACCGAAGAGAATCGATTCGAATCAAAATAAAAAGTATCGTAACAAATCGAATCGATAAGAATCATATCAAATAGAATCGAAAGAATGGAATCAAATCTAAAACAATCGAATCGAATCGAAAAGAATCGAATTGAACGGAATGGAATCGAAAAGAATCCAATGGAATAGAATCGAAAGAAATCGAATAGAATCATATCAAACCAAAAAGAATCGAATTGAATTGATCCTAACCAAAAGAAGCGAAATGAATCGACTCGAACCGAAAAAAACAAATCGAAAAGAATCTAATCTCAACGAAAATCATCGAAATGAATAGAATCGAAAAGAATCGAATTGAATCAAATCGAAAAGAATCGAATGGAATCCAATCGAAAAGAATCAAATTGAGTTGAATCGAAACAAATTGAATCCAATCGAAAAGAATCTAATTGAATCGAATCGAAAAGAATCGAATTCAATCAAAACGAATCGATTCGAATGGAATAGAAAAGAATAGAATAGAATCGAATCGAAAAGAATCAAATCGAATCGAAAAGAATCGAATCAAAAAGAATTGAATCGAATCGAAAAGAAACGAATCGAACCGAATCAAAAAGAAAACAATCGAATCGAATCAAATACAAAAGAATCGCTTTGAATAGCATAGAATTGAAAAGAATCGAATCAATCGAATTGAAAACAATCGAATCGAAAAGAATCGAGTAAAAAAAAGTCGAATCGAAACGAAAACAATCGAATCGAATCGAATCTAAAAGAATCGTATTGAATTGAATCGAGTCGAAAAGACGCGAATCAAAAAGACTCGAATCGAATTGAAACAAATCGAAAAGAATCTAATAGAAACCACTCGAACAGAATCAAATCGAAATGATTCAAAATGAATCGAATAGAATAGAATCGAAAAAAATCGAAACGAATCGAAACGAAATGAATCGAAGAGAATCGATTAGAATCGAAATGAAAAGAATCATATTGAATCGAATCGAAAGAATCAAATCAAATTGAATCGAAAGAATTGAATCAAGTCGAAAAGAATCCAATCGAATCGAAAAGAATCGAACTGAATGGAATCAAATCGAAAAGAATCGAATCGAATCGAAAAGAATCGAATCAAATTTAATGGAATCGAAAAGAATCGAATGGAATCGAAAAGAATCGAAATGAAACAAATCAGATCATATGGAAAAGCATCAAATCGAATTGAAAAGAATCGAATCGAATCGAAATGAATCGAATCAAAAAGACTCGAATCGAAAAGAATCGTATTGAAAAGAATCGAATCGAATCGAAAAGACTCGAATCGAATTAAAAATATCAAATCGAATCGAATCGAAAAGAATCGAATTGAAAAGACTCGAATTGAAACGAATCGATTTGAAACGAAAAGAATCGAATCGAATCGAATCGAATTGAAAGAATCGAATTGAATAGAAAAAAAATCGAATAGAAAAGAATCGAACCGAAAAGAAAAGAATCAAATTGAATCAGTCGATTAAATTCTAGTCGAATCGAATCAAAAAGCATGAAATCGAGTCGAATTGAATCGAAAAGAATCGAATCGAATCGAAAAGAATCGAATTGTATCTAATCAAAAAGAATCGAATCGTATCGACTCGAATCGAAAAGAATCCAATTGCATCATCGAATGGAAAGTAATCGAATTGAATAGAATAGAAAAGAATCGAATCGAATCAAATCGAAAACAATCAAATTGAATTGATCGAAAAGAATCGAATTGAATCAAATCGAATCGAAATGAAAAGAATCGAATCGATTCAAGTGGAAAAGAATCGAATCAAAAGAATCAAATCGACACGAAAAGAATCGAATCGAATCAAAAAGTATCGAATTGATTCGAAAACATTCGAATCGAAAAGAATCGAATTGAAATGAATCCGATCGAAATGAAAAGAATCTACTCGATTCGAATCCAAAAGAATCGAATCCAAAAGAATCAAATCGAATCCAAAAGAATCGAATTGATTTGAATCAAAAGAAGTGAATTGAATTGAATCCAAAAGGAACTAATCGAATCAAATCGAAAAAACTCGAATAGAATCAAATCGAATCAAAAAGAATCGAATAGATTCGAATCAAAAAGAATCGAATTGAGGGATCCCTGGGTGGCGCAGCGGTTTAGCGCTGCCTTTAGCCCAGGGCGCGATCCTGGAGACCCGGGATCGAATCCCACATCGGGCTCCTGGTGCATGGAGCCTGCTTCTCCCTCTGCCTGTGTCTCTGCCTCTCTGTCTCTCTCTGTGACTATCATAAAAAAAAGAATCGAATTGAATCGTGTTGAAAAAAATCATAAAGAATCAAATCGAAAAGAATCGAATTCCATGTAACGAAAAGATTCGAATTGAAAAGAAGCGAATCGAAACAAAAGAATCGAATCGAATCGACATGAATCAAAAAGAATCGAATCAAAACGAATCGAAAAGAAACAAATCAAGTAGAATCTAAAAGAATCGAATCGAATCCAATCGAAAAAATTCGAATAGAATTGAATCGAAAAGAATCAAAACGAATCGAACCGAAGAGAATCGATTCGAATCAAAATAAAAAGTATCGTATCAAATCGAATCGAAAAGAATCATATCAAATAGAATCGAAAGAATGGAATCAAATCTAAAACAATCGAATCGAATCGAAAAGAATCGCATTGAATGGAATAGAATCGAAAAGAATAGAATAGAATCGAAAGAAATCGAATAGAATCAAATCAAATCAAAAAGAATCGAATTGAATTGATCCTAACCAAAATAAGCGAAATGAATCGACTCGAACCGAAAAAAACAAATCGAAAAGAATCTAATCTCAACGAAAATCATCGAAATGAATAGAATCGAAAAGAATCGAATTGAATCAAATCGAAAAGAATCGAATGGAATCCAATCGAAAAGAATCAAATTGAGTCGAATCGAAACAAATGGAATCCAATCGAAAAGAATCTAATTGAATCGAATCAAAAAGAATTGAATTCAATCAAAACGAATCGATTCGAATGGAATAGAAAAGAATAGAATCGAATCGAATCGAAAAGAATCAAATCGAATCGAAAAGAATCGAATCAAAAAGAATTGAATCGAATCGAAAAGAAACGAATCGAACCGAATCAAAAAGAAAACAATCGAATCGAATCAAATACAAAAGAATCGCTTTGAATAGCATAGAATTGAAAAGAATCGAATCAATCGAATTGAAAACAATCGAATCGAAAAGAATCGAATCAAAAAAAGTCGAATCGAAACGAAAACAATCGAATCGAATCGAATCTAAAAGAATCGTATTGAATTGAATCGAGTCGAAAAGACGCGAATCAAAAAGACTCGAATCGAATTGAAACAAATCGAAAAGAATCTAATAGAAACCACTCGAACAGAATCAAATCGAAATGATTCAAAATGAATCGAATAGAATAGAATCGAAAAAAATCGAAACGAATCGAAACGAAATGAATCGAAGAGAATCGATTAGAATCGAAATGAAAAGAATCGTATTGAATCGAATCGAAAGAATCAAATCAAATTGAATCGAAAGAATTGAATCAAGTCGAAAAGAATCCAATCGAATCGAAAAGAATCGAACTGAATGGAATCAAATCGAAAAGAATCGAATCGAATCGAAAAGAATCGAATCAAATTTAATGGAATCGAAAAGAATCGAATGGAATCGAAAAGAATCGAAATGAAACAAATCAGATCATATGGAAAAGCATCAAATCGAATTGAAAAGAATCGAATCGAATCGAAATGAATCGAATCAAAAAGACTCGAATCGAAAAGAATCGTATTGAAAAGAATCGAATCGAATCGAAAAGACTCGAATCGAATTAAAAATATCAAATCGAATCGAATCGAAAAGAATCGAATTGAAAAGACTCGAATTGAAACGAATCGATTTGAAACGAAAAGAATCGAATCGAATCGAATCGAATTGAAAGAATCGAATTGAATAGAAAAAAATCGAATAGAAAAGAATCGAACCGAAAAGAAAAGAATCAAATTGAATCAGTCGATTAAATTCTAGTCGAATCGAATCAAAAAGAATGAAATCGAGTCGAATCGAATCGAAAAGAATCGAATCGAATCGAAAAGAATCGAATTGTATCTAATCAAAAAGAATCGGATCGTATCGACTCGAATCGAAAAGAATCCAATTGCATCATCGAATGGAAACTAATCCAATTGAATACAATCGAAAAGAATCGAATCGAATCAAATCGAAATCAATCAAATTGAATTGATCGAAAAGAATCGAATTGAATCAAATCGAATCGAAATGAAAAGAATCGAATCGATTCAAATAGAAAACAATCGAATCGAAAACGAATCAAATCGACACGAAAAGAATCGAATCGAATCAAAAAGTATCGAATTGATTCGAAAACATTCGAATCGAAAAGAATCGAATTGAAATGAATCCGATCGAAATGAAAAGAATCTACTCGATTCGAATCCAGAAGAATCGAATCCAAAAGTATCGAATCGAATCCAAAAGAATCGAATTGATTTGAATCAAAAGAAGTGAATTGAATTGAATCCAAAAGGAACTAATCGAATCAAATCGAAAAAACTCGAATAGAATCAAATCGAATCAAAAAGAATCGAATAGATTCGAATCAAAAAGAATCGAATTGAGGGATCCCTGGGTGGCGCAGCGGTTTAGCGCCTGCCTTTGGCCCAGGGCGCGATCCTGGAGACCCGGGATCGAATCCCACATCGGGCTCCTGGTGCATGGAGCCTGCTTCTCCCTCTGCCTGTGTCTCTGCCTCTCTGTCTCTCTCTGTGACTATCATAAAAAAAAGAATCGAATTGAATCGTGTTGAAAAAAATCATAAAGAATCAAATCGAAAAGAATCGAATTCCATGTAACGAAAAGATTCGAATTGAAAAGAATCGAATCGAAACAAAAGAATCGAATCGACATGAATCAAAAAGAATCGAAACAAAACGAATCGAAAAGAAACAAATCAAGTAGACTCTAAAAGAATCGAATCGAATCAAATCGAAAAAATTCAAATAGAATTGAATCGAAAAGAATCAAAACGAATCGAACCGAAGAGAATCGATTCGAATCAAAATAAAAAGTATCGTAACAAATCGAATCGATAAGAATCATATCAAATAGAATCGAAAGAATGGAATCAAATCTAAAACAATCGAATCGAATCGAAAAGAATCGAATTGAACGGAATGGAATCGAAAAGAATCCAATGGAATAGAATCGAAAGAAATCGAATAGAATCAAATCAAACCAAAAAGAATCGAATTGAATTGATCCTAACCAAAAGAAGCGAAATGAATCGACTCGAACCGAAAAAAACAAATCGAAAAGAATCTAATCTCAACGAAAATCATCGAAATGAATAGAATCGAAAAGAATCGAATTGAATCAAATCGAAAAGAATCGAATGGAATCCAATCGAAAAGAATCAAATTGAGTTGAATCGAAACAAATTGAATCCAATCGAAAAGAATCTAATTGAATCGAATCGAAAAGAATCGAATTCAATCAAAACGAATCGATTCGAATGGAATAGAAAAGAATAGAATAGAATCGAATCGAAAAGAATCAAATCGAATCGAAAAGAATCGAATCAAAAAGAATTGAATCGAATCGAAAAGAAACGAATCGAACCGAATCAAAAAGAAAACAATCGAATCGAATCAAATACAAAAGAATCGCTTTGAATAGCATAGAATTGAAAAGAATCGAATCAATCGAATTGAAAACAATCGAATCGAAAAGAATCGAGTAAAAAAAAGTCGAATCGAAACGAAAACAATCGAATCGAATCTAAAAGAATCGTATTGAATTGAATCGAGTCGAAAAGACGCGAATCAAAAAGACTCGAATCGAATTGAAACAAATCGAAAAGAATCTAATAGAAACCACTCGAACAGAATCAAATCGAAATGATTCAAAATGAATCGAATAGAATAGAATCGAAAAAAATCGAAACGAATCGAAACGAAATGAATCGAAGAGAATCGATTAGAATCGAAATGAAAAGAATCATATTGAATCGAATCGAAAGAATCAAATCAAATTGAATCGAAAGAATTGAATCAAGTCGAAAAGAATCCAATCGAATCGAAAAGAATCGAACTGAATGGAATCAAATCGAAAAGAATCGAATCGAATCGAAAAGAATCGAATCAAATTTAATGGAATCGAAAAGAATCGAATGGAATCGAAAAGAATCGAAATGAAACAAATCAGATCATATGGAAAAGCATCAAATCGAATTGAAAAGAATCGAATCGAATCGAAATGAATCGAATCAAAAAGACTCGAATCGAAAAGAATCGTATTGAAAAGAATCGAATCGAATCGAAAAGACTCGAATCGAATTAAAAATATCAAATCGAATCGAATCGAAAAGAATCGAATTGAAAAGACTCGAATTGAAACGAATCGATTTGAGGGATCCCTGGGTGGCGCAGTGGTTTAGCGCCTGCCTTTGACCCAGGGCGCGATCCTGGAGACCCGGGATCGAATCCCACGTCAGGCTCCCGGTGCATGGAGCCTGCTTCTCTCTCTGCCTGTGTCTCTGCCTCTCTCTCTCTGTGTCTATCATGAATAAATAAATAAAATCTTTAAAAAAAAAAAAAAAAACGAATCGATTTGAAACGAAAAGAATCGAATCGAATCGAATCGAATTGAAAGAATCGAATTGAATAGAAAAAAATCGAATAGAAAAGAATCGAACCGAAAAGAAAAGAATCAAATTGAATCAGTCGATTAAATTCTAGTCGAATCGAATCAAAAAGAATGAAATCGAGTCGAATCGAATCGAAAAGGATCGAATCGAATCGAAAAGAATCGAATTGTATCTAATCAAAAAGAATCGAATCGTATCGACTCGAATCGAAAAGAATCCAATTGCATCATCGAATGGAAACTAATCCAATTGAATACAATCGAAAAGAATCGAATCGAATCAAATCGAAATCAATCAAATTGAATTGATCGAAAAGAATCGAATTGAATCAAATCGAATCGAAATGAAAAGAATCGAATCGATTCAAATAGAAAAGAATCGAATCGAAACGAATCAAATCGACACGAAAAGAATCGAATCGAATCCAAAAGAATCGAATTGATTTGAATCAAAAGAAGTGAATTGAATTGAATCCAAAAGGAACTAATCGAATCAAATCGAAAAAACTCGAATAGAATCAAATCGAATCAAAAAGAATCGAATAGATTCGAATCAAAAAGAATCGAATTGAGGGATCCCTGGGTGGCGCAGCGGTTTAGCGCCTGCCTTTGGCCCAGGGCGCGATCCTGGAGACCCGGGATCGAATCCCACATCGGGCTCCTGGTGCATGGAGCCTGCTTCTCCCTCTGCCTGTGTCTCTGCCTCTCTGTCTCTCTCTGTGACTATCATAAAAAAAGAATCGAATTGAATCGCGTTGAAAAAAATCATAAAGAATCAAATCGAAAAGAATCGAATAGAATTGAATCGAAAAAAATCAAAACGAATCGAACCGAAGAGAATCGATTCGAATCAAAATAAAAAGTATCGTATCAAATCGAATCGAAAAGAATCATATCAAATAGAATCGAAAGAATGGAATCAAATCTAAAACAATCGAATCGAATCGAAAAGAATCGCATTGAATGGAATAGAATCGAAAAGAATAGAATAGAATCGAAAGAAATCGAATAGAATCAAATCAAATCAAAAAGAATCGAATTGAATTGATCCTAACCAAAAGAAGCGAAATGAATCGACTCGAACCGAAAAAAACAAATCGAAAAGAATCTAATCTCAACGAAAATCATCGAAATGAATAGAATCGAAAAGAATCGAATTGAATCAAATCGAAAAGAATCGAATGGAATCCAATCGAAAAGAATGAAATTGAGTCGAATCGAAACAAAATGAATCCAATCGAAGAGAATCTAATTGAATCGAATCGAAAAGAATCGAATTCAATCAAAACGAATCGATTCGAATGGAATAGAATAGAATAGAATAGAATCGAAAAGAATCAAATCGAATCGAAAAGAATCGAATCAAAAAGAATTTAATCGAATCGAAAAGAAACGAATCGAACCGAATCAAAAAGAAAACAATCGAATCGAATCAAATACAAAAGAATCGCTTTGAATAGCATAGAATTGAAAAGAATCGAATCAATCGAATTGAAAACAATCGAATCGAAACGAATCGAATCAAAAAAACTCGAATCGAAACGAAAACAATCGAATCGAATCGAATCTAAAAGAATCGTATTGAATTGAATCGAGTCGAAAAGACTCGAATCAAAAAGACTCGAATCGAATTGAATCAAATCGAAAAGAATCTAATAGAAACCACTCGAACAGAATCAAATCGAAATGATTCAAAATGAATCGAATAGAATAGAATCGAAAAAAATCGAATAGAATCGAAACGAATCGAAACGAAATGAATCGAAGAGAATCGATTAGAATCGAAATGAAAAGAATCATATTGAATCGAATCGAAAAGAATCCAATCAAATCGAATCGAAAGAATTGAATCAAATCGAAAAGAATCCAATCGAATCAAAAAGAATCGAACTGAATGGAATCAAATCGAAAAGAATCGAATCGAATCGAAAAGAATCGAATCAAATTTAATGGAATCGAAAAGAATCGAATGGAATCGTAAAGAATCGAAATGAAACAAATCAGATGAAATGGAAAAGCATCAAATCGAATTGAAAAGAATCGAATCGAATCGAAATGAATCGAATCAAAAAGACTCGAATCGAAAAGAATCGAATTGAAAAGAATCGAATCGAATCGAAAAGACTCGAATCGAATTAAAAATATCAAATCGAATCGAATCGGAAAGAATCGAATTGAAAAGACTCGAATTGAAACGATTCGATTTGAAACGAAAAGAATCCAATCGAATCGAATCGAATTGAAAGAATCGAATTGAATAGAAAAAAATCGAATAGAAAAGAATCGAACCGAAAAGAAAAGAATCAAATTGAATCTGTCGATTAAATTCTAGTCGAATCGAATCAAAAAGAATGAAATCGAATCGAATCGAAAAGAATCGAATCGAATCGAAAAGAATCGAATTGTGTCCAATCAAAAAGAATCGAATCGTATCGACTCGAATCGAAAAGAATCCAATTGCATCATCGAATGGAAACTAATCGAATTGAATAGAATCGAAAAGAATCGAATCGAATCAAATCGAAAACAATCAAATTGAATTGATCGAAAAGAATCTAATTGAATCAAATCGAATCGAAATGAAAAGAATCGAATCGATTCAAATAGAAAAGAATCGAATCGAAAAGAATCAAATCGACACGAAAAGAATCGAATCGAATCAAAAAGTATCGAATTGATTCGAAAACATTCGCATCGAAAAGAATCGAATTGAAATGAATCCGATCGAAATGAAAAGAATCTACTCGATTCGAATCCAAAAGAAACGAATCCAAAAGAATCGAATCGAATCCAAAAGAATCGAATTGAATTGAATCAAAAGAAATGAATTGAATTGAATCCAAAAGGAACTAATCGAATCAAATCGAAAAAACTCGAATAGAATCAAATCGAATCAAAAAGAATCGAATAGATTCGAATAAAAAAGAATCGAATTGAGGGATCCCTGGGTGGAGCAGCGGTTTAGCGCCTGCCTTTGGCCCAGGGCGCGATCCTGGAGACCCGGGATCGAATCCCACATCGGGCTCCTGGTGCATGGAGCCTGCTTCTCCCTCTGCCTGTGTCTCTGCCTCTCTGTCTCTCTCTGTCACTATCATAAAAAAAGAATCGAATTGAATCGTGTTGAAAAAAATCATAAAGAATCAAATCGAAAAGAATCGAATTCCATGTAACGAAAAGATTCGAATTGAAAAGAATCGAATCGAAACAAAAGAATCGAATCGAATCGACATGAATCAAAAAGAATCGAATCAAAACGAATCGAAAAGAAACAAATCAAATAGAATCTAAAAGAATCGAATCGAATCAAATCGAAAAAATTCGAATAGAATTGAATCGAAAAGAATCAAAACGAATCGAACCGAAGAGAATCGATTCGAATCAAAATAAAAAGTATCGTATCAAATCGAATCGAAAAGAATCATATCAAATAGAATCGAAAGAATGGAATCAAATCTAAAACAATCGAATGGAATCGAAAAGAATCGCATTGAATGGAATAGAATCGAAAAGAATAGAATAGAATCGAAAGAAATCGAATAGAATCAAATCAAATCAAAAAGAATCGAATTGAATTGATCCTAACCAAAAGAAGCGAAATGAATCGACTCGAACCGAAAAAAACAAATCGAAAAGAATCTAATCTCAACGAAAATCATCGAAATGAATAGAATCGAAAAGAATCGAATTGAATCAAATCGAAAAGAATCGAATGGAATCCAATCGAAAAGAATCAAATTGAGTCGAATCGAAACAAAATGAATCCAATCGAAGAGAATCTAATTGAATCGAATCGAAAAGAATCGAATTCAATCAAAACGAATCGATTCGAATGGAATAGAATAGAATAGAATAGAATCGAAAAGAATCAAATCGAATCGAAAAGAATCGAATCAAAAAGAATTTAATCGAATCGAAAAGAAACGAATCGAACCGAATCAAAAAGAAAACAATCGAATCGAATCAAATACAAAAGAATCGCTTTGAATAGCATAGAATTGAAAAGAATCGAATCAATCGAATTGAAAACAATCGAATCGAAACGAATCGAATCAAAAAAACTCGAATCGAAACGAAAACAATCGAATCGAATCGAATCTAAAAGAATCGTATTGAATTGAATCGAGTCGAAAAGACTCGAATCAAAAAGACTCGAATCGAATTGAATCAAATCGAAAAGAATCTAATAGAAACCCCTCGAACAGAATCAAATCGAAATGATTCAAAATGAATCGAATAGAATAGAATCGAAAAAAATCGAATAGAATCGAAACGAATCGAAACGAAATGAATCGAAGAGAATCGATTAGAATCGAAATGAAAAGAATCGTATTGAATCGAATCGAAAAGAATCCAATCAAATCGAATCGAAAGAATTGAATCAAATCGAAAAGAATCCAATCGAATCAAAAAGAATCGAACTGAATGGAATCAAATCGAAAAGAATCGAATCGAATCGAAAAGAATCGAATCAAATTTAATGGAATCGAAAAGAATCGAATGGAATCGTAAAGAATCGAAATGAAACAAATCAGATGAAATGGAAAAGCATCAAATCGAATTGAAAAGAATCGAATCGAATCGAAATGAATCGAATCAAAAAGACTCGAATCGAAAAGAATCGAATTGAAAAGAATCGAATCGAATCGAAAAGACTCGAATCGAATTAAAAATATCAAATCGAATCGAATCGGAAAGAATCGAATTGAAAAGACTCGAATTGAAACGATTCGATTTGAAACGAAAAGAATCCAATCGAATCGAATCGAATTGAAAGAACCGAATTGAATAGAAAAAAATCGAATAGAAAAGAATCGAACCGAAAAGAAAAGAATCAAATTGAATCTGTCGATTAAATTCTAGTCGAATCGAATCAAAAAGAATGAAATCGAATCGAATCGAAAAGAATCGAATCGAATCGAAAAGAATCGAATTGTGTCTAATCAAAAAGAATCGAATCGTATCGACTCGAATCGAAAAGAATCCAATTGCATCATCGAATGGAAACTAATCGAATTGAATAGAATCGAAAAGAATCGAATCGAATCAAATCGAAAACAATCAAATTGAATTGATCGAAAAGAATCGAATTGAATCAAATCGAATCGAAATGAAAAGAATCGAATCGATTCAAATAGAAAAGAATCGAATCGAAAAGAATCAAATCGACACGAAAAGAATCGAATCGAATCAAAAAGTATCGAATTGATTCGAAAACATTCGCATCGAAAAGAATCGAATTGAAATGAATCCGATCGAAATGAAAAGAATCTACTCGATTCGAATCCAAAAGAAACGAATCCAAAAGAATCGAATCGAATCCAAAAGAATCGAATTGAATTGAATCAAAAGAAATGAATTGAATTGAATCCAAAAGGAACTAATCGAATCAAATCGAAAAAACTCGAATAGAATCAAATCGAATCAAAAAGAATCGAATAGATTCGAATAAAAAAGAATCGAATTGAGGGATCCCTGGGTGGAGCAGCGGTTTAGCGCCTGCCTTTGGCCCAGGGCGCGATCCTGGAGACCCGGGATCGAATCCCACATCGGGCTCCTGGTGCATGGAGCCTGCTTCTCCCTCTGCCTGTGTCTCTGCCTCTCTGTCTCTCTCTGTCACTATCATAAAAAAAGAATCGAATTGAATCGTGTTGAAAAAAATCATAAAGAATCAAATCGAAAAGAATCGAATAGAATTGAATTGAAAAGAATCAAAACGAATCGAACCGAAGAGAATCGATTCGAATCAAAATAAAAAGTATCGTATGAAATCGAATCGAAAAGAATCATATCAAATAGAATCGAAAGAATGGAATCAAATCTAAAACAATCGAATCGAATCGAAAAGAATCGGATTGAATGGAATAGAATCGAAAAGAATAGAATAGAATCGAAAGAAATCGAATAGAATAAAATCAAATCAAAAAGAATCGAATTGAATTGATCCTAACCAAAAGAAGCGAAATGAATCGACTCGAACCGAAAAAAACAAATCGAAAAGAATCTAATCTCAACGAAAATCATCGAAATGAATAGAATCGAAAAGAATCGAATTGAATCAAATCGAAAAGAATCGAATGGAATCCAATCGAAAAGAATCAAATTGAGTCGAATCGAAACAAATTGAATCCAATCGAAAAGAATCTAATTGCATCGAATCGAAAAGAATCGAATTCAATCAAAACGAATCGATTCGAATGGAATAGAAAAGAATAGAATAGAATCGAAAAGAATCAAATCGAATCGAAAAGAATCGAATCGAAAAGAATTGAATCGAATCGAAAAGAAACGAATCGACCCGAATCAAAAAGAAAACAATCGAATCGAATCAAATACAAAAGAATCGCTTTGAATAGCATAGAATTGAAAAGAATCGAATCAATCGAATTGAAAACAATCGAATCGAAACGAATCGAATCAAAAAAAGTCGAATCGAAACGAAAACAATCGAATCGAATCGAATCTAAAAGAATTGTATTGAATTGACTCGAATCGAAAAGACTCGAATCGAATTGAATCAAATCGAAAAGAATCTAATAGAAACCAATCGAACAGAATCAAATCGAAATGATTCAAAATGAATCGAATAGAATAGAATCGAAAAAAATCGAAACGAATCGAAATGAAATGAATCGAAGAGAATCGATTAGAATCGAAATGAAAAGAATCGTATTGAATCAAATCGAAAGAATCAAATCAAATCGAATGAAAGAATTGAATCAAATCGAAAAGAATCCAATCGAATCGAAAAGAATCGAACTGAATGGAATCAAATCGAAAAGAATCGAATCGAAAAGAATCGAATCAAATTTAATGGAATCGAATGGAATCGAAAAGAATCGAAATGAAACAAATCAGATCAAATGGAAAAGCATCAAATCGAATTGAAAAGAATCGAATCGAATCGAAATGAATCGAATCAAAAAGACTCGAATCGAAAAGAATCGAATTGAAAAGAATCGAATCGAATCGAAAAGACTCGAATCGAATTAAAAATATCAAATCGAATCGAATCGAAAAGAATCGAATTGAAAAGACTCGAATTGAAACGAATCGATTTGAAACGAAAAGAATCCAATCGAATCGAATCGAATTGAAAGAATCGAATTGAATAGAAAAAAATCGAATAGAAAAGAATCGAACCGAAAAGAAAAGAATCAAATTGAATCAGTCGATTAAATTCTAGTCGAATCGAATCAAAAAGAATGAAATCGAGTCGAATCGAATCGAAAAGAATCGAATCGAATCGAAAAGATTCGAATTGTGTCTAATCAAAAAGAATCGAATCGTATCGACTCGAATCGAAAAGAATCCAATTGCATCATCGAATGGAAAGTAATCGAATTGAATAGAATAGAAAAGAATCGAATCAAATCGAAATCAATCAAATTGAATTGATCGAAAAGAATCGAATTGAATCAAATCGAATCGAAATGAAAAGAATCGAATCGATTCAAATAGAAAAGAATCGAATCGAAACGAATCAAATCGACACGAAAAGAATCGAATCGAATCAAAAAGTATCGAATTGATTCGAAAACATTCGCATCGAAAAGAATCGAATTGAAATGAATCCGATCGAAATGAAAAGAATCTACTCGATTCGAATCCAAAAGAATCCAATCCAAAAGAATCGAATTGAATTGAATCAAAAGAAATGAATTGAATTGAATCAAAAAGGAACTAATCGCATCAAATCGAAAAAACTCGAATAGAATCAAATCGAATCAAAAAGAATCGAATAGATTCGAATCAAAAAGAATCGAATTGAGGGATCCCTGGGTGGCGCAGCGGTTTAGCGCCTGCCTTTGGCCCAGGGCGCGATCCTGGAGACCCGGGATCGAATCCCACATCGGGCTCCTGGTGCATGGAGCCTGCTTCTCCCTCTGCCTGTGTCTCTGCCTCTCTGTCTCTCTCTGTGACTATCATAAAAAAAGAATCGAATTGAATCGCGTTGAAAAAAATCATAAAGAATCAAATCGAAAAGAATCGAATAGAATTGAATCGAAAAGAATCAAAACGAATCGAACCGAAGAGAATCGATTCGAATCAAAATAAAAAGTATCGTATCAAATCGAATCGAAAAGAATCATATCAAATAGAATCGAAAGAATGGAATCAAATCTAAAACAATCGAATCGAATCGAAAAGAATCGCATTGAATGGAATAGAATCGAAAAGAATAGAATAGAATCGAAAGAAATCGAATAGAATCAAATCAAATCAAAAAGAATCGAATTGAATTGATCCTAACCAAAATAAGCGAAATGAATCGACTCGAACCGAAAAAAACAAATAGAAAAGAATCTAATCTCAACGAAAATCATCGAAATGAATAGAATCGAAAAGAATCGAATTGAATCAAATCGAAAAGAATCGAATGGAATCCAATCGAAAAGAATGAAATTGAGTCGAATCGAAACAAAATGAATCCAATCGAAGAGAATCTAATTGAATCGAATCGAAAAGAATCGAATTCAATCAAAACGAATCGATTCGAATGGAATAGAATAGAATAGAATAGAATAGAATAGAATCGAAAAGAATCAAATCGAATCGAAAAGAATCGAATCAAAAAGAATTGAATCGAATCGAAAAGAAACGAATCGAACCGAATCAAAAAGAAAACAATCGAATCGAATCAAATACAAAAGAATCGCTTTGAATAGCATAGTTTTGAAAAGAATCGAATCAATCGAATTGAAAACAATCGAATCGAAACGAATCGAATCAAAAAAAGTCGAATCGAAACGAAAACAATCGAATCGAATCGAATCTAAAAGAATCGTATTGAATTGAATCGAGTCGAAAAGACTCGAATCAAAAAGACTCGAATCGAATTGAATCAAATCGAAAAGAATCTAATAGAAACCACTCGAACAGAATCAAATCGAAATGATTCAAAATGAATCGAATAGAATAGAATCGAAAAAAATCGAAACGAATCGAAACGAATCGAAACGAAATGAATCGAAGAGAATCGATTAGAATCGAAATGAAAAGAATCGTATTGAATCGAATCGAAAAGAATCAAATCAAATCGAATCGAAAGAATTGAATCAAATCGAAAAGAATCCAATCGAATCGAAAAGAATCGAACTGAATGGAATCAAATCGAAAAGAATCGAATCGAATCGAAAAGAATCGAATCAATTTAATGGAATCGAAAAGAATCGAATGGAATCGTAAAGAATCGAAATGAAACAAATCAGATGAAATGGAAAAGCATCAAATCGAATTGAAAAGAATCGAATCGAATCGAAATGAATCGAATCAAAAAGACTCGAATCGAAAAGAATCGAATTGAAAAGAATCGAATCGAATCGAAAAGACTCGAATCGAATTAAAAATATCAAATCGAATCGAATCGGAAAGAATCGAATTGAAAAGACTCGAATTGAAACGATTCGATTTGAAACGAAAAGAATCCAATCGAATCGAATCGAATTGAAAGAATCGAATTGAATAGAAAAAAATCGAATAGAAAAGAATCGAACCGAAAAGAAAAGAATCAAATTGAATCAGTCGATTAAATTCTAGTCGAATCGAATCAAAAAGAATGAAATCGAGTCGAATCGAATCGAAAAGAATCGAATCGAATCGAAAAGATTCGAATTGTGTCTAATCAAAAAGAATCGAATCGTATCGACTCGAATCGAAAAGAATCCAATTGCATCATCGAATGGAAAGTAATCGAATTGAATAGAATAGAAAAGAATCGAATCGAATCAAATAGAAATCAATCAAATTGAATTGATCGAAAAGAATCGAATTGAATCAAATCGAATCGAAATGAAAAGAATCGAATCGATTCAAATAGAAAAGAATCGAATCGAAACGAATCAAATCGACACGAAAAGAATCGAATCGAATCAAAAAGTATCGAATTGATTCGAAAACATTCGCATCGAAAAGAATCGAATTGAAATGAATCCGATCGAAATGAAAAGAATCTACTCGATTCGAATCCAAAAGAATCCAATCCAAAAGAATCGAATTGAATTGAATCAAAAGAAATGAATTGAATTGAATCAAAAAGGAACTAATCGCATCAAATCGAAAAAACTCGAATAGAATCAAATCGAATCAAAAAGAATCGAATAGATTCGAATCAAAAAGAATCGAATTGAGGGATCCCTGGGTGGCGCAGCGGTTTAGCGCCTGCCTTTGGCCCAGGGCGCGATCCTGGAGACCCGGGATCGAATCCCACATCGGGCTCCTGGTGCATGGAGCCTGCTTCTCCCTCTGCCTGTGTCTCTGCCTCTCTGTCTCTCTCTGTGACTATCATAAAAAAAGAATCGAATTGAATCGCGTTGAAAAAAATCATAAAGAATCAAATCGAAAAGAATCGAATAGAATTGAATCGAAAAGAATCAAAACGAATCGAACCGAAGAGAATCGATTCGAATCAAAATAAAAAGTATCGTATCAAATCGAATCGAAAAGAATCATATCAAATAGAATCGAAAGAATGGAATCAAATCTAAAACAATCGAATCGAATCGAAAAGAATCGCATTGAATGGAATAGAATCGAAAAGAATAGAATAGAATCGAAAGAAATCGAATAGAATCAAATCAAATCAAAAAGAATCGAATTGAATTGATCCTAACCAAAATAAGCGAAATGAATCGACTCGAACCGAAAAAAACAAATAGAAAAGAATCTAATCTCAACGAAAATCATCGAAATGAATAGAATCGAAAAGAATCGAATTGAATCAAATCGAAAAGAATCGAATGGAATCCAATCGAAAAGAATGAAATTGAGTCGAATCGAAACAAAATGAATCCAATCGAAGAGAATCTAATTGAATCGAATCGAAAAGAATCGAATTCAATCAAAACGAATCGATTCGAATGGAATAGAATAGAATAGAATAGAATAGAATCGAAAAGAATCAAATCGAATCGAAAAGAATCGAATCAAAAAGAATTGAATCGAATCGAAAAGAAACGAATCGAACCGAATCAAAAAGAAAACAATCGAATCGAATCAAATACAAAAGAATCGCTTTGAATAGCATAGTTTTGAAAAGAATCGAATCAATCGAATTGAAAACAATCGAATCGAAACGAATCGAATCAAAAAAAGTCGAATCGAAACGAAAACAATCGAATCGAATCGAATCTAAAAGAATCGTATTGAATTGAATCGAGTCGAAAAGACTCGAATCAAAAAGACTCGAATCGAATTGAATCAAATCGAAAAGAATCTAATAGAAACCACTCGAACAGAATCAAATCGAAATGATTCAAAATGAATCGAATAGAATAGAATCGAAAAAAATCGAAACGAATCGAAACGAATCGAAACGAAATGAATCGAAGAGAATCGATTAGAATCGAAATGAAAAGAATCGTATTGAATCGAATCGAAAAGAATCAAATCAAATCGAATCGAAAGAATTGAATCAAATCGAAAAGAATCCAATCGAATCGAAAAGAATCGAACTGAATGGAATCAAATCGAAAAGAATCGAATCGAATCGAAAAGAATCGAATCAATTTAATGGAATCGAAAAGAATCGAATGGAATCGTAAAGAATCGAAATGAAACAAATCAGATGAAATGGAAAAGCATCAAATCGAATTGAAAAGAATCGAATCGAATCGAAATGAATCGAATCAAAAAGACTCGAATCGAAAAGAATCGAATTGAAAAGAATCGAATCGAATCGAAAAGACTCGAATCGAATTAAAAATATCAAATCGAATCGAATCGGAAAGAATCGAATTGAAAAGACTCGAATTGAAACGATTCGATTTGAAACGAAAAGAATCCAATCGAATCGAATCGAATTGAAAGAATCGAATTGAATAGAAAAAAATCGAATAGAAAAGAATCGAACCGAAAAGAAAAGAATCAAATTGAATCTGTCGATTAAATTCTAGTCGAATCGAATCAAAAAGAATGAAATCGAGTCGAATCGAATCGAAAAGAATCGAATCGAATCGAAAAGATTCGAATTGTGTCTAATCAAAAAGAATCGAATCGTATCGACTCGAATCGAAAAGAATCCAATTGCATCATCGAATGGAAAGTAATCGAATTGAATAGAATAGAAAAGAATCGAATCGAATCAAATAGAAATCAATCAAATTGAATTGATCGAAAAGAATCGAATTGAATCAAATCGAATCGAAATGAAAAGAATCGAATCGATTCAAATAGAAAAGAATCGAATCGAAACGAATCAAATCGACACGAAAAGAATCGAATCGAATCAAAAAGTATCGAATTGATTCGAAAACATTCGCATCGAAAAGAATCGAATTGAAATGAATCCGATCGAAATGAAAAGAATCTACTCGATTCGAATCCAAAAGAATCCAATCCAAAAGAATCGAATTGAATTGAATCAAAAGAAATGAATTGAATTGAATCAAAAAGGAACTAATCGCATCAAATCGAAAAAACTCGAATAGAATCAAATCGAATCAAAAAGAATCGAATAGATTCGAATCAAAAAGAATCGAATTGAGGGATCCCTGGGTGGCGCAGCGGTTTAGCGCCTGCCTTTGGCCCAGGGCGCGATCCTGGAGACCCGGGATCGAATCCCACATCGGGCTCCTGGTGCATGGAGCCTGCTTCTCCCTCTGCCTGTGTCTCTGCCTCTCTGTCTCTCTCTGTGACTATCATAAAAAAAGAATCGAATTGAATCGCGTTGAAAAAAATCATAAAGAATCAAATCGAAAAGAATCGAATAGAATTGAATCGAAAAGAATCAAAACGAATCGAACCGAAGAGAATCGATTCGAATCAAAATAAAAAGTATCGTATCAAATCGAATCGAAAAGAATCATATCAAATAGAATCGAAAGAATGGAATCAAATCTAAAACAATCGAATCGAATCGAAAAGAATCGCATTGAATGGAATAGAATCGAAAAGAATAGAATAGAATCGAAAGAAATCGAATAGAATCAAATCAAATCAAAAAGAATCGAATTGAATTGATCCTAACCAAAATAAGCGAAATGAATCGACTCGAACCGAAAAAAACAAATAGAAAAGAATCTAATCTCAACGAAAATCATCGAAATGAATAGAATCGAAAAGAATCGAATTGAATCAAATCGAAAAGAATCGAATGGAATCCAATCGAAAAGAATGAAATTGAGTCGAATCGAAACAAAATGAATCCAATCGAAGAGAATCTAATTGAATCGAATCGAAAAGAATCGAATTCAATCAAAACGAATCGATTCGAATGGAATAGAATAGAATAGAATAGAATAGAATCGAAAAGAATCAAATCGAATCGAAAAGAATCGAATCAAAAAGAATTGAATCGAATCGAAAAGAAACGAATCGAACCGAATCAAAAAGAAAACAATCGAATCGAATCAAATACAAAAGAATCGCTTTGAATAGCATAGTTTTGAAAAGAATCGAATCAATCGAATTGAAAACAATCGAATCGAAACGAATCGAATCAAAAAAAGTCGAATCGAAACGAAAACAATCGAATCGAATCGAATCTAAAAGAATCGTATTGAATTGAATCGAGTCGAAAAGACTCGAATCAAAAAGACTCGAATCGAATTGAATCAAATCGAAAAGAATCTAATAGAAACCACTCGAACAGAATCAAATCGAAATGATTCAAAATGAATCGAATAGAATAGAATCGAAAAAAATCGAAACGAATCGAAACGAATCGAAACGAAATGAATCGAAGAGAATCGATTAGAATCGAAATGAAAAGAATCGTATTGAATCGAATCGAAAAGAATCAAATCAAATCGAATCGAAAGAATTGAATCAAATCGAAAAGAATCCAATCGAATCGAAAAGAATCGAACTGAATGGAATCAAATCGAAAAGAATCGAATCGAATCGAAAAGAATCGAATCAATTTAATGGAATCGAAAAGAATCGAATGGAATCGTAAAGAATCGAAATGAAACAAATCAGATGAAATGGAAAAGCATCAAATCGAATTGAAAAGAATCGAATCGAATCGAAATGAATCGAATCAAAAAGACTCGAATCGAAAAGAATCGAATTGAAAAGAATCGAATCGAATCGAAAAGACTCGAATCGAATTAAAAATATCAAATCGAATCGAATCGGAAAGAATCGAATTGAAAAGACTCGAATTGAAACGATTCGATTTGAAACGAAAAGAATCCAATCGAATCGAATCGAATTGAAAGAATCGAATTGAATAGAAAAAAATCGAATAGAAAAGAATCGAACCGAAAAGAAAAGAATCAAATTGAATCTGTCGATTAAATTCTAGTCGAATCGAATCAAAAAGAATGAAATCGAATCGAATCGAAAAGAATCGAATCGAATCGAAAAGAATCGAATTGTGTCCAATCAAAAAGAATCGAATCGTATCGACTCGAATCGAAAAGAATCCAATTGCATCATCGAATGGAAACTAATCGAATTGAATAGAATCGAAAAGAATCGAATCGAATCAAATCGAAAACAATCAAATTGAATTGATCGAAAAGAATCGAATTGAATCAAATCGAATCGAAATGAAAAGAATCGAATCGATTCAAATAGAAAAGAATCGAATCGAAAAGAATCAAATCGACACGAAAAGAATCGAATCGAATCAAAAAGTATCGAATTGATTCGAAAACATTCGCATCGAAAAGAATCGAATTGAAATGAATCCGATCGAAATGAAAAGAATCTACTCGATTCGAATCCAAAAGAAACGAATCCAAAAGAATCGAATCGAATCCAAAAGAATCGAATTGAATTGAATCAAAAGAAATGAATTGAATTGAATCCAAAAGGAACTAATCGAATCAAATCGAAAAAACTCGAATAGAATCAAATCGAATCAAAAAGAATCGAATAGATTCGAATAAAAAAGAATCGAATTGAGGGATCCCTGGGTGGAGCAGCGGTTTAGCGCCTGCCTTTGGCCCAGGGCGCGATCCTGGAGACCCGGGATCGAATCCCACATCGGGCTCCTGGTGCATGGAGCCTGCTTCTCCCTCTGCCTGTGTCTCTGCCTCTCTGTCTCTCTCTGTCACTATCATAAAAAAAGAATCGAATTGAATCGTGTTGAAAAAAATCATAAAGAATCAAATCGAAAAGAATCGAATTCCATGTAACGAAAAGATTCGAATTGAAAAGAATCGAATCGAAACAAAAGAATCGAATCGAATCGACATGAATCAAAAAGAATCGAATCAAAACGAATCGAAAAGAAACAAATCAAGTAGAATCTAAAAGAATCGAATCGAATCCAATCGAAAAAATTCGAATAGAATTGAATCGAAAAGAATCAAAACGAATCGAACCGAAGAGAATCGATTCGAATCAAAATAAAAAGTATCGTATCAAATCGAATCGAAAAGAATCATATCAAATAGAATCGAAAGAATGGAATCAAATCTAAAACAATCGAATGGAATCGAAAAGAATCGCATTGAATGGAATAGAATCGAAAAGAATAGAATAGAATCGAAAGAAATCGAATAGAATCAAATCAAATCAAAAAGAATCGAATTGAATTGATCCTAACCAAAAGAAGCGAAATGAATCGACTCGAACCGAAAAAAACAAATCGAAAAGAATCTAATCTCAACGAAAATCATCGAAATGAATAGAATCGAAAAGAATCGTATTGAATCGAATCGAAAGAATCAAATCAAATCGAATCGAAAGAATTGAATCAAGTCGAAAAGAATCCAATCGAATCGAAAAGAATCGAACTGAATGGAATCAAATCGAAAAGAATCGAATCGAATCGAAAAGAATCGAATCAAATTTAATGGAATCGAAAAGAATCGAATGGAATCGAAAAGAATCGAAATGAAACAAATCAGATCATATGGAAAAGCATCAAATCGAATTGAAAAGAATCGAATCGAATCGAAATGAATCGAATCAAAAAGACTCGAATCGAAAAGAATCGTATTGAAAAGAATCGAATCGAATCGAAAAGACTCGAATCGAATTAAAAATATCAAATCGAATCGAATCGGAAAGAATCGAATTGAAAAGACTCGAATTGAAACGAATCGATTTGAAACGAAAAGAATCGAATCGAATCGAATCGAATTGAAAGAATCGAATTGAATAGAAAAAAATCGAATAGAAAAGAATCGAACCGAAAAGAAAAGAATCAAATTGAATCAGTCGATTAAATTCTAGTCGAATCGAATCAAAAAGAATGAAATCGAAAAGAATCGAATCGAAAAGAATCGAATCGAATCGAAAAGAATCGAATTGTATCTAATCAAAAAGAATCGAATCGTATCGACTCGAATCGAAAAGAATCCAATTGCATCATCGAATGGAAACTAATCCAATTGAATACAATCGAAAAGAATTGAATGGAATCAAATCGAAATCAATCAAATTGAATTGATCGAAAAGAATCGAATTGAATCAAATCGAATCGAAATGAAAAGAATCGAATCGATTTAAATAGAAAAGAATCGAATCGAAACGAATCAAATCGACACGAAAAGAATCGAATCGAATCAAAAAGTATCGAATTGATTCGAAAACATTCGCATCGAAAAGAATCGAATTGAAATGAATCCGATCGAAATGAAAAGAATCTACTCGATTCGAATCCAGAAGAATCGAATCCAAAAGAATCGAATCGAATCCAAAAGAATCGAATTGATTTGAATCAAAAGAAGTGAATTGAATTGAATCCAAAAGGAACTAATCGAATCAAATCGAAAAAACTCGAATAGAATCAAATCGAATCAAAAAGAATCGAATAGATTCGAATCAAAAAGAATCGAATTGAGGGATCCCTGGGTGGCGCAGCGGTTTAGCGCCTGCCTTTGGCCCAGGGCGCGATCCTGGAGACCCGGGATCGAATCCCACATCGGGCTCCTGGTGCATGGAGCCTGCTTCTCCCTCTGCCTGTGTCTCTGCCTCTCTGTCTCTCTCTGTGACTATCATAAAAAAAAGAATCGAATTGAATCGTGTTGAAAAAAATCATAAAGAATCAAATCGAAAAGAATCGAATTCCATGTAACGAAAAGATTCGAATTGAAAAGAATCGAATCGAAACAAAAGAATCTAATCGAATCGACATGAATCAAAAAGAATCGAATCAAACGAATCGAAAAGAAACAAATCAAGTAGAATCTAAAAGAATCGAATCGAATCCAATCGAAAAAATTCGAATAGAATTGAATCGAAAAGAATCAAAACGAATCGAACCGAAGAGAATCGATTCGAATCAAAATAAAAAGTATCGTATCAAATCGAATCGAAAAGAATCATATCAAATAGAATCGAAAGAATGGAATCAAATCTAAAACAATCGAATCGAATCGAAAAGAATCGCATTGAATGGAATAGAATCGAAAAGAATAGAATAGAATCGAAAGAAATCGAATAGAATCAAATCAAATCAAAAAGAATCGAATTGAATTGATCCTAACCAAAAGAAGCGAAATGAATCGACTCGAACCGAAAAAAACAAATCGAAAAGAATCTAATCTCAACGAAAATCATCGAAATGAATAGAATCGAAAAGAATCGAATTGAATCAAATCGAAAAGAATCGAATGGAATCCAATCGAAAAGAATCAAATTGAGTCGAATCGAAACAAATTGAATCCAATCGAAAAGAATCTAATTGAATCGAATCGAAAAGAATCGAATTCAATCAAAACGAATCGATTCGAATGGAATAGAAAAGAATAGAATAGAATCGAATCGAAAAGAATCAAATCGAATCGAAAAGAATCGAATCAAAAAGAATTGAATCGAATCGAAAAGAAACGAATCGAACCGAATCAAAAAGAAAACAATCGAATCGAATCAAATACAAAAGAATCGCTTTGAATAGCATAGAATTGAAAAGAATCGAATCAATCGAATTGAAAACAATCGAATCAAAAAGAATCGAATCAAAAAAAGTCGAATCGAAACGAAAACAATCGAATCGAATCGAATCTTAAAGAATCGTATTGAATTGAATCGAGTCGAAAAGACGCGAATCAAAAAGACTCGAATCGAATTGAAACAAATCGAAAAGAATCTAATAGAAACCACTCGAACAGAATCAAATCGAAATGATTCAAAATGAATCGAATAGAATAGAATCGAAAAAAATCGAAACGAATCGAAACGAAATGAATCGAAGAGAATCGATTAGAATCGAAATGAAAAGAATCGTATTGAATCGAATCGAAAGAATCAAATCAAATCGAATGAAAGAATTGAATCAAATCGAAAAGAATCCAATCGAATCGAAAAGAATCGAACTGAATGGAATCAAATCGAAAAGAATCGAATCGAATCGAAAAGAATCGAATCAAATTTAATGGAATCGAAAAGAATCGAATGGAATCGAAAAGAATCGAAATGAAACAAATCAGATCATATGGAAAAGCATCAAATCGAATTGAAAAGAATCGAATCGAATCGAAATGAATCGAATCAAAAAGACTCGAATCGAAAAGAATCGTATTGAAAAGAATCGAATCGAATCGAAAAGACTCGAATCGAATTAAAAATATCAAATCGAATCGAATCGAAAAGAATCGAATTGAAAAGACTCGAATTGAAACGAAAAGAATCGAATCGAATCGAATCGAATTGAAAGAATCGATTGAATAGAAGAAAATCGAATAGAAAAGAATCGAACCGAAAAGAAAAGAATCAAATTGAATCAGTCGATTAAATTCTAGTCGAATCGAATCAAAAAGAAGGAAATCGAGTCGAATCGAATCGAAAAGAATCGAATTGTATCTAATCAAAAAGAATCGAATCGTATCGACTCGAATCGAAAAGAATCCAATTGCATCATCGAATGGAAACTAATCCAATTGAATACAATCGAAAAGAATCGAATCGAATCAAATCGAAATCAATCAAATTGAATTGATCGAAAAGAATCGAATTGAATCAAATCGAATCGAAATGAAAAGAATCGAATCGATTCAAATAGAAAAGAATCGAATCGAAAAGAATCAACTCGACACGAAAAGAATCGAATCGAATCAAAAAGTATCGAATTGATTCGAAAACATTCGCATCGAAAAGAATCGAATTGAAATGAATCCGATCGAAATGAAAAGAATCTACTCGATTCGAATCCAAAAGAATAGAATCCAAAAGAATCGAATTGAATTGAATCAAAAGAAATGAATTGAATTGAATCCAAAAGGAACTAATCGCATCAAATCGAAAAAACTCGAATAGAATCAAATCGAATCAAAAAGAATCGAATAGATTCGAATCAAAAAGAATCGAATTGAGGGATCCCTGGGTGGCGCAGCGGTTTAGCGCCTGCCTTTGGCCCAGGGCGCGATCCTGGAGACCCGGGATCGAATCCCACATCGGACTCCTGGTGCATGGAGCCTGCTTCTCCCTCTGCCTGTGTCTCTGCCTCTCTGTCTCTCTCTGTGACTATCATAAAAAAAAGAATCGAATTGAATCGCGTTGAAAAAAATCATAAAGAATCAAATCGAAAAGAATCGAATTCCATGTAACGAAAAGATTCGAATTGAAAAGAATCGAATCGAAACAAAAGGATCGAATCGAATCGACATGAATCAAAAAGAATCGAATCAAAACGAATCGAAAAGAAACAAATCAAGTAGAATCTAAAAGAATCGAATCGAATCCAATCGAAAAAATTCGAATAGAATTGAATCGAAAAGAATCAAAACGAATCGAACCGAAGAGAATCGATTCGAATCAAAATAAAAAGTATCGTATCAAATCGAATCGAAAAGAATCATATCAAATAGAATCGAAAGAATGGAATCAAATCTAAAACAATCGAATGGAATCGAAAAGAATCGCATTGAATGGAATAGAATCGAAAAGAATAGAATAGAATCGAAAGAAATCGAATAGAATCAAATCAAATCAAAAAGAATCGAATTGAATTGATCCTAACCAAAATAAGCGAAATGAATCGACTCGAACCGAAAAAAACAAATCGAAAAGAATCTAATCTCAACGAAAATCATCGAAATGAATAGAATCGAAAAGAATCGAATTGAATCAAATCGAAAAGAATCGAATGGAATCCAATCGAAAAGAATCAAATTGAGTCGAATCGAAACAAATTGAATCCAATCGAAAGGAATCTAATTGAATCGAATCAAAAAGAATCGAATTCAATCAAAACGAATCGATTCGAATGGAATAGAAAAGAATAGAATAGAATCGAATCGAAAAGAATCAAATCGAATCGAAAAGAATCGAATCAAAACGAATTGAATCGAATCGAAAAGAAACGAATCGAACCGAATCAAAAAGAAAACAATCGAATCCAATCAAATACAAAAGAATCGCTTTGAATAGCATAGAATTGAAAAGAATCGAATCAATCGAATTGAAAACAATCGAATCGAAACGAATCGAATCAAAAAAAGTCGAATCGAAACGAAAACAATCGAATCGAATCGAATCTAAAAGAATCGTATTGAATTGAATCGAGTCGAAAAGACGCGAATCAAAAAGACTCGAATCGATTTGAAACAAATCGAAAAGAATCTAATAGAAACCACTCGAACAGAATCAAATCGAAATGATTCAAAATGAATCGAACAGAATAGAATCGAAAAAAATCGAAACGAATCGAAACGAAATGAATCGAAGAGAATCGATTAGAATCGAAATGAAAAGAATCGTATTGAATCGAATCGAAAGAATCAAATCAAATTGAATCGAAAGAATTGAATCAAATCGAAAAGAATCCAATCGAATCGAAAAGAATCGAACTGAATGGAATCAAATCGAAAAGAATCTAATCGAATCGAAAAGAATCGAACCAAATTTAATGGAATCGAAAAGAATCGAATGGAATCGAAAAGAATCGAAATTAAACAAATCAGATCATATGGAAAAGCATCAAATCGAATTGAAAAGAATCGAATCGAATTAAAAATATCAATTCGAATCGAATCGAAAAGAATCGAATTGAAAAGACTCGAATTAAAACGAATCGATTTGAAAAGAAAAGAATCGAATCGAATCGAATCGAATTGAAAGAATCGAATTGAATAGAAAATAATCGAATAGAAAAGAATCGAACCGAAAAGAAAAGAATCAAATTGAATCAGTCGATTAAATTCTAGTCGAATCGAATCAAAAAGCATGAAATCGAGTCGAATCGAATCGAAAAGAATCGAATCGAATCGAAAAGATTCGAATTGTATCTAATCAAAAAGATTCGAAACATATCGACTTGAATCGAAAAGAATCCAATTGCATCATCGAATGGAAAGTAATCGAATTGAATAGAATAGAAAAGAATCGAATCGAATCAAATCGAAAACAATCAAATTGAATTGATCTAAAAGAATCTAATTGAATCAAATCGAATCGAAATGAAAAGAATCGAATCGATTCAAATAGAAAAGAATCGAATCGAAAAGAATCAAATCGACACGAAAAGAATCGAATCGAATCAAAAAGTATCGAATTGATTTGAAAACATTCGATCCAAAAGAATCGAATTGAAATGAATCCGATCGAAATGAAAAGAATCTACTCGATTCGAATCCAAAAGAATCGATTCCAAAAGAATCGAATCGAATCCAAAAGAATCGAATTGAATTGAATCAAAAGAAGTGAATTGAATTGAATCCAAAAGGAACTAATCGAATCAAATCGAAAAAACTCGAATAGAATCAAATCGAATCAAAAAGAATCGAATAGATTCGAATCAAAAAGAATCGAATTGAGGGATCCCTGGGTGGCGCAGCGGTTTAGCGCCTGCCTTTGGCCCAGGGCGCGATCCTGGAGACCCGGGATCGAATCCCATATCGGGCTCCTGGTGCATGGAGCCTGCTTCTCCCTCTGCCTGTGTCTCTGCCTCTCTGTCTCTCTCTGTGACTATCATAAAAAAAAGAATCGAATTGAATCGCGTTGAAAAAAATCATAAAGAATCAAATCGAAAAGAATCGAATTCCATGTAACGAAAAGATTCGAATTGAAAAGAATCGAATCGAAACAAAAGAATCGAATCGAATCGACATGAATCAAAAAGAATCGAATCAAAACGAATCGAAAAGAAACAAATCAAGTAGAATCTAAAAGAATCGAATCGAATCCAATCGAAAAAATTCGAATAGAATTGAATCGAAAAGAATCAAAACGAATCGAACCGAAGAGAATCGATTCGAATCAAAATAAAAAGTATCGTATCAAATCGAATCGAAAAGAATCATATCAAATAGAATCGAAAGAATGGAATCAAATCTAAAACAATCGAATGGAATCGAAAAGAATCGCATTGAATGGAATAGAATCGAAAAGAATAGAATAGAATCGAAAGAAATCGAATAGAATCAAATCAAATCAAAAAGAATCGAATTGAATTGATCCTAACCAAAATAAGCGAAATGAATCGACTCGAACCGAAAAAAACAAATCGAAAAGAATCTAATCTCAACGAAAATCATCGAAATGAATAGAATCGAAAAGAATCGAATTGAATCAAATCGAAAAGAATCGAATGGAATCCAATCGAAAAGAATCAAATTGAGTCGAATCGAAACAAATTGAATCCAATCGAAAAGAATCTAATTGAATCGAATCGAAAAGAATCGAATTCAATCAAAACGAATCGATTCGAATGGAATAGAAAAGAATAGAATAGAATCGAATCGAAAAGAATCAAATCGAATCGAAAAGAATCGAATCAAAACGAATTGAATCGAATCGAAAAGAAACGAATCGAACCGAATCAAAAAGAAAACAATCGAATCGAATCAAATACAAAAGAATCGCTTTGAGTAGCATAGAATTGAAAAGAATCGAATCAATCGAATTGAAAACAATCGAATCGAAAAGAATCAAATCAAAAAAAGTCGAATCGAAACGAAAACAATCGAATCGAATCGAATCTAAAAGAATCGTATTGAATTGAATCGAGTCGAAAAGACTCGAATCAAAAAGACTCGAATCGAATTGAATCAAATCGAAAAGAATCTAATAGAAACCACTCGAACAGAATCAAATCGAAATGATTCAAAATGAATCGAATAGAATAGAATCGAAAAAAATCGAAACGAATCGAAATGAAATGATCGAAGAGAATTGATTAGAATCGAAATGAAAAGAATCGTATTGAATCGAATCGAAAGAATCCAATCAAATCGAATCGAAAGAATTGAATCAAATCGAAAAGAATACAATCGAATCGAAAAGAATCGAACTGAATGGAATCAAATCGAAAAGAATCGAATCGAATCGAAAAGAATCGAATCAAATTTAATGGAATCGAAAAGAATCGAATGGAATCGAAAAGAATCGAAATGAAACAAATCAGATCAAATGGAAAAGCATCAAATCGAATTGAAAAGAATCGAATCGAATCGAAATGAATCGAATCAAAAAGACTCGAATCGAAAAGTATCGAATTGAAAAGAATCGAATCGAATCGAAAAGACTCGAATCGAATTAAAAATATCAAATCGAATCGAATCGGAAAGAATCGAATTGAAAAGACTCGAATTGAAACGAATCGATTTGAAACGAAAAGAATCCAATCGAATTGAATCGAATTGAAAGAATCGAATTGAATAGAAAAAAATCGAATAGAAAAGAATCGAACCGAAAAGAAAAGAATCAAATTGAATCAGTCGATTAAATTCTAGTCGAATCGAATCAAAAAGCATGAAATCGAGTCGAATCGAATCGAAAAGAATCGAATCGAATCGAAAAGATTCGAATTGTATCTAATCAAAAAGAATCGAATCGTATCGACTCGAATCGAAAAGAATCCAATTGCATCATCGAATGGAAAGTAATCGAATTGAATAGAATAGAAAAGAATCGAATCGAATCAAATCGAAAACAATCAAATTGAATTGATCGAAAAGAATCGAATTGAATCAAATCGAATCGAAATGAAAAGAATCGAATCGATTCAAATAGAAAAGAATCGAATCGAAAAGAATCAAATCGACACGAAAAGAATCGAATCGAATCAAAAAGTATCGAATTGATTCGAAAACATTCGAATCGAAAAGAATCGAATTGAAATGAATCCGATCGAAATGAAAAGAATCTACTCGATTCGAATCCAAAAGAATCGAATCCAAAAGAATCAAATCGCATCCAAAAGAATCGAATTGAAATGAATCCGATCGAAATGAAAAGAATCTACTCGATTCGAATCCAAAAGAATCGAATCCAAAAGAATCGAATTGAATTGAATCAAAAGAAATGAATTGAATTGAATCAAAAAGGAACTAATCGCATCAAATCGAAAAAACTCGAATAGAATCAAATCGAATCAAAAAGAATTGAATAGATTCGAATAAAAAAGAATCGAATTGAGGGATCCCTGGGTGGCGCAGCGGTTTAGCGCCTGCCTTTGGCCCAGGGCGCGATCCTGGAGACACGGGATCGAATCCCACATCGGGCTCCTGGTGCATGGAGCCTGCTTCTCCCTCTGCCTGTGTCTCTGCCTCTCTGTCTCTCTCTGTGACTATCATAAAAAAAAGAATCGAATTGAATCGTGTTGAAAAAAATCATAAAGAATCAAATCGAAAAGAATCGAATTCCATGTAACGAAAAGATTCGAATTGAAAAGAATCGAATCGAAACAAAAGAATCGAATCGAATCGACATGAATCAAAAAGAATCGAATCAAAACGAATCGAAAAGAAACAAATCAAGTAGAATCTAAAAGAATCGAATCGAATCCAATCGAAAAAATTCGAATAGAATTGAATCGAAAAGAATCAAAACGAATCGAACCGAAGAGAATCGATTCGAATGAAAATAAAAAGTATCGTATCAAATCGAATCGAAAAGAATCATATCAAATAGAATCGAAAAAATGGAATCAAATCTAAAACAATCGAATGGAATCGAAAAGAATCGCATTGAATGGAATAGAATCGAAAAGAATAGAATAGAATCGAAAGAAATCGAATAGAATCAAATCAAACCAAAAAGAATCGAATTGAATTGATCCTAACCAAAAGAAGCGAAATGAATCGACTCGAACCGAAAAAAACAAATCGAAAAGAATCTAATCTCAACGAAAATCATCGAAATGAATAGAATCGAAAAGAATCGAATTGAATCAAATCGAAAAGAATCGAATGGAATCCAATCGAAAAGAATCAAATTGAGTTGAATCGAAACAAATTGAATCCAATCG
This sequence comes from Canis aureus, assembly GCF_053574225.1. Lineage (NCBI taxonomy): Eukaryota > Metazoa > Chordata > Mammalia > Carnivora > Canidae > Canis > Canis aureus. Next base: position 25,618,826 of record NC_135648.1, read on the forward strand.
AAAAGAATCTAATTGAATCGAATCGAAAAGAATCGAATTCAATCAAAACGAATCGATTCGAATGGAATAGAAAAGAATAGAATAGAATCGAATCGAAAAGAATCAAATCGAATCGAAAAGAATCGAATCAAAAAGAATTGAATCGAATCGAAAAGAAACGAATCGAACCGAATCAAAAAGAAAACAATCGAATCGAATCAAATACAAAAGAATCGCTTTGAATAGCATAGAATTGAAAAGAATCGAATCAATCGAATTGAAAACAATCGAATCGAAAAGAATCGAGTAAAAAAAAGTCGAATCGAAACGAAAACAATCGAATCGAATCTAAAAGAATCGTATTGAATTGAATCGAGTCGAAAAGACGCGAATCAAAAAGACTCGAATCGAATTGAAACAAATCGAAAAGAATCTAATAGAAACCACTCGAACAGAATCAAATCGAAATGATTCAAAATGAATCGAATAGAATAGAATCGAAAAAAATCGAAACGAATCGAAACGAAATGAATCGAAGAGAATCGATTAGAATCGAAATGAAAAGAATCATATTGAATCGAATCGAAAGAATCAAATCAAATTGAATCGAAAGAATTGAATCAAGTCGAAAAGAATCCAATCGAATCGAAAAGAATCGAACTGAATGGAATCAAATCGAAAAGAATCGAATCGAATCGAAAAGAATCGAATCAAATTTAATGGAATCGAAAAGAATCGAATGGAATCGAAAAGAATCGAAATGAAACAAATCAGATCATATGGAAAAGCATCAAATCGAATTGAAAAGAATCGAATCGAATCGAAATGAATCGAATCAAAAAGACTCGAATCGAAAAGAATCGTATTGAAAAGAATCGAATCGAATCGAAAAGACTCGAATCGAATTAAAAATATCAAATCGAATCGAATCGAAAAGAATCGAATTGAAAAGACTCGAATTGAAACGAATCGATTTGAGGGATCCCTGGGTGGCGCAGTGGTTTAGCGCCTGCCTTTGACCCAGGGCGCGATCCTGGAGACCCGGGATCGAATCCCACGTCAGGCTCCCGGTGCATGGAGCCTGCTTCTCTCTCTGCCTGTGTCTCTGCCTCTCTCTCTCTGTGTCTATCATGAATAAATAAATAAAATCTTTAAAAAAAAAAAAAAAACGAATCGATTTGAAACGAAAAGAATCGAATCGAATCGAATCGAATTGAAAGAATCGAATTGAATAGAAAAAAATCGAATAGAAAAGAATCGAACCGAAAAGAAAAGAATCAAATTGAATCAGTCGATTAAATTCTAGTCGAATCGAATCAAAAAGAATGAAATCGAGTCGAATCGAATCGAAAAGGATCGAATCGAATCGAAAAGAATCGAATTGTATCTAATCAAAAAGAATCGAATCGTATCGACTCGAATCGAAAAGAATCCAATTGCATCATCGAATGGAAACTAATCCAATTGAATACAATCGAAAAGAATCGAATCGAATCAAATCGAAATCAATCAAATTGAATTGATCGAAAAGAATCGAATTGAATCAAATCGAATCGAAATGAAAAGAATCGAATCGATTCAAATAGAAAAGAATCGAATCGAAACGAATCAAATCGACACGAAAAGAATCGAATCGAATCCAAAAGAATCGAATTGATTTGAATCAAAAGAAGTGAATTGAATTGAATCCAAAAGGAACTAATCGAATCAAATCGAAAAAACTCGAATAGAATCAAATCGAATCAAAAAGAATCGAATAGATTCGAATCAAAAAGAATCGAATTGAGGGATCCCTGGGTGGCGCAGCGGTTTAGCGCCTGCCTTTGACCCAGGGCGCGATCCTGGAGACCCGGGATCGAATCCCACATCGGGCTCCTGGTGCATGGAGCCTGCTTCTCCCTCTGCCTGTGTCTCTGCCTCTCTGTCTCTCTCTGTGACTATCATAAAAAAAGAATCGAATTGAATCGCGTTGAAAAAAATCATAAAGAATCAAATCGAAAAGAATCGAATAGAATTGAATCGAAAAAAATCAAAACGAATCGAACCGAAGAGAATCGATTCGAATCAAAATAAAAAGTATCGTATCAAATCGAATCGAAAAGAATCATATCAAATAGAATCGAAAGAATGGAATCAAATCTAAAATTATCGAATCGAATCGGAAAGAATCGGATTGAATGGAATAGAATCGAAAAGAATAGAATAGAATCGAAAGAAATCGAATAGAATCAAATCAAATCAAAAAGAATCGAATTGAATTGATCCTAACCAAAATAAGCGAAATGAATCGACTCGAACCGAAAAAAACAAATCGAAAAGAATCTAATCTCAACGAAAATCATCGAAATGAATAGAATCGAAAAGAATCGAATTGAATCAAATCAAAAAGAATCGAATGGAATCCAATCGAAAAGAATCAAATTGAGTCGAATCGAAACAAATTGAATCCAATCGAAAAGAATCTAATTGAATCGAATCAAAAAGAATCAAATTCAATCAAAACGAATCGATTCGAATGGAATAGAAAAGAATAGAATAGAATCGAATCGAAAAGAATTAAATCGAATAGAAAAGAATCGAATCAAAAAGAATTGAATCGAATCGAAAAGAAACGAATCTAACCGAATCAAAAAGAAAACAATCGAATCGAATCAAATACAAAAGAATCACTTTGAATAGCATAGAATTGAAAAGAATCGAATCAATCGAATTGAAAACAATCGAATCGAAAAGAATCGAATCAAAAAAAGTCGAATCGAAACGAAAACAATCGAATCTAATCGAATCTAAAAGAATCGTATTGAATTGAATCGAGTCGAAAAGACGCGAATCAAAAAGACTCGAATCGAATTGAAACAAATCGAAAAGAATCTAATAGAAACCACTCGAACAGAATCAAATCGAAATGATTCAAATGAATCGAATAGAATAGAATCGAAAAAAATCGAAACGAATCGAAACGAAATGAATCGAAGAGAATCGATTAGAATCGAAATGAAAAGAATCGTATTGAATCAAATCGAAAGAATCAAATCAAATTGAATCGAAAGAATTGAATCAAATCGAAAAGAATCCAATCGAATCGAAAAGAATCGAACTGAATGGAATCAAATCTAAAAGAATCGAAAAGAATCGAATCGAATCGAAAAGAATCGAATCAAATTTAATGGAATCGAAAAGAATCGAATGGAATCGAAAAGAATCGAAATGAAACAAATCAGATCATATGGAAAAGCATCAAATTGAATTGAAAAGAATCGAATCGAATCGAAATGAATCGAATCAAAAAGACTCGAATCGAAAAGAATCGAATTGAAAAGAATCGAATCGAATCGAAAAGACTCGAATCGAATTAAAAATATCAAATCGAATCGAATCGAAAAGAATCGAATTGAAAAGACTCGAATTGAAAAGAATCGATTTGAAACGAAAAGAATCGAATCGAATCGAATTGAAAGAATCGAATTGAATAGAAAAAAATCGAATAGAAAAGAATCGAACCGAAAAGAAAAGAATCAAATTGAATCAGTCGATTAAATTCTAGTCGAATCGAATCAAAAAGCATGAAATCGAGTCGAATCGAATCGAAAAGAATCGAATTGTATCTAATCAAAAAGAATCGAATCGTATCGACTCGAATCGAAAAGAATCCAATTGCATCATCGAATGGAAAGTAATCGAATTGAATAGAATAGAAAAGAATCGAATCGAATCAAATCGAAAACAATCAAATTGAATTGATCGAAAAGAATCGAATTGAATCAAATCGAATCGAAATGAAAAGAATCGAATCGATTCAAGTGGAAAAGAATCGAATCAAAAGAATCAAATCGACACGAAAAGAATCGAATCGAATCAAAAAGTATCGAATTGATTCGAAAACATTCGAATCGAAAAGAATCGAATTGAAATGAATCCGATCGAAATGAAAAGAATCTACTCGATTCGAATCCAAAAGAATCGAATCCAAAAGAATCAAATCGAATCCAAAAGAATCGAATTGATTTGAATCAAAAGAAGTGAATTGAATTGAATCCAAAAGGAACTAATCGAATCAAATCGAAAAAACTCGAATAGAATCAAATCGAATCAAAAAGAATCGAATAGATTCGAATCAAAAAGAATCGAATTGAGGGATCCCTGGGTGGCGCAGCGGTTTAGCGCCTGCCATTGGCCCAGGGCGCGATCCTGGAGACCCGGGATCGAATCCCACATCGGGCTCCTGGTGCATGGAGCCTGCTTCTCCCTCTGCCTGTGTCTCTGCCTCTCTGTCTCTCTCTGTGACTATCATTAAAAAAAGAATCGAATTGAATCGCGTTGAAAAAAATCATAAAGAATCAAATCGAAAAGAATCGAATTCCATGTAACGAAAAGATTCGAATTGAAAAGAATCGAATCGAAACAAAAGAATCGAATCGAATCGACATGAATCAAAAAGAATCGAATCAAAACGAATCGAAAAGAAACAAATCAAGTAGAATCTAAAAGAATCGAATCGAATCCAATCGAAAAAATTCGAATAGAATTGAATCGAAAAGAATCAAAACGAATCGAACCGAAGAGAATCGATTCGAATCAAAATAAAAAGTATCGTATCAAATCGAATCGAAAAGAATCATATCAAATAGAATCGAAAGAATGGAATCAAATCTAAAACAATCGAATCGAATCGAAAAGAATCGGATTGAATGGAATAGAATCGAAAAGAATAGAATAGAATCGAAAGAAATCGAATAGAATCAAATCAAATCAAAAAGAATCGAATTGAATTGATCCTAACCAAAATAAGCGAAATGAATCGACTCGAACCGAAAAAAACAAATCGAAAAGAATCTAATCTCAACGAAAATCATCGAAATGAATAGAATCGAAAAGAATCGAATTGAATCAAATCAAAAAGAATCGAATGGAATCCAATCGAAAAGAATCAAATTGAGTCGAATCGAAACAAATTGAATCCAATCGAAAAGAATCTAATTGAATCGAATCAAAAAGAATCGAATTCAATCAAAACGAATCGATTCGAATGGAATAGAAAAGAATAGAATAGAATCGAATCGAAAAGAATTAAATCGAATCGAAAAGAATCGAATCAAAACGAATTTAATCGAATCGAAAAGAAACGAATCTAACCGAATCAAAAAGAAAACAATCGAATCGAATCAAATACAAAAGAATCGCTTTGAATAGCATAGAATTGAAAAGAATCGAATCAATCGAATTGAAAACAATCGAATCGAAAAGAATCGAATCAAAAAAAGTCGAATCGAAACGAAAACAATCGAATCGAATCGAATCTAAAAGAATCGTATTGAATTGAATCGAGTCGAAAAGACGCGAATCAAAAAGACTCGAATCGAATTGAAACAAATCGAAAAGAATCTAATAGAAACCACTCGAACAGAATCAAATCGAAATGATTCAAAATGAATCGAATAGAATAGAATCGAAAAAAATCGAAACGAATCGAAACGAAATGAATCGAAGAGAATCGATTAGAATCGAAATGAAAAGAATCGTATTGAATCGAATCGAAAGAATCAAATCAAATTGAATCGAAAGAATTGAATCAAATCGAAAAGAATCCAATCGAATCGAAAAGAATCGAACTGAATGGAATCAAATCGAAAAGAATCGAATCGAATCGAAAAGAATCGAATCAAATTTAATGGAATCGAAAAGAATCGAATGGAATCGAAAAGAATCGAAATGAAACAAATCAGATCATATGGAAAAGCATCAAATCGAATTGAAAAGAATCGAATCGAATCGAAATGTATCGAATCAAAAAGACTCGAATCGAAAAGAATCGAATTGAAAAGAATCGAATCGAATCAAAAAGACTCGAATCGAATTAAAAATATCAAATCGAATCAAATGAAAAGAATCGAATTGAAAAGACTCGAATTGAAAAGAATCGATTTGAAACGAAAAGAATCGAATCGAATCGAATCGAATTGAAAGAATCGAATTGAATAGAAAAAAATCGAATAGAAAAGAATCGAACCGAAAAGAAAAGAATCAAATTGAATCAGTCGATTAAATTCTAGTCGAATCGAATCAAAAAGCATGAAATCGAGTCGAATCGAATCGAAAAGAATCGAATTGTATCTAATCAAAAAGAATCGAATCGTATCGACTCGAATCGAAAAGAATCCAATTGCATCATCGAATGGAAAGTAATCGAATTGAATAGAATAGAAAAGAATCGAATCGAATCAAATCGAAAACAATCAAATTGAATTGATCGAAAAGAATCGAATTGAATCAAATCGAATCGAAATGAAAAGAATCGAATCGATTCAAGTGGAAAAGAATCGAATCAAAATAATCAAATCGACACGAAAAGAATCGAATCGAATCAAAAAGTATCGAATTGATTCGAAAACATTCGAATCGAAAAGAATCGAATTGAAATGAATCCGATCGAAATGAAAAGAATCTACTCGATTCGAATCCAAAAGAATCGAATCCAAAAGAATCAAATCGAATCCAAAAGAATCGAATTGATTTGAATCAAAAGAAGTGAATTGAATTGAATCCAAAAGGAACTAATCGAATCAAATCGAAAAAACTCGAATAGAATCAAATCGAATCAAAAAGAATCGAATAGATTCGAATCAAAAAGAATCGAATTGAGGGATCCCTGGGTGGCGCAGCGGTTTAGCGCCTGCCATTGGCCCAGGGCGCGATCCTGGAGACCCGGGATCGAATCCCACATCGGGCTCCTGGTGCATGGAGCCTGCTTCTCCCTCTGCCTGTGTCTCTGCCTCTCTGTCTCTCTCTGTGACTATCATTAAAAAAAGAATCGAATTGAATCGCGTTGAAAAAAATCATAAAGAATCAAATCGAAAAGAATCGAATTCCATGTAACGAAAAGATTCGAATTGAAAAGAATCGAATCGAAACAAAAGAATCGAATCGACATGAATCAAAAAGAATCGAAACAAAACGAATCGAAAAGAAACAAATCAAGTAGAATCTAAAAGAATCGAATCGAATCAAATCGAAAAAATTCAAATAGAATTGAATCGAAAAGAATCAAAACGAATCGAACCGAAGAGAATCGATTCGAATCAAAATAAAAAGTATCGTAACAAATCGAATCGATAAGAATCATATCAAATAGAATCGAAAGAATGGAATCAAATCTAAAACAATCGAATCGAATCGAAAAGAATCGAATTGAACGGAATGGAATCGAAAAGAATCCAATGGAATAGAATCGAAAGAAATCGAATAGAATCATATCAAACCAAAAAGAATCGAATTGAATTGATCCTAACCAAAAGAAGCGAAATGAATCGACTCGAACCGAAAAAAACAAATCGAAAAGAATCTAATCTCAACGAAAATCATCGAAATGAATAGAATCGAAAAGAATCGAATTGAATCAAATCGAAAAGAATCGAATGGAATCCAATCGAAAAGAATCAAATTGAGTTGAATCGAAACAAATTGAATCCAATCGAAAAGAATCTAATTGAATCGAATCGAAAAGAATCGAATTCAATCAAAACGAATCGATTCGAATGGAATAGAAAAGAATAGAATAGAATCGAATCGAAAAGAATCAAATCGAATCGAAAAGAATCGAATCAAAAAGAATTGAATCGAATCGAAAAGAAACGAATCGAACCGAATCAAAAAGAAAACAATCGAATCGAATCAAATACAAAAGAATCGCTTTGAATAGCATAGAATTGAAAAGAATCGAATCAATCGAATTGAAAACAATCGAATCGAAAAGAATCGAGTAAAAAAAAGTCGAATCGAAACGAAAACAATCGAATCGAATCGAATCTAAAAGAATCGTATTGAATTGAATCGAGTCGAAAAGACGCGAATCAAAAAGACTCGAATCGAATTGAAACAAATCGAAAAGAATCTAATAGAAACCACTCGAACAGAATCAAATCGAAATGATTCAAAATGAATCGAATAGAATAGAATCGAAAAAAATCGAAACGAATCGAAACGAAATGAATCGAAGAGAATCGATTAGAATCGAAATGAAAAGAATCATATTGAATCGAATCGAAAGAATCAAATCAAATTGAATCGAAAGAATTGAATCAAGTCGAAAAGAATCCAATCGAATCGAAAAGAATCGAACTGAATGGAATCAAATCGAAAAGAATCGAATCGAATCGAAAAGAATCGAATCAAATTTAATGGAATCGAAAAGAATCGAATGGAATCGAAAAGAATCGAAATGAAACAAATCAGATCATATGGAAAAGCATCAAATCGAATTGAAAAGAATCGAATCGAATCGAAATGAATCGAATCAAAAAGACTCGAATCGAAAAGAATCGTATTGAAAAGAATCGAATCGAATCGAAAAGACTCGAATCGAATTAAAAATATCAAATCGAATCGAATCGAAAAGAATCGAATTGAAAAGACTCGAATTGAAACGAATCGATTTGAAACGAAAAGAATCGAATCGAATCGAATCGAATTGAAAGAATCGAATTGAATAGAAAAAAAATCGAATAGAAAAGAATCGAACCGAAAAGAAAAGAATCAAATTGAATCAGTCGATTAAATTCTAGTCGAATCGAATCAAAAAGCATGAAATCGAGTCGAATTGAATCGAAAAGAATCGAATCGAATCGAAAAGAATCGAATTGTATCTAATCAAAAAGAATCGAATCGTATCGACTCGAATCGAAAAGAATCCAATTGCATCATCGAATGGAAAGTAATCGAATTGAATAGAATAGAAAAGAATCGAATCGAATCAAATCGAAAACAATCAAATTGAATTGATCGAAAAGAATCGAATTGAATCAAATCGAATCGAAATGAAAAGAATCGAATCGATTCAAGTGGAAAAGAATCGAATCAAAAGAATCAAATCGACACGAAAAGAATCGAATCGAATCAAAAAGTATCGAATTGATTCGAAAACATTCGAATCGAAAAGAATCGAATTGAAATGAATCCGATCGAAATGAAAAGAATCTACTCGATTCGAATCCAAAAGAATCGAATCCAAAAGAATCAAATCGAATCCAAAAGAATCGAATTGATTTGAATCAAAAGAAGTGAATTGAATTGAATCCAAAAGGAACTAATCGAATCAAATCGAAAAAACTCGAATAGAATCAAATCGAATCAAAAAGAATCGAATAGATTCGAATCAAAAAGAATCGAATTGAGGGATCCCTGGGTGGCGCAGCGGTTTAGCGCTGCCTTTAGCCCAGGGCGCGATCCTGGACACCCGGGATCGAATCCCACATCGGGCTCCTGGTGCATGGAGCCTGCTTCTCCCTCTGCCTGTGTCTCTGCCTCTCTGTCTCTCTCTGTGACTATCATAAAAAAAAGAATCGAATTGAATCGTGTTGAAAAAAATCATAAAGAATCAAATCGAAAAGAATCGAATTCCATGTAACGAAAAGATTCGAATTGAAAAGAAGCGAATCGAAACAAAAGAATCGAATCGAATCGACATGAATCAAAAAGAATCGAATCAAAACGAATCGAAAAGAAACAAATCAAGTAGAATCTAAAAGAATCGAATCGAATCCAATCGAAAAAATTCGAATAGAATTGAATCGAAAAGAATCAAAACGAATCGAACCGAAGAGAATCGATTCGAATCAAAATAAAAAGTATCGTATCAAATCGAATCGAAAAGAATCATATCAAATAGAATCGAAAGAATGGAATCAAATCTAAAACAATCGAATCGAATCGAAAAGAATCGCATTGAATGGAATAGAATCGAAAAGAATAGAATAGAATCGAAAGAAATCGAATAGAATCAAATCAAATCAAAAAGAATCGAATTGAATTGATCCTAACCAAAATAAGCGAAATGAATCGACTCGAACCGAAAAAAACAAATCGAAAAGAATCTAATCTCAACGAAAATCATCGAAATGAATAGAATCGAAAAGAATCGAATTGAATCAAATCGAAAAGAATCGAATGGAATCCAATCGAAAAGAATCAAATTGAGTCGAATCGAAACAAATGGAATCCAATCGAAAAGAATCTAATTGAATCGAATCAAAAAGAATTGAATTCAATCAAAACGAATCGATTCGAATGGAATAGAAAAGAATAGAATCGAATCGAATCGAAAAGAATCAAATCGAATCGAAAAGAATCGAATCAAAAAGAATTGAATCGAATCGAAAAGAAACGAATCGAACCGAATCAAAAAGAAAACAATCGAATCGAATCAAATACAAAAGAATCGCTTTGAATAGCATAGAATTGAAAAGAATCGAATCAATCGAATTGAAAACAATCGAATCGAAAAGAATCGAATCAAAAAAAGTCGAATCGAAACGAAAACAATCGAATCGAATCGAATCTAAAAGAATCGTATTGAATTGAATCGAGTCGAAAAGACGCGAATCAAAAAGACTCGAATCGAATTGAAACAAATCGAAAAGAATCTAATAGAAACCACTCGAACAGAATCAAATCGAAATGATTCAAAATGAATCGAATAGAATAGAATCGAAAAAAATCGAAACGAATCGAAACGAAATGAATCGAAGAGAATCGATTAGAATCGAAATGAAAAGAATCGTATTGAATCGAATCGAAAGAATCAAATCAAATTGAATCGAAAGAATTGAATCAAGTCGAAAAGAATCCAATCGAATCGAAAAGAATCGAACTGAATGGAATCAAATCGAAAAGAATCGAATCGAATCGAAAAGAATCGAATCAAATTTAATGGAATCGAAAAGAATCGAATGGAATCGAAAAGAATCGAAATGAAACAAATCAGATCATATGGAAAAGCATCAAATCGAATTGAAAAGAATCGAATCGAATCGAAATGAATCGAATCAAAAAGACTCGAATCGAAAAGAATCGTATTGAAAAGAATCGAATCGAATCGAAAAGACTCGAATCGAATTAAAAATATCAAATCGAATCGAATCGAAAAGAATCGAATTGAAAAGACTCGAATTGAAACGAATCGATTTGAAACGAAAAGAATCGAATCGAATCGAATCGAATTGAAAGAATCGAATTGAATAGAAAAAAATCGAATAGAAAAGAATCGAACCGAAAAGAAAAGAATCAAATTGAATCAGTCGATTAAATTCTAGTCGAATCGAATCAAAAAGAATGAAATCGAGTCGAATCGAATCGAAAAGAATCGAATCGAATCGAAAAGAATCGAATTGTATCTAATCAAAAAGAATCGGATCGTATCGACTCGAATCGAAAAGAATCCAATTGCATCATCGAATGGAAACTAATCCAATTGAATACAATCGAAAAGAATCGAATCGAATCAAATCGAAATCAATCAAATTGAATTGATCGAAAAGAATCGAATTGAATCAAATCGAATCGAAATGAAAAGAATCGAATCGATTCAAATAGAAAACAATCGAATCGAAAACGAATCAAATCGACACGAAAAGAATCGAATCGAATCAAAAAGTATCGAATTGATTCGAAAACATTCGAATCGAAAAGAATCGAATTGAAATGAATCCGATCGAAATGAAAAGAATCTACTCGATTCGAATCCAGAAGAATCGAATCCAAAAGTATCGAATCGAATCCAAAAGAATCGAATTGATTTGAATCAAAAGAAGTGAATTGAATTGAATCCAAAAGGAACTAATCGAATCAAATCGAAAAAACTCGAATAGAATCAAATCGAATCAAAAAGAATCGAATAGATTCGAATCAAAAAGAATCGAATTGAGGGATCCCTGGGTGGCGCAGCGGTTTAGCGCCTGCCTTTGGCCCAGGGCGCGATCCTGGAGACCCGGGATCGAATCCCACATCGGGCTCCTGGTGCATGGAGCCTGCTTCTCCCTCTGCCTGTGTCTCTGCCTCTCTGTCTCTCTCTGTGACTATCATAAAAAAAAGAATCGAATTGAATCGTGTTGAAAAAAATCATAAAGAATCAAATCGAAAAGAATCGAATTCCATGTAACGAAAAGATTCGAATTGAAAAGAATCGAATCGAAACAAAAGAATCGAATCGACATGAATCAAAAAGAATCGAAACAAAACGAATCGAAAAGAAACAAATCAAGTAGACTCTAAAAGAATCGAATCGAATCAAATCGAAAAAATTCAAATAGAATTGAATCGAAAAGAATCAAAACGAATCGAACCGAAGAGAATCGATTCGAATCAAAATAAAAAGTATCGTAACAAATCGAATCGATAAGAATCATATCAAATAGAATCGAAAGAATGGAATCAAATCTAAAACAATCGAATCGAATCGAAAAGAATCGAATTGAACGGAATGGAATCGAAAAGAATCCAATGGAATAGAATCGAAAGAAATCGAATAGAATCAAATCAAACCAAAAAGAATCGAATTGAATTGATCCTAACCAAAAGAAGCGAAATGAATCGACTCGAACCGAAAAAAACAAATCGAAAAGAATCTAATCTCAACGAAAATCATCGAAATGAATAGAATCGAAAAGAATCGAATTGAATCAAATCGAAAAGAATCGAATGGAATCCAATCGAAAAGAATCAAATTGAGTTGAATCGAAACAAATTGAATCCAATCGAAAAGAATCTAATTGAATCGAATCGAAAAGAATCGAATTCAATCAAAACGAATCGATTCGAATGGAATAGAAAAGAATAGAATAGAATCGAATCGAAAAGAATCAAATCGAATCGAAAAGAATCGAATCAAAAAGAATTGAATCGAATCGAAAAGAAACGAATCGAACCGAATCAAAAAGAAAACAATCGAATCGAATCAAATACAAAAGAATCGCTTTGAATAGCATAGAATTGAAAAGAATCGAATCAATCGAATTGAAAACAATCGAATCGAAAAGAATCGAGTAAAAAAAAGTCGAATCGAAACGAAAACAATCGAATCGAATCTAAAAGAATCGTATTGAATTGAATCGAGTCGAAAAGACGCGAATCAAAAAGACTCGAATCGAATTGAAACAAATCGAAAAGAATCTAATAGAAACCACTCGAACAGAATCAAATCGAAATGATTCAAAATGAATCGAATAGAATAGAATCGAAAAAAATCGAAACGAATCGAAACGAAATGAATCGAAGAGAATCGATTAGAATCGAAATGAAAAGAATCATATTGAATCGAATCGAAAGAATCAAATCAAATTGAATCGAAAGAATTGAATCAAGTCGAAAAGAATCCAATCGAATCGAAAAGAATCGAACTGAATGGAATCAAATCGAAAAGAAT